>NC_091485.1:24278739-25522672 GCF_947461875.1 Haliaeetus albicilla
CACTGGCAAAACAAACCTGGCATCTGTGATTTCTGAGACACGGAACATCTCATCGTTTTCCTTCTCGGCACTGCCTGCTTCTTAAACACCAAACGTCTGGCAAGTTCTCCCACAAGGAAGGTACGAGGCCTGAAAGCTGATGCTGGTCTTCACCATCCCTGTGCAGCCTATTCGCTGTCTCAACAGCCCTGGCATCTGTGATTTCTCAGACAAGGAACATGTCATCATTTTCCTTCTCGGCAGTGCCTGATTCTGAAACACTAAACGTCTGGCAAGTTTTCCCACAAGGAAGGTGCCAGCCCTGAAAGCTGATGCTGGTCTTCACCATCCCTGTGCAGCCTATTCGCTGGCCCAACAGGCCTGGCATCTGTGCTTTCCCAAGAGATGGAACATTTCATCGCTCTCATCCATGGTAGTGGCATTTACGAAATAACACATGTCCGGCTACTTCTCCCACAAGGAAGGTGCCAGGCCTGAAAGCTGATGTTAGTCTTCACCATCCCTGTGCAGCTTATTCACTGGCAAAACAAACCTGGCATCTGTGATTTCTGAGACACGGAACATCTCATCGTTTTCCTTCTCGGCAGTGCCTGCTTCTGAAACACCAAACGTCCGGCAAGTTCTCCCTCAAGGAAGGTGCCAGCCCTGAAAGCTGATGCTGGTCTTCACCATCCCTGTGCAGCCTATTCGCTGGCCCAACAGCCCTGGCATCGGTGTTCTTCCAAGAGACATAACATCTCATCTTTTCCTTCTTGGCAAAGCCTGCTTCCCAAACACCAAAATTCTGGCTACTTCTCCCACAAGGAAGGTGCCAGGCCTGAAAGCTGATGCTAGTCTTCACCATCCCTGTGCAGCCTATTCGCTGGCAAAACAAACCTGGCATCTGTGATTTCTGAGACACGGAACATCTCATCGTTTTCCTTCTCGGCAGTGCCTGCTTCTGAAACACCAAACGTCTGGCAAGTTCTCCCTCAAGGAAGGTGCCAGCCCTGAAAGCTGATGCTGGCTTTCACCATCCATGTGCAGCCTATTCGCTGTCTCAACAGCCCTGGCATCTGTGATTTCTGAGACACGGAACATCTCATCGTTTTCATTCTCGGCACTGCCTGCTTCTTAAACACCAAACGTCTGGCAAGTTTTCCCACAAGGAAGGTGCCAGCCCTGAAAGCTGATGCTGGTCTTCACCATCCCTGTGCAGCCTATTCGCTGGCCCAACAGCCCTGGCATCTGTGCTCTTCCAAGAGACGGAACATGTCATCGGTCTCATCCCTGGCAGTGGCATTTAAGAAATAACATATGTCCGGCAAGTTTTCCCACAAGGAAGGTGCCAGGCCTGAAAGCTGATGCTGGTCTTCACCATCCCTGTGCAGCTTATTCACTGGCAAAACAAACCTGGCATCTGTGATTTCTGAGACACGGAACATCTCATCGTTTTCCTTCTCGGCAGTGCCTGCTTCTGAAACACGAAAAGATCTGGCAAGTTCTCCCACAAGGAAGGTGCCAGCCCTGAAAGCTGATGCTGGTCTTCACCATCCCTGTGCAGCCTATTCGCTGTCTCACAAGCCCTGGCATCTGTGATTTCTGAGACACGGAACATCTCATCGTTTTCCTTCTCGGCAGTGCCTGCTTCTGAAACACTAAACGTCCGGCAAGTTCTCCCACAAGGAAGGTGCCAGGCCTGAAAGCTGATGCTGGTCTTCACCATCCCTGTGCAGCCTATTCGCTGGCCCAACAGCCCTGGCATCTGTGCTCTTCGAAGAGAGGGAACATGTCATCGCTCTCATCTATGGTAGTGGCATTTACGAAATAACACATGTCCGGCAAGTTTTCCCACAAGGAAGGTGCCAGCCCTGAAAGCTGATGCTGGTCTTCACCATCCCTGTGCAGCCTATTCGCTGGCCCAACAGCCCTGGCATCTGTGCTTTCCCAAGTGATGGAACATCTCATCGTTTTCCTTCTCACAGTGCCTGCTACCGAAGCACCAAACACCGGCTACTTCTCCCACAAGGAAGGTGCCAGGCCTGAAAGCTGATGCTAGTCTTCACCATCCCTGTGCAGCTTAGTCACTGGCAAAACAAACCTGGCATCTGTGATTTCTGAGACACGGAACATCTCATCGGTTTCCTTCTCGGCAGTGCCTGCTTCTGAAACACCAAACGTCTGGCAAGTTCTCCCTCAAGGAAGGTGCCAGGCCTGAAAGCTGATGCTGGTCTTCACCATCCCTGTGCAGCCTATTCGCTGTCTCAACAGCCATGGCATCTGTGATTTCTGAGACACGGAACATTTCATCGTTTTCCCTCTCGGCACTGCCTGCTTCTTAAACACCAAACGTCTGGCAAGTTTTCCCACAAGGAAGGTGCCAGGCCTGAAAGCTGATGCTAGTCTTCACCATCCCTGCGCAGCCTATTCGCTGGCCCAACAGCCCTGGCATCTGTGCTTTCCCAAGTGATGGAACATCTCATCGTTTTCCTTCTCACAGTGCCTGCTACCGAAGCACCCAACACCGGCTACTTCTCCCACAAGGAAGGTGCCAGCCCTGAAAGCTGATGCTAGTCTTCACCATCCCTGTGCAGCTTATTCACTGGCAAAACAAACCTGGCATCTGTGATTTCCCAACAGATGGAACATCTCATCGTTTTCCTTCTCAGCAGTGCCTGCTTCTGAAACACCAAAAATCTGGCAAGTTCTCCCACAAGGAAGGTGCCAGCCCTGAAAGCTGATGCTGGTCTTCACCATCCCTGTGCAGCCTATTCGCTGGCCCAACAGCCCTGGCATCTGTGCTCTTCGAAGAGACGGAACATGTCATCGCTCTCATCCATGGTAGTGGCATTTACGAAATAACACGTCTGGCAAGTTTTCCCACAAGGAAGGTGCCAGCTCTGAAAGCTGATGCTGGTCTTCACCATCCCTGTGCAGCCTATTTGCTGGCCCAACAGCCCTGGCATCTTTGCTTTCCCAAGAGATGGAACATTTCATCCGTCTCATCCCTGGCAGTGTCACTTACGAAATAACACATGTCCGGCAAGTTTTCCCACAAGGAAGGTGCCAGCCCTGAAAGCTGATGCTGGTCTTCACCATCCCTGTGCAGCCTATTCGCTGGCCCAACAGCCCTGGCATCTGTGCTTTCCCAAGTGATGGAACATCTCATCGTTTTCCTTCTCACAGTGCCTGCTACCGAAGCACCAAACACCGGATACTTCTCCCACAAGGAAGGTGCCAGGCCTGAAAGCTGATGCTAGTCTTCACCATCCCTGTGCAGCTTATTCACTGGCAAAACAAACCTGCCATCTGTGATTTCTGACACACGGAACATCTCATCGTTTTCCTTCTCGGCAGTGCCTGCTTCTGAAACACCAAACGTCTGGCAAGTTCACCCTCAAGGAAGGTGCCAGCCCTGAAAGCTGATGCTGGTCTTCACCATCCCTGTGCAGCCTATTCGCTGGCCCAACAGCCCTGGCATCTGTGCTCTTCCAAGAGACGGAACATGTCATCGGTCTCATCCCTGGCAGTGGCATTTAAGAAATAACATATGTCCGGCAAGTTTTCCCACAAGGAAGGTGCCAGGCCTGAAAGCTGATGCTGGTCTTCACCATCCCTGTGCAGCTTATTCACTGGCAAAACAAACCTGGCATCTGTGATTTCTGAGACACGGAACATCTCATCGTTTTCCTTCTCGGCACTGCCTGCTTCTTAAACACCAAACGTCTGGCAAGTTCTCCCACAAGGAAGGTGCCAGGCCTGAAAGCTGATGCTGGTCTTCACCATCCCTGTGCAGCCTATTCGCTGTCTCAACAGCCCTGGCATCTGTGATTTCTCAGACAAGGAACATCTCATCGTTTTCCTTCTTGGCAGTGCCTGCTTCTGAAACACTAAACGTCCGGCAAGTTCTCCCACATGGAAGGTGCCAGGCCTGAAAGCTGATGCTGGTCTTCACCATCCCTGTGCAGCCTATTCGCTGGCCCAACAGCCCTGGCATCTGTGCTTTCCCAAGTGATGGAACATCTCATCGTTTTCCTTCTCACAGTGCCTGCTACTGAAGCACCAAACACCGGCTACTTCTCCCACAAGGAAGGTGCCAGGCCTGAAAGGTGATGCTGGTCTTCACCATCCCTGCGCAGCCTATTCGCTCGTCGAACAGCCCCGGCATCTGTGCTTTCCCAACAGATGGAACATCTCATCGTTTTCCTTCTCACAGTGCCTGCTACCGAAGCACCCAACACCGGCTACTTCTCCCACAAGGAAGGTGCCAGCCCTGAAAGCTGATGCTAGTCTTCACCATCCCTGTGCAGCTTATTCACTGGCAAAACAAACCTGGCATCTGTGATTTCCCAACAGATGGAACATCTCATCGTTTTCCTTCTCAGCAGTGCCTGCTTCTGAAACACCAAAAATCTGGCAAGTTCTCCCACAAGGAAGGTGCCAGCCCTGAAAGCTGATGCTGGTCTTCACCATCCCTGTGCAGCCTATTCGCTGGCCCAACAGCCCTGGCATCTGTGCTCTTCGAAGAGACGGAAGATGTCATCGCTCTCATCCATGGTAGTGGCATTTACGAAATAACACGTCTGGCAAGTTTTCCCACAAGGAAGGTGCCAGCTCTGAAAGCTGATGCTGGTCTTCACCATCCCTGTGCAGCCTATTTGCTGGCCCAACAGCCCTGGCATCTTTGCTTTCCCAAGAGATGGAACATTTCATCCGTCTCATCCCTGGCAGTGTCACTTACGAAATAACACATGTCCGGCAAGTTTTCCCACAAGGAAGGTGCCAGGCCTGAAAGCTGATGTTAGTCTTCACCATCCCTGTGCAGCCTATTCGCTGGCCAAACAGCCCTAGCATCTGTGCTTTCCCAAGAGATGGAGCATTTCATCGTTTTCCTTCTCACAGTGCCTGCTACCGAAGCACCAAACACCGGCTACTTCTCCCACAAGGAAGGTGCCAGGCCTGAAAGCTGATGCTAGTCTTCACCATCCCTGTGCAGCTTAGTCACTGGCAAAACAAACCTGGCATCTGTGATTTCTGAGACACGGAACATCTCATCGGTTTCCTTCTCGGCAGTGCCTGCTTCTGAAACACCAAACGTCTGGCAAGTTCTCCCTCAAGGAAGGTGCCAGGCCTGAAAGCTGATGCTGGTCTTCACCATCCCTGTGCAGCCTATTCACTGTCTCAACAGCCATGGCATCTGTGATTTCTGAGACACGGAACATTTCATCGTTTTCCCTCTCGGCACTGCCTGCTTCTTAAACACCAAACGTCTGGCAAGTTTTCCCACAAGGAAGGTGCCAGGCCTGAAAGCTGATGCTGGTCTTCACCATCCCTGTGCAGCCTATTCGCTGGCCCAACAGCCCTGGTATCTGTGCTTTCCCAAGTGATGGAACATCTCATCGTTTTCCTTCTCACAGTGCCTGCTACCGAATCACCAAACACCGGCTACTTCTCCCACAAGGAAGGTGCCAGCCCTGAAAGCTGATGCTAGTCTTCACCATCCCTGTGCAGCTTAGTCACTGGCAAAACAAACCTGGCATCTGTGATTTCCCAACAGATGGAACATCTCATCGTTTTCCTTCTCGGCAGTGCCTGCTTCTGAAACACTAAACGTCTGGCAAGTTCTCCCACAAGGAAGGTGCCAGCCCTGAAAGCTGATGCTGGTCTTCACCATCCCTGTGCAGCCTATTCGCTGGCCCAACAGCCCTGGCATCTGTGCTCTTCCAAGAGACGGAACATGTAATCGGTCTCATCCCTGGCAGTGGCACTTAAGAAATAACATATGTCCGGCAAGTTTTCCCACAAGGAAGGTGCCAGCCCTGAAAGCTGATGCTGGTCTTCACCATCCCTGTGCAGCCTATTCGCTGTCTCAACAGCCCTGGCATCTGTGATTTCTCAGACAAGGAACATCTCATCGTTTTCCTTCTCGGCAGTGCCTGCTTCTGAAACAGTAAACGTCCGGCAAGTTCTCCCACATGGAAGGTGCCAGGCCTGAAAGCTGATGCTGGTCTTCACCATCCCTGTGCAGCTTATTCACTGGCAAAACAAACCTGGCATCTGTGATTTCTGAGACACGGAACATCTCATCGTTTTCCTTCTCGGCAGTGCCTGCTTCTGAAACACGAAAAAATCTGGCAAGTTCTCCCACAAGGAAGGTGCCAGCCCTTAAACCTGATGTTGGTCTTCAGCATCCCTGTGCAGCCTATTCGCTGTCTCAAAAGCCCTGGCATCTGTGATTTCTGAGACACGGAACATCTCATCGTTTTCCTTCTCGGCAGTGCCTGCTTCTGAAACACCAAACGTCTGGCAAGTTCTCCCTCAAGGAAGGTGTTAGCCCTGAAAGCTGATGCTGGTCTTCACCATCCCTGTGCAGCCTATTCGCTGGCCCAACAGCCCTGGCATCTGTGATTTCTCAGACAAGGAACATCTCATCGTATTCCTTCTCGGCAGTGCCTGCTTCTGAAACACTAAATGTCCGGCAAGTTCTGCCAGAAGGAAGGTGCCAGCCCTGAAAGCTGATGCTGGTCTTCACCATCCCTGTGCAGCCTATTCGCTGGCCCAACAGCCCTGGCATCTGTGCTTTCCCAACAGATGGAACATCTCATCGTTTTCCTTCTCACAGTGCCTGCTACCGAAGCACCAAATACCGGCTACTTCTCCCACAAGGAAGGTGCCAGCCCTGAAAGCTGATGCTAGTCTTCACCATCCCTGTGCAGCTTATTCACTGGCCCAACAGCCCTGGCATCTGTGATTTCTGAGACACGGAACATCTCATCGTTTTCCTTCTCGGCAGTGCCTGCTTCTGAAACACTAAATGTCCGGCAAGTTCTCCCAGAAGGAAGGTGCCAGCCCTGAAAGCTGATGCTGGTCTTCACCATCCCTGTGCAGCCTATTCGCTGGCCCAACAGCCCTGGCATCTGTGCTTTCCCAAGAGATGGAACATCTCATCGTTTTCCTTCTCACAGTGCCTGCTACCGAAGCACCAAATACCGGCTACTTCTCCCACAAGGAAGGTGCCAGCCCTGAAAGCTGATGCTAGTCTTCACCATCCCTGTGCAGCTTATTCACTGGCCCAACAGCCCTGGCATCTGTGATTTCTGAGACACGGAACATCTCATCGTTTTCCTTCTCGGCAGTGCCTGCTTCTGAAACACTAAACGTCCGGCAAGTTCTCCCACAAGGAAGGTGCCAGGCCTGAAAGCTGATGCTGGTCTTCACCATCCCTGTGCAGCCTATTCGCTCGTCGAACAGCCCTGGCATCTGTGCTTTCCCAACAGATGGAACATCTCATCGTTTTCCTTCTCACAGTGCCTGCTACCGAAGCACCAAACACCGGCTACTTCTCCCACAAGGAAGGTGCCAGGCCTGAAAGCTGATGCTAGTCTTCACCATCCCTGTGCAGCTTATTCACTGGCAAAACAAACCTGGCATCTGTGATTTCTGAGACACGGAACATCTCATCGTTTTCCTTCTCGGCAGTGCCTGCTTCTGAAACACTAAATGTCCGGCAAGTTCTGCCAGAAGGAAGGTGCCAGCCCTGAAAGCTGATGCTGGTCTTCACCATCCCTGTGCAGCCTATTCGCTGGCCCAACAGCCCTGGCATCTGTGCTTTCCCAACAGATGGAACATCTCATCGTTTTCCTTCTCACAGTGCCTGCTACCGAAGCACCAAACACCGGCTACTTCTCCCACAAGGAAGGTGCCAGCCCTGAAAGCTGATGCTAGTCTTCACCATCCCTGTGCAGCTTATTCACTGGCAAAACAAACCTGGCATCTGTGATTTCTGAGACACGGAACATCTCATCGTTTTCCTTCTCGGCAGTGCCTGCTTCTGAAACACCAAACGTCTGGCAAGTTCTCCCTCAAGGAAGGTGTTAGCCCTGAAAGCTGATGCTGGTCTTCACCATCCCTGTGCAGCGTATTCGCTGTCTCAACAGCCCTGGCATCTGTGATTTCTCAGACAAGGAACATCTCATCGTATTCCTTCTCGGCAGTGCCTGCTTCTGAAACACTAAATGTCCGGCAAGTTCTGCCAGAAGGAAGGTGCCAGCCCTGAAAGCTGATGCTGGTCTTCACCATCCCTGTGCAGCCTATTCGCTGGCCCAACAGCCCTGGCATCTGTGCTTTCCCAACAGATGGAACATCTCATCGTTTTCCTTCTCACAGTGCCTGCTACCGAAGCACCAAATACCGGCTACTTCTCCCACAAGGAAGGTGCCAGCCCTGAAAGCTGATGCTAGTCTTCACCATCCCTGTGCAGCTTATTCACTGGCCCAACAGCCCTGGCATCTGTGATTTCTGAGACACGGAACATCTCATCGTTTTCCTTCTCGGCAGTGCCTGCTTCTGAAACACTAAACGTCCGGCAAGTTCTCCCACAAGGAAGGTGCCAGGCCTGAAAGCTGATGCTGGTCTTCACCATCCCTGCGCAGCCTATTCGCTCGTCGAACAGCCCTGGCATCTGTGCTTTCCCAACAGATGGAACATCTCATCGTTTTCCTTCTCACAGTGCCTGCTACCGAAGCACCAAACACCGGCTACTTCTCCCACAAGGAAGGTGCCAGCCCTGAAAGCTGATGCTAGTCTTCACCATCCCTGTGCAGCTTAGTCACTGGCAAAACAAACCTGGCATCTGTGATTTCTGAGACACGGAACATCTCATCGTTTTCCTTCTCGGCAGTGCCTGCTTCTGAAACACCAAACGTCTGGCAAGTTCTCCCTCAAGGAAGGTGTTAGCCCTGAAAGCTGATGCTGGTCTTCACCATCCCTGTGCAGCCTATTCGCTGGCCCAACAGCCCTGGCATCTGTGCTCTTCGAAGAGACGGAACATGTCATCGCTCTCATCCATGGTAGTGGCATTTACGAAATAACACGTCTGGCAAGTTTTCCCACAAGGAAGGTGCCAGGCCTGAAAGCTGATGCTGGTCTTCACCATCCCTGTGCAGCCTATTCGCTGTCTCAACAGCCCTGGCATCAGTGCTCTTCGAAGAGAGGGAACATGTCATCGCTCTCATCTATGGTAGTGGCATTTACGAAATAACACATGTCCGGCAAGTTTTCCCACAAGGAAGGTGCCAGGCCTGAAAGCTGATGCTAGTCTTCACCATCCCTGTGCAGGTTATTCACTGGCAAAACAAACCTGGCATCTGTGATTTCTGAGACACGGAACATCTCATCGTTTTCCTTCTCGGCAGTGCCTGCTTCTGAAACACCAAACGTCTGGCAAGTTCTCCCTCAAGGAAGGTGCCAGGCCTGAAAGCTGATGCTGGTCTTCACCATCCCTGTGCAGCCTAGTCGCTGTCTCAACAGCCCTGGCATCTGTGATTTCTCAGACAAGGAACATCTCATCGTATTCCTTCTCGGCAGTGCCTGCTTCTGAAACACTAAATGTCCGGCAAGTTCTCCCAGAAGGAAGGTGCCAGCCCTGAAAGCTGATGCTGGTCTTCACCATCCCTGTGCAGCCTATTCGCTGGCCCAACAGCCCTGGCATCTGTGCTTTCCCAACAGATGGAACATCTCATCGTTTTCCTTCTCACAGTGCCTGCTACCGAAGCACCAAATACCGGCTACTTCTCCCACAAGGAAGGTGCCAGCCCTGAAAGCTGATGCTAGTCTTCACCATCCCTGTGCAGCTTATTCACTGGCAAAACAAACCTGGCATCTGTGATTTCCCAACAGATGGAACATCTCATCGTTTTCCTTCTCAGCAGTGCCTGCTTCTGAAACACCAAAAATCTGGCAAGTTCTTCCACAAGGAAGGTGCCAGGCCTGAAAGCTGATGCTGGTCTTCACCATCCCTGTGCAGCCTATTCGCTGGCCCAACAGCCCTGGCATCTGTGCTCTTCGAAGAGACGGAACATGTCATCGCTCTCATCCATGGTAGTGGCATTTACGAAATAACACGTCTGGCAAGTTTTCCCACAAGGAAGGTGCCAGCTCTGAAAGCTGATGCTGGTCTTCACCATCCCTGTGCAGCCTATTTGCTGGCCCAACAGCCCTGGCATCTTTGCTTTCCCAAGAGATGGAACATTTAATCCGTCTCATCCCTGGCAGTGTCACTTACGAAATAACACATGTCCGGCAAGTTTTCCCACAAGGAAGGTGCCAGCCCTGAAAGCTGATGCTGGTCTTCACCATCCCTGTGCAGCCTATTCGCTGGCCAAACAGCCCTAGCATCTGTGCTTTCCCAAGAGATGGAGCATTTCATCGTTTTCCTTCTCACAGTGCCTGCTACCGAAGCACCAAACACCGGCTACTTCTCCCACAAGGAAGGTGCCAGGCCTGAAAGCTGATGCTAGTCTTCACCATCCCTGTGCAGCTTAGTCACTGGCAAAACAAACCTGGCATCTGTGCTCGTCGAAGAGAGGGAACATGTCATCGCTCTCATCCATGGTAGAGGCATTTACGAAATAACACATGTCCGGCAAGTTTTCCCACAAGGAAGGTGCCAGCCCTGAAAGCTGATGCTGGTCTTCACCATCCCTGTGCAGCCTATTCGCTGGCCCAACAGCCCTGGCATCTGTGCTCTTCCAAGAGACGGAACATGTCATCGGTCTCATCCCTGGCAGTGGCATTTAAGAAATAACATATGTCCGGCAAGTTTTCCCACAAGGAAGGTGCCAGCCCTGAAAGCTGATGCTGGTCTTCACCATCCCTGTGCAGCCTATTCGCTGTCTCAACAGCCCTGGCATCTGTGATTTCTCAGACAAGGAACATCTCATCGTTTTCCTTCTCGGCAGTGCCTGCTTCTGAAACACTAAACGTCCGGCAAGTTCTCCCACATGGAAGGTTCCAGGCCTGAAAGCTGATGCTGGTCTTCACCATCCCTGTGCAGCTTATTCACTGGCAAAACAAACCTGGCATCTGTGATTTCTGAGACACGGAACATCTCATCGTTTTCCTTCTCGGCAGTGCCTGCTTCTGAAACACGAAAAAATCTGGCAAGTTCTCCCACAAGGAAGGTGCCAGCCCTTAAACCTGATGTTGGTCTTCAGCATCCCTGTGCAGCCTATTCGCTGTCTCAAAAGCCCTGGCATCTGTGATTTCTGAGACACGGAACATGTCATCGTTTTCCTTCTCGGCAGTGCCTGCTTCTGAAACACTAAACGTCCGGCAAGTTCTCCCACAAGGAAGGTGCCAGGCCTGAAAGCTGATGCTGGTCTTCACCATCCCTGTGCAGCCTATTCGCTGGCCCAACAGCCCTGGCATCTGTGCTTTCCCAACAGATGGAACATCTCATCGTTTTCCTTCTCACAGTGCCTGCTACCGAAGCACCAAACACCGGCTACTTCTCCCACAAGGAAGGTGCCAGCCCTGAAAGCTGATGCTAGTCTTCACCATCCCTGTGCAGCCTATTCGCTGTCTCAACAGCCCTGGCATCTGTGATTTCTGAGACACGGAACATCTCATCGTTTTCCTTCTCGGCAGTGCCTGCTTCTGAAACACCAAACGTCTGGCAAGTTCTCCCACAAGGAAGGTGCCAGCCCTGAAAGCTGATGCTGGTCTTCACCATCCCTGTGCAGCCTATTCGCTGGCCCAACAGCCCTGGCATCTGTGCTTTCCCAACAGATGGAACATCTCATCGTTTTCCTTCTCGGCAGTGCCTGGTTCTGAAATACCAAAAATCTGGCAAGTTCTCCCACAAGGAATGTGCCAGGCCTGAAAGCTGATGCTGGTCTTCACCATCCCTGTGCAGCCTATTCGCTGGCCCAACAGCCCTGGCATCTGTGCTCTTCGAAGAGACGGAACATGTCATCGTTTTTCTTCTCACAGTGCCTGCTACCGAAGCACCAAACACCGGCTACTTCTCCCACAAGGAAGGTGCCAGGCCTGAAAGCTGATGCTAGTCTTCACCATCCCTGTGCAGCTTATTCACTGGCAAAACAAACCTGGCATCTGTGATTTCTGAGACACGGAACATCTCATCGTTTTCCTTCTCGGCAGTGCCTGCTTCTGAAACACGAAAAATCTGGCAAGTTCTCCCACAAGGAAGGTGCCAGCCCTTAAACCTGATGCCGGTTTTCACCATCCCTGTGCAGCCTATTCGCTGTCTTAACAGCCCTGGCATCTGTGATAAGGAACATGTCATCGTTTTCCTTCTCGGCAGTGCCTGATTCTGAAACACTAAACGTCCGGCAAGTTTTCCCGCAAGGAAGGTGCCAGGCCTGAAAGCTGATGCTGGTCTTCACCATCCCTGTGCAGCCTATTCGCTGGCCCAACAGCCCTGGCATCTGTGCTTTCCCAAGAGACGGAACATGTCATCGCTCTCATCCATGGTAGTGGCATTTACGAAATAACACATGTCCGGCAAGTTTTCCCACAAGGAAGGTGCCAGGCCTGAAAGCTGATGCTAGTCTTCACCATCCCTGTGCAGCCTATTCGCTGGCCCAACAGCCCTGGCATCTGTGCTTTCCCAAGAGATGGAACATTTCATCGTTTTCCTTCTCACAGTGCCTAGTGCCGAAGCACCAAACACCGGCTACTTCTCCCACAAGGAAGGTGCCAGCCCTGAAAGCTGATGCTAGTCTTCACCATCCCTGTGCAGCCTATTCGCTGGCCCAACAGCCCTGGCATCTGTGCTCTTCGAAGAGACGGAACATGTCATCGCTCTCATCCATGGCAGTGGCATTTACGAAATAACTCATGTCCGGCGAGTTTTCCCACAAGGAAGGTGCCAGGCCTGAAAGCTGATGCTGGTCTTCACCATCCCTGTGCAGCCTATTCGCTGGCACAACAGCCCTGGCATCTGTGCTTTCCCAACAGATGGAACATTTCATCGTTTTCTTTCTCACAGTGCCTGCTGCCGAAGCACCAAACACCGGCTACTTCTCCCACAAGGAAGGTGCCAGCCCTGAAAGCTGATGCTAGTCTTCACCATCCCTGTGCAGCCTATTCGCTGGCCCAACAGCCCTGGCATCTGTGCTCTTCGAAGAGACGGAACATGTCATCGCTCTCATCCATGGCAGTGGCATTTACTAAATAACTCATGTCCGGCGAGTTTTCCCACAAGGAAGGTGCCAGGCCTGAAAGCTGATGCTGGCCTTCACCATCCCTGTGCAGCCTATTCGCTGTCTCAACAGCCCTGGCATCTGTGATTTCTCAGACATGAACATCTCATCGTTTTCCATCTCGGAAGTTCCTGCTTCTGAAACACTAAACGTCCGGCAAGTTTTCCCACAAGGGAGGTGCCAGGCCTGAAAGCTGATGCTGGTCTTCACCATCCCTGTGCAGCCTATTCGCTGGCCCAACAGCCCTGGTATCTGTGTTCTTCCAAGAGACATAACATCTCATCTTTTCCTTCTTGGCAGTGCCTGCTTCCGAAACACCAAAATTCTGGCTAGTTCTCCCACAAGGAAGGTGCCAGGCCTGAAAGCTGATGCTGTTCTTCACCATCCCTGTGCAGCCTATTTGCTGGCCCAACAGCCCTGGCATCTGTGCTTTCCCAAGAGACGTAACATCTCATCGTTGTCATTCTCGGCAGTGCCTGATTCTGCAACACTAAACGTCCCTCAGGTTCTCCCACAAGGAAGGTGCCAGCCCTGAAAGCTGATGCTGGTCTTCACCATCCCTGCGCAGCCTATTCGCTGGCCCAACAGCCCTGGCATCTGTGCTTTCCCAAGAGACGGAACATGTCATCGCTCTCATCCATGGTAGTGGCATTTACGAAATAACACATGGCCGGCAAGTTTTCCCACAAGGAAGGTGCCAGGCCTGAAAGCTGATGCTGGTCTTCACCATCCCTGTGCAGCCTATTCGCTGGCCCAACAGCCCTGGCATCTGTGCTTTCCCAACAGATGGAACATTTCATCGCTCTCATCCATGGTAGTGGCATTTACGAAATAACACATGTCCGGCAAGTTTTCCCACAAGGGAGGTGCCAGGCCTGAAAGCTGATGCTGGTCTTCACCATCCCTGTGCAGCCTATTCGCTGGCCCAACAGCCCTGGCATCTGTGCTTTCCCAACAGATGGAACATCTCATCGTTTTCCTTCTCACAGTGCCTGCTACCGAAGCACCAAACACCGGCTACTTCTCCCACAAGGAAGGTGCCAGTCCTGAAAGCTGATGCTGGTCTTCACCATCCCTGTGCAGCCTATTCGCTGTCTCAACAGCCCTGGCATCTGTGATTTCTGAGACACGGAACATCTCATCGTTTTCCTTCTCGGAAGTGCCTGCTTCTGAAACACTAAACGTCCGGCAAGTTTTCCCACAAGGAAGGTGCCAGCCCTGAAAGCTGATGGTGGTCTTCACCATCCCTGTGCAGCCTATTCGCTGGCCCAACAGCCCTGGCATCTGTGCTCTTCGAAGAGACGGAACATGTCATCGCTCTCATCTATGGCATTGGCATTTACGAAATAACACATGTCCGGCAAGTTTTCCCACAAGGGAGGTGCCAGGCCTGAAAGCTGATGCTGGTCTTCACCATCCCTGCGCAGCCTATTCGCTGGCCCAACAGCCCTGGCATCTGTGCTTTCCCAAGAGATGGAACATCTCATCGTTTTCCTTCTCAGCAGTGCCTGCTACCGAAGCACCAAACACCGGCTACTTCTCCCACAAGGAAGGTGCCAGGCCTGAAAGCTGATGCTAGTCTTCACCATCCCTGTGCAGCTTATTCACTGGCAAAACATACCTGGCATCTGTGATTTCTGAGACACGGAACATGTCATCGTTTTCCTTCTCGGCAGTGCCTGCTTCTGAAACACCAAACGTCTGGCAAGTTCTCCCACAAGGAAGGTGCCAGCCCTGAAAGCTGATGTTAGTCTTCACCATCCCTGTGCAGCTTATTCACTGGCAAAACAAACCTGGCATCTGTGATTTCTGAGACACGGAACATCTCATCGTTTTCCTTCTCGGCAGTGCCTGCTTCTGAAACACCAAACGTCTGGCAAGTTCTCCCACAAGGAAGGTGCCAGCCCTGAAACCTGATGCTGGTCTTCACCATCCCTGTGCAGCCTATTCGCTGGCCCAACAGCCCTGGCATCTGTGCTCTTCGAAGAGACGGAACATGTCATCGCTCTCATCCATGGCAGTGCCATTTACGAAATAATTAAACGTACGGCAAGTTCTCCCACAAGGAAGGTGCCAGCCCTGAAAGCTGATGCTGGTCTTCACCATCCCTGTGCAGCCTATTCGCTGGCCCAACAGCCCTGGCATCTGTGTTCTTCTAAGAGACATAACATCTCATCTTTTCCTTCTTGGCATTGCCTGCTACCGAAGCACCAAATTTCTGGCTAGTTCTCCCACAAGGAAGGTGCCAGCCCTGAAAGCTGATGCTAGTCTTCACCATCCCTGTGCAGACTATTTGCTGGCCCAACAGCCCTGGCATCTGTGCTTTCCCAAGAGATGGAACATCTCATCGTTGTCGTTCTCGGCAGTGCCTGATTCTGCAACACTAAACGTCCGGCAGGTTCTCCCACAAGGAAGGTGCCAGCCCTGAAAGCTGATGCTGGTTTTCACCATCCCTGCGCAGCCTATTCGCTGGCCCAACAGCCCTGGCATCTGTGCTTTCCCAAGAGACGGAACATGTCATCGCTCTCATCCATGGTAGTGGCATTTACGAAATAACACATGGCCGGCAAGTTTTCCCACAAGGAAGGTGCCAGGCCTGAAAGCTGATGCTGGTCTTCACCATCCCTGTGCAGCCTATTCGCTGGCCCAACAGCCCTGGCATCTGTGCTTTCCCAACAGATGGAACATCTCATCGTTTTCCTTCTCACAGTGCCTGCTACCGAAGCACCAAACACCGGCTACTTCTCCCACAAGGAAGGTGCCAGTCCTGAAAGCTGATGCTGGTCTTCACCATCCCTGTGCAGCCTATTCGCTGTCTCAACAGCCCTGGCATCTGTGATTTCTGAGACAAGGAACATCTCATCGTTTTCCTTCTCGGAAGTGCCTGCTTCTGAAACACTAAACGTCCGGCAAGTTTTCCCACAAGGAATGTGCCAGCCCTGAAAGCTGATGCTGGTCTTCACCATCCCTGTGCAGCCTATTCGCTGGCCCAACAGCCCTGGCATCTGTGCTCTTCGAAGAGACGGAACATGTCATCGCTCTCATCCATGGTAGTGGCATTTACGAAATAACACATGTCCGGCAAGTTTTCACACAAGGAAGGTGCCAGCCCTGAAAGCTGATGCTGGTCTTCACCATCGCTGTGCAGCCTTATTCGCTGGCCCAACAGCCCTGGCATCTGTGCTTTCCCAAGAGATGGAACATTTCATCGTTTTCCTTCTCACAGTGCCTGCTGCCGAAGCACCAAACACCGGCTACTTCTCCCACAAGGAAGGTGCCAGGCCTGAAAGCTGATGCTAGTCTTCACCATCCCTGTGCAGCCTATTCGCTGGCCCAACAGCCCTGGCATCTGTGCTCTTCGAAGAGACGGAACATGTCATCGCTCTCATCCATGGTAGTGGCATTTACGAAATAACACCTGTCCGGCAAGTTTTCCCACAAGGGAGGTGCCAGCCCTGAAAGCTGATGCTGGTCTTCACCATCCCTGTGCAGCCTATTCGCTGGCCCAACAGCCCTGGCATCTGTGCTCTTCGAAGAGACGGAACATGTCATCGCTCTCATCCATGGTAGTGGCATTTACGAAATAACACATGTCCGGCAAGTTTTCCCACAAGGAAGGTGCCAGGCCTGAAAGCTGATGCTGGTCTTCACCATCCCTGTGCAGCCTATTCGCTGGCCCAACAGCCCTGGCATCTGTGCTTTCCCAAGAGATGGAACATTTCATCGTTTTCCTTCTCACAGTGCCTGCTACCGAAGCATCAAACACCGGCTACTTCTCCCACAAGGAAGGTGCCAGGCCTGAAAGCTGATGCTGGTCTTCACCATCCCTGTGCAGCCTATTCGCTCGTCGAACAGCCCTGGCATCTGTGCTTTCCCAAGAGACGGAACATCTCATCGTTTTCCTTCTCACAGTGCCTGCTACCGAAGCACCAAACACCGGCTACTTCTCCCACAAGGAAGGTGCCAGTCCTGAAAGCTGATGTTAGTCTTCACCATCCCTGTGCAGCTTATTCACTGGCAAAACAAACCTGGCATCTGTGATTTCTGAGACACGGAACATCTCATCGTTTTCCTTCTCGGCAGTGCCTGCTTCTGAAACACCAAACGTCTGGCAAGTTCTCCCACAAGGAAGGTGCCAGCCCTGAAAGCTGATGCTGGTCTTCACCATCGCTGTGCAGCCTATTCGCTGGCCCAACAGCCCTGGCATCTGTGTTCTTCCAAGAGACATAACATCGCATCTTTTCCTTCTTGGCAGTGCCTGCTACCGAAGCACCAAATTTCTGCCTAGTTCTCCCACAAGGAAGGTGCCAGCCCTGAAAGCTGATGCTAGTCTTCACCATCCCTGTGCAGACTATTTGCTGGCCCAACAGCCCTGGCATCTGTGCTTTCCCAAGAGATGGAACATCTCATCGTTGTCGTTCTCGGCAGTGCCTGATTCTGCAACACTAAACGTCCGGCAGGTTCTCCCACAAGGAAGGTGCCAGCCCTGAAAGCTGATGCTGGTCTTCACCATCGCTGTGCAGCCTATTCGCTGGCCCAACAGCCCTGGCATCTGTGCTTTCCCAAGAGATGGAACATCTCATCGCTCTCATCCATGGTAGTGGCATTTACGAAATAACACGTCCGGCAAGTTCTCCCACAAGGAAGGTGCCAGCCCTGAAAGCTGATGCTGGTCTTCACCATCCTTGTGCAGCCTATTCGCTGGCCCAACAGCCCTGGCATCTGTGCTCTTCGAAGAGACGGAACATGTCATCGCTCTCATCCATGGCAGTGGCATTTACGAAATAACACATGTCCGGCAAGTTTTCCCACAAGGGAGGTGCCAGGCCTGAAAGCTGATGCTGGTCTTCACCATCCCTGCGCTGCCTATTCGCTGGCCCAACAGCCCTGGCATCTGTGCTTTCCCAACAGATGGAACATCTCATCGTTTTCCTTCTCACAGTGCCTGCTACCGAAGCACCAAACACCGGCTACTTATCCCACAAGGAAGGTGCCAGCCCTGAAAGCTGATGTTAGTCTTCACCATCCCTGTGCAGCCTATTCGCTGTCTCAACAGCCCTGGCATCTGTGTTCTTCCAAGAGACATAACATCTCATCTTTTCCTTCTTGGCTGTGCCTGCTTCCGAAACACCAAAATTCTGGCTAGTTCTCCCACAAGGAAGGTGCCAGGCCTGAAAGCTGATGCTGTTCTTCACCATCCCTGTGCAGCCTGTTTGCTGGCCCAAGAGCCCTGGCATCTGTGCTTTCCCAAGAGACGTAACATCTCATCGTTGTCATCCATGGTAGTGGCATTTACGAAATAACACATGTCCGGCAAGTTTTCCCACAAGGGAGGTGCCAGGCCTGAAAGCTGATGCTGGTCTTCACCATCCCTGTGCAGCCTATTCGCTGGCCCAACAGCCCTGGCATCTGTGCTTTCCCAACAGATGGAACATCTCATCGTTTTCCTTCTCACAGTGCCTGCTACCGAAGCACCAAACACCGGCTACTTCTCCCACAAGGAAGGTGCCAGTCCTGAAAGCTGATGCTGGTCTTCACCATCCCTGTGCAGCCTATTCGCTGTCTCAACAGCCCTGGCATCTGTGATTTCTGAGACAAGGAACATCTCATCGTTTTCCTTCTCGGAAGTGCCTGCTTCTGAAACACTAAACGTCCGGCAAGTTTTCCCACAAGGAATGTGCCAGCCCTGAAAGCTGATGCTGGTCTTCACCATCCCTGTGCAGCCTATTCGCTGGCCCAACAGCCCTGGCATCTGTGCTCTTCGAAGAGACGGAACATGTCATCGCTCTCATCCATGGTAGTGGCATTTACGAAATAACACATGTCCGGCAAGTTTTCACACAAGGAAGGTGCCAGCCCTGAAAGCTGATGCTGGTCTTCACCATCGCTGTGCAGCCTTATTCGCTGGCCCAACAGCCCTGGCATCTGTGCTTTCCCAAGAGATGGAACATTTCATCGTTTTCCTTCTCACAGTGCCTGCTGCCGAAGCACCAAACACCGGCTACTTCTCCCACAAGGAAGGTGCCAGGCCTGAAAGCTGATGCTAGTCTTCACCATCCCTGTGCAGCCTATTTGCTGGCCCAACAGCCCTGGCATCTGTGCTCTTCGAAGAGACGGAACATGTCATCGCTCTCATCCATGGTAGTGGCATTTACGAAATAACACCTGTCCGGCAAGTTTTCCCACAAGGGAGGTGCCAGCCCTGAAAGCTGATGCTGGTCTTCACCATCCCTGTGCAGCCTATTCGCTGGCCCAACAGCCCTGGCATCTGTGCTCTTCGAAGAGACGGAACATGTCATCGCTCTCATCCATGGTAGTGGCATTTACGAAATAACACATGTCCGGCAAGTTTTCCCACAAGGAAGGTGCCAGGCCTGAAAGCTGATGCTGGTCTTCACCATCCCTGTGCAGCCTATTCGCTGGCCCAACAGCCCTGGCATCTGTGCTTTCCCAAGAGATGGAACATTTCATCGTTTTCCTTCTCACAGTGCCTGCTACCGAAGCATCAAACACCGGCTACTTCTCCCACAAGGAAGGTGCCAGGCCTGAAATCTGATGCTGGTCTTCACCATCCCTGTGCAGCCTATTCGCTCGTCGAACAGCCCTGGCATCTGTGCTTTCCCAAGAGACGGAACATCTCATCGTTTTCCTTCTCACAGTGCCTGCTACCGAAGCACCAAACACCGGCTACTTCTCCCACAAGGAAGGTGCCAGTCCTGAAAGCTGATGTTAGTCTTCACCATCCCTGTGCAGCTTATTCACTGGCAAAACAAACCTGGCATCTGTGATTTCTGAGACACGGAACATCTCATCGTTTTCCTTCTCGGCAGTGCCTGCTTCTGAAACACCAAACGTCTGGCAAGTTCTCCCACAAGGAAGGTGCCAGCCCTGAAAGCTGATGCTGGTCTTCACCATCGCTGTGCAGCCTATTCGCTGGCCCAACAGCCCTGGCATCTGTGTTCTTCCAAGAGACATAACATCTCATCTTTTCCTTCTTGGCAGTGCCTGCTACCGAAGCACCAAATTTCTGGCTAGTTCTCCCACAAGGAAGGTGCCAGCCCTGAAAGCTGATGCTAGTCTTCACCATCCCTGTGCAGACTATTTGCTGGCCCAACAGCCCTGGCATCTGTGCTTTCCCAGGAGATGGAACATCTCATCGTTGTCGTTCTCGGCAGTGCCTGATTCTGCAACACTAAACGTCCGGCAGGTTCTCCCACAAGGAAGGTGCCAGCCCTGAAAGCTGATGCTGGTCTTCACCATCGCTGTGCAGCCTATTCGCTGGCCCAACAGCCCTGGCATCTGTGCTTTCCCAAGAGATGGAACATCTCATCGCTCTCATCCATGGTAGTGGCATTTACGAAATAACACATGTCCGGCAAGTTCTCCCACAAGGAAGGTGCCAGCCCTGAAAGCTGATGCTGGTCTTCACCATCCTTGTGCAGCCTATTCGCTGGCCCAACAGCCCTGGCATCTGTGCTCTTCGAAGAGACGGAACATGTCATCGTTTTTCTTCTCACAGTGCCTGCTGCCGAAGCACCAAACACCGGCTACTTCTCCCACAAGGAAGGTGCCAGCCCTGAAAGCTGATGTTAGTCTTCACCATCCCTGTGCAGCTTATTCACTGGAAAAACAAACCTGGCATCTGTGATTTGTGAGGCACGGAACATCTCATCGTTTTCCTTCTCGGCAGTGCCTGCTTCTGAAACACTAAACGTCCGGCAAGTTTTCCCACAAGGAAGGTGCCAGGCCTGAAAGCTGATGCTGGTCTTCACCATCCCTGTGCAGCCTATTCGCTGGCCCAACAGCCCTGGTATCTGTGTTCTTCCAAGAGACATAACATCTCATCTTTTCCTTCTTGTCAGTGCCTGCTTCCGAAACACCAAAATTCTGGCTAGTTCTCCCACAAGGAAGGTGCCAGGCCTGAAAGCTGATGCTGTTCTTCACCATCCCTGTGCAGCCTATTTGCTGGCCCAACAGCCCTGGCATCTGTGCTTTCCCAAGAGACGTAACATCTCATCGTTGTCATTCTCGGCAGTGCCTGATTCTGCAACACTAAATGTCCGGCAGGTTCTCCCACAAGAAAGGTGCTAGCCCTGAAAGCTGATGCTGGTCTTCACCATCCCTGCGCAGCCTATTCGCTGGCCCAACAGCCCTGGCATCTGTGCTTTCCTAAGAGACGGAACATGTCATCGCTCTCATCCATGGTAGTGGCATTTACGAAATAACACATGTCCGGCAAGTTTTCCCACAAGGAAGGTGCCAGGCCTGAAAGCTGATGCTGGTCTTCACCATCCCTGTGCAGCCTATTCGCTGGCCCAACAGCCCTGGCATCTGTGCTTTCCCAACAGATGGAACATCTCATCGTTTTCCTTCTCACAGTGCCTGCTACCGAAGCACCAAACACCGGCTACTTCTCCCACAAGGAAGGTGCCAGTCCTGAAAGCTGATGCTGGTCTTCACCATCCCTGTGCAGCCTATTCGCTGTCTCAACAGCCCTGGCATCTGTGATTTCTGAGACAAGGAACATCTCATCGTTTTCCTTCTCGGAAGTGCCTGCTTCTGAAACACTAAACGTCCGGCAAGTTCTCCCAGAAGGAAGGTGCCAGCCCTGAAAGCTGATGCTGGTCTTCACCATCCCTGTGCAGCCTATTCGCTGGCCCAACAGCCCTGGCATCTGTGCTCTTCGAAGAGACGGAACATGTCATCGCTCTCATCCATGGTAGTGGCATTTACGAAATAACACATGTCCGGCAAGTTTTCACACAAGGAAGGTGCCAGCCCTGAAAGCTGATGCTGGTCTTCACCATCCCTGTGCAGCTAATTCGCTGGCCCAACAGCCCTGGCATCTGTGCTCTTCGAAGAGACGGAACATGTCATCGCTCTCATCCATGGCAGTGGCATTTACGAAATAACACATGTCCGGCAAGTTCTCCCACAAGGAAGGTGCCAGCCCTGAAAGCTGATGCTGGTCTTCACCATCCCTGTGCAGCCTATTCGCTCGTCGAACAGCCCTGGCATCTGTGTTCTTCTAAGAGACATAACATCTCATCTTTTCCTTCTTGGCAGTGCCTGCTACCGAAGCACCAAATTTCTGGCTAGTTCTCCCACAAGGAAGGTGCCAGCCCTGAAAGCTGATGCTAGTCTTCACCATCCCTGTGCAGACTATTCGCTGGCCCAACAGCCCTGGCATCTGTGCTTTCCCAAGAGATGGAACATCTCATCGTTGTCGTTCTCGGCAGTGCCTGATTCTGCAACACTAAACGTCCGGCAGGTTCTCCCACAAGGAAGGTGCCAGCCCTGAAAGCTGATGCTGGTCTTCACCATCCTTGTGCAGCCTATTCGCTGGCCCAACAGCCCTGGCATCTGTGCTCTTCGAAGAGACGGAACATGTCATCGTTTTTCTTCTCACAGTGCCTGCTACCAAAGCACCAAACACCGGCTACTTCTCCCAGAAGGAAGGTGCCAGCCCTGAAAGCTGATGTTAGTCTTCACCATCCCTGTGCAGCTTATTCACTGGCAAAACAAACCTGGCATCTGTGATTTGTGAGACACGGAAGATCTCATCGTTTTCCTTCTCGGCAGTGCCTGCTTCTGAAACACCAAAAATCTGGCAAGTTCTCCCACAAGGAAGGTGCCAGCCCTTAAACCTGATGCTGGTCTTCACCATCCCTGTGCAGCCTATTCGCTGTCTCAACAGCCCTGGCATCTGTGATAAGGAACCTGTCATCGTTTTCCTTCTCGGCAGTGCCTGATTCTGAAACACTAAACGTCCGGCAAGTTTTCCCACAAGGAAGGTGCCAGGCCTGAAAGCTGATGCTGGTCTTCACCATCCCTGTGCAGCCTATTCGCTGGCCCAACAGCCCTGGCATCTGTGTTCTTACAAGAGACATAACATCTCATCTTTTCCTTCTTGGCAGTGCCTGCTTCCGAGACACCAAAATTCTGGCTAGTTCTCCCACAAGGAAGGTGCCAGGCCTGAAAGCTGATGCTGTTCTTCACTATCGCTGTGCAGCCTATTCGCTGGCCCAACAGCCCTGGCATCTGTGCTCTTCGAAGAGACGGAACATGTCATCGCTCTCATCCATGGTAGTGGCATTTACGAAATAACACATGTCCGGCAAGTTTTCCCACAAGGAAGGTGCCAGGCCTGAAAGCTGATGCTGGTCTTCACCATCCCTGTGCAGCCTATTCGCTGGCCCAACAGCCCTGGCATCTGTGCTTTCCCAAGAGATGGAACATCACATCGTTTTCCTTCTCACAGTGCCTGCTGCCGAAGCACCAAACACCGGCTACTTCTCCCACAAGGAAGGTGCCAGCCCTGAAAGCTGATGCTAGTCTTCACCATCCCTGTGCAGCCTATTCGCTGGCCCAACAGCCCTGGCATCTGTGCTCTTCGAAGAGACGGAACATGTCATCGCTCTCATCCATGGTAGTGGCATTTACGAAATAACACCTGTCCGGCAAGTTTTCCCACAAGGGAGGTGCCAGCCCTGAAAGCTGATGCTGGTCTTCACCATCCCTGTGCAGCCTATTCGCTGGCCCAACAGCCCTGGCATCTGTGCTCTTCGAAGAGACGGAACATGTCATCGCTCTCATCCATGGTAGTGGCATTTACGAAATAACACATGTCCGGCAAGTTTTCCCACAAGGAAGGTGCCAGGCCTGAAAGCTGATGCTGGTCTTCACCATCCCTGTGCAGCCTAATCGCTGGCCCAACAGCCCTGGCATCTGTGCTTTTTTCAAGAGATGGAACATTTCATCGTTTTCCTTCTCACAGTGCCTGCTACCGAAGAATCAAACACCGGCTACTTCTCCCACAAGGAAGGTGCCAGCCTTTAAACCTGATGCTGGTCTTCACCATCCCTGTGCAGCTTATTCACTGGCAAAACAAACCTGGCATCTGTGATTTGTGAGACACGGAACATCTCATCGTTTTCCTTCTCAGCAGTGCCTGCTTCTGAAACACCAAAAATCTGGCAAGTTCTCCCACAAGGAAGGTGCCAGCCCTGATAGCTGATGCTGGTCTTCACGATCCCTGTGCAGCCTATTCGCTCGTCAAACAGCCCTGGCATCTGTGCTTTCCCAAGAGACGGAACATCTCATCGTTTTCCTTCTCACAGTGCCTGCTACCGAAGCACCAAACACCGGCTACTTCTCCCAGAAGGAAGGTGCCAGCCCTGAAAGCTGATGTTAGTCTTCACCATACCTGTGCAGCTTATTCACTGGCAAAACAAACCTGGCATCTGTGATTTCTGAGACACGGAACATCTCATCGTTTTCCTTCTCGGCAGTGCCTGCTTCTGAAACACCAAACGTCTGGCAAATTCTCCCACAAGGAAGGTGCCAGCCCTTAAACCTGATGCTGGTCTTCACCATCCCTGTGCAGCCTATTCGCTGTCTCAACAGCCCTGGCATCTGTGATTTCTCAGACAAGGAACATCTCATCGTTTTCCTTCTCGGCAGTGCCTGCTTCTGAAACACTAAATGTCCGGCAAGTTCTCCCACAAGGAAGGTGCCAGGCCTGAAAGCTGATGCTGGTCTTCACCATCCCTGTGCAGCCTATTCGCTGGCCCAACAGCCCTGGCATCTGTGCTTTCCCAGCAGATGGAACATCTCATCGTTTTCCTTCTCACAGTGCCTGCTACCGAAGCACCAAACACCGGCTACTTCTCCCACAAGGAAGGTGCCAGCCCTGAAAGCTGATGCTGGTCTTCACCATCCCTGTGCAGCCTATTCGCTGTCTCAACAGCCCTGGCATCTGTGATTTCTCAGACAAGGAACATCTCATCGTTTTCCTTCTCGGCAGTGCCTGCTTCTGAAACACTAAACGTCCGGCAAGTTTTCCCACAAGGAAGGCGCCAGCCCTGAAAGCTGATGCTGGTCTTCACCATCCCTGTGCAGCCTAGTCGCTGGCCCAACAGCCCTGGCATCTGTGCTTTCCCAAGAGATGGAACATCTCATCGTTTTACTTTTCACAGTGCCTGCTACCGAAGCACCAAACACTGGCTACTTCTCCCACAAGGAAGGTGCCAGGCCTGAAAGGTGATGTTAGTCTTCACCATCCCTGTGCAGCTTATTCACTGGCAAAACATACCTGGCATCTGTGATTTCTGAGACAAGGAACATGTCATCGTTTTCCTTCTCGGCAGTGCCTGCTTCTGAAACACCAAACATCTGGCAAGTTCTCCCACAAGGAAGGTGCCAGCCCTGAAAGCTGATGCTGGTCTTCACCATCCCTGTGCAGCCTATTCGCTGGCCCAACAGCCCTGGCATCTGTGTTCTTCCAAGAGACATAACATCTCATCTTTTCCTTCTTGGCAGTGCCTGCTTCCAAAACACCAAATTTCTGGCTAGTTCTCCCACAAGGAAGGTGCCAGCCCTGAAAGCTGATGCTAGTCTTCACCATCCCTGTGCAGACTATTTGCTGGCCCAACAGCCCTGGCATCTGTGCTTTCCCAGGAGATGGAACATCTCATCGTTGTCGTTCTCGGCAGTGCCTGATTCTGCAACACTAAACGTCCGGCAGGTTCTCCCACAAGGAAGGTGCCAGCCCTGAAAGCTGATGCTGGTCTTCACCATCCTTGTGCAGCCTATTCGCTGGCCCAACAGCCCTGGCATCTGTGCTTTCCCAAGAGATGGAACATTTCATCGCTCTCATCCATGGTAGTGGCATTTACGAAATAACACATGTCCGGCAAGTTTTCCCACAAGGGAGGTGCCAGCCCTGAAAGCTGATGCTGGTCTTCACCATCCTTGTGCAGCCTATTCGCTGGCCCAACAGCCCTGGCATCTGTGCTCTTCGAAGAGACGGAACATGTCATCGTTTTTCTTCTCACAGTGCCTGCTACCGAAGCACCAAACACCGGCTACTTCTCCCAGAAGGAAGGTGCCAGCCCTGAAAGCTGATGTTAGTCTTCACCATCCCTGTGCAGCTTATTCACTGGCAAAACAAACCTGGCATCTGTGATTTCTGAGACACGGAACATCTCATCGTTTTCCTTCTCGGCAGTGCCTGCTTCTGAAACACCAAAAATCTGGCAAGTTCTCCCACAAGGAAGGTGCCAGCCCTTAAGCCTGATGCTGGTCTTCACCATCCCTGTGCAGCCTATTCGCTGTCTCAACAGCCCTGGCATCTGTGATAAGGAACATGTCATCGTTTTCCTTCTCGGCAGTGCCTGCTTCTGAAACACTAAACGTACGGCAAGTTTTCCCACAAGGAAGGTGCCAGGCCTGAAAGCTGATGCTGGTCTTCACCATCCCTGTGCAGCCTATTCGCTGGCCCAACAGCCCTGGCATCTGTGTTCTTCCAAGAGACATAACATCTCATCTTCTCCTTCTTGGCAGTGCCTGCTTCCGAAACACCAAAATTCTGGCTAGTTCTCCCACAAGGAAGGTGCCAGGCCTGAAAGCTGATGCTGTTCTTCACCATCCCTGTGCAGCCTATTTGCTGGCCCAACAGCCCTGGCATCTGTGCTTTCCCAAGAGACGTAACATCTCATCGTTGTCATTCTCGGCAGTGCCTGATTCTGCAACACTAAACGTCCGGCAGGTTCTCCCACAAGGAAGGTGCCAGCCCTGAAAGCTGATGCTGGTCTTCACCATCCCTGTGCAGCCTATTCGCTGGCCCAACAGCCCTGGCATCTGTGCTCTTCGAAGAGACGGAACATGTCATCACTCTCATCCATGGCAGTGGCATTTACGAAATAACACATGTCCGGCAAGTTTTCCCACAAGGGAGGTGCCAGGCCTGAAAGCTGATGCTGGTCTTCACCATCCCTGCGCAGCCTATTCGCTGGCCCAACAGCCCTGGCATCTGTGCTTTCCCAACAGATGGAACATTTCATCGTTTTCCTTCTCACAGTGCCTGCTACTGAAGCACCAAACACCGGCTACTTCTCCCACAAGGAAGGTGCCAGCCCTGAAAGCTGATGTTAGTCTTCACCATCCCTGTGCAGCTTATTCACTGGTAAAACAAACCTGGCATCTGTGATTTGTGAGACACGGAACATCTCATCGTTTTCCTTCTCGGCAGTGCCTGCTTCTGAAACACCAAACGTCCGGCAAGTTCTCCCTCAAGGAAGGTGCCAGCCCTGAAAGCTGATGCTGGTCTTCACCATCCCTGTGCAGCTAATTCGCTGGCCCAACAGCCCTGGCATCTGTGCTCTTCCAAGAGACGGAACATGTCATCGCTCTCATCCATGGCAGTGGCATTTACGAAATAACACATGTCCGGCAAGTTTTCCCACAAGGGAGGTGCCAGGCCTGAAAGCTGATGCTGGTCTTCACCATCCCTGCGCAGCCTATTCGCTGGCCCAACAGCCCTGGCATCTGTGCTTTCCCAAGAGATGGAACATCTCATCGTTTTCCTTCTCACAGTGCCTGCTACCGAAGCACCAAACAGCGGCTACTTCTCCCACAAGGAAGGTGCCAGGCCTGAAAGCTGATGTTAGTCTTCACCATCCCTGTGCAGCTTATTCACTGGCAAAACATACCTGGCATCTGTGATTTCTGAGACACGGAACATCTCATCGTTTTCCTTCTCGGCAGTGCCTGCTTCTGAAACACCAAACGTCTGGCAAGTTCTCCCACAAGGAAGGTGCCAGCCCTGAAAGCTGATGCTGGTCTTCACCATCCCTGTGCAGCCTATTCTCTGGCCCAACAGCCCTGGCATCTGTGCTCTTCGAAGAGACGGAACATGTCATCGCTCTCATCCCTGGCAGTGTCACTTATGAAATAACACGTCGGGCAAGTTCTCCCAGAAGGAAGGTGCCAGGCCTGAAAGCTGATGCTGGTCTTCACCATCGCTGTGCAGCCTATTCGCTGGCCCAACAGCCCTGGCAGCTGTGGTTTTCCAAGAGATGGAACATGTCATCGCTCTCATCCATGGTAGTGGCATTTACGAAATAACACGTCTGGCAAGTTCTCCCACAAGGAAGGTGCCAGCCCTTAAACCTGATGCTGGTCTTCACCATCCCTGTGCAGCCTATTCGCTGTCTCAACAGCCCTGGCATATGTGATAAGGAACATGTCATCGTTTTCCTTCTCGGCAGTGTCTGCTTCTGAAACACTAAACGTCCGGCAAGTTTTCCCACAAGGAAGGTGCTAGCCCTGAAAGCTGATGCTGGTCTTCACCATCCCTGCGCAGCCTATTCGCTGGCCCAACAGCCCTGGCATCTGTGTTCTTCCAAGAGACATAACATATCATCGTTTTCCTTCTCGGCAGTGCCTGCTTCTGAAACACTAAACGTCCGGCAAGTTTTCCCACAAGGAAGGTGCCAGGCCTGAAAGCTGATGCTGGTCTTCACCATCCCTGTGCAGCCTATTCGCTGGCCCAACAGCCCTGGCATCTGTGCTTTCCCAAGGGACGTAACATCTCATCGTTGTCATTCTCGGCAGTGCCTGATTCTGCAACACTAAACGTCCGGTAAGATTTCCCACAAGGAAGGTGCCAGCCCTGAAAGCTGATGCTGGTCTTCACCATCCCTGCGCAGCCTATTCGCTGGCCCAACAGCCCTGGCATCTGTGCTTTCCCAAGAGACGGAACATGTCATCGCTCTCATCCATGGTAGTGGCATTTACGAAATAACACATGGCCGGCAAGTTTTCCCACAAGGAAGGTGCCAGGCCTGAAAGCTGATGCTGGTCTTCACCATCCCTGTGCAGCCTATTCGCTGGCCCAACAGCCCTGGCATCTGTGCTTTCCCAACAGATGGAACATCTCATCGTTTTCCTTCTCACAGTGCCTGCTACCGAAGCACCAAACACCGGCTACTTCTCCCACATGGAAGGTGCCAGCCCTGAAAGCTGATGCTGGTCTTCACCATCCCTGTGCAGCCTATTCGCTGGCCCGACAGCCCTGGCATCTGTGCTCTTCGAAGAGACGGAACATGCCATCGCTCTCATCCATGGCAGTGGCATTTACGAAATAACACATGTCCGGCAAGTTTTCCCACAAGGGAGGTGCCAGGCCTGAAAGCTGATGCTGGTCTTCACCATCCCTGTGCAGCCTATTCGCTGGCCCAACAGCCCTGGAATCTGTGCTTTCCCAACAGATGGAACATCTCATCGTTTTCCTTCTCACAGTGCCTGCTACCGAAGCACCAAACACCGGCTACTTCTCCCACAAGGACGGTGCCAGGCCTGAAAGCTGATGTTAGTCTTCACCATCCCTGTGCAGCTTATTCACTGGCAAAACAAACCTGGCATCTGTGATTTCTGAGACACGGAACATGTCATCGTTTTCCTTCTCGGCAGTGCCTGCTTCTGAAACACCAAACGTCTGGCAAGTTCTCCCACAAGGAAGGTGCCAGCCCTGAAAGCTGATGCTGGTCTTCACCATCGCTGTGCAGCCTATTTGCTGGCCCAACAGCCCTGGCATCTGTGCTTTCCCAACAGATGGAACATGTCATCGCTCTCATCCATGGTAGTGGCATTTACGAAATAACACGTGTCCGGCAAGTTCTCCCATAAGGAAGGTGCCAGCCCTGAAAGCTGATGCTGGTCTTCACCATCCCTGTGCAGCCTATTCACTGGCCCAACAGCCCTGGCATCTGTGCTTTTCCAAGAGATGGAACATCTCATCGTTTTCCTTCTCGGCAGTGCCTGATTCTGAAACACCAAACGTCTGGCAAGTTCTCCCTCAAGGAAGGTGCCAGGCCTGAAAGCTGATGCTGGTCTTCACCATCCCTGTGCAGCCTATTCGCTGGCCCAACAGCCCTGGCATCTGTGCTCTTCCAAGAGACGCAACATTTCATTGCTCTCATCCCTGGCAGTGTCATTTATGAAATAACACGTCTGGCAAGTTCTCCCACAAGGAAGGTGCCAGCCCTGAAAGCTGATGCTGGTCTTCACCATCCCTGTGCAGCCTATTCGCTGGCCCAACAGCCCTGGCATCTGTGCTCTTCGAAAAGACGGAACATGTCATCGCTCTCATCCATGGCAGTGGCATTTACGAAATAACACATGTCCGGCAAGTTCTCCCATAAGGAAGGTGCCAGGCCTGAAAGCTGATGCTGGTCTTCACCATCCCTGTGCAGCCTATTCACTGGCCCAACAGCCCTGCCATCTGTGCTCTTCGAAAAGACGGAACATGTCATCGCTCTCATCCATGGCAGTGGCATTTACGAAATAACACATGTCCGGCAAGTTTTCCCACAAGGAAGGTGCCAGCCCTGAAAGCTGATGCTGGTCTTCACCATCCCTGTGCAGCCTATTTGCTGGCCCAACAGCCCTGGCATCTGTGCTCGTCGAAGAGACGGAACATGCCATCCGTCTCATCCATGGCAGTGGCATTTACGAAATAACACATGTCCGGCAAGTTTTCCAAAAAGGAAGGTGCCAGGCCTGAAAGCTGATGCTGGTCTTCACCATCCCTGTGCAGCCTATTCGCTGGCCCAACAGCCCTGGCATCTGTGATTTCTCAGACAAGGAACATCTCATCGTTTTCCTTCTCGGCAGTGCCTGCTTCTGAAACACTAAACGTCCGGCAAGTTCTCCCACATGGAAGGTGCTAGGCCTGAAAGCTGATGCTGGTCTTCACCATCCCTGCGCAGCCTATTCGCTGGCCCAACAGCCCTGGCATCTGTGCTTTCCCAAGAGATGGAACATCTCATCGTTTTCCTTCTCACAGTGCCTGCTACCGAAGCACCAAACACCGGCTACTTCTCCCACAAGGAAGGTGCCAGGCCTGAAAGCTGATGCTAGTCTTCACCATCCCTGTGCAGCTTATTCACTGGCAAAACAAACCTGGCATCTGTGATTTCTGAGACACGGAACATCTCATCGTTTTCCTTCTCGGCAGTGCCTGCTTCTGAAATACCAAAAATCTGGCAAGTTCTCCCACAAGGAAGGTGCCAGGCCTGAAAGCTGATGCTGGTCTTCACCATCCCTGTGCAGCCTATTCGCTGGCCCAACAGCCCTGGCATCTGTGCTCTTCGAAGAGACGGAACATGTCATCGCTCTCATCCATGGCAGTGGCATTTACGAAATAACACATGTCCGGCAAGTTTTCCCACAAGGAAGGTGCCAGCCCTGAAAGCTGATGCTGGTCTTCACCATCCCTGTGCAGCTTATACACTGGCAAAACAAACCTGGCATCTGTGATTTCTGTGTCACGGAACATCTCATCGTTTTCCTTCTCGGCAGTGCCTGCTTCTGAAACACTAAACGTCCGGCAAGTTTTCCCACAAGGAAGGTGCCAGCCCTGAAAGCTGATGCTGGTCTTCACCATCCCTGCGCAGCCTATTTGCTGGCCCAACAGCCCTGGCATCTGTGCTCTTCGAAGAGACGGAACATGTCATCGCTCTCATCCATGGTAGTGGCATTTACGAAATAACACATGTCCGGCAAGTTTTCCCACAAGGGAGGTGCCAGGCCTGAAAGCTGATGCTGGTCTTCACCATCCCTGTGCAGCCTATTCGCTGGCCCAACAGCCCTGGCATCTGTGCTTTCCCAAGAGATGGAACATCTCATCGTTTTCCTTCTCACAGTGCCTGCTACCGAAGCACCAAACACCGGCTACTTCTCCCACAAGGAAGGTGCCAGCCCTGAAAGCTGATGCTAGTCTTCACCATCCCTGTGCAGCTTATTCACTGGCAAAACAAACCTGCCATCTGTGATTTGTGAGACACGGAACATCTCATCGTTTTCCTTCTCGGCAGTGCCTGCTTCTGAAACACCAAAAATCTGGCAAGTTCTCCCACAAGGAAGGTGCCAGCCCTGAAAGCTGATGCTGGTCTTCACCATCCCTGTGCAGCCTATTCGCTGGCCCAACAGCCCTGGCATCTGTGCTCTTCGAAGAGACGGAACATGTCATCGCTCTCATCCATGGCAGTGGCATTTACGAAATAACACATGTCCGGCAAGTTTTCCCACAAGGAAGGTGCCAGGCCTGAAAGCTGATGCTGGTCTTCACCATCCCTGTGCAGCTTATACACTGGCAAAACAAACCTGGCATCTGTGATTTCTGTGTCACGGAACATCTCATCGTTTTCCTTCTCGGCAGTGCCTGCTTCTGAAACACTAAACGTCCGGCAAGTTTTCCCACAAGGAAGGTGCCAGCCCTGAAAGCTGATGCTGGTCTTCACCATCCCTGCGCAGCCTATTCGCTGGCCCAACAGCCCTGGCATCTGTGCTTTCCCAACAGATGGAACATCTCATCGTTTTCCTTCTCACAGTGCCTGCTACCGAAGCACCAAACACCGGCTACTTCTCCCACAAGGAAGGTGCCAGCCCTGAAAGCTGATGCTGGTCTTCACCATCCCTGTGCAGCTTATTCACTGGCAAAACATACCTGGCATCTGTGCTCTTCGAAGAGACGGAACATGTCATCGGTCTCATCCCTGGCAGTGTCATTTATGAAATAACACGTCCGGCAAGTTCTCCCACAAGGAAGGTGCCAGCCCTGAAAGCTGATGCTGGTCTTCACCATCCCTGTGCAGCTTATTCACTGGCAAAACAAACCTGGCATCTGTGATTTCTCAGACAAGGAACATCTCATCGTTTTCCTTCTCGGCAGTGCCTGCTTCTGAAACACTAAACGTCTGGCAAGTTCTCCCACAAGGAAGGTGCCAGCCCTGAAAGCTGATGTTAGTCTTCACCATCCCTGTGCAGCTTATTCACTGGCAAAACAAACCTGGCATCTGTGATTTCTGAGACACGGAACATCTCATCGTTTTCCTTCTCGGCAGTGCCTGCTTCTTAAACACCAAAAATCTGGCAAGTTCTCCCAAAAGGAAGGTGCCAGCCCTGAAAGCTGATGCTGGTCTTCACCATCCCTGTGCAGCCTATTCGCTGTCTCAACAGCCCTGGCATCTGTGATTTCTCAGACAAGGAACATCTCATCGTTTTCCTTCTCGGCAGTGCCTGCTTCTGAAACACTAAACGTCTGGCAAGTTTTCCCACAAGGAAGGTGCCAGGCCTGAAAGCTGATGCTGGTCTTCACCATCCCTGTGCAGCCTATTCGCTGGCCCAACACCCCTGGCATCTGTGATTTCTGTAGACAAGGAACATCTCATAGTTTTCCTTCTCGGCAGTGCCTGCTTCTGAAACACTAAACGTCCGGCAAGTTCTCCCACATGGAAGGTGCCAGGCCTGAAAGCTGATGCTGGTCTTCACCATCCCTGCGCAGCCTATTCGCTCGTCGAACAGCCCTGGCATCTGTGCTTTCCCAAGAGATGGAACATCTCATCGTTTTCCTTCTCACAGTGCCTGCTACCGAAGCACCAAACACCGGCTACTTCTCCCACAAGGAAGGTGCCAGCCCTGAAAGCTGATGCTAGTCTTCATCATCCCTGTGCAGCCTATTCGCTGTCTCAACAGCCCTGGCATCTGTGATTTCTGAGACACGGAACATCTCATCGTTTTCCTTCTCGGCAGTGCCTGCTTCTGAAACACCAAACGTCTGGCAAGTTCTCCCACAAGGAAGGTGCCAGCCCTGAAAGCTGATGCTGGTCTTCACCATCCCTGTGCAGCCTATTCGCTGTCTCAACAGCCCTGGCATCTGTGATTTCTCAGACAAGGAACATCTCATCGTTTTCCTTCTCGGCAGTGCCTGCTTCTGAAACACTAAACATCCGGCAAGTTTTCCCACAAGGAAGGTGCCAGGCCTGAAAGCTGATGCTGGTCTTCACCATCCCTGTGCAGCCTATTCGCTGTCCCAACAGCCCTGGCATCTGTGTTCTTTCAAGAGACATAACATCTCATCTTTTCCTTCTTGGCAGTGCCTGCTTCCGAAACACCAAATTTCTGGCTAGTTCTCCCAGAAGGAAGGTGCCAGCCCTGAAAGCTGATGCTAGTCTTCACCATCCCTGTGCAGACTATTTGCTGGCCCAACAGCCCTGGCATCTGTGCTTTCCCAAGAGATGGAACATCTCATCGTTGTTGTTCTCGGCAGTGCCTGATTCTGCAACACTAAACGTCCGGCAGGTTCTCCCACAAGGAAGGTGCCAGCCCTGAAAGCTGATGCTGGTCTTCACCATCGCTGTGCAGCCTATTCGCTGGCCCAACAGCCCTGGCATCTGTGCTTTCCCAAGAGATGGAACATGTCATCGCTCTCATCCATGGTAGTGGCATTTACGAAATAACACATGTCCGGCAAGTTCTCCCACAAGGAAGGTGCCAGCCCTGAAAGCTGATGCTGGTCTTCACCATCCTTGTGCAGCCTATTCGCTGGCCCAACAGCCCTGGCATCTGTGCTCTTCGAAGACACGGAACATGTCATCGCTCTCATCCATGGTAGTGGCATTTACGAAATAACACATGTCCGGCAAGTTTTCCCACAAGGAAGGTGCCAGCCCTGAAAGCTGATGCTGGTCTTCACCATCCCTGTGCAGCTTATACACTGGCAAAACAAACCTGGCATCTGTGATTTCTGAGACACGGAACATCTCATCGTTTTCCTTCTCGGCAGTGCCTGCTTCTGAAACACTAAACGTCCGGTAAGATTTCCCACAAGGAAGGTGCCAGCCCTGAAAGCTGATGCTGGTCTTCACCATCCCTGCGCAGCCTATTCGCTGGCCCAACAGCCCTGGCATCTGTGCTCTTCGAAGAGACGGAACATGTCATCGCTCTCATCCATGGTAGTGGCATTTACGAAATAACACATGTCCGGCAAGTTTTCCCACAAGGGAGGTGCCAGTCCTGAAAGCTGATGCTGGTCTTCACCATCCCTGTGCAGCCTATTCGCTGGCCCAACAGCCCTGGCATCTGTGCTTTCCCAACAGATGGAACATCTCATCGTTTTCCTTCTCACAGTGCCTGCTACCGAAGCACAAAACACCGGCTACTTCTCCCACAAGGAAGGTGCCAGCCCTGAAAGCTGATGTTAGTCTTCACCATCCCTGTGCAGCTTATTCACTGGCAAAACAAACCTGGCATCTGTGATTTCTGAGACACGGAACATCTCATCGTTTTCCTTCTCGGCAGTGCCTGCTTTTGAAACACTAAACGTCCGGCAAGTTTTCCCACAAGGAAGGTGCCAGCCCTGAAAGCTGATGCTGGTCTTCACCATCCCTGCGCAGCCTATTTGCTGGCCCAACAGCCCTGGCATCTGTGCTCTTCGAAGAGACGGAACATGTCATCGCTCTCATCCATGGTAGTGGCATTTACGAAATAACACATGTCCGGCAAGTTTTCCCACAAGGGAGGTGCCAGGCCTGAAAGCTGATGCTGGTCTTCACCATCCCTGTGCAGCCTATTCGCTGGCCCAACAGCCCTGGCATCTGTGCTTTCCCAAGAGATGGAACATCTCATCGTTTTCCTTCTCACAGTGCCTGCTACCGAAGCACCAAACACCGGCTACTTCTCCCACAAGGAAGGTGCCAGCCCTGAAAGCTGATGCTGGTCTTCACCATCCCTGTGCAGCCTATTCGCTGTCCCAACAGCCCTGGCATCTGTGTTCTTTCAAGAGACATTACATCTCATATTTTCCTTCTTGGCAGTGCCTGCTTCCGAAACACCAAATTTCTGGCTAGTTCTCCCACAAGGAAGGTGCCAGCCCTGAAAGCTGATGCTAGTCTTCACCATCCCTGTGCAGCCTATTTGCTGGCCCAACAGCCCTGGCATCTGAGCTTTCCCAAGAGATGGAACATCTCATCGTTGTTGTTCTCGGCAGTGCCTGATTCTGCAACACTAAACGTCCGGCAGGTTCTCCCACAAGGAAGGTGCCAGCCCTGAAAGCTGATGCTGGTCTTCACCATCCCTGTGCAGCCTATTCGCTGGCCCAACAGCCCTGGCATCTGTGCTTTCCCAAGAGATGGAACATGTCATCGCTCTCATCCATGGTAGTGGCATTTACGAAATAACACATGTCCGGCAAGTTTTCCCACAAGGAAGGTGCCAGGCCTGAAAGCTGATGCTGGTCTTCACCATCCCTGTGCAGCTTATACACTGGCAAAACAAACCTGGCATCTGTGATTTCTGTGTCACGGAACATCTCATCGTTTTCCTTCTCGGCAGTGCCTGCTTCTGAAACACTAAACGTCCGGCAAGTTTTCCCACAAGGAAGGTGCCAGCCCTGAAAGCTGATGCTGGTCTTCACCATCCCTGCGCAGCCTATTTGCTGGCCCAACAGCCCTGGCATCTGTGCTTTCCCAACAGATGGAACATCTCATCGTTTTCCTTCTCACAGTGCCTGCTACCGAAGCACCAAACACCGGCTACTTCTCCCACAAGGAAGGTGCCAGCCCTGAAAGCTGATGTTAGTCTTCACCATCCCTGTGCAGCTTATTCACTGGCAAAACATACCTGGCATCTGTGCTCTTCGAAGAGACGGAACATGTCATCGGTCTCATCCCTGGCAGTGTCATTTATGAAATAACACGTCTGGCAAGTTCTCCCACAAGGAAGGTGCCAGCCGTGAAAGCTGATGCTGGTCTTCACCATCCCTGTGCAGCCTATTCGCTGGCCCAACAGCCCTGGCATCTGTGATTTCTCAGACAAGGAACATCTCATCGTTTTCCTTCTCGGCAGTGCCTGCTTCTGAAACACTAAACGTCTGGCAAGTTCTCCCACAAGGAAGGTGCCAGCCCTGAAAGCTGATGTTAGTCTTCACCATCCCTGTGCAGCTTATTCACTGGCAAAACAAACCTGGCATCTGTGATTTCTGAGACACGGAACATCTCATCGTTTTCCTTCTCGGCAGTGCCTGCTTCTTAAACACCAAAAATCTGGCAAGTTCTCCCAAAAGGAAGGTGCCAGCCCTGAAAGCTGATGCTGGTCTTCACCATCCCTGTGCAGCCTATTCGCTGTCTCAACAGCCCTGGCATCTGTGATTTCTCAGACAAGGAACATCTCATCATTTTCCTTCTCGGCAGTGCCTGCTTCTGAAACACTAAACGTCTGGCAAGTTTTCCCACAAGGAAGGTGCCAGGCCTGAAAGCTGATGCTGGTCTTCACCATCCCTGTGCAGCCTATTCGCTGGCCCAACAGCCCTGGCATCTGTGTTCTTCCAAGAGACATAACATCTCATCTTTTCCTTCTTGGCAGTGCCTGCTTCCGAAACACCAAATTTCTGGCTAGTTCTCCCACAAGGAAGGTGCCAGCCCTGAAAGCTGATGCTAGTCTTCACCATCCCTGTGCAGATATTTGCTGGCCCAACAGCCCTGGCATCTGTGCTTTCCCAAGAGATGGAACATCTCATCGTTGTCGTTCTCGGCAGTGCCTGATTCTGCAACACTAAACGTCCGGCAGGTTCTCCCACAAGGAAGGTGCCAGCCCTGAAAGCTGATGCTGGTCTTCACCATCCCTGTGCAGCCTATTTGCTCGTTGAACAGCCCTGGCATCTCTGTTCTTCCAAGAGACATAACATCTCATATTTTCCTTCTTGGCCGTGCCTGCTTCCGAAACACCAAAATTCTGGCTACTTCTCCCACAAGGAAGGTGCCAGGCCTGAAAGCTGATGCTGGTCTTCACCATCCCTGTGCAGCCTATTCGCTGGCCCAACAGCCCTGGCATCTGTGTTCTTCCAAGAGACGGAACATGTCATCGCTCTCATCCATGGCAGTGTCATTTATGAAAAAGACGTGTCCGGCAAGTTTTCCCACAAGGAAGGTGCCAGGCCTGAAAGCTGATGCTGTTCTTCACCATCCCTGTGCAGCCTATTTGCTGGCCCAACAGCCCTGGCATCTGTGCTTTCCCAAGAGACGTAACATCTCATCGTTGTCGTTCTCGGCAGTGCCTGATTCTGCAACACTAAACGTCCGGCAGGTTCTCCCACAAGGAAGGTGCCAGGCCTGAAAGCTGATGCTGGTCTTCACCATCCCTGTGCAGCCTATTCGCTGGCCCAACAGCCCTGGCATCTGTGCTCTTCGAAGAAATGGAACATGTCATCGCTTTCATCCCTGGCAGTGGCATTTACGAAATAACACATGTCCGGCAAGTTTTCCCACAAGGAAGGTGCCAGGCCTGAAAGCTGATGCTAGTCTTCACCATCCCTGTGCAGCTTATTCACTGGCAAAACAAACCTGGCATCTGTGATTTCTGAGACACGGAACATCTCATCGTTTTCCTTCTCGGCAGTGCCTGCTTCTAAAGCACAAAATATCGGCTACTTCTCCCACAAGGAAGGTGCCGGGCCTGAAAGCTGATGCTAGTCTTCACCATCCCTGTGCAGCTTATTCACTGGCAAAACAAACCTGGCATCTGTGATTTCTGAGACATGGAACATCTCATCGTTTTCCTTCTCGGCAGTGCCTGCTTCTGAAACACCAAAAATCTGGCAAGTTCTCCCACAAGGAAGGTGCCAGCCCTAAACCTGATGCTGGTCTTCACCATCCCTGTGCAGCCTATTCGCTGTCTCAACAGCCCTGGCATCTGTGATTTTTCAGACATGAACATCTCATCGTTTTCCATCTCGGAAGTGCCTGCTTCTGAAACACTAAACGTCCGGCAAGTTCTCCCACATGGAAGGTGCCAGGCCTGAAAGCTGATGCTGGTCTTCACCATCCCTGCGCAGCCTATTCGCTCGTCGAACAGCCCTGGCATCTGTGCTTTCCCAAGAGACGGAACATCTCATCGTTTTCCTTCTCACAGTGCCTGCTACCGAAGCACCAAACACCGGCTACTTCTCCCACAAGGAAGGTGCCAGCCCTGAAAGCTGATGTTAGTCTTCACCATCCCTGTGCAGGTTATTCACTGGCAAAACAAACCTGGCATCTGTGATTTCTGAGACACGGAACATCTCATCGTTTTCCTTCTCGGCAGTGCCTGCTTCTGAAACACCAAACGTCTGGCAAATTCTCCCTCAAGGAAGGTGCCAGCCCTGAAAGCTGATGCTGGTCTTCACCATCCCTGTGCAGCCTATTCGCTGGCCCAACAGCCCCGGCATCTGTGCTCTTCGAAGAGACGGAACATGTCATCGCTCTCATCCCTGGCAGTGTCACTTATGAAATAACACATGTCGGGCAAGTTCTCCCAGAAGGAAGGTGCCAGCTCTGAAAGCTGATGCTGGTCTTCACCATCGCTGTGCAGCCTATTCGCTGGCCCAACAGCCCTGGCATCTGTGCTTTCCCAAGAGATGGAACATGTCATCGCTCTCATCCATGGTAGTGGCATTTACGAAATAACACGTCCGGCAAGTTCTCCCACAAGGAAGGTGCCAGCCCTGAAAGCTGATGCTGGTCTTCACCATCCCTGTGCAGCCTATTCGCTGGCCCAACAGCCCTGGCATCTGTGCTCTTCGAAGAGACGGAACATGTCATCGCTCTCATCCATGGTAGTGGCATTTACGAAATAACACATGTCCGGCAAGTTTTCCCACAAGGAAGGTGCCAGCCCTGAAAGCTGATGCTGGTCTTCACCATCCCTGTGCAGCCTATTCGCTGGCCCAACAGCCCTGGCATCTGTGCTTTCCCAAGAGATGGAACATCTCACCGTTTTCCTTCTCACAGTGCCTGCTACCGAAGCACCAAACACCGGCTACTTCTCCCACAAGGAAGGTGCCAGGCCTGAAAGCTGATGCTAGTCTTCACCATCCCTGTGCAGCTTATTCACTGGCAAAACAAACCTGGCATCTGTGATTTCTGAGACACGGAACATCTCATCGTTTTCCTTCTCGGCAGTGCCTGCTTCTGAAACACCAAAAATCTGGCAAGTTCTCCCACAAGGAAGGTGCCAGCCCTTAAACCTGATGCTGGTCTTCACCATCCCTGTGCAGCCTATTCGCTGTCTCAACAGCCCTGGCATCTGTGGTTTTCCAAGAGATGGCACATCTCATCGTTTTCCTTCTCGGAAGTGCTTGCTTCTGAAACACCAAACGTCTAGCAAGTTCTCCCACAAGGAAGGTGCCAGCCCTTAAACCTGATGCTGGTCTTCACCATCCCTGTGCAGCCTATTCGCTGTCTCAACAGCCCTGGCATCTGTGATTTCTGAGACACGGAACATCTCATCGTTTTCCTTCTCGGCAGTGCCTGCTTCTGAAACACCAAACGTCCGGCAAGTTCTCCCTCAAGGAAGGTGCCAGCCCTGAAAGCTGATGCTGGTCTTCACCATCCCTGTGCAGCCTATTCGCTGGCCCAACAGCCCTGGCATCTGTGCTCTTCGAAGAGACGGAACATGTCATCGCTCTCATCCCTGGCAGTGTCATTTATGAAATAACACGTCGGGCAAGTTCTCCCACAAGGAAGGTGCTAGCCCTGAAAGCTGATGCTGTTCTTCACCATCCCTGTGCAGCCTATTCGCTGGCACAACTGCCCTGGCATCTGTGCTCTTCGAAGAGACGGAACATGTCATCGTTCTCATCCTTGGTAGTGGCATTTACGAAATAATAAACGTACGGCAAGTTCTCCCACAAGGAAGGTGCCAGCCCTGAAAGCTGATGCTGGTCTTCACCATCCTTGTGCAGCCTATTCGCTGGCCCAACAGCCCTGGCATCTGTGCTTTCTCAGAGACGGAACTTCTCATCGTTTTCCTTCTCGGCAGCGCCTGCTTCTGAAACACCAAACGTCCGGAAAGTTCTCCCACAAGGAAGGTGCCAGCCCTGAAAGCTGATGCTGGTCTTCACCATCCCTGTGCAGCTTATTCACTGGCAAAACAAACCTGGCATCTGTGATTTCTGAGACACAGAACATCTCATCGTTTTCCTTCTCGGCAGTGCCTGATTCTGAAACAACAAACGTCCGGCAAGTTCTCCCAGAAGGAAGGTGCCAGGCCTGAAAGCTGATGCTGGTCTTCACCATCCCTGTGCAGCCTATTGGCTCGCCGAACAGCCCTGGCATCTGTGTTCTTCCAAGAGACGGAACATCTCATCTTTTCCTTCTTGGCAGTGCCTGGTTCCCAAGCACCAAAATTCTGGCTAGTTCTCCCACAAGGAAGGTGCCAGCCCTGAAAGCTGATGCTGGTCTTCACCATCCCTGTGCAGCCTATTTGCTGGCCCAACAGCCCTGGCATCTGTGCTTTCCCAAGAGAAGGAACATCTCATCGTTGACGTTCTCGGCAGTGCCTGATTCTGAAACACTAAACGTCCGGCAGGTTCTCCCACAAGGAAGGTGCCAGCCCTGAAAGCTGATGCTGGTCTTCACCATCCCTGTGCAGCTTATTCACTGGCAAAACAAACCTGGCATCTGTGATTTCTGAGACACGGAACATCTCATCGTTTTCCTTCTCGGCAGTGCCTGCTTCTGAAACACCAAACGTCTGGCAAGTTCTCCCACAAGGAAGGTGCCAGCCCTGAAAGCTGATGCTGGTCTTCACCATCCCTGTGCAGCCTATTCGCTGGCCCAACAGCCCTGGCATCTGTGCTCTTCGAAGAGACGGAACATGTCATCGCTCTCATCCCTGGCAGTGTCATTTATGAAATAACACGTCGGGCAAGTTCTCCCACAAGGAAGGTGCCAGCCCTGAAAGCTGATGCTGGTCTTCACCATCCCTGTGCAGCCTATTCGCTCGTCGAACAGCCCTGGCATCTGTGTTCTTCCAAGAGACGGAACATCTCATCTTTTCCTTCTTGGCAATGCCTGCTTCCCAAACACCAAACGTCTGGCAAGTTCTCCCACAAGGAAGGTGCCAGCCCTGAAAGCTGATGCTGGTCTTCACCATCCCTGTGCAGCCTATTTGCTTCCATAATAAAACTGGCATCTGTGATTTCCCAAGAGACGGAACATGTCATCGCTCTCATCCACGGCAGTGCCATTACGAAATAATAAACGTCTGGCAAGTTCTCCCAGAAGGAAGGTGCCAGCCCTGAAAGCTGATGCTGGTCTTCACCATCCCTGTGCAGCCTATTCGCTGGCCCAACAGCCCTGGCATCTGTGTTCTTCCAAGAGACGGAACATCTCATCTTTTCCTTCTTGGCAATGCCTGCTTCCCAAGCACCAAATTTCTGGCTAGTTTTCCCAGAAGGAAGGTGCCAGCCCTGAAAGCTGATGCTGGTCTTCACCATCCCTGTGCAGCATATTTGCTGGCCCAACAGCCCTGGCATCTGTGCTTTCCCAAGAGATGTAACATCTCATCGTTGTCGTTCTCGGCAGTGCCTGCTTCTGAAACACCGAACATCTGGCAAGTTCTCCCACAAGGAAGGTGCCAGGCCTGAAAGCTGATGCTGGTCTTCACCATCCCTGTGCAGCCTATTCGCTGGCCCAACAGCCCTGGCATCTGTGCTTTCCCAAGAGACGGAACATGGCATTGTTTTCCTTCTTGGAAGTGCCTGCTTCTGAAACACTAAACGTCCGGCAAGTTCTCCCAGAAGGAAGGTGCCAGCCCTGAAAGCTGATGCTGGTCTTCACCATCCCTGTGCAGCCTATTTGCTGGCCCAACAGCCCTGGCATCTGTGCTTTTCCAAGAGACGGAACATGCCATCGCTCTCATCGAAGGCAGAGCCATTTACGAAATAACAAACGTCCGGCAAGTTCTCCCACAAGGAAGGTGCCAGCCCTGAAAGCTGATGCTGGTCTGCACCATCCCTGTGCAGCCTATTTGCTGGCACAATACCCCTGGCATCTGTGATTTTCCAAGAAACGGAAAGTCTCATCGTTTTCCTTCTGAAAGAGCCTGGTTCCGAAGCACCAAATACCGGCTACTTCTCCCACAAGGAAGGTGCCAGCCCTGAAAGGTGGTGCTGGTGTTCACCATCCCTGTGCAGCCTATTCGCTGGCACAACAGCCCTGGCATCTGTGATTTCTCAGAGACGGAATGTCATCGTTTTCCTTCTTGGCACTGCCTGCTTCTGAAACACCAAACGTCCGGCAAGTTCTCCCACAAGGAAGGTGCCAGCCCTGAAAGCTAATGCTGGTCTTCACCATCCCTGTGCAGCCTATTTGCTGGCACAACAGCCCTGGCATTTGTGCTTTCCGAAGAGATGGAACATGTCATCGTTTCCTTCTTGGCAGTGCCTGCTTCCGAAACACTAAACGTCCGGCAAATTCTCCCACAAGGAAGGTGCCAGCCCTGAAAGCTAATGCTGGTCTTCACCATCCCTGTGCAGCCTATTCGCTGGCACAATAGCCCTGGCATCTGTGATTTTCCAAGAAACGGAAAGTCTCATCGTTTTCCTTCTGACAGTGCCTGGTTCCGAAGCACCAAATACCGGGTACTTCTCCCACAAGGAAGGTGCCAGCCCTGAAAGGTGGTGCTGGTGTTCACCATCCCTGTGCAGCCTATTCGCTGGCACAACTGCCCTGGCATCTGTGATTTCTCAAGAGATGGAACATGTCATCGTTTCCTTCTCGGCAGTGCCTGCTTCTGAAACACCAAACGTCCGGCAAGTTCTCCCACAAGGAAGGTGCCAGCCCTGAAAGCTGATGCTGGTCTTCACCATCCCTGTGCAGCCTATTCGCTGGCTCAACAGCCCTGGCATCTGTGATTTCCCAAGACACGGATATGTCATCGCTCTCATGCATGGCATTGCCACTTAAGAAATAACAAACTTCTGACAAATTCTCCCACAAGGAAGGTGCCAGCCCTGAAAGCTGATGCTGTTCTTCACCATCCCTGTGCAGCGTATTCGCTGACACAACTGCCCTGGCATCTGTGATTTTCCAGACACGGAACTTCTCATTGTTTTCCTTCTCGGCAGTGCTTGACTCTGAAACACCAAACGTCCGGCAAGTTCTCCCACAAGGAAGGTGCCAGCCCTGAAAGCTGATGCTGGTCTTCACCATCCCTGTGCAGCCTATTCGCTGGCACAACTGCCCTGGCATCTGTGCTTTTCCAAGAGACGGATCATGTCATCGCTCTCGTCCATGGTAGTGGCATTTACGAAATAACGTGTCCGGCAAGTTAGACCACAAGGAAGGTGCCAAGCCTGAAAGCTGGTGCTGGTCTTCACCATCCCTGTGCAGCCTATTGGCTGGCACAACTGCCCTGTCATCTGTGATTTCCCAAGAGACGGAACATCTCATCGTTTTCCTTCTGACAGTGCCTGCTTCCGAAGCACCAAATACCGGCTACTTCTCCCACAAGGAAGGTGCCAGCCCTGAAAGCTGATGCTGGTCTTCACCATCCCTGTGCAGCCTGTTCACTCGTCCAACAGCCGTGGCATCTGTGCTCTTCCAAGAGACGGAACATGTCATCGCTCTCATGCATGGCAGTGTCATTTACGAAACACCAAATGTCTGACAAATTCTCCCACAGGGTAGATGCCAGCCCTGAAAGCTGATGCTGGTCTTCACCATCCCTGTGCAGCCTATTTGCTGGCACAACAGCCCTGGCATCTGTGCTCTTCCAAGAGACGGAACATGTCATCGTTTCCTTCTTGGCAGTGCCTGCTTCCGAAACACCAAACGTCTGGCAAATTCTCCCACAAGGAAGGTGCCAGCCCTGAAAGCTGATGCTGGTCTTCACCACCCCTGTGCAGTCTATTCGCTGGCATAACAGCCCTGGCATCTGTGCTTTCTCAGAGACGAAACAGCTCATCGCTGTCATCCATGGCAGTGGCATTTACGAAATTACACGTCCGGCAAGTTATCCCACAAGGAAGGTGCCAGCCCTGAAAACTGATGCTGGTCTTCACCATCCCTGTGCAGCATATTCGCTGGCACAACTGCCCTGGCATCTGTGATTTCCCAAGTGATGGAACATCTCACCGTTTTCCTTCTCGGCAGTGCCTGACTCTGAAACACCAAACGTCCGGCAAGTTCTCCCACAAGGAAGGTGCCAGCCCTGAAAGCTGATGCTGGTCTTCACCATCCCTGTGCAGCCTATTTGCTGGCCCAACTGCCCTGGCGTCTGTGCTTTCCCAAGAGACGGAACATGTCATCGCTCTCATGCATGGCAGTGCCATTTACGAAACACCAAACGTCCGACAACTTCTCCCACAAGGAAGGTGGCAGCCCTGAAAGCTGATGCTGGTCTTCACCATCCCTGTGCAGCCTATTTGCTGGCACAACAGCCCTGGCATCTGTGCTTTCCCAAGTGATGGAACATGTCATCGTTTCCTTCTTGGCAGTGCCTGTTTCCGAAACACGAAATGTCCGGCAAGTTCTCCCACAAGGAAGGTGCCAGCCCTGAAAGCTGATGCTGGTCTTCACCATCCCTGTGCAGCCTATTTGCTGGCCCAACTGCCCTGGCGTCTGTGCTTTCCCAAGAGACGGAACATGTCATCGTTTCCTTCTTGGCAGTGCCTGTTTCCGAAACACGAAATGTCCGGCAAGTTCTCCCACAAGGAAGGTGCCAGGCCTGAAAGCTGATGCTGGTCTTCACCACCCCTGTGCAGCCTATTCGCTGGCTCAACAGCCCTGGCATCTGTGGTGTCCCAAGAGGCGGAACATCTCATCGCTCTCATCCATGGCAGTGCCATTTACGAAATAACAAACGTCTGGCAACTTCTCCCACAAGGAAGGTGGCAGCCCTGAAAGCTGATGCTGGTCTTCACCATCCCTGTGCAGCCTATTCGCTGGCATAACAGCCCTGGCATCTGTGCTTTCTCAGAGACGGAACAGCTCATCGCTGTCATCCATGGCAGTGGTATTTACGAAATTACACGTCTGGCAAGTTATCCCACAAGGAAGGTGCCAGGCCTGAAAGCTGATGCTGGTCTTCACCATCCCTGTGCAGCCTGTTCGCTGGCACAGCTGCCCTGGCATCTGTGATTTCCCAAGAGAGGGAACATCTCACCGTTTTCCTTCTCGGCAGTGCCTGACTCTGAAACACCAAACGTCCGGCAAGTTCTCCCACAAGGAAGGTGCCAGCCCTGAAAGCTGATGCTGGTCTTCACCATCCCTGTGCAGCCTATTCGCTGGCCCAACAGCCCTGGCATCTGTGCTTTTCCAAGACACGGAACATCACATCGCTCTCATCCATGGAAGTGGCATTTACGAAATAACAAACGTCCAGCAAGATCTCCCACAAGGGAGGTGCCAGCCCTGAAAGCTGATGCTGGTCTTCACCATCCCTGTGCAGCCTATTCCCTGGCACAACAGCCCTGAATTTGTACTTTTCCAAGCGAATGAACATCTCATCGTTTTCCTTTCTCTCAGAGCCTGCTTCCAAAGCACAAAATACCGGCATGTTCTCCCACAAGGAAGGTGCGAGGCCTGAAAGCTGATGCTGGTCTTCACCATCCCTGTGCAGCCTATTCGCTGGCACAACTGCCCTGGCATCTGTGCTTTCTCAGAGACGGAACATCTCATCGTTTTCATTCTCGGCAGTGCCTGCTTCTGAAACACCAAACGTCCGGCAAGTTTTCCCACAAGGAAGGTACCAGCCCTGAAAGCTGATGCTGGTCTTCACCATCCCTGTGCAGCCTATTCACTCGTCCAACAGCCGTGGCATCTGTGCTCTTCCAAGAGACGGAACATGTCATCGCTCTCATGCATGGCAGTGCCATTTACGAAATTACAAACGTCCTACAAATTCTCCCACAAGGAAGGTGCCAGCCCTGAAAGCTGATGCTGGTCTTCACCATCCCTGTGCAGCCTATTCGCTGTCAAAACAGCCCTGGCATCTGTGCTTTCTCGGAGACGGAACATCTCATCGTTTTCCTTCTCACAGTGCCTGCTTCCGAAGCACCAAAGACCGTCTACTTCTCCCACAAGGAAGGTGCCAGCCCTGAAAAGTGATGCTTGTCTTCACCATCCTTGTGCAGCCTATTCGCTGGCCCAACAGCCCTGGCATCTGTGCTTTTCCAAGAGACGGATCATGTCATCGCTCTCATCCATGGCAGTGTCATTTACGAAATAACAAACTTCTGACAAATTCTCCCTCAAGGAAGGTGCCAGGCCTGAAAGCTGATGCTGGTCTTCACCATCCCTGTGCAGCCTATTCGCTTGCCCATAAGCCGTCGCATATGTGATTTTCCAGACACGGAACTTCTCATCGTTTTCCTTCTCGGCAGTCCCTGCTTCTGAAACACAAAACGTCCGGCAAGTTCCCCCACAAGGAAGGTGCCAGCCCTGAAAGCTGATGCCGGTCTTCACCATCCCTGTGCAGCCTATTCGCTGGCCCAACAGCCCTGGCATCTGTGCTTTCTCAGAGACGGAACAGCTCATCGCTGTCATCCATGGCAGTGGTATTTACGAAATTACACGTTTGGCAAGTTATCCCACAAGGAAGGTGCCAGGCCTGAAAGCTGATGCTGGTCTTCACCATCCCTGTGCAGCCTGTTCGCTGGCACAACTGCCCTGGCATCTGTGATTTCCCAAGAGACGGAACATCTCACCGTTTTCCTTCTCGGCAGTGCCTGACTCTGAAACACCAAACGTCCGGCAAGTTCTCCCACAAGGAAGGTGCCAGCCCTGAAAGCTGATGCTGGTCTTCACCATCCCTGTGCAGCCTATTCGCTGGCCCAACAGCCCTGGCATCTGTGCTTTTCCAAGACACGGAACATCACATCGCTCTCATCCATGGAAGTGGCTTTTACGAAATAACAAACGTCCGGCAAATTCTCCCACAAGGAACTTGCCAGCCCTGAAAGCTGATGCTGGTCTTCACCATCCCTGTGCAGCCTATTTGCTGGCACAACAAACCTGGCATCTGTGATTTCCGAAGAGACGGAATATATCATCGCTCTCATCCATGGCAGTGCCACTTACGAAATAACAAACGTCCGGCATGTTCTCCCACAAGGAAGGTGCCAGGCCTGAAAGCTGGTGCTGGTCTTCACCATCCCTGTGCAGCCTATTCGCTGGCACAACAGCCCTGGCATCTGTGCTTTTCCAAGAGATGGAACATCTCATCGCTCTCATCCATGGAAGTGGCTTTTACGAAATAACAAACGTCCGGCAAGATCTCCCACAAGGAAGGTGCCAGGCCTGGAAGCTGATGCTGGTCTTCACCATCCTTGTGCAGCCTATTCGCTGGCGCAACAGCCCTGGCAACTGTGCTTTCTCAGAGACGGAACATCTCATCGGTTTCCCCCTCGGCAGTGCCTGCTTCTGAAACACAGAACGTCCGTCGAGTTCTCCCACAAGGAAGGTGCCAGCCCTAAAAGCTGATGGTTGTCTTCACCATGCCTGTGCAGCCTATTCGCTGGACCAACAGCCCTGGCATCTGTGATTTCTCAGACACGGAACATGTCATTGATTTCCTTCTCACAGTGCCTGCTTCTGAAACACTAAACGTCCGGCAAGTTCTCCCACAAGGATGGCGCCAGTTTAAAATCTGAAGGTGGTCTTCACCATCCCTGTGCAGCGTATTCGCTGGCATAACAGCCCTGGAATCTGTGATTTCTCAGATACGGAACATCTCATTGATTTCCTTCTCGGCACTGCCTGCTTCTGAAACACCAAACGTCTGGCAAGTTCTCCCACAAGGAAGGTGCCAGCCCTGAAAGCTAATGCTGGTCTTCACCATTCCTTTTCAGCCTATTCGCTGGCACATAAACCCTGGCATCTGTGACTTCCCAATAGATGGAACATCTCATAGTTTTCCTTCTGACAGTGCCTGCTTTCTAAGCACCAAATACCGGTTACTTCTCCCAAAAGGAAGGTGCCAGCCCTGAAAGCTGATGCTGGTCTTCACCATCCCTGTGCAGCCTATTCTCTGGCACAACAGCCCTGGCATCTGTGCTTTTCCAAGAGACGGAACATGTCATCGCTGTCATCCATGGCAGTGCCATTTACGAAATCACAAGCCTCCGGCAACATCTGCCACAAGGAAGGTGCCAGCCCTGAAAGCTGGTGCTGGTCTTCACCACTCCTTTTCAGCCTATTCGCTGGCACAACAACCCTGGCATCTGTGACTTCCCAAGAGACGGAACATCTCATCGTTTTCCTTCTCGGCAGTGCCTGTTTCCGAAACACCAAACTTCCGGCAAGTTCTCCCACAAGGAAGGTGCCAGCCCTGAAAGCTGATGCTGGTCTTCACCATCCCTGTGCAGCCTATTCGCTGGACCAACAGCCCTGGCATCTGTGATTTCTCAGAGACGTAATGTCTCATCGTTTTCATTCTCGGCACTACCTGCTTCTGAAACAGCAAATGTCCGGCAAGTTCTCCCACAAGGAAGGTGCCAGCCCTGAAAGCTGATGCTGGTCTTCACCATCCCTGTGCAGCATATTCGCTGGCACAACAGCTCTGGCATCTGTGATTTATCAGAGACGGAACGTCTCATCGTTTTCCTTCTCGGCAGTGCCTGCTTCTGAAACACAAAATGTCCGGCAAGTTCTCCCACAAGGAAGGTGCCAGCCCTGAAAGCTGATGCTGGTCTTCACCATTCCTTTTCAGCCTATTCGCTGGCACAACAACCCTGGCATCTCTGACTTCCCAAGAGACGGAACATCTCATCGTTTTCCTTCTCGCAGTGCCTTCTTCCGAAGCACAAAATACCAGCTACTTCTCCCACAAGGAAGGTGCCAGGCCTGAAAGCTGATGCTGGTCTTCACCATCCCTGTGCAGCCTATTCGCTGGCACAAAAGCCCTGGCATCTGTGCTTTCTCAGAGACAGAATATCTCATCGTTGTCCTTCTCGGCAGTGCCTGCTTTAGAAACACTAAACGTCTGGCAAGTTCTCCCACATGGAAATTGCCAGGCCTGAAAGCTGATGCTTGTTTTCACCATCCCTGTGCAGCCTATTCACTGGCACAACAGCCCTGCCATCTGTGCTTTCCCAAGAGATGGAACATCTCATCGTTGTCCTTCTCGGTAGTGCCTGATTTTGAAACATCAAACGTCCGGCAAGTTCTCCCACAAGGAAGGTGCCAGCCCTGAAAGCTGGTGCTGGTCTTCACCATCCCTGTGCAGCCTATTCGCTGGCACAACAGCCCTGAATTTGTAATTTCCCAAGACACGGAACATCTCATCGTTTTCCTTCTCACAGTGCCTGCTTCCGAAGCACAAAATACCGGCTACTTCTCCCACAAGGAAGGTGCCAGCCCTGAAAGCTGATGCTGGTCTTCACCATCCCTGTGCAGCCTATTCGCTGGCACAACAGCCCTGGCAACTGTGCTTTCTCAGAGACGGAACATCTCATCGCTTTCCTTCTCGCAGTGCCTGCTTCTTAAACACTAAACATCCGGCAAGTTCTCCCACAAGGAAGGTGCCAGCCCTGAAAGCTGATGCTGTTCTTCACCATCCCTGTGCAGCTTATTTGCTGGCACATCAGCCCTGAATTTGTACTTTTCCGAGAGACGGAACATCTCATCGTTTTCCTTCTCAGAGTGCCTGCTTCCGAAGCACCAAATAACGCTTAATTCTCCCACAAGGAAGGTGCCAGCCCTGAAAGCTGGTGCTGGTCTTCACCATCCCTGTGCAGCCTATTCGCTGGCCCAACTGCCCTGGCATCTGTGATTTCTCAGAGACGGAACATCTCATTGATTTCCTTCTCGGCACTGCCTGCTTTGAAACAGCAAACATACGGCAAATTCTTCCACAAGGAAGGTGCCAGCCCTGAAAGCTGAAGCTGGTCTTCACCATCCCTATGCAGCCTATTCGCTGGCACAACAACCCTGGCATCTGTGATTTCCCATACACGGAATATCTCATCGTTTTCCTTCGCGGCAGTGCCTGCTTCTGAAACACCAAACGTCCGGCAAGTTCTCCCTCAAGGAATGCGTCAGTCCTGAAAGCTGATGCTGGTCTTCACCATCCCTGTGCAGCCTATTCGCTGGCGCAACAGCCTGGCATCCGTGCTTTTCCAAGAGACGGAATATCTCATCGCTCTCATGCATGGCAGTTTCATTTACGAAATAACTCATGTCCGGCAAGTTCTCCCTCAAGGAAGGTGCCAGCCCTGAAAGCTGATGCTGGTCTTCAGTATCCCTGTGCAGCCTATTCGCTGGCCCAACAGACCTGGCATCTGTGCTTTTCCAAGAGACGGAACATCTCATCGTTTTCCTTCTCACAGTGCCTGCTTCCGAAGCACCATATACCGGTTAATTCTCCCACAAGGAAGGTGCCAGCCCTGAAAGCTGATGATGGTCTTCACCATCTCTGTGCAGCCTATTCTCTGGACCAACAGCCCTGGCATCTGTGATTTCTTAGAGACGGAACGTCTCATCGTTTTCCTTCTCGGCACTGCCTGCTTCTGAAACACCAAACGTCCGGCAAGTTCTCCCACAAGGAAGGTGCCAGCCCTGAAAGCTGATGCTGCTCTTCTCCATCCCTGTGCAGCCTATTCGCTGGCACAGCAGCCCTGATTTTGTACTTTTCCAAGAGACAGAACATGTCATCGTTTTACTTCTCGTAGCGCCTACTTCTGAAGGACCAAATACTGCCTACTTCTCCCACAAGGAAGGTGCCAGCCCTGAAAACTCATGCTGGTCTTCACCATCCCTGTGCAGCCTATTTGCTGGCCCAACAGCCCTGGCATCTGTGATTTCTCAGAGACGGAACATCTCATCGTTTTCCTTCTCGCAGTGCCTGCTTCTTAAACACCAAACGTCCGGCAAGTTCTCCCGCAAGGAAGGTGCCAGCCCTGAAAGCTGATGCTGGTCTTCACCATCCCTGTGCAGCCTATTCGCTGGACCAACAGCCCTGGCATCTGTGCTTTCTCAGAGACGTAATGTCTCATCGTTTTCCTTCTCGGCACTGCCTGCTTTAGAAACACCAAACGTCCGGCTACTTCTCCCACAAGGAAGGTGCCAGCCCTGAAAGCTGATGCTGGTCTTCACCATCCCTGTGCAGCCTATTCGCTGGCACAACTGCCCTGGCATCTGTGCTTTCCCAAGAGATGGAACATCTCATCGTTTTCCTTCTCACAGTGCCTGCTTCCAAAGCACAAAATACCGGCTACTTCTCCCACAAGGAAGGTGCCAGCCCTGAAAGCTGATGCTGGCCTTCACCATCCCTGTGCAGCCTATTCACTGGCCCAACAGCCCTGGCATCTGTGATTTCTCAGAGACGGAACATGTCATTGATTTCCTTCTCGGCACTGCCTGCTTCTGAAACACCAAATGTCCGGCAAGTTCTCCCACAAGGAAGGTGCCAGCCCTGAAAGCTGATGCTGGTCTTCACCGTCCCTGTGCAGCCTATTCACTGGCCCAACAGCCCTGGCATCTGTGCTTTCTCAGAGACGGAACATCTCATCGTTGTCCTTCTCGGCAGTGCTGCTTTAGAAACACTAAACGTCCGGCAAGTTCTCCGTCGAGGAAGGTGCCAGCCCTGAAAGCTGGTGCTGGTCTTCACCATCCCTGTGCAGCCTATTCGCTGGCACAACAGCCCTGGCATCTGTACTTTTCCAAGAGACGGAACGTCCCATCGTTTTCCTTTTCGGCAGTGCCGTTTTCTGATATAGCAAGCATCCGGCTCGCTCTCCCAGAAGGATCTGCTGCTGCTTCCATCACAAGGATTTTGTGTTTGGTTTGTAGCACCTGTTTCTTTTGTTTTATGTCTATATACTCACCTTCAGGGAAAGCGAAGATTCCCCAAACTCTCAAGAAAGGGCTTCAAATTGCTCACTTGCACTCGTACTTTCTGTATTTACAGTATCTAAAGTTTTAATTAATTCAAGAATATTTAGTTCCAAAAAATGTTTAGTGCCATTGGGTTTTCTTAAACAGTGGACAGCCACAAACTGCAGTCTGAGTTCCACTCTTTCCCTGTTTCTCAAATGTAAATATAGTTTAGATTATTTATTCCTGTACTCAAGGAGAAATGGCATGATGCCATTCCTGGGACATGAGGTCACAAAGAAACCAGCAATATATACTTGATGAGATCACACTGGTTTGTTACTTGCTGTTAAGTAGGTTTTGGTTCCAGCCATTTAGACCACAATAAGCTTTCACTGGCAGTTTCCTTCTTTCACCTGTGAGAGAGTATGTTAAGATGCTTGCGCAGAAGGCTTAAAAAAAAGACTAGTACATTTGCGATGTCTTCCTAATTGCTTTTCCCTAAAGGCATTTGCATTGCTCTGCCTTCACAAAACTAAGATCAGTGGCAAAATTAAGGAAAGACATACACATTTTTTCTGTGTGTTCCTTGCTTAGGGTTTGAATGAGATCTATTAATGAATACTGAAAGTGAACTTCCACTGAAATCAGGGATTAGTAAGTGAGGAAGTTGCAAGTTCTTCAGTAACCAGCTGTTACCAAAGTTGTAAATTTGAGTGGTGAACAACCGTAACCACTAGCAGTCCACCTTTTAACAGACAGGCCATGGAGTCCAAAGCAGCAGAAAAAGCAGCCATAGAAAGAAGTCCTTACACATGCACAGGCCATCCTTTTACGCTGAACTGAATCCAAGGCATGCTGCAGCACACTTATTTGTAAAGTAGGAGGTTCCAAAGTTCAAAGCTAACTTTCTAAAACTTTGCTCATTTAAATGTGTGGAAAAGTAGAATCTTATTACTGTGCTATTAAATATTCATGGGCACTTTCAAAGATCCAGAATTTTTAGTCAAGGCAAACACGACTCACCCTTCTGCCTGAGGCCTCTTTAATATTTTTCTGCCACTTCGGCATTATCACATAGTACAACATTTTACAGATAATCACTGTGCGCTCTTGGGGAAAAGTATATATATTATTCACAGGAAACATTAATAATATGGAAATATTTATTTATTGATGCGGCTTACTTCATTTCACTTTAAGATGTTGCTGATGTTTCTGGAAAATGTTAGCAGAATTTTCCCCTTCATGCATGTTTCTGACAACAGCTAAGTCAACTGTCACGATTTGTTAAGCCACAAACTAACTGTAATGATTTCTCCATGACATTTATTTTAGTTTTAAGAGAGTGTTTCTTCAGAAAGTTAAAATTGTCCCCTCCAGCCTGGACAGTATACCTCAGAAGACCTCTACATGGAGCTAAGCAATCTGAGTATTTCTGAGATACTGAGGGAGTCTTGCCAATTCTTACCCCCTGACTCTGTCATAAGCGGGCTCAACTCTTGTTTAAACGTAAAACCCTTGTTTGCAAAACTGAAAGATAAAACCAAGAAATCCAGAAGCTCCTCCTTTCTCATTGGAATCATTCATTCATTCATTTAGCTTAACAGTTCACAGCACAAAACCTTTTGGGCAAAAAAGGGTAACAACCATGAAAACGAATATAATTCTGACTGGCTATGTATGACTTTAAAATATACATTTAAATTTCCCCATAAAGATACATAATCTGAGACAATGGCATAGGAAGTTTCCAAGACTGTCTTCTAAGATGGTGAATAGTGAATTGTAGTGCTGAAAAGAGCCTTCAGTTGTTATAAAATCCATCCAGAGGGACTATCTGTTATCTGATAAATGGCTGGTACTAAAACCCCTTCCTATATGGAAGATTTGCCTTAATGTGTCCCAGGGCCTAACTGTCCTTTAAATTAGAGAAGTACCTTATTTTACTTAAGCCCATTGCTTCTTATTCTGTTCCGCAAGGACAATGGAGAACACATTGTTTCCCTTTTTGCAGCAGCCGTTTATAGATCTGAAGACTAGTATGTGTTCCACCTTAGTCTTATTCTAAATTATATAAAATTTTGAGTTTTTTCCTTTAGAAACTCATAACACTTTAGGTCATTCTCTTTTGGAGCATCTGCGTGATACTACAATTATCTTGAATGACAGTGTTGAAAATCAGACAAGGCTACAGCTGAGCTATTACCTTTAAGCAAGGATTCAAATATCCAATATGTGGCACTTCTGTTTACACATCATGATATATTGTACTTACGCTTTTAATTCAAGCATCATTTGGGGTCCCTTTCTCCTAGTCTGCCACCTTCCTTTCCCTGAGGCTCTGGTTAAGGTCCCTGGAGCTGCTTCAGGTTGTTGCAGTAGACCCACAACAGGTGCTATGAGAAAGTTAGAGACTGCCCAAACATAACAATCTTTTTGGCTTCTTACCAAGTGACTAGTATCTGGGGAAGAGGCCTTGGAGGTTGTTGCTACACACTTACAATGAAGCTTCTCCTCCTGAAGATATGATCATTAGATATTTAATTGAGCTGTTTTTAAGGCTTGGTTTGTACTACCAAAATGATGTAAAAGAGCTGAATTATATTGCAAAATTAAATCACTCTGCCCAATCCAACTGCCACATACCTATCCATGAACATGAATGAAACATCATCTTAAATAAATTTTCATGTATCATAGAGAAAACAATTCTATTAACTTGTTTGAAAATTTTTAGAAAATAGTTAAAACTAACAGCATTATGGGTATTCCTATAATGTAATGTATTCCCATATATGTATTCCACTTTTTGGAATACAGTTTAACTCATCTCCAATTCAGTCTCTGAGTCACTTCCTTTGTTAAGCACCTGCACATTCCACCTTGTATTAAACAGTACAAACTACTTTCTGCAGTTCAACAGAGAACTTCTTTAGTTTCTTCATGTGTTTCTATAATTAGGTTAAATTTGGATGATTCAGTATGTTAAATGATTCTCAAGGCCATGCTTCCAAAGTCTTCAGTAGTACCTCATTAACAGCAAACCAATAAAATGCAACACCTATATGCATAAATTATCTCAAGGTCTTCTGATTCTTTGTTCTGCACATCTTGGCACAATGTTGGCCTGACAAGACATCTCTATCCCCTCAGTCTGCATGTAACACAAAGTTATTTTTTTACCTGCAAATAAAAAATTAGGAGCACACAGGAGACAGCAGAGGAGTGAAAACACACATACAAGCAGCTAAGCAGCCATCAAAAAGAAGTAAGTTACAGAAAGCTGAGTTTGCATCCTCCACTCTTGGATAAGCTGTTGGGCTGGGATCCTGATTATATTATCTGCCTGTGTATAAGATCCTATCAAAAATAACTGTAAGGATTTGTGTTTGGAGTCATGTGACATAGTCATGAACAACCAAGCTGTATTTTTTGACGGTTGTAAACATATATTATAGAGCTCAATAGCCTGTAGGAAGTCTAGGAAGGCATTACTATCCACTGCCATAGGGATAAAGAAATACTTTAACACTACTGTATCCTCAGGCATAGTGCAAAGTTGTGAGGAAGTGCAACGTATCAGAAGACACAACAGCTGGCTGTGCTGTAGCAGAGGGGGAGTCCAAGCTGCCTTTAAAAGTATGTGACCAGAAGGACCAAAAATGGTTCTGTACCACAGAACAATCCTGTAGTATTGCTACCTACTCGGTTTTCACTGAGGTGGTTGGGGGTTCAGGTTAACACAGGTGAAAAACTCCAGAAATGACCCTGCAGTATCCCTTCCCCCAGGATTTCTTCATCTGGCAGTGACATGCCAAAGTGGAAGGGGGAGCAGGGGCTGTTTGACCACATCTTTGTGAACACACCTCCCACTGCTGCACCTACCCATATGACTTGTTCTTTCCACAGCTTGGGAGACAAAACACTGTTAATCCTCATGGCCATGCCCCATTTTTGCCTAAATCCAGCTACTTCATTCAAAAATGTGCAGGTCTGCATACTTTCCAGAGTTTGTAATCATGTTTGTAATCTGATGGCAGTAATTAGAAACATACATTTTTTACTCACCTTCTCACAGCTGGAGCAATCCTGGTTTGTCCTGAGGGATGGACTTATTTTGAAACAACCCATTAATAAACATTTTATCATCACTATGCACAGCCACCTATCTGTGCTCTCTCCTGTGAATGAAGAAGAGTAATGAACCCACCAGCCCCTAACTTTCTTTTTTCCTTCCTGATGAGTTGCTTCCAAGGATGTGGAATAGCTGTGGGGAAGCCCCTGGACTTGTTAAGGCTTTCAGGAGACTCTAACAGAGAACCACCAAAAGGATGCCATACTCTCCATGTCTTTCCATAGATGCATTGGAGCACAAACAGCTTTATAATTTATTTATTGTACTGTGTGTTACAGTACTCAAAAGGAAAAAAGTTTAAAAGTTTTCCTTCAAGATACCCACTTGCCTGGTACCAGCAGCTCTTCCACTTACCCTTTAATTTGCTAAGCAGATGGCTTGAAGTACAGATGTAGTAGAATACCCTCTCTTGACATTGCAAAAGAAAAGGAAACAGATTCAGAAAATACCAGTGGCAGAATATTATCCTGATTTTATTTTTACTCCCTAAAGCCCTATATGGAGACCCAAATTTTCCCCTCACAGTAGCTGACTGCAATTGCAATGCATCATGTAAAGCAAATAAAAGCAAATACTTTGGTAGTCCACGCATGCTGATCACTGTGCTGCCGTGGTAGGTTGCCACTTGCATTTCAGTGAGCTGGTTGAGGTGTAGCTGGTTTAAATTGTAACGTACATTTCCAGTAAACTAAATTGCACTGGCCTACTAGTGACTGCAATGTCACTCTAGCCTCAAATACACTCTTTTGTAGTCATCCACACAACTGAAATCGTGTGCACTCTGCCAGCTCACTTTTCAATTATGCAAATGTACTTTTCTTGCCTTGACAAATGTAATCTGATCTTGCTGTTATCCATTTAGAACATGGCTGGAAATGGCACCTTCACAATCCACTCCTTTGGCCATGCTTTCTCCTACTTTGTTCTTTTCTCCTTCTTGTTAGGGATATTTCCTTCTGGCTCCCACTGACTTGTAGAGTCTGTCACCCAAAAGCACCTGATGCAGAATAGGAAATGGAGTGTCTTTTAGGTCAGTCAGCAATAGATACTGTCGGCCATCACTATCCATTCCTCCAACTGCTTTTTAACATCTCATATACGATTGTTTTCCCAGGTAGGACCAGTCCCTTTGCTCCATGTTTGCACAGATACCACTGCCATGGGTTATGGTTCTGTGATGGGGCTCCTATATGTTATGGGGCACTCTGCTCCCCACGTGACAGCTGTGACTACGAGCTAATGGTGATGTGTAAGGAAGCAAAAGCCACTCCAGAGAACTGCAGCACCACTCACTTAGGTTTTGTGCGCTTGATTCACTGGGGATGTATCAGCATTTCTGTTATTACTTTTAAAAGGTTATATAATTAATTCAGAAACTTTTTAATGGGGACATGTGATTCTAGCCAGGAATTAATTTCTTTTCCCCAATCACATTTTTCTTTAAGTGTGTATTTTAAGTGACATAAAAGTAAGATCAATTACTATACTGTATTGACTTTGGACACATTTTTCAGATTTCTAATGGCTTTAAACTAAAAATCTGTCTTTGGCAAGCGATTAATCAATTATATTTGAAAATTAAATCTGTCAAGATAATGAAGTTCAAAACTAACTGCGGAACATAAACAATACTTTTGTATGCAATTTTCATAATTTTTTAAGTTCTGGATAGTAGTATAATTACAGAGTACAATCTAGGTTCCAAGGGAGCTATTTTCATTAAATAAAAAAGAAAATTTAGGAATGCTGTACACAGTCAAACCACATTCCAAAATGGTCTGATTAATAAAACACCATTGTGGGTTAACCCTGGCAGGCAGCTAGGCCCCACACAGCCACTCACTCACTCCCCTGCAGAGGGATGGGGGAGAGAATCAGAAGGGTAAAAGTGAGAAAACTTGTGGTTGAGATAAGGACAGTTTAATAGGTGAAGCAAAAGCTGTGTGCACAAGTGAAGCAAAATAAGGAATTCATTCACTACTGCTGATTGGCAGGCAGGTGTTTAGCTATTTCCAGGACCACAGGGCTCCATTGTACCCAACAGTGACTTAGGAAGACAAACACCATCACTCCAAATGTTGCCCCCTTCCTCCCTCTTAACCCCAGCTTTTATTGCTAAGCATGACATTATAAGGCATGGGATACCCCTCTAGTCAGTTGGGGTCACCTGTCCCAGCTGTGTGCCCTCCCAACTTCTTGTGCACCCCCAGCCTACTTTCTGGTGGGGCAGGATGAGAAACAGAGAAGGCCTTGACACTGTGTAAGCACTGCTCAGCAACAGCTAAAACATCAACACTGTTTTGGTCACAAATCCAAAACAGCACCATACATGAGCTACTTTTTGAAGAAAATTAACTCTATCCCAGCCAAAACCAGTACAAACACTAAGAGCTTTTGTAAAAGCTGAATAAAAATAAATGGAGAGTGGGGAAAAGGGGAAAGTCTGACAACTAAGAAGTTTCCTTTCTTCTTCTTCTTGTTAGGGATATTTCCTAGTGGCTTCCATTGCTAAGTGGAGTCTATTATCTAAAAGCACAAGGCTGCAGAGGAGTCTCTTTCATGTCTAGCAATAGAAAGCAAGTCAGTCATGATTTGCATGTGCATATCTCTTCCCCCACATTAAAGCAGAGTGAAGGAGGTAATTAACAAAAACCTTCTAGGTGACTTGTTAAGGCTGTCTGCACCAACTACTATGGTGGATGATGTGTCTAACTCAATATACCTGGTACACACAGTGAACAAAATATTTTTCACAAAAGTGCTTTTAATGCTTGGATTAATTTCAACTTGTTCTCTTTTTTCTATAGCTTAAAAAATAGAAATACATATTTCCTAGTGGATTTTCCTCTGGCTTCTCCTAGTCTAAGATGTTTAAGTAACTTATAGATGTACCACAGTTTTGTTGATTTCCTTCCTGATCATTGCTATTATTAATCTTGCCCATGAAAAGTGACAGAACCCAGTGAATGAAGAGTAGTACACCTGGATACTGTTGGATGTCTAGGTATCTTAGAAGGGAATAGAGTAAGAGCAAACAGCCCCCATTTTCCTTTTACTTATTGGGTAAGTCAAGATGAACACCTCGGATAGACACCTCAAGTTCAAATTGGGTACCAAGATTTTAATAAAGCCTGATGTGTTTCTGATTTGAATCCCTCCTATCCAGACAGAAAGAGGAACTAAGGGGTAATTATCTCAGAATCCCTTTAAGGTTATTGTTTTGATGTGGGACAAGGTAATCTGGCAATCTTTTTCTTACATTCAGCCTTAGGAAACCACAAACAGAGGAACATATTTATTTAGCTTGTTTTGAGTGAAAAGGAGGAGCTATTTATTTCTGAACAGTCTCTGTGGAGATCAAGGATAGACTCATTAACTTCAGCTTCATCTACAAATCACACTGACAGTCAGTATCTCACAGACAAACACTTCCCCACTACAGTGGCAAATTGGTAAATAATCACCTCTTCATCCTCCTTTCATCTTGCCACTCTTCTCAATTTTTGGGTAGGGATGAAGATAAACTGGCTGCTTACCCAGAAAAGGGACCTATCAGTCAGAACTGACTGGGAGGACCATAGTCTTGGCTGCATAAGGAAGAAATTTTCCTCTCTGCCAGGATATTTGAAAAGAGCCTTTTTGTCTGTCTGGATAGTTACTGCAGTTCCGGATTTAATCAAGAGTACCAACATAAGGGTGACTAACTGATTATGTTTTTCAGTGTGAGTTACAGAAACAATGCAGTATTACTTCTGTACTTTTAGAATGAAAATCCATCTCTTGTTGAAGTCAACAACAACATTCTGCTCAGGAAACTTGATCCTCTGAGTTATCTAGTAAGATTACTAAGCATTTCACATTATGAATTCTCTTTTCAAAGAGAAAACATATACTTGACAAGTATATGTTTCAATATACTTCACTGATAAATATTTATAGACATTTATAAAAAAGTGTGCATTAGCTGCCATATTTTTTAACATATTTAAAAGAATATGTATCTCACTGTCTTACAAATACATTACCATATGTTTTATTTCTGCAAGTATCCAGATGCTCTCTTCCTCCAGAATAGCAAGTAGATTCATTAGAGAATTCTTCTTAATAACTCTGATTCCTTTTCTTTCAGTTATCTAATTCTTTAGACCTGTCATCCTCCCCTCTTACGGATTGACTTGATATAGCAATTAAAACTTTGCTTAGATTTGGAATTTTGCAGCCTTTTTTGAATATAAAAAAATGTATTTCTCTTTTTGGAACCTACATATCTAGCACCCTATACCACCCAATATATATAGTGAAGCATGAAACAGGGTCGTTATTATAATAGCGGACATGTCTGCAATAACTGATGCAGAAAACATAAATCAGCTTCCATTTTAACTCTCAGACTTTTACTCACTCAGAACTATCTGAAAAGATGTCTTTCTTTGGATGGAGACCAAAAGTGTGACACCTGTTCATAAAACTATGTTTTAACAAGTTTTCATTGTTGGGATTCAAGTGTACTCTAGATAGGTCCAGACTCTCTATTCTATGGAACTCAAGATTCATCCTAATGAAATATTCTTCTCTCACTGGACCAGGAGTTATGAAGATAATGTCAAACATGGTTTCACAACTGTCAGAAAAATCCAAGGAGAGTTTCACTTTTGTAGTACTCCAAGTACTGTTTTTAATACTGTGTATATGTGAAGCTGATGGGATCATCTACTAGCCAAGGTATTGCATGTATTCAGGGTAGTATAGTGTTATGGACGCATGACTAACCAAATCCAATAGGTGTTAAGACTCAGATTTATTCTTCAGCAAAAGTTAGTTAGAAGTCTGGTAACATTTTATAAAACCACAGGCTAAATGACGTAAAGAGAATTAATACTACACGGCCGACTTAAGAATCCCCAAGATTTAAAGTGACGGCTCAAAACGTGCGTCTCACTCACCTGAAAGCTGAGGGCTCTCTCCCTCGAGGAGTTACCTCGGGCGGTGCCCCGACCCGAGGGGGAGTCCCCAACTACAGACCCACTGCTCCGAGGAGGTCTGCCAACATGTCCTCCAGTGGGACCCCATTTATACCCCTGTCGAATAAGACCTGTGGTCATTGGCCAGGAGGGTCACCTCAGAGTACGTGGCGCATCTCGATTGGCCAGGTCAAATTTCAACCTGCAGCCTCCAGGGTTTCCTTCCCCTTCTCCCTTCCTGGAGAAGTTTTCTTTCCTGCTGGCAGGATGAGGGGGGGGGGTGTTTGAAATGTACTGCCACATATGGATACCGTACAATTGTCATTTTATCTGTGCACCCCAAAGTTTCAGTAGACCCCAGCATGTTTGTCCTGTATTCCTAAATCAAAACAACCTTTGGTCCACAGTATTTCAGAGAAGACTTCAGTTATATTCTGAAGTATTTCTTTTTCTTCCTCTTAGTTTTCCATGCTCAGTCACCTCAGAATAGAATATTATTAATGTGGACTTTATTCTGAAGACATGTCTGTAGTAAAGAATCATAGATGGCAACATGTAGGAAAACAAGAAATCCGTCCAAAGAGGTGGGTGATGACTTTCGTTAGTGTCAATGTTACGAAGACAATTTTCCCTGAAATGTTTAATTTTCCGACTTAGGCATCTAAGTGAACTTTTGCCATGCAATGAACCCCTTGTAAAAGACTGTAAGAGACTGTGTTGGACTATATTTGTCTCGACTTTGCTGACCATTTGCTAGCTTCAGCATCCTGTTGCTGTGGGAAGTACATGCTGAAGGCCCTGAAGAAATCACCATATCCGCCTGAAGCTAGCAGTCTCTGTGGGAATGGCTGAACTCTTCAGAAAAACTGCGTACTCCTCCCTCGAAAAAAAACCTGCAAGGGACTGGAAAAAAGGAACTGAAAGGAACTGCAAGGGATTGATAATCAGTGCTTGAAACTGGGACTCATCATCATCGTCTGTCTGCTGCAACCTGGAACTTGGACCCCCATCACCTGCACCGAGACCAAGCCAATGGGACGTTGCTGGCTTCATGGTGGTGGTAACTAGTCTTGCTGCATCTCTCCTGTTTTCTTGCTTAGGCCTGCCTTGTTTTCCTTTATCTTCCCTCTGTCCTGTCACTATTATCAGTTGTTATAGGAAATAAAACTCGTAAGGTTGTATGGCATCTGACCTCGTCTGTGTCTTAATCTCACTCTTGGGATCATTTAAGAACCCTCCCCAATATTGGATCGGGACACCCCCTGACAGTCAGAGTATGAATCACCCTGGTGATGAATTCTACTCTCCTTGGTATGAGGAAGAATGAGGGGACAGGTGAAGAAGCATAGTGACAGTCCAAATCCTTCAGATATTACAGGATCATTTCTCTAATGAGCCATGCTAGGGTTTACCCACCATCTACCTCAGAAGAACTTCTGGAGCCCATGGGCGGGAGGTCATACCTCACCCTCACCAGTTAATGCCCAGAGGAAGTAGAGACTATTATTATCATTTATCCCCTCAGACTCACACATGACCTTATGAAGGGGGTGAGAATTATCTGGAATCAAGGGACATCCTCGTCCCCTCACTAGACCTAAACCATGTTGTGTTCTTGTTCCTTTATTGGTTCAATCACTGCCTTCACACTCCTTTGATAAAGGATCTAATCTACTCTGTTTCTAAAGTGAGTTTCTTAGTCATGCCCAGTCAGTGGGCTATTGAGATAGACTACTCCACTTGTTTAAGTAGAAGAACTCTACTTGTTTAAGTAGAAGAAGGATTTTCTCCTGGTTGTAATACAGATCTGTTAAAAAGGTGGATGGTGACACTTTTTTATTAGCTTTCAGTTAATCTTGAACCAAGTAATGATTTTTAAAGATGTAAAATCTTAAGTGTCTAGAAAAAGCATGTGACTTGTCTCACAGTTACTGGGAGAGGGAAAAAATCGTCAATTCAGATTAGAGCAAGGGAAGCATATGTGGCACAAAGCGCAGTCTGTTGCATTGAATTCTTCAGGGATGTGCAAATAGGACCCTGTTCAGTTCAAAGAGAAGTGGCAGCAAACAGATTGTTGTCTTCTATTGTGTTTTAGGCACAGGCATATCAGGCTAAAATACCTCTTACCTATGTCTCATCATGACAGCATTTTATATTAATGGTTTCAAAGATTAGATCCTTAGTTACTATGTGACAGTTATTAAATGAGGACAATGCAAACTACACTTTTACTTGTTTTGATTCAGAGGCATAGACAACCAGAAAGCATTCCCATTTCTTGTCCTAGGTGTCCTTTAACTAATTGGAAGCATGCAAGCATACAGCCAATCATTCCTTTCAGACAGTAATCAGTGAGTAGTTTACCGATACTCAGAAGATGTGATAACTCAGCAGGAAGAATATGTTCTCCCATCAAAATGCTTTGCACTTCATCATTGTTAAGGGGAAGAAAAAAGGTCTTGCAAAAAACCTGCATGTCAACAACTTTCAGTGAGGATATTTAGAGTATAATGTTAGGTGCCTCTTTTTCTACATCAGATGGATTATAGGTCAAGCAGTCTACTTCTACTAATTGTGTGTAGGTCTAGAATATGGTTACAGATATTGTTTCAATGGGGTAACCTAGCAATTATCAATACTCAAACTAACTATATGCAAAATAGTCTATAGCAATGCTGCACACATTTTATACCTTTCCTTCATATTCTGCAGAGGACCATTGTGTCAGAGCTCTTTTCAAACTGCTTGTGTCACCCCAAGGGTACTTGCAAAGCATTATATTAATCTAGAATGCTCTTTCTTGTGATCTATCTGTATTATATACTATAACGATACATACATTACTACATGTATTACTACATATATTAATACATAATGATGCAATATATTATCCAGTGCCTTGCTAGTTTGGAAGCTATCCAATAAACTTCTGTGCTCACACTTTGTGGACCAATAGCTGGTCCACACAATATGGTGCCATGCTTCCCAGCTGTGGGACAGGAACCTCTTCCAAAAAGGTTATTTCTATCAACACTTATTTCTAGGTTGATATGAGATTCAGAAATTTTTGAAAGAGTTGCTATGTTGATTAGAAGGGAAATTTAATAGCTTTGTACAAGATTATAGAATGAAAATGTGGCAGCAGAAAACAGAGGTTGTGTTCCTTCTGAGTACTACTCACCAAACATGAGCAGAGCTATACCTGAACAGTATTAGTACTAAAGAAGTGCAGTGAGCATTGAAACACCCCTTTTCTCCTAAACTCTCTTGATATTATCACCTCATTGTCTTCTGTTATTCCCATCCTACTTGTCTGTTTACCTTTCATGCTATCTGGCAATTGGATAGCAAGTACCTTGAGGAAGGGACAGGTTTTTTTATTATGTTTCTGAAAAGCTGCTCATGTATTTCCGTTCTGAGTTGACATTCTTAGGCACTGTCATAACACTTAATAAAGGCAACATTTATCAATGAAGTGATGCAAAGGCCACCTATTTTAAAATAAATATTTCTCTAGCACATATTCACACTGGGGATTTGTCCCTTTGTATGTCTTTGCTGTTTCCTTAGCCTGATTTCCATATTCTATGTATTATCTTGAAGCATTTAAGATTAAGAAAAAAACAATTCCACTACATTTATTTGGCTTTTTTTTCATACAAAATTTATGTTTATAGAAATCCACATAAGAAATTACAAAGTTTATTTAGCTAGGAATAGAAATGGGCACATAAGTATTCTTTCCTGTCCTATGTAACTAATGTTCTAGCAGCCTGTTAGGCATATTCTCATAATTATTTTGTTTTATTCAAAGTGTTCATATTTAGTTTATTAATGCTGTATTTCACATTTCCAAGATTTTTTAGAATCCATCTTGCAGTGTTCTTGACAGTCTTAGTTTTACGGTTGGACTCAATGATCCTAAAGATCTTTTTCAACCTAAATGATTCTATGATTCTATTATGTCTCAAAGGTATTAAAACTTTTCTAATTTTTTGTTCTCATGACATGCTGGTAGCCTAGGTTAATACATTACCCCACAGATGCCTATGTAATTAACCAATCTTTCATAGGCTTCTATAAACTCACTGGAGCATATGCTTAATTTAAAAACAACTAACTGGTGTGAACAGAAATTATTGGACTTTTGAGTCAAAACCAGTTTGTTCTTGATTCAAGTCCATCCCGTAATCCATTTGATTAATTCTCAGAATTTTTCAAAATCAACAGGCTGTTAAGTGCCCGACTTCTTACTGGGAATGACACTGCTTCCTTAAAAGTCAGAACCTGATGCTTGGAAAAAAAAAAAGTGTTCATGAAAAAACATTGTGCAGAGCCAGACCGAAAAGAAATATCTACTGATTGGTTTAAGGTGCTCCTGACTAACACTGACCAAAGGATGGAAACAGGATTCCATAAATGCCCTCAGATGTGATACTTTGTCAATTAATAACTGTACTAATTAGAAAATACTTTCCACAGTAACAGTATTAATTTAAACAATAGATAAGGGAAAGAAAAAATGTCTGACTAGTATCTTCTGATTTGACATATAAATTAAAGAACTAGTTTTGCGGGTTTTGTACAGATTTTCCTGTATCAACACCACATGTGAGAATAAGCTTCCTATAGGAAACTGTGAGCACCAGTGTCAAGAATCTGAGAATCTGGATAGTGGGGCACTTTTAAAATTTTTTTTCAGTTTTGGTGTCACAAAAGTTTTAATTTTAGAGAAACACAGAATTTTAAAATGTTGCATACAGTAGGTCACAAACAGAGTAAACCCTTTGCCTTGGGAATGTTACAATGCGGAAGACAGAAATTAGTCTCCAGCTCCTTTCTTATATATCTTCTTTCCCTTCCACTCGTCTCCTCTCTCCCTGACTGCTCCATCTGAAGTTGCCTCCTGATCTCTTTATTCCCCCATGTTTTTGCATGGGACTGCCCATAGGTTCAAGGATCACTTCCTGATATTAACAGGGGGAATCTTTTTAAAATAAAATGCTTTCACACATATAACCTGCACCTCATATAATCCATCCTCCTACAAAAGTACCAGTCGCTGACAATGAATTAAGCTGTATCTGCAAAGAACTAACACAACACTGGGGGCAGAAAAAGGGAACATTAGTGGCAGGGAGCTTTTATAGGAGCAGGATACATGAGCAGGGAAGTTATTATAACAGTGGTGATGCTATAGTAAAATGCCTGTTCTTGCTTCTACTGGGCTAGAGTTTCCTGCTTAGGTCTCTAATCCACTCTACTATTGAATTCCTTTTCTTACTTATAACAGATAACAACAAATTATAACGGTGAATAGTCTCAATTTTCCGGCTTTTATTTAAGTGATTGCATAGAAGCAGAATATGAGACTCTATGAGTGGCTAAGGGGATCAGGAAGTGAAGTTTATCCTAAGTATTTTGTATTTTAGGAAGCAATGAAGGAGAACAATAAAAAGATGGTTAAATAAAAAGGGCAAATTACTTCATAGCACTAAAACTTTCCTTAAAAAAACAGAGTGATATAGCTCTGAGGCCATTACCTGAGACACTAACATAAGAACTAGATCACTATGATACAGATCTTGGTAGGTCTAGCATGAGAAATACACAATCTCTTTTATGATACCTTTCTATCTGCTCGAATCCCCTGTACGAATGTTCCTCTTTCCAGGAGGAAGACAGGAAACATAGAAGATTTGTGCCAGAGTGCTATTATACTCTAAAATTTAACAGGTGCTCACCTATTCTTCACTGCCAGCAAAAGGACTAACTGTAGCAAATGAATTAACATAACAAACTTAATTATGGAATTAGAACAGTAAAAAAAATAAAATGAAATATCTGTGGTCAGCATTAGTGATCCATTTTTCTTCTCATTAATTAATTTAAGCATTCATGATGGAAATGTAATGCTGCCGAGCAGACTGTTTGAACATAATGTTCCATTAATACTTTTGTTTATTTTTCTGTTTTTAATGTTGATGCTCTTGATAACTGTGTAATATCCAACTCATCAATAAATTGGCTGAGATATGAAAGGCCCTGTAGCCTCAGCTTCTGCAGCTGAGAACTAGTTCAAATATTACAGTAAATGCTGTGTCTGGATGAAATAATAAACATAAAAAATTTAATGTACATCCAAACTATGTTGATACAAGGTTTCTGATAGTCCCTAATTAACCAGACTACTCCTATACATGTTCTTGAAATAGCTTTCTCAAAATGCTAATTAATAAACACAAATCTCCTCTGACATACAGTAGAAACTTTTAACAAAATATGTCTCTAGCCTCCTATGAGACCTGGCATTACAGATATGTGGCCAATTGGTCTTACCAAAAAAAAGACAATTCAATGTAGATCTGAAAAAAGTGTTTTTCTATTTCATAATCAACAGATCATTAGTAAACCCTGGGTCAGATTCTGATATCCTTACTTGTGTGGAGTAACTCTGTTTATCATTTATAATATACCTAAAAGAAACCCTTCTGAATTCAAACAAAACCACTGATGGATAAAGGTATCTCTTATAAAAGTTCAACATCAGTCTCTGATCGATATTTACTAAGGTTGAGATGATGATAACTTGCTTCCCCGTTGCTACTCTGAACATATTTGCAAACACAGGCTCACAGTTAGCTGATGTGCTAAATGAACAGACTCCATTTAGAAACACTGGACCCTATTCTGACGCCCGTTCTACTAGCTGATGGCCAGAGAGAAGGGGAATGGGATGTGATCCAGTATTTTGCATTATTCACACAAAGCCTTCAGATGGGGGTCATGCTGGCAAATGCCTGGGCTGTGAAGGATACAAACCTTGCTTCATGTGCCACTGTAGCTGGTGTGTTCTGCGCCCACAGCAGGTTCAGGTGGAGCCCACAAGAACAGCATCAAATCATTTCCAGCATCTACAACGGGGTACCAGATGGATCTCACCAACCACTCACTGATACTCTAAAGGGTGAGGATGCCACAAACACACTTCCCATGATGCATGTGTGCAGGGGAAAGTTGTGCTGTACTTGCTAAGCCCAGTCCCAGTGCTGCCGTGATACCTTATTCCCTGGCAGAAGCTGACCTGTGGGGTAGAATGTGTGCCTAGGCTTTTGCATTAATAATAACAACAACAACAATAATAATAATTCTTCACCATCAATAATAATATAATAATAGTGAAAAATAGTAAAATTTACAATTCACATAAAAAAGGCTGCACTGAATCAGACCAAGGGTCCATTTACGCTCATGCCCTTTTCCTGACACTGACCAGTGCAAATGCCTGGAGCTGTATAATCGCTAAGACACATGCAGTAGATGCGAAGCTCACTAGGAGCTACTCCAGCTTATTCCAGCTGGTAACTGGCCCACTATTGCTAAGCAGCCCACTGCAGACCTCCATGCTCCCTGCATGAAACCTCACTGCCTACTGAGTGCACTGTTTACATCTGGATGCAAACATGCAATTTAATATTGCATATAAAATTCAACGAAAGACATTGTCCAGAATTAATAAATTTCTGATACCTATGCAGCTTTTTCTTTTTTTTTTTTTTTCATGAAACTTCTAACCTTACTTTGTTTATTTAAAGGATATGAGGCCTGTGTAACAGACTTTGCCTTTAAGGCAAGAAAGATCTTTGTGTTATACTAAGTTTACATGCAAGTGTAAGATGTTGAATATCAGGTCTCAAATGTCAAATCCCTACTCACAGATAAGCATTACCTTTGGTTTTCCAAAAGTCAGTGACAAGTGACAAGATCCAGTGAACACCAATAATCATAACCTCAGTCAAGAGGATTTTTGCTACAGGAAAGGGCAGGACAGCACCACACACAAAGCTGCTTAGCACACTACTACAGGCAGAAAAGTTACTTAAGTATGTGCAAGTGAATACTTGCTCAAAGAATTCACAGGCAATGTCCTAGATATCATAAGAAGCTGTCACAGTACTGACATTATTCTTAGGTATGACCATGAATATTTCATGACCAAGCAGATTAAAACCTGTCTTATGTAATTATACTGAACTGTTTACTACTAAAATCTCTGCTGAGTCAAAGCTGTGTTTTCCATACTGTTTTCATACAGGATATATTAAATATTTTTAATCAACCAATATATAGCATGTGTTCAAGTAAACTATCTGACATCTTTGAGAATAACTAGTAATTGAGTGGAATTAATATAATGAATTGTTACTGCTAACTATTAAAGTGGCTGCAAACAAATTTGCCAGTGATTCATTCATGCTCAGGAAAACAAGCTGAGTTGGAAAACAAGAAAAAAGTTTATTATTCATGAAAGCTTCATAAAAGTTAACTCAGGCACACACCTCCAATTCAAACATATGTTTGTCCTCATCTCACCTCTGAATCATCTGTTCAATCTGCCCTTTCTCCATCATGTTGTGCTGAACTGATTGCTTCAGTCATACCAGTTAAGGAGCTGGGAGACAGAAATTTCTTTGCACAGTACTCTGGCCTGCTCCCATTCAGAAGCAGTCACATAAAAATTATATGAAAGGGTGTCAGCCTCCAGGATATAAATAGAGAGAGATTTTCTTTCTATGAGCTGGGCTTACAAATAGGAATCAAAATGTAGTATTTGGAAGGAAAAATGTATTTTTTAATCTAATAGTGCAGGGTCTTGATTCAACTAACAGCCTAATGCTCTGTATGTACTTCATGTTATGCTTGCTTTTGAATAACAGGTGGAATTGGGGTCTCTGCACACAGTATCAAATGAGGTAGTGTTTTTGCACACCTGTACCATTTTCACTGCCCCTTAAAAACAGCTTCTTCACGTCATTCCAAGCTCCCAACAAGACTTTGCTTCTCCACCTTACCTTGGGCAATTCCTACAGCTACTTTGTGCTTACTTGTACTTCTGGAAATCACTCAGAAGTGCTTGATTCTTGTTTTCCAAGAGACCAGAAGTAGTGCCAGAAGGGTTTGTCAGGGCACTAGTAGTTTAACTAGATTGATGCAAAGACACCTACGAAAAAAGAATGATCATACTTGTGACTGGTTTTTTTGTTTTTTTGTTTTGTTTTTTTTTTTTTTCGTTTTTGGTTTTTGTTGGGGGGGGTTGGTTGTTTTTGTTTTGTTTTGTTTTGTTTTTCAAAAAAGCTGATACATATTTCACTGCATACATGAATGAAAATGCTGTTATCCAATATGTCAATTATGGAGATGAAGCTCAATGGCCTTGTATATAAAACTGTTTTGTCCTTCTTGACATATGTGAAATTGCCTCCATTCATAACCTATCAGTATAACACACGCATAGGATGGGACACCATGAGAATGACAAGAGAGAGGGACAAAAGGCTTTGAAATATTTTGATAATTACTTACCCTTTAGGGTTTTTCTACATTTTTTTGAGGGAAAGGATATTGCAAGGGCACAGTGTCAGCATGTGCCCAGCCATGAGGCTGTTCTGCAGCTGAGTCTCTGGTGGGTGCCAGCTGTGGAATGAAGTTTTGTGTTCCCTGTCAGATGTGTTTCTCCTTTACTCCAGGGACACAGCTACATGTGAATGGTCACAACACAGGCTCACAAAGCCCCTGGCTGGGAGACTGTCCTTGGTGCTCAGAAGTACCTCGTTTAATGGCTGGGCAGAAGGCCTTCCAGGTCTGCAAGGGAAACGTGTCCCAGTGAGCCTTCTTTAATGGCCTTGCATCCATCAGAGAAAAGAAGAGCCACCACTCATAGCAGCTTATCTTGGGCTCAGCAGCACATCCTGGGTGAAGAAGGCAAGAGGTGGGGTCTGGCAGGGGAAGTGCTAGAGGCTTCTGCAGATCCTTCCCACCCTCACCACCAAAATGTCCCAGGACATTTTGCTGTAGGAAAGCAAGTCTGCGGTGAGTCAATGTCTTCATGTCTTACACCTTCTATCAAAGTTCTGAAAAAAAACCCTCCTGCTGAGTCTCTACATGGTCTTTTACATTTTTCTCTTTTAATAAGTTTATTCAGGCTACCAAAGGTATCATAAATAAATGATATTGGTATCCTGCTGAGAGATTTGCAAGGCCAGAAGCAAGACAAACTATTTACTGCTTCTTTATTTTTCACTTATCTGGAGACAAAATGACATTTTAGAGTAAATGGGGCTGGAATACTGTACAGGTCTGCTGATATTATTCAGTTTTTCACAAGCTAGAATTCATCTGTGTCGCCCTAGTCAGGATAATAGAGACCAGTTCTACAAAAAAGTGTTTTGGTCATACATAAGTTGTGCTTTCAGAGGGTCTCCCTGAAGAACATGGCAAAAAACACTGGTAGAGCATATTGGGAGATAGACAGTGCTTGGGATAAAGGCATAAGGGTGTATCCTAGCATGGCTGTCTCTCAGGCCATTCAGCAGCTATCCTATAAGTAAAATAGGAAAAAAACCCACCATACCAAATATGCATATCCCGAAAATTCAAACATTTCAGGGATATATAGCTTGCTGTCATGGTTTAACCCCAGACAGTAACTAAGCACCATGCCGCCGCTCACTCACTCCACCCCCACCCAGTGGGATGGGGGAAAGAACCAGAAGGAAAAAGGTAAAACTCATGGATTGAGATAACAACAGTTTAATAGAACAGAGAGGAAGAAACTAATAATGATAATAATAGCAATAATAATAAAAGGACTGGAATATACAAAACAAGTAATGCACAATGCAATTGCTCACCACTTGCTGACCAATGTCCAATTAGCTCCCGAGTAGCGATCCCCCCAGGCCAACTCCCCCAGTTTATATACTAGGCATGACATCACATGGTATGGAATACCCGTTTTGCTAGTTTGGGTCAGCTGTCCCTGGCTGTGTCCCCTCCCAACTTTTTGTGCCCCTCCAGCCTTCCTGCTGGCTGGGCATGAGAAGCTGAAAAATCCTTGACTTAGTCTAAACATTATATGGCAACAACTGATAACATCAGAATGTTATCACCATTCTTCTCATACTGAACCCAAAACACTACACCAGCTACTAGAAAGAAAATTAACTGTATCCCAGCCGAAACCAGGACGCTTGCATTTCTCCTTCATAACTATTGACATGACAAAGGTCTAGTTATTCAAGTATCTCCCAGGAACTGGAAGAGAGTGGTTATTCCTCCCAGTTGAGGATTTAATGATTTTGACATTAGCTTGGGTTCATTCCTTTTTATCTGGTTTCAACTGGGATAGAGTTAATTTTCCTTCTAGTAGCTGGTACAGTGTTATGTTTTGGATTTAGTGTGAGAATAATGTTGATAACACACTGATGTTTTCAATTGTTGCTAAGTAGTTTTTAGACTAAGTCAAGGATTTTTCAGCTTCTCATGCCCAGCCAAGCAAGAAGGCTGGAGGGGCACAAGAAGTTGGGAGGGGACACAGCCAGGACAGCTAACCCAAACTGGCCAAAGCAATGTTCCATACCATGTGATGTCATGTCCAGTATATAAACTGGGGGGTTTGGCCTGGGGGGATCACTGCTCAGGAGCTAACTGGGTGTTGTTTGGTGAGTGGTGAGCAATTGCATTGTGCATTACTTGTTTTGTATATTCCAGTCCTTTTATTATTATTGCTATTATTATCATTATTAGTTTCTTCTTTTCTGTTCTATTAAACTGTTGTTATCTCAATCCATGAGTTTTACCTTTTTCCTTCTGGTTCTCTCCCCCGTCCCACTGGGTGGGGGGAGTGAGCAGGCTGCTGTGTGGTGCTTAGTTGCTGGCTGGGGTTAAACCACAACACTTCAAGTATTTTACAATCTTTAGTCAGGTCATTTATAGAAAACTGCACAGCCTGGACCCCCAAAGTAGTAAAAACTCAATATTTTAAATTAAATCCACACCAACTGAGAGGCCTCAGCTCCTTGAAAAGTAAAATCACGGTTGCTTCTTTCATGTTGTTTTTATCAAATCAGCATTTTGGCACTGAAACAATATTTAGCACATTTTACACTGGTATATTTGAATTTCAGGATGGAATTGGCAACTGCTGAAGCAAGCACCTCCAAACTCCAAGCAATCTAAGATTACTTTTTTTTTTTTTTTAACTTTAGCTGATAAATTCCTATTTATGCCACAGTTGGGCATTTCATGATGTTGAGGAAACTTTAGAGCACAAAAGCAAGTAGATGAGCTGGGCTCATGGAATCTGCTTGGCATTCAGGTCAAAAAAACCACACAAAAGATCATGAATTTTGTAGCTGTTTAACTATGATGAAATTTTTCTTTTCTTTCACAAAATTTAGGAGTAACTTCTATACCACAGAGGCAAACATAGGTGCAGAATTACAAGTGTTCAGAATACATGCAGGGCAGGTATTAAGCACTGGATATCTAATGAAGTATTTTGGCTATTGGCGAATCTTAGTGGAAAAATCAGAAGTATAATTATAAATGTTTTTCCTTTATTTTATTACATTCCATGAAAAACACACTCCTGCCATATAGCAAATTTCCATCTGGCTGGAGGATTTAATGTTTATAACAATTCATGCAGCAGCAAGATTAAAAATTCACTATGAAGATTAAATAATAGTATTAAGCGGCTATTGTTTGAGTGTTAATTTGCTTTTTTGGCTTCACACTGACTCAAATATAGGTAATTTTAATGTACTATGCCAGAAAAACAACACCAGTGATGATCCTTTATATGTCCTATAATTTCCAAAACATAGTGTTAGAATTTCAACATTATCAAAAACTTATTTGCCTGTAAAAAATTCTTTCTTTCTCTCTTTCACTTCATCAGTATAAATAGAAATAAAGTACCTGTGGCAAATATGTCTGGTATGGTGCATTTTTTGCTGAGCTTATCAGGTGGCTGCAAGATATATGTTATCATGAAAACACATTACTACTCCCAGTCCACTAACTGAGATTTCTGAATGCAGATTACCAGGGACATGGCTTCTATTCATAGTTTTGTTATTTGGAGAGCTGTTTGATGAAAACAGGTAACAGTTTCTGATATAAATAATATTATAGGTCAAGAAGGAAAAACAACAACAAAAGCAACAGAAAAATATGGTGTTCAGAGATGATGTTAAATTTAAAAGAATTCCATATGCTTTAGAGAATCTACATTTATAGGCAAACTAACTGTAATGGTTTCACTTAAGACACAGGTACAGGTGGCATTTCAGAAGTCTGGACAAAGAAAGAAAATAAGACACTAAATTTTTCTTATGATTATTCCAGAATATTTGTTCAAATGCTTAGATACAGTGACTAAAAGTAGGCATGCATAAACATTTCAGTTCATTATTTGACCTTTTATTATCACACCATTTGTTGCACTTCTAGATGACAGTGCCTCATTGGTAAGCCAGAGTTATCTTCCTGTCCCCTGTGGGGTAGCTGGACTACCTTGTAAAACTTCAAAATGGTCATTGAAAAAGGAGTAAATAATGAGAAAAATGGAATGTGCTGATAAAAACTGGAACTTACATGTACATAAACTGCAGTATGACAAATAGCAGGAATAAACCAGGCTTTAGCTTTAAGCAAATGAGTTTCTTTGCATCATAGAATCAAAAAGGAACTAGGAAAATGTTGTCTTTGCTTAGATTTGAGTAATACCATAGGAATAACTCAACTCACCCAGATAGTATTGGTATTCAAAATCATTAGAAAAGGTTAAAGTGCTGATTTAACATGTTAACATAAGGAAACACTTAACTACTTATCTAGCTGTAATGAAGTTATTTAATTAAGCTCCCAACAAAAATGAATATATGTGGTTGTAGAACATTTTAGAGCACAGAATCTTTTAAGTTACAGACAGCTCATATGTTTAAAAGGTAGGAAAATGCTTAAGGGAGTTCTGTAATCAAGAAAAGTAATTACTTAAGGAGAAAAATACATTGTGGATTAGCTTTTAGGTCCAAGGCACAATAGGACCTTTACTGAATCCTGTCTCTATGTATTCTATATCCAGAACAATTTGTTTGTTTCTTACAATTTGATCCTGAGAGGAAAAGGCAGGCATATTGACTTTTCATATGCAACTAAATTAATTTGGTGAATGCATATTTGCTTTTCAACAGAGATTATTCAGAGGTAGATTCAGAGAATTTCAGCTGAAAAGTGACACCTTGTAGTTCTTGAGCAGCATTCTTCTGGTGGACTTCTGTTTGTGATCAGATCATAAAACAGAGGATGCAAAATGTCTCAGACAAAACTCTGCTTGGTCTCAGAATTCAGAAAAGATTTCACCTTACTGCCTGAAGAAAGTTTTATTATTTGCCACACATATTTGGGAGGAAAGATAACACTGAATAGCCAAAGAAATGATGCAGGATGTGTGCCAGTCCACTTGACATGAAGGAGGAATGAGGAATGCATACTTGCAGGGCTTAACTGGTCCTGTTGCAGATTGTCCCTGTGAAGGAAGAAGCCTGGGGTCAGGGGAGGTGTCTGTAGGGCACAGTGGGGAAAGCAGGTAATATCGCTTGAATGAGGAAAGTGCTGTAGGTTACCCTTCAATATTTGTTGACAGCAATGCTGTAAATTTGGACTCCTGGTTGCCATGGTTACAAACAGACTTTCATACTGACCAGTAACAAAAAAGTGCCCTCCAGTTATTTGTTGCCCGTTTCACACGTTGCCCACTTTTCATAATGATTTATTCCAATTGCTTAACACTTCTCATAGAAATATTCATCACCTTCTGGGCTCAGTTTTTCATTCTTTCCCAGCTCCCACTAATCATTCAGGACATTGAAGAATTGGAACCAGCAGTAATGTTTTAACTTTTTTTTCCCACAGCAATTGCTTGGATGTTAACAGGTTAACTCTGCATAAAATCTAGGGTTTATAAAGACAGGGTTGCAGCCATACCAAGACATATAAGAATATTTTCATGACTTTTTTTTTCCTTTTATCCCAATGCGTAAGAATTTTTAAATAATCATTAGCAAATTAAGCCTCTGCTCCACTTTTTCAGAAGTGTTTGTCAGCCTCAGTGCCTACTGCAGAGCACACAGACAAGACTGGAAACTAAGTGAGAGCTGACTTAACTATTTCCAGCTGCTAAAATTAAAAATGTGCAAAAGCATAAACCAGGAAAAGTAATTGAAACGTTAATTATTCCTATAGCCATTATAATAATCTACCACATATACGATTATCAAGTGTCATGGTTTAACCCCAGCCAGCAACTAAGCACCACGCAGCCGCTCACTCACTCCCCCCCCCATCCAGTGGGATGGGGGAGAAAATCAGGAAAAGAAGTAAAACTCCTGGGTTGAGATAAGAACGGTTTAATAGAACAGAAAAGAAGAAACTAATAATGATAATGATAACACTAATAAAATGACAACAGTAGTAATAAAAGGATTGAAATGTACAAATGATGCGCAGTGCAATTGCTCACCACCCTCCGACCGACACCCAGCCAGTCCCCGAGCGGCGAATCCCTGCCCCCTACTTCCCAGTTCCTAAACTAGATGGGACGTCCCATGGTATGGAATACACTGTTGGCCAGTTTGGGTCAGGTGCCCTGGCTGGGCATGAGAAGCTGAAAAATCCTTGACTCTAGTCTAAACACTACTGAGCAACAACTGAAAACATCAGTGTTATCAACATTCTTCACATACTGAACTCAAAACATAGCACTGTACCAGCTACTAGGAAGACAGTTAACTATATCCCAGCTGAAACCAGGACATCAAGGAAAGAGTACCACTGGGTCCACATCATAATATTAAGCAAGCAGGAAGGATATAAGCTTTTCCACTACAACAGAGAAGTGGCTTTTTGGCCCAAACTTGGTCCTTGGACTGAACATTTCCCCTGGAATGCAAAAATTCTGTGGCTGTAGGGTTGTCCTCTGTGCACTGGTATGGTTAGAGGAAGAAAAGGATAGCCTGACATTCAGGATCCAAATTTTCAGTGAGCCTTTTATTGTACTGAGTGACTAAAGCTACAGAAGCCATCGAGGTAACATCAGGTTAACTTCAAGCTGTGACCACCTCAAATGACCATACTATGTGTCTGCCCATGAATGTACCATGTCCCAGGAGACATTGGCTGGGTAAGGTACTTCCTCGCTGTTTCACCAGATGCAGTGCAGCTTTGTCAAAAAGAGGCTTCTGGCACTGAGAGAGTCAGGGAGAGTTATTTGATGTCCTCAACTTGTTGTCATCATGTATCTTCACTCACAACCCTTCAGTAGCATTCAGCATGCAATCTACTATCCTTGATTGTCTCTTGACTTCAGCAGTTAAACATCTGTCTGCTGGGGACAACAGCATTTTTAAAGTTAATCTGTATTTGCACAAGCTCTACAGAAGCTGTTTATCAAAGCTTATTAGATACCTGAATTTCTTAGGCTATAGTATGGGGTTTATTTTTCTTTAATTATAAGCAATATAGTCAGTAATTTTTAGCAGACAGAAGTCCCCTCCGTATTATTACGGTTTTATGATAGATAAATAGTAAATCTCAGTAATTTGATGGTGTCCTTCCACACTTTTTAGACACTTAAAAGTAGGTTCATATTTTTGTGAAACACAGTCTTCCCTTCCCTTTTCCTTCAGGTCTCTGTGTCCATCTCAGGTAATCCTCACTGGTATGGAAGAGCATGATATGTTAAAGCTATCACCCTCATTGGAAGGGATCACAGAAGAGTTACTGTTCCCCATGGGCCACTGGAAGAAGTTCAAGGTGAATCAGCAGAGTACTCTTTGGTGGGAAACGTGAGGAGCTCTGTTCACTGCAGCATTAATTACACATGCTGTAGCCTGTGGTTAAACAGCTGCACCAGTCCAGACTGGGAAAGGGATTTTGACCCAGTCTTTTGGGGAATAAGTGGTCACTATAGGGGGAAACATGAAGCAAAGACTTTCCAGTCATACAGGAAAGCACATCATCAAAGGTAAAGCTCTAGTTTTCCTGTTTGTGCTCACTCAATATCAGTTTACACCTATAATTATTCACTGGTGTCTTCTGCACAGATCTGGGTTGTCATGCAGTGTTCTAGATTCCTTTTTCACTTTCTTAGCATCCTATTTTCCTCTCACCATAGTCTCAGCTTCCCTGCCAAATACATTTCCTGAAGGTCATCACTTCTGCAAGGGTTTGTGTCTGTTCTGGCAAGTTTTCTGTCATGATCCTTATACCCTCCTTTGCGCATGTCACTTGCTGAGCATCTATTCATTTGTCTGAATTTCAAACAAAGTGATCATTATTACCCCAGAAAAGAGAAATGTCAATATTGCTGCCTGCCCTGTCCAAGGAATGAGTTTCACTGTTGGAGCACTGGGCAGCAGACAGGCAAATTACTAACAATTGTGTGATGCCCTGTATTACAAAAATCAAATCTGCTATTTGCCACATAGCTTTTTGAGATGGCTCCAGAAAACTAGCCAAGTTTTTCAGAGGTGATCAGGAATTCTCTGTGTCTCATTCTGGACATCTGCTGCTTCACATAAACTTGCTTGGCCTATTTTTCAGAGTCAGTACTTGGCACTTTCTGAAAACAGGGTTGCTTACACTATTTTTAAAATCTTGACCAAAGAAGCTTTGACTGATCAAAAAGGCAGTACGCTACTAATGCATGAAGATTTGTATTCCCAGTTTTTCAGATCACCTCCTGAAGTAGAAAGAACTTGAAAATAAATAATTCATAGTTCTTTTGGCAAGAGCCATGGGATTTAAGAGGTTCTACTCACTTTTGTCCAGACATTCACAAAATGTCAGTGTCTACCCAATCCCGTCTTCCCAGAGGGTAGGACTTATTGAGATATTTCTGCCCATCTTCTTAGGATACAGGTAGAATAACAAGTTATCAGTAATGAAGATGAGTTGTGAAGTTGCTGCCACAATTCTCCAGTACGTACTGGTAAACAAAAGGCTGCTGTCCCTTAATGAAGGATGTGCAAAGCGTCTTGCATTTACCACAAATGTGTGAAATTATCACGATACACATGAAATTACCAGGGAGTATCTTACATGCTTTCAAGTTCATATTCCACTCAACTTTTTGATTATCGTAACTGGACCCACAAGAAAATTTAATACTGCTTTCCTGAGGAAAATGATTGTCAGTGTGATGCTGTCCCTGTATTTCCTCTGAGTTAATACCATTATCTTCTGATAGCTAAATGATTAACTCATGTCATTGGTATGCTGCTTGTCTGGGCTGGCTGACCTTTAAAATAATAACTAGAAATTAATACCCACTCCTTAGAACTACAACTAACACCGCAACTAGGAAATGAGTTGAAGCAATTTATATATATGGCAGGAGGTGACATACGAGTTCCTGCTACAGACTTCCCAAAACATTTCAGAGAAATCTGAGTGGCATTTTTGAATCTTTTCCCTGCACATTTTTTCCTGTCTTGGTGCTAATCGGCACACCTTTCACTGTGCAAGGAACAGCAGAGAGCAAATGTAGAAGCATGGGAACAGAAAAAAAACAAAACAAAACAACAATGTTTAGTAACATAAACTATGAAGAAATCGCAACTGTAGCCAGGCAGAGAAACCTCAGATTTTACAAGAATTGAAAGTGTTTGTTTGGGAAACCAGGCTGCTGTGTATTTGAAGAGTTGGGAAAAAGAGAACAGTTCATATGAAGGAAGTCTGAAAGACAACATCAGGAATAGTGAATATAAGAAAATTATATATGTAAAGTTTTGTACAACTTGAACATTTACATTAACAACTTTCATTTTCAATCTTAAATGAAAAAAAGGGAATGTTAATACAATGTTTTTCTATTCATCATGAATAATAAACAGAATAATTTACAATTCAGATATCTCACATTTGGAAATAAGTTCTCATGGTGAGGCAGAAGGCAGTGCCAAAAGCAAATTTATCATGTGAACTGATGCAAGAATGTGGTAAATCCTTCTCATTGTTCATAAATCACTAGGCTTATTGCTGCACCTATTTTGCTGAACGTCTGTTCTTTCAGGCCATTTGATTCATCTCAGCCACCCTGCAGCTATTTCACAAGAAAAAAGTACCCGAAACTTCAGGGTTTCTTCTTCTGTGTCTGTGAGTGGGAGCTACACACATATACATACTTGTATACAGAGACTGATTACAGCACCCCCATTGCTCATCACTCAGTCACTTGGTATTTCCAAGTTTAGACAACCACAGGCCACAGAAAACACAACTCCATGATCAAAAAGTGGAAATCCTTGCTGAGTACTGTCAACATCATTCATATAGAGAAAAAGAGCATTTGGGTCCCCACATACATCACCAGTCACTACTGAACAGCCCAAGCTTGAGGTAGAGCCTTGCAAGGTTAATCTCATGCCAACTTTTTCTCCATGGTTGGTCATTTGTGAGCAAGAGATTTAATGCTCCAGACAAACGGAACATAGCAGAAGATGGATGCAGAACAGTATTTATGGGTTTAAAAGAAAGGAGGAGAAATTAATCCTGGAGTCAGTCTGCCAAATCTGAAAATGTGCAATCTAAAATGTATATTTTATGGAAAAGTAGCTATTTGAGACCAAGCTTTCCAATGCAGATGAACATTTTGAATATATAAAAAAGAAAGAGAACTCAAAGCATGGCAGCTCAAAAATAAGCATATTTACTATTTGAATTCAGCCTTCAACATCTTGTAGAGATTTATCTTCTAACAAGTGACTAGGGAGAGACATTTTTCTTCAAATACCATTGCTTCTACTGCTATTAATAATGATGATCTTTTATGTAGGTAATGATTGTGGAAATCTTTGTAATTTCTCTTTTCACAGATATTTCCATTGGGGGAAAAATATGTATTGAACTTTCTCTTTGGTTTTGAAATCTGATCCCAGAATGTAATTTCCATTTTCTTTCTCTCTTCTTTATTATTCCCTTCTGACCTCCTTCAAGAAGAAGATAGAGGAAAGAAATCAAGAAGAAAGGAAGGAAATATAAAGAGTGAAAAAAAACCTCACCAGACATCCAACCTGAAAAATCAAATCATCAGAAATTGAAGGTTTTTTACTCAGGATCTCTGGTAAAAAAGAAGGAAATTTTCAAATCTCTCCTTTCTCCACTTCCTGCCCCACACTAACAAAAACCTTGATTTGCACCACAAATATTTTTTCCTACTTTTCTTAACCTTTCTTCCCTGTACACATTATAAATCTCTGGATGTTAATTACAAACTTTTTAATTAAAACAACTTATCACAATATGATGTCTACATGGTCTTTAATATTCATCCATGATCAGTGGAGCCAGCATGAGTCTTTTCAATGATTTCAGTGAGCCCGCCTTCAATGCCCCATTTTTGGCTAGCAACTACTGCATTTACACACTTTGTGATAAAAACGAAGCTATACTTACATCTTAATAATGTTATGAATAAAACAGATTATAAAATACTGCAGAGGCAATCTGTCAGTTTTAGGGATCTTTTGATTGCTACATTAGTTACACCTTTGCTTCTGATCTGACAGCATGCTTAAATAGTCATGGGTTATCTACATTGAGTGCTAGTAACCCAAGAAAAGACCTTGAGTCTTTGGGAAAATCCGTATGAGAACAGCGGTCCTCAAAGCCAAAACAAATAAATCAAACATTTTTTATAGCATTGAGATACACTTGAGAATTTAATTTGTTAATTCTCAAAAAAATCAATCCCAAAGTCTTTATTAAAAATACATCTGCTTTAATTAGTTATGTAACTTCTTCATTATATCCCTGTGTACCAGAACAACATAAAAGGAACGAGAGCAAGGAGTGCAAGGAATAATAAAAGGTGCTGGGACTGTAATACACTTTTGAATTATTTGGCAGGTCTCTTTGCTTGGTAATGACAAACGTAGGAACAGATATTATCCAGCCAGCTGCAGCAATATGGCAAGTTACTTTAAGAAGATAAGTTTGATGTGAGCCAAATCATAGCAACAACCAGTATTCTTCACTAATCCAGGGACAAGGAAATGTTTTAAACAAATTCACCTTTTTGCATTTTGTCAAATAATCAGTGCTTTCAGGAAGAAATTTCAAAAAAAACCCACCCCACCTAATTGAAAAAAAAATGTGCACATCATGTCCCTCTTCAGTAGGGCTTCTTGTATGCTCCTTCATTACTTTCAGTGTGTTTTCTACTTTCTGGTTTTGTTTGTTTGTTTGTTTGTTTCCCTGGAAAGGAAGGAACAATCTAGCCACAAATAACATAGAAGAAAGACAAACGTGGTCTTGGGACATGGGGGATCCATTCTCATCTCTCTTCTCCACAGAAACACTGTTGTGCCGCCATGCCATGTAATTCTTACTTTAGCTAGTCTGGCTTTTTCAAGTAGCATATGACGTAGATTGAATTGCACTGTGCTCTGATAAGCAACGTGGCACTGATGGAAGGTGTAGCAGGATATGGCTGACTTTGCAAGGATCAAAAAGGGACTGTTCTGGCAGCATAGAAAAGGGGAAGGGATAGCCCATATTAGAGGAGGGACCATGGTCCTTGCTGGAGTGGAGAGAAGTGGCACCAGTTTCCATCACCTCTAATTATCAGTAAGTCAAACTGTGAGTGCCACTGTGATGGTCTGACAAATTATAGTCAATGTCTCAAACATTCATTAAAGAACTTTGGTGGAGAAAACGTCCTCTGTAAAAACACTGGAGTTTTGTGAACAGGACAATGTGGCTGGAGGAGAGGGCCCCATGGAGGGTGGGATCGCATTTCTCCAAAGCTGCAATTCCTTATCTTAAGTGACCAGGAGAAGGAGCACAGCATATGCGCCTGGAGGAGGAGGCCTCACGGAAGATGGTACTGTGCTTCTATCTTAAGCGGTCATGCCAGCAGGAAAAGAGAGGCAACTCCTCAATGAACCCCCCCCCCCCAAAGCTCACTGACCGATTCCAGAGAACCCTGGGAGTGGGGACTGCGCATGCCGAGGCCATCAGCTAACACACTATAAAAGAAGGGAGAACAAGTTCTCAGTGCACACCCTCCAGAACTGGATCTCTACGCTGGCTGGACCAACACTGGACCCAGGACTGGTGAAACCCTTTTCTTCTCTCTTTCTTTCCTTCTCTCTCTCTTTTTCTCTCTCCCTCTTTTCCTTCTCTCTTTTCCACAGTCCCTATACCTCATCCTTTTAAACATAAACAGTTGACCAAGTCTGAGACTAGGAGTGGATCTAGCTGCCCCTGGGTCCTCTTTGAGAAGGAGTCCGGAAAGCAAGGGGGTCTGCTCTGAACCTCGTGACTCAGCAGAAGGGCTCTCCTTCTGATACAGTTCCATGTTCCTTTTTCTACACCTCCCTTCTCTTCTCAAACAACAGCTTAATGACATGTTGCAAGGTTCATATTGATAAGTTCACTTGTACTTGGGCAAGGTTAGCTAGGTTGAATAAAAGTTGATTGTTGTTTGAACTGCCCTGGTGTCGTTTCACCTTAATTCTGACAGAAAATTCATGAACCTGAATCGCTCCAACTTTGGGATGCGACAGTGCCACAGGGAATTGCTGTCTGTCTATATTCTTAGTATCTACCAGCTAGGTAATGAATATGTTGCGGCTGTGCTGTTGGTCATGGACCCTACATATTTTGCTTTGCTCAGTCTTTAAAAATACCAATATACATATTTTCATCCCATCTGTGCTCTCACTGGGCAGACTTTCTGGTTGCATGCTTTAAGCAATGCTCATGACCCTGAAAATAACCAAATCCTGCTCATGAGAGAGCTTCTGTGTGACTAATCGATTTTCTGCTCAGTGTCCCAAGCAAAATGTGAAGGAAGATATATTTTTGAAAAATCTTCAGTGTTTCATTTTCATGCCACTGATGTTTTCTTTTGGTTTTGTGCTGTTTTTTTAACAATCTTAAAGAAATTAATGAATTTCTGTGAAGGGTTGACCCTGGCTGGACGCCAGGTGCCCACCAAAGCCGTTCTATCACTCCCGCATCCTCAGCTGGACAGGGGACAGAAAAATATAACAAAAAACTTGTGGGTCGAGATAAGGACAGGAGAGATCATTCACTAATTACCATCACGGGCAAAACAGACTCAGCTTAGGGAAAATTAGCTCACTTTTTATTACAAATCAGCCAGAGTAAGGTAAATGAGAAATAAAACGAAATCTCAGAACACCTTCCCTCCACCCCTCCCTTCTTCCCGGGCACAACTTCACTCCCGGATTTCTCCACCAAGCCCCCCCAGTGGCACAAGGGGGACAGGGATGGGGTTTACGGTCATCACATGTTATTTTCTGCCGCTTCACCTCCTCAGGGCGAGGGCTCATCACACTCTTCCCCTGCTCCAACGTGGGGTCCCACCCACGGGAGACAGTCCTCCACGAACTTTCTCCAACGTGGGCCATTCCCACGGGCTGCAGTTCTTCACGAACTGCTCCAGCATGGGTCCTTTCCACGGTGTGCAGTCCTTCAGGCACAGACTGCTCCAGCGTGGGTCCCCCACGGGGTCACAAGTCCTGCCAGAAAACCTGCTCCGTGGGCTCCTCTCTCCACAGATCCGCAGGTCCTGCCAGGAACCTGCTCCAGCGCAGGGTTCCCACGGGGTCACAGCCTCCTTCAGGAACCCACCTGCTCCGGCGTGGGGTCCTCCACGGGCTGCAGGTGGATATCTGCTCCACCATGGACCTCCCTGGACTGCAGGGGGACAGCCTGCCTCACCAGGGTCTTCACCACGGGCTGCAGGGGAATCTTCGCTCCGGCGCCTGGAGCATCTCCTCCCCCTCCTTCTGCACTGACCTTGGTGTCCGCAGGCTTGTTTCTCTTACATGTTCTCACTCCTCTCTCCGGTGGCTGTTTTCCGCATCCCAACTTTTTTTTCCTTCTTAAAAATGTTATCACAGAGGCGTTACCACTATCACTGATTGGCTCGGCCTTGGCCGGCGGCAGGTCCGTCTTAGAGCCAGCTGGTATAGGCTCACTCTCTCTCGAACACAGGGGAAGCTTCCAGCAGCTTCTTACAGGAGCCACCCCTGTAACCCCCCCCGCTACCAAAACCTTGCCACATAAAACCAATACAATTTCAAATTGAAAAATTTATTTTCTGTGAAAAGCCACAACATTTCATGTGTACGTTTTGAAACAAAATGGCTCCTAGAAAGTATTTCCTCCATTTCTTCTTCTGGATAGAAAACTTCATGTTAGTTTTGACTCAGCTTCACTAAGTTGCAAGATTGTCCTACATCTGCCTTTTGGTTTTTTTTTGTAAACTTACAATTCATTAAAATGTTTGGCCCAGCTGCAGCTCTAGTTTAATTTCGCAGACCCAGAAGAAGAAACATAAATGTGCATAGGTCATAGTCTAATCAGTTTTAGAAAAGGACCTTTCTGTGTAAGGTCCTTTTTCCCACTGTTGGCAGCTGGCAAAAGAGTTACACATGAATAACAATGACTCAAGAGGGAGGAAATGTGACTGACTGTACCTGGGATTTTGTATACAGTGAATAAGCTGAGAAAATAAGCTCTTTTTTCAGTTATTATAATTGTTATGCAGAGTTTTTAAAAATATGTCAAGGAAATTTTGAGGCAGACATGTTACTGTTTAGTTTGTAATTTCAAATTTTGTTGAAAACCAATACCAATTGTTAACACTCTCACCCAGTAAAAGCACGGCATTGAAAACATGTCCACAAAACAAGCACATATGATAGATTGTAATAGATTGCAGGGCTTTCAACTTAGTCTAAATAAGGCAATAGAATGTAGGCAACATTTGTCATTCAAGTCAGATCATTGTACTGTTTATGGAATGTAGAAATTACTTAAAATTCTTGCTAGAAATCTGAAGGGGGTCTCCCACTCAGAAATTTCAGATGACATTACCATTTTTCTTAAATTTCCTAGGCCCTTTGTAATAGCTTACTTTCACTCTCAAAGAAAAATAGCTCATTCTGGCTAGAGTTACTCTTCACATTTCTGATAAATTGCAAACTGATTTGGCAATTACTCTGAATTAAAGATAGCCATGTCAAACGGATTACTTAGAAGCTGTTCAAGAGCAAGTTAAAGTGTCAGGATGTAAAATAGAATTAATTAAAACTAGGAAATGGCTGTAGATTTTTTCCCATGAATAACTGTGATTCTGACTAAACAAAGAAACGCAGGCATAAAAAAGCCACAGCACATCAAATAGTTTATATCTCCATTTTTTTTTAAATAATACTCTGCTATTTAGAGGGCTCTGAGTACTTTTAAAACAAATGGCTTTGTGCACCAAGTGTGGAATTCCACGTTGTGTGTCTCTCATCATGTATCCTTGCTTACCTTGAAAATGCTCTGGAGTCCTCCAACAGGACGGCTAAATATATCAAACTCAGGAGTTAAACCACCATCCTTGCAGGCTCCATGAAAGCTAACAGTTGTCCTCCTGGCTTAATAGCTTTGTGCAGGCTCTGGTACCTGTTTTTAGATTGGCTTAGGGCATCCTGTGTTCCTGGGCTGGAGTTTGAAAGTTGCCAGCTTCATACAGTGTTTTTCTTAGCACTCTTGGAAGCTGAGTATCAACAGGGTACAGAAACGTAATTATTCTTTCTAAGCCAAAGGTGGTCCCCATGGAGACCCTTTTCCTGCAATGGCTTTGGCAATACACATTAGCTGGATAAATAGAGCTAACAGAGCCATCAGTCTACTACTTTGTGCAGGATCTGTATTCAGATGAAATAGTTGTTTTAAATAGTTGCATATATAAATATATAGATGTGTATGTATAATTATGTATGTATTAATCATATAAATATGATATGATTAAATATTTAGGCATTTCTTTGCACTGTTTGCGCGTCCAGATGCAAGGATTCTGTTTTGGGAAGTAACTTGATCTAAGCCACATTTATAATAATTTTTATTGTAATTTAGAGTATTCTGCATTGTGTTAGAAAAGGGAGAAAAAAAATGGAAGGAAATGCAGAGCCATCAAGATTGAAATACCATGGTTAACCTCTGTTAACATCTGTTTTCAGGGTGTTGGTTACTGAAGGAAAAGGTTGACCCTTATTTCAAGACCACTGCTATACTGTAATTAAGCACAAAGTCAGTTTTGTTAGGCTTCTTTCCCACAAAACCTCCCCAGAACTTTTTCTATTAAGGATAAGCACTTTCAGCCTCATCAAGTGCAAAAGGTTTTCTCAGGATGGCATTCTGGCATGAGAGCCACACCATTCCCATCAAGCATAAGGAGATTGTATAGGAGAAGTGTAGCTAAGTAAATATAGCTCAGTTGACCCTTCAGAACATACTGTATGATGGAAAAGGAGAAAAATGTGCGGTATATTGCCGTTGTGTACCTCAGGATGCCTCTCTACAACTCACAGTTCAGTTGGTAGCAATGCAACATATAATGAAAACACCATTTGCCATTCATTTGCATAATGGAAACACTCTCCATCCATGAGCTGACAGAATTTTAACTTAAAATTCTATCATTTGACAGGAAGCACTAAAAAAACTTAAAAACAATTGTTTGGCTAAACTTTCATATTCACTTAAAAGTTATGGATGATCTTTCATTCATTTCTGCAAATACCTGTTGGAGCGCATTTCTGTGTGCAATGTGTTGAATAACAAAATCAGTATTTATCTGTACAAGTATTGGTGCCTGACTGTGTATCTGGTTTTCCTGATGACTCTTTTAGGACAGACTCAGGGAACAGAAATGCCATGTGATTTAGGTGACAAAGTCCCCTAATTAAGATTGAACTGAATCATTCCAACAGCTGCAACAGAGACCTGGTGAGCAGTCCAAAGCATGAAATACATTTTTGGAGTATCCATTTAATAATATCTGGTATGAATGAATATGACTTATTACTACTGAAACTGGAGAAGAATAACATTAGTTTGAAACTTGGTGTCTTAACACATCTACCCTGCAGAAAAGGAAAAGCTGTTAATGCTCCAGAAGTTGCCTTCATGAAGTCAGTCATTTTTCTCCCACCGTAGCACTTTCTAGTCAGATTCAGAGGGTAATGCATTTCACCATGGCAGACTACTTCTTTGTAAGTCAGTTCTTGTTCTTCTAATAGCGTTAGTATTTGATTTATAATATTTGTCTAGCATAAGTAAATCTGGCAGAAGGCAATTAAAATAAAGTTCTCTAAGTTTACAAGGGTTTCAAGCCTAGAGCAAGCTTAATTAAAGTCAATCATGGGAAAAGATCACTTAGCCCTGCAGCCCTCCGCATTTGTCAGACATCTGAATCATGGGAAAGGTTAATTAGAGTCAAACGAGGAAAAAGTAAACACTAAAAGTGCTTTCTGGGGTTCATTAAATTTAAATAAGTCAAAATATGTAATATTCTACTTTGTAACAATGTTCCACACACATCTCTGTCTCCTTTCCTACAATCACAAATCTTCTGAACTTACTGAATTAACATACTTGGAAAGCCTGACCCTAGGTTATGCCAGGCCTCCATGGCTCCATTTTGACAGTGAAAGGGAAGTAAATGAAATTTTTATGCCCCCTACATTGACAGAAGAGAGTAAAGCATCTTCTGTATACATATTCATTTCAAAAGCAGAATGTTGTTTACCTTTTTTTATTATTTTGCAGTCCTCTTCTCTGTATCTCTGTCCTCTGCGGGATGAAGCAGAAGAAATAAACTTTAGGAGTCCTACTATGATACTCTAAAGAAAGCCTCCTAAGTGGCAGCAAAAGCAGGCCTGGGATCAACAAAAAAGCCCAACAACCAATGCCTGTTGATTTAGCTGAACAACTGAGAAGTACATGAAGCAGTCTCCCAAGCCTTTGGGAGCAGAAGACCCTCTCTCCAGTGCCTGTTCCCCTTTCAAGGTGGCTACTTGGTTTGCTCCAGCTTGTAGCCCTGGAGTGAGCCGGCATGTCAGCAGAGTCAGCACTCAAAAAATGCAGAGGGAAACAAGGACTGCATCAAATCCCCCAGGGCCAAGCTTAAAGGAAGGCTGTTTGTAAGAAATTGGTTTTCTTAGGAGTTTGATTCTGTGCAGAATAGAGAGGAAGGTGTGTGCCAGGGAATGAGGAGCAAAGAGAGGGCTGCCATAGGGTATGTGCTGAGAGAGAATCTCATTTACCTTGTTCTTGAGGGAGGAAGGAGTATGTGAAATTGAGAGTACAAGGGGGAAAAAAAAAGGTAATTTTTTTTTTTAATGGAAGAGAGCTGTTAGAGAGGGAAATATGTTCATTGTATATCTTCACAGAGACAAAACAGGAGTGTCCAAATTTCTGGGCCTCTCTGAAGTATTTATCTTCTCAAGGTTTGTAAGCTCCTGTTGTCCATGGGAAATTAATATCTCACCACAGCATTTCTTAACATGTCAACTCTTTGTGTCCCTTGCATGAATTAGATTCTTATTGAAGCAAAAACATTTCAAAATGATCCCATCTACCAGTTATCTTGGCTGACAGCTCTGGTTGTGGTGATGCGCAAACAAAATACATAGATTGCAGTTGGAACATAATTTGCTCTAAAGTGAATAGCTTTCATTTGTATTCATCACATCAATGAACTTTCTGTGAACCACTAACTAGTCTGTCTTCTACTTTCCTTTTTATTTCTTCATAACCCTTCATTTGGTTCTTCATCTGCAGTGCCCACAGCGATGATAAACGAGTCAGGACACCCTCACAAAAAAAGAGACAGGTCTTTGTCTCACTTACACCGGTCCAAGTATGACCCATTTTTACAGAATTTGGGAGACCCACAGGTACAAATACTGCAAATGTGTCTACAAGATAGCAGAAAAGGAAGCAGACTGCCCTTCATCTAGCATGGCACCACACTAGCATCAACTAAATTGTTGCAATGCTTAAATACGGTTGTTCTTAGCAAATGTCTAAGTATGACTTTTCCTACTTTTACAGCTGTATGATCCTCATTCCATCCTTATGTGGTAGACTGGCAGTAACTGATAAAAAATTCCATATCCCACCATGGGCAAATGCAGCCTTCCATTAAATCATAGCTGGTTACTACATACAGCTATGGTAATGACAGCTTGAAAAGTGTAGACGTATGAAAAGAGGATTAAAATGAAAAGCCACAGATGTGATCAGAGAACTTGAAAATCAGCCTTGTTGATCTCACAGTGTTGTTGAAGTAGTTTGTTTTATTCTGTGCCTTAAACAATAAGTTGAGTTATTTGATGAATCTGGTTGTGATACAGGCTGCAAATGTTGGATAAAAGACATTTAGCAACATTGCCATTATTGGTATTGCAAGAATCAGTGTTCAACGGTAGAAGTCAGAAAAATTCAACTCTATAATAAAGTGAAAATCCTTATCAATAAACAGATTTGGGGGGTATAGGCTATATTGTTAAAACATGCACTTTTTATGCAACCTCACAGAGACATTTTTGTCTTCATGACAGTCTGTCTGCATAGTTGTTCTTTCTAACTGTCAATAAAGCCAAATTTCATCCTCTTCTTTATTAACTAAGAAATCTCATCCCATTTTTGTCTATTTGTTCCACTTCTTTTTTATGACCTGGCTTCAGGATACCTTCTATTATCTCAATAGTCATAATTCTTGAGCTTTAACCTAATTATGTTAATCAGAGCTTAAGGGTTTCAATTAGCTACTTACAGGGGGTCAGGAATTCCTGCTGGTTTTGTTTATTTGTTTTCCCATCTTCCTCTGAAGCATCAGTGATTGGGAACATCTGGACCAAAAAATAGAGCATTTAGGCCACTACTCTGAAGAAAATTTGTGTCATTTGTGTGTCTGCTCACATGCTCAAGTCTAACCAGTTGGACAGCACTTTCTCCCCTTAATGTGGTGATGGACCATGAGGTTCATTTATTATATTTCTTGGCCTTCTGGTGCACCAGAAGATATCACTTATCTATTGGAATCATCTTGCCTTAAGTTATCTGATCATTTCCTTACCATTGCAGAGGCATTGGTTGTAAACTGGACTCATCTATTCACTATCTGCAGCACATACTTTTTGAAGACTGAACTATCTGGCTTAGCTAGAAAAAGTCCTTGGGCTTGATTTAAGGAAGTTGGGCAACTTGAGTATCTTCTGAATACGTAGATCAAACAATATGAATAAATTGTTCCTGATGGCTCTAAATTCAGTGTATACCTCTGACTTTCTTCCTTGTCTACGCAAATTGAACATCTCACATTATTCTCTATAAAGCATAGCTTTCAGCCCTCTGTTTATTCTTACAGCTTTTGCCTAAATCTTCTGCAGTTTTTAACAACCCTATTGAATTGTTGACACCAATTTGGGCACAGTACCCTTTTAGTGCTTTCACTGCTATCAGTAGCTGTAAGTTAATGTCTCTGCTGGTAGTTTGCAGTCTGTGTATTATTGAGAAAAAAAACTCTAACTGTCAGGTGCCATGAAGTGGAAGGTTTATACAATCTTCAGCAGGGAGAAAAGCACAGTTCATTATCCACTCTAAGTCAGCGCCCAAAGATACCTGGTGTGGAGAAAAAGTAAAAAGTTGAAGGCAGAAACCAGGAAGAAAATCAGAGTAAACGCCTACCTGACAGAAACAGTCTTACCAATGAGAAACCAGGGAACACTGGTGTATTTAACACAGAAGGAAAAACTTGCTGTTTACATATTGATAACAAAAGCAGTAGGTCTGGTGAGCAACATGTGTGTAATGAAAGACCCAATAAAAAGGGGCCAGAATCAAGTGAGTTTTGGGAAAAGGTGTCAATCCATGGAGTCAAAGTGGAATGCCAAATCTGAAATACAGGAAGTTGAAAGGTATGGATATAAAGGTGGTGCAGGGTATGATAAAGTGCTGGTAAGACTTGCCATGGTCACACAGTGGTTCAGCAATGGAAAAACTGAGCAAGCAGTCCAAAGCAAAGGATTTTTTTGTGTGTAATAATGACAGTTTTCAGACTGTAATCAAACAATCAGAAAATGAATATTATAGCAATTCTGAGGAGTCCTGAAGGTAAACTGAATGAAGGAAAGGGGACAGTATAACAGATAATTCAATTGGGTGAAAGCTAATTTCCTGTTTTCCCAAGTGTCTGCAAAATTTGATAAGTCAATTCCTTCTGGGCCGCCTAATTCCTGCAACATCTCTGAAATTCTGCAACCAAACTACTTCCAGTCTTTCTGAAGAAAGGTACTTCTGTGCTTTGGGACATTTTCATTCCTGCGAGTAACACTTCCAGAAAATGCTGGTATCAGAGAGAATACAACACCCTTTATGGTGCTTCAGTTCTCCAGCAGTGAGTGTTTACAAAGACCTAACTCCAGTGGCTAATTTCACCTTCTGTAAAAAGCCTGCTGAGCTGGAAATACATTCCAAATACTTTGATTGTTTGTAATATTGCACAACAATAAAATTAACATCTTTGCAGAATAATAAAATAACAGTTGAAACCAGTAGTACCTGCCAGCATACGGAAGAGCATGACACTGTCCACAAGACACAGGGATTCCAGGATCTCCAGAGTTAAACCCATACCTGCAACATTCACTTGTTTGTGTAGCTTTGGGAAGACAAACTACTTTGTCTTTCATCTGCATCTACCTGAGGCAATTCACATCAGGGAACAATTACATACTCCAGTACTATCACAGTGTATTGTGGTAAGCAAGAAAGTTTAAGTTATGGCATTTATTTCCTCCTCTCCTGTCCCTACATCATCCTCACTGCTATCACACAGTAGGACTGCTAGCATGTTGGGAGAAGGGAGTATGGTACTTGCTGTGCTGCTACTACAGATAGCAAGGAGGAAGGACAGATGGGACAATTTGCACTGAGTTTGCATGTCTGTGTAATGTCAGGTACTGAAATCAATAGGGAGCTTGTTTCATGGTTGTAAGCATGGCTCTTTGAACCTCCTCTGGCAGTTCTTGCTCCTGAGAGTGAAGGGTGGCCATGCCCTGCAGCAGTTCAGATCTTGATGTCATTCCACTGCTAAACAAACTCATAAGAACTACCTTTGTGTGTGCCTGTGCTCCAGCCCAGCACTGTGTTTGCTGAGTGTCTCAGTGCATATGTTTGCATATGGAATACAAAATGCAGGTCCAGGCTACAGAGAAAAGGAACTTAAACATGAAGGTCTTGCTGACCTAATGATTCCACTTACGTTAGGGCTACCCCTACAGATAGTGAACATGGTAATTAAACTTGTTAAGATTATTCAGACTAACTCCATTTAACAGATACAGTCCTTCTCCATGCATTATGTCATGTGAATACTCCCCCTAGCAATGGCAAAATACTATCAAAAAGGACTTACTTTATTCTAAAAAACTATTTGCAATTAAAACATTCAGCAAAATACAACATACCTTCTGTCTTTTTCCTTTCTTCCACAACAAAAGTAGTATTCTGGGAGACAAGAAGGTATATTTTCCCATATATTTTTCCTTCCCAGTGATTACTAAAGCCAAAGAAATAGGCTTTCCATTTGTATTCAGAGCACTAATAAATGTGATAAAGCATTTTAAAAGATTTAGCTATCAAACAATTCAATGATCTTCATGCCTGAATTCTTTCTAACCACTGCAAAGCATGCCACCCCAGTAGCTTTCAAGGATTAAATATGAGAACACTACTGTTTGTATGTACATTGATATAAATGCACCATTAATTACATAAACTGTTAGCTGAAAAACTAATAATGTCTTCTCTCTGAAGTCAATTATATATAAACACAGGTAACAAGTAACTGTTTGTTATAGCAGAGTAGGGATTCTGGTGTAATATAAATCATAAAAGTAAAGGCTTGGAAGTTTCTTTCCAACCAGATATTGCAATGTTAACTCACAGTACAATCAGGAAAGTACATCAGGATCAGAAAATTCAACAATCTGCTTTCTTGGATGTGCCACTTTATTTTAGAAACTTAGGTACATACTTCCTCAAGAAAAGAAAATACACATTCCTAATAGATAAATAATGGTAGAGATTGTAGCATAACACCAGTTCTGGAAAGGGAAATTACAGAACATTTTGTGGAGGTCTGTCATGAATAAGTTGGTTGTGTGACTCTTCTTTCCTTTTGTTTTCACCTATTAATTACATTAAATTTTAACTGTATCAGTCAAGACAGCCAACTTGGGCTGGTTTTCACCAGCTTGAATTTAAGTTGTTTTGTAGTCTTACATTCTTTCATGAGCAATTGCTGCATTTGCTACAGGAATGTTATGCACCCTACCTTCACCCCCAAGATATTCTTTTAAAAGGTTTTCTTTTAAAAGGTACTACAAACAGTGAAGAGTTTGTATGATACAAAACATACCATGGCCCATTATCACTGGAAGCAAAGATCATGGCCAGATTTTGAGAGGTTTCCCAGGACAAAAAGATTGAGCTACTATCTACTGAGTAAGCAGGGTTTCATGAGATTTCACCATTTATTTCAGTAGCACCATGGATGTCATTGGCACTGGAAAATTATACCTGAGAAAGTACTTTCCTTTCAATATATTCATGCAATGCTCTAAAGACTAATTTATTTAAGGCAACATATTTCAAATTAAACTTCAATTTGACTCGAATATTTAAAGACAAATACTATCTTAACAAGAGTCTGGTTCATGAAAATTCCAGTCTGCCTTCACATGTAAGCTGTAAGAGTAGCTATGCCTTTGCTGGTGGCTGGTTTCCCTTAGTGTGGTGCCATCCCCAGACACCCTGCTCTCCGCTTTCACACAGAACGGTTCTCCTGAGGCTCATGCCAGAAAGTACTTTGATGTGCTGGTGTATATAGTAGGCATGCTGCACTGGCAGATCTGTGTTGGAGCACTGATGAAGAAAACAAAGTGACATCTCATGCATAAAGCAGCATAAATAAAAAAAATACTATACAAATAATTTAGGGCCAAAACCCTAAATTCAGCAGTAATAGGTTTTTAACAGACCACATACCAGGCTGAAGAAGCACAAAACTCTCCATCATCTGCCAGCTGGACTCTTTCTTCATTTGCCATAGTATCTAGGCTGTGAACCACATAGTAGAAAAGATTTGCATGTCACCTCTCCAGGTGTTTTACTCTGCAAGTTCTTCAAACATCGAAAAGAAAACATAGAGATGTCTTACAAGGGCAGAATGAAGAATAAAATCATGCTTGTGTAGACTGTTGGATTCTTGTTGGAATAAACCCTGCAGCCCTGGACGCAGTCCCAGATACATGTCTCAGGAAGAGCTTTGTTGGAAGGAATCCTCTAGAACAACTGCTGTCCCTGACAGATGTGCCAGTGCCAACACAGCAACCAGAGAGGCAGTTTCCATAGTGATTGCAAACTTTGCTTGTGTTCTTCTTTTTTCAGTGCCAATAAGCAGCCACTGAATTGCTCTGTATCAATGCAATGTACATATAAGACTTTTACAAGCAGCAGTCTATGGATATAGGCATGGGAGTTAAACTGACACCTGTGTCACACCTTGGCTGTTTCTAGTCTCCTCATGGAAGAAAAAAATATTTCTTTTTATCTCTTTCTCAATATACTTCTATTTTTAGAGTCATACTATTACTGGCTTTTTTGTTATTTCAGACTTGTAATGACACCCAACACTTCCAAAAGTTGCAAAGTAAGGTGACATTAATGTTAAGTGGCATGAACAGCAGCAATGGAAAAATGTGTTGAAAATCTAAATACCCTTGTGCATTTGGATAATAATACTGCAATTAATCAAATGCTGTTACTGCAATATCTTGCAAGCTACTGCAAGACATTGCAGTATTCATTGCCTGTGTGTGGTTAGTGAATTTTAGTCCCGTGCACATTTATTTTTCTGTAATGCTCACTAAATGCTATCAGCTGTGGCTTGATCTTTAAGTTCTGCTATCTCCCTCCTCTTCACCCTAAATCTCCCTTTCCCTTTCTTCCCTTCTTTAATTTATATGCACATGGTTATGTGCGTACTATTTCAAAGACCCGTAACAAATGAGTTAAGTCAGGGTCATGCACATCGACAGGATTATCAGAGTTGAAAGAATGTTTCACAATGAATAATGTGCTCACCCTAATGCGTAGCATAGGCGTTATAGTGCAAAACTATAAACCATGGCAAGTGATGCTAGGAGATGGCAAAATATAGTCATCATATAAATAATAATGGAGATTGTTAATTTGCATTTCACAAAAAAATATTCATCATCTGAAACTGAAAATACCTGTGGTGTTGCCTGATTCTATTTGAATTGATAGGAAAGATGCATGGTTTCCTAGCACTTGCGTGTCTGAGGACAATTTGTAGATTTAATCATCGGCTTTGTTTTGAAGAAATTCACAGTAACTTGTATCTTGTATTTCAGTCCTGTTGTTCTGTGTTTGGTATACAACTGTATCAAGACACTTTAGGGTTTTGATCAGTTTGAATTTCAGAGAAAGATTTAATTTTTTAATTTTGGGACGCTTTAAGCAGGAAATAGATTTTCTGATTCTGGCATTTGAGGCATGAAGTACAGAAAATCAACAACTTCAGATGTACCCAGGGTACCTATAAGTGAGGTGATGTGCAGGCCTAATTACTGCAGTCAGCAGCATCTTGAGAGCTGCTCTGCTGGTGCTTGAAAGGAAAGTAGCTGCTCACAGTGCCAACATCTCCTCCAGACACCACTCTCAGTGGCAAACACAAAGAGGCCTCTCAGTTACCTCTAAATCACTTCTGAAGTATGGCCCAAGGAACAGCATGATCTCAAATTTACCTGGTTTCTGGAGTTTACCAGCAATGTACAAGCTATATGCCAAAATATCGTCAGGACACCCTATGGAAAGCCAGCTGCGAACTCCAGTAGGGCAATTCGATGGCTCTGGAGAGTTTCTGCATGTTGTACTTGAAAGTTCACTTCCCAGTTCCCTATGTGAGCAAATGGTGAAACTGATTTTGACAGCCACTAAAGTGCATTGAGGAAGAAGATACCCAACAGGATTGAAGGTCACCAAAGTTAGAAAGAAGCTGAGAAAAGTGTTCATAGCCATGAACTATAGGCACCTGAATTTCCTTTAATCCTGTTTGCAATGTCTTGTTCAGGTACAGATATTTGCACTTGCAAACTGGAAAATTTTGCTACAAGTTGGGAAATCAGCCATTGAAAGTAAAAGGGGAAGAAAAAAAACTGAACAGATTTGTGATGATAGAATAACTTTGAGCCATGCTCTGTGGCTCTGAAAAAAAAAAAAAAGATTGCAATCTTAGAGTGGGAGGTAAGGTATTTTCCAGAGCAACAGAGAAAAATTAATGCTTTTGTGTAAGTTTTTGGAAAACCTGATTCATGCCAGACTTTACTGACCTTCAAGAAACATTTTCTCCAGCTGGAACAGGTGCATGAAGTGACCATGAAGATAGAAACGGGAATAAAAAGCCTGTCTTACTCAAGAGACTAGAAGCGCTTAACTTTTTTCACCTAACAAAATGAAGGCTGAGAGGAGATACTATTGCAGTCTATAAATACATCAGGAGGTAAACGTTAAGGAGAGAGGAGAGGTCAGTGTTGACACAAAACAATATGACTGTAAATTGGCTATGAATTTTAGGCTGGAAATAATAATAGTCAGTACAAAGCAAAGTACAAAACAGAGAATGTGTCTTGGTTGATCTGGGCAATATTTTTTTTCCTTAAATGAAAAGATCATAACAATCTCTGTGACAACTTTCAGTGTTATCAGGTGAGAGTCCTGCTGCTACACAAGCTTTTTCTTTGCAACCTGTGACGCCTTTTCCTTCAAAGGGCAGATATTGGCCCTTTATGTCTGCGTTTAGTGTCAAGTTGCTGAATGAAATATGTTCACCTGAAGTTAAATTCAGGTTAGAAATCAGTTATCTTGCTCAGGACTCAATTTCATGAAGGATTTGAACATAGGAATTACCATCCTAGCAACAGGTCTGGACTTGTAGCCCTCAGTCTAACAAAGCATCTCCTAACCTGTAATCAAGGGGAGTAGGAGTCCTCTTGATTTTGTCCTTTAATTGAGTAATTGCATGTTTTGGTTCACAGCCTAGTGTTATTTTGTTCAAATGTCATCCACTCCAGTACCTCATTTCCTCAGAGTATCTCTTCTTTTACTTTTTCTTACTGTAATCGGAAAATAATAATGTATGATGCAAGTACATCACCAGTGTGGCAAAGAAGCCATTTACTTGTTCATAGCATCCACGTCTGCCTTATATAAAAATCACTCAGCATAGACGGCAACTTCCTTTCCACCGAAGACCAATATTGTTCTAAGCTTTAGCTCAGCTGATATTTACTGTGTTGGATATGTTAATGGCAAAGCCAAGGATAAATAAATCAGTGGAGCTATTTTACCAATTCATCACGCACCAACTTACTCAATTTCATTAATGATTTACTGACTCACCTGGGGACTTCCCTTTTTACAATAGTGGTATAAAAAGTGAAATCTAAAAGATTAATTTATAAAGACATTTACAGATTTTCCAGTCCTGTATTGATAAAAAAATAGGAGTAAAAAAAACCCCAAACCAAACAATCAAAAAACCCCACTCAGGTCCACAAACTAAGCCCTACTTTCTCTTCTCAAAGCTTGCAATTCAACTAGGAAAACTATGACACTGCCTTGAGATCTGATTTCTGCAGAACCGGTAGTCTAAACACAACATGACCTTTTTAATATTTCAGCAAAAGAGAGACAGGCAGATCAGCAGCAGGCCAGGTTGCTGAAGTGGGGCTACAATCAGCCCTTTCCCTGTCCCATACCATGCAGGGTGTGCATGCAACATGCTCCACAGCACAGTGCTGAGCTCCCAGCACACAGCACTGCCCCATGCAGCTGGGGCTGGGGATTTGCTGAGGCATCACCAGTTCACCTACCTGCAGTGCCTTCTCCTACAGTCCAGTCCCAGATGGAGCAGGACCATTTTGCCTTCTGGTGTCACTCCGTGCCTGTGCCCTAGGAGACGCCTGGGAGCAGTGATAGAAAGCATCCACAGGACAGTAACCTCCTTGTTTCAGAGACTGGAAAAGTCTTTACTCATCCTCAGGCTGTCTGCTAATTTACACGTAAACCAACTTTTAACAACGTAAAACAGGTGGATATTTATTTCAAAACTCGAGTTGAGATTCTGACATTGCAGGGCTCCAGGAGTGAGCCCTAGAATATATACAGCTTAAATGTTTCTCTGCCCAAAGCACATGCAGGCATTACCAGACATTACAGTGAGGTAGATGTATTACTGCAAACTGTGGTACTGTTATTTTGCAGCACATTTGCACTCAACAGTCTAGAAATAGGTGTATTTCAGATAGAGATTAGGGGGCATACTAACACTGAAGAACTCCTTTTAAATGTAAAACTGCCTGTCTTGTTCAGCTTCTTCAGGCTTGCAAAATCAGTACAAAAAACAGTACAGACAGCTGCCATACCCTGTATTTAATTGAGCATACTGACAATTCCTCAGTCTAAGTGAAAAAAGATTTTGCAAAAATCTTTGCAAATCAGGATATAGGGGCATTCAGAAGAAGATGCAGTTTTCCCTGCAGTCTTGGACTTCCCTGCTGTTCTGGAGAACTGTAAATTGAATATGAATGGATTCAGGTTCCTCAAATTTGCCATACTGTACCCAGAAAGATTTCAGTATGTAAATTTTTCCAGTTCAAATGAAGAAGGAGGATATCACAGTCCCATTGTGGTATAAGTTCACATGTGTAAAGATGAAATGTTGTACATCAATATTTAGTCATTAAAAATATACAGCCTACAAAAATAGTGGCACACTACAAAATCAGAAGCTTGAGAAAGCAAACGAATTAATGGAAATAAATGAATAATAAAAGCAAGATTAAAGTACTTTATCATTATTTGATAAGAATTGGTTCAGAAGCCAGGAAGACCAGTAACATCCTCTAGGTTAGAGAAATAAAGCTTAACTTTTCAACATTGTAAAATAGATAATAAGACTTTCTAAGCATAAATTTCCCTCTAAAAACACTACTGAAGGAATACAGTTCATCCTAGCATTGTTCAGGAATAAGTTTTTGGTGAAAGAAACCAACATGGTAAGAATCCTATGACAATATCCTCAGTCATCATAGAAGAATACAGAATAACATCCACTAACAAGAGCTATATTGCTATTAGATGTGGGGTTTCAAACAGAACAGTCACCCCTTTTTTCTATGATTAAAAGCCCCACCCTAAATCAAGAGATAATTTTCAGCTTTATTTGTACCTTTGCCACAAGCATTGTCTGCTCCTTAGGATCACAGTACAGAGCTTTTATTTCATCCCCTAATGCAGTCCTAACAGCCTCTTTTTCAGGGTTGCCAAACTCTCAATAACGTTTATTTCCCCTCAGCACCCTGCAGCCTGATATTGCTGGAAGAGGTCACTTCTTTGCATCACAAGTTAGGAAAACAAATCTGGCAGTATAGTACTAGCACGTTGAGGTTCAATGTGCAACCATGCCACTGTTCGTTTTTGCACGGGAGTAATAATGCAGGGCATTACATGGTAGCAAGCATCTGCATCCCACTTCAGTTATGGAGGTGGAAACAAGCTACAGAGGTGGCCTGTGTTATGCTGGGGATGGAGGGAAAGTGTCCTGCTTTCTGCTTCTTGAGGTGTGGCCTCCTTGAGCAGGGCATGGGCTCAGGAACATCACTTGATCCAGTCCCATCCTGCAACAAGTGGACATTGACTGTAAAAACAGCCTGTTCCCATCCCAAAAAAATAGCTTTAAACAGGCAGGTTCACCTACTCACTGCCTAAGATGTAGTAGATGAATGGAGCTCTGCGACGGCAAAAAAGTAAACAGCTTGTTGAAGGAAAAACAGAAGATGGATACTCTCCAAAAGAAACAGATGATACTGATGAGTTCTGAGATTTGCTGGAACAAAATCCAGAATTTGGCAGAATTCTTCTTTACTACTATACATGCCTCTAAAAGCATTAAAAAAATTCCTATGTGGAAGTTTTAGTAAAGCAAAATTGATGTTCTCCATCGCTGCCGGCTTTTCCATTGTATTTCCTTATTTCCTTCCATATGCAGCCTCACGCTTTCAAAAGTTATTTTAAATATTTTATTACCATGATTATTGTTGTTTATTTAAACTTGCAAATAGAGAAACAAAAACAGTCATCGTGAATTTCTGTCATGTAAATGGCAAAACTGCACATTTTCCCAGTGCTGAATATCATACCAGTGACATCTACCATGACTATCATGCTGTCCTTTCCTGGAAGGATAAGTTATCAATGCAGAAAGGCAGAATATCTTGTAGAGTGAATAAAGACAGGATATGTTTAAGATATTGTAATATTCAACCCTTTTTCTTTGAAAATCCCTAGGGAAGTGAAGACATAAAGAGTAGCAAGAAATTCTATTATCTGTTCTTGGAACAAGAGTCTTAACTAGAATATTTGCTGCCATCCTGGAGAGCAATGTTAAACAAAAGTGTTTGTAAAGTCAGCAGCTAGAAAATGTTAGGCTTTTACAATATAATTTTGAAAAGTTGTGAGGTATTTGTGAAATGTTCTTTAAAATTTATGTGTCTGCTCTGTTGCTCAACAGACTGCAGAGTAAGAGGAGGACATGAATAGTTTAAAAGAAGACTTCTGGTCCTCTAAAAGGTGAGACAAAAGTCTTTTATTTATTCCTCAGAAAAAAAGCTTTGTAACTATGACAAGCACCAGACGAGACAGCAAGATTCAAGCAGTAAAGAATCTGAGTGCCCAGAAAAATTTAATCTAGGCTTTTTACAGCACTGTAGCCCTCATTCTCCACTGACTGGAAAGATACTCAGGCTTGTAAACCAAATTGCAGGTTTTTACATGGCTCATGCATAGACATGCATTCAACTTCACCAAAGCAGTGGAGAACTAGGTCCTTTGTGAATAACCCTAGAGTTTCCTCCAACTTTTTTGAAGAATAAAAGCTTTTGCAGTAAGCTAGCAAAGGTGATTTAGTTCATTATGCTGTTGCTGCATGGTCTCTCTTGCCCTCTCTGTACTGTCCCTGCCAGCTGCTTTTCCCTGGCAGGCCACTGTCTTCCCAAGGAAGAGCACTGAAAAATGCATGTATTCTTCCTGTCCCTAAGAAGTGTGCATCAGATTTAAAGTAGCACGGTCACCTTTAGTGATGGGCATAATGATCTCTTTACTCCTCATCTTCCCTTCAAAGTCTCTCAAAATTTAGGATACCTATAGCTGTGTTTATGCTACACACACTTTGCACTGGAAATAGACTGAAAGCACTTAATTATTTCACAGAAATCTCTACATCTTGCCATCACATCTCATATTAAAATTTATGAGTGGAGCCAAGCAGAATTAACAGACTTCTCACAGAAATATATTAATTTATGTGAGGGAAAGAAATGGCATCAGATTACCATTAATATATCACATTTATGTATTGATAGTGGCTCAAATATGAGCAAACTGAGTTCCATTATAAAAAACACCACATAAACTCACAATATCTGAGAGCCACAATCAGTTTTCGGTACCCAGATCTCTCATTGGTATAAATAAGGGGAAAACAAAGTTGCACCCCCCCCCCCCCCAGATTGGAAGTACATGAATCCAAGGATGACATAAGAAGCTTAGTATTGTATATATTCAACCTGATCTTAGTATGAGAGTGTTTTGGGATACTGATAAACTATTCACATTATACAGTTACAGTTTTTGATTTCCCAGAGGAGTAGAGCTATATGATGCTCTGTTGTGTGTACCTTACTCCATACAGAGATAATTTTTACAGGAGATCATTAGTTCTGCATAAACTTTATTATAGTTGCACCTGAAGCTCTTTAAAATCCTTCATGATGGAAAGATTAACTGAGTTGGATGGGCCTGGAAATTTAAACCTTTTTATATGCTTCCCTAAGGCCTCTAACTCTTCTTAAATCAAGACTTTCTTCCCATTCTTTTCAAGCCACTAAAACTTTATTTTCCCACTTATCACTTCAATCTAAAGAAATATCATGTATTTGTCTTTTGTTCTTCTCCATTCAGAGGTAGGTAGAGAGCCCTTGAGACTTACAGGATCATTATGTTTCCTTTTGCTTGGAGAGAGATTACATGAAAATCTTTAATTTCTGCCTTGTAAGGTAGGAAGCAATGGTCTTCACCACCAAGATTTAATTTGCAGTATTGTGGTCATCCTTAACAGCACAAGCTTTATCACTACAACTTATGACTAGAGGTACTTTCAGCCTGTTGTTTAAAGGTCTCCAGCCCTCTTTTTCTCACAGAATGAACTCCACCTCAGGGAAGAGACCTGCTAAAACCAATATCTTGTTTCCCTGCTTTTGAGACCGACTTGTCTCTATGCCTTCTTCACCAGTGTGTGTGTGTAGAGCACTGATTGCTGCTAAATCCCTTTCAGTTACTTCATTTTTGTTGCAAATCTTTAAACAAACTGTGTAGCAAAACAGTTACATTGTATGAAGAGTAACTGGGACAAATTCACTAGCAATTTCTAAGCATTAAGACAGATTTATGGCTGGACTGCCATAAAAGAGCTGGAGCATACCTATAAATTAAAATGATCATCATTTTCACAATGTCATAGGAAAGAGTTAGTTTAATGAGTGAGGTATTGCACTTAGGAGTTAAACCTCTGAAGTCTGGTATAAACAGTGACTCCACTCCCTCACGACTCCACAACTATATTTCTGAAGTGCTTTTCTTCATGACTTTTCTTGTTGTATTTGATATATATTTTTTAAAAATCTTCTCATCTACATTTTCAAGCACACAATCTTGCTTTGTCTCAATTATTTCAAACTTTTAATGTATATGGAATGAAACACAAGACTTCTAGCACTAGGCCTCTGCCACCAGAAAATGTCAGGCTCTGTGAGACAGGTTGGTATTGTTAATAGCTGGAGTATCGGCGTAATAAAGACTCTGGACCAATTCACACCAACATAAATCACTGGCTGCACTTATTAAAATGCTCATTTGTTGTTTAATGATGGCTCTAAATGATAATTTAACTAGTTTAATATCTTATTAAAAATTTAAGAGAGACATGCATGGTCGTTAATTTATACATTACCAGAGATAAAATGTAAGGAGACAAATTCAGGTAAATGTATGTGGGTATAGACCTTAATCACACTAATGTCTCTCTATCCAGGCTCAGGGCTCTGCCTGCCAAGAGCTGGGAGTCTAAAATAGGAACTAATCCAAAGATCGCAGGGTAATATTCCTTCTCAAATGTCTTCATCAAAATACTTCTGATGCCTTTAAACTGAGCAAAATCAAATCAGTCTTCTGGAGGACTTGAAAGTGCTTTTCTCAGAGACAGAAGTAGAGATGCAACACTGCTGCAAAGAGGAGGAATTTCCCCTGGGAGGTATCTAGCAGATAGACCTCTCTGACACGATGTGTCCCCATCCGTTAGGCTGGTAGTGCTGAAGATGTAGTGAAGAAACCATGGTGAATCCATTGGCATGTTACCTGGGAGTGTCCAAAATCCTGTGATTAATGGGGCTGAATGCATTTTTGCAAAAGTTGGGAGAAAAGAAGAGGACTGCAAGATGGCACAATTTGCCATGCACTTAACATTCCCTAAATGAGAATTAGGACAAGAATAAAGACAGAAGAACTGAAGGTTTCAGTCCAGGTGTGTGAGGAAATGAAACTTAGGTTCAACAGTGGAAATTAATATATGTGAGTGTAACTAATGTCCTCTGCTCCAGCACCTGCCTGGGAACTCAGGCACATTGCAGTAGGAAGCAGGTGATGGTAACTCTATGATGACTAAGGCTGTCATAATCCAGAACAATTTGGGGTTGCATCCCCAGAATAAATAAGCCCAGAGCAGCAGTCTTCCTGCCACTGCTTTCTAACATAAAAGAGAACAAACTGTGAAAGGCAACATAGCAGTGACCAGTTTGAGAGGAACTTTGCTGCTGATTTTCCTACCATATCCTTAATTTTCTGCTCAGATTTGCACACAGTTGTGCCAAGGCTCCAGCTGCCCATCACAGCCTTGCAGTCATAATGATGGCTGCCTGGTCTCCGCTGTTGTGCACCCTGCCAGTGTGCCAGGCAGCTGCTGGCCAAGCCACCAAGGGCAGTTCACCGAGCAGAAATGGTAACAGGAAGGGATGTGTTCTCCTCTGATACATGGGAATCATACATTTTGCTCATTACAATGCCACAGAAACTGCCCCCACCAAAAGCTAATAAACCATAAGTGTAACTGATCTATTTTATGACCATCCTACTATACCATCCTCCTTTCCTTTGTTGCTTGGGACTGTTTCTTATATATATATATATCTATATATATATATCTATCTTGCTTATAGAACCAATTTTTGCAGAAAGCTCCTGATAAAACAAGGGAATTGATGCAGATGGCAACAACATGACCTTATTACGTTTTATAACCTGGGAGGGTGTGAAGCAGCAGTAAATGTTTTCTCTGTCTGTGATTTGGGGCAGCTATATTTTATATAGGTTTTCAGTTAATCTTGACCTGACAAACACTCAGATATGGATCTCAAGGGATACATCTTTTAAAAAAGAAGCATGGCATTAAACTGTATTATGCAATTCAAGAAGTAGCATGAAACAGCATGAACTGCATAATAAATGTATTATGCAACTCATAAAACTCATAAAACAGCAAAACCCAGTTCAACATCCTCAACAATAAGAGAGAGTACCTGCACTAACATAACAATTTATTGCTGTTCAATATATAATTAACTGTTGAGTAAAGAACATTAAATATAATTTCACAAAGTAAAAAATTATACCTACCAAACTCAATTTATTTTATTCTTTCTGTATTATCCTTTTGTCTTCTTAAGTCATGAGTATCACAAGAAGTTGGGCTGCATGGTTCATGCATTTATTGTGACTTCAGCTCCATGTAACTGTTTCAAACAACAATTTGAACACTTAATCTGCTGCTTTGTTTACTTCTGTGATAGGATTGCTTTTACATATTTAAATTATCTTGAACAGTGGCAAAAAATTAGGAAGCAAAGAAAATGGAGTTTGAGAGATTTCGAAGACTAGACTGTATTTTTTAAGTCTTGGTAATGAGAGGAATGAAAAAACTCTGTTCATTTTTAGGAGGCCCTTTATTTTGATAGAAGCAAATTCTCCCCTTGGACCTTCATTACTTATATTAAAAAGAAGGAATAAGGTAGATATTTTGTAACCCACAAATGAATGTAAGTTAGACCGTCTGAACTCTCTGAACTTCTGTCTATTTCCAGAAGGGAAGGGTCTTTACATATCATTATACCTGTTTATCTTTGTATAGCTGTGGGTTTGTGATGCTGGATCTCTCAAAAGTAGGGAGCTTAACAGAATACGTGGGTTTTTTTCTCTTGCCATCATCTGTGGAGTCAACTCTGTTAGGAGAAGCAACCCAGTAACAGCAGTAGTCCATGATAGTTTGATTAACACTAGGTTCTGGATATTTACACAATATTTCTGGTTTGCTATACTTTACTCATCAGTCTGTGTTCCTTTAGGGACCATCAGAAATCTTCTCAATGTTGGTCAGTGCCTACTTTTGCATTTGTACTTCTGTCTTAGTGAAAAGATACACTGAGAGGAAAAAAAAAAAGAAAAAGAAAAAAAGACCTCCATCATTTGTCTAGACAACTCAACAATGTACTCTAAGATGAATGATCTGAGTGAAATGAAGCTGTCTCATCAAATGAGTTTTTATACCTCTTTCAGCTAATTCCAAAAGCTAAATATGAACCCCAGTGCTCAGGGACTCTGTGATTTGTGACTCTGAGTCCATAAGCCAACAAATGAATTAAAATGAAACATAAATATTCGGAATCACAGGAGTCACTTTAGCCATTAGAAAAAGAACATTTTTGTTACTATCCACTGCAGAAAAAGCTTCACTTCTGATCCTGTTGCTGCTAATATCTCTGGTACCTTCAGAGGAACATCCTCATGAGCAGAGGACCCTGGAGAAATGTGAGGTGTTGCCTCAAAATGCAATGTTCATTAATTCTTTTGCTCTTCTGTTTCCTTCTTCTTCTTTTTTTTTTATCAAGATTTTCCCAACTCAGCTGCCTCTGATGACTGCTACTATGATAGTATTACATAAAACACAGTGGTCCCTAACCATTTAGATCTATGCTGATCAAAGCCAAGATATTAAACTCCCCCCCCGCAAAAAAACAAAACTCCCAAACCAAAAAAATCCCACAAAAAGCAAGCAGGTATCCTAGTAAGATTCTTTGCTCTGTAAGGGATTGTCCCTTCTTGCAGTAATTAGGTCCCAAGTTGATTTGCCCTGTTCTCTTTTGCAGAATGTATTGCATTATTACCACTTGGAGGACAGCAAAGCCCTATGTGATGGACACATTTCTCTAACAAATGAAAAGGCTTGTATGTTTCTAGATGGAGCTGCTAAAAAGAGCTTCTGTTGGCAGCATCACAAAGTGCATTATAGCTTAGGAATTGATAGGATATAACACCTTACGCTCATTAGGAGGATCTGTGATTCTGGACCCTTATTTTTTACTACAGAAGTAATGCCTTTCCATCAGAACAGTGAAGTGTTAAGTAACACAGAAACAAGACAAGAGGCTTATTCAAGAAGGAGTCTCCAATCCTCTTTAGATGGGGCTTGCTCTTTGTAACCAACTTCAGTACACCAATGCGATTGTTTAGACCTTAAAGGGGCAGAGGCCTCATACCTGTGGCTGTGATGCATGCTTCAGAGGAAGGAAAGAGGTTAGACATGCTCTTCTGCCTACCATTCCTATTGACTAGCTCAAGGCAACCCCTAATCAGTATGTGCATTGCACTTCAGGGGCACCAAACTCTTGATGAGAGGAGGAGGCTGAGGGCATCCCACAAGCGCTTTGAGTCACCATGCTTTCCCAGGCTGGAGGTGCCTAAGTGCTCTGGTGATGAACAAACAGGGGAGCAACTGAGTCCATGAAAATAAGACTCCTTTTTTCTCTTTCACTTAAAAAGGATTTTAGGACTAGGGAACAATTTACAGTTCTAGTGTGGATTCACATCATGCCTATTTAGACAGTTTACTGTAGTGATTAATGTCTGAAGACTCCCTTTGTGTGAAAGGAGTGGAAGAGACATCATCCTGGGGGGCCTAGATCCCCCAATCATCCAGATCACAGCAAAGCCATAGAAAGGCTGGTCTCCTTAGAGAGGTGGACCTCCCAAGACACATGGATACATAATTAGAATCATAGAATCGTAGGACTATTTAGGTTGGAAAAGACTCTTAAGACCATTGAGTCCAACCATTAACCTAACACTGCTGAGTCCCACTAAACCATGTCCTTAAGCACCACATCTACACATCTTTTAAATACCTCCAGGGATGGCGACTCAACCCACTTCCCTGGGCAGCCTGTTCCAGTGCTTGACAACCCTTTCAGAGAAGAAATTTTTCCTAATATCCAATCTAAACCTCCCCTGGTGCAACTTGAGGCCATTTCCTCTCATCCTATCATTTGCTACTCAGGAAAAGAGATTGACACCCACCTCACTACAACCTCCTTTCAGGTAGTTCTAGAGAGCAATAACATCTCCCCTCAGCCTCCTTTTCTCCAGACTAAACAGCCCCGGTTCTGTCAGCCGCTCCTCATAAGACTTGTTCTCTAAACCCTCCACCAACTTCATTGCTCTTCTCTGGACACGCTCCAGCACCTCAATGTCTTTCTTGTAGTGAGGGGCCCAAAACTGAACACAATATTCAAGGTGCAGCCTCACCAGAGCTGAGTACAAAGGGACAATCACCTCCCTGCTCCTGCTGGCCACACTATTTCTGATACAGGCCAGGATGCTGTTGGCCTTCTTGGCCACCTGGGCACACTGCTGGCTCATATTCAGCTGGCTGTCAACCAGCACTCCCAGGTCTTTTTCTTCCAGGCAGCTTTCCAGCCATTCTTCTCCAAGCCTGTAGCGCTGTGTGGGTTTGTTGAGACACAAGTGCAGGACCTCGCACTTGACCTTGTTCAACCTCATACAATTGGCCTTGGCCCATTGATCCAGCCTGTCCAGATCCCCTTGTAGAGCCTTCCTATCCTCAAGCAGATTAACATTCCCGTCCCACTTGGTGTCACCTGCAAACTTACTGAGGGTGCACTCGATCCCCTTGTCCAGATCATTGATAAAGATATTAAACAGAACTGGGCCCAATACTGAGCCTTGGAGAACACCACTTGTGACCTGCCGCCAGTTGGATTTAACTCCATTCACCACAACTCTCTGGGCCCAGCCATCCAGCCAGTTTTTTATCCAGTGAAGAATACGCCCATCCAAGCCGTGAGCAGCCAGTTTCTCCAGGAGAATGCTGTGGGAAATGGTGTCAAAGGCTTTACTAATGTCTAGGTAAACAACATCCACAGCCTTTCCCTCATCCACTAAGCAGGTCATCTTGTCATAGAAGCAGATCAGGCTAGTCAAGCAGGACCTGCCTTTCATAAACCTGTGCTGACTGGGCTTGATGACCTGGTTGTCCTGTACATGCCACGTGATGGCGCCCAGAATGATGTGTTCCATAACCTTCCCTGGCACCAAGGTCAGACTGACAGGCCTGTAGTTCCCCGAATCCTCCTTCCAGCCCTTCTTGTAGATTGAAGTGACATTTGCTAACCTCCAGTCAACTGGGACCTCCCCAGTTAGCCAGCACTGCTGATAAATGATGGAAAGTGGCTTGGTGAGCACTTCAGCCAGCTGCCTCAGCACCCTTGGGTGGATCACATCCAGACCCATAGATTTGTGTGTGTCTAAGTGATGTAGCAAGTCTCTAATCATTTCCCCTTGGATTATGAGGGCTTCATTCTGCTCCCTGTCCCTGTCTTCCAGCTCAGGAGGCTAGGTACCCTGAGAACAACTGGTCTTACTATTAAAGACTGAGGCAAAGAAGACATTAAGTACCTTGGCCTTTCCCTCATCCTTTGTTACTGTGTTTCCCCTCACATTCAATAAAGGGTGGAGATTCTCCTCAGCCCTCCTTTTGTTGTTAATGCATTTATAGAAACATTTTTTATTGTCTTTTACTGCAGTTCTTCTTTAACTGGGTGAAAAAAAAAAAAAATCAACAAACTTGTAAAGCTCCAGTATGGATGAATATCCCATGCAAAGTTTTTTTACTATCTTAAAACTGATGTAAGAAGAGTGATAAGCTAACATTCCCCTGCAAGCAGCTTTGCCCACTAGGCGATGTTGTTCAGTAAATCCCATTAGGTTATTTTTGACTAATGTGGGAGACTCTTAATATGCTGGAACTGAAACAGGACATGGCTTTGCAATCAGTTCTGAGAACCATATATTTTAGTTCAGCTGCAACACCTTTATGGAGAGGTTCATCACTTTGGCCCATGAAGCAAGTCAGCTTCCAGTTTCTACTGATACACATTTCTACCTCTTATAATTTGTTGTCCCTAAGTGACTATTTATTGGCACAAAAGATTACAATGTTAGATTGGTTAGGGAACTATTGAATTTTCCTCCTAAGCAATTCTAAGTACACAGGAAGAACAGTTAATCATTAAAGAGCAAACTGACTTTCACTAAGGTGAATTAGATGTGTTATGGCCACAGATTCACCAAGCAGAATGGTATAAATGCCACTGAGTTCTCTGTTACCACCAGCGTGAACAAGCAAAATCCTCAGGTAAAAAGCTCATTAGAAACTTTACATGACAAATGCTGCTATGCCTTCTAGGTGAAGAAGTTTGCAAATAAAATAAAACCAGCCTAAAACCTGTATGGAAAGCTGTTTCATCTCTCCATATCTATTTAGACATTTGAAAAGAAGGAACTCTGCCTTACTTGGTGCTTAGAAGATTTCATGGTTTTGTTTTTCCCTTTCTTCCACTCTTTTGAGACTGCTTCATAAGACCTTTTGCATGATAAGACCCTGAGGAAAAATATTCTCCAAGGAGTTTGTACCTGGGCAAGTTGCTGGTGCTAATTAGACCTGAGTCCCTTAGTGTGGCTGCAGAAGAGCACACACATACTGCTTTTGAAGCCTTTGGCATGTCAGTTCTTCTTGTGCGCTGCAGAAGTCAAACTGCAGTGCTCACAGAATTAATCACGTATAACATTTACCAGTCCATGACAGAAACTATTGCAACACATGTCTGTTAATGTGCAAATGAGACCTCTATTGCTTCAAGCATCATCCTGTAATTACTCAGCTGTTTCTGAAGTGTGATTTATTGAATCAGCAATTTATGAAGATGGAGTGGCATAACCTAATTTACTTTTGTTGAATCAGCAATTTATGAAGATGGAGTGGCATAACCTAATTTACTTTTGTAGCTTCATTAATGGTTAAGGGGTAGAAATACGCTTCCCATCACTTTCACGATAGTATTGTTAGCACTAGAAGTTGATATGGGTCATTTAATTCGCCTATGCAAATTCACTTACAGCATGTTTTGGAATCAGCAGCTCCTCAACAAGATTGTCTCTCAAATGTTTCCTGCAATATTCCCACTCATGGCTTGAGCATTTAGCTTAAAGACAAGCTCTGAGAAAACAGGAACAGCTGGTGCTAAACAAAAAGTAAATGGTTAGATTAATTGAGTAATACCAATACTTGGTAGTTGGTGAGGACTGACAGCATTCCTTGCTACTGTGCCATTGCCGAACACAAAGTTAGATGAAAACTGTATGTATTCCAGAAGCTGAAACAACATATGAAAAAAATCAGAATAACTGTGCATGTTCATGACCAGTAATATGCTGGGGTTTTGAGCATTGAAGCCAATCACAGATAACCTAATCACAAAAAGATGCATAATACATACAGCTTTAATTCTGTTCTTTCAGCTACTCTGCACTGCTGATGATCTCAGCTATAGGAATGGTGGGGGAATGCAGATTAAATTGAAAAGTCATGCCCTACAAACATATATATCTTTTTAAATCACAGAGGTTCTTCTATTTTCATGAGATTTTTCTGTGCTTGAATCCTTTTTCATCACTTCAGTCTTCTAGTCTCTGCTCCAGATGTCAGCAAAAATTGTTTTTTCCACAGTTTCTCCATTTACCCCTTACTTCAAATTCTTTGCTTTATAAGTTAATTTTGGCAACATTATCTTGATTTTTTGTGGTGTAGGTTTGGCAAATCTGTAAATGAAACTCTTCAGGCAAGGTGAAGGATGGCCTCAGAGTATTCCCTCATGGTATTGATAACACTTTTACACAGGAAACTCAGATCTTCTAAAGGAAATCTATGGGTACACCATCAGGTTTTTCTACCCAAACTCTTGGGAACAAGAGTCTTCATGTTTGTCTGGAAGTGACCACAACATATAGGGCACAGCCAGCAGAAGCAAACACACTTGAAGGAATTTGTTAGTGTAAAACCTGCACTCACAGGATTAAGTTCTGAACAACAAATTTCTTCATGATTGGAAGAAAAGATGGTGGAATCTGGCCTTAAGTTACCTAGAATATTCATTTAAAACATATGTAATTTTAAGAAGGTATTAAGAAAACTGACCATGGTAATTAAATCCTGTTATTGCTGAAGAAAACATGAAGTTTTAAAAAGATACTTGAAATCTAGACAATTAGGTAGCATCCAGCATTTCAGACCTCAGGTCAGGGGAATTATTATTCTTTCCTTTCTGGTAAAGTATTTTAAAGCCTCTGACTCTGTGCAGGCAGCAGAAACACTCATTATTACACAAAACAAAGCGCTCCCTTTTCAAAATATATTGTTAAAGCACCAGCTGAGTTTGATACCTAGTTTTAGTGTGTGGGAATAATGACAGCCAACTGCTTAGCCATGTGCAGCAGGTGCGATCCCCTTACAAAAGGTCAGGGGAAGATTACAGGATGCCAGTTAATAATGCACATCTGAAGCAATGACCCTTATAGGACTGTCAAAACTACAATAGTCTATTGACAATTGTGTTTTGTTTTCTAAACCAGGCACTGACACTCAGGTTTGTATCATGACACAAGAATAGTACGAGATGGCATCAGAAATACAGGTCCTTTATTTTACCTCTTGTAATTACTGTCCAAGGAGAAAATGGGCTTTACTGATGTCTCAAACAGTAATTTTTCTGGTTTTCATGCAAGGTGACAGTGAAAAATGAGGGATAAGGAATTTCCTCAGAAATGTTTTTCCCTTAGAAAGACTTTTTCCTCGATCGGACTGAATGTGGTCATCTGGCAACCGCAACTATAAGTATCTTTTTATTACATGATGCTTTGTAGTAGCAACATAGCACTTTTACTGTCAGCACTGAGGAAGGTGGGAAGTGGAAGAGAAATTGAGATGTGCTGGGGGAGCTGGGCAACTGGCTAATGGGCCACACAGTCTCAGGGATATATGAAGAGTTGATCTGAGACTAAAACTGAGATAAGAAATCCACCAAATGCTCTTAAAAAACTATTCTCCCCTCCATTTTTCCTCCTCCCCTTCACTCCTCTGAGTATTTTCTTCTGTCCTTTCTTGATGACTAGGAGAGTGGTCGATCAGAGCTTGGATATCAAGGGAAGCAGATCTCTAGCAGGTTCCTCAGTCCCACACAGCTCACCACATTCTTACTGGTTTCATGTGTGATGCTTTACCAAATTACAGTACCAGTGGGGGTGAAAGGGCTGGCCTGCCTGAGCTTGGTTCAAATGAGAAACTATGCCATTTGAACATTCACCAGACCACTTCCTGAAAGAAGTACAGAGGTGCCAGCTGAGCTTTCACAATCCTCTCATGGGGGTCAGTGGGCTGGAGAGTGTTGGCAACAAGGGAGGTTGCAATTCGCTCAGTCTTTTCTCATTCAGCTCAGGTTCCCTAGACGGTCTGATCTTGTTGGGCACTCGTGCCAGCCCCTGAAGGACTTGCTTGTGGGTGGAAACAGCCAGTGAGCAAAATGGTGCTGGGATCTCCTCGAACTCCAGCATCTACTGCTCAGTTAAGCTTCTTCTTTCATCCATCTGTAAAGTGGGATCCACCAGCATCCACATATGCAAACAGCTGGGCTCTGCTCCAGCACAGCCAGGGAGGGGGAAACACCACCAATTGCAAGGAGAGGGTTTGAGATACTGCTTCAGTGCTCCTCCCATACCACTGCTGGGCAGGGGGCAGCTCAGCCCTGGGAGCTGTAGGAGAACAGGATGACAGGTATGGGGCTAACATTTTTATGTGTTACTATGCTCAGTGTCAGCATCCTGCGGTACAACGGACAATTCAAATTGTGATATTCCTACAATTCCTGCAATACTGTTGCCTATTATTATTCTGTTCCTAGCTTGGCACTGGATTGCCTTGGGAAAATTACATGATCTTTATGCTTCATTTTCCTCCATCAGGAAGCTAATATAATTCTAGAATTACATTACATAGCTATGGGGACATAATATGTCAAATCTTGAAGCAGAACACCTACCTCGACGCAGAGCAGTGCTGCATATAGTAAGCTCTATCTCTTAGTGTTTACTGCCTCAGACATCATGACCCTCACACATAGCTCCTCTGCTACAGGACACACAAAGCCAGCTTGGGTATCTCTGTACCTACAGTCATCAACCCTTCAACCCCTTTGATTCACAAGTAGATCAAGATGAGTATTCACTGCTGCAGAGGAGATGGATAGGCCCTAAGAGTCGCAAGACAAGGTTTGTGAATGCGAGAAGGCAACCAGAGCTGCAATTATCTCCTGCAAGCTCAGTTTACTTACATAAAACCACAAAAACCCCACAGCAGCATTATGTTACAATCAAAAAAGGGCTTTACTGAAGATAAACTGGTAACAGCTAACCTAAGACCATAGGATACGAAGTCTCACTGACATGCTTTGCTGAGGTAGTAACACCCAGGTCAACACAGTTTCTGCTTGCATTATAGTCTCACCTCCCTCTCCCTTAAACCTTCATCTCAGCTTTTTCACAAACAGAATGGCTGTTAGGCCAAATATGCTAAGCAGGGCTACCTGTACCCAAATAGAAAGATAGCAGGTTCTTCATCCCACCTTCACATTTGGGTGGTATGTTAAATTTCCTTAAGCTACCTCATCAGAATGCCAACAGCACAATGATGGACAGTACTGATTTTAATATAAAATAACTGCTTTACTTACATAGAATGCCTCTAAATGTCCTATATGTGAAACAGAGAAGTCCTTGCCTTCCAGTCTCCTATACAATGTAGTAGATGTACCACTGGTATGAGGGCATCTATCACTTTAGGAAACAAGTGGTGAAAGAATTTAGCTCCCACCACCACACCTGTGGGCTGTTCATCCTTATGAAATTATCTGAATGGGTCTCCAGCTGCCCTAAAGGATCAGGCAGTAGCTTGAGACTACTTCAAATGCACAAAGACCTGCTTGTTGGCAGCTGAGGAGTTGTGGTGGGTTGACCCTGGCTGGATGTCAGGTGCCCACCAAAACCATTCTATCACTCCCCCACCCCCTCAGCTGGACAGGGGAGAGAAAATATAACAAAGGGCTTGTGGGTCGAGATAAGGACAGGGAGAGATCACTCAACCAATTACCACCACAGGCAAAACAGACTCAACTTCACTTAATTTATTGCCAATCAACCAGAGTAGGGTAATGAGAAATAAAGCCAAATCTTAAAAACACCTTCCCTCCACCCGGCCTTTCTTCCCAGGCACAGCTTCACTCCTGGATTCTCTACCTACCCCACCGCAGCAGCACAGGGGGACAGGGAATGGGTGTTACGGTCAGTTCATCACATGTTGTCTCTGCTGCTTCATCCTCTTCAGGGGCAGGACTCCTCACACTCTTCCCCTGCTCCAGCATGGGGTCCCTCCCATGGAAGACAGTTCTCCATGAACTTCTCCAATGTGGGTCCTTCCCACGGGCTGCAGTTCTTCACAAACTGCTCCAGCGTGGGTCCCTTCCACAGGGTGCAGTCCTTCAGGAGCACACTGCTCCAGTGTGGGTCCCCCGCGGGGTCACAAGTCCTGCCAGAAAACCTGCTCCAGCATGGGCTTCCTGTGGGGTCACAGCCTCCTTTGGGCATCCACCTGCTCAGGCATGGGGTCCTCCATGGGCTGCAGGTGGATATCTGCTCCACTGTGGACCTCCATGGACTGCAGGGGGACAGCCTGCCTCACCATGGTCTTCCCCATGGGCTTCAGGGGAATCTCTGCTCCGGCACCTGGAGCACCTCCTGCCCCTCCTTCTTCACTGACCTGGGTGTCTGCAGAGGGGTTTCTTTCACATATTCTCACTCTCTCTGGCTGCTGTTTCTGTGTCCTCCACAACTTTTTTTCCTTCTTAAATCTCTTCTCCCAGAGGTGCTACCACTATCACTGATTGGCGTGGCCTTGGCTGGTGGCGGGTCCGTCTTGGAGCCAGCTGGCATTGGCTCTGTTGGACATAGAGGAAGCTTCTAGCAGCTTCTCACAGAAGCCCCCCTGTAGCCCCCCCGCTACCAAAACCTTGCCACACAAACCCAATACAGGAGTTTACATTGAAGAGGACTCCTTTTGCATGGACCCCACTCTGATTTTGGTCACACCTAGTAAACATCCAAAGACACTTCACTGGTGTTACTTTAAGGATATTCTCTCATATTTCCTTACAACTGGGAAGTGTTTTCTTTTTGTGTTCTGTTCACTCAGATGTCTCATATCCTTTTATTCTGCTATCAGTAGGCAGGAAGCATTAGAGAAGGAAAAGCAAAGCTATGAATTCATCATTCCTGAGAAAAACACTTTTATTTTACTTTAGGAATGATTCAGTTCTGTCACGGGATCTACACAGATGGACTGTGCTACTGTGATACTGTGCAGGTCTGGAAAAATCCTCTGCAAAGAGAGCTTTTGAATCCTCCAAATTAGACTTAAATACGCAGCCTGCCGCAAATGGTAAATTAAGAAAATAAAGGGTAATATAACATCCAACTAATGAGAACCCTAGAGTAGTGAATACAACCAATTTAAACCAAGGAGTCAATGGCAGTCACAGTTTTAATAATTCTAGAGACATTTAAATATCACACAGGGATAGAAGACGTCTTCAGGAACTTGTCTTTTATCATAAGAAAGTGAAAGCCAAAGAAAAAGGCCACTTCTCTCAGTAACAAGGAGCAGTAATAAGAACCCATTCCACTTTTAAAACTAAAATAATGTGGAAATTTGGCAACTTCACTTCAGAAATAGGGAAATAGAGAAAATTGTGCTATATTACACCAACACACTGGAAACAGGGCCAAAATTATAATCCAAAACAGAAAAAAGAGGACAATTTACTTAAACACTCTCAGAAATGATTCCCTGTCTTTCCGAGGTCAGCTTTAAGCAGTGAAAGCAGAACATAGAAAAGCAAAAGCAGAACATGGAAATCTTCCAAATGTCCCATACCTCGTGCATCCCTGGAAGACACTACCACTTTGAATCAGCATCTTACAACTCTGCTAAGCTGAACACTAAGCAATGAAATAGAGGATCAGGTCCTCAGCATTTAACATGCAAAATTTCAAACCTCTTGCCAAATCCAGAATTAACTATATGTTAGTTATTACTATATAAGGTTTTCACAAGATACTAAATACATAAGTAAAGGAGACTGGAATTGAATATCTGACAACCATTGAAGGATGCTTTCTCATTTTACCTGTTCTCTTTTGTCTCATTGCCATATTTCAAACTGTATTCATTTTTGATTGCGGTGATACAAATAAAACATAGTTTTATGCCAGTGCTAATTCTAATGCTGACTTGGATTTCCCATCCTTCAGAGATCTAGTACTATGTCTGAAAGATAACAGAGAATTGTAGAAGTTAAAATCTTAAATTTTAGCCTCACTTGAACACAAACTTCAAAACAAAGAGTGGGTTTAAAGAAAAAAATTGCTATGTGTCTCCTTAAACATCCAAGTACTCCCTTCTGCTATTCTCAAATCTTGACTTTTTGGAATGAAGCAGCAAAAGCGATGTGACTTCAGATTTTTTGTTAAGTTTTGGCAGTTTACCATATCCAGGTGAACATAATTCATGAAAACAAAACCCTGGATGATTATCCATTCTTTGAGTACAAGTAGTTTACATAAAATTAGCATAAAATCACCCTATTTTGTGCAGGTTTTTCCCCTTCGCTTTCTCATTCTCTCTAAAGATGGTCCTTAGAGTAACTGTCTTTAACACGTTTCCCATTTACACTAGCTGTCTTTAGAGTTTTTACAGCGTATGAAATTCTTCTGAAGTTATAAATTTAAGTTAAACAATTGCTTGAGACAAAATTGTCCTTGGGCTTTCTGGGGGAAGGAAATGTAAGTTTCTACTTTGAACTATCCTGAGATTTTTTACTGTTGTTAATCAAACTGATTGCATTGTTTCCCACAGAGTTAAACTTAAGTCAGGCTACCTGAACTTCTGGCCCTTCTCACACTCACAGAAGAGCCTCTCTATGTGAATCACAGAAGCAGTGATGTACAGAAGTTTTCTTTCTCATTACACACCATTTTCAGAATATACTGTTCTGAGAACATTTCGAGCTGTTTAAAACAAAATCAGAATTTAGTCTCAATTATACCATTGTTTAAAATGGCCAAAGAAATATTATACACATTTAAAAAGTGACTCTGACATAGTTTTCTTTCTTTGCCAGATGATCCACTGTTAAAGCAAACATTTTACAACTAGGCCACACATTACTATTTCAAGATAAATTTGTGACAGAACAAGAATTTTATTTTTCAGATTAAAAGATTTTAATTAGGACACTATTAGAAATCTATCCCTTCCCAATTAAATTTTTAAATTCATTACTCTTTACTAAATTACTTAAATCCAAAAATCAAGAGAATTTGACCTTCAAGAAAGTAACTTATGTGCTTCTACATTTTTAATACACAATCATAAGTAGCAAAAATAAAGCCTGTTAACGTTTGCTACCACTACTGAGGACACTTCAGGAGCCTTCCTTCCGCTAATCCAGACTTGTTGCAATTCTTACTTGAGCAGCTGAGGATATTCAGAATATTAAGTACATCTCCAGTTATATAATATTGTAAATATGTGTTAGTCATATTTGACCCAAGACCAGTATGCATATTTTATATTTGACAGGAACGAGTTTGTTAGCAGAGGGGGATGAATCAAACACATTTTCACTAAATTCAATAGAAAAAAGAGTGGGATGGTTCTTCTGTTATTGTAGCCATGCTCCCTTTGAAGCTCATCCTCAAAATTGCTAAAATTAAAGTTAGTCCACGTTCTCCTGATGTTTGAATCAAAACACCATATTTGGATTTTTCACAATAGCTGTACTATTTCACCTATTTACTTCCGTATGTTTACTTTAAGTACACTCAATCATCTGCTTTTGAAGGTCCTGTGTAGACTTTCCAGAAGATTCCCTCATTTCCCAGTACCCTTAATTTAGTAAAACAATGGTTACCGGTCAGTATAAGATCCTAAAGAGTGTGTTAGAGATAAAAACATAATCAAAAATTATGTTCCCATGACATGGAAAAGCCCCTATGAGCCCAAGACCTCCCTTCGAGAACTATGATTACTGCTCTTTTCGTCACAGCCTAAACAGGGCGAGGTTACCTGCAAACATGTCATATATAACCAGAGTAAAAAATGAAATGGGGACAAAATCACCATGCTCCTCTTCTTTTCCTGCAGCTTTACCAAATCATTCTCTTTCCCCTCTGCAACCCAAAAGTAACCCTCATTCCTCAGGGGATGCCCCTTCCCTGGCAGGGCTGTGTGAGGAGCTTGCAGAGGGCAGAGGGTTGTGACCACCTCACCCTGCACAGTCTAACAAACCCTTTTGAGTTTATCTAGAATGAGCCCTAGGTGGGATCACAGCTCCTGTCCTTTCCTCAGGCAAAGGGAAAAAGGGAAGCTAAGACCAATACCTGCCTGGGGCTTCCTTCAGCGAAAAGAGGGGAGGTGAACAGCCCAGACGTGAAAGTAGGGGCTGAAAGTATCCCTTCTTTCTCTGTTGCTTTCTCTTCCTCACATACATATGTGTGTTTGCAGATAAGTGCCACTTCCAGTAGCCATTGAGGGAGCTTACTCTTTCCAGTGTGTATCACACAGCCTTATCATGGGTCATAAAAATATCACATTTATATTTCATACCTCTTCAAAAAATTTAGACAGGGTCTGGCCCTGGGCAGGGTCTGGCCCTGTTCCTCCAACAGTAAAATATTAATTACATTAGATTTTGTACTAGAGGTGTCATCATTGCTGATCAGGAAAACTGAAAAATGCATTAAAGTTAAAAGTGTATTTAATTTTTAAGTATTGCAAGTATTTTTCCTTTTTTTTTCATTTTCAAGTATTTCATCTTTTAAAAGTGCATTTCAATGCTTAAATCTGTTATAAACATTTGAACCTATTGATATGTATTGACATCTGACCACTTTACCCTTATTTCTGTGATAAATGATAAAAGGTATTTGAACTATAATTATATTTAAAGAGTTGGGTTTTTTTCAGATGCTCTAATTGGTAATCTATCTTAATAATATGGAGCAAATAGAGACAATAGACTTTAAGGACAAAATCAAATTGGTGATTTTGCTGGCAACATTACAGGAAGAAAGAAACTCCAGCCTCTTTCACGTTTAGGTATAGGTTTTCATATTTACTATGCAAAAAGTGCAAGCATCTGGACAGATAAAGAGGTTCTCAGAAAGGAAGTTTCATTAAAAAAAAAAAAAGGTAATTTATTGGCAATTGTAACCAAAAGCCATGCTTTGCTGACCTTTCCACTGTAACTGTGGTCCATGCTCTGACATTTTCTACCCATGCTATTCTCCTTGTTGTGCTAATTTTGAGTGTCAAAGGGGAACCGGTATAGCTTTTGCAATATAAAAAGAGGGCACCAGAACTTACATAATGTTATTCTCTCTCCCCCAAAGTGTATCATGAAAGATGTAAGATGTGTGAGAAGCAAAAAGCCTGAAGCATGCTTCATATAAATTTAATTGAAAAAGGGCCAGTAAAGAAAAAACCCTATCATTATCTCCTAGTAAAAAAAATGCAGATATTACCAATTTAGAGCAACTGATTACATCGAGAACTTCATAATTATCCTGTGCTTAATAAATCATCCTTTCATCTCCTTGTCTGATATGGCACCAGGACATATTGCAGCAAATTATAAGATGTATGAATACAGGTGGAAAACAGAATACAAGTGAAGGGTGAATTGCTTGAGGTTTCAACACACTTGTGAATTACAGCACAGACAGACATTAGTATAAGGCCCACAGGTCCTCCTTCAGTGTTCATTCCTCATGTCTCACACCTTGCTTTTCTCCCTGCTGAGTTATTTAACATCCAGTCTGGGCAAGCCTCTGGTTTTGGCCCAGTCACACACAAAGATGATGGGATTGCTGCCTGCTTTGGGTTAAAGAAGGCCATGCTGGATGCAGACATTTTGTAGTTGCAGTTCCCTGTTCCTATTCCTGCTATTAGCCCCACATCCTTGTTTTCCACCAGAGACATGATTCTTACCCTGTGTGTTTCTTCCTGTGGTCATCTATGTTGCTGAAAACTAGGATCAGAGGTGAATTGAGGAAACTGGGGCCTGACAGACTGCTGTCAATCTCAGCTGTACATGTCTGGTACAAATGGCACCTTAGTGGACCGCCCTTTCTACAGCTAGCATCCTTCCCAGATTCAAGTGACACCTCCTGAGTGAATCTCCTAATCGCTCCTCCTGCTTCCTCCTTCCTTCATGAGCTCATGCTACTTCAACACTCACACGACTCAGGAGAGTTGGTGAAAATCTAAAACTTGCTTTCCATGAAGGCCTGGTAATGCTTCTTCCCCTTTCAGCCACCATTCCTGTGTTCATATATCAATTATACATATCGTCATGAAATTCACATAACCAGAGTAAACTCTGGTAGCTGTCAGGGTTTTGTCCTACTAGAGAATTTTTTTTTAAATTTAAGTGAATATTCAGAGAGAAGCACTGCAAGAACCACTGAGATCCAGCGGTAACTTGGGATGTTTGGAGGAGTTTTGCTGCTCAGTGTTGGGATACTTTGGTTTTATGGATGGTAATTGCTAAAATTATAATGCTGGCTAGCAGTGGTTGAGCTATGAATCTACAGCCGTAGAAATATGTGGTTTTAATTTGCAGCAGAATGATTTGCATGTTCTCATCTGTGTTATAAAATGTATGAGAATAGAATAACTAAACTGACTTGCAAGTGCAAACAAAAATGATAGTACTTAACTATCTTCTCTGTACACATTACAGTCGAGAAAAACAAAGTACTTTACAAAAGTAACAGCAAACATGTAAGGTTTGTAACTTCCCTACAGTGCACAGGCAGGGTAACTAATCACCAAAATAAGTCAGAAAATTTTACTTGAAGTCACATAAAGTTTGTATATCATAAGCATACAATTAATGGACCAAATTCACATCTCTTGACTCAGCTATTTGTTCAGGTAATGAACTTGCTGTGTGCTTTATAAGGAAGACATCTGAGTAAGACAATGTGATGAAAAAAGCTTTTCCTTTACAAATGATCATTGCTTCATACACAGATACTTATTAAGTCATTAGGTGGATTTTTTTTTTTTTTTGTAAGGAGTTAATGTTCTGCCGTTGTGAAATACAGTAACAAGATAATTGTAAATCCTAAGCCTGAAATAGAAAACTGAATGTGAACCCAGCATTAAATCATTGTCTAGCCTAGACTGCTAACAAACTCTATAGCGTCATGACAAGTATAGATGAAACATGCAACATCTAATTCATCGCTTCAGTACTTAAAATAAATATTCCTTTAATCTTAAATTGTTTGTAGTAAACACAAAATGTGACAAACAATGCTATAAAATTTTATCTCCTGGCAAGATACAGAATTAAGACAAAGTTCTCAAAGAAAATCCATGTATTTAAACATATTTTGTACAAAATACATTGATCACATGTAGGATGTGGCGTTTGGAAGATCTCGCGATGTCACGGAAAGATGGAGGGTTAGTCGCAGCCCCTATGACGCATCTGTAATCCCGCCTACCCTTGTTAGTATAAAAGGAATTAACTGCGCAATAAAAAGCAGAAGTTGACGTTCACACTGTGTGTGTTATCTGTCTCTTTCCCTGGTCCGGGCCGACCAGTGATCTAGTCGCAGCACCTTGATATGTAGCAAACGCTACATAGTGGTGACCCCGACATGATCGGTCGCACAGGCGACAATGGAACTTGCGCAAGTGATTAAGGTATTAAAGGTATTGGCTGATGAGGTGGGTGCCCGCGGTTCGATTAGGAAGGGCCCCACGGGCGAATGCATCCTATGGATGCTGCGCCGGGGAGACATTGGGTCTCCTAGAGAAGTTTTGAGCCCTCCCAAGTGGGGAGAGATTCGGGAGTCTTTGCTCCAATCTGCGCTTGCGGGCGAGCGCGGAGCTGCTGAACAATTGCAAAGTTGGGGAAAGGTGGAGAAGGCGGTCGCGGCAGGATGGGAGGCTAAGGCGTGCTGGTTGGCGGCGCGAGCTGCTTTGTTTGCGGATGAAGCGCCGCCTCAGAAACAGCGGGAGACAGTGCCCTCGGGGACAGTAAGTCAGACTCAGACCGAGTGGGTGGCTGTGGAGCGGGGTTCACAGAGTGGTCCATCTCTGATTGAGGGCATGGACATGGAGGGTACGGCAGCGACGGAGGTTTTTCCTGTAGGGGCGGCACCAGCGGGGCCGGATGTGCCCCCTCCGCAGTATCCACGGGAGGAGTTGCGGTGGATGGTTCGGAAGGACTTAGAGGAATGCCTCTTGGACTGGGTTCCAGGCAAGGATGTCAAGGGAGATTTATACCGTCAGCTGAGAGAGTGGGAGGAACGGCCACCCGCTGAGGTGATAAATGGGAGGCAGCGGGGGTTGGAGACTGTGGCAGAGGAGGAAACACCCCCCCGCAGGGGAAATCAGGTGCCCTTGCCGGGAGAGCGGTCTGAGCCTCCTGAGCCTTTGCCTGAGCCTATGCCTGCTGAGCTGTCATCTGCACCCCTTCTGGCGCTTCCTCCGGCCCCTCCCTCGGCCCCTCCTTTTCCGCCCCCCCCTCCACCCACTTGCAGCGGCGCGTGTCAGCCGGCCATGAAATGGCCGCCGCCAGCCGCAGCCGCGGCTGGCCCCTGGGCAGAACCATCCGCGCCCCCACCACCGTCCTTTAATCCATCCCGCCTCTCAGAACCAGAGACGGTGAAACCAACTGTGCCCACGATAGATGCGGAGCCGCCTGCAGTAGCCGCTGCGGACGAGAGGGAGAGGCATTGGAGGGGAGTAATAAAAAATGCCCTTGTGGACGGGACTATGCTCCAAGCATTCCCAGTTGTTGTACAAAATAATGGACAAAAAAGATGGGAGGCGTTTCACTGGAAAGTCCTTGAGAAATTAAAGACTGCTGTGAGTCAGTACGGAATCTGCTTATTGATAAAGCCAGTAAGAAACCCTCGGTCAAGTGTTTTAATTGTAGTAAACTTGGACACATCAAGAGCCAATGTAGAGTTTCTGCTAACAAAAAGACAGTGCAACACTTGTAAGAAAGATAACCATACCACCAAGAATGCAGGAAGAAGGGAAACTTTACACCGAGCGCCAAGGCCCCTCACGCGACGACACAAATGCAAGGGGTTTGGGCTGCCGGCCCTTAGGCAGCCTCGCAACTACCAGATCTGCCACTGCAGGAAGCTCCGGAGTGGATGTGGAAACCGCAGTACACATTCAACATAAAGGGACCATTGGGGTTTGGGCTTAGTGCATTTTTAATGGGGCGATCTTCAACAGCTCTAAAAGGAATTCTGGTAGTCCCAGGGCTTATTGATGCAGATTATTGTGGGACTGTGAAAATTATGATTCATGTTTTAATCCCTCGTTTCCATTCCTAAAGGTACCAGAATAGCACAATTAGTTCCATTCAGGTCGTGCGTTCCAAACCCAGGTGATGTACAACGTGGAGATGGTGGATTCGGCTCCACAGGGAAACCGCAGGTATACCTTGCCATGGACATAACAAAAGGTAAACCAGAAAAGGTAGTGCAATTGGAAGGGCCTGACGGAGTTATTGTCAAGAAACCAATGACAATCAATACAGGAGCTGATGTTACGATTATTTCATGATGCATTTGGCCTCCATCATGGCCATTGATCAATCCAAATTTGGCATTGCAGGGATAGGGGGCACACAAGCCACCTTAGTAAGTCAACTACCCATTACCCATTTGTGTTCCCCGATGGTGAACACGTTACGATGCGTCCGTATATCATGACTACCCCAACTGAATTGTTTGGCCTCATAGGCCGTGATTTATTGAGCCAAATGAAGGCAATGTTAGTGACCCATCCTTTTTAGGAGTTGTCACTGAGGGGCAGCCAATCCTGAAAATTAGCTGGAAAACAGATGAGCCTGTTTGGATTGACGGCCACTAAATTCTGAAAGGCTGCTAAAAATACAAGAGTTAGTTGAGGACCAATTGAGAGCGGGACATGTTGTTCCTTCTACTAGTCCATGGAATACACCAATATTTACCACTCCCAAGAAAAGTGGGAAATGGAGACTGTTACATGATCTCAGAGCTGTGAATGCAGTGATGCACAGTATGGGAGCCCTGCAGCCGGGTTTGCCGTCTCCAGTTATGCTTCCAGAAGAATGGGATTTGTTAATTATAGATCTAAAGGATTGTTTTTTCACCATTCCCTTGCACCCAGATGACGCTGAACGGTTGCCTTTTCGGTACCATCGATTAACAAGGCAGAGCCCTATAAGAGATACCATTGGGTCGTGTTACCACAAGGAATGCGCAATTCCCCCACGATGTGTCAGGTGTATGTGGCCTGGGCATTAGAGCCTGTAAGAAAGCAGTTTCCTCAGTTAATTATTTATCATTATATGGATGACATTGTGATAGCGGGAAGGAACTTGCCACAGGATGAAATTTTAACTCAATTGCAGGACATCTTAAGCCATTGCGGAGTAATATTTGCTCCTGAAAAGGTGCAAAAGGCAGCACCTTGGGAGTATTTGGGGTGGCACATAGATGCTAGCAATGTTAAACCTCAGAAGGTTCACATAACATTAGAAATTTCAAAGGTACATGATGTCCAGAAGCTTGTGGGAGATATCCAGTGGGTGCGGAATCTTTGCGGTATCACTAATAATGATATGGCCCCTCTGGTAGAACTCTTTGGTAGGACCGCACGTGCAGATGAGAAATGGGAAATGACAGAGCTGACCAATTGGTGGCAGCGGCATGGGAACCTCCTCTAGGGAATTGTTTTCAACAAACACAGCAATCGCATGTGTTCTTGCACCAACCCGCTAGGATGTTAGCAAAGCAATTTGACTTACCACTCCCGATTGTCAAAAGGAAGAGCTGGGCTTGGGCTGTGGGGTTAACCCACAAGGTCTTTTGACATTGCAGTTGTGGCAAATGGATGTCACCCATGTCATGTGGTTTGGTGCAAAGCGTTATGTGCATGTGTGTATTGATACCTATCCTGCTGCCATGTGGGCCACGGCACAAACTGGAGAAAAGGCCTTACATATTGAATGACATCTTCACACTTCTTTTGCAGTGTTGGGTGTGCCTAAAGAAATTAAGACGGACAACGGCCCAGCCTATGGTTCTACACGATTTGCTCGATTTTGTAATTTGTGGGGAATTCACCATGGTACGGGTATTCCACATCTTCCCACAGGACAGGCTATTGTCAAACGGGCCAACAAACCTTAAAGAGCATGCTGCAAAAACAAAAGGGGGGAACCCAGGGCTTACTCCCAGAGGAACGATTGGCCAAAGCCTTATTTGTGCTAAATTATCTTAGATTGACAGGTGATTACAAAGACCCACCAATGGTAGTGCATCATGCTCTTTTACAGGCAGAAAGGACGCAACAAAGTACAGGAATCATGGTAATGTATAAGGACCCAGAATCCGGGAAATGGTGCGGACCAGCAGAAGTGAAACTTACTGGGAGAGGGTATATGTGTCTGCTTACAGATCGAGGCCTTCACTGGATCCTGGCTAAGTGGGTCAAGCCATGGCTTCGCACTGATGCTGGACCCAGAATTGTCCCAATGGCAACTGGCACGGCACCTGCGGGTGCTGGAGCCACTGATCCGACAGATTCTGACTAATAGAGTATTACACTTTAGAGGACTAGCGGACATGGAGTCCTTCAGAGAGGTTTTTAGAACAGCGTGCCTTACTGTATATAGAACTTGCTTTAGGTAAAAAGTGTGTTAAGCATAATTTGATTAAACATAGTGTGATTACGGGAAGACAGTGTGGGGTAAACGTAAAAGTTAGCTAAAGCCAAAATTAGGGGTAAGGTCTATTTCCATTAATAACCTGGGAATGAGGTTGATTGTGTTTCCACAGATACAGGCCCACAACGGACTCCTGTTGAATTTGCACGAGCATCATCATCTGGAGCATCGTAGATGGTGTGGCAATATGAATACCACCTCAGTCAAAAACTAATGTATAGGTCACCTTGGCTAACATAACAGGTCAAGATTCTCTGTGCACCGCAACCGCATCATAAAGCCCACGAACCAATAGACAGGATGGCTATGACTCGTGCAGCGCGCCTGGCCAGTGAGCGCATGCATCATAGATTGCAACCGAGGTGGACTTTTGGCACCCGCTGGCCACGTGTGCTGAAATCCATTCCTCTGCAAATGTATAAATACCGGGATTTTCCGAAGAGCATTGGGCTGGTGTACGGTGAGGCCATCGTTGCCTCTGTAGGGACGCCCACGGAAAGCTGGCACCACGGATTGCTGGGCTGAGTTCGTGGAGCAAGATGACACAAGAATGTATGGATGGTTCATCTTCCTCATAGTCCTCATGGTTCAGGTCATTAGGGATAACAGGTTGGCTCAAAGAATTATGGGCATTATTGTAGTTAATTTGATTTTAGCTATTGTAATAATTTTACCTTGTTCAGCTTGTTAAGTAAAAATGGCATCCCTTATAATAGCACCGGCCAAGCCATTGTAGAACGAGCACATCGAACCTTAAAGACCCTGCTCGATCGGCTTAGGGAGGGGGAGCAGGCGGAGCCCTCCTGGTTATGGGATAACTCACCTGTTCTCCGTACACAGCATCTTCTGTTAACTGCGTTAACTTCATTAAATCAGACAGTTCAAGGGGATCTGGAGCAGACGGCGGCACAACGACATTTTACAAGCACGGAAGAGAAAGGCCCCTACCCGTTGGTCCGTGTGCGTGACCCTCAGACATGCCAATGGGATGGGCCGTTTGAGCTGCGTTGTCTTGGGCGAGGGTACACTTGTGTACAGACGCCTGAAGGGCTACTGAAATGGGTCCCTAGTTGTATGGTTCATCCTGCCCTAACCTCGTAGTGTTTGAGTGTTTTTTCTTTACAGATCGCTGCCATCCTTTCCTGGCTTGCGACACCTTGGGTATCCGCTACAAATTTCTGGCAGTGGATGCAAAACCAATTGGGGGGCCCGATGTGTATCCGGATGACATCCCTCTCAGAGCCCATCAATATGTGTCTTTATGGGATGGGGCTGTCAGAGACGGAGCTGAAAACATTGTGTACGAACAAGTGTCAACAGAAGAGTCAGAATCTCTCACAGCAGGGAATCTGGATGCCCCAGACAGTAAGCCTTAACATCAGCATACCAACGATAAACTTCATAAAGTAATAGAAGTAATTCTTTCCCAGCCTTAACTTTCCATTTACCACTTGTGTGAATTCTCTGTGAAGGAGCTCCTTGCTCTGCAAGGTAAATGGGACATTTACGTGTGTTTAAGACACAATGTTTCAACTTAGTTGTAGAAATATGCTTATGCTCATAGTACTTTACACAGTTAATTCTTTGCGTAGAACTGTTCATAACAATAGAAGCTAGCTAGTCATAGGGAAGGGGAGATGTAGGGTATGGCGTTCGGAAGATCTCGCCATGTCACAGAAAGATGGAGGGTTTGTCGCAGCCCCTATGACGCATCTGTAATGCCGCCTACCCTTGTTAGTGTAAAAGGAATTAACTGCACAATAAAAAGCGGAAGTTGACGCTCACTCTGTGTGTGTTATCTGTCTCTTTCCCTGGTCTGGGCTGACCAGTGATCTAGTCACAGCACCTTGATATGTAGCAAACGCTACAATCACACGCCAGAAAAAGAAAAAAAAAAGTGTATCTGATACTTGGTGATGTTATTGCTTAAGACCTGGGTCTTGTCAAAGGATGCAACATGGGGTTTCATGGCTGTTTAGGGCCTCATTGAAGTCAATTGGATTGTACATGCTGCCTTAAGCCCTATGCAAAATCCTAAGCTCTGCAAATTGGAGAATTCATGTTTATGGATTTGTCTCCACTTTAACATATTACTAACTGAAATTGTTATGTTTTATAGCAAAAGATGAAACATCTGTTTGGGTGTCATTAAGTGTCCTTGCATAGATGAATAAGTTTATCTGCATGAATAGTAAAATGACATACAGAACAAAACAAGAAATTAAATGTCATGAATAATTGCATTTTAGTTTATTAGTTTTGTTTTTACTTAAAGCTGTTTTACAGCAATGCACAGATCTTTTCTACAATTGCCTGGCTTTTGAAATGAAGATACAATTCTATTTTATGACTTTCCGGTGTTCCTCACTTTATGTGTTTGAAATTATCCCAGTTTGCTTCTCAGAATTAAATGAAACAATGCAGTTAAAAGAAAGGAAATACAATAGAGTCAGGTCTCCATAAGGGAACACAGTGCGGGAGGATTCATTGATGGATTTTTTTTTTGCCTGGCTTTATTCAAACTGACAGGAGACCCTAGGATCAAAGGCAATACTAAATATTAATGAACACAGGAGCCTCAGAAAAGGAAGTGAGAGGAACTGATTGTCAGCAGCTGAAGACAAAAACAAATTCAGAAGGGAGTTGAAGACACAGAAGCTACAGTAGCTAGTAGCTTTGTTTGCAAGCCCAGAAAGGAAAGCAAACATGGCTGATGGGAGTGGACTAAAACTTGCAAATGAAGACCAAGAGTTAGGAAAGGTATGAATACACAACCTCTGTTATAATTTTGTTATGTGTGAAATGTATCTTTGAGTGAATAAAAAAATATATTAATACATTTACAATTGTGTGAATAAATACATTTGACTGAATAAAACAAAACTTCATTCTGAAAAAGGCAGAGACATGCAGGTAATACAGATTCAAACTGTAGTTTGCCCTATAGTCTGGATAGGGAAACTGGAGGTGAATCTGAAGGAAGTATATCTTACCAAAAAGGAAAAGTCTATGAGAGAGAAAGATATATTTATAAAAGCCTAGAAAAGAATAAAAATACATAAAGCTTCCAGGCAAGAGAAAGAAACCAGAACTGAAGAATTTGGGCACCTGAAAGTTGCAGAAAAAAGGGAACTAGAATAAAGAAAGGAGATTGGTTAGTAAGTAAAACCAGCAGCTGAAAACAGAAACAGGAGTAAAACATTAAGAAGTCTCCAAATAAATAATGACCCAGAGAGAGGCAGAGCAGGACTAGAGGGAAAGTATCCTGTCCACAGAGAGGAAAAAGGTGTGGGCTTTGAGAGACAGGGTGGTGGCTTTATATTGGGATAGCTGTCAAGAAACAACAAAACAGATCTGACTGAATCAGGCAAATGGTACTTTTTTGCATCCCTACTGCATCCAGACCTGTTCTGTCCCAATGACATAAGATGAGGGGTGTTTGGTGAATGACTAGAGAGAAGCAGCCATTTTCTGATAAGTGTATAAAGGAAAGAAGGGAGAAGCTGGGTGTTTTCCCCCATTCCGCTACCAGACTGCTAGTATTGGAACTTGTTAGGAAATTTTGTCTGAAATATTATTTTACTTGAAAATTTCAATCAGCCAAAAATGGAACTTTTCATGGAAAAAAACCTACTACTGAGGAGTGGCACAATTTCCAGGAAAGAGAAAAAGGCGGCGGGGGGGGGGTTAGTTTATAAAATCCGGTAGCTCAATGCATTGAACTAGGTAATAGTCAACCAGGATGTACAAAATGTTTTCATATTCATTCCTCCACACATTTTCTTTAACTACTATTACCAATCGTTCTACTGATGCTCTTGTTTTAAATATACACATGTATATGAAAGGAAAAGCTGATAATGGATATTAATCAGAAGTTATAAACTGTAGAAAATTAATAAGCAATAAAAAATTCTGAAAGAGAAATCTGTTGCTTGGAGTGTTAAGGGTAATGACAAGTCTTTTCAAGGAAATTTTCCCTGTACTAAATGGAAGTGAACTACCGTCAACAATAGTGTGGAAAATTCAAATTTTCCTATAAATACTTGTGTTGAACATTTCGTGAAAAAAAGCCAGATGATACAAATTGTGAATTGGTCTCCATTACAGCAGTAACAAGGGAAAATGTTAAATTTCAGTTAGACATTTTGAAATTATCACGTCCATACATCTTGTTTCTAGAAATGTTACTAGAGCTGGCTCTGAAGCATTGGAATTTGATTTCAGCAGGTCCTGGATCATGGCAGGCACTGTGGTAGACTGGAAGAAAGCTGCTACTGCACCATGCTCTTAAAATGTGAGAGGGACTGTGAAAATTACTGTAAGATTATTAGTCTCACAGTGGATCCCAGATAAAATAATGGAAGAAATTACATGAGAACTATTAAACAGTTTTAAAAAGTGAAATGCATTAAGAGTGGTCAGCTCAGGTTTACAGAAGGTAATTCTTTATCAGACCATGTGTTGTCACCTCTCGAGCTATGTCAACGGGGCAAACTGCCTGATGTGCTAACCTCCGAGGAGCAGTTCAGCTGCCCTGTCCTAAGTGGATCAGCCCTCCCCTGACCAGAGGAACTCTGCTCCCCTCCTGCCCCCCCTCCCTCCCTCCTGCAGCAGCAATCCTTACATCCACACTGGTCCCTCACAGCAGCAGGACGAAAATCTCCAATTCCCTAGGCCCTCCTCCAGCTCCTTGTCACAGCAGTCCTTTTTCCTTCCCACACCACATATTCTCATTCCTCCCCACTCTGACCCTGCCTGCAAGTCCTTCACACTTGATAAATGCACATGGAAGAGTTGTTCCTTCCCTCTTTCCTCTCAAATCAAATGGCCAGGCATCACCTGTAGGCATTTTTGTCAAAATTTGAAATGAAAAATCAGAAGTTAACACAGTACCTGCATCTCGATGTCAAAACAGCAAGCAACAAATTATAGTGAAAATCATGTTCAGACCTGAACCATAGAAAGAAGTGGCACAATTAAAGCACAAGAGAGAATTAAAGAGAATTACCAGCAGAGAGCTGTTCACCAAATCAATTGTGTTTCCTTGTCTGCTTCTGAAGGTTTGCTAAGACAATGGTGTTGGCATGAAAAACAACCTCTGGAAAAGGGAAGACTAAGTTAAGGAGACATCACTATATCATAATTTTCTTTTATTTTAATTTGAAACTCATACCCACTCTATCCTGAAAAGATTTTCAACCCTTTAATGTGAAGCTTGCTGAGACCTCACTATTTTAAGGTCTGTAACCTATGTTTTAAACACAGCCGAATCAAACAAGATACCGTTTTGGTCTATTTTTCTTTTGACTTTAGGCCCTAGTACACTCATTGCAAAAATGTCTTGCAGAGTGTTGGCTGATGTGAAAGGAGTTTTGGGGTTTACATCCATGGTATTAACACCCAGTTCTCCTCCAAATGTGCACAGAGCTCAGGGGAGTAACGAAATTCTCCACTCAGTCATTTGGGTTCTGGTTTCAATTAGACAATCAGTTTTTTCCTTGATAAGGTCCAAATGGTCACCTCAAATACTTGAGACTGCTTATCAGTGCTCTGCTCTTTAGAGCTGACCAAGCAGATGATCACCTGTATGTCCAGCTGACAAGAGCTAGGTCACCATCATACTCCTGGCAGTACCTTCTGCCTCGTCTGCCTGACAGACTAAAGAAGGAAATTATAAGTGGAAAGTGAAAAAAAAACCCCAGCACTTAATGGTAAAAACATAAACTCAGCTCACAATTCACTTGGATGATAAATATGTAAATCTGGCCTCCCGCTGACAAGAGAAGGCCAGATACATACATAAGAATCAAGAGAGTGACAACTTTCTGCACTTTTTGGATGCTTGTGTCTTTAGGCTCAGGTCTTAGTGCTGTTAAACCCTCTAGCAGTGATTCTCAGAGTGACAACACACAGTCCTGTGTGAATAGGGGCATTGCTTTTATTATTACCCTATTATTACCCATTTTTCTTATTTTTTTAATTCATGAAAATACAATTTATATTTTGCCACATAACCTGTGACAACACGATGAAACTCTCATTGCTTAAAGCTAGTAATAAAAACTCATGTCATCACCCACCTGGATTGAGGTTCTGTGTGTATTTGTTACCTTCCAGATCCTTTTACCAGTCTTACTAATGAATAATAATACATATGAATGAACATATAATGCAATCATCCATATTTTAATGAATTTATTAAATTATTTACAATCATGTAAACAACCTGTTCCTTGTTACCAGTATGATGGTAATGTATGTTACAATATGTTATATGGAGTACTGGGTCCAGTTCTGGACTCCCCAGTACAAGAGAGATATGGACATCTGGAGAGAATCCAGCAAAGGTGATTAAGCAACTGGAGCATCTGACATATGAGAAGAGGCTGAGACACCTGGGGCTGCTAAGCCTGGAGAAGAGAAGGCTCAAGGGGAATCTCATCAACATATAAACACCTGAAGGGAGGGTGCAAAGAGGACAGAACGAGGCTCTTTTCAGTGGTGCCCAGTGACAGGACCAGAGGCAATAGGTACAACCTGAAACACAGGAGGCTCCCTCTGAACATCAGGAAAGTTTTTCACTATGAGGGTGACCGAGCACTGCCCCAGATTGCCCAGAGAGGTTGTGGAGTCTCCATCCTTGGAGATACTCAGAAACCTTCTCGACGTGGTCCTGGGTAACCTGCTGTAGGTGGCCCTGCTTCAGCAGGGGTTTGGATCAGATGATCTCCACAGAACCCTTCCAATCTCAGCCACTCTGTGATTCTGTGATATGGGCAGTGTCACACTTACTGTGAGGAAACAAACTTCTGTTCTCAAAACCCTTCCACATTTGGAAAAAAAAAGAAGAAATCTGAACTGCACAGTGGCTCACAGAGCAGAGGTTTCTGGTGAGGGGAAAGCGAGTTGGGTCCGGGTCTAGGAGCAGGAATGACTGCTTCCTTTTACGGCACAACACCTCCACAAGGATTTCACAATCTGCTTTAGTATCTTTGCTTGGGTAGACATAGCAATACACGCTAAAATCTTTTACACGGCTCTGTGGATATAAAGGGGTATTCAACATGGAGTAGTTGAAGCGTGCTGACCTTACACTAGTAGAAGCGTGTGGTTTTGTCGTACATAAGAATCAGAGAAAAAGTTAGCTTCGAAAACAAGTTATTTTTGCAGGGTGAAGAGCAGTGTCCTGACAGTGCCACTGGAAACACTGAATGCTGGGTGCATTCCTGGGTGCCACTGTACTCAGTGGCAGTTGTAGTTATGCACTTGTCATGGTTTAAGCCCAGCCGGTAACAAAGCACCACACAGCTGCTCTCTCACTCCCCCCCGCTCCCCGGCCACGGTGGGATGAGGAGAAAATATAAAGAAAAGCTCCTGGGTCAAGATAAGGACTAGGAGGGATCACTCACCACTTACGGACACAGGTGAAAGACAGGCTCAACTTGGAGGAGAAACAAAATCAATTTAATTTACTGCAAAACAAAACAAGGATATAAGGAAGTAAAACCAAAACCTTAGAACACCTTCCCCCACCACCCCTCTCTCCTTCCTGGCTCAACTCCACTCCCAGTTCTCTCCACCTCCTCCCCCCAGCAGCACAGGTGGACAGGGAATGGAGGTTGGGGTCAGTTAATCAAACGTTGTCTCTGCCGCTCCTTCCTCCTCAGAGGGAGGGCTCCTCACTCATCCCCTGCTCCACTGTGGGGTCCCTCCCACAGGAGACAGTCCTCCGTGAACTTCTCCAACATAAGTCCTTTCCCTGGGCTGCAGTTCCTCACAAACTTCCCTGGCATGGGTCCTTTCCGCGGGCCAGTCTTCAGTCACAAACTGCTCCAGTGCCGGCTTTCCCATGGAGTCACGGCCATCTTCAGGGGCCTCCACTCCCCTGCTCACCTCCATGGGCTGCAGGGGGACAGCCTGCCGTCTCACCACAGGCTGCAGGGGCATCTCCTCCTCCTGTGCCCCTCCTCCCCCTCCTTCCTCCTCACTGACCTCGGTGTCTGCAGAGGGGTTCCTCTCACATTCCAATCCCCCTACTCACTGCAGATTCCTCTTCTTAAATCTGTTCTCCCAGAGGCGCTACCACCATCACTGATGGGCTTGGCCTGGGCCAGAGGCAGGTCCGACTTGGAGTCAGGGAAGCTTCTGGCAGCTTCACACAGGAGCCACCCCTGCGCCCCACACCGCCCCCCCTCCCCCCGCTACCAAAAAAACCCGCACCACAAAAACCCATAACAGCATTTTATGTCACTTTTTGGCCTTGCATAGGTTCACTGTAAGAAGGATGTCTCCAAAGTAAGCACAATGCCTGGAGTACTGGTTTTAGGGGGTAAGCAGGCACACTGGCGGTGCAGCCAGGGTGTGCAGGCAGATGGCAGCTCAGCAGCCCGCCAGCACCCACCTTTTGTCCTGGGCTGAGTAGGTTACATCTGTTATATACCCAGTTGACAGCGCATCGTGCCACCAGCCTATTTGTATGTAGATCTAAAGGTCTGAGGTATCTTCAGCTTATGCTATTGTATCACCATATGCTGATGTTTGCCACACAGCTGGTGCTTGTTAACTCATTGAGGAGGCAACCAAGAGGTGAATCACAAGCATCCTCCAGCCATGGATAGCTTGGAGCAGCAATTAAGCCAGAAGTTTATTTATGTGATTCTGAGATCATCATTGGCCTTAATCTACCATATCTGACTGGAATCAGAGATCTCAAGACAAATGTTGCCCAAGTGCTGCTCTACAAACAAAGTTACAAATAAAGCTTCAATTCTCATTAGCTTGTTAGAAGAGTTTTTCTTCAGGAATAATTTCTTAATTTCTGGTTCCCTCAGATAGTACATACAACTCTGACCAGATTTTGAGAACAGAGGCATAATTTACAGCTAAATGATAATTAAGGGAGTTAAGACTCATCTGACAAGAATGAATTGACGGAAATGAAAATATAATTTTATCAACTATACAGTCACAAAGCCTCTTCCAGTTACCCATGTGAGTCAGACGTTGCCGCAGATTATATTTTTATTCATTACCATTACACCTTCTTTCTCCCTTGAATCCCTTTGTCTGGTTCCTAAGCAACCACACCAAGGCTGCTCTTCAGAGAGAGCCTATATTCATGACCCCAAAATGGGATTCCTCTAGGTAGATCGGAAATGGTTCTGGGAATTTCAAATGCCTGCCACAGGATCTCATCAGGAACTGAGTACCTCGCATGTAAAGCATAAAACAGAGACACCAACACTCAGAGAGAAACTAAATGCAGAGGCTTTTCTCAGATTATGCAACAGATATAATTGCATTGGCTGTTTAGCTATCTGTTGTAGCTTAACTTTGCAGTCTCCTAGACTAAAAATGACAACTCATTTATTTGTCATTTACGTACTAGATATGATCATAGCCACCCAGCAAGTGTCTGTTCAACTGAATACTAGCTGTATAGAAAGACAATTATTTTAATGATTGTTGAGGAGGCAGGATTATTAAAACCTTTACTCCAAAGCTGTCGATGACTGCCAGTTAGCATTTGGAATAGTTACTTTCATTCCCTGTGTCCCAGTTTGCTATCTAAAAGCAAAATATAACATTTTCCTACCTCATAAGGATTGTATTAATAACTGTCCATGAAATTCTTGAAGTTTCCTAAACAAAAAACAAGATGCACATGAAAAAAATACAAATTAGAAATGTTAGCAATATGATAACACTTGATCTTTTTTATTCTTTTTTTTAATGTGCATATTTCATGTTAGGCAAGAACAGGGTAATTTAGTCTTCTTTTTCTAGCAATGAACTAATAATGAAATGAGTTTTGCTTTGAAAAGTTGGTAAGTAAAGTACTATTGGCCATGATGGGAGAGGACAGAACCTAGCCTTCACTGGCTCTTTTTTCCTTCAAAAATACTTTATACGCTAAATGCCAAAATCAGTGCTAGCACTTGTGAAGCAAGTGATTCTTGACTGTGGATTCCTCCACCCCTCTGCAACCAGAAGAGCTGTCATACTTCCACTTGGGAAGGGGAAAAAAGTCTTCTGTTTCCAAGCATACAACCCAAAGCCCATATCTGACATCTTCAAAAATGCCCGTTGCCAAAAAGGTCCTGTACTATGATTAGTTACATCACTGTGAATTCCCAATATATTTATCTGATTGTCATGAAGCTTCCTAAGGTTTCAATAGTTTCTCTAAGAGAAAAACATTCCTGAAACTTTAACAGACTTCCTGTGATGCCGTAGAACAACATTTGGTATTAGAAGCCAACACTGGTTGGCAACGTGGTCTCAGACAAAGAAGAAACTGCTTGCCATGACAAAGAAGGCATACAAAATTTTGGAAGGAATAGGCTTTTTTTAGCAATTTTCTCAATGGCATTTCAGAAAGACACATATTGGAATTCTCTTTTCCCTTCACTTCATGGAAGGAGGTACTACATGTGACTTTGGACTAATACAGATTGAGGAGTAGTAGTAAATGTAATTTTATCTAATAGTGTGTGTCTTCATAGCCCTTTGGAACAACAAAGCAATAAAGGGAAAGTGTTTATCCTCTTTATTTTATGATAAGGATTCTTGATGCCTTGCTGTCGGTGTGGTTTTCAGATTGGTGGTAGGTATACAATTGCTGTAATACTGTCTACAGTGTTTTTCTATAATATTAGTTTAAAGAGAGATAGAAAAGCCTTTTAGGCTCTGAAGTTTAAATTCCAAGTTAATTTTCCTTCTTTTGTCTTGGTCCTCAATTTTTGCATTGAATGATCTTTTCTTTCTCTTTTTCATTTCAGAGCCCTGAATGTTTGGGGTTTTTTTTTAAAAAGACTATCCATCATCACAGATAATAGTTCTCTCCTCTAGGGGGCTTCTGGTTTTGGCCCCATCCAAATTTCTGTTTCTGTTATTCCCTCATCCAAATATTTGCTTTATTAATTAACTGAGATTGATGTTCCTGTGAATACAGTATCCAAGTCTATCTTTCCCTGCCTAGCCAAATCAGCTTATTTCCTTTTGTAACCAATCTTTTACCACTGCTGCCAAGAGAAGTTTTGCTGTTGTTTTAATAGGAAACAGGTTTCAGCCATTTATTTTCATTTCAGTGGGTAGGAGAGCCTCCAACTCAGATGCAGAGACTTCTAATTATCTATCTATCTATCTGTGACACCCATCTTACTGACTTATATTTGCTTTGATAATGGCTTTCTCTATGTCCTTGTTATTTTGCATTTCCTGAAATATCTGAATCTGTTTAACAATGCATCATCTGCTTTTGAGACGTTTGGCTACCACATTGGAGGATCTAAGATTGATCCTATCACTTATGCTTCTTTCAGGTATTTCAGTTTTCAACATTACTCTTGAAATCCCTCACTGTCTAAGGGGAAATGTAAATCAGCCTGTGTGGAGTACCAAATGAAGGCAGCAAGATTGCTTCAGCAAGCCAAGCTATTTCTGAAATCCCTACACCACATTACATTATGCCACATTGACATTTTCTACATATCCAAATACAACAACACAACTCTTTTCTTATATCCATGCTTGAATCAAAATCATGCCACCTCCAAAAATGAAAACATTACAGGCGATCTGGATCCCATGAGCTTATTAATTAAGTAGAACACCTCCCTTGGAACCTCAGGAAGAAAAACACATATTTAAACCCCATTACCCTTATATCCAACACCAGGTTTCATTATTCCCACCCCAGGGTGCATAGTTTTCAAGCTCTCCTGAGCTGCACACCAGCTACCCACAGGACGTGCTCCCTGGGGAGACACAAGGATCAGAACCCAGGGAGTGCTAGGGTTGGAGGGGGCCACAGCACCCCGCCTTTCCACAGGAGACTGGTCCTCATCTCCCTGGGCTCTACCTTCAAACTCACATTCTCCAGGAGGCAGAAATTCAGATTATCCAGTTACCGAACAGTTGGACAATCATACCCTCAGCATCAAGGGGCAGCCCAGCCCCAGCACAGGAACCTCACCAAAGCTGCCCAAGAGCAGTGATATCCTGAAACTGCCATTTTTGCGCTACCACTGCCAGCAGCATCTGTCCCCTCCATTTTTTTTGTCAGGATCTTGAATGTCCTACAATCTGTGTAAGGAATTCTCACCTCGTACCACTCCAATTCCCATTTCTCCCTTTCACATATCACCCAAATCTGGCTTCCTCATATTGCTCAGTTTCAAAATTTGCTGCTGGGGCAAGGCTTTGTGCAACCTGCTTTCTCAGGACTTCTGGGTCTGCAGAACTAGGGAAACTCAAAAACATAAAAGTGATTACTTTTAATTGGGGCAGCCAGGTTCCAAACCAAAATGCATGTAATACACAGAAAAATATGGCAGCTGTGGCAAAGAAACAAGGACAGCCATTTTAGGTTCCTTTATCTCTTCCTGCTTTTGAGTGAAAATAGTTCTTTCTGATGCTCATGCAAGAAATGTACAGGAAACATCCAAATGTCTTATTTTCCTAATTTTTAATGTTAATGAGAAAAAGAATTTTTTTCTACTTATAATAAAGTCTGCTTTAAACAGTAGATTAAAAGGACTGCAGCTGCTAGTGTTATTATGAAATAATAAGGTTATTATGAAATATGTTTTGACAATTTGCACTTGATGTAATGGTTTGTGCTATTTTATCTCTATATTTATGTGTCTCTTCTATGAATGCATGATTTTATTTATTTATTTGATTAAAAAAGGTTACCTTTTATTACAGTATTCACACCTGAAGAGATTTGACAGCTCTCGTATTATTTAATTTGTTTGTTACAATCCAGAAAATGGCACAATAGATTTCAAAATTAGCTAGACCTAAGACAGAAACAGAGGCATGGCAAATTTGAAATCCAGGTGCTGGATCATTTTAAGTACTCAGCTCTCCTGAATCACTGTTTTGTATAGCTATGTAACTATCATAAGCACAACCGTGCACTATCAGTATTTGGTTAGCTAAGAGACATTCAGCTTTCATCCAGACAATGTAGAAGGGACAGTCAAGAAAGGATTTTTCTAAGGGCACAATCCTGGGCAGTGATACTAGGCTTTATGATGGCAGGCATGGTACCCTGCAACTAAGGTGTAAAATAAAGATGTAAATGAAATGATGTAATGCGTGCTTACTTGAGAAAATCCCAACACATTTATTTAACATGCAGCCTACCAACTTGGCTAAATTTCATGTTGGATTTCCCAGAATTTTACCCACCAGGACAGACATCCACAGCATGGTTAAACACCATTCTACTTCCCGGACTCCACGGGTTACTGGGAAATGTATGACGGATGGCAGGTTTCACTGAAATATGACCTGTCCTTCCCTAGTTATAGCAGGTCGTTCTGCCTACATGTAAAGAGATGAGAAAAGTATTATGTAGTATTATGTTGCTGATAAATGTAATTCATGATCCTAACCATGTATTTGCTTCTGAGGTACATGTAAGTACCTCTTAGATGTTGTTAAATGCATATTCCAAGTGAATCCAATGAGTGGACTGTTCCCATGTTGTCTATACCTCACATGAGGGAGATGCATGGAACAGACAAATGGGGTGTTTACTTCTCAAAATGCAACTCCAGAAAAAGTGTTTGTTTAAAATATACCATTTTGCAAACACAAATGTGATTTCATAAGCCCTTACCCCCAGAAGAGTAGAAAACAGGTTTTAAATTAAAACAATGATTTCTTCCAAATGAGAAAAAAGGAATATATATTATATTCTTTATTTTTTATTTATCAAAATTAAAATTTCCATTTTTTGGAGGACTGGGGGAGTAAAATCTTTATGAGCATGATCTTCTATTGGGATTATAGCAGTCAATTTAAGATCTGTTCATTTTTATGGAGTTTGAAACTAGAGGAATTTTAGCTGGTCATTGTAGGGGTCTAACAGTGCCTACTCTTGAGAAAAGACTCCTCAGAAGAAAACTTTAACAACCTGGACATTCTCAGACTGTATTTTTCACTTATTAGTACAAAACCAGTCCTACCTCCTGGGAAGCTCAGAGAGAGTTTGTAATGTCAGGCATGCAATACTATTTTCAACTACCTGGAGAGGAGAAACAATGTAATTTGGCTTGTTTCAGTATTTTCCTTTATTAGTGATTTGTTTGTCTCCTCCCATGCTTCCAGCACAATGCATTTTCTCTCTCTTGTTTTGTTGCTTGAAACAGGCGAAAAAGTCACTTTGTCCAAGCACATATTAACTGAGTGCCATATTTGGCTTTTTTATATATTGTAAGTTTTCACAAAATTGCCATAACTATACATGCAGCCCACCAAAACAGCTCTGAAAGATGTGTATTACGTACTAGCATTAAGATCACCCTTAATTGCTTCAGTCAGGTTTAGAAAACTCAGTCTTGAAGCAATGAACAGACATTTTTCTTTTAATTCTCTTCTCTAATAAATAAAAACTATTAAAATCTATAGAAGTAATGTTTTAAAAGGTACAAAAACCCCCAGTGTTCTCAAATTTCATAGAAACAGCTGGATTTCTTCTCATTTACCTTGCGTCTCCAACTGTGTAGCTTCACTGAATTCAGCAGACTTATACTACCTGTCAGTGGAAAAAGATTCAAGACCAATTTTTTTGTGTGATGCATGCAAATAACACTAACAATACAAATTTGTTAATAAAAACCCCATTTCTTTTCAAAATTTTTTAGTAAAAATGAGAGGAAAGAAAAAATGTCTCAGGAAAAAACATTTCAGAAGAGTTCATAGAAAAATTCTTGGATTTTCACTTTTCGAAGAAAAATTAGGACAGAAGTTTTCACTGAAATATTTTCTAATATTTGCCATGCCAGCAATCTCTCCCTTGAAATCAGATGACAATCATTTTCACTGAAATGTTCATTACTTTATGCAGGCTCAGCAAATATTGTTGCCAGCTTTCTGACTCAAGAAAGAAAAGGGTTTTATACTACTAGAGAAATATGTCTTTGCTGTCTTGATAAATCTTACTAGTTTAAAATTACCAGCATCTGCTTAGTAAGTTAATTTCTAGATGACTTCTACTGTCTGCAGAGATTTTGAAAGGCATAACTGGCAGCTTAGCAACTGATAGGAAATCAATGAGGTTTAAGAGCAAACAGAATTGGGCAAAGAACTGGGAATGTGTGCTGGGGGAGGGAGGGGCTGCACCACTGGCAACTCCAGGAACAGGAATGGGACAGTCATAAATGATTGAAAAAAATGCTTTGCTTGACATTTAATTTCATTTAGTGCATTTTTTAGAGTGAAAAATCGTTGTTGTTGTTGTTGTTGTTGTTGTTGTTGAGGCATTGGTTGGCAACCTCTATCCCCAGGACACTAAGAAGCCAGAAAGCTTATGTGCCCCTCAGAAGTTGAAACACATAATCACAACACAATAAATTGCTCCAACGGCCAGGCCTGAGAAAGTCCAGGACAAGGCAAAGCACACAAAATATGGGATACATATTTTGCCTTCACCCTGGCAGCAATAAAAGCTGATCCCAGTCTAGATTTGCATTTGCTGCACAGAGGTGGTTAGCAAGGGTACATTCCTAAAAGTTCAGCAAGATATTTGTGGCTTGCTGAGTGACTGCTGGGTGAATTTCTGTGATTTATGCTGTGCAAGACTCCAGACTAGATAATATCAATGATCATTTCTGGTCTTAAAATCTATGAATTTTTGAATAAAATCATTTAGATAAATGCTAGCTGAGGGAAAACCTTTCTGTCTGCCTTAGCTTAATGACTCTATTGTCCAAGCTATTTGAGGGAAATGGAGTAAGCGGAATGCAATGACTGAAACAAATCATTGATATAACTTTTATAATATCTGTATGGAAAATAACATGTACTGTCAGTTCTGTCACTAACTGAAGGGGTCATTAGGGACAGATGTACGCACTGGTGCACTCATTTGTTTTCTTATAAAAGTATTTTAAATGGCAAAAGGAGATAGACAAATCATTAAAAATATCATTCAAACCTCATTAAAATTTGGAAAAAAATAGTGCTTAACACTGAACATTTTCCCATGAACATTCTACAGTGCAAAAGATCAAATTCTATATTGTGCATGTTATTTCAAGGAGGTGATATGGCAGTTGCCACGGTAACAAGACTTTTTTAAAAGCTAAAATAAAGGATGTTGCTGACATGACCCCTCATAACAATAACTCACATGACCATGGGATTCAGGAAGATAAGATAATCTAGAGAAAAAAAGCAACTGAAAAGAAAAAAAACCCCAAAACTAGAATTGTATCTAATCTTCTAAATAAGTTTCATCTCTCTTGTCTATCAATGAAAAAAAGCACAACTCACAAATACCTTCCAGAGTTGCAAGCAAGTATGTATGTCTGCAGTTATTATTTTTCTGATAATAAGTAACCAAATACCATGATGTTTTCATTTGAATATATATGGTACTTCAGATAAGGATCCATCCTATTTTCACAGCAGAATGAATTTTTTTGTTCAGCAAAGGTTAGGAGAGCTGCAGAGCACTGTGAGGGGAGATGGGTCTGCAAGGGTGTATATCCCTTGATAATGGGAGCCTGCTATGCACTGCAAGACACAAAGGATTTTGCGGCTGTCGCGTCCCAAAGTTGGAGTGACTCAGGTTCACGGATTTCCTTTGAATAGGTGATGTGGTATATTCAAAGATTCACCTGGGACACATAGTAGGAATTCCCAAACCACACTGCAATCCAGCCTGTTTGATAACATTCAAGTGCGAGTACATTTTCCCATCTGAGCACCCCCAAACGGTCCCCTCAGGGGTGGCATACAAAGCATTTTGACAAGTAGCTGCATCTCCCTGGGGTATTTGATTATCCTCCCCCACCTTATGTCTTGGGAAGTGATTAATGGGAATTCCACATTTTAGCCAGATACTAACATTATTGGTGATCTGATTACATTGGCTATCTCGGTTTTGGTATCCAAAATTAGGATATCCCCAACAGGTGCACATATATCGAATTAAGGTTCTAACTTCCAAATTGATCCATGTTTCGATGGGATTGCCAGCACCTGTGGTACAATCTATAATGTGGGTACAGTTTAACAAATGGGCATCACTGGGGTTGGGTGCGCCCACGAATTCTTTCTTTAATAAGTGAAGAGTTGGTTTTTTAACATGTGTTTCACTGACCATCCCCAAGCAGTGTGGGTGTTATTCAATAAAAGATATTGTCCCTTCCTGTCAGGTATCTGAACACACCAAGCCGAATACCATCTTACATTATATTGCAATTCAAAAGGGGTAATTTCTGGGGAAGCAGGCCAGAGGGGCACTAGATTACAAGATATATTGTGATAGGAAGGGCAGCCTGTTATTCTCCACCAGGATGGAGAAGCTGGGAATCATCTGGAATAGGCTTCCTTGAATCCTGGAGGACACAGCAGGCTATGACTAATACCAATTTCACGACTGGCCTCCAATCTCCATCACTTACAAGTTTTGTTTATTAAGTCAGGCCACCCCGTGTCCCGAGGGATCTCATAGAAGGCTGCTCCATCTTGCCACCATCTGCCAGAAAAGGTATAATCACTTTGATATTGATACTCAAACGGAGCATCTACTAACCCTATAATGCCATTGGTCATATTATATTTTCTAATATTGAGCCTCATGGGTATCAAACCGAATCTAATCCCCTGCTTGGCAGAAGTAGGAATCTGAATACAGATCCCCTGATCCGTTCTATTCCAGACACGTATGAATCCTTGTATCACTTCCCAAGCTAAACTGGAGGTCCTTTCTCCTTGTCCAGATGCACCAAAGGTAAGAAACGCAAGGACGAAGGAGTTCCAAAGCATCTTTCCCTGTTGTACCATAAAAATATCACAAACAAAATCAAACAAACAATACAGGTAATAGTCCACTCATCAACTGAAAACATAAGTCCTGCCATGGGTTTCTGATAACCTGCAAAATACGTACAAAAATAAACAATGATTAGAGGGAAGAGATAGGAAGAGATGTCAAGCAGTGCTGCTAGTGGTTGGGATCCATCCGAGAGGCTGAGGTGCACCCTCCAAGGCACTCATGCAGCTTCTGTAAAACAACATCATACAGGCCATGTGCAGGATGTGTTACTTATTATAGATGCATACAAACTAGCCTTAAACTTCAAGCTCTCTTGACTGGAATTGCTCTGATTAAAGCATCCGTAGATCAGCAGAATGTGCTCATTGTGCGTAAAAAGGCTAATAAGTTTGTAGCGACCTCTTGCTCTTGCGTGGCATCAAAGGAACATTGCCTGAACTTTGTGCTGAAGGAACCACATCCTAACCAGCTTAAAAAGCGACCTCTTGCCCTTATGTGGCATAGGTGCCACGGCAAGAACTCCAACACTGTCTGCTGCCAAGCTCCCTATGTCCTCCCCCCAACTCAGGAATCCTGAGAAGTCAACACAGCATCACTAGTCAGAAATACAAAAGTAACCAAGACATAAGCAAACAATCAAGCAGCTATGGTCTTAGCACTATAGCAGAGGGTTGGGGTTACATTGTGCATCTTAACTGATACGCTTGTTAGAATCCAGCTAGTGGGATACAGAAAAAACATATTCCCATCAGCCATTTAACATCGGAACAACTTTAATTCAGGACGTGAAGGCCCAGTTAGAAGGATGGGACAATCCATTGGGTATTGATACAATGCTCCTTCCCATGGGCATCTGTGGCCACCCAGGAATAAAGGTTAAGGGGCGTCTTTAGGGTTAGGGGCACTTGCCCCATAGTGGGCAGTTCCGCTAATACTGGTTGTCCAGCATAGTGGAGCAAGCATACAGGGTCTTTGCCACTTTTTATCCCTGGAACAATAGAAGGAGGTGTGGGACAGAACGCTAGAAGTTGCGGGCAGCCATTTACCCCCCACTGGCTATTGATTCGGTATACTGCCCCTGGTACTCACAAGGGTCATGGGGCCTCAGAGCTTGTTTTAGAAGTCCATTAGTTCTCTCCACAATATCATTAGCTTGAGAGTAGTAAGGGATGTGAAAAACCCACTGGATTTCCTCACCCTTAGCCCATTCTTGCACCACTCCAGCAGTGAAATGGCTCCCATTATCAGATTGAATTGATTGAGGCTTGGGTGAGCAGCTAAAACATACTTTAAGAGTTTTCACTGTATTTTCTCCTGTTGCTCTGGATACGGCTTCAGCCCCTGAGTGGGGCCATTATGGTCAATTTGCCATGTTTGCCATAAACCTTTGTTTGTCCTTAAATGTAGGGGTTGCTCTTTTAAAGGGTTATATTTTTCCAAACAAACTCGACATTGACAACATGCAGAAATAACAGTGTTACATAATTCTGGTATAATGGCCCATCCTCTACTTATAGCCTCGTTGTACAGGTCTTTACTCCGTGAATGGCCACGCTTCACGTGCAGCCACTCCAGAAGGTGTTTCCATTTCTCTGCTTCTCCATCGATGGCAAGACCGGCTAGATGTGTTAAGGAATCTACTTGGTTATTTAGGAGGTGAGACAGATTATCTCCTGTCTGGTGTGCAGCAACCCAGCCTACCAAGAAAGATCTCTGCTTGGTGATATTCAGTATTTCTTCCCATTTGTCTCGTTGCCACACTGGCACTTGGTTTACCTCCCATTAGTTTTGTTCCCAAAATGGTAACCATTCAGTGCATCCTTTAAACACTGCATAGGAGTCAGTATAAATGTATACTGGTTCTGTTGTCTCAGCTTCCTTAAGGACCATGCTCCACACAGCAACTAACTCCCCTACTTGGGCACTACCCTCTCCCTCAGTTATCATATGCTCCCCTGAATCAATATGTAATGCTACTGCTCGATACTTCCACATCTTTCCTTCCCTTTTTGCGGAAGTATCAGTGTGCCACACATTTGTTAAATGGGGTTTAAAATGAGGAGCCACTTTGATATATGATGGAGGGGGTTCTGTATCTGGGTGATCAGAAGGGGTATCCTGTATTTGGAGCATTTTGGGTGTTCCCTCCTCTATCTGTCAAGTGTGACAGTAGTGGTCTAACTGGGCATACCACTTCCTTACTGTTTCTAGTTGAGCTACTCCTACAGGGGGAGGAGTTCCAGCCAATATTGGTTTCAGGATCTTAAAGGGCCCTCGTAAGATGATGGGCTGCTGTCATATAATCCTCTTGGCTTCCTGTAAGACTAGGTTAACCACAGAGAGTCCTTTCTCCCAAACTGAATACCATTTTTCAGCATCCCTAAAGATACACGAGAAAAACCCTATAGGATGAGTAGGACCTTCAGGTCCATGCTGCCACATATGTATAGATAACCCATGAATTGCAAAACCCCATTCTATGTGGAGTGGGTCTGTTGGATGTATTGGCCCTAGGGCCTGGTAAATCCCTGCTTCAAAAATTAATAATTTCAGAGCCTGTTCATGGACAGGTGTCCAGTCCCAAACAGTTCTTTTATGGGTTAAATCATATAAAGGGCGAGCTATGATAGAAAAGTCAGGGATGTGTTTTCTCCAGAACACTAGCAAGCCTAGGGCATCCTGCAATTCTTTCTTATTTTCAGGCATTTTTACTTGTTCGAGGGTAGACAAGGTTTCAGGAGGTATACACACAGTCCCTGCTTTCCACCAGATACCTAAAAATTTTACTTCAGGTGATGGGAGTTGCACCTTTTCGGCAGGAATTTGGAGCCCTAAATTCTCTAAGTAAGTGGCTAATGATTTCTCTCTGGGTTTGCCCCACCGCAATGGTGTCTGGTCCTGCAATTAGCACATCATCAATATATTGATATACTTTTACTCCATCTTTAGGAGTGATCTGATTTAGTTCCTGGGCCAATGCATAGTGAGCAATGGTGGGTGAGTGGCAATAGCCTTGGGGAAGTCATGTAAATGTATATTGTACACCTTCCCAGGTAAAGGCAAAGAGGTCCCTATCTGCTTCTTTTAAGGGAACCATAAAGAACATGTCTTTCACATCAATGGTTGCTAAAATCCGGTGACCCTGTTCTTGTATGGTTGCAATTAATTCTGCTATATTGGGAACTGCAGCTGTTAATGGGCCAATATTGGTGTTCAAGCGTCGATAGTCAATTGTCAATTGCCACTTCCCATTTGGCTTGCGGACTGGCCATACAGGGGAATTATAGGGTGAGTGCATAGGAATAACTATGCCCTGTTCCCATAACTCAGTTATCACTGAAGTGATCCCTTCCCTTGCTCCCAAAGGCAAAGCATAAGGTTTGACATTAACTATTTTAGAAGGTGGGAGAGTTGGTGCAGACTGCAAAAGCCTCACAGAGATTGAGGGTCACCTGAATTTCCCTTCTCTTCCCTTAGAGTCTACCCATGACCGGCCATTTAAGAGGTCGAGTCCTAGAATATTGGTGGGTAGAAGGCCTAGTATCATATTAACCTCAACAGGGGACGAATCCGCTGGCAGCCAGCATTTAACTTTAGCTGTTGGCTGCGGTTGGGAGCTTCTGAAAACATCTGTGACCCATATCTGCTTCTTATCTGCAATTATTCCATTGCAGGTGGCAACATCTGCCCAGAGTGCTGACATTTGAGCACCCGTATCAACTAAAAAAGTTACTGGGGTCTTAAAGGGACCAAGGGGAAAAGTGATCAACAGGTCTCCTGTCTTATTTTCAGTGAGCCTCCTTAAATACACCCACTGGCTGTCCCCTGGCTAACTTACTGGGGTCGGCCTGTCTAGTTTCCTGTCCTGCTGACAGTCATACCTTCTTCTGGGGCAGTAGGCATTTGGGGAGTGGGAGTTGCCAGCAACTGCAGATTCACCCTGTTATCACCCCGAGCGTCTAATTCAGTATGGGGAGGCTCCTTGTTCTTGTCTTTCCACCCTAGGACCAACTTTTCTAGGACAGAGGTGGGCATGCCTCCATCACATCCAGGGGAATTCCCTTTTCTATCCCTTCTGCCCACAACAAATTCCGCTGACCCCCGTAGGGCTTTTTGGTGTTTACAGTCTCAGACGGGGGAGGTTGGCCAGGTCCTTCTATTCGGCGGATAGCAGGCTTAGCCCTGCTTTCTTCCCTTATGAGACCCATTCTCCGGCCATAGTTAATCAATTCCTTTGCCACTGCTCCCCAGGTCAGGGTCCCTCCTGCATTCCACCTGCCTCCTCTAGGTGCTATTGCATCACATAATCTATCCTGCAGCTGGACAGCATATGATTTCAAAGAATCTGGTAAACCTCAGATTAGAGGAGTCATTCTATCAGGATTGGCATTTAACAACATCGGAGAGGGCTGTTGTGGCACTAATCACCTATCATGCATTAATTGGAGACAAGCAGTTTTCTGTAAGCTCTCAGTTAACGGATTTATAGAAGGGGTGTCTAACCGTGGTGGCTCTCCTCTTTCCATTTGGTCTATTCCCCCTGCCCAGTAAGCTGCCCGCTGCGTCAGAGACCAGTTTCCTAGGATCATCGGTAGTTAGGAACACCTCAGGCCCCCAATATCTTTGGGCCCCCACTGGTTGATGACACCCTCCACACATATTCTGCTTTGGTCTCCTTTGCTAGTTGGATATATTTTTCCTGAATTTTAGATAATTCAGTGGCGGAATATGGTATTGTCTTAATGATCACTTGTGGTGCACCACCATTTTGGCCATTGTCTATGGTTTCTGTTTTAATTAATGGCCTCATTGCTATCCCTTCATCCTCAGGGTAAAAAACGTTTCTGGTACATTCTAACTCTTGATTTGGGTATAAAGATTTTTGCTGTTTCACCTGAACTACCTCTAGACCTTCCTGGTCTAAGTCCAGGTTGGATCATTCGTCCTCCTCGGCTCGCAAAATTCTTTCCCGATCTAATGCATCAGACAAGGCGGCATGAAGCTGCTGCATTGTATTACACTCAGCAGTTAACTGCTTTTGCAGGACTTTAACTAAATCCTGCAGGGACTGAATCTTCTCCTTATCTGCCTGCTTCGCTCTCATTGTTTCCTGTCTGTCTTCCTGGACTGCTACGAGTGCAGCCCCTAAAACTGCACACACTAGAGCCTTCCCTTTTCCTGGGCAAAACCTGCCTTCTTTTGCTAGCTTCTCAATTCTTCCTACAATGGCTTCTGGGTCGTGCCGGTGGTCTCATGCCCAGGCTACTCCTTGTGCGGGAGAGTGGGCTTTATAAGCAATTAGCTTCTCTAAAACAGAGGAACAGTCAGACACAGAAGTTTTCCGGGTCACCATGTCTGCCACTGCGCGGATCTCTCCCAGCTTATTGTTGAGAGATCCTTCCCAGATCCTCACTGTCCGTTCTCCAAGTGGAGGCCCAGTATCCCGTTAGAATCTCCCTTCCAACAAGGGAAATCCCGTATAGGCAGTTAGCCTCTCTGAAACAGGGAACAGTCAGACTCAGATATTTCCCGGGCCTCTATGTCTGCCACTGCTTGGATCTCTCCTGACTTATTGTTGAGACATCCTTCCCAGATCCTCCTCACCCATTCTCCGAATGGAGGTCTGGTATCCAATTAGAAACTCCCTTCCAACAAGGGAAATCCTGTCCGTGATGACAATTAAGATGTCGCGTCCCCAAGTTAGAGCAACTCAGGTTCGTGGATTTCCTCTGTCAGAATTAAGGTGAAACGACACCAGGGCAGTTCAAACAACAATCAACTTTTATTCAACCTAGCTAACCTTGCCCAAGTACAAGTGAACTTATCAATATGAACCTTGCAACATGTCATTAAGCTGCTGTTTGAAAAGAGAAGGGAGGTGTAGAAAAAGAAATGGAAAAAGGAACATGGAACTGTATCAGAAGGAGAGCCCTTCTGCTGAGTCACGAGGTTCAGAGCAGACTCCCTTGCTTTCCGGACTCCTTCTCAAAGAAGACCTAGGGGCAGCTAGATCCACTCCTAGTCTCAGACTTGGTCAACCGTTTATGTTTAAAAGGATGAGGTATAGGGACTGTGGAAAAGAGAGAAGGAAAAGAGGGAGAGAGAGAAAGAAAGAGAGAAGAAAAGGGTTTCACCAGTCCTAGGTCCAGTGTTGGTCCAGCCAGCGTAGAGATCCAGTTCTGGAGGGTGTGCACTGAGAACTCGTTCTCCCTTCTTTTATAGTGTTGTCGTGGTTTAACCCCAGCCAGCAACTAAGCACCACGCAGCCGCTCACTCACTCCCCCCCCATCCAGTGGGATGGGGGAGAAAATCAGGAAAAGAAGTAAAACTCCTAGGTTGAGATAAGAGCGATTTAATAGAACAGAAAAGAAGAAACTAATAATGATAATGATAACACTAATAAAATGACAACAGTAGTAATAAAAAGATTGAAATGTACAAATGATGCGCAGGGCAACTGCTCACCACCCACCCGCCGACACCCAGCCAGTCCCCGAGTGGCGAATCCCTGCCCCCCACTTCCCAGTTCCTAAACTAGATGGGACGTCACATGGCATGGAATACACTGTTGGCCAGCCTGGGTCAGGTGCCCTGGCTGGGCACGAGAAGCTGAAAAATCCTTGACTATAGTCTAAACACTACTGAGCAACAACTGAAAACATCAGTGTTATCAACATTCCTCACACACTGAACTCAAAACACAGCACCGCACCAGCCACTAGGAAGACAGTTAACTATATCCCAGCTGAAACCAGGACAAGTGTGTTCGTTGATGGCCTCAGCATGCGCAGTCCCCACTCCCAGGGTTCTCTGGAATCGGTCAGTGAGCTTTGCGGGGGGGGGGGTTCATTGAGGAGTTGCCTCTCTTTTCCTGCTGGCATGACCGCACAGTCCCATCTTCCGTGAGGCCTCCTCCTCCAGGCGCATATGCTGTGCTCCTTCTCCTGGTCACTTAAGATAAGGAATTGTGGCTTTGGAGAAATGCGGTCGCACCCTCCATGGGGCCCTCTCCTCCAGCCACATTGTCCTGTTCACAAAACTCCAGTGTTTTTACAGAGGACATTTTCTCCACCAAAGTTCTTTAACAAATGTTTGAGACATTGACTATAATTTGTCAGATCGTCACAGTGGCACATAAGACTACAATGATGGCACCGAGATCTGCAGTTGAGCAGAGAGCACACACTGCTCTCCCTTTGAGTGTGAACTCCTCGTGCAGAGAACCAGAAATAAATCCCTCCTCCATGACTAGCTCCTAGCCTGAGGTCTGTGTCCAGTACTGGGGAAGCAGTGGTGTTGACCTCTAACTGCTGACAGCTGATTTGTCTTATTTCCTAGTCTTTCTTCCACAGCTGGACATTTACCTGAAGGCCTTTCTGCCACTGCTCATGAAGAATTTACAATCTGTTAATTAGCAACCTGTAGATGTTGCAAGAAAACTGCAGTCAAAAAAGTACATGATGAAATACAGCAAGCAGCACACTACTGTTACCAATAACAAAGTTATTAAGTCCACATGTCTAAAGATCACCTATGACAATCAAGAGCAGTTGCACTAGACATTCATAGTAATCCCCAGAAATATGTCATCAAAGCTTCATAAGCCTGTTATGGATGCACAGTCATGGATTGGGACAGTGAAATCTGTGTGATGGGGCAGCAGCCACGCAGCCCCTCGATCTCACCAGCCTCATCAGGGCTGCAGGCAGCACTCCTCTCTGACCCAGGCACCTTTCCTGGCTGCAGGAATCAGCAATAAGGTTTGCTAGCAATCCAAAATGTTTTGTTGCCTTGATGGGTAAGTAGATTTTTCTTCTAAGATTCCTTCTTTCTTTATTCATTTTGATTAAATTATTTCTTCACATCTATATTAACATTTCAGACCACCTTTGACCTATGATGACAAAGGAGTTCTTTCATATATATGTATTTATATGCATGCACGCACACACACATGCAAAAATGTATGCGCAAGTATGCATGGAAAGATTAGTTTTTCATTCATTCATTCATTCATTCGTTCATTCATTCATTTTCTTCCTATATGAAAGTGAGCTGTGATCTGTCAAATAGATGTTTTCCAATCTCCCTTCAAATTTTGTGAAGGACGATACACATATTCTCTGTTATTGCAACCGGAAGGTAAAAAAATGAAGATCACATTAATTTTAATACTTTGTACTTTATTCTGTTGGGTTTTTTTAAATACCAGACCCAATTAATCACTGTTTATAATTTCTTGACCATTAAGCAATTGACACCCCTAGATAATCCAGCTGCTGATTTCCAAAAATAGACAGCACATATGTTTGACTGAGTTACTAAAACTAATGTGACTAAAATGAAAATACAATAAAAGAAGAGACTGTTTGCAGTTCATGTAAAATGAAGGATCCAAAACTTGGATCCAACGAAACAAGTTATGACATGCTACAGTTTTCATACTATACATGCTAAGACACGCTATGATTTTCATTCCATTAGTAATAAAATAGAAAACTCAATCTCATATTCATAAAGACACTGGGAAGCTGAAAGACATTCTTCACGAACTAGCTCAGTAAGAGTTTTGAAGCAAGGGACCACAGCTAGGCACTCAGCCATAGGACCTTTATAAATCTCTGTTTTCCCCTTCTTCAGATGCAAAGAGAGGTACAGTGCAGTTTGTATTTTCCTTCTGATGCAAAGTTATTGCAGAAGTTTGCATAAGGACAATGCTGAAATTTTGTCTAAGCATCTAATTGACACATTTGTTTTGAGCCTGCCCATTTGGGACTAAAACCAGAAATTGAGCCAGAAATAAACAGAGCTCTCAGCAGAGACTATGCATAAGTCATCTTCTCTAGCAGCAATTACAGCCTATTTCCAGCCTATCATACAACGATTTTATCCTTTTAATGAACTTTTACTGTAAATTCTTCTTTCCACGTACCCATAACTTAAGTATAAGTTCTTCTTTACACTTGCTGTTATTTTTGCAGGCAGTTCTATTTTTGTAGGAAGGGATCAAGAGAGTGAAACTTATTAAAATTTTATTTTACTGCTCTGGAGTCTTTAGAATTTAAAAAAAACCCACCCAAACAACAAGAAATCAAGAAGTCTTTCAGAAGCATTTATGTTTTTCCTCTGACTCAAAAAAAACCAACCCCAAAAAACCAAACAAAACCAAACCCAAAAAAGTCTATAAAACTAATTCTTTCCCATTTTACAGGAAAGGTTACAAGTTAACAGTTACATATAAGGCTTACCTTGTGTGCTCTGATATCATCTTGTTCTTGAATACCACTGTGTTTACAGTCACTGAAGTCAAATGACTTATTGTACAGTGAACATAATGTGATGCCAAATGTAGGTCCTTCGTTTGAAATGTGGATGTATCTAGTCCCAGCCATCATCCTCTCCTCCCTAAGCTTTACAAAAATCCCGTGTGCTCAGGAGAGCAGGTTAGTTATTGCTTTAAATACTTTGGTGAAAATCCAACATTGATATTCATGGAATTATTGGAATCACTCTGGATTAAAATAAATATTGCTGAAGGAATGTCATACACAGAGAGATAACACAATGGAGTTTTTTGGCAGTTATCTGTGTGTGGTTGAGGGAAAAAAAAATCTTTTCTACATAGATTGTTTAAGTTAGTATGATAGAAAATGGAAATTCCATTCTGAAGTTGCCTGTTCTGGTTAAGATCTTATAAGAAACTGTGGGAAAAACTGATCTTGCAGTTTTGTTGCTGAAAAAAAATTAAAATAAAAAATTGTTTTGCTCAAACAAAAACATTTAATTTTACAAAAAATATATTTTTCATATTTAATATTCATTTTCTTTATAAAAACTTCTGAATTAAAAAAACTCTATAGATAGTCTCTACAAATAGGTTTTGAAAACAAAAAGTAATTTTGATTCTGATTCTGATTCTGATTCTGTCCTCCATCCCACTGGGTGGGGGGCAGTGATTGAGCAGTGGCGTGGTGCTTAGCTGCTGGCAGGGGTTAAACCATGACAATAGTTTTTGATTTTTTTTAATTGTTTGGTATTCAAAGAAGACTGAAGCAATTTGTATATTCATTAAGAAAATCCTTTCACAACCAAAGGGGTTCTTTTTCTTTTAAAAATGAAGGAAACTGTCACTTAGTACTTTAAAACTATTTTTTTCCCTTCCAAGTACATGTCATTCTTGGTAAATATAATGTAATCAACATGTGCGTTTTCAGATAGTTACTGACTTTGAGGGGGGGCTGTGTGCCCCCAGGAATCAGTTGCTGCAAACACAAATTCCTTTGCCTTTCCTGAATGACCTTCAGGGCTAGAGAGCACAGACTTGGAATATGGATTTTTTAAATTGATTTACCCAGTGCCCAAAATGTTGGTGATGATCCCCATGAATGGTAGTTCTTTCCATCTTGTGACTCTTTTCCGGTGTTGGTGCCTCTTTGCCAGATACATAGGTAGATGTATAGGGCCATTTGTGGTAATGTTCTTCTTTCCCAATTTTTTTCCCCAAAATGAAATGGCAGGGGCGGAACATATTCCCTAGCATGCTAGCATGGTTTATTTCCTTCAAGGGAATGTATTAGCTTTCCTCTTCCAAGGAATATGTTCATATGATAAAGGTAGGAGGCTTCATTAGAGCAAACCTGAAACTGCAGCACTTAGGTGGCGAGGAAATCTGAAACCATAGCATAGTAGATACTTTTGTCCAATTGCTTCTGAAAAATTAAAAACTATCAAAACACAGACAGGCATAAGCTGTCTGATATAAAGTTGAGCAGCAAGGTTCTTTCAGTCATTTGGAAGGAATTCTGGTATCCTTTAGATTTACCTTTTCCCTCTGCACATCCTTTGAAAAAACAGGCTAGAATTATTCCTCCACTAAAAAAAATTCCATGAGAAAATTTTTTTCAGGGTTTTAAAGTTTTCTGAGTTTTGGTGAAAAAATAAAATAAACCGCTCACTTTGCTCCCAGACATCAAAAGAATTTTGATTTTGAATGACATAGGGATTTTTAATAAAATTTCATACTTCATCAGAAGATATTTTATTTCTGAATGGTGAAAAAAATCCAGTTGTGATGTTTAGTTATTTTGTTGAATGGAGAAAAGCTCTTCTGTACTGTCTCATAACTTTATGGTCTACTCCTTAAGCTACAGGGCTCAAAGAAGCCATCTAGCTGAAATAGCTTCTAATCACTCAGTGGGCATTTCTGAATGAAAGTCACACTGATAGAAATCATATATATACAGGATCAGACATGTATCTTCAAGAGTTATTTATTGTTTGTATAAAATCTCTTCTGATAAAATTTTAAACTGTGAAGAGACAAGAACTTATTAAAGCATTATGTACAAACATATATTTAAAATACTTTTAAAAGCAAGCAAATATTGAAAATATCAAATCTGACACTCTGAAAAAATGCTATGTCCAAATAAGATTGCTAGCAGAGCTGCATAGGGGGTCCTAGCATACTTTTGACTCTGCAGAAAATTTTACAGTGACAAATCTGCTTTAACTCCAAATGGGAATTAAAATAAAATGGAGGCAGAAAACCTGGTATGCCTGAAGTCACACTGGGTATCAGAGCAGAGAAGGACTTTGAGTGGAAGGTTTCCATCTCTCTCTTCTTTCAGTAGTCTATGGAGGTGTTCAGCGCCTCCATTTCACAGGTCCCAGGCATCCCAAATGAGGCATCCAGAAAGGAGGACAAAATTGTTGTGAAAAATGTGACTTTGTGGAAGATGTCAGGAGACAATACAGTTGTCACTGGACTGTTCTTTAATAGCAATAGGTAGAAAGTTGCATTTCTCTTTCCAGCAGTCATTCACTACACTCTCTATGTCCTCAGATGAATGGAGTAGGCTCTTTACCAGCAAGATTCTCATTCATTATACATCTGAGTCATTCTGTAGGAAACAACCAGAACACCACTGAACAAGACAGATTTCTGTGGGAAAGAGTACGTGGTCATATATTACAGTAACCCCTTCACTGGAATCCATTTTCCTTTTGTATGTGTAAGCTGAAGAGGAGAAAGCACTCAAAAAAGTTTTGGTAGCCACATTTAGATGGAGTGTTCATGTTGCTAAAAGAGTTGGGTTGTGCAAACCAGAATATTCAAACATCTCCAGGTTTTGTCAGAGTTGATCTTTATTTACAATTTATTTACAATTCAGATGTCTACATTTTAGAGTTTCCTTTGTAGACTGAAAAATTGAAATTTTCAATTTTTTACTAATTATCTAAAGGTAATAACAAATAGCTCTTTCCAAACACTGATTAGATGATGTCAATAAACTTTAATGTAGTAGTCTTAAAAAAATGGGCAAAAGCACAAGAGTTAAAATATTTTTAAAGTAAAATACATATTTGGAACAACTGAAACATTTGAGAGAAATACATTCAAAATGTATTTAAATATTTTTTTGGCTATGAAAAATCTGAAAAAAGATTCAGAATAACTGTTGAATTTAATATATGTATTAGAAGCAGAAACCAATTTGATTCTAAATGTATTTAATAATTATATGATCAAGTTTCTTACGATGTTAAGGGATCAAGAAAAAATCCAAAGGGTTCTTACTTTTGTGTTACATATTCCTGGGAAAAAAAATTAACTTTAACTTTTTACATATTTCAAAGTATGCCTAATTTCTCAAAAAGCAAAATTAAAGGACACAAATCCTTTATGGGGATTTTGTCTTCTTGGATTTTCACTTCTGATAGGAAACAAAACATTTAATTTTTAAATTGCTTTGAACTCATTTTCCATTTTGCCCAAATAGAGCCTCACTTTTGATAGCACCAGAAAAAACAAATCATGTAGCTGGAGGATGACCATGACTTTAAAGGCACTGAGCCCCACAATAGCAATAATGGTATTTTAAGGTAAGAAGAGCAGGGTGTAATATTCAACTCTGTTAGCATGAGTTCTACATATCAATAAGAAGTACCCTGCAGCTTTTTTTTTTTTTTGAGTTGTACAATTATTTTTTTAGTATAAATATAGATCCACACTAAAATACAATAAAAAGAACTAATAATGAGAAGGAATGGGAATATACTGAAAGAAATTATTCTGGTTTATTTTTATTTTGATGGGGTGGCTTGTTTCTTATGTGAGCAATTGGAGCACTGCAATGGGATTTTATTCTGTGAGAGAGATTAGAGGCTTTGAGAATCTGATTTTTGATGAGCAATTGAGCATAGTACATATAGTAGTAGCTGGCAGAGGACAGAGAGACAAAACCAGTGGGCATTTTTTGATGTAGACATACCTTGGAGTATAAGGGCATACCTGGAACACAACGCACAAGGCAGCAGCTGAAATTTTAGGGAGGCCAAAGTATACACATAATGCACAGCAATTTACAAACATCTACATGTATGCAGTTAATGCACTGAAATGTTCTCTTTAGCATACTTAAAGCATTAGTAGGAGACATTTCTCAGCCCTTAGATGATTTTTGATCTGCATGAAGGATAGATAGGTGAAGACATGAAGAGTAGCAACAGTGCAACTGGAGCACCTGGTTTGTTGTTGATATTTGGGGGTTTTTGTATGAGGATAAATGGAAGAGGTAGGGACTTTTGAAGAAGTTTATCTAGCTAATGAGATAGATGGTGATGAAATAGGCAATGAAAAGACCCTAAAACAGTTAGTTTAGAAACATCAAGATAATACTGAGATTTTTTTTTAAAGGCCAATTACTGATTCATCAAATATAGACTCAAACTAGTCATTTATGGGAATAACTGAATGATCATGAGGCTTGGAAAGATAGAAATAGTTTAAATTCAAAAGTGCAATGTGCAAAAGTGCAAATCATTGTCAAATCAAACTAGTTTCCTTGTCTTAACACTGTAACTGGCCCAGTGGGTAATGTGATAAAACTCCACTTTAGTAAGGGGATTTGACATTTGTCCCACGTAATACACTCCTAAGCAGATTTAAGGTTTACAGTCAAGATGAAATCACCACAATGTGGATGCATAGCAGCTGCAAAAAATACTCACAGAGTGTAGATAACTCTTCATTATTAAATAGGAAAGTGAGTAAGTATATTAAAAGAACTACAAATAGTTTAGTCCAGGCAGTGAAAACAAGTGAGAGATGGTAACAAAGGAGGTAGGGAGAAGACAATATGATAACAGCCTGCCAGTAAATAAGAGATAGTCTTAAAAAGGAGAGTGTTTAATCATTCTCTGTGCCCTGAACACATGTAAGAAGAGAGAAAATCATTTAATAAGAGACAAAGAACAAGTAGAAAACTTTCCAGTCATGAAGGGTCATCCTGTGAGTCATGGGACATGAAATCTACACAGATTGCAAATTCTCCTTATCCAAAGGATTTTTAGAAACAGGTTTTACAGATATAGATCAGAGAAACTAGAGATACTGGGTCAAACCAAAACACAGACTAAAGGATCATTCCCCATCTCTTCCAGCGCCACGTTTCTATCTTCACTACAATTTATTAACAAAAAGGTCTATGATATGGTATGAAGTATTATACCATCTGGTTTTGTAAGGCAAAGCAGCTCCCCTGAAGTCAATAGTGACCATTTGATTTCTGATGAATGAATATTTGATTGTAGGAATCCCTTTACTTAGTACAAAAAAAAAACAAACCAAAAAAACCCCACAACTATATTTAAAAAAAAAACCAACAAAAAAAACCCAAACACCAACATACAAAAAAACCCAAAAACAAACAAACCGAAAAACTTTTCTTTCTAACCATCAAAGAACAGAAAACTACTTTTCAGCTAAGGCAAAGTAAGAGATCCAACAAAAGCTGCTTATGGGGTTCCTGCCAATGCAGAGGAAATATTATGAGAAGGAACCCAAAGTACTCCCTAGGAGGGAAGGGCAACTACACCTAAGTACTTTCTTTTGGCATAATTTATACTTGTAGTAGTAACATCTTAGAAAGTCACACTTTCTAAATACCCCTGAGATCTCAAACATCTTCCATTTTAGGGGAATATTCAAATACAAGATGCTTGCAAGCAGTTATTTTATAGCCCAACTCCTAAGCACAGTGGCCTGTTATTACTCTCTTACACTACTGAAAATCTTTTCTGTAGAAATAATCTTTAAAATTCTCTCATCTTCCTTTTCCAGACTGAAAGATGAAACCACAAGGTGCTAGAATGTGTAAATACAGGATATTTTTTTAATGGTTTTCTATGGATTGGATGGGGTTTTTTCCTTCTCATTTACTTCTGGAAGCTAAGTGTGAAGTTCTTTGGATAGTGATGTTGAGCTGTTCATGTAATATATTACTTTTCCTCCCACCAATGTACTTCTGTCATGGTTTAAACCCAACTGACAACTAAGCACCACACAACCGCTCACTCACTGCCCCCCACCCAGTGGGATGGAGGACAGAATCAGGAAAAAAAAAAAGGTAGAACCCATGGATTGAGATAAGAACAGTTTAGTAGAACAGAAAGAAAGAAACTAATAATGATAGTAATAACAATCCTAAAATGACAATAATAATAATAAAAGGATTGGAATATACAAAACAAGTGATGCACAATGCAATTGCTCACCACTTACCAAACAACGCCCAGTTAGTTCCTGAGCAGTGATCCCCCCAGGCCAACTGCCCCCGGTTTATATACTGGGCATGCTGTCACATGGTATGGAACATTCCTTTGGCCAGTTTGGGTCAGCTGTCCTGGCTGTGTCCCCTCCCAACTTCTTGCGCCCCTCCAGCCTTCTTGCTGGCTGGGCATGAGAAGCTTAAAAATCCATGACTTAGTCTAAACACTACTTAGCAACAACTGAAAACATCAGTGTGTTATGTACTGAATTCAATACATAACACTGTACCAGCTACTAAGAAGAAAATTAACTCTATCCCGGCTGAAATCAGGATGGGTTCTCATGAGAGTTTTTTTTCAGACTAACACTGTCCAAGAGGCCATAACAATTTAAATAAGCTGCAGGCTATTAATCAAATGTTAATACTTTTATAGAAATCAAAACAAATTGAAAGCTATACCTGTTTTTAAGAACAGTGGTAATTAATGAGGAAAGTAATGCAGGTCAATCTAATAAGATAACTATTGGAAACTAAGCATTGCAAAACACTGCAATATTGCAGGGGATCTGGGTCTGACAAGATTTTTAATACCAACTGAAAAACGCAAATTATCTATTTGAGAAGAGATAAACTTGTACCATTTTTGGAACAGACATAATTTTAACATTGAGCTTGTAACCAGAACACAGAAAGCTGTGAAAAGATTTTCAGACAGTTTCTGAATTTGTTGGTCTGGGCCCAGCTTTGCTTTTATATACAGTAATGCATTGCAGTAAGTCTCTGGGATATAAAACTGAATAAAGAAAGGAGGGAGGCCAGCCTTGGAGTCCAAGTTCATTTGCATGTGGAGCTCACACATTTTCATTAGTGGGTTTCTCAGACACACAGGTGTCATTTGCAGCTCAGAGTACCTGCTCTAGTGGATGGGTGGCCCACAAATTCAGCACTCTATTCAACTGGAATGCTCTTTACAAGGTTTGGCCTAAGAAATTCAGAAACAATAAAAAATAGGGGAGAAGGGTGTTCAAGTTAGATGAAAGTATATTCTAGGCACAAAACCTGTTAATAAATGGCATTAGTAGGAAGTTATTTCTTGTGAATTTTGGGGGGGGGAAAAGCATCTGTAAGTTAGGACAACATATATCAGGAAATCAGAGTGAGTCACCACTTAGAAGGACATAAGAAGGGCAAGAGCTGCTCTAAAATATATAGAAGGAAGAAACAAATGCAAGTATTGAAATTCTTATTTACAGGAGAAATTGTAACTAACAAATGGCAAGAATGAAATGAGAATATTAATATATTAACTTGCTTCACTTCTCCTTAAATCCACAAATATATTCCTACCCTGTCGTAATAACATACTTAAAGCAATAGCCAAGGAAGGTGGTGAGGCAAAGAGCAGACTAGAAATCTAAATGGAGTAGAGAAAATTGGGTCTAAAATTTTCTTCTTGTCTCAGTTATGAACAATTTGTGTTGAGTTTATTACCTGAAAAAGGGTCATGTTTAAAGATGAAGGCAGTCAGGGAAGCACCATTCACTACAGTTTATTACAGCTAAGCAGGAAGCTCCTGACAGAACACAACAGAGACAGGGCTGCTGCACACCCCAACCAACCAGGCTGAAGGCTGAAATGAATGCCAGCAGGAGATTATCAAACGTAACAGGACTACATGTGTACAGTGGCACCAGGAAGGAGAGCGGTGGACCGTGATGAACTCATCCTCCTCCTTCATATTGCTCCTGCAGTATGCAGACAATGGTTCTTGCGATACAAAGGCAACTTCATACCTGCTTTGCCAGGACTCCCCAGCAGAAAAGTTACAGAGCGGTTGATGCACTGGGTTTGAGGCTGGTACCTTTCTTCTCTCCTGAAAGTCATGAGAGCACACTCTGCTCAGCTAACCGCCCTGCCTCCTCTAGAGGCTGGCTGCTCATGCAGTGCCCCTCACTACCTGCAAACTGCTGCACCATGATGTATCTATCCCAGGTTGGCAAGAAGGTTGAGAGAGGCTTGCTAACAGAAGCTAATGAGGAAACTCAGATAAAAGGTGATTAGAAGAAAACTGGAGAGTGGGAAGGATGGTGCCAGAAAAGAAGCATGAATGTCAGCAATACAGCAGGACACAGCTAGCGAGAGCAAAGTTGGGGGACTCTGTGAGAAACAACTGCCCGGCATTTCAGTACCATGCTGTCATTGAGGAGTGTCTAGAGTGAAAACAGAGAGCCAGGAATTTTGCCTTCCTGCAGCAAATAACTGCAGCTACTACTGCTCTATCTGAGCACAACAAGTACTGTGTCCACGGCATGGAGACAGCAACACAGCCTACTAGGGTTGATGTTCCTTCAGTATGATCTGAGTGTAATGAACCAGCCACAGCAATTTTTGTTAAAAGCCGAAAATAGTCCTCTTGTCTAAGCAGACTGTTGTTGCAAACCATGCATTATACAGTACCTTCTAAGAGGAGCTCTGATTTTTAGGCTGTTGCTTAACTTTCTCTGAGCTGATAGTGACCGTATGGGGACCCCTTCCTTTCTTAGGCAGTGAACATAAGTTACAATTCAAACCCAAAGTTCAGAGCTGGTAAAAACAGCCCATTGGTGCTGAAGAGATCCCCTGCAGTTCCACAGGTCATCAGGTGAGAGCCTGCAATGTCAGACCTGAGCCATTGGGTAACACAGGGCACAAGAGGACACATTTATTATACACCCCTTGGAGGTAGACTGGTAACAAAATGGAGAAATTAAAACACCTGGGAAAGGACAAATATTTTTAAGGACTGTGTGCCAACAGTTTGAGAGACAAGAAAAATAGGACAGGACAACTCAACATCCCAACTGTGCAAAATTGTTTGTGAAGAGGTTGACATAAGCAGTCCTAGACTGAGCATGTTCAGTGACAGGATTGAGTAGAGAACTGTACAATGTTTTGAGAGAGAGAGGGAAAATGTGAAGACCTCAGATACAGACAAGACAAAAAATTCAGGTGAAGGTAGGACCCAGGTATTGCTTGATTTGATATCTGATGCATTTTTTTCACTAAATAGGCTTTGAAACAATGGGAAGGGATATTGCTGTGCAACCAGAGAATAACAAGTTTAGTAGCTATATTTAAGAATATGCAGTGTTTCAGACAACCATAAGTCCATTAGTCTGACCTCTGTGTTACACAGGGCACTAGATCGAACTGTGAAGGAAAGAATAAACAATGGAAAGGAAATGGGAAACAGGATAAACTGCAGCAGACTAAATAAGGTCAACTTGATATCTGTATGAAACAAGGTAATTAAAGGTCTAGATTAAGCAGGCACAATACACCTGATCTATGTGAACTTCAGTGAGACATTTAAAGCAGACCACACTGGAGAAGACAGGAGCTAGTTGAATCACAGAGCAAGTAAGGAACTGGCTAACATGAAGCTGCGCGAGGTGAACAAACTTCCTGATTACATGAATTTTGAGGCATTGCCAATATCTGAGAAAGATCAGAGTATTTTATGGGAATAACTGAATGATCATAGTTTAAATTCAAAAGCGCAATGTGCAAAAGTGCAAATCATGCCTTAGTAAAAAGACAGCAGAAATGTCTGCTCCAAGCTGACTCATCAGCTGAGAGCTAAAAATGATAAAAATATCTGGGCAAGCCAATGCATTGTTAGGAGAGCTATGATCTACCAATGTGTTGCAACAGAAAGAAAGAAAGAAAAATATCCAAACATTTGTCAGTCGTAGCATTTCCGGGGGAGATAAAGATGTGTTAATGCAATTGTACAAAGCATTGAGGAAATTCCATCTGGAGAACTTATAATTCCAATCATTCACATTCAAAAAAGATAAAGTCAAACTGGAATGAAGGAAAGGAATAAGCCTGTCTTAACAAATGAGACCAAAACAGCCTGCCCTGTCTAGCTTAGCAAAATGAAGCTTGAAATCTAACATATTTTCATAAAGTGGGGTAAACACCATGAAGAACCTGTACTAGCAGAGATAGGGGCATGAAAACAAACATACAAATGCCAAATACTTTTAGACTGCAGATAGGAACTAGTCATATCATAAAGTGAACAAGGAAGGGGCTAACAGGAAGTAGAAGAGTGAGATAATGAAATTTCCCGATGACACAAATTTTGAGGCAAGTCAATAAAATGGAGTTTTGGAATAGCCTTCTAAAATTTTACAGGAATAAAAAGGAACAAAATTTAAAACTCTAATAAATTTAAGATCGAACTCCATGAGTTCATGAAAGAAATATTGATATGGTTGACTGACCTAGTAGGAGACTGGACTGGCTGACCCTTGTAGTCGTACATTCTTATATTGCTTCTTTAGAAATACATAACTTTATGTTAAAGCCTTCAAAAAGCCATGAGTTACACTGGATTTTTACAAACACCTGACCATCCCAGATGTTTCTATTCTGAGGGAAAAAAATACACCCCCAAAGCCCACTGACAATTTTAGAAACAACTTCATCATGAGCAAATATATCCATATTTATTATATCTTTTTGACAGTTATAAAATAGAGCCAAGGAGGAAAATGAACCTCTTTGTCCCCCTCCATTCTTGACTTGTAGGCCACAAGGAATTAGATATTCTTCCTGTTCCTTGTTAAGTGTGCAACACAGCCCCATGATTTATACCCTTTAGAGGGATTCTACAATGAAAAATCTTTCCAGGAGCCCTAATGAAGGCCATTATGTGCTCTTAACATGCGATTAATGTATGTTTCAAATTAGAAGGTCTCCTTATTAATGCTCTGTTGTTATGCTTATCTGATGCTTACTTATACGAAACAATGAAACAAAATAAATGAACCCTTGTTCAGCAGGAGCTGTCAAATTAGAAACTGTTACAAAGTAATAATTAGGGAAAATGGATCACAGTGTTCAGGCTTCAGCAGTGATTGTCCCTTTGTGGGCCATTTACAAAATCTAGTCATTGGATCTGCATGCAATTTTAATGAAGCCACAAGTAAACAAACTGCAAAATGATGTGGGCAGGAGTTTGATCACTTTATGAGGCAGACTTTCATATGATACTGGGTTTTTTCTCCCTCTTTTCCTACCCTTTGCTTCTCATGCCAGTGATTCTGGTTAGAGAGGATTAATTTAAGATTTGCTTTCACACTGTGGTATTTGAAAAATGGTGATGTCTTCTGACCCCTATAGTATAGGTTAGCTGCAATTACATCAGTGGGCTATGCTGTATTTTTTTAAATTTATTTACTTATGAAAACACAGGAATCATAAGGACAATCTCGAGATGCTGTAACAAACCTACAATCCCCCCAGATGAAGTGTAGGGCTCTGGCGCAGGGTGGATTGATGCCAAACACCAGTGAGGAACCAGCTCCACCAAGACACCCTTTCAAAGTTTGCACTGATTTCTCCTCTTCTGATTAGCTATGCCAGGAGAAACTGCACGTATTTCAGCTTCCAGCATTTGCAGGAGGATGGAGGCAGTTTGCTCCTTTTCTTTTTTCTTTTCTTTTCTTTTCTTTTCTTTTCTTTTCTTTTCTTTTCTTTTCTTTTCTTTTCTTTTCTTTTCTTTTCTTTTCTTTTCTTTTTTCTTTTCTTTTCTTTTCTTTTCTTTTCTTTTCTTTTCTTTTCTTTTCTTTTCTTTTTTCCAGCAGCCCGGCTGCCTGTTAGCAGGCTCTGGGGGGCGACGGGGGTGACCGGTGCGGGGGCTGGGGGCCGAAGCGCGCTCTGCTCTGCGGGGAGCGGAGCTTCCCTGCCCCACCTGGTGGTCACGGCAGGAGGAAAACAGTTTAGGAAAGGATGAGCGGGGGGGTGGGGGTGGGGCGGAGTGGGGGGAAGTCTCTCCCGGGGCCGATTGTTGTTTTAACACTTCTCCACAAATTAGTTAGTTTATTGGGGGAGGGGGGTGGGGGTGGGTGTCAAACGGGCTTCGGTGCTTTTGCTTGCCTTCAGTGGATCTTGATAGTGCTTGAGAGTGCTTATTAGGTTCATTTATTTTCTTGATAAGCATCTAAAAAGAAAGATAAATCCCCTGGTTTCCTAAGCAGCAATACCATTGCTTTCAAAATCTCTGATACTCCTTCATTTAAAGACCCATAAAATGTTTCTCTCTTTTCCCAGAAATTCCCTTTGAGGAATCTACTGACAAATGTAAACTGGCCTCTCTATTTGGGCTGGAGAGTCCCACTGCTTCAGAATTATTCATGAAATGTCTGGAATTGGAAACTGTGCTCTGAAAAAAAAATTTTGTAGGTTACAAGAAAAGGAGTTTGTGTCCTAAAAATACCAGAGAGCTTTGAGGAAGAAGATGTTCCAGTTACAGGGTCTTCTGCCCATCACTCACTTTTGGCAATGAGTGAGCGAGCTGGGCAGGCTGCTGAGCAGCTTCTGCATTTCCTCTCTGGGGCATCCTCAGGCCACCACTGAGTTTGCAAAGCTCCTACATGTAGAGCTGGGGGTTCATTCTGTCCCCCTTGGCAAAGGCTGGCCATATAGAGGTCTTACTCCCCCTGGACACATTCAGCAAGGCCTGCAAGAGCACAAGAGGCTGAAATTAAGTAGCCCAGGGGTCACAGCAAAGGAATGTATTCATTAACACTAAACGAAAGCCATTGCTCTCATGAGCCTACAAAAACATGTTAAGGCAATAAACCAGGCAGAGAGGCTGATGCAATGAGAGGGAAGCTGCTGTGGAGTTTCAGGGATGTGGGGAATTTTTTTTCCAGTTGTAGTGACCTATGTCCCTGGGATGCTGCAATGTGTGTTGCAGTGCTATATGGCAAATCACAGCTGCTACGGCAAAAGAGCGAGTGGCAAAGCTCTGGAGGTGATATAGTAGGAAGTAACTGCATATGGGTTGACTTTGAGTCAAGCACCACTACCCCAAGCATAATTGCAAGGCAGATAGCAAGTGCTGAGATTTGAAGGGTATATGCCCTGACATCTGCACTGAGCCAGCCAGCTTGTGAAGTTATTAAGTGTCCCCTTTTTGTTTTCTCTTTTCTTCAGATGTTTTTGAAAGATTTTAGTCTGAGGCAGAGTCACCTGTTGATATTCTGGATGAAGATTATATTGTCTCTTGTGACAGGAATCTAAATCTTGGGAGGCAGATGCCTTATGAGAAAAGAAAATGCTTTTCATTGCTTCACTTCCACTTGATTGCATTTCCACAATATTTACCTAGGAAATGGGTATACAGAGCTCAAACTCACAAGCGCCATTGCCCTGGCCACCCCACACACACCACTCACCTGTAAAGCCCAGGTGCAATTCAGCCGCTATTCCCAGTGCTCCCAGTTCCAGCATCACATTATATATTTCCCTGGATCCCTGATCATGTTCTCTCACACCATATGACTTGGCCAGTGCAGGTGGGCTACAAAGCCCATCCCTATTTGGATGATGTGCTTCAAAGCCAGATTTGATAAACTATCCCAAGAAGGAGGATGACTGGACAAAAAAAGGTTCAATTTAAAGTTCTATAAGTGAATTAAAAGTGTAAAACTGACAGAAAGTTAAAAGCTAGGACTGTGAAGCCTTCACAGATACACAAAATTACTTTTATTGATTTATTTCCTCTAATGTCAGATTAAGTTATTTCTCCTTATTTTAAAAGTCAGATTTTTTTTTCCCCTGTCCTTTTCTGCTGACTGGCTGTTCTGGTTTTGTTTTGTTTTTTTAAACGTAATTCTTTTATGAGATAAACCCAAAGACCCTAACGCTACTTTGACCCCACAGCAATGAAGTAGCCTCACAAATAACTGTCTTCCTCCCACCCAATCCTCTGTCAAGTTTCTTGTACAAGAAAATTGTACAAGCTTGGCAAACAAGTTGTAGATATCAAAAAATCCAAGAGGGAAATGAAAATGACATTCTTCTTTTCTTACTTTTCTCCTTACCTGTCAAGAGCTTAGGTTAATGGAAACCACTGTCTCAGTTTTTAAAAGGCTTTTTGCCTCAATTCAGCATTAACAAAAATACTAAAATTAAAGGGCAGAATTAGGCAAACTCGTAAAAATATATTCTATACCCAAATAACCATAAAAATATATGCTCCTCTCATATCACTGCATGTCAAACCTGGTAGATTCCAAGCTTTGGGGCAAGTCCTGTCCTCATCCTAACCCTGCACTGAGACCCAGCTGTGCATCAGGACCCTCAGAACCTCTCTTTCCTTGTCCTTTTTTGCACGTGGTGGGAAGGAGGATGGCCAGGGGAGACAGGAGCTGTAACCAGCTCCCAACGTGGACCACCAGAGGACCATGAGTTTGTGGCAAGCTGCAGTGCCCTCCCACAACTCAGTGCTTATATAGTCACCAGGTTCCTGCTTCAGGATCAAGAGCACTCAGCCCTGGCTAGAGACATGATGTGCCTTGGGTGAATTCCCTGTCAGACCACTTGCTTCATGCAAAGAAATATAAAAGCATGTCTTACCTTATTTCAGTATCAAGTGGATTTAGTTCCCACCACAAGATAAGTAATCCTCTTCTGCTGGTGAAGATAATTTTCTTTTTGCTATCAGTACTATATTTTCTAGAATAAACTGATAAAAAAGTCTCTCAAATAAGTGTGTCTGCAACTGGCATCACACACATAAATGCAACTGCAGGGAACTTGTGCATATTCTTATTAAACTCCCTTTTCCCATCAGGGATTCCCACATCTACAGAGAAGGACCATCCACTGAAAGATGCAGCAAATAAAAAGTCTTACCAGCTCTCAGCTTTCACTCCTAATATGCTACATGACCTACTATAAAGACAGAGAATGAAAAAATTCAACCATAGCTACATCAGCCGCGCAACTTCTCTCTTTTGTGATAACTTTGTTATTTTGTCATTGACCATTTCCAGGAGATAAAAAGATGGTGCTTCAAAACACATTTTCCTTCCTTTAATTTTTAAAGGAAAACAAGCTGAAAAGATTCCTGTGTCATGGACCTGTACTGATGTACTATATCATTAAAGGTTTGTTTTGTATCCATGGATTGCTGTGTGAAGACAAATGTAAGGAAAGGCAGCATGGCAGAAATTTTGGTTCCTTTTTCAAATCTACTTTGCTTTTATCTATAATCCACAGTCTCTGGTGGCAACACAAGCCACCGTTCCCTGCAGGAACCTTAGAACAAAAGCAAGGGTCTTGAATAAAATATTCTATGAGCCTTGTTCCTGTTGCTTGCTATTAGAGAGAAGTCTGTGTTTTCACAGTTCTATGAAAGCAGACTATCACTGTAGGGCTGCCTGTTTGTTTCCACTACAAGTTCTCTCTTTGTAGCTGACAGCTAAATAAACCATTTGGTAATACTGTTAACTTAAAGCCTGCTGCTGATCATCTAGTAGGAAGCAAGTCACATTCTACATGCTGGTTTTTTTAAAGTAAGAATTTCCAGCTACAGTCTTCTCTACAGCACTCGTTTAGCACCATGTACCCACAGAGCACCAGCTTAGGTACCATTTTTTCTTCCTAGTTAACCCTTTCTTGGGCTACATTATTTGCAGAATATTGTGTCTAAGTAGACTTCATCTGCGACAGAATTCCCACTGAAACAGAAGAATATGGGATATGAAAAGTGAGATTAATATAAGGCACACAGACAATTTGCTGACAACCTGATGGATGACTTGACTGCTGCTTTGGAGGAAATAACGTTATAGGACTAAATTCAGAATGTAAGTAAGCCTGGAGGCTGTCTAATTTATTGTGGCCTACATCAATTCTAAGTAAAGGCTGGAGGCACTATGCATATGTCAAACACATCTAGATCTTCCAAACTCGGGCTGATCTTTGTTTCCTTTATCTCTACCTGAAATTTCCTTAAAGGCAAGAGGTATGTGCACTTACTTTCCTATACATTTACTGAATTGCCTAATTTCTTACAACAATGAGGCAGCAAATTTACCAAAGGCTTGTAAACTAAACCCAGTTGGAAGAATTCCACAGAGAATATATTTCATATTATTAAATCCATAATTATAAGAATTACAAAAAACTATACAAGGAAGAACACCCAGATCAGAAACTCTTGATCTGAAAATGGGAGCTCTTCCAAAACAGGTGCTCAACAAAAAGAACCACAGAATTTCAGCTACCTTAGTGATGAAGCTGTTGCTCTTTGGCAAGCTTTGGCAAGTCTGAAACCTTGGTAAATGTCAGGTTATCATCCTCTTACATGGCTTTAGATTTTCCATAAGATCCCTAAGGCCCAGGCACCATGTATGCATAGACTTGTGAAATGCAGTGCATGGAGATGGTTGTAAAAGTCTGCCAGCCGCACAGAGGTAGGTGCAACATGAGATGACATCGACTGTGCTTTCACAAGCAGAAATTCCTGCAGGGGAGCTGGTGAGATGGGCTCCCCCAGAGCAGACAGACAAGCTCAGCCCTTGTACAGAAGGCAGTGTCCTCTGTTCTGATTTCAGCTGGGATACAGTTAATTGTCTTCCTAGTAGCTGGTACAGTGCTATGTTTTGAGTTCAGTAAGAGAAGAATGTTGATAAGGCTGATGTTTTCAGTTGTTGCTAAGTAATGTTTAGTCTAAAGTCAAGGATTTTTCAGCTTCTCATCCCCAGCCAGCGAGAAAGCTGGAGGGGCACAAGAAGTTGGCACGGGACACAGCCAGGACAGCTGACCCAACGTGGCCAACGGGGTATTCCATACCATGTGATGTCACATCTAATATATAAACTAGGGGGGGTGGGGGCGGGGGGATCACCGCTCGGGGACTAACTGGGCGTTGATCAGCAGGTGGTGAGCAATTGCACTGTGCATCATTTGTATATTCCAATTCTTTTATCATTACTGCTGTCACTTTATTAGTGTTATCATTATTGTTATTAGTTTCTTCTTTTTATATTCTGTTAAACTGTTCTTATCTCAGCCCACGAGTTTTACTTCTTTTCCTGATTTTCTCCCCCACCCCATGTGGTGCTTAGTTGCTGGCTGGGGTTAAACCACGACACCCTCCCTTTCTCCCCCTTTGCAAAAGCTTGCTGGGACTGGAATGGTACACTCTGCCTTCACAAAGAGTTTAAAAAAAAGGACTTAAGAGGAAGAGACCCTCCCAATATTTTTGTCTGAGGCAAAATCCCAAATCTTAAATACTTGAACATCTAAACTTAATTACCCCATCCCTGGGGTTAGTGAAAATCAAGTCTGCATCCAAATTCACCCCCATGCCAACCAGAACTCTGCATCTGTAAAAACACTGAATTATGGCCCCAAAACCCCAGGTCAGGCATCATAGTCTGAGTCATCTGTGCTCTTATTCATTCAGCAACAGAAAAAGGAAAATTTTCCTTAAAAAATGTTCATCACCCCCAATGAACTGGTGTGTTTGCGTTGCCAAGCAACCACGCTGCACCTCTGCACCTCTGAGACCCACGGGTCAAAACCCAATGTCAACAGAAAAGTTTGAGAGTCCAGTCAGGATTATGGCACATGAATATTGATAAGGAAAAAGACAGAAGAGGGTATATATCTGCAGCCCTGTTTTTTAAATTAACATTGTTCTCAGTGAGGTTACCAGTATGAGAGCCAGGTGTTTTTCAAAACCTCAGGACAAATACAGGTGGTTTTCACCTTGCAAAGACTTGGTTATTCAATTTGCAGGTCAACCAGATATTTTGCAGCTACTGTAGAAACACTTATAGAAACTTCAAAGAGTTGGGGCTTGACCCTCACTGACTTATTCCAGAGGGAAGCGGTACTGTTTTTCACCAGTAACAGAGGATATATTCCATTCTCTTCCCATGTCAACGTATTTCCTTCATGTGTCCTCCTGCCAGATGCTTTAGGTAGGACCGACAGACAGCCCAGAGTAGATTATACTACTCCTTTGCACCTTTCTCGGGTGACACTCAGGTCCAAGGCTGAGCAAAAGTGGAAGAAGGGATAGATAGAGATGGGATTGCCGTCTGAGCCATGCCTCTGCCATGCCATTCATAAAAGAAGTGGCAGCCAGGAGAAACACCATGGGCTTGGGGCAGGTTACAGCGAGGGGGGCACGAACCAGGTACTATTTCAATAACCAGTTGTTGTGGTTTAACGCCAGCCAGCAACTAAGCACCATGCAGCTGCTCATTCACTCCCCCCACCCAGTGGGGTGGGGGAGAAAATCAGAGGGAAAAAGGTAAAACTTGTGGGTTGAGATAAGAACAGTTTAGTAGAACAGAAAGGAAGAAACTAATAATGATAGTAATAACAATACTAAAATGACAATAATAATAATAAAAGGATTGGAATATACAAAACAAGTGATGCACAATGCAATTGCTCACCACTTACCAAACAACGCCCAGTTAGTTCCTGAGCAGTGATCCCCCCAGGCCAACTGCCCCCGGTTTATATACTGGGCATGCTGTCACATGGTATGGAACATTCCTTTGGCCAGTTTGGGTCAGCTGTCCTGGCTGTGTCCCCTCCCAACTTCTTGCGCCCCTCCAGCCTTCTTGCTGGCTGGGCATGAGAAGCTTAAAAATCCATGACTTAGTCTAAACACTACTTAGCAACAACTGCAAACGTCAGTGTGTTATGAACATTCTTCTCATACTGAATCCAAAACATAACACTGTTATGTTAGCTACTAAGAAGAAAATTAACTCTAGCCCAGCTGAAACCAGGACACCTGTTTAATTGGCTCTTCTCCAGAACAGCTCTTGAAGGAGTTACATGGAAATAGGGACTGCACTGAGAAAGCCATGTAAGCCCAGGGAATTTCTAAGCTAATAACTAAACACAAGGAGATTAGAAAGTCAGATAACTTAAGAGAAGGAGAGAGGGGAAAGTAGACTAACACATTTCTCCACTAAAGCTCCCAATATTTTCTCACCGCCCTTATAAGCGACACAATGAACTTCACCAAGTAAAAGAATCACAGCAGTTTATCACGCAAATGTTGTGCTTTTATCACAAAACCTCACTAGCAAGATTAAAGTAGGTAACGGATAGAGCAGTTGGATAGTACAGCAACATCATCTCTGTCAGCAGTAAAGCAGGATTAACCAGAGGGGTGAAGATTTCTAACAGAGATCACAGTGCAGTTGGTAGAGCATTTGCTGTGAATGCAGAGCAGAAGCAATGCGGAAGCCAGTGAAGTGGTTCAAAGAAAGATGTAGCCATTACTAACATATCTCTGAAATAATAAAAGAGAGAACAAGATGAAAGTCATGCAGGCCAGGGAGGATGCAGAGACAATTCTTGGGGTGGACATAGCCAACACAGCGAAAAAGGTATTAGTCACAGGGTCGAAGAGAAAGATGTTGTGTTTCATTTTGCAAATCATATATGAAATCTGTTATCAAGAAACAAAGTAGAGCTTTTAAATAGTATGTTTGCATGATAAAAATCTAAGTTACTGAAAAGGTGATTTGACATGATCATGCAAGCACAAGAAAGCTACGAAGCCCTTGATAGCTCTGGCAAAAGGCAATAAGGGCATATCCAATTTAGATTACAAACAGTGAGAACTATCATATTTTAGACTGCATTATACATTGCCTGTGGAGTGATTTCTTTCATTGACAGATTGTAGCAAGTGAGATTGTAGCAAACCAGGGGACCACTCTACAGACAACGCTGTTGCCCCTGTGTTATACAACATGTTTGCATATCTCTTGTGCTTCCTGATCAATAACTTCTTGTGTAATTAACCAAAACTGGTGAGGTATGCACTCAAATCAGACAGTTTCAAATGCAAAAGGATTTGCTTTGGTCAGTGGTCCCTAGCCAGTGATGTCTGGTGAAGTGAAAACACTCAACAGCTGAGAGGCAGCAGCAAAAAGAGATGTCATGGTTGCTCCCCCCATACTCAAATTCACAAGCACTTGACTTTAACAGTGTCCTGGTTTCAGCTGGGATGTAGTTAACTGTCTTCCTAGTAGCTGGTACAGTGCTATGTTTTGAGTTCAGTAAGAGAAGAATGTTGATAACACTGATGTTTTCAGTTGTTGCTCAGTAGTGTTTAGACTAGAGTCAAGGATTTTTCAGCTTCTCATGCCCAGCCAGGGCACCTGACCCAAACTGGCCAACAGTGTATTCCATACCATGTGACGTCCCATCTAGTTTAGGAACTGGGAAGTGGGGGGGCAGGGATTCGCCGCTCGGGGACTGGCTGGGTGTCGGTCGGAGGGTGGTGAGCAATTGCCCTGCGCATCATTTGTACATTTCAATCCTTTTATTACTACTGTTGTCATTTTATTAGTGTTATCATTATCATTATTAGTTTCTTCTTTTCTGTTCTATTAAATCGTTCTTATCTCAACCCAGGAGTTTTACTTCTTTTCCTGATTTTCTCCCCCATCCCACTGGATGGGGGGGAGTGAGTGAGTGGCTGCGTGGTGCTTAGTTGCTGGCTGGGGTTAAACCACAACAAACAGTTAAAGTCTATACAAACCAGCATGGTTCATGCAGTGCAGTTTTTGGCTCTGAGACCCTGTTTTCCACTGTTGTGACCTTTCATCTCTTAATTCTCATTCTCTGAGCAGGTGACCCCAGGCAGCAGGCAGGCAGCATGGTCCTGCACACCAAGTCATGCTTGGCAAGGCTTCTTCTTAGATGGGGTAGGGACTTGGGAGGGCATTACTGCTGCTGTAGCATTTGAGTAGATCACTGACTGGAGAGCACCTGATTTTGGCTGCTTTTCCTCTGTCCCTGGCACACATGCACTCCCTCTTTGTTGCTGCTGAAGGAGGACCCCCAGTTTGCTGGCAGAGCTAGAAAAAGAGATTTGTACACTTGGGATTCTGTAAGACCTTTGAAGAGCTGACAAGCAATGTAGTTTGGAAATTCATTGATCTGTGGAGGCCAAATATCTTCAGCTGGGTAGAAAAATAGGAAGTCCTCACATTTATACTCAGCCTGCCTGAAGAAGCATGCCATGCTGCCTATGGGCATTTCACGTAGCCATTTCATCCCCTAGAGACACAGTCCAGCAGTGAAGTTAGTTACATTTTTTTAAAATGCTCATAGTTATTTGGAGATGAGGATTTACTACCTGTTGTTGTGAGTAAAGCTCAGATAAACTGTCTGTGTCCTGGACTGTGAAGCGTTGTCCAGCTCAGCTAATGGAGAGTCACTCTGATCTCGCTGTTAGGAGCTGGCTGTGTGGCATTACAACTACAGAGGTGTAACAGAAGCCACTCATGGCCCTTCTTCCTCCTCCGCTGACACCTGGGTGCCCCAAAGCACAGCTCTCCCATCCCAGAGCAGCAGCCCAATGCCCAACAGGAGCCCCTCCAAAGCGGGACTGTGGCAGAGAGCCCTGAGCATCTGCCTACCCTTGCTCCGCAACACTGAATATCACAGATGAACAGGGGGGGAAGACACAGAAGTTGCCCTGGTACAAAAGTCCATCTGCTGTCCAAAGACCCCCATTAGAAATTTCAGACAATTGAATAGATTTTTGTCACTGGCTGGACAAATGTTGGCCCTCGAGAATGTCAAATATAGTATGGCTGTCATGACACAGCTGCAGCAGCAGATCAAGTCCAAAGCTGTGCTTACTTACAAGTATGAGATTTTGGGTTATGTTTCCATTTCTATTACAAATTGCAGGAGGAGTGGACTGTAGATAGCTGTAGGGAGCAAGGTCAGCACCAAGAGAATAGACATCAAATATTCAAAATCATGTGATTACAGAATGTGCCAGCTTGATAAGGAAATTTCTATTTTGGGAGTATATTAGAAGCAACTCAAAGGCTTTCTGTTTCACCTCTTATGCTCCACATGTGCTGCCAGCCTGATGTCCTCTGGAGAGCTGGCTGGGTTTGCTAGGTACAATAAGTCAGACCTGCCAACATATGTTGGGACAAGAGGGTTTCTGCACTTCACCATAGAAGCAAGGAGGTGGCTATAGGAGAAACTCTCCATTCGTTTACAGGGAAGCTGTTCTTAAGCAAGGCTAGCCAAATCTTGCAAAATATTTAGTCTGACTATTGCCACAAATGTTCAAATTATTTACCTTTGATTTACTGTCTCTTTTATTTGTTCCCTTTCTGCAAATATTCATAAAACAGAGTTTTGCCGGCACAGCTATTTACAGGAACAGAATATAAATATAACATGCATGAATAGTCACATAGTAATAAAATTTTATGTTTACAAGCATTGATATGTACACCAACACATTCATTGAGCCACATGAAAAAAATACTGCCATGTGACTTGTCCAGCCAATTGCAAATAGCTGTTGCTTCTCAAGTACTGACTGTTCACCAGGTTCTATAAATGAGCAGTCCAAAGAGACAAAGCCATTAACATTTGTAGAATGCACTGACTAATGCATGATTTTAATGAAATGGAGTTGTGAAGTTATTTTTATTAATGACGTTTATGAATTAGAGTGCTTCTGCAAATGCTGTAGCAGTAGAGAAAACTGCTGTCCCACAAGCAGTGAAACAGCTTATAGTCACAGAATAAATTGCTATGTAATATTATTATTCTCTGTAGTTTTATTTTCACTTTATAGTAGCACTTGCGATGAAACCCTTTCCAACTGTCAATAAAGTTTCTTGACTTCTAGAAGACATAGGCCCCATCAATCTCATACAATATCTGAAACCTCTGGTGTATTTTTTATATGAAAAGTGAGGTGTTTGTAAGTTACTGTCTTCACCTTAATCATTACAGTATTTTTATATACTAAAACATCAAAAGTACATGCAAAATGGGGCTAGAAGCAAATATTTTTAGCACTTTATTCTTGTGTCGTGGTTTAACCCCAGCCAGCAACTAAGCACCACGCAGCCGCTCACTCACTCCCCCCCCATCCAGTGGGATGGGGGAGAAAATCAGGAAAAGAAGTAAAACTCCTGGGTTGAGATAAGAACGATTTAATAGAACAGAAAAGAAGAGACTAATAATGATAATGATAACACTAATAAAATGACAACAGTAGTAATAAAAGGATTGAAATGTACAAATGATGCGCAGGGCAATTGCTCACCACCCGCCGACCGACACCCAGCCAGTCCCCGGGCGGCGAAATCCCTCCCCCCCCCACTTCCCAGTTCCTAAACTAGATGGGACGTCACATGGTATGGAATACACTGTTGGCCAGTTTGGGTCAGGTGCCCTGGCTGGGCATGAGAAGCTGAAAAAATCCTTGACTCTAGTCTAAACACTACTGAGCAACAACTGAAAACATCAGTGTTATCAACATTCTTCACATACTGAACTCAAAACACAGCACCGCACCAGCCACTAGGAAGACAGTTAACTACATCCCAGCTGAAACCAGGACAGTATCCACCCCTTATTCTATACCATTGACGTCATGCTCAGTTCCCATACCTTTAGTTACATTCTGATCAATCATCACCACCTTTCCATCCCTTTGAGACATATGAACAATGATATATATATATATATAAGTATACACACACAGAGATATCAGTTCTTTAGTTCTTTATGTTCATAAAATGTTTGTTGAGTTCATTTAGTTTCTGACTCTGGGCTCCATCTGTCATACCAGTCTGAGCAGGAGGGATGGTGCAAAGTCCTCTCAGTCGGTAGAGCAGAATTGGGCTTCAGTGCGGTGTGACGAGCAGATGACATTTGGCGCAGCAGGAGGATGGTGTGCACCGTTGGATTGTTGCATGCTGGAGTCAGTTCTGGATCCACCTCTACTGCGCTTTGCTCAGTTTTATCACAGTTCTTTCTTGCTTGATCCAAGTGATTCTTACTATAGTACTATGGATATAGCATATAACAATTATAGTAATGATAACATACAGTAGCAGGGTTATATAGCAACTAATATCATACAGTTTAATTCTGGCTATTTTCACCTAAAATCAAATCCCCTTGAGGCACGCATCGGACTTCCCCATCTTTTCGCATCACCCACCAAGTGCACCCAGGCCCTTGAGCAAAAGCAATCCCACGAATGGGTTTACCTTTGCCTGAGGCAGGAGTAACCCAGACTGTTTTCCCTAACATGTTTTTCATGTGCACTACAGGGACTTTATCCCCTTCTACAGTATATAAAAATTCTGATTGGGCAGGGCCACTCCGATTGGCAGATCCTCTGGTGTTGACTAACCAGGTGGCTTTTGCTAAATGTGTATCCCAATGTTTGAAAGTTCCACCCCCCATTGCTCTCAATGTAGTCTTTAACAGTCCATTGTATCGCTCAATTTTCCCAGAGGCTGGTGCATGATAGGGGATATGATACACCCACTCAATGCCATGCTCTTTGGCCCAGGTGTCTATGAGGTTGTTTCGGAAATGAGTCCCATTGTCTGACTCAATTCTTTCTGGGGTGCCATGTCGCCACAAGACCTGCTTCTCAAGGCCCAGGATAGTGTTCCGGGCAGTGGCATGGGGTACAGAATATGTTTCCAGCCATCCAGTGGTTGCTTCCACCATTGTAAGCACATAGCGCTTGCCTTGGCGAGTTTGTGGGAGTGTGATATTGTCAATCTACCAGGCTTCCCCAAATTTATATTTCAGCCATCGCCCTCCATACCACAGGGGCTTTAACCGCTTGGCTTGCTTAATTGCAGCACATGTTTCACATTCATGGATAACCTGCGCGATAGTGTCCATGGTCAGGTCCACCCCTCGATCTCGAGCCCATCTATATGTTGCATCTCTTCCCTGATGGCCTGAAGTATCATGGGCCCATCGAGCCATAAATAGCTCACCCTTATGTTGCCAGTCCAGGTCCACCTGAGACACTTCAGTCTTGGCAGCCTGATCCACCTGTTCGTTGTTTCGATGTTCTTCAGTGGCCCGACCCTTGGGTACGTGAGCATCTACATGACGTACTTTTACAACCACATTCTCTAGCCGGGACGCAATATCTTGCCACAGCGTGGCAGCCCAAATGGGTTTACCTCTGCGCTGCCAGTTGATCTGCTTCCATTGCTGTAACCACCCCCACAGGGCATTTGCCACCATCCATGAGTCAGTATAGAGATAGAGCACTGGCCACTTTTCTCTTTCAGCAATATCTAACGCTAGCTGGATGGCTTTCACCTCTGCAAACTGACTCGATTCACCCTCTCCTTCAGCAGTTTCTGCAACTTGTCGTATAGGACTCCATACAGCAGCTTTCCACCTTCGATGCTTTCCCACAATGCGACAGGATCCGTCAGTGAACAGGGCATATTGCCTCTCATTCTCTGGCAGTTTATTATACAGTGGGGCTTCTTCAGCACGTGCCACCTCCTCCTCTGGCGACATTCCAAAATCTTTGCCTTCTGGCCAGTCCGTGATTACTTCTAAAATTCCTGGGCGACTGGGGTTTCCTATGCGAGCCCGTTGTGTGATCAGTGCGATCCACTTACTCCACGTGGCGTCAGTCGCGTGATGTGTAGAGGAGACCCTCCCTTTGAACATCCAGCCCAGCACTGGTAGTCAGGGTGCTAAGAGGAGCTGTGTCTCAGTACCAGCCACTTCTGAGGCAGCTCGAACTCCTTCATACGCTGCCAATATCTCTTTTTCAGTTGGAGTATAGCGAGCCTCGGATCCTCGATATCCTCGACTCCAAAACCCCAGGGGTCGGCCTCGGGTCTCCCCAGGTGCTTTCTGCCAGAGGCTCCAGGTAGGGCCATTCTCCCCAGCTGCAGTATAGAGCACATTTTTAACATCTTGTCCTGTCCGGACTGGTCCAAGGGCTACGGCATGAACAATCTCCCGTTTAATTTGTTCAAAGGCTTGTTGTTGTTCAGGGCCCCATTTAAAATCATTCTTCTTCCGGGTCACTTGATAGAGAGGGCTTACAATCAAACTGTAATTTGGAATATGCATTCTCCAAAACCCCACAACACCTAAGAAGGCCTGTGTGTCCTTTTTATTAGTCGGGGGAGACATAGCTGCTATTTTATTAATCACATCCAGTGTGATCTGACGACGTCCTTCTTGCCATTTTATTCCCAAAAACTGGATCTCCTGTGCAGGTCCCTTGACCTTACTTTCTTTTATGGCAAAACCGGCTTTCAGAAGGATTTGGATTATTTTCTTCCCTTTCTCAAAGACTTCTTCTGCTGTGTTGCCCCATATGATGATGTCATCAATGTATTGCAGGTGTTCCGGAGCTTCACCTTTTTCCAGTGCAGTCTGGATTAGTCCATGGCAAATGGTGGGGCTGTGTTTCCACCCCTGGGGCAATCGATTCCAAGTGTACTGGACACCTCTCCAAGTAAAGGCAAATTGTGGACGACACTCTGCTGCTAGAGGGATTGAGAAAAACGCATTAGCAATGTCAATTGTGGCATACCACTTGGCTGCCTTTGACTCTAGCTCGTATTGAAGTTCTAGCATATCTGGAACGGCAGCACTCAGCGGTGGTGTAACTTCATTCAGGCCGCGATAGTCAACTGTTAGTCTCCACTCCCCATTAGACTTCCGCACTGGCCATATGGGACTATTAAAGGGTGAGCGGGTTTTGCTGATCACTCCTTGGCTCTCCAGTTGGCGAATCAACTTGTGGATGGGAATCAGAGAGTCTCGGTTGGTGCGATATTGCCGCCGGTGCACTGTCGTGGTAGCAATTGGCACTTGTTGTTCTTCAACCTTGAGCAACCCCACAATCGAAGGGTCTTGAGAGAGACCAGGCAGGGTAGACAGCTGTTCAGTGCCCTCCGTCTCCAAGGCAGCTATACCAAAAGCCCATCGATACCCCTTCGGGTCCTTAAAATACCCCCTCCTGAGATAGTCTATGCCAAGGATACACGGAGCCTCTGGACCAGTCACAATGGGGTGTTTCTGCCATTCATTTCCAGTTAGGCTTACTTCAGCTTCCAATACAGTTAATTCTTGGGATCCCCCTGTCACACCAGAAATACAAATGGATTCTGTCCCTTTATAACTTGATGGCATTAGAGTGCACTGTGCGCCGGTGTCTACTAGAGCCTTATACTCCTGTGGGTCTGACGTGCCAGGCCATCGAATCCACACCGTCCAATAGACCCGGTTATCCCTTTCCTCCACCTGGCTGGAGGCAGGGCACCTCTAATTCTGGTTAGAGTATTCAGTATTCACTTCTCGTAAAATTGGCTCAGAAGTCCCTTCAAGAGGATCGGAAATGAAATCAGCCCTTCTACTCTGTTTGGAAACTGGAGCGGCATTTTTCCTGGTAGAATCCCCTTTTGTGGTGGTTTTTCCTCGCAGTTCACGTACCCGTGCATTTAGGACCGAGGTAGGTTTTCCGTCCCATTTCCTCATGTCCTCTCCATGATCACATAGGTAAAACCACAGGGCACCTCGCGGTGTGTACCTTCTATATTCTCTCTCTTGGGAAGAGGAGCGCTCACTCCTAATAGCTGAGACATTGGTCCTTACACGTGTGGAGTAGGACATATCCTCTTTGATTTGTTGGACATCCTCGGACAGCTTCTCCACAGCTGCAATGCAGGCTTGTAGGGAGGAGGAGAGATTTTCTTCGTATTGACGGAGTTGGTGAGCCACTTCCTCCACTGTCGGTGCCTCTTCATCCTTCCAGGCCATTATTGCCAATGCGTTGGCATAGGATGATGGTGCGCTCCGTACAAACTTCCGCCACATGGGTCATGTGCATTGGACTTCGTCTGGATCTTTGGGTAATTGTGGTTTGTCCGGGTCATGATGGATCGTCTCTAGCACAGCTAATTCCCTCAGATATTGAATACCTTTTTCCATGGTGGTCCACTTGCTTGATTGACATATAACATCTTCCTTAAAGGGGTACCTTTCCTTCACACTTGACAGGAGTCGCCTCCAGAGGCTGATGGCTTGTGTCCCTCTTCCAATTGCCTTGTCAATGCCACCTTCCCTGGCAAGCGATCCCAGCTGCTTGGCTTCCCTACCTTCTAATTCCAAGCTATTAGCCCCATTGTCCCAGCATCGGAGGAGCCAGGTGATAACATGCTCACCTATACGGCGGCCAAAGTCTTTTCATAGATCCCGCAGCTCACTCAAGGATAGGGACCGGGTTATTACCTCTGGTTCTGCCTCTTCCTCCGGTTCCCGTGATGACCCTGGTTCATCTTCATCCTTCGCTAAGCGAACTGATTTTTTTGTATATTTCTTTTTCTGTACGGGGGCAACTGATGCTGGTGCAGGTTGGTCCGCTGGTTCAGTTGCAGTATCGCTCACTGGGTTTTGGATAACCGCAGTGTCTGTCACCGAGGTTTGGGTAGCAGCAGTGCTCGTCACTGGGGCTGGAGGGACTGCAGTGCCCGTTGCTGAGGTTTGGGTGGCTGCTGTAGTCATTGCCGGGGCTGGAGGGGCTGCAGTGCCTGTTGTTGAGGTTTGGGTAGCCCGAGTTCTCGTCGCCGGGGCTGGAGGGGTCACGGTGCCTGTCGCCAAGGTCTGGGTGCCTGCAATGCTCCTTGCCGGGGCTGGAGGGGCCGCAGCGCCCGTTGCCAAGGTTTGGGTGGCCGCAGTGCTCACCATTTTGTTGTTAGGTCCAGAGATTTTCTCTTCCCCTTGAGGGTACTGAGTGGTGTCAAACAGGGCTCGATAGGCATGGGCCAGGCCCCAGCACGTTGCAGTGATTTGTATCTCTCTGGAGCTGCCGGGGTGACAGCATACCTTTTCCAAATATTTTACTAGTTCTTCTGGATCCTGCACTTGTTCAGGGGTGAATTTCCAAAACGTCGGAGGTGCCCACTTTTCTAGGTATTTGCCCATACTACCCCACACACCCTGCCACTCATAATTATCCAGCCTTGGGGCACATCTCTGGGTGATCTTCTTAAATAGCTGTTTAACCTTAAATGAGAGCTGAACCACATTCAGAAGTATGCTAATTCCTAGCAGTAGGGCTAGGACCGTGCTAGTCCCAACATTCCAGGAGTATTCAAATTTTTCAAAATTCTCAAACACCATTGTAACTGGACCGAAGGAGAAAGGAGAGGGGAAGAAAGGTACCCCACCACAGACTGGTTTTCCATGGAGGAAAGGTAAATGGTATAATTATTAATAGTTTCCCACAGATGGCTCCCGCAGTATAAAGGTGACAATGCTAAGTGCAAATACCGGATTAATCCCACAGCTGATGACTTTATCATACCATAAACCAGAGTTATACCATACATCAAAGCGAAAACCTTAATCCACCTCCCACGGATGATAAGCAGTAGAAGAGGAACTACATACAGCAAGCGAGGTGATACATAACAGAGCCTTAAAAACCAGAGCAACAACTCTAAAAATGCATAAATCAACATAATGAATGCTTAGGACAAATTTGTTTTAACAAGCTCTGGTCAGGTTTGTCGTTATCTCAACCCTTCATGCCCCACGTTGGGCGCCAAAAGGACTGTCGTGGTTTAACCCCAGCCAGCAACTAAGCACCACGCAGCCGCTCACTCACTCCCCCCCCATCCAGTGGGATGGGGGAGAAAATCAGGAAAAGAAGTAAAACTCCTGGGTTGAGATAAGAACGATTTAATAGAACAGAAAAGAAGAGACTAATAATGATAATGATAACACTAATAAAATGACAACAGTAGTAATAAAAGGATTGGAATGTACAAATGATGCGCAGGGCAATTGCTCACCACCCGCCGACCGACACCCAGCCAGTCCCCGAGCGGCGAAATCCCTCCCCCCCACACTTCCCAGTTCCTAAACTAGATGGGACATCACATGGTATGGAATACACTGTTGGCCAGTTTGGGTCAGGTGCCCTGGCTGGGCATGAGAAGCTGAAAAAATCCTTGACTCTAGTCTAAACACTACTGAGCAACAACTGAAAACATCAGTGTTATCAACATTCTTCACATACTGAACTCAAAACATAGCACTGTACCAGCTACTAGGAAGACAGTTAACTACATCCCAGCTGAAACCAGGACATCTTGTAATGTACATTTCCTTGAAACAGGATATACAAGCAACTCTCCTTAAGAGCAATAAATGGCTCAGTCCTGCAGAGTGCTAAAGGACATTATAATGGGTAAGAAGATTCTGAAGCAATTTTATATACAACTCTGCTATGTTCTCTTTATTCCTTGATGCCAGCTTAATTCTCATCTGAAGTGCAAGTAAGAGCCCTAGCTGATAAGGGCTGTCAGGGAAGCATTGCAGAGGTAAAGCTCTGAGCTATTGCATGTAAAAGACCAGGTTATTGGATGAAAAGTTTTCAGTCTGTTTTTGAAGGAAAATTATGACATAGGTTCATATAAAGTGAACGTATAATAAACCTAGAGATCTTGTGCATGTATATTGAAGATAATGAATAGTATTTAGAATACTGTCAATAAGGTTTTTTAAAAAAGCTCTAAGACAGTAAAACTACCTGTTCTTTATGCAAACTCTCCAAAATACACCTAATATAAACACTTGCTGTCAGTTAATAGCCAGTTCCCCCTTAACCAAAGCAAAACCTAATTTTACATGGAACTTGCTGTGATTTCCCTCCCTGCCTATCTTTCCATTCGTTTTCTTGCTCCTCTCCCCTGAACAACTCTTTTCCCCAAGCCCCAAATGTCTTCACTCAGTCAGCTTTGCGCAGGAGACCTGGTCCCCTGGCAATCAAAGCACACGCTCGTTTGACCTTCATTCTGCAATGCATGCTGTTGTACGATATTTTTAACTGCAATAACACCTCAGAACCTCCCATTTCATGTTAGCACAGCATTTTCTGCACAGCCTTGCTTCCCACTTTTGGAGTGAAATGGGAACTCTGTATCTGAAGACCTAACTCTTATTTTCCCCCATGGATCACCCATTGAGGATAGAAGATATGTTCCTTGGTTTTTTGCACATTCTATAAGAATAATTTCTGTATTGTGTTGCTAAAGCATAGTACTTCTCTCATGAATTTAGCATTTGTCCATTTTGTTTGTTGTGAAAACAAGGAAAAGAGGGATCAATTTTCTAGTAGCTCAACCTGTAGAAAAGTTGCAGTACCATTTTACTTCCAGGGAGTTATTTTTTTACTCAGTGCACAACCAGTATGTTTTTTCTCTTATTCATCAAATCAGGTCTCAGCCCCACTACGTTTAATCACCACAGTCATATTTTAAACTTGGGGATAGCTTTGTAACTTCTAACACAGCTAACAGGCAGGTAAGATGCCTTACCACCTTTTAGTCCAACACAGAATTCCCAGCATTCAAGTTTGTCAAATAAGTACAGATGTCTGTCTGCTCTGGTCCTCTTTTTGGTTTGTTTTTGGTTGGTTTTTTTCTGTTTGTTTAGTTCAGAGACTGGAGCAGTAAGTGTGGCAAAGCTCAAATTTTAATGGCATGGGACAAAGCCAACCTGGTATCACCTCCAGAGTGCAAGGAAACATACCATTTTTTCCCACCTGAGTCCAGATACTATTTCAGGAATAAGATGTTACATTGAGAATACTTTAATTTTTCAGCCAGCTTCTTGGTTCTGAGGGATCACAGTTCTCACATGGGTGAGGTCCCTGTTATTACTATAAACAATTACTTCATCAATATTTGCTTTGCCAAAGTTTTACATGTCTCTTAATTTATTTACAAGCCTCTGGAAAGTGTCTGTACACTTAAACACTTAGACCCCCTCGGAGAATGGTGAAAGCAAATTTAATTGGATTGCACTGTCTAAAGCTGTTTGCCAGACTGTAGAACGGTCTACTGATGTTATATATTTTGCCCTGCTTAGTCTGTCTGTCAATTTCTTCCTGGCATTGGGTAAACTTCCAATATTGTAAGAGTGCCTAGATTTCCATAATAAATACAGGATCTCACAGTGCTGCCTAACTTTGAGCCTTGTGCAACGGCGATGCAGGGGCTGTGTGATGGAGAGATGACTTCCACAGCCAAGGTGTCAGTCTGCGCTGTTCCCTACACTTCGTTCAGGTCCCTTGTGGTGTGGAAACTGTGCAGAAGCTGTCCTATGTTTGCTCCTTGCACAGGATTGATTTTTGGAGAACACAGACTTGAGACCTCTCTCTCAGCAATGCTTTCTGCTCAGGAGACAGCGTGTCACACGGAGCCATGGCACTTATACAGATCTTTGTCTGCGAAGTGTGGTGTGTTGACCCGGGTTGGATGCCAGGTGCCCACCAAAGCTGCTCTATCACTCCCCCTCCTCAGCTGGACAGGGGAGAGAAAATATAACAAAAGGCTCGTGGGTCAACATAAGGACAGGGAGAGATCATTCACCAATTACTGTCATGGTCAAAACAGACTTGACTTGGGGAAAATTAGTTTAATTTATTACTAATCAGATCAGAGTAGGATAATGAGAAATAAAACCAAATCTTAAAAACACCTTCCCCCCACCCCTTCCTTCTTCCCGGGCACAGCTTCACTCCCAAATTTCTCTACCTCCTCACCCCCAGCAGCACAGGGGAACAGGGAATGGGGGCTGGGGTCAGTTCATCACACCTTGTCTCTGCCACTTCATCCTCTTCAGCGGCAGGACTCCTCACACTCTTCCCCTGCTCCAGCGTGGGGTCCCTCTCATGGGAGACAGTCCTACACAAACTTCTCCAACGTGAGTTCTTCCCACAGGCTGCAGTTCTTCACAAACTGCTCCAGCATGGGTCCCTTCCACAGGGTGCAGTCCTTCAAGCACAGAGTTCTCCAGTGTGGGTCCCCCACAAGATCACAAGTCCTGCCAGTAAACCTGCTCCAGTGTGGGCTCCTCTCTCCACAGATCCGCAGGTCCTGCCAGGATCCTGCTCCAGTGCGGGCTTCCTGTGGGGTCACAGCCTCCTTTGGACATCCACCTGCTCTGGCGTGGGGTCCTCCACGGGCTGCAGGTGTATATCTGCTCCACCGTGGACCTCCATGAGCTGCAGGGGGACAGCCTGCCTCACCATGGTCTTCCCCATGGGCTGCAGGGGAATCTCTGCTCTGGCACCTGGAGCACCTTCTGCCCCTCCTTCTTCACTGACCTTGGGGTCTGCAGGGTTGTTCCTCTCATATGTTCTCACTCCTCTCTCCAGCTGCTGTTCCACCCAGCTGGTTTTTTTCCCCCCTTCTTAAACATGCTATCTGAGAGGTGCTACCACCCGTCGCTGATGGGCTCGGCCTTGGCCAGCGCCAGGTCCACCTTGGAGCCGGCTGGCATTGGCTTTGTTGGACATGGGGGAAGCTTCTAGCAGCTCGTCACAGAAGCCACCCTGTAGGCCCCGCCACTACCAAAACCTTGCCACACAACCCCAATATACCAGGACAGAATGGGACACACAGTGGGATCCTCTGAAGGAGAACTAGCTTTTTAAACCACACTAATCCTATTGCTGTGAAGTTTTATAACATTTGCATCACAGCTTGGACCTTCTGACTAATTTTTAATATACCTGATACATAGGTAATATTTCTTGGATGGCCAGCTGCAAGAAGTTTTCTCAGAATAGTCTGAAACTTTTTTTTGCATGAGGAAGAAAAATACATTGTTTTTTTACTTCATAAGGTCTGAAATGAGGAAAACAATAGATTCCACAATTCAGTAGCATATTAAGGTTTCAGGCACAAGGGGTCTAGTTCTCTCTTGCTATTCCTTTCTTTACAGTTTTCCTATTTCTTCCTTACTCCTAAGAAAGAAACAGTGTAACATGAGACATTTCCTTACAGGATACAGCACCTTTTTAGGGTTTTTTCCTTTTGTCAACTTCTTCCTCTACTGTGAAGGCTAACTGATCTTCTGTCTTTTTTCCTTCAGTGTTTCAGAGAAACAATTTCAGCAGGGTCTGTCCAGGAGTATAATCCTCTACGTTTTTGTGTCACTGATATCATGGGGGATACAATATTAGCATCAAAAACGGTGACTGCTGTTGATCCACATACATTTATTCCTGTCATCGATAGAGTGAATATCAAAAAGTTATCATGTAACTTGAGACGAATCTCATTGTGGACTGTGACTGTTATACTAGCTTCAATTCTGTAGTGACAAATATTCCAAAAGACGCTGGAGAGTCTGATTTTTGTCTCTGCACACTCTTACTGACTGTAATGAGTTTAAATAAATCTGGATGTTCCCTTTCTGTTAACTTTTTAATTAATCACTGAAATCAGGTTAAATGTGGCAAAAAAATATATGTACTAGATGCATATTTCTTTGCAGTTTTCCCTTATTTGACTGTAATTCTATCTTTCCACTAACATCATTTTCTTAGTTGTAGTTTCTTAGTGGAGTATAATATGTAGATTAAAGACACTCTTGGCAGAATCTCAATACTATAATATATTTACCCCGACAAAACTCACGTGAAGTCAGGAAATGCCTACTATACCCCTGGCAGATGCAGAACTGAGACACAGAGAGACTAAATGCCTTTTCTCAGGTTACAAGGGATGTCTGGGGCAGAGTCAGGCACAGATCCCTAGATTAATGCCCTTGCCAGTGAAATGCCTTTCCTTTGTCATGGCTGGTCATTCGAGTTAGATAGTGAATCCTTTTTTATTTCTAAAATATGTTGATCATATAAAAATGGTTTCCCATTTTCACTCACACTGTTGAAAAACAGCATGGACATTCATGCTGCAGTATCAGTATGACAAGTTTAGAAAGACAGTGATCATCACCATAAGAGCCAGGACATGGTTATGGCATGCCTAACAGCCTCTCCTCCCCAAGACAGGGCACTCAGAAGGGCATTTTTATAACATGACAGGTCAGCAAAGAAGTATCTTGCCCATGGATCCATACCAAATTCAAGATTTAGCTAAATTCAGTTCTTAATAAGCAATATGAAGAAGGGAAAGTATTGATGAGTATACTGTGGAAAATACACTGAAATCTGTCATTTCTGCTGCAGTTGACATCTGTTGTTAAAGTGCCCTGACAAATGATGTTATATATTGACAAAAAGTAACACTTTTGTTCTTCTGTGGCATCAGCTGAAAATGAGGAAAATAATGGATTTTGCATTTAGGCCTTAAATATATTTAGGATGAAGGATTTTCTTTTGCTACTTCAGAGTTTATTTAAAAAAAAAAAAGCTAACTTAGCACCTGAGGTTTTTTTCAGCATGGTTATGGGGTTTAGTACATTCTTTAGGTAGACTGGGGGAGGAGTATGGTGTTATAATGGCCTCCCCAAGGCCACATATTGAGTAAGTGACTCAAACTGGGTTAGGGGTTAGGACTTTTTTGATTTCTAATCTATCATGACATTGCCCACAGGAGCTCCACTGTATTTTTGGTGAGAGACTAAGACCATCTCTAGATTAGCTATCATTAGTTGTTTAAACCTCATGAAAATACTGTGTAACATTAGTACATCAGCATTGTGGTTTCTACCGCATCTTGCTAGACAAGCACCTCTTACAATAATTTTCATAGATTAAAGGGTTTTTTTCAACATTTCTTCAATATTTTTGAGTCTACTAGGGGAAATAGGAGTTCATACACCCTACCATCCCACTAAGAATATGAGCCAAATTTTAAGAAACAGAATATGAATTCTATGCATTTTAAGCAGAAAAATACTACATTTGTGAAATTCAACTTTTGCGCTTACAAACGGACATTCAGAACAATGTTGCCATCAGTCTATATCGGATTTAATAAAAGGTTATTGATGTTGCAAAACCAACCCTCTTAAGCTCTCATTAACTTCAGTGGAAGTGTGAGCACTTAGTCTAGACTGGCAAAGACACTTAGAGATCTTGTGAAAATCAAATGGCATTAGTAGTCTCAATGTGCTTTTTTTTTGTGGATATGAGGGTACTCACACAAAGACTGTAACATTTTTTACACTTAAATTATTTGCATCTATCTCATATATTGTATGTTTTTATAATGTTGTGTGGTTTCAAGCCACCATTAGACAAGCATGTAGTCCTCTCTGATATCTCTCACTACAGTTATGTAGTATTATGAAAAACATTTCAATAACACATTCAAAAGCACTGTGCTCCAAAAACATATAGTGGTAAAGCCTAAGACTCTGTTTTTTACTAACAAAGCCTGAAACTCTAGTTTTCAATAACACAAGGTAGTAATAATCTGAGGTTTTTACATTTTCCATTCAGAAACATCTTGAAAATGGATTTTTTTTTTAAATAGATTTTTTTTACTTTTTTCAAGTTCTGAGATTTTCTTTAGCCAAGAACTCACAGAAATGAGGATTTTTTCCTTTCCCTTGTTGTTTTCCTCTAGTTATCACAGGGAAAATGAGGCAAAGAAAAAAAGTGAAACTATAGATGAAGTTCTAAAACACTAAAAGAATAGATATTCTGCTTTTCAAAAAGCAAAAACATGGTTTCTATTTTTATTTCATTGATGGGAAAACAAAAAATATTCTAACACTTCAAAAATTTTTAAAAACTTTTTGAACTGTTAATTTTTTTTTATGCTACCACTACATATAATTATAATTTACATCTTATTTGTGATGAAAAGAGAAGCTTCCTCTTGATTACAGGACTTTGTCGAGTCTTTCGAGATCAATGCATAAAAAATGTTGTGAGATCAATGATGAGGTAATAATTGCTTATTCAATCAATTCCTTCTTCCCTTAATTTTTTTCTGCCAAAAGAATGGAATAACTTCGGAGTGGGGGGGGTGGGGGGTCAAAAAAAAAAAAACCAACAAAAAGAAAAGCTCTAGAAGGTATTCTAAGACAGACCTTAACTATAGAGAATTGCATTTTTTCCTATGTTATCAATTACAGTGTCTTTTAATTAGTTTACCACAACCTATGCAGTGGAATGTGCCATTCAGAGGGTGGGTTTCTAATTAGTGATGAGGCTTACTGCAGCATCTGCTGTGCAAACCCCAGGAACAGTGACATGCTCTGACACTGGGAGAAAAAACCCTCCGTAAAACTGACAGCAAGATCAGAAATCAGTAACACATGTAAGTACTTCTTTCCACTGCTCCACAGAGATGGGAAGAGCAGAGCATGCCACTGCCCATCCTTACAGAGGATTTAGACTCAGGTAGGGTCCAAGAATTGGCATTGCCTAAATATCGACAATCCACTTCTTGCTCTTCAGTGTTGCAGCATTTCACACAATACAGGATCAGAGTGAACCAGCTCTGTTTCTATTTTAAGACGCACATTGCTACCCACTAAGCCTTATTGGGTGCAAGGTGGAAGGACAAGATGAAAGCTTTCCAGCTTTACAACACGTGGCACATGGCTGCTGAATGAGATTTAGCATCCAACATCCCTCTTGTCTTTGATCTACTGCAGGTACAGCAGAGCTAACTGACCTATCAGTTTCTGAGTCATAAGTGGTTGTTGGCTGGCGTAGCTCGTGCTTGAGCAAAAGTTTCCCGGTGAGTGGTGATACTCACTGAGCTCATGGCTGGGGAGATGCTGAAGACAACAGTCTGAGGCTGACATTTAATAATGAGCTGCAATTTACAGGCAAAGGAAGACCACCCATTTAGGTGATCTGTTGCTGAAGACGCTTTGCTTACCATTGGTGGCTGGGGTGCTCTTATTTCCATCTCAATTTCAAACAAATGGGTTATCTTCTGTTCCCACTGTAAGAGATGCTTTGTCCTGTTATAGTTACAAAGGTGTCTCTTTTTGTTCTCACTGTTCAGCAGCTTTGGTCCCATTTTGCTCATGATGATATTCAATAACAGCAACTACCAGGAGCTTTTTTATACAAGCTCTGCTCTGATCTACACAAGCATATGTCCATAGGCAGCTGAGGAGAAGTTGATCTGTAAGCACAGCAAATCTGAAGGCAAGCATCACGAGTAAGTTGAGAAGGTTGAAATCTTTCTGATACCAACATAATTGACAACACCTCAAAAAGAGAAAATGGAAACATTTTGCACACCCTCTTTTTGGAAATCTCTCCTTTCCCTTTCCCTCCCTCCATGCTCATACAAGTTTTATTTTTAAATCTGCAGGCACAGTAGTGCAATTTTCATCACTATGATAGTCAGTGGCTGTGGAATGGCAATTTACATCACACTGGTATTTCGTGGGAAGCAAACTCAACTCTTCTTTATAAGGAACTTGCTCCATTAGCAAGCTCATACTTAATATCCTCCCTGCCTATATTAACTGGTGTATTTAAGATTTAATGCAATTTCTGTTGCAGTGCAACCTATGCAAAGCTGGTTAACTTACAACCTTTTTTATTCAAAAGAATACTGGTGCTAAAGAAAGAAAGATATACCACATCACAAATACTTCCTGAGACATGAACATTAATAACATTTATATCGGGGGGGGGGGGGGTGGTGTGCTATTGTTGCCAATACCACACCCTCTTTCCAAGCACATTAGCATTGCTCTGTGCACGCACAAGAAATTAACTACAGTATCTCAATATTTGTGGTACTTTTGCTCTCTAGAAGCTGTAAATCTCTGCTAAAGCTCCCAAAATATTTTCCTCCAAAGATGTTTGAATAGCTAGTCATGGTTGGTTCAAAGCACCTTATCTGTGCTTCCAGAAGCAGAGCTTCCTCCAGCAGTCTCTTGGGAGCACACACAGCTCCCAAGGACTAGATCAGAAACTGGACCTCCAATTTTCAGTGCTCTTTGCTGCACCTGAGTAATGTATCTCACACAAACTGAGAAAGTGGATAACACCACTTTAAGTTATGAACTGGCATCAGTAGTGTTGGAATAAGAACACTCCATCATTTTTGCTAGCCTGGATACTTGAATTACAGATATCATACAGGCACTAATTTTCAACTGTAAACACCATGTTTACAGAGTATCCTAAGTGCTTTCTTTTACGGTAGATCTCAGAAACAACAAGCTATATTCAAAGGTTCAACAAGAGTTGTGTCTTCTGTGATAATTTTGTTTCCTCTACCCTTTACAGTTTCACTGTAAAGCCCGATATAATAGACACACTTCTCTGCTGCAGCCTTGAGAAGAAAAAGGGATTCTGGCCTCCCGGGTCAGCCTTGTGTGATCCAGCCTAACAGTCGAAGGACATTGCCATGGATACTTGATCCTTGGTGATTGGGGAAAGAGAGAAATTACCTTTGATTCAACAATCCACAGACAGGTTTAAAGCTAACTTCAGAGGTATCTGGGAAAGTAAGCAAATCTGCTGTGAATAAGGATTCGCTACTGTTGAGCAGAACCTTTTATGATAAGCAAGTGGAGGAGATGGCAAGAAAGCTTGCTGACCCATGCACTACTCCCAAGCTGTAAGGAAATTGTCCTTGCAGATGTTTGTTTGTAACATCACCTTTTCAGACAGATGCTGCCCTGTTATTGAGCATCAGCACTGGCACGTTGGTATCCAGCACATCAGTACAACCAGGTGAATGTCAGCCAGAGGAAAGCAGTCAGTGCCAAGATCCACTCAGGCACCATTGCTGTAACAGTGACAGAGCAAAACTGAACAGAACAACCCATGGTAGATGTAAAACTACTCAGGGGAAATAAAATTTATTCTGCTTCCAGTAGAAACAATTTCTCTCTACCATGCTGCTTTTACCCACCCACCACAGTGACTTTGTTAGTCAAGGTTTAAGCCTCCATTGTTTGGACTGCATTTATTTAAAAAACAAACAAACCAAAACAAAAACTCCCCCCAAAACCCTGTTCCATAGGAATACATAAAATCTTTGTGTGTAACAATAGGTGTTTTCCATCACCTCCCACCATTCTCTTTGTGGTAGAACAACTCATTTGGGCAGGGTGTCCCATTCATATAGCAGGGTATCAGGAGAAGCTCAACAGCTTACAAGTGATCTGTAAGATGCTGCAACCATCACTGCATAAAGAAATTACTTGCATTGTTCCAACATACTGACCTTGTCTCAGATACAAATATTATTTTCTTATAAGTGTGTATTTAAAGAAATTGGGGGCGGGGGGAAGAGAGAAGGGAACATTTTAAAATGAGTAAATGCAAGGAGAGTAATGATGATGAAAAATTACTTCAATGAAGATTTGTTTGATGTAAAAGTGTGGTGCTCTGCTACTGAGATAAAAGTAAGATGATCAGCTGGGAAAAATGTATGTGAAAGATGTATGTGAAAAATGTATGTGAAAGATGTATGTGAAAAATGTATGAAGGTCTTACATTAAATTAGTGAACTACACCAAAGTGGAGAAGCAACAAAGGAAACAGCACTTTCACGACACCATCAAAGTCAGTAAGGAGCATTTGAATCAAGGCCAAAAGGACAGCTATCACTGTTGCCTTCAGCTTTCACCCTGCCATCAAAGGAGGACACCCTATTGGTCACTTTTAAGGGAAACCTACTGCAATGTTGTGCATTTTGTCTTACCTCTTTTGTTCCTTTAAAGTAACATTAAAAATAACTTTTACTATAAAGAAGAAAGCTAGAAGTCCTGAGCAACACTTTTGAACAGGCTTGTCAATTGTAAATGGTGTACCTAATTCTCATTTACACTAATGGTCTAGCAATAAAAAGGGGTCATCACCTTGGTTTAATGTAGATTTGCAATCACTTTCATCCTCCACTTTCAACAGAGAGAAAATCCTTTGAGTACATGGTAAGAGTCCTGATTATGCTTTAGGTCAGCGTGCTACAATGAGTGGTTCTTGGATTGCCACAGGAATGCAAAAAAATCCCAATTATAATTTGAAAAAATAAAAACTATGTGCCTCAGTTTCCACAGGTGCACACAAGAAAACAAAATAAGCCTTGAAAATAAGGGAGATTAACTTGCAAATATAAGTTAAAAAGTTCAACCTAACTTTTGTTGGTTTAAATAAAGACATTGTGGCAATGCAGAGCAGAACAGTTCTTGAATTGTTTCTTTTTTAAGGCTACTTAAAATTAAAGAGTATTGAGATAAACTGTTACCGTATCGTTGCTGTAAACACAAAATCTTGAGTTTGGGGAATAAATGGGTAACAAGAACAAGGCACACTAGAAGGGGGTGTGTGCATGCTTGTGTAGAATGATTCAAATCACTCAATTTTCATTAATTAAAAAACAAACACTGAACATTTGAGTATATTTTAAAGCCAAAGATCATGTCTGCTGCAGCATGCCTCTGTAGCTTCCTCTGTGCAGACTAGTCCTATAGCTTTCAACCCAGAACAGATCTTTCTCCTCCCACTTTGCCAGTAATCCTCAGGCAATGCCACCAATGATTTTTGTTACTGTTTGAATAAAAAAATCCTTATAACCAAGGAGCTATCAAAGATGTAATGTGGACCACTATTATGAGACCACATACTACATCACTTGTCTCCCTTTTTCTACTTGGTGTGGATGAAGTCTATAGTTAGAGTTTGCTATTTTGCAATATAGTGTCTGAAATTAATTAAAGGTTTGGCACTTTTCACATGTTATGCAGATATATTTCCCCGTTACTACATTCTTCACCACACATTAGGTGTTAGAATGCACAGCACATTGCAGGAGAGATGGGTGTTGTTTCTACAAAAATAAAAACTATAAAATGCAGATTTTTTTAATGATTTAGAATAAAACATATTTTTGAACCATACAGATAATCTATGAGACTCTCTTAAAAATAAAAAAGCAACAAGTTCTGCCTTCTTTTTCTACTTATGCTGTAATGATTTAAATTTCTCAAAGCATATGGTGAGAATCAGAATTATCCCTCCTCCACCCACTACTCCCAATTTCTTGCCTACTGATTTCAGCACCTAATCTACGGTGCTAAAACCAATTAGTGATACATCAAAGGTTTTTGCAGTTGTAAATTTTGGACCACTACAGAACATTAGCACATGAGCTCCTCATTATAGGCACAGATATATGTGATCTTTGATCCATGTGATAAAAGATACATTCAAAATATTTTTTCTTTGGCAACCTTACAATCTCCTAATTGAGTAAAAAAAGCTAATTATATAGTTCTTCGCAAGGCTGGAATCTGCTGTAATAAGGATTGTACACAAAAACTAAGATGTAAATGAGAAAGGCTAATTTCACTTTCTTCCTTTTTCTGAAATTTTTTGTTTCTAAAGTTGTAGAAAGTTATTTTTCACAAATAATATGCTCTAGTGAATGGTTTGAGGTTTCAAGGAGGTTGCTGGATTAATATTCTGAACAAAAGTTCAGTTCCACAGATGTGCTTAACTTTTGGCACAGCGCAGCCCCACCAAAGTCAATGAAACTAAGTCATGCCAGCTAAAAGTATAAATAAAAGCATAAATTAGTAAATGCCATGTTCTCCTGTTGGCTGGTTCCCAGTATGCCTTCCCTACTTGCATGAAGTATGTGGACCTAAAGCAAGTGGTGAAATTGATGGGGAAGCAGCACATGTATGCTTTAGTGCTCAGACTACTTCATAGGCTATTCGTTTTCTCCTGCCATTCCTTGCATAGTCAGATATAAAAATAACAAATAACACTGCCATTTGATATTCGATTACCAGGAACACTTATTTATAGTCCTTTTCTTCCCCAGAGAGGTATTTTTCTATCCTTTGGAACCTGTGCCCAAGCCCAGCATCTATCAGCCTGCATTACCCTCGGCAGTGCATCAGGAAAGAAATAAAAACTGCTTGGAGCTGACGGAGAGATTTGACAAACTGGACACATTCAGTGCAAGTTGTGGCAGTCACACTCCAAAGTGCGCTGGGAGGGATAGGGAGGCTGCAAGGATGACCTCTGTTTCTTTCCTCTGCTTCCCAGGGTGAAGAAATGGGGTCTGTCTTAGGACAGAAAAAAGAAGGTGAAGGGAGAGGGGAGGGGAGAAGGGAGAGGAGGAGAGGGAGAGAAAGAAGGAGAGATGGAGGGACAGAGGTAAGGAAGGCAGGGAGAGAGGGAGGGGGGAAAGACAGAGTCCTCCTTTCTCCTGCCCATGAGATCCCTTTGTCTCAGACCAAGCTGCTTAGCTTGACCACTGAGACAAACATTTTAATTTCGCAGAGACACAGAATCACACTGGAATTTCCAGCATAAGTAAAAGCACTATCTAATCTGCAATGATTCAGAGGAGGAAATAGAAGCCCTTTGCTACAACTGTAACACTGCTACAAGAACTACAGAAATTTGTGGAGATTTTTTCACTCTTGAGAAAAGTTTTCTAAACACCATTTGCAGGAGATATTACTCCCTACACTGTAGTTTCTTTGGAATGGAGGGTGCAGAGATTTCTGTTAACAGACAAGGCTGGATTCTCACTTTTAAAATGTTTATTTCAGTGATGAAGGGATAAGAACAGAAAAAAAGGATAAAATTCAAATGTACTAAAGCTATTTCTTCAATTGTGTTCACATCAGGTTAATTCCCTTTTTCAATTTTTGAACTATAATAGTACTCTTGAAAGTAGCCTTTGAGGTACCATCAGGTATTCCACAACTCCTTTTCCTAACTGCATTTCCCACACTTACCCTGATTAGCAGCACAGGATGCCTTCCACATTGCCTGATTTATTTACTAGGGTTCTTCATGTCTCAATAATGTCCAGAAAAGACTCTCCCTGATATAACTAGGGTCACCACATTTTGGATATCACTGGTACATGCTGGTGAAGACTGTAGGTGGGTCAATATTGGGATCCTTTTTCTGGATTGCTCCTCCCCAGCTATTGAAAACCCCTAATATGACTTCTGAAATATCTACATTAAAGCACAATTAAATAATCTAATATCTTTCTCCATCTCTCCTGCTGAATGGCACAGAACAAATGTCCGGCTCTCTGGTTCAGAGGCAGATACACAGATTTCTATATTCCTCCTCCTTTTTCAAGACACCCACTTCCTCTAAATTTCTTTTTCTCTCCATGCAATAAAAAATGAAATAACATTGATTTCTTTTTTTATTTAATTCTTTTTTTTCCTACCGTGCCTATATGACGTGACAGTGAATAATAACAATAACAGCATATGCCAAGAAAACAATTACATAGTACCTCTGTATTGATTTGTCTAATTATAACTCTTTATTCAAAACGAAGTTGTTTGTTTGCTTGGACATGACTGGCAAACCAGAGTGGTTTGTGCACCTGTTTAACTTTTCACCTCAGTGTAGTTAATTATTTCTTAGAACAGATACCTGTAGAAACCTCTGACTTTCAAATGCTTTTCTGTCTAGTGGGCCTCCCCACTACAGCCAGGAGCCCGGACAGACGCCTGGAGAGGTGCTTGTGCCAAAGTCTTGTGGTAGTCAAACATTTAAGTATCTCTGAAGATCTGAATGCCAGATTGAGCCTGGATTCGGAAATGTCATGGTCACAGAGGACAGTGCCAATAAATCCTGCGCAGCTTTACACACACAGCACCTAAGCAGGCACCTCTGTGTGCACTAGTGTTGTGTAGTCCTACCAGTTTGCATGGAGCAAGCTGAAGGGTATCCATGTAGCACCGTGCACACATGTAGGTGTCGTACTCAGATGGAGGAAGGTACCGTCTTGGAGTAGGTTTCACAAACTGAACTTTTATTTGGAGCTGGATGTGTAAACCTAGACAGTCAAGTACTGCCAAGCACCCTAGGAGCAGGATGTTTGCCAGATAGCTGTAGCAGGGAGCACTTAACTGAGGAAAAGGTCACCAAATTCAGCATTTTTCTTTGCTGGAGAGAACTGGAGCCCAAATCTTTTTTAATCCCAAGAGACTACCCTAATCACCATGCTGTAAAATACTTATTTTGGTTTTCTTCTTTCGAAGAAAACTAGTTACCATCACTAATGCATTAGGCAATGCCTTGTTGGTGTAATTAAATGTTCAGTTGTGCAAAGGAGCAGAATAGCTGCACACCCAGTGTGGGCACAGCATCTGGATCCTAGTGCTTCTCTTGATCCATGGGGGAGTTTTATGCAGCAGATAGGGATCATACCAGAGTATGGCAGGGTAGTCTCCCATCCAAAGAGAGCCATGACTTCTAGCTCTGTCTAACAAAGAAATGCTTTCCCGTAGAGAATTTGTTGTGTGGGGCTCATCTTTTCTCATTCTGGTTGGGCACGGGTTGGGGGAGTGTGTGATGGATGATCTGGGCAGCCCGACCAAGGCTGCGTCTCTTGGGTGAATGTCCCTGGGTGGTACCCTCAGGCCAAGTCAAGGGCTTTTCACATCTACTTATTGGATTTATAGCTCTGCAAAGGCAAAGAGGCAAGAAAGCCACCCCTGTGATTCTAGCCTGCTACTGTCAGCTGGGATTTTCAAAGTCACAGTGAAAGGCAGTGGCAGATCAGGATGTTCAGGTACGTCCATTTTTCCCTTAGTCATTACTCTCCACTGCCCAGTACCAATTCATGCTTCTGACTCATGGGTCATTGCTGCTGCTTGCCTGGGGACCTTTTGGGATAGATGACACAACACAGCAGTTGGTAGTTACACTGAAAATAATTATTTAACTTTATTGTGGCAAATAGTTCAATATAAGTATGTTGCTGTCAGATGAATTCCTTGCCATAAAAACAAAAAAAAGTGGGGTCTTAGAGGCCCAAAATTACTTGTAAATTGAAATGTTTATCTGTTTTCAATCCATCTGCCTCACATATTCAGTTTCTGGTTTAGTCTTGTAAGAGGAAAAGGAAGGAGAGAAATCCAATGACACAAACCACTAATGACCACTGTAACAAGGCAGTGTTTAACCAAATAATAAAATTAATCAGAGCATAGCTGCACTGAAGTTCATTCTAAAGGTATAGCTTGCAAACTTAGAAAGTTTCCAAACTAGCCTTGTGTCCTTTGAAATAAAACTGTAATATATATACACACATACATATATATACACATCCAAGAAGAAGGATGTATTTCATCACACAAAACATATTCTAAATACATTTTGTTGACACTGTTAAACATAAAACATTCAAATTTTGAAAGGACTGTGGTGTTATTTGTTACATTCCTTATTTCTAACAGATTTCTAACACAGCACTTTCCTTCTAATAAGATATATTTATGTATATACTTCCTCCTCCTCTACAAATTGCTTCTTTGTATTTAATTGTTTTTTATATGATAAAAATTTTCTTTAGGTAGACCTTTGTTCTGTTTTAACCCCAGCCAGCAGCAAAGCACCACACAGCCGCTCACTCACTCCCCCCCCACCCAGTGGGATGGGAGAGAAAATCGGGAAAAGTAAAACTCATGGATTGAGATAAGAACGGTTTAATAGAACAGAAAAGAAGAAACTAATAATGATAATGATAACACTAATAAAATGACAACAGTAGTAATAAAGGATTGGAATGTATAAATGATGTGCAGTGCAATTGCTCACCACCCGCCGACCAACACCCAGCTAGCCCCCGAGCAGCGATTCCCCGCCCCCACTCCCCAGTTGCTATACTAAATGGGACGTCACATGGTATGAAATACCCTGTTGGCCAGTTTGGGTCAGGTGCCCTGGCTGTGTCCTGTGCCAACTTCTTGTGCCCCTCCAGCTTTCTCGCTGGTTGGGGATGAGAAGCTGAAAAATCCTTGACTTTAGTCTAAACACTACTTAGCAACAACTGAAAACATCAGTGTTATCAACATTCTTCTCTTACTGAACTCAAAACATAGCACTGTACCAGCTACTAGGAAGACAGTTAACTCTATCCCAGCTGAAACCAGGACAACCTTATACATTAATTTGTCTGTTTTAATGACAGAAACTGTGTAGGTAGATCTTAGATATTAATTAGTTTTCATTAAATTAATGGGAAAAAAGACAAAATATATTTAAAATATAAGCAGGGCAAATCCACAGTCTGGGCAGCTACAAGTCAATGACAGCTCTGAACTCAATAAAAAAGAAAAAACCCTGAAGTTTGGTTACACTGGAAGAAGAGTAACTGTTGTGCAAAAGCTAAAGAAGAAATAAGCCAAGCTTAATTACTTCAGCAAACAGTGCATTCAGCCCAGCTATAAGAACAGATCTGTTCATTTTCATACAGAATATCATAGCCCACTTTTTTTAAACTACAACCTTCTTTCTGCTCTGCCATATGCCCATCAGAGGAGCCAGCCTCTTTCTAAGGCTTTTTTTTTTTTTTTTAATCAGGTGCAGCTGAACCTGTTTAAACTCAAACACGTCCACAGGAAAAGCTAGCAATGCCCCTTGTTTTTCACAGCTAGGGAGACTGTTTGACCCAGGAATTGGAGATCCCATCTGGAATACCTGCTGGGGTTTAATCTCCTCGGCCCCATCTGCCCTCTGCGTTACTCTGGCTCAGCTGGTACCATGGGACAGAGCCGGGCTCGCAGTGGTGTCACCTGGAGAGCGTGTCTGTGGGGGCATCAAAGGGAGAGTATAGCCCATCATAGCTCCCTGATGGGATCTGAACTCACTTGTCCTCATTCTCCTCTCCTACAGATTAGACACCAGTGTCATTCCCCTGCCTTGGAGGAGTTATTTCTTATTTTCGCTGGTGTAAGACTGCCATCAGTGCCTATGCCACCTGTGGCAAGGACAGTTTATTATGATGGACATTTCAACACTTTCTTTCTCAGCAATGCTTCTCAGCATTTTCCAGGGTACCTTGGAAATACAATGCAGCTGGGCTTTCCAACAGCATATATAAGCTTTACTTAATAAAGCTGAACAAACTAATTACAGCGAGGAAAAAAAAGTTTTATATGCATTAGCATCTTTCCCTGATCCCAAATTAGCTGTTATTTAAAATTCTTCAATGAGTGGTTTCTGAAAACATACCAGCCTGTAGCTTTCTCAGGAGAGAGTTGTTTTATTTTTTTTATTATTATTATTTTTATTCACAATTTGCTATCCATGTGGTGGATCTTATCCTCTGAATCACATGGTTTTCTTTCTGCTCAAGACTCCCTGACTTGCAAAGGGGTTTTCAGCTCATCATGGAAGAGTGTTACCACCAGTATTCATGTAAATAGATGTTCACACACATTTTGCACCGTTCTTTCAATGAGTATTTTTAAAGACAAAGTCACACCTTTAAATAGTTACAAAAAGCTACTAGGACAAGGTTACAAGTGTTGTTAGTTAGGAAAAAAAAAAATCCAGAGAAAAAGTTTGGAACGTATTGATTTACGAAAAACTGCAGAATTCCTCCAGAAATCAGAGAGGGTTGGGAGAACCCATATGGCCCACTTCAGCTTAAAAACCAGCTTCTTTTCCCTTTTCCTTTCCCTTTTCTTTCTTAGCTTGCCAAGGGGGCTCCTCAGCAGCCCCTGTGGGGCATTTAGAGGCCCCAGGGCTTGTGAAAGTCATAGCTCAGTGAGGAACAGCTGCCTCTGAAACAGCAACCTCTACCTTTTACAGCTGTGTGGGACCTTGGAGGGGAAAAGCCCTGCGGCTGCACTCCAGCTTGTTTTGGTAGGAAATGCCGAGGGGCAGAGGAAACATCATAGCTGCCAGACAAGGATACACCAAGTTCTGAAGGGGAAGGTTCCTCTGCAAATCACTTCTCCCTCCAGCTGGAGTTGCAAGCAGTGTGCAATCAAATCCAAAGTTAGTTAGCTTGTTTGCCTACTTTTTCCAGACACCTGCTGTATTTAATCAGCTGCTCTGATGATTTGGTGATTACTCCGGAAGCTGGGCTCCACTCACTCGGACCACTAGAGGGCTTGGGCTTGCTCCGGGAAAGTAGAAAAAAGCTGAGAAATTTTTCTTTTGTGCTTCACCTACGCATGTACAAATAAAAAGTGAGACCTATGAGGCACGTCTAGGTTTTATTTTCTTCGTGAAAGGTTTGCTTGGATATTTTGCTCCATACAGTCCTTTGGGATGATGAGCATGGGAGACGTACACCCTAACTCTGGGGAGAGATCTCTGCATCTTCGTAGAGACCTGTCAGACAAGACCAATACCCGCAGATGTCTTATACCTGTGATCATCACTGGGATTTAGGACATTTTAGAAGTGGAGATTTTGTGGGTTTATCATTCCTGCTATGTATCATAAGCTTAAGAAATCTTGCTTAAGTTGACTCACTTTTGGAGAAAGAAAAAATCTGATTTAAAAATAAAGGCAACCCAGAATCAAAAACTAATTCTAATACCACATGTCCGCAGAACCACAGAGACCCCAAGTTCATCCTCCACAATTAAATTTGGTGTTAATATTGTCAAACACATGTAACCGTGGTTGTATGTATCTTACATGCTAACCATCCAAGCAAGGGCTTCAGTCCCATTTTTTTTGAACCACAAGGTTTCTTTTCCTGAAGTATCTCTACAGTCAAAATGGTAGTGACCATTATCAACACAGATAAAAAATGCAAAAATATTTAAATCTCTTAATACATTTGCTAAGGGATCATTTTCTTAATTTGAACCATTACTTCAGCAGAGCAATTAAGGAGCTAAGCTAATACTACTTGTGGTATCATTCCACTTCGCAAGAAGAAACATATTATAAGGATGAGCTCCAATAAAGGATGAAAGTGCCAAAAGAAAGACTGGGCAGTTAAGTGCTTATATCTAAAAATGAAACAAACTAAAATCCATTTGTGACTCCCTTATTGACTGCAGCTTCTTCCAGGTATTTACAGCTGTGTGCCTCTTCACAGATTCCTCCAGCCCTTGCCGCTACAGTTTTATCCTCTTTTATCCCAAGCCCAACTGGGATCCAGAAACCACTTAAGCTGCTCATCCTAGGCTCTCTGCTCAAGTACTGGCAGCCTCTGTCTTCTCCCTCCATCTTTGCTTCTTAGCACATTAATTTGCCTTGACAACCACTTCCACAGCATGGAGTGGCAGCCTCCAAGTCTCGGTCTTAGACACATCTGCTCAGCTTATCAGTCCCTGACTCCTTGCCCCAAAGTCACAATGCTCAGAGTCCTAGCAAACCTTTCAATCCTTAGCTCTTTGCTGCTTCCTCAAAATCCCCATATCTGTAGGTCTCATGTCCCTTTTCTCGCCAAGTCCTTCAAACCACCTAGTTACGGACTTTCCCCCCAGAAAGCCTACAGTTGTGTTTCTTTCCTGTTTTTCCACCTCAGTTGTGAGTATGTAACCTTGTCCTGCTGTGGTAGGCATCTTTTTGCTGTCTGAATCCTGGGTGCCAGTGGAAGAGTCCTGGACCATGGAAAAGAAAGAACTTGTCTCCTCTCAGTCCTGGTGCTAGTCCTTACCAGACGGGAGATGCAATTGAAAACTGACTGGCAGATTTTTTTAAACCTGATTGAAGATGAACAGATTTTTAATAGAATGATGAAAGTGTACAGGACTTACAAATTTCTTGCAATGAAAGCACAGGAGGTCTACTGCTTCTCAAAAGAAAACACACGAGATTTTAATGAGGAAAAATGATCCTCTTTTTTTTCCCTGTTTTTCAGAAAGGTGTATACGGATGGGTTAAAAGATGGGATTTTGGTCCATGGATGAACACTGGGGGAGAGGTAGATAGCCAAGGAAAACGCAGTCAGCATAGAAAATGAATGGTTTGTTGCCTGTTGCTTGGAATGCTGACCACGGAGGTAAGAGAGCTGAGCAATACTGGGGGAGGATGGGTGGTAGGCTGTTGCACAGCACAGCTGTGTGCATGATTGGCACGTGACTGCTGGATGATGACAATATGCCGCAGGTACAAAGCCCATGAACCAATAGACAGGGTGGCTATGGCTCATGCAGCGCGCCTGGCCAGTGAGCGCATGCGTCATAGGCTCCCTATGTTACAATTGAGGTGTGTTTTGGCACCTGCTGGCCACATGTGCCGAAATCCGTTCCTCCGCAAATGTATAAATACTGGGATTTTTCTGAAGAGCATCGGGCTGGTGTACGGCGAGGCCACCATTGCCTCCGTGGGGACGCCCACGTAAAGCTGGCACCTACCAATTGCTGGGCTGATGTCGCGGCACAAGACAGCACAAGAATGTACAGATGGTCCATCTTCTTCACAGTCCTTGGGTCGGTATGTTAATTTGCTTTACAAGATACCCTTAGCATAACGCACATCTGTAGTTAATAAATGCTTGCTTTTTCCCCTTATAGTCAGTGTGTGTGTGTTCGCCTTCTCAGGAATCCTCGAAACCACCCTAAAACAAAAGGCTAATCTATCTGGCCTATCATTTCAAACTAGGTAAGCCAATTTAGTAAAAGGCAATCTGATTGGTTTCTCCAGAAATGTAGACATGCAAGGACATATATGTGAACATGTAGAAGAGTCTGTTCAGTGATGGCTACTTTTTGTGCAATATTTCTGATGTTTGAACTTTGCCTTGCCACCCCCCTTTCTGTCCTTATTCCTCCACTGCATAATTTTTGCTTTGCTGTTTTCTTTGCCTCAGTCTCACACAGGTTCGTTCATGATGCTGGTGAGAGTCTACCAGTCCTGTCAGGTGCTCTCACTTTCTGCTTTCAGACTGCTCCTCATCGTTTACCTTTCTGTTCAGTGGAGACTTTTATGGCTCCTGTGTTTGCAGCCTCCCTTTCCCTTTCTTAAAGGGCACAAGCAACCACAATTTGCCCGTGCAAAGACAGTGCAAGACACCTTCTCCTGATACCTCTGAGCACAGATGTTCCTTACTCAGGAGTATCCTACCTACCAGGTTACAAGACTTTTGAGGTGAAGACACTCTCAATTATTCCTAATGAAGCTCAATATACAATAATTTGATGATGATGATGATGATGATGATGATGGTGGTGAAAATTGCTGTTAGGAAAATTGCACAGGCTGGGGATACCTGGTTTCTAGTCCCACCTCTGGTGAACACTGATCATGCCTATAGCAGAAACCAATAGTCCTCAACTTCGGGAACCAGTGTCTAGAGCCACCCTGCATGCCCCAGGGCCTGTCTCCAGCGCATTTACATTTATCTTAGGCGCCTGGCTGATGCTTGCTGCACTTTGATGGTGCATCTGCCTATGTTTTCTTCCAAGGGAAACCAAAGTACACTGGGCTGTGAAGCAGTGTCCTACCAGGTCTCTGTCCAACAAGGCAAAGGAAAGCAGTGGGACATGTGTGTGGTCTTGAAAAACTGGAAATGCTCCTGAGCCCAACAGATTAGCAATAAACTTTTGAAACCATTTGTTAGCTGGGAACATGTCTCAAAGTTCATTAAGCATTATTGGACAGCACTGATTTTGTTGTTGAAGACATATAAGCATTTACCTGTTTGAAGTTGTATTACTATTACTATTTTGATGTTTTACAAGTACCAAGAAATGCAATTTTGAGTTGACATCAAAAGGCTCATTACATGTCAAACAAAATTACATTTTTTCAGGTATTCATGTAGCCATAATTACACTGTCATCAACCTGCTTCACTTCACATTTCACACAGAAAAATCAATTATTCTCACATCTTAATTAACAAGAAATATGCCAGGTTAACTTCTTGAAGCAGCCTAAATCATTGTATTCATTCTTATCAGGGTTTTATTTATCTTCGACATTAAAAGAGGACATTAGCTCTGTAACACTTTCATAGCATAATAAGCAGGCTGGCAAGGTTGCATTTGTAGAAGGGTATTTCACACTCACTGTAGCAGAGCTTGTTTTCATTTTCTGATAACTTTACAATACTTGAAATGTTTGGGCTGAATTTTTGCAGCGTGGGCATCTATTTCAAAATAATTTTTCACACACACACCCGCGCATGTGCACACACACACACAGTTATCGTTACAGCTGAATTTTTTAGATCTTTCAGGAAAAAAAAAGTGGGAGGGCTACAGGAAAATACATTATTTTTTCCAGCATAAAGAATGTTGATGACCTTCCCTCCAAAAGGGTACACCTTGGAGTTTGTGCTGAATGCATAGCAAGGGGGTAACGACCATGCTAGATTTTTTGCTTTTAACTTCTGCAAAAATCCTAGCTGAATATGACTTCTTATTTTTAGAAAAACCCTATTTCACACATGTAGTAAAGAGACATCCTAAATTGTTGCAGCTGAAAACTCCACAAAAACATCCTGTTCTGGGGTAAGTCGGACATTTCCCACCTCTGGACTGTGGTGGGGTGTGCTAGGTCTGGGGTAGATATGGGGAATCAGCCCAGGTCTGTGGGCTGCCATCATGTTGTACTTACCTGATTACACTCTGTTTCTTCCCTGCCCCATTTACTGCACAATGCAGGGGATGAACATGGGCTGTGAAGCAAAGGAGAGGGCTGGCTGCAGGACCCTGCCTTTATTTATGCAAAAACAGGGAGGTAAGGGAGGAACTGGGCAGGAGACAGCTCGTGGAGAGAGGACAGTCTCCTTGCACGTCAATCACATCCTGCCCTGAAGAACCAGCTCCTTGCATTGCCTCAGATATAATGCCAAATAAAGGTGTTCAAACTTAAGAAGCTGAGGGAACCGACTTGAGGTCCTAGTGCCTGATGTTCTGAAGTGCCCAGACAGATATGTCAGCTGGGACTATGCTTTAAACGTCTAAAATGCAAATTTGGGTTGTTATCCCCTAGAAAGTTTGAAATTAGATGTCCAAATGAGGTGGATAGGGTTTATATTCATTATCTCAACTCCCCAGCAATAAAAGTGAGATAATGCCTCACAGAAATTGTGAAAATGAGCAAGTTAATTGTTAATACATTACCAGACACATTGATTAATTACTGGGGTAATACAGTGACAAATGCCATTGAGAAGTGTGTGAGGAAAGGAGCAATTCTGTCTGTACACCAGTACACAAATAGTATTTGGTACATTAGATGTGAGGAGAAAGAGAATGTTGAAGGCTAGGAGAAAATAGAGGGGTTTTTTATATATGGTTCTGATCTAAGCATCACTGTTGCTGGCCACTAAATGAGGCAGGGCATCTGTGGAAAGATTTAAATGTGTTTCTGTCTTCAGAGTGCAGGGCTAAATGAAGATCAGAGAGATTGATTTAATTTCAACATCTCCAAACTTATATTTGTTTTTGCAATGTGAACAGTATCCTTAGCTCATTTTGAGTGTCCCCTCCAAAATAGTTAAATCACATATTAGTGATAAAAAATCCTCCTCTTGGCAGTACCGTGGGTGTTGAGGTAATGAGGTCTAAAAATTTCTTAAATTTTCTGATTGTATCAAACTCATATTACTTAACTATGTGTGGATAGTCCTGTATTTGTGGTGTTTCCTAGACACTTTCAATAGTCAGTAGTATTGAAATGCTATGGAAAATGGGCATCTCAGGAACTTAACCTCAATTAAAATTACAGTTACTGATAACCTAACTAGTAAGTTGGATAAAAATCACCGTAATGTGGAGGATTCATTTCAGCAACTTCAGAAAAATATCAGGATAATATTAAAAAAAAAAGTCTTGATTTTAACTACATGAATGATCATCTCCACAGGAATACAAATAGGACTATGCAGAATGCTGTTCAAATCTTTAAATGCTTTTCTGCATTCTACTCCAATTATAATTTATTTTTAAAGAACCTTATTTGAAACCTTGTAAGATTTACAGTTACATCTGGTTTTAAAAAATGGAATAAAATTCACAAAAATGCTGACAGTATCACCTTAGTTCCCTTTTGTGTCCAAATGCAATAAAATGATTGGTATCTAGGGGGGTTGTTTATAAGCTTTCCTTTTTTACTTTCTTGCTTTTACCACCTTGCCAGTTTTCAAAACTTTTTTCAATGGTTAAAAAAAGTCACCAGGTGGCAGAATAAAGATTTGCATCATTTCCTTTGGGTTTGCAGGGATGTTGTTTTTTTTACTTCAAAACTCAGATTGTTTTCAAAAGTTGCAGAGTGGCAAATGGCAGCATGAAAACTTTTCCTCTGTAAAAATTCTCATAGATGGATTTTATTTATTGACAAAGGAAAAAATAGAACAAATTTTCATAATGTTTTTTAAACCTCTAAAACATGTTTTAAATATATATTTTCTGAAAACATTTTATTCCGTCCCCTTCAAAAACTGGGGCTAGAGAGGTGGGGTTATTTGACTGATTGTTGCTCAAAGTAGACTGGAATGAAATATTTTCACCAGCTCCATATCCACTTCCAAGAATATTGTCTTTCCACTGTATTTCTTGAATTCTGACTTTAGTATGTACAATTATAAGTAAAAATTACTAATGAGATAGAAACAAATATATTCAGTTTAGAGTGTAAGAAAGTTTTTGATTGCCTGTGGTTTGGTTAAAGGCTGGTCACTGAGTTTCCCTGAATTTCCTCAGTAATCTTCTGCACTAGCATTTGCAATAATATATTTAATTTTAAAAATGTAATGGAAGATTAATTAGAAAAAGCAGATACATGGAGTAGTTGGGTTATGCACCCTACAGGGGAGCACAGGCTGACTCTAAGAGGTAAATCATCCTGAGAAGAAAGCATGTTCCTTTCTGGGAAGTCCCAGGAGACCACATCCTGCACACTGGCACCAGATTCTTCCTCTCCAACACAAATCTTGCAAATTTTGTTTATAATTAAAGCAAAGTGATAGGGATGGAAAGCATAAGCACTGAGCTTAAATTCCAGTATTACACTCATTGACTGTCCTCTGTGAACTTCACAACTTGTGGAAGTAGATGTTTGATGAAGAAAAAGGGACTAAATAGCAACAAAACACAGAACTTGAGCAAGTGGGAGAGTAAATGGAAGGAGAACACCACATCTGGCAAGATATTCCTTATGCTTAGTACATTTCTTAGGGAAAAAAATGCATTAGTCTGATAGACCCTCCTGGCAACACTTGTGCATGAGCGTCTTATATGTCTGTTTCTCCTTGAAAAATATTTGCATAAAAGCCAAAAAGTTGTCCAAATGCTGACCCTCATGAAGAAGTAATTACATTCTTGGTGCACTAAAGAATGTATTTAATGGAGGAAAAAAATATTTATTTTATATGCTTCTTGGGGATAGGAACAAAAAATATTATGCTGTAAAGACAGTTTGTGTGTTTACATTCACATGCAGTAGTCTCTACAACTTGAAGAACACGGCAATTCGTAAATGTATGTTTCAGGTATCTGATGTAGATTTTTGCTTAATTTTTTTGTGAGTCAGCTCAGAACCTTTCAAATGCAGCAAAAGCACAGACAATAATTAGATGAATAATCCCACTGGGTAGAAGTCAGTATAGAAATTCTCAGCTGTCTCACAGTTCAATTATTACACAGGCATTTGGTGTGACACTGGACAGAAAAAGGCCAGCTACTGTTGTCCCATCACTTTAATCTTTGTGAAAGTCTGTGAATGCTCTAAAGCCACTCCTGATCCTTGCTGTCAGGATCAGGCTTAATGAGTGTAACTACAGCAGCAAATAGTGAGCACCAGGTAATTCCAGTTCCGCAAAGCATATTGAAACAAAACTTTGGCATCACTTCTGTGTTTAATGGCCACCAGATGTCCTAAAATACTGTACCTTCCACTAAGGCCATAAGGAGGAAACATTTGAAATTAAAAAGGAGAAATAATTTCAAAATATTCATTGATCCTTTTTTTTTCCAAAAGCTGTTGTTCATTTTATTTGTACTTAACTAGATTCTCTTTTTGCCTTCCTTCCCTTAGCATCTCTGTACTCATTCCTTTCAGGAGGATACTTCTGTAAACAGCATGTCTTCTTCATAAATAATTATAAACTAAAGACTTTTAAAAATACTTCATAAAATATGCATGTATTTTTTAATGCCCATCACAGATGAAATGCTAGTTGTTTGCCAGCAATTTTGCCCTGTGAAGAGCTGCAAAAGCTTTCTGGGATAATGCAAAAGAGGAGAATAAATGAAGAGCGTGCACTGAGCCCTGGGAGACATTGCAGAGCTGTACAACTGGATGAACAAAGGAGAAACTTGGTAGTTTTGATTCACAGGCTGGGGTATTGCATGCTTACAGGCAGGTACAGAAACACCTCCTAGCCATGCTACTTTCTAAACATGAACGTTGTTTAGAGCGTCAAGGTAAAATGAAGATGAGTTGTCTCTTACTTCATGCTGAAACCCCAAGTGATGCAGCAGTCTATCACATATAACCATTAATTTCCCTGGAGGATGCATCTCAAGTTTTCTTGCTTACCATAGAGAAGGTTCAAATAATGCAATTACCACACAAACTGTACAGGTGGCTCATCATACATCTTATGGGGGCCAAGCCTGTAGGCAACCCTAGTGCCTTTAGGACAGCCAGACCTTTTCGAAGAAAATGAACTTGCAGTCTTTGGCAATCCATGTAGCAGTAAGGAAACATAAGCTCCACCAGAAACAGGAGCACTCAGAATATTATGTAGCCTCAGCTATGTCAAGCATCCAGCCCCAGTTTATGTTAAAAATCTCTTACAGCTGGGCAAGTATTATCTAATGGAAAACATCCAAAAAAAGGAATACTGAAGTGCTTTTCTGAACCACCAGTTCTACAACTGCTTATTCCACTTGCCTGCACAAGATAGCTCTGCTAATAGTTTAACATGGCAAAAAAATGCACTCAGTCAACACTCAGACCTTGCAGGTTGTTTTTTGTTGTTGCTGTTTTTTTCTACCTTAGTTTTCTCTTTCTATTAACAGCTTGATTGTCGATCTGATGGCGGGAGTCATAACGTAAGACATCCCCTTCCAAGTATTGCCTTGTTCTAGCAAGAATGAATGACAGCAAAGTTTTTACCATGAATGGGGGCGAAAGCCAGATACTCACTGAAATTCGCATATGCCTCCCTAAAACTATTGGTTTCTCTTGGAAAGCACTTAGATAATATTGTGGCAAGCCCTCAAATGACAAACATTTTAGAGTAGCCATACTGCTAAAAATGTACAAGTGCTGCCTTTCCCATGCATGTCATCCACGTGGTGTGAGTTATTTTTCTCAGTTGCTGCAGGTTTATATTGATTTTGCAACATTGATAACTAACAGGTTTTGATTCAGTAACTTCTCACACAAAAGCCTCACCATTTTCTGTGCTAGGCCTCTGGAAGAGGGATCTACTGGAGAGGTAGTGTATTGATCCAATTTCCACAGGGAACTAATTTTGATTGCTCTCCACAGGTTCAAAAAATTGTGTATTGCTGATCTGCGTTTACTTTTATTAAACTAGGACCGAAGCCTATTATAAAAATAATCTTTCTATAATTATAATTTTCCATGTTCTGGCTAAAATTGTCAGCAGAAATAACAAGTTCCTAAACTATTCGGCTTTTGCTAAAATTAGATTTAGATGTTAATGCTTGGATGAAATGAACTTTATTCAAATGCAAATTAAAGATGAACCAGCAGAAAAAAATTGCTTTGTAGTTCTCTGTTTGCTTGTAGTGTTCCATGCTGCACCATTTTCCTGTCTCAGTTTTAGCTCTCATGTCTTATGTAGGTGCAGAAACAAAAGGAAGAGGTTTGTTTAGTTATGGATTACTGGTAAAACATTAAATAGACCAAATGATTCTTTCAGAGTCTGGAGACTTGGCTTCTGACAGTTCTGGAGTTTACTTGGCAAGAGTACTTCTGTCTCTTCCATTGCTTCTCAAAAATTGCTGAATTATTTGGGGAAAAAAAAATGCCAAGTTGGCCACTGTTTAGTTTCTACAGTTGTGTAAAAGAAAGTGTGTATCTTCAGGGTTTTTTTTTTCCTTGGTTTAGGTGCATGCATTGAAGCACAGAGTTTTTAACTCTAACTTCTACAAGATGGCAAATAGAGAAGTGCAGAAATTTCACAAATAAGAGAGTAGCCAAGTCCGGTCTTAGGATGAATCTTGTAGGTCCTAACTGGGAGACAGGGGAACTTATTTCCTGCAGACCCACATGTATAGAACAAGTAGGAGGTTAGAGAGGCAAAATTCAACCACATTTCATACCTCAGGATTTGGTTTTGATTTATATAGTCTCTACTGCTTTCTAAGAATAGTTTTCAGAGAGGATTTATTGATTTTTAAAACTATTGTTTATTCTTTCTATAGAAGATTAAAGATTGTGTTGAAATATCTGTAATTTTATCTTTAGATCTGCTTTAATTGTGGCACAATTTGGAATAGCACTGACCACAGGAGTACGTGTAACTATTTTGTGGGATCTGTTTTTTTCTGAAAAAAACTTTTTTCTGAGGCTGTAAAAACTGGTAATTCTCTTCTCTCCTTGTTGTCTAAATGCTAGTGACCTTTCCCTTTCTTCATTGAGTTAAATATTAAGAGTTAAGAAGAATAAAATTATAGAAAAACACTAAAGAATGAAAGAAAGAGCCATAGCTTGTCTACAGAAGATTATCAGATATGTGATAGAATCATGGCAAGGATTTACTAGCTCTAGCTCAATTTCTAAATATGTTCTCTCTAAATGAGACTTGCATATAAATGCATTTATATAAATATATAAATGATCTATAATCTCCTAGTCCTTCTAATGATAAAACAATATAAAAATACACGTCAATTGTCATTACCTGTCAGTACAATGGGTCTCTTTGCTATTGTACCTTCTTTTTCAGAGCAGGTCAAACGCTCATGGAGACATGTATAGCACACCCATGCACACACACACACACAGGGCAAAGGAAAGGAACATGGAGTTGGATTGTGGTTATTTTTTTCTTTGGGTTTTTTTTCCTGGTTTTTTTTTTCTGTTTGCAAAGACAGCAAGCATGAAGTCATCTGTGCCTGTCTAAATTCAGCCAAAACCATCTGCCAACAAGTTGCAGCTAAAGGGTAGAAAATCTAATCATGACTCAGAGGAGTTAGAAGGGAACGTGGGAGTGAGGGCCCAGGCAATAAGCTGCGGAGATGCGTAACAGTCAGCTGGAAAGGGATGGGAAGCAGTTAAATGAATGGGGGCCATCTACTCTTACCACATTTACACTACATGAACCCAATAATTAAATGAACAGTTATAGCGTAATGTACCGCAACACAGAGTGAGGTTTTTCAGATTCATGCACATGCTCTGCTCTTCCCCCCATGTATATCTTCGTCCTCCTCAGCTCCAAACCATCATCATTAAGAAACTTGCTGCACAGTAAATCTGTTCTTCTATACAATGACAGTTACCTGAAATCAATGCTGGCTCTGAGTTATGGTGGCATCATAAACTGTTTAATTGCCTTAATGGAATTATGTATCATTGCAATTATTTATTATTTATCACATCAGCTCTTAAGTTATTCCTTGCTATTTATCATATTATCCTGTGCAATGTACTTTTCATTTATGTTGTCTGGATTAGAAACGCATGAGGGAAAAATGCAGATAATTATTAGTATGTTTTCCTCTTCAGCAGAGAATGTTTTGGAAGACAGAGCAACAAACACAAGATACAAGAGCATAATGAGTAAAACTTGCTTAACTCAAAAAGTGGCTTCATTATCTGAGTTATCTCAAGGTAACTTCTACTTTTTTTCCCAATTGCCTGAGATAACTCTGGCCTTCTGTGATAAAGCTTGTGATTTTTACTGTACTCATATATGGGAACACTATTAAACACAAGTGCAACTATCAAGAAGATGCAGAAAACACAACAAGACTTGAACCTGAGCTGTGTTGTATAGTAGAGAGAGAGCACTCTTGAACACTTCAGAATTATTATTACCACTATATATATATAGTGGTAATGTATCTATATAGTTGAATACAGCACACAGGATGCTCAACAAGGATTCAAGAAATCAGAAATTCTGTTTTGGCAAAGATAGTCCCTAAATGCAGGGAAAGTCACAGCATGCAGAAGTCTTGTGGTTGTCACTTGGTCTCAGATTTTTCATCTGAGATGTATTTTTCCCATCTGCTTTCCAAGAGCCACTGTCCTGGGAAGTTCCCCATTTCCAGAGTAATGGCAGACATGCAGAAGAGAGGGCAGATTGAACAATGCAGACTTTGGCCCCAACACAGGGCTTGCACCTTCTGCGTTGAGCTGTGTTCCTGTTACACATAAGTTCTCTCTTGCATTTTTAGAAATGTTCTAGTCTCTCTAGAAAATCATCTTAGCTTCTTATGCTTCCATTTCCCCATCTCCTCCCTATATTGCCAGCTGAGAGTACAAGCTATATAGAGGTGCTTGTCACTCATCTGTAGAGTGCCTGGTGCAGTGGGAGGTGAAGGGCTACTGATAGAAATAGTGATAACGATAACCTTCTCTGTATGGGAAATTATTTGGTGTGTATCTAAAAATCATTCAGCAAGCAGAGAGAAGGTTGACTTTTAAACTGAGAACAAAATGTCCTAGGTGGTCCCTTTCAGCCTTTGCATTGATCTAATTATAGGAAAGCTATCATTTTACCAGAAGCTTCAAATATCAAAAATGACTAACACTTCTTAAGGTTATTGTGTTGGAACAGAACTTTGGAAGTCCTTTGCAGAAGGAGGTTATATTTAACCAAAAAATCCAAATACGAACTCAGATTTGAAAACAAATAAGAAATCAAATACAGAGAAGTGTATTTATTAAGAGTTTAACATGGGATGTTTCTGAAGAAGACTTCTAGGAATATTATGCTATTCTATATTCTCCTCAACCATATTTCAGTTTCAACTAGGCATTTTTTTCACAGAAGCTGTTGTTTCTCAGAAATGACATTCCAATATACTTCAAAGACAGACATGGCTAGACCCAATGATATATTTCACAAGAGGTTCTTGCCTCATTAGATGTTGTTCACGAAAATTTCACTACTAAGTGAAGGAAGAATTTATCCTGATGAAAAATCTGCAGGATTAATTTTCTTTTCTGATCCATTTCCATTGACTCATCCTGTATGAGGGCAGGTATGAATGCAGCTTGTACGTTCCAAAAGCCATTTCACTTTCACATTCCTCTTCAGAAAGAGTGGACCACTAGTTTCAAACCAATGAAAAGATCTTTGTCAGTATTTAAAGGATTCTAAACAGAATAGCCCTCTGGAAATGTTTTGTTATTCCTTTTTTACTTGCTGATCACAAACACTCACAAATAGGTAAAACAAATACCGATTTCATGTAATTTAAAAATTTCAAACCATAATTTTTCACAGATAAATCCATCAATGAAAATGAAAAGAATTTAAGCACAAGAAAATATACTAATACACTGAAATAAGCTATTGAACTATATAAATTAGAGTGATTCATTTGCCTAGTTACAAAAATTACACATGTCAATCTCTAGTCTGTTTTCCTTCAACTGCTAAATCATCAGTTGTATCCACCTTGAATGAAGCACTTGTCCTCTGACTGAAGGCTTTCACCCCACTACCCTGTGTAAAGAAATTAAATGCACATGAAACAACTTGTATTATGCTATCATTTTTTAATGTCACAGCTTGATTATTTAAAATAATTATAAATATATAGATACTTATTTTTGTAATAATACAAATAATATTAGAATTTAATAATAATAAAATATTATCTCACATTTCAAGGTAAAATAGCATAGCTATTTTATATATAGCCTATACTATATGATAATAGTGACGATTCAAGTGCAAATACCATATTAACTTATTTGAGAGATACCTGAATTTTCAGCCAAAGTAAGCAGCAGAAGAATATTTATCCAGGCAACAAGGAGTTGAAGAAGATTTTAGGCAGACAGGACCAAAAATAAATACATAAATAAAAAGCACTACTGAGGCATTCGGTTTTTTAGTATATAATAATTCAGGACCTCATTTTCAAATAACTTACATTAGGTGAATAGATAACTTACCAGCTGGCTAACCATGAAAAGGGCTAAGCTCCTCAAGTAATGAAGACTGTAAAACATATGCTCCAATTGCAAATTTCTGTTTAAAATTATTGACTTAAGCATGGGCTGAAGAATCTTGATGAATCCATGCCTGAATTAGGAACACAAAACTATGTTTCCTGAATTAAGAGTTCTGCCTGAGGAGCTCTAGAAGACCTGAGGCCTCCTGGCATTGTGTGTGGTTTGAATGCCACTGCCACAAAACTGCCAATCCTCCAGCAGCAAAAGCATCTACATTTATTTGTTGGACTTCTTGACAGTGACTAAAGTCTCCCTTTCCAGCTTTAAATTGACAAAGTGTCTATCATAGCCAGCAGATTGTTTCCTGGCCTGATTTTCCACCCTGAAATTGACTGTCTGAGCACTGTGAATGCTGGGATTTCCTTCCCACCACCAAAGCTTTTCGTAAGTACCAAGTAGCCGCTTCAAAGCATGAGATAACAACTAACAGCAGTGGTAGTTCACTGGCTTTTGCCTGGCTTGCTAGACTCTAAAACAACTTCTCTTTGCAAATCTGATTTTATAGCATTTTTACCTTCAGTCTTGCAAGCAAACAGGTGCTTAGTGCTAGCTCCATGAAGTGCTCTGGAAACCTTGCAGACGTCTTCCATATCAAATATAAGCTATTTGCTTTTACCTTCAAGATCAATGAGGGACATTAATCATATTACTTAGCATCCTGCCCAGCATCTCTCATCCCCATTAGCAAGAATTTGTCTCCTGCATCTGATCGGCCACTGCCTTAATGTCCTCTGTGGGCCTGTCATGTTTCCAAAAGGCAGCATTATGCCTTTGCCCAAGCCCCTGCATTTGTAAGAAGTCCTATAACACCATAAAAATTTCCTTATAATTCTCTGAAAACCTGTCTTTCAGAAAACCCAGAGCAGACAAAGCCTTGCTTGCTGGAATGATGGCCTCCTTGTTGACTAATCTTCCCTCTTCAGACCCTCTGATATTTCTATCTGCCTGTCTTTATCCATCACTCCAAAGAGACAACTCCATTGCCTCTCACGCCAGTCTAGAGGTGTACCATTAAGCAAGCAGTGGAATAAAAGGAGGAGCACAACCAACATTTCCTCTTTGTGTGACAGCATTTCGAAAGACTGACTGACCTGTACTCTTGTTTGAAAAGAAAGAGCAGATGCAGCACAATCCAGAAGGCATTTCAGGGCCATGAACCATGAGCTGAAGGAGGTATTTTTCTTGAGACCCACATGAAGACATCTCTGTCCTGTAGTGAAATAATAATTAAGGTGCAATCCTGACCTCAGAGCATCCTAGTGGCTAACTTGAAGAGTTCCTAATGCAGAATGTTGGCTGAGGTTAACTGGAGTTGGCTTTCATTTTCAGCAAACAAGAAATTAGCATGCACATGAAATTAAAATGGAACTTCAGGAAAAGTAACACCTTGAGAAAATGGCAAATATTTATGAACAATTAAAAAAAACCAGAGGAGGCAATGTAAAAACTAAAGAATTTCTTTCATTTTTACTTATTTTAAATTAACTGTTTTATTTCAGCCTTTCTAATACATTTCCTGTTTTCTTCCTGAAATTTTCATTTTCACTTTAAAATGGTTTAACCTTTAATGGGCAAAAAAGGCATGAAGAGCATGTATATTTAAGTAAATGTTGACAGTTTATGTCTTTCATTTAGTCTCAAAGTGAAACATTGAAGTTTTGGGACAAAGAAGATTTTTGTTTAAAAGCTCCAAAGTTTCTGCTTTGACCTAATCAATTTCTCAGTTCAACTTACCAAAACAAAAAATCCATTTCTGATCCAGTTTTATGGTTAGTCCAAGTCCAAGGCATCTAACTCTTCTTACACAGTCTGTTGAGGCTTTGCAACTAATGTTTTACCTCAGATGTAGCTACCTTCATCTGTGCTGAGCACAACTGTAATTTAGAACAGAATTTATGAGCTCGGCCCAACTTTTGGAAAAGTTTAGCAGTATACTTTAATCACTGGGTTTGGGATAAGGTGATGGATTTCAACAAGGTATAAGAATTATGCAGGGATAAATATAGACTCTCAGGAAGAAAATACAAAAGTATGAGAGGCTATTAAACTTACAATGAAAGGTCTAGGAGCAAGAGGCATGGTAAGTGATTCATCCTACAGCTAACGAGCATACTTTTTGTCTAGCACTGATTATCTCTGTACCTCTTTGAATGCAGAGCTTGTACCAAAAAAAGTGAGGACTTTTTCACCTTCAAAATATACTCCTCCATAATACTTGAGAACTACCTAGGATGTATTTATGTATAGTTTAATTGTTGGAAATTTTTTTAATGCCTAAGAGCCCGTAAATATCTTAGAGAATCAAGAAATGGAAATCCATTTTAAAGAACTGCCTCTCAAGACACTGCCAGGGAAACAGGTATATTAGAGTAAAAGTTATTTTATTTTATCAGGCTAAGGAGGAAGGAGAGATCAAATAAAAACATGAAGTGGAGTCACTTGTTGGTCTTTCTGGTTTACTACCAATTTTATCCTCATTAAATAGGATGCTGAAGGTGAAGTATATCTTAGAAGGCTATTTACTCAGAAAAGGAATGCTTTCTGACTGGAAATGAGAGTATTGCCACAGAAAGGACAGGAGTGGAATATCAAATGTTCCATTAGACCAAAGAGATAAAGATGTTTCTACCCTCAGCTATAGTTGGAGGTGTAAAAATGTAGTTGCCTTAGATAGGCAAAGCATGGAAACTACAAGCATGGAAAAAAGCTTTTACAAAAAGATATCCTGCATTTTCTGGCTACTCCAAGCATCCCAAAATGACAAATGCAGTGACAGTCCTTATGACAAATAAAGATTTGCTAGATTTTTTCATTACAACAGGTGACTTTTGTCTTCTCTTGTGAAGAGACCTTACAATAGACATTGAAGTCCTACTAAAGAGTGAGCGCCCAGAAGCAGGGAGGGGGTTGGCATGGTAGAGTGTCAGAGAACCTGAGCCACCATGCTGTGCACAGCTTTTCAGTGGTCCAGGCACACCAGGGTATTGCCCACTACGCACCAGAAATTAAGAAGCTGAGAGTCAGATGAGAATAGCGGGAGTCACACCAATAATTAGTACAGTGATCTTTTGTGAATGAAAATGCAGCAAAGTAGGAATGTTCTCAATAGGACATAAAAGTAATCTGTGGAGCAAACAGGTCTTTCCTAGTTCTCTATAAGGCAGAAGGAAGAAGAATGAAAATTAATTTCTTTTTAACTGACACACACAAACACACATAAACGTAGCCATATATATGGCTATTCTCTGCTTGACTGACTTTTTGTCCCAACATTTTTATGTAGCAGGTAAGTATTATTATGTATGGCAGAGGATCTGCCATTGCTCTTCTTTGCAAGCCCCAGTTACTTGCAATCTGCCAAGGCAATTCACCTGACCCACGAGTCTTTATATAACCCCTTTTCTTGGGAGTCCTTTGAGAGAGAGCTGTGAGGTGGATCGATCTTTCTGTTGTCAGCATTAGTGTGCACTTGACTACTGTCTTTCCAGGGAAAGTCTGCCCAAACAGGTGATGGTATTTATCAATTGACATGACAGCCTAACCAACCCTGGAAAAAACAAAAGCTAATAATAACCATCAACTGTGTGGTTGCCAGTGACAGAAGAGTTCATCACATTCACAGTCTGCTCTCTGCACTCATCCGAGGACTGTTTGGGAAAGAGGGAAGTGGAGAGTGGACAGCACAAATTGCCACAGGGGCACAGCCCGCAGTTTTCATAGCCACTATTTTCATCCCTACTCAGTCTTGGGCAGGGAGTGGATACTGGGGACCAGGAATCCCTGGGCTTATAGCAGATGGTTGGGTTGACTGCACAGCTCATGCATATTTGGTATCACCATATAACAGAAGAGGACCAAAGTGTACACTCTTGGTCAGGAAGGCTTTAGCTGCACCTTTATAACAGTTGCTATTTATGTGTGCTTTTGTTTGCATGCCTCCCAGAGTGTGCAGCTATAACAACCAGACCATATTCTTCACCTAGGCTTGGACTCTAACACAGCTCACCAGAGGGACGTCTCTGCCTAACAAAGTCATGCATAATAAATAAAAAGGCCAGACAGATTTCACAGTGCTACCTACTATTTTGTTGACACAAAGAACAATGAGTACATTTCTTGTTCATGATGTAAAGGCCTATTCCAGACACTAACATAAACTCTCTTAAATTTCTCCTGGATGTACAGGTTAGAATTTTCATTCGTTTTCTGCAGTAAAAATTCACGTGAGGATATGACATCACATTGCATACATTATAAGGTATCACATGTTACATTATGTAAAACATGAAAACTCCAAATTGTGAATGTATCATTGATATAGCCATTAGCAGAATTGCAATTAGAGGAAATTTTAGAAGCCTTCACAACCAACAAAAGTTGAAAAAAGTCTGATAATCCCCATATGCAAAATAATCCATGTGTGATAGCATGAAAGGAAGGCCTAGCCGTCAAGCAGGCAGAATTGCAGTATCTAGAGAGAGGTCTCTATCATATCTCAGCCAACCCTTCAGGCCTTACCTCAGAGCTGTTCCTCCTTGAAGCAACACTAGAGAGCAAAAATAGGGGACAAATTCACCCTCCTCTCCTCTGTTTCTGTTTCCTTCCCTGCTTTTTATTTCTTAGAAATCAGTGCACATTCTTTACAAACAGAAAGCCTTTAACATCAAGAAAAGGGCGATAACCCTGGAAAAAGAACTGACAGTGCATTTTCTAAGCCACATAGCTATAATACCTCACTGGTGAGTTGGAGAAGAACAAAAGTTAACCTAGGAAATCAATGATGCTGGAAAACAGTAGGATTCTGAGCATCTCAAAGTTTAGAACAGTGATCTCCTGAGTAACATCCATGAGGTCCTACTATTCGATATAAAATTTGTACATACTACCTGTGCTCTCTGAATCAATGCAGAAAGAGATATTGCTTTCTGGAAAAGAAAAACCTGCAGTAAGCAAAGTGACAGAAAAGATGTTCCACTAAATTCCACTTTAATTATTTCATCAAAATACTCACAGCCTTGAAAGCTGGTCCTGCTCCATGCACATATTTAGTGACTCTTCAGAAAATATAGGAAATTATTTATGCAACCAAATGAAAATGGCATACAGTTACATTAAAAACTTTTATGAATGAGAAATATACTTGGATAGGAGTAAAGCTATGTATACAGAAACTACACCTGGAAACTATCTATCAGCTTGTAGTTTTATTTCATTCAAGCAATGGCCCCTGTTGTTTCTATCAGGGGTTTCCTTTGGACTTAAAAGAAATCAGGGAGGAGACCTGCTTTGCTCTTTAGAAGGCACATCTGAATCTGATGATTTTATTTATGTAATATGATACTATTACAGTGGAGCAACATCACTGTGGTAGGTCTACTTTCAGTCTGTACCCACAGTTCAAGTCAGAAGTTGAAGTAGTAGATATCTCTGGGTACCTGGGGCAACTGACTTGTCAAAAGACATCATAAAAGATTAGAAGTCCTCAATAAATTTTGAGATCTTCTATAATTTCCCTGAATTGCCCTATGTATTAAAAAAAAAACAAGCCCCCAAACTTAAACCTCAAAAATTCTGTAATTTAGATGAGATTTTCCAGGGGACAGGAAGTTATGCCTGATTGGAAACACTAACTCCATAACTCTTAGGAAGTCTAACAGTAAATTGGAGGAAAACAAGATATTGGCAGATGTAATATCCCTGATTGTGCTAACTTTTAGGTTTTTATATGTGCTATCATCATGATTCTCTTCAGATGGAATCCAACAGCAAACCTATAAAGTCCCTATTGGGAAATGTAAAGTTATTTTAAACTAAGAAAACAGAATTTAATATCAGCTCTTATAGCTTACTGCTTAGGGTCTTTGAAAATTATAAGCACATTAAATTGTTGGTCTAGTGTTATTAAAATAATATTTCATTTTTATTTTGCAGTCCATGCTTTAGAAAAGCTTTATGAACTCTCAACAGTTTTTCAAAGGCTGGTTACTTAGCAGGGTAGATCATACTGCCTCATTATCGCAAAAAATGGACAATTTTTTTGTAAAGTATTGCTGACAGCAGTTTTCTATATATTATTAGTAAACTGAAACTAAAGGAGATACTGGTTTTTATGTCTTCCTCGAAACATTTCTTCATTGCTGCCACATATGGGTATTGAGTTGCACAACTAATTAGTTGTACTAAAACATTCTGCTGTACAAGTTACTTCACCTTCTCTCCTTGTTTGTCATACACCTGTTACAGCTTGTGTTTTCAAACTGTGCATGCTCTGGGACACAGGCTGGCACACACCATATGTTTGTGCAGCATCTACTACAATGAGGCCCCAACCTGGCTAAGGATTACCTGTGCCAATATTCATTTGAATAATTATAAACCCTAGGCCTGTGAGAGTTCTTCAAAAAACAAAAATGCACTGGAGCAAAAGATTTAAATATTTTCCTCTGCTTCATTGATGGGATTTATTAAGTCAAATGGTGCAAAAATTTGCATAGGCAGCACAGTTTATGACAGGTGCTTTTGCAAGAAGTCAGAGCATCACCTTAGAACATGAAATTTCTTTCTTGGGGAAATCCCAAAGATTTTATAATTGCTTGTGCTTCAACAGTGAAAAATTAATATTTCTGGATATTTTTCTTCAGGAGGTATTTGAAAAAAACATTATTTTGGAATAGAGAAAATATTTTTAATTATGTCAAATGGCAGCATGCATATTAACTGCATGTATGTTATTTAAAATAAAATGTTACTATATGGAAAAGTTAAATTATCACACTTTCATTAAATCAAGCAGATATAAACACAGAGTTCCTTGTTTTTCCAGCAAAAAATAATTACAAACAGTCCTGTCATGAAATGTTTTGACATATGCAAACTTCATTTCTGATCAAGTAGTGTCAAAATCTGAAGACGGAGATAGAAACAAGATACATCTCTCCTGATTTAATGACTAAATGAAAATAATCATAGGGGGATGTACAATGTTCAAAGGGGATGTAAATTGCAGCAAATGTTTGAACTTTAAGATCTACAATTGAGTATTAACTCTCTGCCTTTTGCTTTAGCAGAAAATCTTGCTGTTGATCTGTAAAGGTCCTAGAAAGATGGGAAAAGATTGTGTAAAGCACCACCACATTTTCCCTTGCTGTGATGCTGATGTGTGTTTATTAGGTTTTGCTTCCCAGCCATATACATTTCATCTATAATTTTGTGTTAAGCCACAGCTCACCAAGCTGCAGGTTTTCTAAGATTAGGTTTTTAATCATGGGCACTCTTACCTGGTGAGAACTGGAGTTTCTTAAGGATTACTTTAACTTGCATAAGCTTTGGTTACCAAAGTACTACAGACCAGCTGAAAACTAAGAAGCACAAGTTCTCCACCTCCCATTTTCAAATTATTCTTCATATTCTTGTCCCACCTCAATAACATCCATGCAGCATGAGGAAGTGGTGTATGTATGAAGTCAACATGGGCAGCAGGGCTCCCCATGAAAAGAAATTCTCAGAGGCTTACTGCTAGCTTGGTCAAGTGACACAAAGCATCTGAAATGATCCTTGTTAGTAACAACTGCACCTGAAGACATGAGTGCAAAAAGACAAGGGAATTCACCGGCTAATATGCCCACAGCTATGCCAAGTCACCTCTCCTGTACAGACAACACTAGATTCTTTGGTCAGTAGCTATCCCTATATCAAAGGGCTGTAGAGGTAAAGTGAACTTGGACTACACTCAAACCTTGCCGCTCTTCCTCATATATATATATTATACACCCATTCTAGGCGTAACCTAGGATATTATATTATGCCTCCCTGGCTGTTTGGCTAAATTTATGCCTCCTCTCTTGTGGAGAGACTCTTACAGGGGTACCAGCGCACAGATACTACAGGGAGTAATATTGTCCATCCCCTCCTATTTCTGCTCAGAAGCAGAGGACAGACTACCCATGCTTTTATCAGATGAGCTCTAAGAAGATAGACACACATGGTTTCATAATTCCAATATCTTCATTTGTCCAACACAGAAGATGTTCAAAGTTGATACCATCTTTTGTACCTGTAGTTCCAATTCTGAGATGGCTTAAGTCATAAATTACTTCAGTGAAATGGCATCCCATTTATTGTCAGGTTTGGTTCGCATTTTGATGTTACTCTTAAAAAGAGTAGAATGAAGAGAAGAGAAAGCAAGTTATTCAATGTGTGTAGCTGTTACTCTAATGACTCTCACAAAAGCCGGCTTGTACCATTAATGTGCAAAGCTGGAGACTTAACTCACATCATGGTGATGACTAAGAATGCATTAGACCCCATAATCTTTGCCTCTAAAGATTTAAGAACAAGAAGCGTACAACAAACTACAACCAAACAAACAAACAAAAACCAACCCAGCCCTGAGTAGACAAATAGTAAAAGACCTGCTATAACAAAGCCTGGAAATGTCAAAGACTGCTGAAGAAAATCTAAATAGCCTTTCACACTAAATCTGAAAGCACACGATGCAAGTGAAAAGATACGTAGACAGAAAGTCTGAGCTACCAGTCTGGGATGAGCCTGAGGCAAAACAGAGAAACTACTGGAAGATCCAGATTTAACACTTAAGAAAGCAGTTATAGCTTGTAGAGTAAATTAAGTTACCCAATGAAAAATGAAGTTTGCAGAATGTGAACCAGTCCGCTGAGGTAGACATATAAGCCAGCTATGAAAACAAAAAGACATCAGAGGGAAAAAAGCCAATGAAAAGCCAAGTCAGAACCCTCCAACAACAGATGGAGCTGAATGCAGTGTGGCAAACTTCATGAGCCAAATCAATACCAATTGTTGGAAAGAGAGGCACACTCTGTATTGGGTTACACTTACCAGAGTTTACAAACTCTGGCACCACACTTAAAGCATGGACACAGAGGATGACCAGAGCAGTGGACAATTGTGCAGCCAAAAGCTAAGGATTGTAAGTCTGAAAGTTAATGGGACATGAACACTGAGTTCACAAGCAAAGTGGAAATATAGCACTAGAGGAAAAGCCACATGCAGGAAGGGTAAAAGTTTGGGAACTTACCCAACATCCAGTTATGAGTGTAACAGGCCCTTTGTCTCCTCTATTGTGAACTTTCAGAAATCTGAGGAATTAAATAACTGGAAAAGTTTGAGAAAGTCTTGCAGGACACAGGACTGTGCTCATCTGAAGACCAAGTACATGTCGAAAAAGTTAGAAAGATCTTTAGCCTATGGCTGGAGTTGAAATAGAAGACAGTTAGTCTCACTTGGAGCTGTAGAGCAAGCAAAAAAAATGGCCACTGTTGCTATGTTGGCAAGATATAGGACTTTACCTACATATAGAACTAACATAAATACTAAATAAATCTGTGAAAAGGAAACATTTTTATTACCTACCAGGGGATAAATCCTTGGAAGAATGGCACAAAGCCCAGCTAGCAGGCTTTGCCAGACCTGCGCTGGGCCAATGTGACTGTCTCTGCATTGTCCTCCCGGACGCAGGAGCACAGAGGAGTGCGGTGACACCAGGCTGGCTCCAGACCCAGTCCTCTGGGCCCCACAGCTTGGCAGCAAGGAAGAGCTGAATAAGAACCACTGCGTTCCAGCTAAGGTTATTAGAGATCATCCAGTATTTTCTGGGTTTCTTCCTTTAAACAGTCTCCTAGGCAGTTTCCACGAATAAGGGACAGCTGTGTGGAAAACTAATTTTTTATTTAGGAAAGGTTTTCTTAGATATATATTATCTTTCAGCCAAAAAGGAGAAGTATCAGACAAAGTCATCTTGTACTTACATAGTAAACATAACTTTGGCACGTGTGCTGCACTATAGATTTGCCCACTGTGAGACCATCTGATTTACTGGGGTTGATGTCAGACAGCCAGGTAGGTTTGACACATTTTGTCACAAACAATGCAAGATTGTCTAGACAAAGATGCTATCTCTGGCTCAGAAACAGTGTTTGCCTGCAGATCCTTGAGGTGCAGTAGAATAGTCTGGTGCTACATCAATGTATGTTTGTGTCTAAGCATGTGTCAGCAGTGTGTGCTGGCGTATTGGGCTTTATTAACAAAAACACAGCCAAGGAAAGTGATTATTTATGTTTACCTGGTACTCATTAGATCACATCTTGAATACTGCTCCCAGTTTTGGTTCTCAGTACAAGACAGACATTGGTAAACTGGAGTGAGTTCAGTGGAGGCCACCAGAATGGTCAGGGCTGGAGCACTTGCCTTGTGACCAGAAGCCTCAGGATCAGACCTGGTTCAACCTGAAGACAAGATGGCTTTGGGGGCACCTAATAGCAGCATGGCCCTATCTACAGGGAGGTTAGCAAGAATATAAATCCTTGTTATGGAGGTGCATGGTAGATGGACAAGAGACAACAGTCCCAGACTAAAAGAGAGGAAGTTCCAACTGGGTCCAAAGAAACAAGTTGTCCAAGGCTGTCCACAAGGACAGCCAAGCATTGGAACAGGTTGCCCAGAAACTTGTGGAGTTTTTGCCATGGAGGTTTTAAAGACCTGACTCAGTAAAATCCTGAGCAACCTGGTCTAAACGCTGAATTCACTGCTAACTCTGTTTTAAGCAGGATGTTAAAACAGATGACCACCTGATGTCCCTTCCAACATGGAAGATCCAATGGAAGGCCATCTTCCAAGTTCTCACATGCTTAGCATTGGGTTATGCGAGCTACTGAGTATTTCCCATTTTCTTAAGGAAGGTCTGAGTGCAGAATAAGTCCATGAAGAGTGTTGAAAATTATAATGTGGAAAAATACAATTTCGATTCCAAAATGCTAATGATGAATGGATTAATAACAGGATGTCTTGACTGATAGCAGGAAGACTTAAGATTATGACTTTTAGAAAATCTACAGCTCTTTTGACAGTCAGATCACATTTTGTTAGGAGCCAGTGTTGATTTAAGATTCTAACAGGAATGGTAAAATTTTGGCCTTGAGTTCACATAGTCGATATTTTCATTTTAAAGGGCTGCATCTGATTAGCCCATCATGCATTTTCCTGTTTTCTCAAATGTTTAATAATAGATGATGGAGAAAGCTGCAAGTCAGATTAATTAGTTTTTTTGAGTGTGTGTGTATGTGTGCATTAACATTACTGAATGGTCTGTTACTGCTTAATTAATCCTACAACATACTTCTTTACATTGATTCAGTATCATGCAGGTGTTCCAAGTTCAGCTACTCAAAGTTATGATAGACATCTAAGTCAGATAAAAATCAGAGGACCAGAGTTAAATGCCTAGTTTCCTTATATAATCCATGAATAAAATTAGATACTTCCATGAAAGGCAATCAGAACGTCATTAGCTCATCTATATTAACTTGTTTAGCTTATTAGCTACCGCCTAGCTGACATTTGTCATAACCCATTTCAGAGGATAGCTAATGTTAGTGCTCTACATGGTAGCGAATGCCCCAATTAGAACAGGCCAGGAATTTTCCAATTAAATGGAGTAGGCATGAGAGGTTTTGCTGGAAAAGTGCCATATACTTGATGAAAACCATCAGGCTCAATACTCTTTTTTTTCCCCTGAAATATAGCAGGAAGCCCTTCCACATAGAGGATCGGTACCCTGCAAACCTAATGAAGAGACAAAAGTCATGACTATAGGCAACTTGATTACAGGGACTATCTTACTGGAGTACAGATGTCTGCTAGCAGGTTATATACCCATAGCTTCCATTTCACCCAGAAACCAATTCATCCTGATAGAGTGTGTACATTTTCCACAAACTCTGGAGGTGGGTTTCATCTCAAGTATCTTTAGACACCTACGTGTATCGATATATCAGAGCTGCTCTGTTAGACTCCCTTCATTGTCAGCAGGGAGAAGCAGGTACCAAGAAAAATGATTCACCTGACCTGTCTTGGAGATCTGCTGAAGGACGAGATGACTCATACTTCAACAAATTGTATTACTCTCCAAGGATAAGAAAAGGAGTCTGGACAAGTAGCCCAGATGCAAGTAAATCCCACCCAAGAAAACAACACTGATCTATAAGTCTGGAAGCAATAGAAGTCTTCTAAGAAAAGGGACATACAGCCTCATTCCTACAGAAGAGCCATATTTGCAGTGTGCCTGCTTGAGAGATTATTAAAACAAAACCAAAAAAAAAACAGTATCACAGTACCATGATCAAAACCACAAGTCATACACTTGAAAATCAAACTTTTCTATGGGTTGAAGGTCTTCTTACATTGATAAAGCCATGGGAGATGAGAAAGATAATTTCTTTTTTCAAAATCTTTATATACTGAACAATATTGTATTAGCTCAATATCCCTGAACCAACCAGTGCAGCCCCTTCTGAGTACTATCACCTTTCCATTAACATGCAAAAGCATAGCTTGTGGCAAAGTAGGCAAAAAGAAGGAAAACATCTTTGGACCTCCCCTTGCTTCTCTCTGGGATGGTAAATTTTCTCCAAATCTGAAATTTGAAGGGTGCCACTCTAAGCACCAAAGAGTTCACAGCAAGTTCACAGCCAGTCTTTCCATTCCTGCTATTTCATCATTATAGGTAACTGTATTTCCTAGAGCCTTTCTTGAGGAGTTATATAATTTGGTGAAAATCTGTCTTGATCTCTGCCTCCTTTTTTTTTTTTCTCCAAATGAAAAACTTAGTTTTCTCTCTGATGGCTGTAGAGGAAAGTTAACAAACTTGATTGGGAGAAAGTGCTCAGTCACAATTGAAAGAAACATGCTCAGAAGTCCCATAGCTGCCCTGGCTGCCTATAAGGCTGCCAGGCAGTCTCCCAGCCCCAGAGCTCAGCAGCACGGCTTCCCTAAGACCTCTGTCCTCCTTCCATAGTGCTCAGCTCAGCTGCAAGATTAATTCCAGCTGCACAGAGTGACCCTCGGGGTCATCATAGCCTCAACACCACATAATGATGAAGGAAGGGACATGAAAGGAGTAGGTGGAGGCTGCAGGGGGAAATGCATACACTCCAAAAGAGAAGGGAAGCCAAAACTGTAGGGATGGACAATCTGACAGAATAACAGTGTGGTCACTAACCAAAACGTGACACGGTATGCTCAGAAAGCTAGGGAGGAAAGGAAAAAATTGCCCTGACTGTCTCCACTTAAGAAAAGAGTAGCAGTGCAGAGCCCTGGGTGCAACAGAGGGAGCGCAACAGCCACGTGGAGAGGTCATTGCCTTCTCCACAGCTGACAAGAGTAACCAGAGAGCACAAACATTCAGCAAAAGGGAGGTCAAAGCTCCTAGCAGGTTCAGCCTTTCAAAAGATTATGACAATGATGATGAACATTCAGCACTGCAGGCTGGTCTAGAAAAACAGCAGGAAGTTTCTCAATGATGTCTTCTGGATCTTCTTAATAAAGAGAAATGAAGCTTCTTTTTGAATACTGACGTCACAGAAGAATGATGAACAGTCCACTCCTCTCTACAGGATTAAGTAAGGGAGAAAAATCTATCGGTCTTGTTTCTCACAAATTAGCTCACAGACATCAAAATGATAATGCAAGCACCTGCAAAAGTAATTACCCTTTTTGACCTGAGTGGCTAATCAACATATTGAGGCTGTGGTCACACATCCTGATCTGGCTGCGGCAAAACCAAGTGAAGAAGCTGCTAGCCCCAGCTTGTTCCCAGATATGTGCCACCACCACCGCTTTGCTGGAGGTTACTGACTTGTGGACCTGCTGGCATAACTATTCAGACAAGCACTCTCTGCCTCAATAAAAACAAGCCAGATGAGCTGAATTGCCATAAATATTAGGTCTTCTCTAGGCTGGACTATTGTAACTCAGCTGGGTCCTGAGGTGATCACCTGAGCAGTCACACCAGCAGTGCTGGGGGTCTCAAACCTCGGCTACCTCTGGTCAATGACTGTTTCTGTATGGAGAACAGAGACCAACCCTTTCCCCCTCATGCTGCTGGATTCAAACATCTCCAAGTGTCTTCCCTGACAACACTATCCCTACAAACTCTGTCTCTAGGGCTTTCCCAGGTGATATTAAAAATCTTTCTCTGACTTTCTGCTGCCTTGGCTGTCAGCTTCTCCGGTGTTTCTGCTGCCTCCAGCCTGCTCTCTCCCTGGTAGCTTATCTCACAATGCCCATCCTCCAGAAGAACCCTCCTCCCACATAGCTCAGATCCCTGCAGCTGCTGTGCATTTTGAGTCATAGTTCCCAGTGCCTTGGTTGTCTGCTCAGTAAAGGAGCTTAACTCCTTTATGGCAGGGTAGCAAAGTGCATGGGTTCTTCAGGGAAATAGTAAATTAGCTGGTCCTCACTCTGCATTGAAACTAGGCACAGAGAATTACTATAAGGTAGAAATTTAAGTAACTCTCTAGTCCAGGAGGTACAGTGGGCTGGATTTTTGGGAAGGGACACTCTGAGAAATGTGCATGGGGCATTCCTGTGTTTAAGAAGTCTATCCCATCCTTCCCTGTGGTCTCATCCCCCAGCCACTGATGGCTGGCCTGAAGGAAAACAGACCATTTCTGCTCTCTTGTCTGAACTGTTCTTTCCTTGTGTCTGAAGTAAAGCCTTGTGGCTGAAACACAGCCTCTGGTGAGCCTCCTGGCACCCATCAGCCTGAGCCCACCAGTGTGGGACTAGCCTGAACAGGGTTTCCCCAGCTCCCAGCACTATAGTATGTACCTTTAATATAAGTCTCTGGCTCGTGATTTCACTTTCAAATGAGGTACACAGTATAGTTAGAAGTGACAGTGAAAGGTGTATATCCTCATGGAGGTGCCTGCTGTTAAGTATTACAGCTGATTTCTCCCCAGAATTTTCCAGCACGTGCTTGCTGAGTTGCTTGTTGTATCTTGATTGGTATGTTTTAATTAAGAAAACCCATACAAAACCCATAGTGAACGTACACGCTTGTAAATGAGGCAGAAATCAATAATACTGATTCGTTCTAATTTTCTGACATGTTTGTATCTCCTGGCCTCAGTCCATGTTTAGCGTGAGAGACTCCATGATTGTATTGGGTTTGTGTGGCAAGGTTTTAGTGGGGGGGGAGCTACAGGGGTGGCTTCTGTGACGAGCTGCTAGAAGCTTCCCCCATGTCCAATAGAGCCAATGCCAGCTGGCTCCAAGATGGACCTGGTGCTGGCCAAGGCCGAGCCCATCAGCAACGGTGGTAGTGCCTCTGGGATAGCATGTTTAAGAAGGGCAGGGGGGGGAACCCTGTGCAATTGCAGCCAGAGAGAAGAGTGAGAATATGTGAGAGGAACAACCCTGCAGACCCCAAGGTCAGTGAAGAAGGAGGGGCAGGAGGTGCTCCAGGTGCCGGAGCAGATTCCCCTGCAGCCTGTGGGGAAGACCATGGTGAGGCAGGCTGTCCCCCTGCAGCCCATGAAGGTCCACAGTGGAGCAGATATATACCTGCAGCCCGGGGAGGACCCCACGCCGGAGCAGCTGGATGCCCAAAGGAGGCTGTGAACCTGCGGGAAGCCTGTGCTGGAGCAGGCTCCTGGCAGGACCTGCGGATCTGTGGAGAGAGGAGCCCACGCTGGAGGAGATTTACTGGCAGGACTTGTGACCTTGCGGGGGACCCACACTGGTGCAGTCTGTGCCTGAAGGACTGCACCCTGTGGAAGGGACCCACCCTGGAGCAGTTCGTGAAGAACTGTAGCCCATGGGAAGGACCCACGTTAGACAAGTTCATAGAGACTGTCTCCTGTAGGAGGGACCCCCTGCTGGAGTAGGGGAAGAGTGAGGAGTCCTCCCCCTGAGGAGGAAGGAGCAGCAGAGACAAGGTGTGATGAACTGACCCCAGGCCCCATTCCCCATCCCCCTGTGCTGCTGGGTGGGAGGAGGGAGAGAAATAGGGAGTAAAGTTGAGCCTGGGAAGAAGGAAGGTGTGGGGGGAAGGTGGTTTTAAGATTTGGGGTTATTTCTCATTATTCTATTCTGACTTGATTGGTAATAAATTAAACTAATTTTCCCCAAGTCGAGTCTGTTTTGCCTGTGACGGTAATTGCTGAGTGATCTCTCCCTGTCCTTATCTTGACCCATGAGCCTTTTGTTATATTTTCTCTCCCCTGTCCAGCTGAGGAGTGGGAGTGATAGAGCGGCTTTGGTGGGCACCTGACATCCAGCCAGGGTCAACCTACCACAACAATGCACCACAAGAGGCCACGGGTAGAAAGCACTGGGCCTGTCATGACTGAGTCTTCTGCCATGAGATTTCTTGCCCAGTTTCTCAAGTTCATATAGAGACTGCGCTGTTACCTGAACTTTCAGGTTTTCTCAGAATTGAATGAAATTTCTCAGACTGCAGTGCAGTCATCATTACTCTTTGTCATTGTGTAATCCCTCTTTGCTGAATGCAGCCCTATAAAGCTGTTCACCTCTAGTTCCCATTTGTTTTCATAAAGCCTATTTTCTTGAAAGGTTTCCTTGTATTGACAGCATATAGCATTTTTCTCCCTGAGATGTTTTTCATTCTGACCTGAAATCTTAATGCTCATCTCTCTGTTTTTTAATCTTTCAAGCTGTATCAATGGAACATTCTCTCAGGAATTTTTGTAATTATTTGGTTTTGATCTTTCTGTGATTCTTATGAGATCAGGGCCAGGAAAACTTCAAACAATATACAGTGGTTCAGTGGTTTGAAAGAGAGCTAAATTAGAACTGTATTTTTAAATACACAGATTGTGTGAGTTTCAATGAAGCTTAACGAATTTTACTTCTATATTTGTTTACTTTTGTTTTTATTCCACTAATCAACTCATGAAAATTTTTACTGAGCACAGGCCAATAGCTAAACTTGTTATGAGTCAGGTGTAAAAATGTAAAATCAATATAATCACTTTCTTGCTATCCTTCTCTTATAAAAGCACAGAGGGAATAAACATAGTGGAAAAATACGACAAACAGCATAGAATGTACAGAGGGAGTGGGAGCTAGTGCGTGACTGTTTGTTTTCATGCCCTAAAAGCCTTTCTTCTTCCAGCTTCTGCTATCCCAACTCTACAAGAGTAACTTGTCCCTCTAGGGTTGCCCTTAAACTATGGGAAATGTGTAGCCACATGCAACTAGCAGGAAGGCTGCAAGTGTTTCTTCTAGGGAGACTCTATTCCTGTTGGGGAGAAAAGAGTGGTGGTGCTCTTCAATCTAAAAGGGAGTACTTGAGTGAAAGGACAGCTGACCCTAGGCTGAACTAACTCGTCAGTGTGAGTGGGTACTCACCTGAGTAAAATGTTTCTCATGCTGGGCTCGGCTCTAGCAACTGATTTCTGGTGGAAATCTGCCAAAACATAGCCACGCCTGATGAAGTCTGGCAACAGCATGCTCAGTCCTTCAGCACACATGTTGTCCTCGGGTAGTTACCTATGGGACAGAGGGGTCTCTGTAGACCCACACCCCCAGTGGTGTTGCCGGTATTAGTGTTTCTAGTATTCCTCGGTCATAAGAAGTAGCCTTGATAGGAGTCAGCATTAGGTTTTTATAGAGCACCTGGCCACTGTCCAAGCCTACTATTTGTTTCTTTCCTGCTAGGTAAAAATCTTCCTCCCACCCTCAGCTTAGAATACCACCATTACAAGCTTCACATTAATTAATTTGCTTTTGTAACACACCTAGTTTTTCTTCCAATATTCACTATCCTTCAGTGAAATGTTTCTGACGTGGATCTTTTCGGGCATTAACCTGATTTCATGAAATCCAGATAAGCACATAATAACTTGACATGCTTTAGATCAACCTTACTTTCAACCTCTAAATTCAGCTAGATATCCCCACCTACTTCATGAATCACTTCTGGGGACATTAATCTTTTGAACACAACCACAGTGCATAAACGTTAAGCACATCTGCACTGACATGGTCTTGTGTTTGCTTAGCTCACCCTCTAAAGTGTTCACAGTGCCTGATCTGCAGATTATGCACATACCAGTCTACCAAGGCAGGATGACTCCATGGTTGAAAAATCCCAGGCTGCTGGGAGGAGCCAGTATGCCCGATGCACATGTATCTTTTCCTAATGCTACCTGTCCACTGTGCTTGAAACTGCCATTGATAAGAGTTAGGCAGAATGAAAGCAGCATGGAGTGCAAGGGAAGCAGAGCCTCTGAGGGCTGGCAAAACTTTTAGCAGCTTGTAAGGTGTCTCTGCAAATCAGTACTGGATGTGTGCTGAACAGGGTGAATAAACATTACCACACATTGAGCACCTTAACTACCATGCAGCATCTTCTATGTAGAGTACGCTTCACACATGAGAAACATACTATTTAATACAAGCTCTATATGTGACTTATATGATCTCTGGCAGGTACATTTCACACCAGAATTTAAGTTGCTGTTACAGATCATGACGTGGAAATGCAAAGTAATATAATGTTAGCATAAAGATCTTGGCAAGATAAAAAAAAATACAGATGTTTGTATTTTTACTATATTACTTCATTCATTAAATTGTTAGTAAAAGTTCTGACATGATTTTGTTTTCCATTAAATGACTTATGATACTAAGATATTGCTTCTCTCTTATTTGTTTGTACTGGGGTTTTTTCTTCATTTCAGGCTCATTCTAAAAATGGAATTTCTTTCAGTAGAGGGTTTTAGGAACAGGTTAAACAAATGTCTGTTAGAAACTTGCTAGGTAGAAGTGATCCATTGCAGAGGGTTGCAATAGAAAAGTGATTGCCACCATAGGAAAGTTTCATCCAGGCTTTACTGCTATAACTTTCTGTATCTCTGCCCCTCTCCCGTTGCTTCACTGTTCCTCTCCTTTTTTTTTTTCCCTGCCCTGGGTTTGCTGCCACTTACTCCCTGGCCCCTACCCAGTTCCTAACACTGATAACACCAACTTTCTAGTCAGTTCTGGGACTCCTGCTTCCTTGCCCAAAACCTAGATTCCTGACACTACCTCCTGGTCCTCTACCTTGGCTCCTGCCCCCTCTTCACACTCTCTTTTCCTCATCAGTTTGTTTCCACAGGCACAGCAAGGGCCCGAGTTAAGAGGCCTGCATGGACCCAGCTGACTGCAGCCTGAGCTACCTGTGCTGGCACGGAGTTGAGGTCCAGCAAAGCCAACTAGTCAGTGCTTCGTGCTTCGTGCCTTCTAAGTAGGAACTGCAGGAGCTGGGAGCAGGTGGATGACCATTTTTCCTTCCATGGCTGCAGAGTACTGTATGTGATAGATGAGGTAAGTGTTTATGAACTCAGCATGGCATTCCTAGTTCAGCAGCATTCAATATACTTTTCTCCCATTCTGTATAGAATGACATACCCATTCCATAGAAGGTATCTCTTGGAAAAGTATAGGACAAGGGCAGCACACAGCTTCCAAAACTTACCAGGTCTAATTACTCTTTAATTCTGGTTTTGTCATCTTGCACTTTCGTGTCATTATATTATGTTTTTTTCTGAGCTCCCAGTGTCATGTAATAAGAAGTAAAAAAAAAAATTAAAAAATAATCAAGTCCTCCTGATTGAAGTCAAAATTCACTTTGAAGGCTCAAAAGCTTGAAGACGGATTATAACAGATGTTGTTTTATTATTGCAAAGATTCACTGGTTTTAAGCAACACAGAGATCTTGGCAGGCCCAACATGAATAATTTTGCAGGGTTTAGGTTTGGCAGAATTGTAATTCCTCTTTATACACTTACCTGAGGGACTGGCACCCATAACGCTTCTCACAACCCCAGGAAAGCAAACTGTCCTGTAGAAGTGACAACTGTAGTAGCTAGAATGACCATTTTTCCTGCTGCTTTTATCTTCCTGAAAAGCTCGTCAGTGTCATCTACAGAGCAGCACTAAAGCTTCCTTCATATGCTGCCTTCATGCCTTCACCCCAGTTGGCTGGAACTGGAATTGTCTTTTGACTATATGTTTGCATGCAGGAGACTTCTAGCTCAAGGACCAATCACAGTAAAAATAATAGATACTAATGGCAAAATAGTTCTTTATGATCAAATATGATATTGACTTTTAAATTTTATACGACTGATTGATCTTAGGAAAATAAATCATATTCTCATCTTCATATGGAAAGTGGTAAAGGACCATTAATCTACTATCCCTTATGCACGATGTCATTCCATTGCAATGCTTCTCTATTACAGCAATTGACTGCATATCTATTATCCAAGAGTGGATAATTTTTCACTTAGAAACTGAATGTTTAGGAAGATATGCATGACAAAATTATACTTCTCAGCAGGCCCTTTTCATATACAGAGGCTATATTCCTTATTATTTCCGTACAACTGAGTGTATTATTTACTGACTGTTGAAAATTCTAGAGAATAAAGACGTGATATGGAAATTGCCATGGAAAATTATGGCAAGTCTTTAACCAAGGACTCATACCTTCTCTTCTGCTCCCAAGAGAATTGCAAGATGCAAAACCTATCTTTCAATGTAATGTAATGTAGTGAAATGCAATGTTTCCTCTATTTAGGGGAGCCAGTAGCTGCAAAATCAGTGCAGAACCACCTGATTCCTCACTATAATTTAGTTGGCAGCTGTGTGCAGAGCTCCGTGGGAGTAAGATTTGTTTGGGCTAGTGACACGAAAGGGATTCAGCAAGTGGGTTCATACACAGCATGAATCCACACACCAGAGCACTCTTGAAGGGGAGAAACCAAAACAATAAACCTCACCCATTAGATGGGTAGTGTGAGTGACAGCAACAGTCCTCAGGTAAACAACATTTGCACAATGAAAAAGGAGCTAGCCAATAACAACTGCTTTTTCTATGCACAAAGTCACTCTGTTTAGCCTTTCTTAATCTCCCAACAGTGCTGGAAGGGCTGTATGTAATGAACTGGCTTAGTGATTGGTACACAGGCTAAAAGGAGACTATGCTGAGAGTTACAGGATGGTTTGATTGTACACTGTCATGTGTCCCATTCAGTTTCAGCCATGACCTGGCCCAAACCTGGGGTGATATGGCTAAGCAGAGACTTCAAGTTTTGATCACGCATACCTTAATATCATGGCATATGTCCCAATCCAATATCAGGGAGGGTTCTTAAATGATCCCAAGAGCGAGATTAAGACACAAACGAGGTCAGATGCCATACAACCTTACAAGTTTTATTTCCTATAACAACTGATAATAGCAACAGGACAGAGGGAAGAAGAAAGGAAAACGAGGCAGGCCTAAGCAAGAAAACGGGAGAAATGCAGCAAGACTAGTTACCACCACCACGAAGCCAGCAACGTCCCATTGACTCGGTCTCAGTGCAGGTGATGGGGGTCCAAGTTCCAGGTTGCAGCAGACAGACGATGATGATGAGTCCCAGTTTCAAGCACTGATTATCAATCCCTTGCAGTTCCTTTCAGTTCCTTTTTTCCAGTCCCTTGCAGTTCCTTTTTCGAGGGAGGAATACACAGTTTTTCTGAAGAGTTCAGCCATTCCCACAGAGACTGCTAGCTTCAGGCGGATATGGTGATTTCTTCAGGGCCTTCAGCATGTACTCCCCACAGCAACAGGATGCTGAGGCTAGCAAATGGTCAGCAAAGTCGAGACAAATATAGTCCAACACAGTCTCTTACAGTCTCTTACAGCATAGCAGAGATTATGTCTCATAATAATTCAGAATGACTGTGGAGAATTTGTGCCTTTACAAAAAACTTGGGCACTCCTCAAATACAAACCAAACAAATCATGTGTAATGTAGCTGTTGAAAGAAAGATTATTACTAATAAAAGTAAAATTGCCAGGGCCATGTGAGCAAACACAGGAACAAATGCATACCCATATGGAAAGTCAGCACTAGAGCTGAAAGCTTATGAAAACACCTGCATCAAAATTTTGACCTTAGACTTTTCTCCTTGTTATATTTCCCCAGGCTTAGCCAAAACCTGCAAATAAACAATCCAATCAAACTGCAGGACTTCTCCAGGAATTCACTGTGTCCATCTGTTTGTGAATCAGTTACAGGCAGAATCAACTAAACGATAAATACATGAAGATACAAATAATAAGACTTTACTGGAGGAAAAAAGAGCATAGCTTCTCCTGCCAGGAATGTGGTGTATGTTCTTAAACTGGCAGTATTTTTTACATTTATTCTGGGTGAAGGAAAAAAGGCAGCAGCTCAGCAGGCTTTCTGTGATTTCTTAACAGACATTTAATCATTTATTGTTTATTCCCTTTGTATTTCTTCCATAGAGCAGAATTTATCTAACTGTTCTTTATGTTATTATAATTTCCTCCTAGTCTGAATGTTCGCAGTGAAAGGGGTCCCATGGAGTTTAAAAGAAGATTCTTAATTCTGTCTGAAAAGTTGTTAGCTATTACTATTAAAAGAAACATTTATAAGGATATACTGAAAGATTTTTAGGGTGAAGAAGACTAAAGGAAGACAATCTACAATTATGTTAAAAAGTTGCCACAGCAAAGACATATTTTTATCTTGGTACCACTGAGGATACTACAAGAAAAAGTTTAAATTGAAGCAAAGGGAAAAAAATGTTTCTCTATTTGTTCACATTATGAATTTAACAGCAGCTGGGGTATCATTGCTGCTTTCTCTATGTAGCCACTTTTATCCTGCTGTTCAAGCCATTCTGAGGAAGGGCTCTTTTTCTGCAGTTCACCTACTGCCAGGTTGCTGCTTCTTCCCCATGCACGGCCAGAGACATTCTTCATTTCCCAAGCAGTCCTAGCTATTCGTGCTATTCAAAGGCAGCACAGAAGTGTAGATAAACTGAAATGTTTTGTTGTGTATGAGGGCAAAACAGCTGAAGTAGAAGGCAGTACAATTAAATATTTTGATGGTACTGAGAATGGAAGGTACTGTTGGGAAGGGATGGTGAAAAGGAGTTTTGAATGGGTAAGATTTTGATGGGGAAGGAAGTCTGAAGACTTAAGCAATGGACAGGATTAAGGAAGACAAAGGTCATTCTCAGGCTTTCAGGGAAATTTTGTGCGAGGGGATTAGAAGGTTTTCTTCTCTGAGATGCTGTTAGTGGAGACAGCTTCCTCTCCTCATCCCCTCAGTCCTTCAGTATCACCCATATAGACATCTTTCCTAGCACTGCAGGGACTCCCCATTCCCAGTCTAGTGTTCCTTGAGCGTCCCCCAACCATCCTATCTTCTCAAGTGTTCTCTTTCCTCAGTTTCCTCACTTCTTCCATCTCCTATGCCTGTTAAAGAAGGCTTCCTCTCCTCTGAGAAATCTCAGTTTTCCTGTATCATCCGCCCAGCCCACCACATGACTTCAGACCAGGAGAAAATGAGCCATCTCCAAATGTGAGGTTGGGACACAATCTCCAACGTTGCTGTTCCAGCCCCTTCTAAGTACTGTGACGTTTTCCCAGCAATAGCTACTGTCCTGCGCACCCTGATCCCACCCTCAGCTTTAGCAACAGAGGGCTCTGAATATACAATGTGAACACTGACTGTTCAGATTAAGAAAATATGGTCTAGAAGAAACTAGCATAAGGTATACACTGAGTTCATTCAAAATTGCATTCAAAGAGCAGTCAACTGATTTGTAACATTACCTGACTAGAAGGGTGTATTGGATGGGTCTCTAAAGGGTCTATTCTAAGCATAGCTCCATGTCACAGTCATGTCCGCCTTGGAAGAGAGAATAGCAAGTATGCTCATCACATTTGCAAGCAATCTTTCCCATGTGGGGAGTGGTTACAAGCATTTCAAAGAACTAAAAAAATAGAGAAATTACCTAAACAGCTCAATAGCCTTATGTAGGAACAGTTAACTGCATGATTATACTCATGTACTATATATAAATAAAGAAACAATAAAATGAGCAGATTAGGTGTGAAAGACTATTTAGCGCTTTTTTTTTTTTTTTCTTCCTTATGTCACTGTGGATAATATAAAAAAAGGCCTTAAAGTGAAGCAAAAGAAATTCAGGAAAATATTTTCCAATGGCAACTGTAGCTAGGTGCTGGAAGATATACTTGGGGAGACCAAAACCTCTCCACCACTGTCCCGATGCAATATCGGGGAGGTTTCTTAAATGATCCCAAGAGTGAGATTAAGACACAAACAAGGTCAGATGCTGTACAACCTTGCAAGTTTTATTTCCTATAACAACTGATAACAGCAACAGGACAGAGGGAAGAAGAAAGGAAAAAGGCAGACCTAAGCAAGAAAACGGAAGAGATGCAGCAAGGCTAGTTACCACCACCATGAAGCCAACAACATCCCGTTGGCTCAGTCTCGGTGCAGGTGATGGGGTAAGCTCCAAGTTCCAAGTTCCAGTAGAAAGATGATGCCAAACACTGATTTCTTCTTCTCATCACTCTTCTTTTCATTCCCCCTCAAGAGAGGAGTACACAGTCCTTTTATTGTCCTGGTCCCCATGATTTCTCCGAAGAGCCCACCCATTTCCACGGAGTTCATTGTCATACGTGCCGCCCTGTGTTCCTCCATGCGCGCAAGCCCAGGTGTTCACGGTGGTCCTCTTCACCCGGCTCGTGCGCAAGCACAGCTTGGTAGGCTCTGCGTTCTAGCTTCGGGCGGATATGGTGGTTTCTTCGGGGACATTTTGTCTCTTTCAGAGCATACTCCTCCACAGCAACAGGATGTTGAGGCCAGGAAATGGTAGTGGTGCAGCAGCAATGTCGAGACAAACACAGTCCAATACAGTCTGTTACAACCACTGGAGGTGTTTAGCCATTGTTTGCCTCTGTTGGACAGAGGAAGAACAAGATAACCTCTCAACGTGCCTTCCAGCCTTAATGTCCATCTTGATATGATCACAGTATTAGCAGAAAGCACAGCTTGCTGCTACTTGTGAAATGCGCCTCTCTTTCATACAATAGTACAGCTCAGGAGCAGTGGGTTTTAACTTAAATGCTAGTGTTTCAATTTCATATTCTTACCAGAAAGACAAAGTCAAGACTGAGACCATGCAACCTGGAGAAAATTTATCTTCTGCAATCCTGCATAATATAAATGGTTTTATTTATCTGAACAATAATATAACATCCTTAATTAAAATCACTCAAACCCTTTCAATAAATTCTTTTTGTTTATCATTAACAAATTTGACCTGGTTTAAGCTAGCAGTCTCCATGAACAAATCTCAGGCATGGTTTACCAGTCAGTGCGGTCCAGGAACCATTCCCAGTGCACAGTTTGTATGCAGCCCTCTGTTTTAGAGGTTGAGATGGTTTGTTAGACATAAGCCAGTCCATGCCAATGGATCCCAGTGCCCAGTAAATTAAACTTTTCTGTTAGTGTGCCTTGTATACATGTCCCTGATGTCTTGGCATAGTCATTGACTCGAATTTCAGCTGATGCCTCTAAGTGTAAATATAAAAAAACAACATCGAACAAAACAAAATATACAATGTAAAGGGTTAGGTGTTGAATTTCACTACAGCAGCAAGTACAATAATCTCCAAAGAATCTGCCTCACCATTTCTCCTACCACAGTTCAAAAGAATCTTCACAGTTTTGTTTATTTTTTAATTCCCATAAATCCCACTCTTATGAAGTGCATCCGCTCTCATGAAGAGATAATGAACAAGCAACCACAAGCAAACTTCCTAGATTTGCCTTCAGATTGGAATGTTTGGGCCATCCGTACATAACAGCTTTAAGGAACATTATTCAGCATCTTACTTAACAGATATTTTTAGAAAGACACATCAACAAAGGCACCCACTGAAAGTATAAACAATAGCTATGAGGAAATGCATTTCAATACCCAGGCTCATGAAAGAAATGTCAACGCTCACAATGTGGCTAAATGTACCATAGTCTTTAGGAATACTGCCCACAGCAAAGTACAGAAGCTGGTGGAGCCAGGACTCATCCGAGGGTCAGCTGCAATAAGCCAGAGCAATTATCCATTACATGCGAGAACATCCGTGAAGAGCTTAGGCTGTGAAAGGTGTCTTCCTTGGGGGAACAACCTATAGATTGAAAGCTGCACTCTATATATAAAGTCGCTGTTCTCCACTTCATAGTACAAAAAAAGGAAAAATAAAAGGAAAAAAAAAAAAAGAGGGCTATTTCATGACATTGAAAGGTAACGAAGGGATATTTAATGGCATTGAAAGGTAACAAATTCAAAACTGGGGAAAGGAAATGTTCTCTCCCAGTCTACGATTAGGCACAGGAGGTGCCACAGCAGATCACTCAAGCTATAAGCCTACCCATATTCAAGAGGGAAGGTGACGTTCAAATAACCTTGGACATCCTTGTCATCATAATCTATTAACAAAAAAAATTAGTATCAAACCACCTGCTTTGAGGTTTACATATATGTCTGTCTAGTCAAGGTTGGGGTAAAACTTAATGCTGCAAAGCAAATTAGCCCATGTCTAGGTATTGCCCGGTTCTTATATTTTCTTCTGAAATATTCATTCCTGGCCACCATCATGATGATGGACCAAATGGATGTTTCTCCAAACCAGCACAGAAAAGCTTAATTTCTTCTGTCAGGAAACATATTTATAAGTCCTGTCACAAGTAAAACAGTCAATACGTACTATTAGGAACAAGAATTTTGTGGCATAGAAAGAAAATCTTCTAAATATGCTTTATATCTGTACTTCAGGTATATATAAATAATTATTCTGTTAGACGCAGAAGATACAAATGCTAGCTTTCACCTTGATACATTTAATATGTTTCTGATTAAATAACTTGTCTACCTATAATTGATTTTGAAATATAAGCAAACATTTAAAGTAAATAACAGAAGCCTGCACATTTCTAGGACACCCATCATCATGGTTTGATGTTGGCTGTAGACAAGACTATCCATGGAAATGCCAAAATCATATTACCCTTCTGTAGTCTGCTTTGATCACCATTACCAAGCATTTTGCAAACTTTCAGCATAATATGCCACTGTGTAGCTTTGGAGAAGGATAAAACCTTTTTGTTACTCCTCCTTCCACAGTGTATGAAAAACTTCCAATTCTCAACAGGAGGAGCAGAAAGGATTACAGGCCACCATTACCTAGAAGTGAAATATTTATTCCAAGGATTTTGTTTTGATGAAAATTTGTGGTTGAAGTGCTTGGAAAACAAATATCATGACTGGCTTGCACATGACAAAACAAAATATCATGATTGGCTTCCTTCTCAGTGAGCCCCAAAGGTTACATTGGACTAAATGTTCATGGAGTGAGAGAGGCAGGAGAAAAGGCAGAAGGGATGTATCTTAAGCTGTAGGTCAAAGCTTCATTCACCAATGTACTGGTGAGTGAAGTTTTGCATACGTTCACACCACTCAGGGAAATGTCTCCATAGGCTCCCTGTATAATCAATGGAAATCAATTAAAAACATAGCACTATACCAGCTATTAGGAAGACAATTAGCTCTATCCCAGCTGAAACCAGGACACTTTCTGTAGTGGTTTAACTCCAGCCAGCAACCAAGCACCACGCAGCCGCTTGCTCACTTCCCTCAGGGTGGGATGGGGGAGAGAATTGGAAGGGCAAAAGTGAGAAAACTTGTGGGTTGAGATAAAGACAGTTTAATAGATGAAGCAAAAGCCACACATGCAAGGAAAGCAAAACAAGGAATTCATTCACCACTTCCCATCGGCAAGCAGGTGTTCAGTCATCTCCAGGAAAGCAGGGCTCCATCATGCCTAACAGTTACGGGAAGACAAATACCATCATTGCGAATGTCCCTCCCTTCCTTCTTCTTCCCACAGCTTTATATGCTGATCATGACATCATACAGCCTGGAATATCCCTTTGGTCAGCTGGGGTCAGCTGTCCCAGCTGTGTCTCCTCCCAACTTCTTGTGCACCCCCAGCCTCCTCATTGGTGGGGTGGTGTGAGAAGCAGAAAAGGCCTTGACTCTAAGCACTGCTCAGCAGTAACTAAAACATCCCTGAATTATCAACACTGTTTTCAGCACAAATCCAAAACACAGCCCCATACTAGCTACTATGAAGAAAATTAACTCTATCCCAGCCAAAACCAGCACACTTTCTTGCAGAGTATCAATGTTGGCATGAAACTTTTCTCTGGTCTATTCCCAGGCTTTCTCACTAAGAGAACTAGTTGAGTCACACCAAATTGGAGCGTACAAGCAAATTAGCATGTATGCAGTAAAGACAATGAGTGAAATAGGACCTTAGATGAAGGCAGAAACAAAGCAACCTGACAATATAGTTGAAGTCATGGATGTGGGGATTTACTTTTCCAATAAGTGTATGTTTTCTTTGCAAATCTTGGATCTAGTTTACTCACAAGAGCTGCAGTAAGCTTGCATTTCCCACTTCCTAACATTAAGTTTTGAAATGCTATAGCTGTTAGCCTGATCGTGCCTTAATAAAACTGAAAGACGTGGAAGAAGATTGGGTTTGATTCTCCCATCATTCCAAAAGGGCTTTCAGTGAGACCTCAGCAGATCTCAGTACCCTGTTAGGACATGTAATAACTCCTGTAAACTTCAGGTGCTCTTAAAAGAGGGTGAAATAGTGTAGAATGAGAGAATGAAAAAGAGAACAACAGCCCAGCAGTGCCTGCCACAGCAGGTGGAAAAGCAGAGTTTGGGAGGAACAACAAACACTATTCTGCATTGTGTTCTTTTCTCTTATATTTTTAAACTCTCCCTTCATCCATTTTTTCCCCACACAAAACAAGATGTAGGAAAAGACAGATGAGGGAAGACTGTTATTTAAGAAAATGTATCCTTTGGATAAAAGGGAAAGAATAATATGCAAAAAAATCCCATTTATTTATATCTTTGTAAGATCAGCCCTGATTGTGCTGCCATATTTCTCTTTCCTTTTTTTTTTTTTTTTCCTCTGTTTTATCTACATCACAACACAATTCCTCTATTTGAGATACAGGTCAAAAGAGTTTTATATCAGAATGGATCCTAAACCTAAATATAATTTGTAGATATTTTGTAGATATTCAGAAACATCAGAAATCATTCATTCAAACATAATGCACAGCATTTAAATAAAAACACCCTAGCAACTATTTGTACTACCATAAAATAGGCTCAGTTTGCATACCTGAGAATACCAAAGGGCATAATACATCAAAGGAGAATAATCCTCTGTTGTGCTATAAACACAAATCAAGGGAGTATAAAACCTATGTAATGTCACAGTTTTATATTAAAACATAAATGTTAGCACTAGGATAGATTTTGCTTTCAAGATACAGATCTGTTTTGCATTGCCCTTGGGTGAGCTCATTACATACCAGGTCGCCTCTAGTTTGGTTTGCGATGGATTTCAGCAAGCAGCTTTCTAACTGTATGAGGGTGATGATGTGTTCAGCTTGCTCTGTCATGAAATCTTTCAATAGTAGAAATTTCCCAGCTTGATAAAGACTGTAGACCTCCCCAGGAAAATTGTGTGCTTGCTCAGCCCGCACAGCTTCCACTGGTAGCAAAATTTCACAAAGCATAAAAATCCTAGACACTGTGATGTGAATTACGGTTTGGAACAGGAGGAAAGTGTATTCACCCACATTGATTGAAGATAGAGCCCCAGACTGAATCTCCTCTTTAGAATTTGAATTTTAAAATGTTGTATCTTTGTATAAGTCAAGTATACTATTATACTTGTAACTGTATATCACATAGTAATGCAGGCAAATGAGTAATGTGGAATATTGATATCAGCTTTGACAGATTTGGGTTATGAGCTATTAAAGCTGACTTTCACCCTCTTTTGAGGAGATCAAAAGTGCAGCAATAGCACAGAATTATTTATTAACTATCCAAAGCATCTCACAATGTGCTTGTGTTACAACCTGCACATCAGTTTTATCTCTTCAGATCCTAATCCTCTATAATGTTGAAAGACCACTATGCAGTCTTTTCCTTCTAAAGAAAATAACCTATATGGAAGATGAATGCTCTAATTTGCCCTACCTGAAATGTCTCTTCTGGGCTTATGTAGATATCATCTTGATGTCCCAGTTTCAGCTGTTAATTGTCTTCCTAGTAGATGGTACAGTGCTATGTTTTGAGTTAAGTATGGGAAGAAGGTTGATAACATTGATGTTTTCAGTTGTTGCTAAGTAATGTTTAGTCTAAAGTCAAGGGTTTTTCAGCTTCTGATGCTATCGTGGTTTAACCCCAGCCAGCAACTCAGCACCACGCAGCCGCTCACTCACTTCCCCCCCACCCAGTGGGATGGGGGAGAAAATCAGGAAAAGAAGTAAAACTCGTGGGTTGAGATAAGAACGGTTTAATAGAACAGAAAAGAAGAAACTAATAATGATAATGATAACACTAATAAAATGACAACAGGAGTAATAAAAGGATTGGAATGCACAAATGATGCGCAGTGCAATTGTGCACCACCCGCCAATCAACACCCAGCTAGTCCCCAAGCAGCGATTCCCCCCCAACCCCACTTCCCCCAGTTTATATACTAGGTGTGACAACACATAATATGGAATACCACGTTGGCCACGTTGGGTCAGGTGTCCTGGCTGTGTCCTGTGCCAACTTCTTCTGCCCCTGCAGCTTTCTCGCTGGCTGGGCTTGAGAAGCTGAAAAATCCTTGACTTTAGTCTAAACACTACTCAGCAACAACTGAAAACATCAGTGTTATCAACATTCTTCTCTTACTGAACTCAAAACATAGCACCATACCAGCTACTAGGAAGACAGTTAACTCTATCCCAGCTGAAACCAGGACAAATGCCCAGTCAGCAAGAAAGCTGCAGGGGCAGAAGAAATTGGGAGGGGACACAGCCAGGACAGCTGACCCAAAGTGGCCAACAGTGTATTCCATACCATGTGACATCATATCTAGTATATAAACTGGGGGGAGTGGGGGTGGGGAGATCGCTGTTTGGGGACTAGCTGGGCGTCAATCGGCGGGTGGTGAGCAATTGCACTGTGCATCACTTGTATATTCCAATTCTTTAATTATTGCTGTTGTCATTTTATTAGTGTTATCACTATCATTATTAGTTTCTTCTTTTCTGTTCTATTAAACCGTTCTTATCTCAACCCACGAGTTTTACTTCTTTTCCTGATTTTCTCCCTCATCCCACTGGGTGGGGGGGAAGTGGGTGAGCAGCTGTGTGGTGCTTAGCTGCTGGCTGGGGTTAAACCACGCCATCTACATTTGTTATTGTTTCACCCTATGATTCTTCAGAGTGAGGGGAGAAGGCAAGGGCAAAAGCAAAGGCAATGGGAGACAGAAAGAAAAAGAAAGATTAGGGGAAAAGAAAGGTGTTCTTTGATGGCCAATAGTTCTTTCAGTTGTCAAGTTTCTGATAGGGTTGTAGGGCAGGGACCTGGCAGAGTCTGCTCTGGTAAAGGCCAAGAAAACCAACCCAGAGGACAGAAGAGAGGAGTGTGGGAGTGTGCCCTCTGACCGAGGCTGCTCACCTCCACCCGGGGGGAGGCCATAGCCCTCCATTTATGAGAGGGCTCTGATAATGTTAGGGAGAAAGGTTCTGAGCATGGGCTTGGAGCAAGAGGTCTGCATCTTCATCAAGGTCTACCTCAGCAACCTTCAGCACGCCAGGTAAAGCTAACCATCCTTGGCAACAGCTGGGTGTTAACAGAGGCTGCAATGGGGTTGGTGGTGGCCAGTTACAGTGGATCTTCCCCCATAAATTTAATCCTCTGTAACTAATACTGCTGGAAAACTCTCATTTACGTCATCTCTGGCACCCGTAGCTGAAAACAGACAAGGAGCAAGAGCTCTTTAGAAGTTTTGAAAAAAGAGAAGGATGGGAAAACAAATGCCCAGCAGGTAGGAAAACAAATCCGTATTGATACTCAATAGTCATCCGCTGAGAATGAATGCAGCATTCTAGAATTAGCAAAATAATCAAACAGTGTTGAAGGGTAGCAGAGGGGCATCCAAGTGTGTGTGATTCACTTCCTACCAAATCAATCCATTTAGTTTAAATTTAAGCTATCTCCCAGTCATCACAGTTTCACAGTATTTCAGGGCTGGAGGTTTTTTTTGCTATTATGTAACCTGCACATGCAATACAGAAATGCACTGCTATGTTTTATCTTTGCTTTTAAGGGCAAAATTCATAAGTTTTCAAAAATTTCTGTTAGAACCAAGATTTTTTTAAGGTAACACCACTGCTCTGTACACCCTTAAATGTGTTTGGGGGGGGTGTTGTTGTCTGTCATTGATAGATGCATACATTTTGAAGTCAAAAGAGAATATCAAGAGTTACTGGGCTATAAAGCATGCACAGTACAGAGAAAGCTCGTTGCTACTTTTCAAATTAAACTTGATGGGAAACACATCAACAATTTTAATTGTCTTTAAACTCTGCTGTCCAGTGTTGCTTACCATCTCTACTAAGAGTTGTTCATATTTCTAGTCTGAAGTTTTTTCCACCAATTGGCTCTCATTACATGATTCTCTGTTAGACGAAATAAATGCCTATTATTAGAAATTTCTTCTACAAGGTAAATGCTAGAAGACTAATCATGTAAGCCTCCAAGCCTGCTCTTCAATAAACTAATCAGTTTGAGTTTCTTTAGTTTTTCTAGCTAACAAGTCTTTTCTGGACATCAAATCATGCCGGAGGTACTTTTCCAAAGCCCACCAAACTTCTGAAAAAAGTACAGAGTCTATAACCAGACCCAGTACTCCAGAAGCAGCTGAGCCTCTTCTACAGAGTTAAAATAATCTTTTCAGTTCTAATTGACTTGTCCCTACTTTTGAGTCAAAAAATTAGATTCATCTTCTGCAATACAACTTTGCTCTGGCAGAACAGGGTCTCTACCTAATAGATTAACTAATTTTTAGAACCACTGCTTTACCAGAGAAAGAACACAATCTCATAAAAATGGCATTCTTTCTTTATTCCAAAAAGTTCACATTTGTCTTCATTGAAATTAGACATGGTAGATCCTCAGAATTTCCTTATATTATTGCTATTATTTTGTTATATCATTGCATTGTGTATTTTTGTTTGTTTACATTAATTTCAATATAAAATATCGGCTGTCCATAATAGAAATGCATAAACCGTATCATGCCAAGTCATACTACAGTGATGTTCTGTATACTGTAATGACATAATTATTGTAGGATAATATTTATAGACAATGTCTCAATATATCAAATTATTTCAGTATGAGAAAACAAGACACTTTTATTTTTACAAATAAATAAAAGTTTTAACCTGTCATTTTCAGTGGAAATAAACCCCATTTTAACCTGTCCTGTGGACTGCTAAGGCTTTAACACTGGGAGCTAAGTAATGGCATGAATTAACAGAAAATTTGTGATTCCTTAAGCCTTGTTCTTGATTTTCTAAATTCCTGGTATAAGTCCTGGCACAGTAGATGGTTCGCAGAATTGCTATACCAGCATACTGCTTTAGCTGAAAATTTCAAAGAACGTTGGCTACAAACACAGGACATAATTTACCCAGCTGTTTTGCTGTCTACATTAGTGGAGGCTGAGATGTTCATAGCACAGTAGAATATGTACAGAGGCTCTAGTGGGGTTATGCCACCTTCATATTGCATCCTTCATGTTAGGCTTACTCATGGGCAAAACTAGGAAATTGCCTTTGCATGGAAAAGTAAAATGTTACTTGCTCTGAAGAGCTAGAATTCTACCTGCTGGCAATTTTATTGGGATATTAGAAAACTCAAAACACACTGTTGGATAGGAGATAGTGTACCATTATGCATCTTTGCTAAGAACAGTCTGAGGGCAAGCAGGAAATATGCCAAGCGAGACAATGCACCTGTTTTCAGGTTTACTACATTTAGCACAGAGGAAAACAAGAGAAAATTCATAATAAAACAAGCACAAGCTTTATATTTTAATGGACTTTGCTGAAACTAGGAGCAGCCGTAATTCCCTCATCTTTTCTCATGGGCAGTGAAAGCTCAGCTCCGATGACAATGAGGAGAATAAAGGGCTATGAAAACTCATATTAAGATGCCAAAGGCAAAGCCAAAGGAAAAGATTTAGTTAATTAATTATGGCCTGATAAATTTGAAAAGAACCTTACAGTGTTGCACTCTAATAAAGCTGATGAGTGTGCTATACCTACGCTGTACAATATTCTTAGAACAGAACAAGAACATTTTGAGTATGTTGTTAATTTTCTTTTAAAAAGCCTTTTTCTTTTCATTTGAGCTAAAGCCAAATCCTTTGTTTATAAATGAAAGATTGTTTAGTTTTGCTTTCATGACCTCAGTTCACTGTCCTGTACTTTCAAAGCTCAAACAGCTGAATCATCTAATGAATTAAGCCATAAATATAATTGCATTTGTTTCCTCTTAACAAATCATGAGTTCATAGTTGCAATTTTGCTGAAGATTTCTGTAAATCAAAAATTAAACAGTATTTTAAAAATATTTTGATTTTTAAAGCAAATTCTGAAACAAATTCACATTTTCTGATAAGAACAAAACTTCATTTTCATGAGTTGTATATCTACGTTTTTCAAGAGGACATAGTAATTCAAAGAATTCAGGGAGTGCTTAGGTTAGAGAAAGAGGTAAGAAAAGGTGTTTGAAATTTGAGTGCTTTTATCAGTTCATCAGTTCAGCTCTAGAATGCAGCCAAACAACAGCAAGCAGCTTCTCTGCAATTCATACAGTGTTATCCTTATTTCCAAAATAAGTAAAGCTTTCAAAAGAAGGTCATCTGTCACCCAGTTTGAGATAAAATGTAAGGTTTGAAGTGAGATTATCCATGGACCAAATAACAAAAGAGGAAGCTCAGGAAGGCTGGAGCAAAAAAACATTATGGCATTGAGGAAGGACTAGGAGTTAATCAGAAGAGGGAGAGGGGCAAGCTCACATTGAGCTGTGCAAAGGTAGAGGTGGGACAAAGCAATCTTGCCCAGCTTGGCAGATCCCAAATACCCCACTGTCATGGTTTAACCCCAGCCAGCAACTAAGCACCACGCAGCCGCTCACTCACTCCCCCCCCACCCAGTGGGATGAGGGAGAAAATCGGGAAAAGAAGTAAAACCCGTGGGTTGAGATAAGAACGGTTTAATAGAACAGAAAAGAAGAAACTAATAATGATAACACTAATAAAATGACAACAGCAATAATAAAAGGATTGGAATGTACAAATGATGCGCAGTGCAATTGTTCACCACCCGCCGACTGACACCCAGCTAGTCCCAAGCGGCGATTCCCCGCCCCCACTTCCCAGTTCTTATACTAGATGTGACGTCACATGGTATGGAATACCCTGTTGGCCACGTTGGGTCAGGTGTCCTGGCTGTGTCCTGTGCCAACTTCTTGTGCCCCTGCAGCTTTCTCACTGGCTGGGGATGAGAAGCTGAAAAATCCTTGACTTTAGTCTAAACACTACTTAGCAACAACTGAAAACATCAGTATTATCAGCATTCTTCGCATACTGAACTCAAAACATAGCACCATACCAGCTACTAGGAAGACAGTTAACTCTATCCCAGCTGAAACTAGGAGACCCATCTGAACTAAACACACATTTTTCCTTTGCCCATGCTTGTATGAGGCAATACCTTTGAGCTGGAATCAAGGGACTCTGGATGACAGACAGCAAATGAGCAGGGGAGCTCTATTACACCATGGGAGAATGAATCTGTTATTCATCTGTGACATGACAATGTGGCAATACACTTGACATAAGAATCCACAGCACCTCTTAATACAGGATTCACTTGGCACACATGCTTGCTTCCCTGTGCTTCCCCTCCCTCCCCATCAGCTTTTGTTTTGTTTTGTTTTTCAACACACACACACACACGCGCGCACACACACACACACAATTGTGCAATATTTAGGCCACTATCAAAGAAAAGTCGCCCAGTCTATATCTAAAGTACAGTCCTCTGCTCCTCCAGTCTGAAACCCAGTTTCTCTGTTTTCAGTAATGCTCAATGCTCAGAGGTCTGTTTACTTATGCAGGTGATGTAAGAGTCAACCTTGTTTTGTTTACTTCTTTCCTGCTATTTTTAGCCTAATGATAGTTGGAATTAACTGGATTTACTGTCCTTTGAAATACTCTCATGTACCAAAATCTTCCACAGAAAGGCATATAAAATTAAAGGCTGATAGTTCCATTGCCCTTAGCCTGTTAGTCATTCTGCATATGAATAATAACTTGTCTTTGTCCACCTTTCCAAAAACCAAGAATTGGAAAGGAACAGTGCATTTGCATCAGCTCCTTCTTCTAAAGTATATTCTTGCTGAGAAACTCCATATGGTGGAAAAAAAAACAAGCACAATGAAAACCAGTGTTATGCAACATCTATTAAAAATCAAATGAGTCACCACACAGACAGTTGACAGGCCTGAAGGAAACTAAAAACCAGCTAGCCTCACTACAGCAGACTCCTGAGATCTGAAAGAATGTTTGTTATTTTTGAAAGATGTTTCCAGAAATGGGCTTGGCATTTGCCGAATCAGCATTATAAAGACAGATCAAATTTGACTTGAATATACTTTTGCAATACTTTAAGGGAGCCAATTTCATATTCAGAACTCCATTTAAATGTTGAAAGAGTAAGAGCATAAAGGAGAAATGTGTGTTTAGGTATTAAATATAGCATTCAGAGGGAAAGGCAAGAAAAACAGGATTACTGTCTTCAGGATCAATCTTGTTCAATTCTGTGTTAACAATCTATGTTAACTCTCACAGAGCCAATTACTACTGAACTAAAGGATTTTTTCTACTGGCGTTACTATAAATGAGGAGTTGCTATAACTGAGTGTTATTATATTAAAGCTAGGCCATGTATCTAAAACTGGATTGAAAACATTCATATCATTTTACAGAATTAGATTTGCTTTACAAGCAAGGCTCATGTCTTTCTGAAATTTGGAGTGGTTCACCTCTGGTTTTACCTTAAGCAGCCCCTGAGGTAGACACTTTAAGTACCTCCCTTAGGGGGTGCAAGGAGTTGTTCATCCCCTGCTTCTCCTGAGGGCCAGGGGAGGGAAAGGAGGTAAGGCAGGCAAAAGCAAGAGGGCAAACAAACGCTTTGTGATGAGAAAGACAGGGGTAAACTACGGTGTGAAGGAGAGGTACCATCTCTGGCCTTCCCTACTCAACTAAAGAAATTATTTCAGATATAGAATATTGAGTTTCTGAGAACTGTGCAAATACTAATAAATTGCACATAGCACTTACTTTTTCTGGGCTTCTGCTAACTTCCTTGGACTTTGTAATAGGCAGCAAAATGGACATGTATTTGACTCAGAGCTCATCTACATAGGAAAATGGACAATAATTCTGTGTCCACATGGAGAGCTATTCTGGAGAAGCTATTGTGGTTCCTGCCAATTTTCCCAGGCAAATAAAATCCTTCAACTATTAGTATTGATTCTGAACAGCAGCTGGTTAGAGTGCTATCAGAACTACACAGTTAAGTGAGAAATTAGACTTTCTTCCCCTCCCCTTTGGAAGCAAAATTAAGATGACAAATACAAGTGAAAACAGTGTGCATGTATCTGTACAACTGCATTTTGCTGCATCAGAAAGAGGAATATAACCATGACAGGAACAGTCTGGATGGCTGAAGCAGTTATATTCATGATATACAGGATTCAACACTTTCTCAAATCTTGATCAATCCTGGAAGTACAACACAAAATAAAAGGTCATCATGTCCAGTCATCCTTTCAGCAAGTTGGTAAAATCGAGCCTGCTATTAAAAAGCCTGAAATTATAAAATTTCTCTTCGAAAACACACTTACTGTAACTGATTGTCACCAAGGACTTTGTCAGTCCTTAAACTGTAAGATTTTCATTTCTTCTGCCACTCATCATTACCCTTTGTCACCTTATTTGTTCTAGTCAATTTAATTCATTGATGTTGGTTGCAAAGGCTATAAAGCTCTATGTAATTCTTGGTGAGTTTGAGTCAGCCTCATACGTGATAAGTAGAGTGTAAACAGTCGGATTGTCAGAGATGCAAGTTACTCTGTCCTTTTAATGCTGTTAGACATGGATTGGAGAAGAAAGCTGCCAGAAGACTTAAACAATATGTCTAAATATGGACATTTACCCCCTGAAATGCAAGAAAGCATGCTTATCACTTCTTTGATTTCTATTAAAAAGGAATTAAAAGGATGTGATAAAAAATAAAAAAAGTTAATTCAAAGGAGTATAAACTTTTCAGTTCATTGGATATCTTCTTAACACAAGAGCAAATCAGAACTTCTGTAAAGAATTTACTATTATTTTAATATGTCTGTTATAGCACACACTAAACACCTGACATATCTATAGGACACCCATTACAAGCCTGAAAACTGCTGAAACAACTCAGCTTTCAAAATTTTTGTAGGTATCTGAATCTCAGCCAAGGACCATTATTCAGTTGAAGGTTGACAAATTTTCAAGTAGACCAAGAACTGATTTCAAGTGAGCCCTGAAGCAAATGTCTTTGCATTTGAACCTCAAAGTTCCAAAGCAAAGTCATTAAGATGCTTATAAAGCTGCACATGTAGAACTGCAGCTCTCCATCCCTTAGACTGTCTTTGGGGGAGGAGTAGGAGGCACCACTACCCCTCACCTCCTGGAGACAATGAATCTGTGGCTTCATTTGTGAGTGGAACCTGAGAGCTCAAGGCAAAGCACCAGGAAGCAGAAATCCCTCTTTTATATAAAACTGAAAGAAAGCATCCATATTTACTCCCTGGTCAAATCACACAACCAAGTCTTTCAGAGTTGTATTGTTAGACTCAGAGATAATCCTGTTACAGTGAGGTTGATGGATCACTTATTCCAAGTAACTTTATTATAAGTTACTGATTAACCAATCTTAAAAACAGACAGTAGAAGGAACTGCTAAGGATATGTATCGGGATACCTTCATCTGTTATGAATAAATATTCAGACCCAGAAGTAGTCAAAGGGGAAATAAAGAAGGAATATATTAAAAAGTACCTTCTGAGAAATAGGTCAAAGGCCAAACTATTTCTCAATTAAGCCTAACTCTGCTAAGACATGGGCAAGTGATTAATTCAGCCAAAAGAAAAGCCATCTATGCTGTGCCAAAGCTATAATTTTTTCCTCAACTTTGCAGACAACATCCCTAAACTAACTTGACTGAAATGCAGTACAGAAACAAGACAAAGCCAGAGTCACAACTGAGTCCACCAGGTTCTGACTAGTGAAGGGGCAATTAATTTCTCATAGTTACCTTGGTATGATGTGTACCCCAAAGGTCTACACTGACAACAGCCCTGTCTCTGACAGGGGTCAGTTGCCAAGGGACAATGCCTAAAGAGCATCAGAAGAGGATAAGCACAGCATGATACACCCCTGAATTACTCTCCCAGCTTCATGGAGCTGTAACTTCATATGGATTACTCTTCCATTCTTTTGCCCATTTATTTAATTTCTCTCGCTATTTGGTTTAAAACTCCATGAAGGGGATACTGGTTTCTTCAGGTGTGAAACACACTGCAGAAAGTCTGAGAAAACACAGGACTGACATCAAACACTAGTTAAAGAGGCTGAAGCTGTTTACCCTGCAAGCCAAAGAGAAAGGGGAAACCAGCGCTCATCCAAACAAGACTTCATTTCCTTGCTTTTTAATCTCTCTTCTTCATCTCTGGGCTTTTTCTCATCTTTCTGCCAGTGTGAGGGACCAGAAGCATCCCAGCTTCATCCAAAGTTTAAAAAAGAGATCCATTACTTTGCGTCTTCTTGGGGACCAGTCACCCACTAAGAGTCATTGTCTTGATTACAGCACCTGGTTATTGCAAGACTGCAAAGAGAGGTTTCAGGATTTAAGCTTGTTTAATTCTACAGAAGACTGAGGGAAGATTGTACTAACAATCACAAAACGTGTAAAGAAGTGCTCCAGAACAATAAGATAATGTATTGTTTGTGTTGTATAGGAATAGAAACAGAGTTTAATTTGCAGCATTTCCTAGTGGCAGTGAAAGCTCTGGAGTACGATGTCCTGGGAAGCTGTGGAGTGTGCATCACTCAACATCTTTTAGAACACATTAAATGGATATTTGTTATAAATAACCCAGGCACAGCTGATCCTGAGTTAGGACATGGATTTGGACTTAGGCCCTGGTGATTTCTATGATTCAGTGGTCTTCTGTCATGGTGGTCACAGCACTAAGCTTTGGTTTTGTTCAACACCTTTCTGAAATACAATTTAAAAAAATAACTTGCTCTTGTGTGGTATCACAAGGAAGCTGGAATATTTCCTGTGTCTCATGATACTACAGCTTCAGACTCAGCTTCTTGGATATGTAAATGGCCCTTGATCTAAACATAACTGTGAGAAGAAAAATCAAGCTGTAGTCCAAAACGAATTGCAGACTGTTTTACTGCAGGATATTTCTTCTTCTATGTATGAGGCCTGGGGCACATGTTTCTGTCTCCTTTTCTCTTATGTTCTGAACCCTGGGTCTCTGGAAGAGGCCATGCATTTTCCACTACAGGTTTTCCTTCTCTCTCCTCCATTTAAAATCTTTGCAGTATCATGAATTATTTATTAACTATTCCCTGAAGGAAAAGCCATTTACATTGCATTCACTAACATGACCAGCAAAAAGTATCAAAACCATACTGTTTAAATGGTTATTTATTCAGATGATAACTAACTTACACTGCCTTTCTCCAGTCGGTTATGCAAGTAAAAACAAGCTATAATAATCACTCTTAAACCACTGGTGAAGGAATTCCTCTCTAATGATGCATAAGTTGAACGTGCTGATGGTCTTAAAAGCCTGCAATCACTTCTACCTCAATCACATGTTCTGTTCTCCAGCTGGACAGAGGCCAGCTATAAATCTTTCGGCTCATATATGAAAGAGACCACTTCCAGTCTCCCTTTCTGTAAGGCCATTATTTGTGATTTATGAGTATTTGGGCTATTATTAGCATTCCATGAAACTACAAGTAAGTCTCAAAAGCTGCAGAAATCAGTATGACAATGAAAGACAATCCCAAATTTGCAAAATTAATGATTTCCTGTTTTCTGCTGATTAGGCTGTGGGTTGAAAAGTGTCAGTTTTCTGTTGAAAAATAAGCAGCACTACTACTTTACAATTTACACACTGCAGTTGTTTTTCTTAGACTACACAAGTGCTAAAAACCTTGCTTAACTTAATGAACAAACTACAAATAACATCAAACATTCCATCAAAATTCAAGATAGCTAATTAACTGCAGATGAGCAGAAGAATGGACTGAACAATTATTCACAATAAGTTCCAATGCCTGTATCAAGTAGCTTGAGTTAAAGCATCGAGGTTTGTGGTACCAAAAAAAAAAAGGATGCTGTGATGCTGTAGCATCATTTCAGATATTTGGCAATTTGTGTATCTTATCACTATATGTAATTTTCACTATATTGGTTTCTCCAGGGTGCACAACTTTTGTCATCTACACTCTGAATGAAGTAAATGACTACTGAAGAAGGACTACTGAGGCACACTACTGAAATCAGAAAGGTTATTAGTGGTACCGCAATCATTGGTTTGATTTGCCTATGGGAGCAGAAGAATTTTTGCAGTTCAGCAGTGCAAAGGCAGTAATTCCATACTATGAGCTGGCAGGGAGAAAAAAACTAAACTGAAAATCATCATTATTGTGCATAGGGTCCTATGCCACAATAACTGCTTTCTTCTCATTGGAGATGGAGACAGTGCAATGAGACAGCATCACATTCACTGACATGGTGGCTGGGGTATCTCTGCAGTGACCCTTGTTCATCCCATCTGTGAGTGGATATATGGCTATGGACCCAAATGCTGCACCAAGTGGTTTCCCTAAATACCTCCTCCTGAGCATCAAAGTCAGCTTTATTAATAACTGCTATACTGTACAATACTGATACTTTGACTGGGTCTATGATGGGAAGACAGTAAGTCTGGTGCTCCAGCATCACAAATTCTTTGTTCCAGGGCTTTCATCAGAGCAATCATTTTGACATTATGTCTCCTTGAGCCACTTGAGTCAAGTGTACAGTAAGGTCAGGGGTATCTCTGTGTAAACATGTGTTTTAAGATAAGGATAGGGTGTTATTCAAATACCTGTTTTACCTGAATTTGCATAAATAAAAATCCTACCTAAACACTTACATGAGCAATATCTGGTCTCACAGATCACCTTAGAGACATAAATATTTTTGGTTTGGGCAGGAATTTACAAATATGTTGTCAAAGTATTTTTGCAGTTTCCTGGTCTGCTGTGATTTGAATACAAACACACAAGTTGGAGTGAAGCCAGAGGAAACTTGGTGTTCGCTTCAGCCCATCATATACTACCTAGACCTATATTTTAATAGCTAAATTCCATCCACTGCAAACCCCTGCTTTATTAAAGAAAAACTAACAGCATGCCACTAATGGCTACTACATAATTGAGCTAGACACATGTCCTAGAAGGTGTGTGGCCTTGACTAAAATAATACACTGGTGATCTCACCAGTTGTTCATACAAGTATAATCATAGAATCATAGAATGGTTTGGGTCAGAAGGGACCTTAAAGACCGTCTAGTTCCAACCCCCCTGCCATGGGCAGGAACACCTTCCACTAGACCAGGTTGCTCAGAGCCCCATCCAGCCTGGCCTTGAACACTCCCAGGGATGAGGTAACCTGTTCCAGTGCCTCACCACCTTCACACTACAGAACTTCTTCCTTACATCCAATCTAAATCTACTATCTTTCAGCTTAAAGCCATTATCCCTTGTCCTATCACTTCAAGCCTTTGTAAAAAGTCCCTCTCTGGCTTTCTTGAAGGCCCCATTTAGCTACTGGAAGCTGGAACCTCTTCTCCAGGCTGAACAACCCCAACTCTCAGCCTTTCTCCATATGACAGGTGTTCCAGCCCTCTGATCATCTTTGTATTTACAGTCAAGTAGAGAAAAAACACATGGACAAAGTAGTGCACTCCTGCTTCCAAAAGCAGAGTTGAACTGCAAGTTTAAACTCCCTTGTGCACAAATACTGTAACCAAAGCTAATGAATGGCCCCTTCCACCTAAAGATTTTGCTGGTTTCAATCCATAAATCAGAGAGGTATTTTAATTTCAAATTAATATTCAGCATTAGTAAGATGAAGTTATGTGGATTACAACTGTTGTCTACAGTTTAAAACCTCAATGTTCTCATCATGGGGATTTAAAATTTATTTTTTGAACAGTGCTACATTTCACTATAGAAATAACAATTGCCAGAAATAACATATTTTAACTAAGTGTCTTGAAATAGTGGCTTCCTATATAGGAAACTAAAGGTTAGTTTTAGCCAGTATAATCATTATATTCCAGTCTTCTAGGCAGTAACTACAGCACTGTCTGTCTTATATAATGGAATATTTCTGATAGCTCCAGTAGAGATAATGGTAGTACTAGTCAGATAACATCAGAGTCATTTATCCAACATTATTTCATTCATCTTCCACTCCATCACTACAAATAGAGTGAGAAAATGTTTATGCTATATAAAGATTTCTAAAACAAGAAAAGTTGCTTACTGTACCTCCATTACTTGTGCAAAAATAAATCTCCTTGATTTATTGTTCCAGCAATTTACCATGAGTGACATGTCAAACTCTTTAAGTTCCTTTTAAAATTTGGCATCTCTTCTAGGCTACAGAGGGAGAAAAGTCTGGGGACTCTTAAAGTTCAAAGTCTTTCTATTAACTAAAGTCATGATTTAATATGTCTTGATTGAAAGGCAAGAGTCCAGCTGAAGAGATCAAAAGATCATCTTAATGGAGAAAACAAATCTATAGCATTGAATTACACTAGCAGCAAATGTGTTTCACAACTGAACTTGGGTGGGGTTTTTCTTGGTTTGGTTTTTTGGGGGGGGGAAGGTATTTAAATTAAACACTTTGCAAGTCAAATGGGGAAGATGGGACTGTACACTATGGGCAGCATCATCATGTTTTTTTGGTACAAAGCTGCAAGGTTAGAGCTCCAGAAGCATACCAGTATGATTTAAAAGGAATGTATTAGCACTGGTGTACAACCCTTTAAATCAATGACACTGAATATGTTGGCACTACATCTACATTATGATTGCATTCCTTTTCCAGACAGGTTTCTCCACATTTCTGTTCTTGAGAGAAGAGACATGTAGGAAAATGAAACATGTTGCTAAAGATATCTTTTTCTAGCTGGAACCACTGAAGAGATTTCACATAGTTTGGTTTCTCATTTTAAAAATGCCCGAGTCAATTACCTGCCTGCTATAGATTTCTCATGAGCATATAAAAAAAACGTGCCGCTGAGAAGTGTAATGACGGCTCTGTGATAACGATATTTAGGGCTGAATTTGTGCACTGAATTATGAATAGGGTTGCTACTACTTGCTTTCATGACACTTAACAAGCATCTACACTCTATGAATATGTATCACTGAGCCTAAGCTATGTAATGGGATGCAGACAGCACGGTAGATGGGTACTTCAAGCAAAAGCAAAGAGGTTCCTGGAGACAAGTGGAGCAAAACATACCACATGGCTTTCCCTTCCTTGTCACAACTATTCCCTAGTGTTTACAAACTGGAGACTTGCATTTGTTTGGTATTTGAATGTTCTCCACAATTCAGAAGCTAAAACTTGTCTCTTTCTTTTCAGCACCTGATTTTCAACTTCAAAAACAGTTACAGAAAGGTGAAGTACTTTCAGATAGTTCTGGATTTCCAAAGCATCAGCTGAGAAGTTCATGGTATCTTCTCTGCTAATCTCTTGGAGTGTCACCACTTTGGAACTCACTCATATAGATATGGCTGTAGAGGTTTTTTCTATCCTCGTCAAGACATTATTTGAGCAGCAGAACCCATGGGTAAGACACTGATCAGTCCCTGTTCTTTTCAGATCAAAATCAAGGATGTTCTGATCTGGACATGGTCTGGGCCAAGTTTTCACTTAGATATATGATAACAGATAACCAACCCATTCACTCAAGTGTTTACCTTTAAAGTATTTTACAAATACAAATTAATTTCCAAGCTCTTAAGATGTAGGTAAGTGATTATTTTACAGTTGGCAGAAGTGATTGAAACTTTAAAACTTTGAGCCAATAACTATCCAAATTCAGAAACTACAAATTCAAATCAGTTAGTGACTTGGAGCCTGTGCAATTCATCTAAAAGGTATGCAATCTTTCAGTAATGACATGTGGATGAGAGCAGAAAAATCTTTTGTCCAGATAACATGTTACTCATTCACCGATACTGTCATACGGTTGTCAGCAAATCAATGCCAAGAGTAACTGCAAAAAGGAAGGCAAACACATATACTGATTACATCCTAACAAGAAAATACGCATCAGCTTGACTTAACATATTAAAACTCCAGTACAGTAAAAAGGCTAATTTTCAATATTTTCATGAAAAGGAGTGACAGGACAAAACAAGTTTTTAAACTTACTCATAAAATAAACATGCATACAGAAAGATTCAGGATAAGAAATCCGAAGGTTTCTTTAGTATGGAATGTGTTCTGGTATGTTGCTGGGAGAGGTAATGTTCACAATGCAACTATCCCAGTGGCAGCAATAACTTTAATTAATCAAGGGTGCTTAAAACTAATTAATTGTCAAATCCAGAGAAACTTGAAAGTATATGCTGAAGGCTGCCAAACTCTGAATACAGGGATGCAGACTATATGAGCAAATTATGGTTTTACTAGTGAAAGACCTACTGAAAGTTGGGATTGCAAAATGCAACTGCTCCCAGGAGTCAGGTTGTATGCAAGCCCTAAGGATATAAAGTTCACCACTACTTCTGATTGATAGAATACTTTTTAAGACTTAATTGCAATTAATAATTGTTGCCAGAGTAGTAAACATGAACTGTTGAATTAGCTTGTCTCTTTCCAATTACAGTCTACTTACATAAATGCATTGTGGTTTACTCTGCAATTAAAAAGACACTAGCAAGTATTCAACAAAAGTAAACCATTATAATCCAATTTGCAATGAGGATTACTCTTTCTCAGTGCAAAGCTTAGAACCTGCATCACATCATCAACTTTCTTCTACATTTTCCTAATAAATAGAAGTTTGTTTCCATTTCCGCACCTGAGCTGGCTGGTACAATTCCTTTTCTAAACAGATGCAACATGGTACCTGTACTTTATTGTACTCTTGAGCCATCCAAGTTTATCCCCTCTGGTGTTGGACTTGGTACCTGTACCTACCTCATTACTTAACTTGCTGGGGACCCTCAGTGCAAAGCCCTTTCCTTGAAACTGTCCTAGCTACAGATCCAGCTTGGTCTGAGACACTACTGATCTTTTCTCCAGAAGTCTGTATGCATTTTTATGCAATCATAAATGCTTCTCAAAAAACAACATACTCATTTTTTTCTTTTTTTTTTTTTGAAAGAACTAAGTATAAGAGGAAAAAGAGGTAAATAGTCTATGCACATACTGCCATTTTTGATGGTGACCTGAATAGACATACTTCTCCTGATACTTTAGTCAGTTTCCCTGTACCTGTTTGATATATCACAAGTAAAGTACCTTTCTGTTGAAAAAGCCTTTTTATGTCTTACCAGAGGGGGTTTTTTGTTGTTTTGCTCTGGTTTTGCCTTTCTTCTTGCCTATGTCTTGGCTTTGACTTTTTTGGTCAAAAAGCATTCCTGCAGGCTGCAAAAATCATCACAGCTCAAAAGCTCTGTCATTACTCTAAAATAATTTTTACCTGTTTGCTGATTCATTTAAAAAATGTATTTGTCTTTGTTGTCAGTTTTGCAAGACAACTATTTCCTGTGCTCAGTCACTGTGTTCACATATGAACTTCCTGATGATCAGGCTAGTTTCCATGACTCAGAATTGTGCCACTGTACTTCCAGATCCGCCACAGGTATTTTAGTCAGTACAGTTTTTCTGTATATGTTTAGAGATATATCACTGGTATATTCAGCCCAGAGGTTCAAACTTTTGCATCAAACCACAGAAAATCATTTACAAAACCCCTTCAAAAACTCTAGAAGGGCCAGTTATCATTCAGTCACCTCCCAAAAGGCTGATAGATTGTTTTCCAAGACAAAATGACTCTCTACAGTAACCTTGCACTTCACAATAAGACCGTAATAGGTGCTATACCTGCAAGTGAAAGTAAAATGTCACTTAATACTTAAAAAAATTGTACTAGCAAAAGTAAGGTCACTGGTGTATTCTAGATTAATGACTTTTCCTGTTGCAGTAGCCAAAGCTCCTAACAATTTCATTTTTTCCACATGCTCTCACTCATTAGCACATCAATACGATAGATTTTTCTTGTTTCTTTCAAGCTCCTGAATAATAAGATTTGACAATGTGATAATAAAATTTGCTACTCAGCATACATATTGAAAGAAGAAATTAAGGAAACCTCATCTAGGCCATTTTGGAAGGAGTAATAGAAAAGGTAGAGAAGCATGATTGCTTTGTTAAACCCCTGCAGGACTCATCTTGTAGAATTTTGAGCACATTTAAACTATGGAAAACATGGAAACACTGTCAACGTTAAAACATCCACATCAACATCTGCTGTTTCCCACATTTCTGTAGCCACTGGGACATAGGCTGCCCTCACTCTCTATACACTTAGAGCTTTGTGACCATGCAGGCAAGAAACAGAGAATGGCTGGACAGAAAGACAGCAAGAACGACCATGACTCTGGAGTTTGATTAGAGCACTGAAATATGTGGAAGGAGCAGTTATGGATGTCAGATAACTACTTATGCCTGTTAGCCAACAGCTATCCCACATAAATGAAATAAGAAGGCTCTAAAGCAGGGAACAGACCTTATCCTAACAACAGAGTTATACTGTTATGCTGCCTTTTCTTCTTTTCCAATGTCTGCTTAACAAGTCTTGAAGTCTTTTACGTACTCTGAGAGTGCTCAAGAACCCAGGAAAAGAATGCTCTGTGCAACCCAGACTTGGAGAACTAAGCTGTAGCATTTTACAGGAGTGATATGATGTGGGATCACATCTTGTCTGCAGTTCATCTTTTTCTTAAACATTGGGGTTGTGAATAGGGCACCTGTCTTCATTAAAACTCATTCTGATTCTCTCAATAAATACAATTGAATTGTAATTTGTTTAGTTTATTTAAAAACACTTCCCTGTTATAACTCTAATAACTTAATTTGTAACTGGGGCATGAATTTGACAGCTACCAAAGAAATAAATAATTGGAACCCCAGCAAGCCACTATGCTTTCTTTCACTCTTCTGTTGCTTAAAGACTCGAGAAGAGTGTTAGAATTACTAGTTAATGAGAGATGCATATAGTCTCATTGGCATTTCTCTCTTATTGGTACTTAATGAGATTAAAAGAGAAATAATTAGACAAAACAGCAGTGCGAAACCCAAGAGGAATAAAAAACTGTAGGCATTTCACAAGGAATCTTAGAAATCCTCTATCAATTCTGGTTTAAACTATGAAAACCAACATGCTTTATCAGAAAGTTAAGAAGTTCAAATCCTTTTCTGATTTGTTTCTTTTCCTAGTATGTCTTTGTAAAAAATCAAAACTGATAGTGCTTGCTATGTAGCAAAACCAACAATTAACATAAATTAATTTAGGGATTAATAGTTGAGAAATTAATCTCATATGTTAGGTATTTCTTTTACTTTGAGCTCATGAGCGCTACTACAGATGCCTGTAAATCCATTCAGGCAGAGACTCTTCTTAGGAAACCGCTACAGGAACTACACCTAACCAATGAGAAAACAGATGCAATGACATGTGATCTAAGCAAAATGTTTTACTTTTCAAGTAACCAGGCAAGGTCTGTCTGTGCTTTTCCCCAGTTTCCTAAAGCCTTTGTTCTGAAAACAATTCTAAATAATTAATAAATCCAACTGAATTTGCAGGCTGTTTATAGATGAACACAATACACAGCAAAATAAATTTAACATATCTCCTCTTATGAATTATTCATTCTGCTTTAGTTAAATCTTTCTTGAATTAAGAAAAACCAATGCCCTTTCAGTATCTTAATTCAGATATGCATTATTGTAACAACAAAACTTTGCCTTCAGGACATAGTCTAAACCAGGCAGGCTTTAAAAAAATAAACTAAAACTAAAAGCATTCCTGCTGTCATATGTGTGTATTTAGACATACATGAATCTAATAACATCTTATTTGCAGTATTTCTAAAAACCATCAGTTGGTATTAATCGAAAAAAGGTTAATTTACACAATCAGGTTGCAGCAGAAAAAAAGCAATGCCAGAGCCTAACTGAAACACATAAAAATATTATGAATAGCATATTCATATGGCTGCTAATAGAAACCCTGTCTGGAAATATACCATTATATGGTATATATACCCAAGGCTTGAACTGTGTCAGACTTTGATTTGAACTATCTATTTCCAGCTGAACAAACACATTTTTGTAAGGACAGCACAGTTTCCAAGTCACACTGCCGCTCAGCCTCAAAGGCAACTTTAGAAGAAATGGATTGCGATACAGAATTTAAATGCAGAACATGACCCAGCTCCCTGCCTGAAATGAACACAGGAAGCTGCTCCCAATCTGTGCATTATCATTATGCAACTAAGGGAAATTGAAAGCGAGCTTCGGAGGGGCTTGAAATGAGTATTATAGGATTCAGCAGGAAAAAAAAAAAATCATCCAGGACTTGATGTCTCCTGGACACATCAGGTTTTAAGTGGAGGACCAGAGATGCTAGGAAACAAGAGGACATAGCCTTTTTCCAGAATGACTCGAAGTATTAGTTACAACCAGTGGGAAACACATGAGAAAATTTCATTCACAGCTTCAGATTAACTTTACATGAAACATAAGGTAAGAAGACATGGCTAGGGAAAAGGTAAAATACTTAGAGGATCTTAAGAGGTTACTATTACTGAGAGAATTACTGTTACCGAGAGAAGCTGAGAAGCAGATGTTACCGGTTACAGTAGCTCAGCAGCAGCCATGAAGCTCCAAGCCTAGCTCTTGTAAAAGAGGTTGTTAATCTAAAATTGGATATCTTATTTAGCAGTCAGACAAGCACTGTGAGAATTGAGTGAGTCTCTAAGATAAGGCAGGCTTAAGACATTTAGATCAAGATTCTCCACTGGTGTAATTCAATTGGAAGAGTTGATGGAACTACATGGATCCACATGAGCTGAGGAACTGCCATTGGAGGCCACGCTTTGTCACATGTTTCTCCTGATCTGCATTTAACTGTGGAGAAAGCCCTACAACTCACAAATTTAAGCCTCTGAAGTTACAAGGACTGGATAGGTGTTCTTAAAGAAAAAATTCTGACTTGTTTGTGGATTGCAAAACATAATCATTCTTCTAAATTCCTATGTTTCAGTTACTTCTGAAGATATTTCAGAAATTTTCAGCTCTGGTATAATTCATTTTTTCAAGCAGTCAGACCCATGATTTTTTCTTTACTGGTTTTTGGTTTTTAGAATCTCTCCAGTGATGTAAGATCTGCTATTCAGAGACAGAGGGTTCTGTTTCTGGACTGTACATTGTGTGTAACAGACCTACCATATAATCCTCACTGGACACATTTTGCTAAGCACTTTCAGATAATTTTTCATCACAAATTTTTCAACTGTGTGAAAAAAACAAGCAACAAAATTGAGACAAGAAAAAGTTTGGGACATTTTTATTTCCTGAGTTTGAAAAATTGCCTTCTTCCTCCCAGACCCCTTATCCAACAACAACTCTTAAAATGAGTTGGATTTGTTTCCACAGAAGCAATCATAACCCTGGTATATTGAAGTGTGAGAAGTTTCGAGGTTTTATATACTAGTACTAATCCTGTAATATAATGCTGCAAAATGGATTATTGCCAGTGAAGCTGGGATGATACCCTCAGATCTCAGAAATGACCCTCAGTTTACTCATCTGAAAGGTTCAAATTAAAGGCTGAATCCATAGGATAAGCAGGTCTGTGGCCACCTTCAACAGTGAAACAGAGGCTGTCCTGACCATATGGAAGGCAGTAGTTTCTGTTGGCTCACAGCTTTTTATCCCCAGTCACTGGATGGTTATTTATTTTCACAAGAGATTGCTCATGAGAAATACCTGGCTGAAGTTTAGCCAAACTACAAAAAAGCTCTTTTATCTGTGAAAAGTGCAAGACTGTGTAAATAAAAGAATCTGGTGTTGCTGTTTTCATAAAAGAGTGAACAAGGATGATGTCATTGGCACAAAATGTGAACAGAGCAGTCAGCTTTTCAGTAATACGAAGTGACAGTCAAGATACTTCACAAGTATTTTATACATTTATTTTGGAATAGTATATAATCATGCTTTGCCAGTATTCTGTCTAGGAAAGAAAAGTTATTCATTAAATATATATGTTCTGCAATCAAAATAAAATTGGTAGTGATATTTTAGCTAGTTGAAGAAACACAAAAATGTCAGTTGCCTCTCCCTAAGTCAGATCTTGGTTTTCTGCTTTCATGATAACGATACATAACATTCACAAATGGACTATATCTGTCATACATAATGATTACATACTTACAGTTGCTCTTAAGATGTACCTGCTGCTTGAGATATCTTTGAGGTATGAGATAATCTCACAATCAAAGCCACCCAAGGGCTTAGAAATCATACCTGAAGTGGACAAGGCAGAACTTGTTTGAAGCTTCATACAAGGTTTGTGCCTTCCAAGGACTTTGACCTCACGAGCCTGGGCCCCCATGCCCATTTCAGACTACTGATCTCCATCCCCTTTCCCTGGGAGGCAGACTGAGCTCAACGCAATGTTTGTATTGAACAGCTAATGGTGGCAGCTCAGTGGCTGAGCACGTCTCTAATACAGAGAGGAGCAACAGCAGATCCCAGAGCTCTTCTTCCAGTCTTCAGGCAATTTCTGGGGTACCCCAGTTAGACGCAGCTGCCAGCTGAGTTAGTTTTCTAGGGTGACCCTCATCTATGGCCTGCCTCCCATTCAGTCCTACAGCACTCCACCAGGCAGGCTGACCTGCCTCTCCCCTACTCTCCAAGGCTGCAAAACCCACCAGATGCCACTACCTGACTATTAGGGCTTTACAATTGAAATTGAGAAGCAACCCCAAGTTTTAATGAACAGGGGCTGAAGCACAGCCTCCAGTCTTCAGATAACTATGTACCCATAGACCCCCTGAGCATCCAGGCTTTTAATGTAAGTGAATCCAAGGGCACGGGATTTTATCGTGGTAGCTATCTTACTTTCTCCTTGTAGATGCTTAAAAATATTACCTGAATTGAATTGTGAGCAAATACAAACAGCTACAAAACTCGGCTATCTCTTCCCTCAGGCCTTCTCTGAAGTTACTATTCCCCATAATGCCTCCTCTGGTGTCTAAAAACCAGAATGAAAAGCAGGCAGGTTAATCACTGCCTAAATGCGTAGTAGCAAACAGTCACAGCAAGTACTGTTTGGCCCAATGAACTTGCCATTCATTCCCTTTGAAATGTCACTAAACTTGGGCTGAGAATCCTGTTTCTATTTTTAATAAATGCAGCTTGTGAGTGGGAGGCAGAAGAACCAGATACAAATAAGAAAAAGAACATACGGGGCAGCATGTTATGCTGGTAACAGAATAAAAACAGTTGGGTTGAGAGGTTGTTTCAGCTTAACTACTGACTCTCAAACCCCACTCTTTGCATAGTTTGTCCACCCTCTTGTGGGCAGTCTTTACCCTCCCACCCACACCAGTTCTAGGTGTTATTTTTCCTCCTAAATTTGAAAATGAAGCTCTTTTGATCAGAAATGCACAAGACACCACTTGTAACCTATGAAATCTCTTAGATGGTAGCACAAACATATGTCTAAATGTTGCAGCTGGGTCCTTTGTTACAATCACACTGAATCCTAGATCCAAACTTGGTGGACCCAGTTCAGCTTTGGACAGACACATACTTTTCACTAGTAGTTATTCACTCGGCACAGGTTGGGTAAGGCATAGATAATACAGTGGCTGCAATTGCACCCCCCCTGATTTGCTCTGTCTGACACTAGTCACATCACTGAATCTGCAGCCACATGTGTCCAGCATAGTCCAGGGCACTGGTGAGATCCCACAGCTACCAGCCCAGCTCCAGCATTCGAAGCAATACAGCATCATTCACATGCCATTATAACCAGATTCCTAAGTAGACACCTAGAGACACTGGGCCAGGCACAGACCCATAATATAGCTTGCTTGCTGCCAGCACCCAAAACATTACAACTGCACTGTTCAGCATTAGGCCTTGTGATAGATATACTAAGTTCCTGGAGCAAGCTTATGGCTGTTAAAGTGATGTTATGTTGCTTTGCATCACTGATAAATTCCACATCTAGATAACTGTATTGGCTTTGTGTGGCAAGGTTTTGGTAGCGGGGGGGGGGTTACAGGGGTGGCTTCTGTAAGAAGCTGCTGGAAGCTTCCTGTGATCGAGAGAGCCCATACCAGCTGGCTCTAAGACGGACCCGCTGCTGGCCAAGGCTGAGCCAATTAGCAATAGTGGTAACACCTCTGTGATAACGTTTTTAAGAAGGAAAAAAAGTTGGGACGGGGAGAAACAGCCGCCGGAGAGAGGAGTGAGAACATGTAAGAGAAACAACCCTGCGGACACCAAGGTCAGTGAAGAAGGAGGGGGAGGAGATGCTCCAGGCGCCAGAGTGGAGATTCCCCTGCAGCCTGTGGGGAAGACCATGGTGAGGCAGGCTGTCCCCCTGCAGTCCAGGGAGGTCCACGGTGGAGCAGATATCCACCTGCAGCCCATGGAGGACCCCACGCCGGAGCAGGTGGGTTCCTGAAGGAGGCTGTGACCCTGTGGGAAGCCTGTGCTGGAGCAGGCTCCTGGCAGGACCTGCAGATCTGTGGAGAGAGGAGCCCACGGAGCAGGTTTTTCTGGCAGGACTAGTGACCCCGTGGGGGACCCACGCTGGAGCAGTGTGCTCCTGAAGGACTGCACACCGTGGAAAGGACCCATGCTGGAGCAGTTCGTGAAGAACTGCAGCCCATGGGAAGGGCCCACGTTGGAGAAGTTCATGGAGCACTGTCTCCCGTGGTTGGGACCCCACGCTGGAGCAGGGGAAGAGTGTGATGAGCCCTCCCCCTGAGGAGGATGAAGCGGCAGAAAATAACATGTGATGACCGTAAACCCCATCCCCTTCCCCCTGTGCTGCTGGGGGGGAGTGGTAGAGAAATCCGGGAGTGAAGTTGTGCCCGGGAAGAAGGGAGGGGTGGAGGGAAGGTGTTCTGAGGTTTGGGTTTATTTCTCATTACCTTACTCTGGTTGATTTGTAATAAATTGAGTTAATTTTCCCCAAACTGAGTCTGTTTTGCCCGTGACAGTAATTGGTGAATGATCTCTCCTGTCCTTATCTCGACCCGCAAGCTCTTTGTTATATTTTTTCTCTCCCCTGTCCAGCTGAGGAGGGGGAGTGATAGAACGGCTTTGGTGGGCACCTGGCGTCCAGCCAGGGTCAACCCATCACAGTCTTTTTGGTGGAGAATGTGGGCAATGTGAGGAATTCGAGATAAGGATAGTAACTGAGAGAGGTAACGGTCAAAACATGGACTGAACGCAGCTAGAGAGTTACGAGCTGCTTGATGAGTGGGGAATTTTTATTGTTGTAATTGTGGTGAAGGGACGAGGGGTAGATTGTGTGTAAATTGTCCACTTTTTGTCGGTTTTGTGATGATATTATTTTGATTTCGGTGTGGGAATTCTTTTTTGTTGATGTGAGTGAAGATTTTGTGTGATGAATGTAGATTTTAATGATAGTTCTTAAAAATGTGATGCACAGAGGCAAGGGCTGCTATGGGGAGTATTAACTCCATCTCAGCCAGACTCAATACAATAACCAAAACAGTGAAACAAAACAGATCTTTTAAGGTTATTGCTGGTTTTGCTGCATATTTTCTTTCATTTCAGTACTACAATTAAATTAAATCCAGTATAGCTGCATACTTGTTTCAGTTGCATAAGTGACACTGGTGAAAGAAAAGAAGGTGCCTACCAATGCATGAACACACATGCACACATACACACAACCTTGGTAGAGTGCTAAATTACTCAACTATGACTAACAGTAATGGATCAGTCACATAAATAATAGCTAAGGATCCAACTCTGTCAGCTACTGGGACACGTGGTTCCTGTCCTTTTGATTAGGATGTGTCAGAATAGAATAGAATAGAACAGAACAGAACTGTTCAGTTGGAAGGATCCTACAATGATCATCTAGTCCAACTGCCTGACCACTCCAGGGCTGACCAAGTTAAAGCATGCTGTTAAGGGCATTGTCCAAATGCCTCTTCAACACTGACAGGGCTGGGGCATCGACCACCTCTCTAGGAAGCCTGTTCCAGTGTTTGACCACCCTCTCGGTAAAGATATGCTTCCTAATGTCCAGTCTGAACCTCCCCTGGTGCAGCTTTGAAGCATTCCCATGTGTCCTGTTGACTGGATCCCAGGAAGAAGAGATCAGCACCTCCCTCTTCACTTTCCCTCCTCAAGAAGCTGCAGAGAGCAATGAGGTCACCCCTCAGCATCCTCTTCTCCAAACTAGACAAGCCCAGTCCTCAGCTGCTCCTCACAGGACATGCCTTCCAACCCTTGCACCAGCTTTGTTGCCCTCCTCTGGACACATTCAAGGACCTTCACATCCTTTTTAAATTGTGGGGCCCAGAACTGCACACAATATTCAAGGCGAGGCCGCACCAACGCTGAATACAGCAGGATAATCACCTCTTTTGACTGGCCAATTATGCTGTGTTTGATGCACCCCAGGATGGGGTTTGCCCTCTTGGCTGCCAGGGCACACTGCTGACACATATTGAGCCTGCTGCTGACCAACCCCTCCAGATTCCTTTCTGCGGGCCTGCTCTCCAGCCACGCCTCTCCCAATCTCTACTTCTCTCCAGCATTACTCCGTCCCAGGCGCAGAATCCAGCATTTTTTCTTGTTAAATTTCAAGTCAGCACTACAAGACCCCAGACCTATACCAGGAACTCCTAGCTTCTTCCACGTATTTCCTAGAAACTCACAAGCATATGGCTTCTTTACACAGTAACCACTGGTCTGGGGTCAAGGATGTCTCACGTGCAATTGGCGAGCTGGAAGAGATGGGGCCATGCCTGGGCCCTTTAAGGGGCAGTGCCGGAGGCAGCTCAATCCAGTTCTGCAGAGATAGGTGTTAAATCTTCCCACAGCATGTTCTGCTCCCTGACACCCCTGGCCCCCAGATATCCTAACCAAGCTCAGCCTGCCAGGCAGCTATCCTCCTCCTCCTCACATCCGCCCACTCAGGCACCATCCCAGGAACTACTCTTGGTGGTGGGGGTGGTGGGAATTGTCAGTTTGGCAACACAGCCTGAACTATTTCTGCCCTTACTCCTTCTTTTCCTTGCTCCCTCTTTGTCTTTGCCTTCCTGATGAAAGGCAGCTGATATTACAGAAATCAGCACGGATGGTTTTACTTGCTGTCCAAAAGAGCTTAATTAGCAAGAGACAGATGATTTCTGCATTGTCCAGAGGCCAAAACTATTCTGATTTGGAATCCAGCAAGTCTGAGGCCTCCAGGGTTTGTCAGAAGTGGTGAATTGCAAAATTAGCCTTCCCCCAAAACTCCTTTGCAGGCAGCAGTTCTGTACATAACCAGTCAGGGCACATCTCTTGTTTTCCTGGTTTAGACTTGGGGTTCTTTTTTTCCTGCACTACAAAGGAAGAAAATAGACCTCTACAAAAGAGAACTGAACACCTTCAGTGGCCCTGGCAACATTTCCCTATGATTGTACCTGTGGAAAGCTATCCCGAATGGTGCAGTTATAGCTAAAATAGAGGAAGAAGGGATCCTTCCTGGTGATAGACATAAAGGGCAAAAATGCATCTTGCAGTCTCCTAATGAGACACAGAGGTTTAAATGTTCAGCTGGACAGGGCAGTGCACTTTTAAATAGCTAGCCTGCTTGCTACATGTTGCACACTGCGCTTGACTGAATGTCGTGGTTTAACCCCAGCCAGCAACTAAGCACCACGCAGCCGCTCACTCACTCCCCCCCCATCCAGTGGGATGGGGGAGAAAATCAGGAAAAGAAGTAAAACTGCTGGGTTGAGATAAGAACGATTTAATAGAACAGAAAAGAAGAAACTAATAATGATAATGATAACACTAATAAAATGACAACAGTAGTAATAAAAAGATTGAAATGTACAAATGATGCGCAGGGCAATTGCTCACCACCCACCGACCGACACCCAGCCAGTCCCCGAGTGGCGAATCCCTGCCCCCCACTTCCCAGTTCCTAAACGAGACGGGACGTCACATGGTATGGAATACACCGTTGGCCAGTTTGGGTCAGGTGCCCTGGCTGGGCATGAGAAGCTGAAAAATCCTTGACTTTAGACTAAACACTACTGAGCAACAACTGAAAACATCAGTGTTATCAACATTCTTCACATACTGAACTCAAAACATAGCACTGTACCAGCTACTAGGAAGACAGTTAACTATATCCCAGCTGAAACCAGGACACTGAAAAAAGCAGGTTTCCCCTTTCTTGTGATCAGTAAAACGCTAGAATTTCATGGGACTTAACTTGTTCTCAGTAGGGCTTAAAAACCACACAGGCAATAATCAAAGGTGAAATTTAATAGCAATGGTATCATCCAGATCAGAAATTATTCATCACTAGTCCCAACTGAAGTGTAATGAAGAGATGGCATCATGCATTCATGGCATGTCAAAGCACCATCCCACTCTTCATGCACATCCACGAAGCCTGAGATGAATCTACTATTTGCCTTTAAATAGAACTTTAAATTATTTTTACCAGATAAAGAAAGGCCATTCTGAAACTGTGGTATCTAGTCAAGACAACAAACTTTTACAGAAGCTACAAGTGTACACGCTAGGCACACTGGATATGTTTCTGCGCATAACACAGGAGGATCTTAGCCTACAGATCCTTGGGTTCTGGGACTGCACAGACAAGTAACGAGTTCTTTCTAAATCAAGCAGTATATTTTCTTCTTTGTTTATCTCCACATTCATTGCAACGTTTGCCTTAGGCTTATATAATACGATTATAACTAGAAATGTTTTGCAGTAAAGACCTGAAAATCTCTCTCTCAGCCCACACCAGAACTGAGACAGCTGCACCAAACATCGGACTCTCAGTGCACAGAACACCAGGAGCAGAGACCAATCAATCAAATACACAAGAGCATAAGCAATACAGCGATTACCATAATTTAATCTAAGAAGACAAATGAAAACCATCTTTCTGTACTAGTCGTGCAACAATTTGTGTTTGATTATTAGAATTGATGCAACCAAAGAGGAAAACACATTTTTATGTCCTGACACCTCCACCTTCTGGAAGACCTTAATTTCTCCCAGGCCTGATGAATTCTAAAGTCAAGTATTTGTTACATTTTCTTCAGATTGCATCTTGTGATTTCTCACCTCTTAAAGAGATGGGAAGCCTTAAGTGGTTTGATTTGAATAAGCTTGCTAGTATAAACAATCACAAAAAAATAGATACTGCTACTTACTGCAACATCTGCTTTCATCCAGCATTTATTCTTATATATCCCTGGACTTTTCTTAAGCTAGAAAGAATAACTGGCTAAGAAATCAGGTCTCTTTTTCTCTTAAACTGTATCAGGATGATATCTTTCTCACAGTAGCATAAACTCACTCCAAAGGAAGAAGTTGCACCTCACTAATAATATCTAACTATTATCTCTGCTGAATACTGAAAATAACACACAAAGAAAAAAAAATGTGGTTCCTAGTGTAATTTCTAAACTTTTTCATAGGTCTTTCTTGAAGACCAGAGAGGCGATAGCAGCTGTGTTGAAAATGCTCCCACTTTGCTAACTCAGGTTAAAGTGACGAATTAACTCTTAAGGTGTGACTGAATTCAGTCCACAAGTGACAAGAAGTTTAGATACAGTAAGAAAAGATTCAGAATTAACAAAGATTTTAGTCAAAATTTATTTCTTTAATTTGCTGTATTTTCATTTTCATATTGACCATAAAGTTGATTTTTGGGGGTTAGGCAACACAAATCAATCAATCGCTATGGAATCAAGTTCTACTGAGATGCAGGCAAATGCTCCACTTCTCCAGCTCGTGCTGTCTCTATGACTCTAATAAAATCAATAAAGAGGTCTGCAAGGGATGATGAATTAAGATGTGCATAGACCCCCATGAGATTTTAGATAGATTTTGCCACAATAAACATAAACATTACTTTTCCGCTGCTGCTTCATCCAGAGCTATTCTTCAGATACAGTAAATGTGTCCACACAGAAAGTTAATGATGTCTAGAAAACACACTGTAAATTCAAGCTCTTTCTTTCTTAGTAGAGAATTTACTGTGTAGACAAACCCCAGAATTAATTTCCATATTTTTGGTAATTTTAAGAATTTTAATTCCTTTAATAAGAAAACATGGAGACAAAATCTACACAGTGATCAATAAATTACATGCTGATATAAGTGGAAAACGTAGTAAGCAGTGACTTATCAACATATTTATTAAAATCGTAACGGTTCTGGTTGTTACTCCTATTTCCATTGGAACAGGCAAAAAAAAAAAGTTAAAAATGAAAAAAAAAAGTAATATACTAGACTACACATAGAACAGAAGCATTTCACCCATTAGGAAAACTTCAGTTTGGAAGGACAGAAAAGGGTAAAAGTTATATATAGTAACAATGTCTATGCATATGCATACACACATACATGCTCAGCAATGATGAACACAAAAATTAGCACCTGCAAATCACACAAAACACGTCTGTATCCTAAATTGTTCTACTCACATACAAAATTGAGACAAACACTCTGTATCTAGTTCCTCTGTACATATGTGTTCTTTTGCTGTATCAAGTTTATTTATTTATTTGCTGCAAAAAAATGTATCACTATTTCAGTTTTGCGAAAGCAGCTTCAATAGTGCAAACAGTAATCTTTAGTTGAGCTAGGCAGGTGGTAGTCTGTTCTCCAGTTTCAGCTGGATGAAATCTCCCCATTGTTTATTGTTATCTAAAATTTCTGTTAATTATGCTGTTAAATAACGTGAAAAATAAATTCCAAGAATTTTATTCAACCCTTTCCTTTTTTTTTTCCAGAGAGCATTAATGCATATGCCATGACAGCCCAATCCTGTAGATGCTAGTAATGTTTTCCACATGAGTAATCCCAGTGAAACCATTACAGTGACATACCTGAGGAAGTACTTTCAAGTCTAAGCCCTAACTTCTTCCTTCCCCAGTTCAGATAATCCCAACTGAACAGATAGCTTCTATTTTCAGGTCACATTAAAGTTGAGACCTGAATGCTCTAAAAGTAGTCTTTTTTTTTTTCCCCTAACTGTAGTCCTGTCTCCCTCAGAAGCAGAAGTATTAGGTGTTCAAACCACAGATATCAACATTGAGCCATGAGATCTCTTTCATTTCACATTCCTGAATTAATTCCAGTCCAGAAACAAAATTAATAGCATCATCTAGTATATTAGTTTTGCCTTGCTGCAGTAGGACACAAGACCTCAGAACCCACACCAAAGCTTCAGTGAAAAGAAGTTTACCCTAATTTTGATTTGGGATAAACACTAGGTTGAGCTCCTTTCACTCTATGCTCGTTCATACTACCATCTTTAATTAATTATTAGCCACAAGATCAATTACCGGGATTGATATTACAAGGAATTTCAAACACACTTCCTGAGGCAAGTAGCATAAAGCACAGACAGGAGCAAAGGCCAGTGTGATATTAAAGGATACTGAATGGGCAGGCATAGGTCATGAAATTGAGTTCATATACTTTATGAGGGATACCGTTCAGCCTGAAGCCTGCTTTTCATTTAATCTCAGAATTTCAGAACTTTTGGTACAGCTACAGCATTTATTTGTTTATTGTTTCTAGCAAGAGAGAGAATCACTAACTAAGATTAAAGAAGATGAACAAAATATTAAAGAACAAATCGCTGAAGGGTGCAACATGGAGCACTTACTGTCTAAAGAAAGAAGCCAAGATTTGAGCTTATCAAGCCAATACCACAGACATTTTGCACAGGCACAGATTGCCCAAGGAGGTCAAGGGGCTGCAACTCTCACATTGGTGAGGGAGCATGTTTCATGTCTCATGATGGGCTGCAGGAGGGAAAGAAAAGGGCAGACACAGACCCTGAACTGCTGCTGTTTCCCACATCCACCACCACAGCAGGAGCTATTTTCTGCTACTACGCAAGGACCTTATTTTCTTTTACATCCCTATACTTTCTGTTGAATAAGCAGCTTGCTACTACCACCACACACATATTTAGAGAGACTGGGAAATGGGCATCTTCAGTTTTTAATACCATTCAGCTTCCCAATGCTTTTTTCTTAATTTTTTTTCCTTAGAACTGCACAGGCAGCATTATTAGATTTGGGGGTCAAAGCATTTTTCAGAAGGACACCAAATACCACACAAGATTTATGTGGAGTTTTAGTAGCAACAGCAGAAAGAAATTAAGGAGCCAGCCTTTGTCCAGACCAGCAAGCAGCCTCTGCCCTCGCAGCTGGCAGCGACCAAGTGCAGCTTCTCTCCAGCATTCATCAGGGAACTCCAGACGACACGCTCAGTTCCTGCAGCCTGCCATGGTTCCCAGGGGACCGCCACTGCAGCTGAGGACTGCTGATGCATTGCCCGTCTCAGCCTTCGCCTGCACGGAGTGGGGCCCCAGAGACTCCCTTTATGAAGCTGTTAGCAAGGGGATATACGCAGCCGGCATGCCCTGTGGCAGGGAAACCCTGGCTGCTCCCTGCTCAGCCTGCAGTCACAGTAGCTTTGCACCACTACTGCTGCACGGCTCCCATTTTCTTTGGGAATCCAAGTGTAAGTTTTCTATAGCATGTCCTGGATGTCAGGTTTTTCCCTCATTTCCAGCATGTCCAGAAATAGCAAAGCTCTGCAAGGTTGCCGCTCAAATTCGATTTAGAATACATATCTATAAGAGACGTGCTTTGAAAAAACACCTAATAACAAGTTTCCACAAAACCCAACTCGTTTCCAACCATATGCTGATATCAGACAATAGGGGCAACACTATACAAGTCTGCTGCAGCATGCTTTCTCTGGGTGCAGAAGCCAGAACAGGGACCCCTTCTCGAGTGAGGATCAGTTCAAAATCCAACAGGAGCTTCGCAGGTACCGCAAATTGTCATCAGTGAAGCCAAAGAGCTTGGTAGCCACAGATAAGCTCCTCCAGCTCCCAAAGAAGGCTGAGGGTCCAGAGCAATGCTCTGCTCTGAGATATAGAGAGGAAAGTCTGCCAAGCCCTGTGAGATCCCAAGTGTCCCTGTCATTTTTGAACAATCATATTTTGGCTCTCATGTCATTTAGATGCCTTTAAAACTGTCACTCTAATTTCACATACATGATTAATTATCCACAGTTGCATATTAACACCTGTACTAAAAGAAGACTTTTAAAGTGTCACTAGATATTTTTAATGTGTCCTTGACACTTAAGGAAAAAGCTGTATTGAGTACACTTTCTATTTAGGTATTTTCTGCTATGGTTAACATCAGAAGGATGGCATGTTTCTGGTGAATTTTATCCAAAGGATTACCTCCCAGTAAGAGTCTTTCTGTGAAAGAGCTCAAATTGTGGGTGTGAATGAAAATGAAGGCTATAAGCCACCACCCATACTCTGTTATACAACATTTTCTTGACTCTAATTTACCTTATTTACAAAGTCGCTATGTTTGGTGTCTTATACAGCCTACACTCAGTTCCTCAGGCTCAATTCAGAACATCCACTACACATAGCAATTAGTGTCATTTTATTATTATTATTACGAATGGTATGAAATCTAGTTTGCAGCAGGAAGCAAAGTAATTTCAGGGAGAAAGAACAGGGATGGGAGACAGGAAGCATCAGTTTACTAGTATTTTTAAAGCTAGCTAGAGTTGCTGTTTTCTGCAGTACCAGCATACACAAACCCTCTAGTGCCTGCTCTTTTTGCTAAAACACAACTTTTGACGATGGTAGAGACAGCATTAGAAGCATTAGAAGACAGCATTAAAAAAGGCTCCAAAGTAAATCCCATCACCTTCCTACAGAGAAGGACAAATATTTTTGCATATGGCAACTTCAAGGGTAGATTTTAGCTGTTATATACTTGTACAACTACCATCGAGTCCTAAGAACTGCAAATGTCCCTAGGCAGAATCTGTCCGTAAGGCTTCCCTCTGTATTTTCCCTCACAGATGATGCTGAGCAGCAGAGTGGGAAGTTAATTACTGCAATATGTTGATAGTTTATTTTAAGGAACATTTACATCACGATTCAAGATATTTACTTAAGTTACAATTGTGATTACATCAGTTGCAATTTGCTACACTTGTAAAAAAATACTTCATAGCCTCAGTTTATGTGATTTTATTTGTGGTTCTAAACAAAACCAACAAAAAGTAGAAATAGCTTCCCCCTCAGCTTTCTCTCATATCAGTATTAACTGGGGACAATTCAAATTTAAAAATTTCTTTATCTAGTAACCTTACTTGTTACCAAAGTGCCTGATTGTTTAAATGTTTTTAACATATTTATTCCTGAAATGTTTTTATAGGAAATATCTCTAACCTCCCTTATTAGAGATGTAAGATTTCTGCACATGGTGACAACAGGCATTCCTAGCTGATGTTGTGGACTAGGTTGCAGGCAACTATGAGTCACAGCATCCAGTATTTATTTTGGAAATGGAAAGAGGCTGTTGATAACTGAAGTAGCTCTCTCCCTCTTGCTCTCTCTGGCTGCTCAATATGTTGCTGAGCAGTACCAGATCTTTGATACCATGTTCTCTTGGCTGGTTTGGACTGAGTAGAATTTAGGTATCCTCTCTTTAAGCTTCTACTTTCTTTGTGTGTGTTTTTGACACAAGCAATGTACTTATGACCCAGTTGATTGTTAGTATTTTGCAGATCACATTCCAAAATCCTGAAACTGGGAGAGTAGAGAGGCACGATGGCCAAGTGCTGCAGGAGCTGCAAAGGCAACATGGCCATGCAAGATGACAGACATTCAGCTTCACAGTTCGAAGCCCAGACAGCCACACCTGGGCAAAACACCAGATGCATAGGTCCATATCGCCTGCCTATCCATGATGCCTGCCTCATCTCCTTTTCTTAGGATTTCATCTGTTCATCCTCATTGCCTCTCCCATTTCTCTTCACTCCCCAATCTTATCTGCTTTTGCTTTCTTTACCATGTGCAGCTTCAATGCCAAATTGGCTCCCTAGCTTAAAGAGTATGTCCCTTTTCTCCCCACATTCTTCACATTTCCTTCTTTGTTCTCCTTTTCCTCCTGGGGATTTTCTCTTATTCAATCCCATCTTCTTCAGTTTCTCTGAGCCTAGCCAACCTCCAGCAAAATCAGGCCAAGTTGTTCTATGCAAATGACCTCCAGCACAGGAATATGTGCTGTATAAGCATCTATAAGCATGACCTGGTGATGCAAAAACTGACCTCAGAAAAGCTTGTGAGATACTTGAGCAGTCTTTGCTACCTGACACCGGTGTTAGGGCAACAACCAGGGCCCACAAAAGTCGATCAGAAATCACACACCTTTGCACAGATAGGAGTCCTGGACTGTCAACTTTCTTCTCAGGCATCTGTTCAATATTGCTTCTGTTTCTGCAACTCTCCCAAGCCAACACAAGCATAGGGTGAGGGCAGTGCCTGTCCTTTTCAAAGTCATATTAACAAAAATGATGACCATCAGCTCAGAAGTTATGCTTTAGAGCATGATACATACAATCAACAGTACTGTCATTGCGCCAAAGCTTGATCTTTTTTCCCTCTGACTCACGAAATAAAATCACCTCTATAAACATAAACTGTAATCTTATAGAACAATCCTTTCAGCAGAGCCCTGAGACAGAGCAACCTCTTATAGAGCTAAACCCACCAAAGAACGAATGGCTTTCAGTGCCTGTCAGAGCTCTATTCCTCTATACAGCATTTTTGCTCTTCCTTTTGCTAAGCCCAGCTTTGTAATATCAGATTCTGCCAAGACATGAACAGCATGTCAGAGTGCAAGTCCTTTGGTTAACATTACCCCTTGGGTAAGAACACTGGCATGGAAAAAGTTACATCAAGAAAAGAAAATCCACCTCAGCCCGTGTTTCTGTTGAAGTGGTATAGCTATACTGACAGAAATGTGCTCACAGAGATTCTCCCTATGCAAAGGCATTTTGCTGACACAGATCTGATGACATTGATAAAGCAGAGATGGGTTTGTAGCATAAGTAATGGTTTTACATTGGCAGAGTGGCACTCAGAAAACCATAATCCTACTTGGGTAATATGTACCAGACTATACAACACACAGGAAAAACATATCTTTACTGCAAAAGTTTTACTATCTAAGGCCTCAGTGCTACAATCTAATTTTTTCACACACACTAAAAATTCCCTTTAGTGAAGATCATGGGAGTTTTCTTTGCTAACAGGGTGAACCAGTCCCAGGTAATGCAGCAAAAGCACATACTATTAAGGGTAGAAAATCTTTATGCTCACACCTGGACTTCATTTTTTAAGGACTTTGCCTTGCATGGAAACAGAGCTTTCAGACATAGCCACCATTTGTTCAGCAACAGACTGTTTATCGTACTTGAGAGTATCATGTCATTGCTGTAGAAAACTGTAAGGTGGTCTCTCCAAGGAGTTAACAGTGCTTCTGTGAACAAAATGCTGGAGACAACACAGCATCTCACTCCATCACACTGGAGATTTAGCAATCATAATATGTCCTGGTTTCAGCAGGAATAAAGTTTGTTGTCCTCCTAGTAGCTGGTACAGTGCTATGTTTTGAGTTCAGTAAGAGAAGAATGTTGATAACACTGATGTTTTCAGTTGTTGCTAAGTAGTGTTTAGACTAAAGTCAAGGATTTTTCAGCTTCTCAAGCCCAGCCAGCGAGAAAGCTGGAGAGGCACAAGAAGTTGGCACAGGACACAGCCAGGGCAGCTGACCCAACGTGGCCAATGGGGTATTCCATACCAAGGGATGTCCCATCTAGTATAGGAACTGGGAAGTGGGGCAGGGAATGGCCGCTTGGGGATTAGTTGGGTGTCGGTCGGTGGGTGGTGAGCAATTGCACTGTGCATCATTTGTACATTCCAATCCTTTTATTACTACTGTTGTCATTTTATTAGTGTTATCATCATCATTATTAGTTTCTTCTTTTCTGTTCTATTAAACCGTTCTTATCTCAACCCACAAGTTTTACTTCTTTTCCTGATTTTCTCCCCCATCCCACTGGGTGGGGGGGGAAGTGAGTGAGCGGCTGCATGGTGCTTAGTTGCTGGCTGGGGTTAAACCATGACATAAGAGTAGCAAGATCAAATAGAGCATCTGATTTAATTCTCCCATTCTTTTTCCCTGTATCCCAGGTATGCTGCAGCTCCTAAGACATCTGGGAGGTTGTGAATCAACACAGATAATCTGGTCCTTCACATGTGTGGACACGTTCTCAGTAACAAAGTGGGGAATCAGTGCAAATGAATCCATTGATTCCTTTCACAATTCAGCCGCAAACCAATTTATTGTAAGATTTATGTGATGTTTAGAGCAACAGTTGTAGCTTGAGCAGTGATATAATTAGGGATGCGTTAAGTGTTTTGGGGAAAATGAAAGAGTAGTGTTTCTCTTAACAAAGAGTGAAAAGGCACCGATGGAGCAATAATGCTTTTATTGTCTGCATAGTTCCAGTGACCTAACTGTTTTAGCTGTAAATGGTCTTTAAGCTCTAGTAGTTTGCAATAAAAACAATCATTACTGCAATGGGCCATGTCATCACTAGAAACAGAGGAGTTCTTTCTCTCATTAAAACTGGCCACAGGCAAACATCTCATACACATGGTGCAGCATGGAATCTGTAACATTAAAGAGGCCAAAAAGTAATGCAAAGTCAATCCAATCATATTGTAAGGAGACGTGATATGTGCAAAAGGAACCTCTCTCCAAGCAACCCAGCACACACTGCCATCAGCAGGAGGTGACACCCTGGCAAAGAATTACGAGGTAAAAGGAAACTAAACATTAATATGTGTGTAGTGATTTATGCATGCAGGTACACTTTTACTTGTCCTGTCACTTAACTCTGTCAAAATAAGGATAACTACAGAGATAACTTGCACTTTTGGAAATTATTATATGAAGATACTTCCACTGCAGTACAAAGGCACACGGCTGCTGCTTCTTTCTGTTCACCCCCTTAATAGTGCAGATCCCACATTTCCTCTGACCAGATCAGACTTGTTCAGAGCTCCATAGATGGGGACGCATAGAGGCACATTGACCATTACCCTGGTCACACAAGCACTCCTCACTTACCTGTCCAAAGCCAGTGTGAGATGAGTGGGATTCACCTCTCACACTGTGCTCTTCCCCACCTTCCACATTGCGGATGAATCCCAGGTATCTTCTCATTTACTGGACTTGCAATCAATTAATTGTCTTTATGAAGCATTAGAAAACAGACCCAGATATCATGTTACCCTGGTAAAATATTGTCTAGTGAAATAATGTGCTTCTGCTCAGTCATTTCTGCACAGCCATTTCAAAAGGCTTCATGCAAACTGGAGGGGTCTAGGTAGCCCAGTGGTAGCAAACATTTCATTCAGCACCTCAGGTATTTTCAGCCAAATTTTACCATCAACTTTATGCTCTTCTCTACTACACTTAGCTCTCTTTAAAGTTTAAAGATCTGTTGGTCACAGTGAGAAATTGATTTTGAATTAAAAAAATTAAAATTTACTGAAATTGACAGTAAGAAATTGATTTTGTTAGCATTGTTTAAATTTGGTTTTCAATGTGGGACTTTTCCAGACCTTTTTGATGCCTGTATATTTATTATATGCATGTAAAGATGGAAAAAGCTAATTAAATAATTGGCCTGTCTAAGTAATCACATAAGAATATTACAGAAAACATTGGGGTTTTTTCTGTGCAAGACAAGCTTTAATTATTTTTTTTTTAACTAACAGGTAAGGCCTGACATTGCTAGATAGCTTAGCAGCTCACAGACAGCTAAAGATTGTATTTTGGCTTGCCAGAAGCATGATAAAAAGGAGGCAAGAGCTCTTTGAAAAACTGTCTTACCTCTCTTTAAATCATGTTGTTCTTATTCCCAAGCTTCATAGTGCACAGACATATTTGTAAACTATATTCATCAGCAGTTTTATATCATACTCAATATACTTTGAGTGGTTAACATCACTATAGTAATGTAATGTTATATATTATCAGTGATATTAAACATGAACTCTGCAAACATTCTGGAAAGCAGCTTGACTGCCTTGTCATACAAGAATACTTGATGCAGACAGGCCCATTCCCTTGCTTACAACCATATGGCAAACCACTTTAGCATGAAGATGAAGCTTCTTTAAGTGAAGCTTGTAATCCTGCTTACAGTTGAGTAAACCACAAAGTATTTAATTCTGTCTTAAGTTACAAGACCTTTTAGCTAGGCCTCTCCAAAAGCACAAGTAGTTTATTTTTATATAGCCTTACTGGAAAAAAAAAAAAATAGTAAAAAAAATCCTTGGCATTAACAGCACATAGCAAAGCAGTTTACATATACAAAACTCCAGAAAATTGAAAGACAGCCTATATGTCAAAACAACCAGCATTTCTTTTCCTTTACTCTTCTGAACTCCCTAAATTCCCCCTGATTATACTCAAAAATTATACTTCCAGCAAAATAGATCAAAGGAAACACCTGAGACATTTTGACCTTGGTTTTGTATGCATCTTTTCTCTTTGCTTTTCTAAACAACATTATCATTTTGTTTTCACAATAATCTAGAAAATAAAAAAAAAATCATTTGAAAAATAGCATTCTCCTATCAGTGGTTTGAAAGATCAATTTTTTTGTAGGAAGAACAAGGAAATAAGCGTAGGAACTAAGTTTGAATAGCCTTTACCAGGCTGTGTGCCAGATTTAGAGCCAGTGAAACTGAGCTGCTTTTATAGACTCAGTCTCACTTAAAATGTACAAAGTCCATAAAAATAGAAAAATTACATCATATTCTGCTGCATCATTCTCTCACTGTTATCTGCATTTTCATATTCACATGTCTATGAAAAATGGCATATGGGATATGAAAACATATTCGTCTATTCACCACAAATCTTGTCGGGTTAAATACACACCTCTCTGCCATCATTAGTGAACTAAGTCTTATAATTATTAATAGCAAGTAAAAAGAAATCTGACAGAACTAATTTTTGTCTTGATAATAACCTTCCAGTATGTATCTGTAACACAATAGTCCATCTGCTTATGCCTGGGAGAGTTTCACATTACTCTTGCCCATTTTCTGGTGTCCTTTGGTTAACATTTGAAACACTGTAACTTCCTCATCAATCTCCATATAAGCCAAGGAGTTCCCACAAGAAACAAATGATTTAGAGAGAGCTTTTAAAACTTCTGTGCAGAATAGCAATATCTGTGCTTATTTGCCAAACAGGCATGCTGAGCCCATGCTGGCAAATTCCAGTCTCCCTTGAAGACGAGTTAAGATTTAACAACCAAAGTGTCCAGCACCATGAATTATTGCTTGATGTAGTGAGAAATCCTTTCCAGAGCCATCACCACTTCCTCGCCACTGATATTCACATGCAGCCCGCCATTCCCCAGAGCAGCCCAAATGCTCCCTCGAGCTGGTGACAGTGCCCCCAAGGCTGCAAGCCAGCCAGCCCTGATGGCCTCCAGCCCCAGCCCAGGCTGGTTGTGTGGATGAGCTGCAAAGGGGAAGGAGCTGCCTGCAGTAGCAGTGCAGCAGCCAGGTGCTCCCCAAAGATTTTCCTCTAGGAAGAACTTTAGCTATCTATCTGCTTCATTTCTGCTTCAGCCCCTGGCAGCAGCAAAAGAGGCTGGAGGCAATCAAATACCTTCTCATGAGGTGCATTGGCCTTAGCAGTAACATCATGGCATTAAAGATGTTATTGGACTTTTCCACACATATTTTTAATTTCCAGAATGCTTTAACAACTGGAAGCATAAGGTTAATATCCTGAAAGAAGCTACATGTATATAACTTGTGCAAGTGTGTAATACCTTCACTATACTGTCACCCTTGCTTATGTCTTCTAGGGTTTTTTAATAAAACACATAGCTTAGTTTGTTTGACTGACGTGCATTTCATTAATTTTTCAAAAGATTATATTTGATCTGTATTGTCTTGTACAAACCATTCTGCAAAAGTTAAGCAGTGTTTTTAAAGACTATTATTCTGCGTACAATTTCATACTTTTATCAGAGGTGATCACAAATTCATGTACTGTACCTGAAGATCTGGTTGAAAGGTGACAAAAAAAGAAAGTCTCATGTAGCAAACTATCACTTACTAGGTGAATAATTCAAATGGCTCAGACATAAGAACACCTGCATAGTTATCCACATTGGTTGAGTCTTATTCCTATAGATTTACATTTTGGGAAAAAGAAACTAGAACAGAGAACAGAGTTTACCCTCCCACTAAAACCAGTATTAACTGTAACATTGCTAACAGATTGAAATCTGAGCAGCATCTCAAAAATGACTGGTTTATTTATTCCCTTCCTGATGCACTATGCAGAAGAATAAACTCTATCACAACAGGCAAAATTAAGTACAGGAGAAAAAGGCAATCCTGTATGAAAGAAACACTAGGCTAGGATACTCTCCGTTACATCTTGTTAGTGTTTCTAATAAACCATTATTCATGCCTTCATCAGTACATCATATGTAATCTGACTTTCTTCCTGATGTGCTTCCTGCCACGTGCTCTCTTTCCCAGGACTGTGAATGACTCAGCTAATGTTGCAAAAAACACTAGTTTTGCACATAAAATCTCTGTTCTTCTCTCCTCTGTCTATATGTGTGACACAAGTTTTCAGTGACTAGCATTATCTGAACTGTCCAGACTACAACAAACACATGCAATGTTTTTTCACCTCTTTGTAATCAGGGTCCGGAGCCTCAAACCCAGCTCCCATTGAAGTGGGGAGAATGGAGCACTACCTGGGCGCTGAGTGCCATGACCTAGGATTTGTTGCATTCTGATCTTTCACATCAAGAGGCTTTCCACAGTGAAATATAACTCAACATAGTTCTTTGTCTACTATAGCAACAACTTTGACTTTTGATATGTGTATGAACGATTTTGTCAGACTACAATGCAGTTGCCCCTGGAAGCCAGACTTTTTTCTTCATGTCTGAATTATGTTTTTGGATACATATTAACCTTAATTATGAGTTACCTAATCTTGTTTTCATTTACATGTGCGTAACTAGTGTTTTAACAGATGAGTTGATAACTTTCTTTTAAATTTGTGTCAGAGGAGAACTGCATGGATTATACCTCTTTGACAGAAATGTGTTAAAGCCATGTGAGGTATGTTGTCATTTCATAAAGCTTGGAGCATTTATTCTTATTTTATTCTATATCAATAAACATATATTTTTGTTGATTCAGTTTCAAACTCAGAGTACAGTTATCATTACATCATGTTTTACTTTTCAAAGCATAATAGCCTTTTAGTCAAAGAAGTGCTGTCTGTAGGTTTAATGCAATGGTATGTCTTCTACAGTGTGAGTGCTCTGCTAACACTGCTCTCAGGACTGCTACTTTTTCAATGCTGCTGGTTGATACCAGACATCTGGATACATTTCATCATATTTAATAGCTCACAGCCCAGAAAAGCCCACCATTACATAAAAACAGAATAAAAACCCGAGATAGCACAACAGTAGTAGGAAGCAGTCCAAAGACTAGAAAAAAGGCATGTGTTACTTTAGCCATACCTTTGCAGTTACTAGCAAAACCCAGAAAGATACAGCAAAGAGTAGGTTTTTGCACCAAAGTTCCACAAAACTGTCAATGCAAAATAAAACAGGGCTATTTGAGTGACCTAAATGCATCCAAATTATCAGTAAATTCAAAGCATCTTCAAACGCCCTCATTCTGCACTTGCTCTCTTACTTCCCTGAAGAAATTACCTGAATTTTGCATCTGGTTTAGCTGACCACTATGTAAATGTCCACAACACACATGGCACTTGAGTCCTACTGGTGCCGCATTGCCACAGCAACGCACCGCTCTGCACATGGTGTTCCCATTTCTGAGGGTATAATACCAGGAACCTGAGTGAGCCACACAGGAATTGTTTTTGTATTGAATCATGAGGCTGCTTCTCCGCCTTTTTGTGCCCCTGCGTGGGTGTGTTTTTAGCATGCCAACACAACAAATTAAAACATTTCTGGCTGCACATGCTTTTCTCTGTTCTGGCCATTGCTATGAATAACCTGCTAACTTCTGCTAATACAAGAGAGTTCAAACAGAAATACAAAAAACCCCCTTGTTGGAGCAGAAGGTCCCTGTTCCCACAGCTCAGTGATAATGGGGCTGATCAAGAGCATCATACAGGATGGATGAAAAGGTGAAGTCGAAGATACAGATTGCAGTCACTTCAGTTTCTTGGAGGTGGTCTGGCAATTCACTGTTGCTTCTTAGACAAGAACTAGGAAGCTTCAAATAAAGTCAGGAGGGTGAGGGACCAGAAACAAAGAGAGGTGGTTCTTCATAAACCGGGTATGGTCCAATGGACCATATTCTGACCAACTGCAGCCATCCTTACATTCTTGTATATGATTAGTTTTTTAGAAGAGATGGAGCTTGCAAGTAATTTTTTTCTTATTCTGCTGATAAGATGTAATTGTAATAATGGTAATTGTAACAGGCATTTTCCACTGGTTGAGCTCATGAGTCTTGGTAGTTCCTGGCTAGTGCATGGAGCATTAAGATACCAGTTTCTGGTAGGTTACAGGAACTGCATGCCTAATTTCCATGTACACTGAAATGAAAATGTACTTGTTAGTGTTTGTACATACAGACATGCTGCCAAGTGCATCAGCAGTTACTTGAGTCACAGCATCTGTTGAGTTTCTGAATCATGCTCTTAACCTCGAATGTAGTAAGATGTTGGAAACACCTTCTGATCTGTGCTTTGACTATTATATATTTACATACCATAGGGAGTCTGAGATATGCGACAGTCATAAGTATCTCATTAAGAGAATCATGCTCCTCTTCCCATCCAAGATACCTGGACAGGGACTGGAAAGAGGCTTCATTTGTGCAATAGGATATGGCAGCACATTCCCTGGTCACCCAGTGCAAAGGTAGTATTAAAAAAAAAGAATAATCAGATTTTCCCTCCCCATACCAGTATACCTTTTTGGCTTATTCATTAAAAGATTTCAAATATTTAACCAATGTATTTTCTTTATCTGATGCTTTTTGTACATTGCAGTATTAGCTGTGATAGGCAGGGCTGCTATTCAGAGGGATCTTGACAGGCTGAAGAGGTGGGCTGACAGTAACCTTGGGAAGTTCAGCAAAGGCAAATGCAACATCCTGCCATAGGGGAGTAGTAAGTCCATACAACAGTACAGACTGTGGATCAACTGGCTAAAGAGCAACTTCACAGAAAAGGACCTGCAGGCCTCATGGACAACAAGTTGAATATGGGTCAGCAGTGTGCTCTTGTCCAATTAGATATTAAGAGATTTTTACATGATAATGTTTGTCAAAGGGTGGTCTTTGTTGCCCAGAAAAGCTGTGGAATCTCTGTCCTTAAAATTATTCAAAACACAGAACAGCCTGCTCTAAGCTGACCATGCTTTGACTGTGGCAAGTTGATGTCCACACAGCTGATATCCAGAGATGCCTTCCAGCCTGAATTAAATGGCGATTGTTATTTCTCCCCAATGACAATACATTTTAATACCTTATAGATAATTTCCCATTTAGGACAAAACAGCTGTGTGTCCTTCTCCCACCATAAGCCCACTAAATCACTAACAGTAAAAAAAAAAATTCTTCTTAAAACAAAACTGGCTACAATTACAAACCACGTGTATGTATTCAGAACTCTATGTTGTTAGTCGAAGTCTGGAACAAACAGAACAGGTTTACACTGCAGGTCCATTTTGCCAAATATCCTGCCTCCAGCAGCATCCAGTAGCAGATGCTCAGGGAATTAGCAAGGAATCTGACTTGCATTTAACACTAGATCAAAGCGGGGACTGGAACTTGCCCCCAGCCATCACTGGACCTCTACACAGGAATGACTCGAAGTTTAAGAAGCAACTCCAATTCTCAGGCCAGCACATAAAAGAGAACTCAAGTCTTCAGTAACAGCTAGTTCATTAAAATCAACAAAGACTGGGGGGAGTGGTTTCTCGTAGAAGGACCAGGTAACCCTCTGTGAATTTCACCCTCCAGTAGGTATATCTCAGAGGTTTGTTAAAAAAAATAAGTAAAGCAGAACAACTGTTCCACTAAACACCTTCTCTGCATCTAGCAATCAGTTCCAAGGACTTCCTGAAGCAGAAGTCACATCTGCATCATTGTGTACAAAAAAAGACTGACACGTAACATTTGCTTTATACTTTTTATTTACTTTTTTAATGCACTTACACTCATAGCTCCTAAAAAGTGCTGTGTCAAAGAGTTCCACAGTTTAATCACACACCAGGCAAGAAAATACCTTCTTCTTGCTCCGGTGTAAGAAGTTCTGGCTGATGATTTTGTCAGGTGCATTGCAGGTGTGGTGGGTTCACCTTGGCTGGACATCAGGTACCCACCAAGCTGCTCTATCACTCCCCCTCCTCAGCTGGACAGGGGAGAGAAAATATAATGAAAGGCTCATGGGTCAACACAAGGACAGGGAGTGATCACTCACCATTTGTGGTCATGGGCAAAACAGACTCGACTTGGGGAAAATTAGTTTAATTTATTACCAATCAAATCAGGGTAGGATAATGAGAAATAAAACCAAATCTTAAAAACATCTTCCCCCCACCCCTCCCTTATTCCCAAGGAGGGGGAATCAACTTCTGATTTTCTCTACCTACGCCCGCCCCAGCGACGCAGGGGGATGGGGAATGGGGGTTGCAGTCAGTTCGTCACACATTGTCTCTGCTGCTCCTTCCTCCTCAGGAGGAGGACTCCTCACACTCTTTCCCTGCTCCAGTGTGGGGTCACTTCCACAGGAGGCATTCCTCCATGAAACTGCTCCAATGTGAGTCCTTCCCGTAGGCTACAGTTCTTCACGAATTGCTCCAGCGTGGGTCCCCCGTGGGGTCACGAGTTGTCGTGGTTTCAGCCCAGCCGGTAACAAAGGACCACGCAGCCGCTCGCTCACTCCTCCCGCCCCGCTCCGGTGGGATAGGGAGGAGACAGAGGAGAGAAAAGGGAAAAAAAAAACAAACAACAAACCGGAACCTCGAGGGTTGAGATAAGGGCAGTTTACTGGGACAACACAAAAAAAGAAGTTACAACAACAACAATGGTACTAATGAAAGAGTATACAAAAAGAGTGATGCACAGTGCAACTGCTCACCACCCAGAACCCGACGCTCCGCCACTTCCCCCACCGAAAGTCGAGAGAACTCCCCCCAGCCCACTCCCCATTTATATACTGAGCATGATGTCACATGGTATGGAATAGCTCCTTGGCTAGTTCAGGTCAGCTGCCCCAGCTATGCCCCCCACCTCCCAGGTTCCTGTAAAAATTAACTCTATCCCAGCTGAACGCAGGACACAAGTCCTGCCAGAAAATCTGCTCCAGTGTGGGCTCCTCTCTCCACGGGTCCACAGGTCCTGCCAGGAGCCTGCTCCAGCACGGGCTTCCCACAGGGTCACAGCCTCCTTTAGGCATTCACCTGCTCCATCGTGGGGTACTCCACGGGCTGCAGGTGGATATCTGCTCCACCGTGAACCTCCATGGGCTGCAGGGAGACAGCCTGCCTCACCATGGTATTCCCCATGGGCTGCAGGGGAATCCTGCTCTGGTGCCTGGAGCACCTCCTCCCCCTCCTTCTTCACTGACTTTGGTGTCTGTAAAATTGTTTCTTTCACATATTCTCACTCCTCTCTCCAGCTGCAATTGCTGTTGCACAGCAATTTTTTCCCCTTCTTAAATAAGTTATCCCAAAGGCACTACCACCGTTGCTGATGGGCTTGGCCTTGGCCAGTGGCGGATCCATCTTGGAGCTGGCTGGCATTGGCTCTGTCGGACATAGGGGAACCTTCTAGCAGCTTCTCACAGAAGCCACCCCTGTAGCCCCCCCACTACCAAAATCTTGCCATGCAAACCCAATACACAGGTTTTGTACTCTGATGGCACAACACATGCAAAGGGGCTATGTGACAGCTCTCAGTTCTGCATGTCTCTGTGTCTCTCAGTCTCAGCTGAACTGCATGTCTGACAGTGTCACACACACCCTCTCTTACCCAACGTCTTTCTAAAGACTAGTCTGAGTTCATGGGTTGAATCAGCATTTTACTCCACATCTGACCCAGGCTAAATGAATAGAAAAGCCATGGGGCGAATGGAAAGCATGATCATGAATATTGCTAACCGGTATTGTTGGGAAGGGGCGTGCCATTAAAGCATGCTGTTATCTGCAACAACAGGTGTAAAGGGAAGCTACAGGATACTCACTTTACACTTCAGCTGGCTGCCTGAGGCATACCAAAATGAACATGTGAACTCCCTATGAATAAAATACACTCATAAGTGTTATTTTTTCCTGAGAGTTGCCACTTGCTATTTGATGCAGTGAAGGCAAATGGTACAATTGTGGACAACAGCGTAACCTGTAGCAAGTCAATAACTGTTTTAACATGGATTAATATGGGAGGAAATAACACAGAAAGCGTCTTCCTTTTGAAATGTTTCACCTCTGTGCTTGGAGAATTATTTCTTTAGCTCCACATAATCTTTTAAAGTATAAGAAGCGCTGGGCACATGGAAAAATCTGACTACACAAAACAAAAGCAAGAGCATTAGATTTAGATAGAGTCTTCTCAGGATTACAGACACCCTCTGGCTTAATCTCTGTGCCAAAAAGGATGATCTCTGAATTAGTATGTCATTAAGATTGTAAGTAAGTCTGTAGCCCTAAGCAAAAGAACAGACACAGTTGACCCATCCACTTGCTTTCAGACCTTTCTATTCATTGAGGACTTCAGCCATGCAGAGTGTTATCCTAATAATATTGTATGTTTATTCAGCCACTAGCCAGTATTCCTATTTTTACACCATCAGAGAGAAAGCAAACAGATAAATTTTGCACACAGATCTCTGTGCTCAACATTTTTTGCCACATTATGCTCTCTTATTTAAATGCAAAATGGACTATGAAATAATTCCATTTACCCATGTTCCCATTTTACAGACTCCTTCAAGAGTTGGTTCATTCAAATAAAAAATTCAAGTCTGATTCTCCCATAACTGTGTTATGTTTGAACTGTTTTCAAGAGGTTTTCTTCCTTTATGTGCTATGAATAATTCCAGTGTTCAGAGACTGCAGCTGTTCAAGTTGCAGCTCATCTTTGAGTAGCTTTGCCAAAATTTAGACACACACTTATGCACATGTGTACTCACATGCACAAACTCTTGACAAGCAGAGTGATAAAATACAGAAAATCTAATAATTGTAAAAATCTCCTCCCAGGAAAAAATGCTTTGTCATGTTTGGCATACCGAGTTAACAAATTTGGCATTTTAAACAAATAATGAGTCCAGAAGAAACAAAGAAACAAAAAAATATGAGCACTTAGAAGGTTACTGGACTGATTTCTCCAAGACTTGCTGTCTATCGGCATCCTGTCCTATCCCTCCAAATCTAACTTGAACCAATGCTTCCCCCACTAGTAACAGAGGCCATGGAGAAATCCCATTTACACAGGCAAAGCAGCAGAATGGAAAAGGCAGAAGTAGGGATGCTTTCTAAAGAAGACTTCAGCAGTTTAGAGGCAATAAATAGAGACAAGCCCCAGTCCCTAAGTCATGCCTACATTTCTCCTTTTCAATCCTCTCTATGACCGTAATTTTTCCTTTTCCATTCTGTCCCTTATTATTCTTACATGGAAATGGCTTTTCTTTCCTGTTACCATCCCAACTACCTTCCTGTCATCTGAACATAAATAATACAATCTTACAAGGATGTAATGCCTGACTAAATTAAATTTAAAATAACAAAGACTACAAACTCAGAAAGCTGAAAGCAGAAAACCTGTCCAAAAGCAAAGTTCAGTAATGGAATTCCCATTTAAATTTTATCCCCTCTTGTATTTGTTAGGAACTAAGCCTGGGTACAAAACAATGCCTCACGAACATCTGACTGCAGAACAAGTTCTCCCCAGCTCACAATAGCTTAATGATTCATATGGGCAAAATATCTGCAATTGTCTAATAAAAATATTAATCCATTGATGTTAATGCTGTGCTATCATTGTAAAGTGACCAGTTTGGGAGAAGCTGGAGTCTTTCACCAACTAATATTGGAAGCCTGAAGAACCATTTTTTCTTTGTGAGCTACAAGCTGAATCTACAATCTTGGCTTCTCTGTAATTAAGGAAGAAGCTAATAACTTGTAACTGATTGCTTGCTACCATGGATTCATTTGGACTTTTGTTAATACTTATTATTCAGAAACAGACTCCACTATTTGCATTTTTTACTGAAATTTATATTGATGGGGAATGTTGACCAATCACTCCCTTGCCATATGCAATAGCTGTTTTTTAAAAAGCATGCTAAAGAATAATGGAACAAAAGTATTACAACCCTTTTCTTCCACTGTTCCTCTTATTGAGTGACCTCATTGTCTTGCTCCAGACAAGAAACTCCTTTTAATAAAGTTTGTATGGTGTCCAGCACAAAATATATCAAAATCTGGTTGAAGCCTTTGAGTGCTCTAGCAGTGTCAATAGAAAACTAAAATAATCACCAGTAAAATGAGAAAATTATGTTCTGTGTGATTCAGTCTTTGAAAGGGAATGTGTACCCTGAAGTTTCATAAAGCAGAAGTATTCAGCGTGCAAATCAATCTCTAGCCAGAAGGGAAAGAAACAGTAACTCATCAGAGAATCCTCACAGTTTCTGAAATGGAGCTTCTTAAACACAGGTTGCTTTGCCTGCACAGGGCATGCAAGTCATTTAAATGCCTCACTCTCATACCACCATCTGTCACTAGGTCAGTAAAGAAGTGTCCAACTGAATTGCACTAACAATTTCTGAATGATCCATAGCAGATGCATGTTTTACTTTGTGGAGGTGCTGAGGGCATAAATAATGGGCAAAATCCTGCTTCTTTTACTTTCATAAATAGCTCTATTTTGACACAATAGAGTTATTTAATTTCTGTTACTGCTTTGGACTACGCAAATTAATTCTGTTTGTGATTTGCCTTCTCCTACTACTTTATACAAGCTTACACGTATTTACATTCTGCAAAATTTTTAAAAACATGTAAAGCATGGTTCTCTGTAGATAATGCACAAGATGGGAGGTTTGGTTTTGTTTTTATCTCTTAGCAGGCTACCGCTAGCTCATTTTCATAGGTCACTGCCTTTGAATTCTGTAAGTGTTCTGCACAGTGACTGCTTTACATGAGCTATTACAATAATACTTAGCAAAGAAACTAAGATCCGAGCTGTTAAAACAAGCAGCAAAATACACGGTGCCTTGAAAACAAAGTGTATTAAATATGCAGACCACAGAGGCCACTCACCCATCCATTTTAAAAGCATGACAACAGGGACTAGGATTATTAAGGTATCATTCTGCTACACAGTGTTATCTTCAGTTGCACTTTTCTGACCCAGATATTTTCAGTGTGGTTCTTAATGGGGGAAGCTCATGGAAACAGCCAGAAGAGGTCCTCATTCATACAGCTATGTCTTGTTAATTTCTGTGGTTTTCCAAATTTAGATGCAGTTGTTCTGACAGCTTCTCATGAGTTCAGGAAAGGAAGGTGGAGCAAAAGAGCATGACAGCATGTTTCCATATCAGGGGATATTTAGGAACTTTGAAAACTTCACTGACAGGTTGTGCTTGATAGGAAAAGACTGCAGGGATGAGTAAAATTGGCCCACTACGGGGAACTAGCTTAATTGCTCCTTGGTCTTGAACACTGAAGACTGCAGAGCCCTGAAAATCCTTTGTCAGGAGAGGTTCCTTCTCGTCTTTTTGCCATATTCACATGACAGTGTTAGCAAGAGGGACAGTGCACAAAGGGAAGGCAGGAGATCCCACTCAGGAACAGCAAACACAAAGAAATGCACCTAGAGAAAAGTGATAGGCTCTGAAGTTGTTATTACCACATGTGAAAGACCATCAGGTCACTGTAGATAGTTGGGGAGGGGATAAAGTCAAACTTGGTATTCAAACAAGAAAACAACATAAGGAAAGGAATTACTTGAAAAATTTTAAAAAAATTATTTTGTCACTACACTAACCTAGATGGTACACATTTTGCATACTGAGTGCAATTCAGTCATCCCATCTTGAAAAGGGTATAGTAGGCTTCCACAACACTAAGAAAAGGGTAATAAAAATTATCAGAGACATGGAGAAAATAGTTTATGTGAAGACAGACTAAAATAATTTTCTTTAATTTAGAAAGCTACTGAGATTGACAAAATCTAAATATGAAGAATAGTGAGAAATGATTCCTTCTTTGTATCTCCTATATCTGGTGGACTATTTTCCTGCATCAGGTTTAAATTAAAAAAAAAAAAAAAAGGAAAAAAACAAAAGGAAAAATCACTTATTCTTAATTTTTTTTTAAACACAATGTGTGTGAATCAGGTTTGGAATGTAACAGTGCCACGAGATACCATTGAGGCCAAATTTATAACAGGGCTGGAACAGACTTATGGAAAATAAGTCCTTCAAGGCTGTTTGATAATGATAATTTGAAAACAGTTCAAGTAGTCCCTGACAGCTGTTTGCTGGAACCTGGAAGGAACACAGTATTCAGTCCTTATCTTCAACTCTTTGCCAAACACCTTTACCAAAACGTCAGGATACTAGGCTAGAAAGGCCTTGGTCTGACCCAGTGCAACAGTTTCTTGTCTGCATAGAGCAACTCACTTCATATCTGTTGACAGAATAGCTAAACAGCTATCAACTTGGTAGGACCCCTCTGAACAGAGCATATCTGTCAGGTCCCATTACCTACAAAATAGTAAATAAAAAGACAAAAAATAAACAGAACTTGAAGTACTGGGGCAAGTGGGGGAGAGGGAAACAACAATAAAACTGTAACTTTTTTTGAAGACATTTTAGGTACTAATTTTGTTCAGCAAGTTTGGAGCCTTGCAACCTTCTGCCAAATAAAAAATCAGACAGCAAGAGGAAAAAAAAAAAAGGGTGGCATTCTTCAGGGTTTTCTATGGATTTTTTAGCATCCAAACTTATTTCCGCTAATGACTAGCTGATTACTCATACTGCTTCACATCATAGCAAGAGAAAGAATTCCTTCTATTAGTATTTGAAAGGAAGAGTACTTATCCATTCACACTGCATCAGGAGGGGGGAGGTCTGATTTCAAGCTTATTTCACAACATTCCTGGTGTTAATTAATAACATCTGAGCCCCCAAATAATGATCCATCCTGCCAGACACTTGCATCTGTTTATAAACATAACTGCTAGAATACTTTCATGTACTGCACAAGCATATATTGTCTGAATACATTGTATAGTTCAATAACAGAAGAAAAAATAGTAAAAAAAAAAAAACCTGAAAAGGGGGGCAAAGATGAAAAAACCCTCACTTTTAGGTGCATGAATCCAACAGATCATCAGCTGGGAAAGACAAAGCCTGCTAAGGGTACCCTGAGATTTGTAACTGCCCTGGATTTGGTGTATTTCTTAATATCTAAATATATAAAAGAATAATATTTTGCTGGTGATTATTTTCTCAGATCCATTTAAAAAAAAATCCACTCTGCTTTTCTGCCTCTACTGAAAATATATTAGTCCAAAACTTAGCTGTTTCAGTTAGTTGGCTATCTATTTTTTCAATGGCATACCGGATTTTTGCTTCAGTATATTTAGATAGCATCACTGAAATCAGGACTTTTATCTGCTCTTTGGCTCATGTTGAGCTCCTTTTTGAATTATTCCAAGGAATTTTTCTCATTATTGAAAAGAAATTCAAGATTGTCATCTTCTCCTTCTAGTTCTCTGCATAATTCTTCACAAGGCTCTGTTATTTCTTATCCCTGACATGAAACAAGATAGTAGACTCAGAAAAGACGTTTCTCATGAGTCACCTGCTACTCTCTTGCCAAAGTCCTATATGAAAATTGAGGGCAATTTCCTGCAGAGCTCCCCTGACAGGTGGGTTCATTTGAAATTTGAACTGTAATGACTTCTTTCTATCAGCTACTCAACTGCTTATTCATTTCTTTAAGTTGCTGCAAATCCTAACAAGTGTTCAAGTGAGAACGTAAAGGGATTTTGTTCCTTATAAGGACACTAATGAGAACTACAAACATCTCCCTTCACATTGGTAGGAAGATTTGGCTATAACTGAGTCCTACCATTACTTTTCTGAAATTCTCTAAAGCCATTTTTGCAGACAAAAGCAGATTCAGTACCAAGGAGAGAAGAAAAGGAAAGAAAAAAACAACAACAACAACAAAACAAACAAACAATAAGATTGCTGTCTAATAATCTTCTGCAAAGATTATAATAAAATTTATGAAGCAAGTTTAAAACACAAAATATCTAGGAAAAAACAATCTAATAGATGAAATAATTATCAGTTTCTTTAAAATTAATTCCTCTACAGTTAAGAAAACTCTAAAGCTTAAGAATATCTGAATAATTAGAATTCATTCCTGAAGGCATTTTGAGAATCTGAATAATTAGAATTAATTCCTGAAGGCATTTTGAGAATGGAACGATAGCATGAAGAGGTGAACAAGAAACTTGTGGAGATTTCATTCAAGTTGGCAAACTCAGGCTGTACTTTACTTAATTGTTACACTTCATGTTGTGCATTAAATAAATGAACAAAAGACCATGCTCTACGTGGTTCCCTACTGGCAGTTTGCTCTTGTGTTATTTTTGCTTTACAGTAGATCAGTATTTAGCTAACTGTTCACCCTGTAAGATTTGATAAAGAAAGAGATATATTGCATAGACACATTAGCTCATATCTTATATTTTAGTGACAGAGTATCTGAAACCAAGATTTTAGTTTAGTAAAAGCTAGAGACAAGACTCAGTTTTTAGCCAGGAAGACAACTTTACCTGTGCAACACAAATCATGTATCAGTGAGGCAAGGAAGATTTGCATTCTGAAATAACAACTTAAAAAAATACTTACATACGAGGATCATGCATAAGCATTTGGATAAAATAGCTTTATAGTTCAATTTACAATTAAGAAAACAGGGGGAAAAGGATCTGAACACCACTTTCAGAGTCTGATCTCTTCCCAAAAGCTTCTGGAATTGTACTTTTAAAAGACAAAGATCGATTTGAACCTTGCTGTGTTGTATTCTTTGTGTATTTGTTCAAATAAAACAAAAAAGGATGGAAAATTCAACTAACTGCTGTAGAAAAGGTTTGCTTATCATCTGTAAGAGCTTTGAAATCTCATTTTGACAAGATAGTTATTCTGTGCAAACAAGCAGCATGTTGTGAAAAGAAGGAAAGCAAGGAAATGCAAAAGCTGTGTAATACTATTTCCCCGTAGTACTGGTTGTTTTTGTGTCAACTTAGATTTCATCACCTTTTTCTAAATCAACCTTTTACAATGAGAAACTCTGCTGGTCATATTAAGACAGGAATGCTGTGCACATTGATGTGTGCTCAGTTACTACAAGGATGTTTCACCCATTGGAACAAATATGTCTCTTGTTTGCATTCAGGAAGAGCAGCTGTTTCTCATGCATATTGAGACTTACTTTTAACTCTGATAATACTACATTACAAGTCTCCAAATGTTTGTTTTATTCGTAATGCAAAAATAGCTACCAAAAATATTTTAATTATGAGACACTACTTATACTATAGAAACTATGCTTAAAGTGCCTCTGTGTGGGTGGGTGTGTTATTTCAGCTAATATTATGCTCTTAGCTGTTGTCGGTATTAAAGTACTCATTACAATTCATTTAGGGTTCTTTAAGACATCCATTGATAAAAAAAGTGTGTCCTAGTGACTGCCATGAAAGCTTTGGTAGAACAGTTATGGTATAAAAGAGATGGTCAGTAACCCACAGTACTTTGGAAAGCCATGCTTATTCTTCCAAACCAAAGATAGCTACAGTTTTCATGTGGGACAGAAGCCGCACTGGTGTCTAGAATCACACCATCCACTTTCCATGCCACCACACAAGAGATTTTTGAACAATTATAGTTTGTAGCATACTGATTTCTTTAACGTGGAGGTAGCATAGATTTAAGTCTTGACTAGATCTGGGTGTTTTTTTCCAAGGGCTACTAAAATCAATGAGGATCAAAATCAGAAAGACATATGGCAGAGAAAAAAAATCCTTAAATGCTTAGACATTTGTTAAAACTTTTATTCTGAGCTGTCAGGATCACAGGTTATATTCACCCCCAAGAAAGGATCCTCTTAAAACTGTCCTCAGCAGCTATTAGTCTCGCAGTTCTTAAATGCCACTGTTAATAGAGAGTCCACAGCCTCCCTCAGCAAATCTATGCCTGTGTTTGGCTGTACTTTCTAACACAGTATTTCCTGATGTCTAAGCTCAGTCTTCTGTATCGCAGTGAGAGTCCATTACTTCTGACCTATTCCCAGTAGACCAAGAAAACAGCCTATTACTTTGTTGTTTGCACAGCCTTCTCCATGCTTGAAGATGCTCCCCCCGAAGTCTGCTGCTCTCCCTATTTAACAACTTCAGTTCATTTAACCATCCCAAATAAGAAAAATTTTCTAGGCCTCTGACCCCTCTCGTTATTCCTGGCTGGATTCTCTGCCACTTGTCCAGGCCTTGCCTGAAGTGCATCAGCCCAGCTTAGGTGACATAAAGTCTGAGTTAAAGCATTGCTAAAAGTTAAAGCATTTGAGCTACATATGACTCATTTTTATGCCCACCAGTATAACATCTATTATATTGTTATATAAGGTTTTGCAATGCTATATGACATTGCAGGGAGGACTGGAGTACAATGTCAGAAAACCAAAAACAATGAAAACCCAAATAATTGAAATTGATATTGACAACCTGGAGACATGGACTGTGAAAAAAACAGGATAACATTTGATGGGAGGAAGTACAACATAGAGCACTTAAACAGGAATAACCAATGATATAAAACAGAAAACAAACTGGCTCAGTAGCAGCTCTGCACCATGTTCTAACACATGAAAGATTGCTGCACAGACAGAAAATGGTCTATTGCTATCATCTGGATAAATCAAGAAGCAATAGGCTTAAAATGCAGCAAAGTCTTAGGTGAGACATGCGGGAAAAATTTTTAACAGCAAGTGTAGTGAAACACTGAACTTGATTGTTTGGGGAGATTATGGAGTCTCCCTCATGAGAGACTTTTGGGAGCAGATAAGACAAACTTCTGTCAAAAATAAGCAAAGTAGCAGACACTAACCCAGTTTGGGGGGGGTGGATTAAATCAAGATCCTTCCAGCCTCTCTTTTCCTAACCACATTCCAGATGTTGAAGATCTGCTGTTAATTACACCCCTGCCATTTAAAGTGCTTGTATCCTCCTCTCATTACCTGCATAGTTAATATGACTATTCCATTGCTCAGACCACAGATTAAAATATTGCATGTACCCAGACCCAGGACCAACCTCTGAGGAACCCCATGAGATCAATTCTTTCAATTTGATCATAAACTGCTGGTAACTACTGTGACTGTGTTTCTCCCAACCAGCCACATCTGCTTTGTAGTAGATACCTCTAGGCTGTGTTTTGTGGCTGTTTTGGAGACTGACACCTGAGGCAATATCAAAAGCTTTATTAAAGACACATTATTTATAACTGCCTCTCTTCTCTATTCCATGATGTCACAGGAAATAATTAGGCTAGTTTGGTATGATTTATTCTTTTCAAGAGATGCTTCCTGTTACTGATAAACAGGTCACTTATTTGTATTTCTCTGGGTTCAGAGGTTAAGTTGATCACTCTGCGATTCTCTGGGTCCTCCTTCTGCCCTCTTGCTTCTTTGCTTCTCTCCTCTTTTCTCTTTAAAACCCATGATTATGGTTGTCCCTTCCTATCTTCTGGAACCTCATCCACCCTCTGTGCCATCTTGAAGCAGCAGGGACAGCCTCAGCTACCTCGTTAAGTATTCCAGGGTGAGTTTCATCAGGCCCTGCCAATTCACAAGCATCTCTAACCTGTTTTTTCTGATGCTAGTTAGAGCACTTACCCATCTGTCACCGATGTTCATTGTGTTAGCCATCTGGCCACATTTATCCTGGTTAGTGAAATTGAAGAAAAAAGGCACTTAAAAACTCCAGTTTTCCCAATATCCAATCATAGTTTTGTCTTCTCATTAGGATTTGTTCAGTACTTCCTTTTCCTACCAATGCAGTTTTAGAATGGTTTTTGTTATCTTTCTCTCTCATGTTTGTGTTGACGTCAGCAAGCCATTGTATTTTCTATTTTGTTCCTATGTGCCATAATAGGCTTGGGGTTTTTTGGGTGAGCAAAATAACCCATTCCTTCAGTGTTAAACAGTAACCCAAATCAAATTAAGAAAAAAAAGGAATTTTGGAAAACTAGATGATCCCAAAACAATGTTTTTAGTAAAACAAGTTAAATAAAAGAGACCAGGTTAACAGAAAGATATTTTTCAGGTCTCTTTGTTTGCTTTGCCAAAAAAAATAAACAAGTAAACAACAAACAAACAGAGAAATATCAGTCTTTCCCAATGGAGCTTTTTTAAAAAGAACAACATTTTTTTTTTACCATGAAACTGAGTTACAAGTTGCTTATCTACCTCCAGTGCTACTGGTAACCCTCAGTCCCAAAGCCCGGAGGTTACTAGTACAGCAATCAGTTTCTTTTTCACATGTACAGTCATTCAGGACAAAAAAGTTTGTATGCCAGTCCATAAAAACTTGTCTCATACAGCCATGTCAACTGCTGCATGCTTAGAGTCAAATCAAGGAGCCTTTTCTGCACATTTATAATAACAGTTAATATTTGGATATTTTGGTCTGCAGAGACTTTATTCATCAGCACAATGTTAACAACTAAGCCTGATAAGATGTCACTTGGAAGCAAGATTTTCCAACACTGCATCTTTGACCATAGCCAGTTTGTCAGAATCTGGCATGAGGAAGAAAAGTAATACCTCAAAAAACAATGTAAGACAATTTACACATAGAAGTTAAGTTCCTCGGCATTTGAAAGCAAAGTAGGCTCATATATAGACAGTAAGCAGACATGAAGGCCCCCTGCCCTTACTGTGGAAGGCTAAGCAGGCTAAAGGAACAATCAGAGGATTAGGAATGTTCCTAAAGTTTGCTGAGTTCATAAATTTATTGAGTCCCAAAGCATATCTTATCTCCAATATTAAGTATTCGCTGAAGCAAATTGTGTTTGCCTTTGCATCATGACTCCTGAATCTTTGAATCATGACTGAATGCCTCTAAAGCATCTGGTTTTGTTTGCCCACAAGCTACTGTTCTTGATACCAGTCATCCCCTGGACTGAAATCAATCAACCTTTAAAACTATAGGTTCAAAACGTGTATTCCATTTTTTAAAAGTTTATAATTCAAATGCACTTTTGATGTGGGAATATACTCAAAGCAATGTGCCCTTATCAATGAAAGCATACTTAGCAACAAACGTAGAACAGTTTCTTCTCTAGTATTAATAAGACTTGATTCAGAGGAAATTAAGAGGCACATTCATGCCATCTTTCAGATCCACTCACATTTTCCTTTCCGATGAAAAACAGTGTACTTCCTTCACAGCTTCACAAGAATCCTCCTTTGGGTCCTGCTGGATCTCCATCAGTTTGTCCTACAAAAGGGTAGCAGGGAAGACCCACATTTACTTCTCCAAGTGTCAGGACCCTGACCACAACACCCTGCCCCTCCAGACCCTGGGGGTTTGGCTGCCTTAGGTCAATGCCAGCTCTGACGTGGTGCAGCTGGGTGGCCTTGTAGCAGGCTGCTGCAAAAAGAGCCCTGGGAGAGGCCCCTTGGGGTCTTCCCTACTATCACTCCCAACCTGCACTTAAGCTCAAGTCCTCAGCTGTGGTCTCTGCCTGAGCTTCATTGCAGTCTGGCCAGGTACTGGTTGATCTGGACCACTGACTTGCCTCCGGACATGTTGCATTACTAAAGACCCACCTGGCGATTAGTGGACCTCTTGGGTGGACCTGGTTACTACCTCCAGACCTGCTCTGCACTTCTAGGCTGGGTAGCATGTGATGGCACCACCCCTCAGGGAGATCATGGCGCTGACTCCTTGCTGTCACCCTGTGCTGGTTTTGGCTAGGACAGAGTTAATTTTCTTCATAGTAGCTAGTATGGGGCTGTGTTTTGGATTTGTGCTGAAAACAGTGTTGATAATTCAGGGATGTATTTAGTCACTGCTGAGCAGTGCTTAGAGTCAAGGCCTTTTCTGCTTCTCATACCACACCACCAGTGAGAAGGCTGGGGGTGCACAAAGAAGTTGGGAGGGGACACAGCTGGGACAGCTGACCCCAGCTGACCAAAGGGATATTCCAGGCTGTATGATGTCATGATCAGCATATAAAGCTGTGGGAAGAAGAAGGAAGGGAGGGACATTCGCAATGATGGTATTTGTCTTCCCGTAACTGTTAGGCATGATGGAGCCCTGCTTTCCTGGAGACGACTGAACACCTGCTGGCTGATGGGAAGTGGTGAATGAATTCCTTGTTTTGCTTTGCTTGCATGCATGGCTTTTATTTACCTATTAAACTGTCTTTATCTCAACCCACGAGTTTTCTCACTTTTACCCTTCCTACTCTCTCCTCTATCCCACCATGGGGAGAGTAAGTGAGTGGCTGTGTGGGGCTTAGCTGCCAGCTGGGGTTAAACCACGACACACTCTCAGCTCCAAGCTCCCTCTCCTCATGGAGTAGCCTGCTCCCTGACATCAAGCAAAAAGAAATCCTGAAAGGGGATTTTCCATCTCATTTTGTGAGGTTTTTATGGCAAAACATGGGGATTATTAGAAGACAGAATTTAAGCTGCATTTCTGGAACACCTTGACAAAATAGACAACTTTCTAGGGCAACAAAACATGAGAAATATGTACACACCTCATAGAACAGCACTGTCTCTGTGTTTGGCCTAGCTTAACAGCAGCAAGAACAGCCAAGAAATTCACATATTTGGTAATTGCACCTTTACCTGCTGAGGCAAAAGGCCTAGGAAATAGCTGAGGAACCTCACTCGACATTGAGATCAGGGTTGGGAAACTGGAGCGTGGACACACATTTCCACCAGCCACACTTGATGGTGTCACACATACGATGCTGAGGTTGCTGAAAAACGTAGCTGTAGAAGGAATGGTCACCAAAGAGAAGACCCTAATCTTCAAGCTGCTTTCACTGGCTGTTCTCTCTGCCTCTGGAAAGCTCTTCAGCTATTTCTCTTCTGTCATATGTATCCACATATCTGGGCCCATATCCTTTGCTTTCTCTGCAAAAGGAAAAAAAAATGCATCCTTTCCACAGCTACTCCCAGCTATTTCTAAGAGGCAGATCAGGTAGGGATGATGGACAGGCATTGCAATGTCCTTCCCTGTGCTGTTGCTCTTTTTTTTCCCTGACTCAGTGCCCTCTCTGCACACACAGGAAAGAGAGGCAGAACAGGGCCAAACTTCTTGCCACCTTTTCTTGGGTTATGGGAGAACAAGAGGTTTTTCCCTCCCTTCCATAGTCACACTGAGGTCAGAGAAAAGGGAAAGTCTCTACAAAGGGCTGTGATTTATTTTGCCACTCACTTGTTTTCTCTCTCTCTAGGCACCACTCTCAAAAGAAGGCCAAAGACTTTCCAGGGCTGACTTGGTTTTTTCTGAAGTAACCTTAAGTCTGTAAAATAGCAACTCAACCCCCTCCTGTTACTTCACAAATAAGTATAGGAGCAGATTGCCAGCAAAATCACTTATGTAGAGGAAAAAAGGGGAAAGGAAATTGTAGATGTACCCAATAGTAAGATTATGTGGGTGCTAGTACAGCAAAAAGGATGTACATCTCCCAGGCAATGCTATTCGTGCCTCCTCCCAGATATGTGTCTAAAACATGAGACAACACAACAGATGTATGTTACATTGAATAAGTAATCCTACACATTTAAATCATATTTCTTTGTGTGGTGCAGCAGGGAAAAGTGTCCTTTTCTCACTGGTAATTAGAGGGTGCAGCAGATGGTGAGGCTTACTGTACTTGGTAAGGTCCATTAAAGGAACCCAGGCTGCCAAGTGATTCTTCATTAGAACAAGCCTCTTAAGGTGTACCTAGTTTTTCCTAGGGTTTAGGAAACATTCTCTTGTATAGTAATATAATGTTAAAATTATTATTATCATTATTATTCCTACTGAATGTTTTCCTTCTGGCACCAGGAACATCATTCTAATTATAACACTCAGAGGCACCAAACTGTATGTATACACAGCCAGATACAATCTCTGTCACTACCCGAAAGAGCTTGTAAGTCAAGTAGAAGAAAGAAATATTATGATCATTGCACATATCAAAAACAAAGGCATACAGAGGTTAGATCTTGTTAATATAGCAATGGAGAGCCATAGACAAGCTGGGCCATAAACTCAGATCTCAGATCGCTTGAGCCAAATTGAAGTAAATTTCTCAACCACTAGCCATTTAGCCTTTTCAGTTTCGGCTCAAGCCGCTGTATTTTGATAAATCACCTCTCAAAAACTGCCATACCCTTCCTTGAGAAGATTCTCTTTTATTCTTTCTTTTTTTTTTTTTTTTAAGTGTCATGTGTTCTTTCTGCTCTGGGAGATTAGAAAGAGGTACACACAGAGATGTGAAATGACTGGTGGTTACTTCCTGCCATGTTTGTTCCTTGGGATAAATAAGAATTCATGTCAGGGGGTGAAAAACAATCATCTCCCTCTGTATGTGAGCCACCCAATTTACTGCACCATGTAAACCTCAATCCTAAATTGAAAGAGGTTGTAAATGAAGAATTTTCAATATTCCTTATGTGGCTGTTCATAGTGTTTCTCAGGCATGGACACCAGAAATCAACATTAATCTTTCCCCTTTAATCTAGTCATCAGAGTACTCTGCTAATAGGTTTTTTGCCCATAATGGAAGAGGAAAAGCAATTCTACCCTCCCTTAAACCGTATATGAAATATACTGGGCATAGCTACCACACAGTGAATTCAAGTCAGTACTACCTCACTTTGCACTAGAGAACTTTGGTTCAAAACACAAATTCCTTGCTCATCCTTGCCTCAGCTTCTCCCCAAGTGTTTTGGGTTTGTGTGGCGGGGGGGGGGGGGGGGGAGTCTGCAGGGGTGGCTCCTGTGAGAAGCTGCTAGAAGCTTCCCCGGCTCCAAGTCAGACCCATATTTGGCCAAGGCCAAGGCCATCAGCGATGGTGGTAGCACCTCTGGGAGAACAGATTTAAGAAGGGGAACCTGCAGTGGGGGAGGGGAGTGGGATGTGAGAGAAACACCTATGCAGGCACCAAGGTCAGTGAGGAAGGAGGGGGAGGAGGTGTGCCAGAGGAGGGGATGCCCCTGCAGCCCACGGTGAGACGGCAGGCTATCCCCCCCAGCCCATGGAGGTGAGTGGGGGAGCAGATGCCCACCTGCAGCCCGGGGAGCACCCCACACAAGAGCAGGTGGATGCCCCCGAAGATGGCTGTGACTCCATGGGAAAGCCCACGCTGGAGCAGTCTGTGACTGAAGGACTGCTTCCCACGGAAAAGATCCATGCTGCAGCAGCTTGCGAAGAACTGTCTCCCGTGGGAAGGACTCATGCTGAAGAAGTTCACGGAGGACTGTCTCCTGTGGGAGGGACCCCACACTGGAGCAGAGGAAGAGTGCAAGAAGTCCTCCCTCTGAGGAGGAAGGAGTGGCAGAAACAGTGTGTGATGAACTGACCCCAAGCCCCGTTCCCCATCCCCCTGCGCTGCTTGGGCAGAGGAGATAGAGAGATCAGGAGTAGAGCTGAGCTGGGAAGGAGGGAGGAGTGGGGAGAAGGTGTTTTAAGGTTTGGGCTTCGCTTCTCAATTTCCTCATTTTGATTTGATTTGTAACAAATTAAATTGATTTTGTTTTTTCCACAAGCTGAGTCTGTCTTTTGCCTGTGACCATAAGTGATGAGTGATCCCTCCCTGTAGTTGTCTCGACCCATGAGAGTTTCTTTATATTTTCTCCTCCTCATCCCACCAGGGCTAGGGGGGAGGAGTGAGTGATCAGCTTCGTGGTGCTTTGTTACCTGCTGGGCTTAAACCACCACACCAAGTCACACATGCTGCTACATAAGTTTTGCATACTGCTTCTCATAGCAAATAGTAGGAAAAATCATATTGTAAACCCAAAACCAGCTATATTGGCACTTCTGGGCACTTTGCCAGCCACAGCACTGACTCCTGGGGTGCAAGTGTTGGTGCTTCCTTTTGCCACCTGCCCAGAAACAGAGCTAGTGCAGATGCATTTCTCACCTGCCCTATGTCAACTGAGTCCACACAGAATTACAGAACTGACATTTGTGGTGCACACATTTCCTGCAAAGTGCCTGAACATGAGCTTAACAGGCACAGAAAGATATGCCTGATTATTTACAAGAGAACTACTGTAGGTGTCTGTATAAAACAGAGTAATAAACAAAAATAATGTCCTTGGTACAATAACTCCAAATGTGTCAAAGATTCAAGTGCCAAATAATGTGATACATGACCCTACAGACATATAAACATCTACAAATGGTCACAAAGCACATATTTAATGCAACAGAATGGAACATCTTCTAGTAGAAAATGATTTCTGGGCTAATTAATGTCAAGTCCTAGCTTCTGGACAGTTATGCCAAGCTGGTTATTGTTTGGCAAGGAACATGCCATTGTTGGATTGTTTTGCTTCCTGAATAAGGCTCATAAGTGATTACTCTGAAACTGAGCTGGACTCATTGCTGGAGAGGCCAAGGATCCTTGCTAATGCTTAAAGGAAAAGCCAAAACCTAGCGAATGAATTTTCAAACTAAAGAAATGGAAAGGTTTGTGATCTAAAATGGCTGAATATGTAAACACCAAATACACTTCCTTATCAGCTGTACAGCAGCTTAAACCAGTTACACTGCATGCTATCAAGTTACTCTTTGGGATAATTCAGAAACTATTCCTTGCAAAAGGAATTTCCTCACCTACCTTGCCTATAATTCAGATTGAGTTCCTGTATTTTCCATATTTCTGCTGATTTCAAGACTGCTGTGTCTCCAGAGAAACTGCCAGACATAGAGGGTAAGTAAATCACCACAACCACAGCCAGAACCACGAAGGAACCCCAATAAGCTCCTCGCTCAAAAAAGCATCTCTGAAAAACAGACCAACACACCAAAGAAGCAGATCCTGGTTCATAAAGAACTTATATCAAAAGTTACTATTTAAGGAAAAGGAAAAAGAGTGTTATTTTTAGTTTACCTCTCTGTACCAAGAAAGGATCAGTCATCTGCTTTGTGGGGATTTTCCTACACAGTAATATGCTTCCATAAAAAGAAGCCTGATTGCTACTTACTTTGCCAAAGCAAAGGTGGACTACAGGCAGTCTTGGAGGTTAAGATTTTGCAGACAGTGCCAGTGCCTTCTCTAAGCAGGGTGCCCAGAGCCAGGAACCTTATGCTCTGATACAGCTCTTCAAGGTGCTTTATGTGATCTTAGTGTCAGAGAATGAAGGAGTTAATGTCTCAAACACTGTGGTGGGGCAAGTTCTGCTTAATGGCACACTCTGCAGAACAACAAAGCCTGCCCAGTGACAGACTGCAGGCAGGTCAGAGGATGCGCAGTTCCCTCTTCTGATAGGCTGAGCGGGGCAGTTCATCATATATGGCCAAATTTCAAAGAACAGCCATACTTGCAGGGAGGGAGAAGTTACTCCTTAGATGACCCCCAAGCCCACAGACCCATTTCCCGAAGGTTCTGAAAGCACAACCGTGCATGACACCTAATTAGCCTAATGAGTTCGAGTGCCCACCTGAAGGAGGGGCAAGGAGATTATAAAAGGACACAAATTGAAGCCCCATGTGCGCATGCCCGCCAGAACTGGACCCCTCAGCTGACTGGACCAACGCTCGACTCAGGACTGGTGAAATTTTTCTCTTCTCTCTTTTTTTTCTGTAATCCCTACACCTCATCCCTTTAGACATAAATGGTTGACCGGATCTAGCCGCCCCCGGGGCTCCTCTCTGAGGAGGAGTCTAGAAAGCAAGGGGGTCTACTCTGCACCTCGTGACTCAATGGGAGGGCTCTCCTTATTGTCTTCCCTGAACTGATCCCCAAATAAGCAAGGCCTGTAGTATATGTTTGGTGATGTATGGTTAGCACATTACACAGTTTACTGATGTAATTTCATGCTAATTCTTGTTGTGAGCAAATAAAAGTTGAGTTTTGTGAGTTAAAGGATCTCTGGTGTCATTTCACCTTAATCCTGACCTGGGAATCAGCAAACCTGAGTCGTCGCCCTGAGAAATTGGGACGTGACACTTAGGCAATAGCAATCATATCAGCCGCAGAGCAAGTGTGATGTGCTGGGAGACTAGAATATGATTAAGGCACTGAAAACACATGCAAAGCTACAATGTCATGTGAAAATATGCCTTTGTACTAATGGACAACAGTTAATGTCTGCATTTCTTTCTCTGGGTTTTAGGTTCATTGCTTTGCTTTGACTTAGCACATTGGAAAATGATCTCTTAAATACAAAGTGAGACCTAAACTAGTAACTTTCTATTTTCAATATTCTTGGGTTTGTACACTGAACAATGAAGTTTTAATGTAATGTTGGTGTAAAATGAGAGGGGTCAAACATTACATGGCAGCCAGAATACTTCAAATGCTCATTTTTTAATCTTTTGTGCATTTCTTCCCTTTGGCTTTGATCGTAGAATGTAACATTCAAGGCATTGGTGTTTAAAGAAGAGGGAAGGTTCTCTGGAAGGCTGAAGATTTTGAAATGTAGTGTACCAAACTAAACCCCTAGAATTCAACTGCAATGCATTTTAAGCCAAGCTCTTTAATGTAAGACTATAAAAGTAGCTCTACTGGGTAAGACCATAGGTTCATCTAGCCCACTATGCTCTTTCCTCCAAGTACCATATAAGCATGCTTGAGGAAGCGTGTGAGAGCAGGCTATGTATATCCATTTTTCCCCACTGGACCAGTTTTTGCTCAGAAGGGTGCTGAGCTAGCTCTGGTTTCTACAGTGGCAGTAACTCTCCCTGGATTTCCCTTTCATTAATTTGTCCAGTTTCCCCTAGGACACATAGAAACTTCTAGTGTCCTCGGTGGCAGAAATCCACAGTTCTGCCTGCTGTGTGAATGTTGTGATTTAAACCCAGCTGGCAACAAAGCACAACGAAGCCACTCTCTCACTCTTCCCCATTGGTGGGATCGGGAGGAGAAAATATAATGAAAAGCTCATGGGTCAACAGAAGGACAAGGAGGGATCACTCATGATTATGGTCATGGGCAAAAAAACAGACTCGACTTGGAGAAAAAAAGAAATCAATTTAATTTGTTACAAATCAAATCAAAACAAGGATAATGAGAAGCAAAACCCAAACCTTAAAACACCTTCTCCCCACTCCTCCCTCCTTCCCAGCTCAGCTCTACTCCTGATTTCTCTATCTCCTCTGCCCAAGCAGCGCAGGGGGATGGGGAACGGGGCTTGGGGTCAGTTCATCACACACTGTTTCTGCCACTCCTTCCTCCTCAGAGGGAGGACTTCTTGCACTCTTCCTCTGCTCCAGTGTGGGGTCCCTCCCACAGGAGACAGTCCTCCGTGAACTTCTTCAGCATGAGTCCTTCCCACGGGAGACAGTTCTTCGCAAGCTGCTGCAGCATGGATCTTTTCCGTGGGATGCAGTCCTTCAGTCACAGACTGCTCCAGCGTGGGCTTTCCCATGGAGTCACAGCCATCTTCGGGGGCATCCACCTGCTCTTGTGTGGGGTGCTCCCCGGGCTGCAGGTGGGCATCTGCTCCCCCACTCACCTCCATGGGCTGGGGGGGATAGCCTGCCGTCTCACCGTGGGCTGCAGGGGCATCCCCTCCTCTGGCACACCTCCTCCCCCTCCTTCCTCACTGACCTTGGTGCCTGCATAGGTGTTTCTCTCACATCCCACTCCCCTCCCCCACTGCAGGTTCCCCTTCTTAAATCTGTTCTCCCAGAGGTGCTACCACCATCGCTGATGGCCTTGGCCTTGGCCAAATGTGGGTCCGACTTGGAGCCGGGGAAGCTTCTAGCAGCTTCTCACAGGAGCCACCCCTGCAGCCACTCCCTCATTACCAAAACGGTGCCACACAAACCCAATACAGTGGGTGTTTGTCTTGATTATGGCTTCTACAACCATCAGATCACAGCCTCTTGTTCCCAGTCAGGAAGAGATAATGAACAGCAGATTCTTCTCTTCCCTCTCCACACTCTTCCATGCTTCATAGACCTTTGCTACAACTCCCTTCACCAAACTCATCTCTTTCCCAGAAGAAACCCACTTTATTGAGTCACCTGTGATTTGGAAGCCATTAGAGATATTTAATCATCCTTGTTGCCCTCCCCTAAGCTTTTTCCATTTCTGCTCTATTATTTTTGGGTTGAGGGGCACAGTATTTAAGTATTTAAGTGAGCCATGGATTTATACCAAGTCACAATAATAATGTTTCCAGTTTTAGGCTCTGCTCCTTTCCTCATATTTCTGAAAATTTGAATTACTTTTTGGCTAATACCAAGCACTATGTTTCATGTTTGCATGGAAATATGAGTCATAACCCCAAGATTTCACTCCTGGGTGATGATGGGAGCTCATAGCTGATCTTTTCATATGCAAAGTTAGGATTGTTGTTCCCATGTGCATGACTTCATATTTATCAATTTTGAGTTTTAGCTGCCTCTTACTTAGTAAGTGTTCTGCTTTGTATGACCTATCCATTACTGTCTTCCAGAATATTCTTATTTACTACTGTAATTGTTTCTTTGTATTTAAAAGAAACATAACTTGTTTTTCAATAATAATTGTGCTAGCAGTTTCCACAATACATTATTAACAAGCTTTTTAATTCAATTACAGAATAAGAAGCAACACTGTATTTTGAATTAGAATGCTTCAATTGTTGGGAAACAGAAACATCCTTAGAGCCAAGTTCCAAAAGTTATAAAAATTGCTAATGTTGTCTTCACGATCATAGACAATAAAATGCCACATGCATTTTGTCACTTCATTTTAGTTTGGAGACTCATACAAATTTTCTGAGACTCTCTTTAGGCATGACTACCATGGGAAATGATATTCTATTATCTGATATGGAATTAACTGACATGGAATAAGCAGTTAATCAGTAATAAGTGTCCATAGACATTAAACAATAATAACACTTACCTTATCAGGCTTTAGATTAAAGTTGAAAGGTGGTTTTCTTTTTGACTTGTTCCCACAATTAATGTTTATATGTAGAAAAGTAGCAAATACAATTATCTATATCAAAATAAGTCTGTGATTTTCTCTCATTTGGTCATTTAATAATAAATATTGGGTTTGGGCTATACAGACTTAAAGACACTGAGAAAATAGCTAAAGAGGATTTAGATAGAAAACAGAGTGGGCAAAATTTCAACCACCACCAAGATAATTATTGAGCTGTTGTTTTTTTGAAAGCTGTATTTGTTAGCTGTGAATTAAAATTTCTGGTACTAATACTCACGTGTATTTTAAACATATTTAAAACATATATTACATTACTCCAAGGGAGTGAGACATTAATCTGACCCTGTCTGTACGTCATCTTCCAAAAGAACAGTATCAAGTTAACAAGACATTTCTCCATTTACCTCACTTGAGCCACGATTCCACTCAAGACTGAAAAGTCTGGAAAACTTAATCTGCAGAAAAAGCTGAGAAAAACAGTTTTTATTAAATACAAGTAAAACTGCAATTGCAAGAAACTTCCACTTCTTTGTATGCTGTGCCGCAGCATGGAGACAACACAAACACATGCCCTAGGGGTAGATTCCACCTGGTATACCTGGACAGAGGAACCTCTTTGAACCTCCTTTTGACAAGGAAACTTCAGAGACATATCTACATCTGAAATTGAGTCACAAGGGTCCAACTGCTGTGTGGAAAGTGATTACAAACTCTGTAAGCCAGCTTTGCTATATACTCCTTGATTGTAAATGGGTAAATAGAATAATAGCACGACAAACTAGTGTTTGATAAAGGAAAGGAAAAAGAGTATTTGGCTTCAAGAATCAGAGGAATCTTCCTCAGCTTGATTAAGCTATTTGGGTAAACAGAAGGAGGAGGGGGTTGTAAATAAAGCCTAGATTAATATCTTTTTCTAAAGAGCTTGATGAAATTAACACAGGTCTATCACATAGCTGCATTCTCAGGTAGTTATGCAGGTAATTGATATCAGGCATTGTAACTCAGAATTTATACTGGCATTTCATGTAAAAGTTGTTTTAACAGGAAGCAAGATCATTTTCAAAAAACCCATTTATTTTGCTGAATATTAAACTTCAGAGAGGAATTAATTACTGTTAACCTCCAGAAGAGATGTGGAGATCACTCTTGCTGAGGCACTGCTGTTATCTCTAGAGTGGAAAAGGCTTTGTTCATTGCTGGAGAAGAGCTTGCTACACACTTTCAATAGGAAACAGGGCTTTGGAGTTCTTACTAGAGGGATCATACTCAGCCATGAATAATATCTCTTTACCTGTGGTCAGGAAAACTAGAAAGAAGAAGCTGTAGGAAAATTCTCCTCCTTTAGAAGAAGGGCCAGATATAGCCTTATATGTCTGTGTAAGCAGGTATGGGCCATCACACATCAGCTCCGGGGCTTTGAAATGAAAGCTGCAGTCCCGAGGACAAGCAGTTGTTACAGTCACAGGACTGGGAATGCTCTAAAAAGTCCTCCTGAGTATGTCTACACGGTATGTCCTGGCAGATGGGATCTCATTCAGCCCACACTCCATTATAAAAGACCATATTAAAGTGGACTTAGGCAGCCAAAAAGTCCCATCCCCTGGGTGTTCATTGGCTTAGCCTGAGAGCTGGACAAGCACGGCCACATGCTTCTTTCTCTTTGAACAATGGCAAGAGTGAGAGCCCACTGTCAATGGTATACAACATAACCATTCCCACTGAAGCAGGACCCATTATTTCTAATGTGTTTGAATGTGGGACCAGAGGTGGCTTGGTCTCTGCTGTTTCAGCATGCAAATGTCTACACATGATCACCCAGACATGTCTGCAACACAGGGGAGAGGACAAAGCATGGGTGCTCCTCAGGACACATGTGAGAGAGGGAGGGAGACCATCTGCTCCCCAAACTTGCAGAGAGCTCATGCATGGATGTTTTTGCACTAAGGTGAAGCAGGTTAGCTTAGATCGGTGGCTTTCAAAAGTTTTTTATTCCTTTCTACATTTGTTGTAGACATGTAACTGCCAGTTAATCACAGAGCAGAAAGAGCAAGATGGTAGGACAAGCTATTTGATTTACAAGTTTTCTTGACAAACTCTGGCAAAGCCGTTTAACCCTTAAAAAGAAAGAGAATTGTGTCCACGCAGTCATATTGATGAAAACAGAGCCTAATCATCAAAAACTTCCTGCGAAGTCAAACAACTTCAAAGCTGTAGGCAGTTTGGTTTTATATGTGGCTTCATACTGTTACCCAAAGAATTCATTAAACAGACTGCAGCTACATTCAGTTGAGGTTTATTGAGAGTAGATGATCAAAGCAGAGGGAGAGGAAAAAGGAATTTGGGGAAATGCTCTCAAAAACACCATCAGGGCACTGCGGGGGCCGAGGGCTCCCCAGGGGCCATGGGTCTTTCCTCAGGTCTGTCAGGACAGGTCCTGGCAGCTGGGGCCCATCCCATTGCCCCAGCCAGAAGCAGGGCAGCCAGGGGGTACTGGGGCCAACCCAGCCCTGGCGTTGGGCATCTCCCTGGGGACAGGGACAGGCCAAGGCCAGGCTGGGATGAGGGCCTGAGATGGGCCTGGCTCAGGAGGCCCATGGCCAGGCAGGGCAGGACTATGGGGAGGTGGAGACCAGCCCTGCTGCAGCATCACTGGGGCAGGGGCTGATGGCTCTGGGGGGCTGACATGGGGTTCTGGGCCATGGGAAGGGTGAGGAGGCCCCAGGGTGATAAGCAGTGACAGGCAGGGTTGACAGTGCCTCAGGAACACAGCAGACACACGCGCAAAGCCCCCAACAAGTGCCTGTCCAGGGTGTCCAGCTGGCCAGGCCAGAGGATCTTTGAAGGACAGGGGCACCTGAAGATGGGGAGCTCCTCAGCTTCAGCCCCACACTTGCAGCAGTACCAATCCCACTGTCGCTTATACCTGCCCTGCGTCTTCAACTGCTTGAGCCAACTACCTGTCCATTTCGGGCTGGAGGCTGTGTCATTCATTGCCACATTCAAACGTCCCTTCTTCAGCTTTGCACTGACTTACCCCATCCCTTTCCACATCTCACTCATCCCTCCTCATACACGGCGAGAGATATAAAACCTGCTTCAGCCTATATGGAAACAGCTTCTGAAATTTCCAGCTTAGTCCTGTCTCTGTTGCACACTATACTGCAATAATATCTGTGCTTTCCTTCCTTGCTACTTTCAGCTAAGTGAGCTATATGGAAGTGTGGTAGATCACCTCCAGATGCTTTGCTCACTTTTAAGTCACAGAACATGATGCTTTTCCCCAGGGCAAGTTTATCTGTCATCAGATGTGCTCATTCCCTCCTTTGTTAGGCTCCAATTTTACTTCTAAACTAGTTCATGTGTTTCTGTGCATTTTAAAGCACCTTTTGGCCACCAGTGACAACCCCTAACTGGCCCCTTCACCAAAAGGGTTTCAGACAGCGGTAACTTTTCCATAAGAAGTAATTTCTTACAGTGAAGTTTTTCATTGTATCACGTCCTGCCAAAAGACAGTTGGGAATGCCTTTCTCAGTCCTTCTTAAAAATCTAAAGGCAGAGATAACCTCGCCTAGGTAGGGCCAGGCTCTGATGCTGGAGAGCATGGGGAGCCTGTGGCTGGCCGCAACTGCTGATGCACACACAGAACTTCATCTTCTGGCCTACCACCCTGCCAAAATCCTTGTGACAGCTGGAGCAGTAAAGCAGTGCTTAAGCAAGAACAGGAGCAGTGATGTGGCCCGTGTTGGGATCACTCACTTTGCTTCCAGCTCAGGAAAAGGGACATGTCAGCTGACTCTTAAACAAAAGCTACAAGCCTGGGAGCTTTAACCATCTTCTTGGCCTGCTTGCTTACAAGATTTTAGGGTCATTTCACACAATTCCTCTGTCAGTGCAGTAAATCCCACACAGAATGGCAGATCACATTTTAAATACTCCAGAGCTGTAGCAGGCAAACTTTATGTGCATTATGAAATTTTACTTCCTTTCCTGATGAACATCATCCTAATGATGTGTTTGCAATGTAGATATAGCTTTATTTTACCAGGACATTTGAGCCTGTATTCCCCAGGCAGTGACACACTACAGCAAAGAAAAGCCCTGACAGACCTCTCTTCTCCCTAGGTGCATTTTATAAATGATACGTCACAGAAAATGAGTTGCAGCCCCTTTTCAGATATGCTCATACGTTCCTTTATCTCTTCTCAAGACGTGCTTTAAAGAGTTGAGGAAAACATAAAGATGTTTGACTCACATTATTATCCTGTGCTGTTTTGTAGCACGTTGTGCACAAGGCTCAACAAATAGGATACAACTGGAAAGTCTGGTCTCTTTACTGGCCTCCCACAGCACTACAGGAATTCAAAAGAAAGCTTAGCAAAGCTTGAAAAAAAGGTTTTATTGTTGCCTTTAGAACACCCTTCTAAATTAAGAGCATTTTAATTTAATTTTAATGCTGGAATAACAAGATCTGCATTGTTCACATCTGCTCGTTAAAGTAAATAAGAACTCATTCTGGGGGAAGAAGATGCAGAATGACTGTCCCTCCTGTGCCTTCAGTCTTTCTACTCATTCATTGTACACCTTTCAAAGTTGAGAGAGACTGAGGCAAGTGAGTACCAGCAGCGGTTCTTTCACTGTGCTGGCATGACTCCACCAAGCCTTACCACATACCTGCAGCAGTGGCCCTATAGGAAAATAGCAAGTAATCAGGCTGTGAAAGACTATATAGCACTGCATACACATAAGGAAAGAAAGGTTATGTAACGCCCACTGCTATAGTTTGGGAAACACCTTCACACAGAAATGCAGTATGTGGATCCTTAGGGTAGTGCTGAGCTGAGCCAGAGACCCCAGTGACTGTAGCTATATTGCCCCCAGAAGGGTATGTCATGCAGAGCCACTCGGACATCTCTGCACCTTGGGTCTATTACTTAAAAAAATCAAATGCTGCTTTTTTTGTCTGTTGAAGATGCCTCCTTCACTCCTTTTCACTTGTCTGCATAGAGAAAAGATATTTATGAGCAGGTAGTTAAAGTTATTTGATGAAATCTACCTTGCGAAGACAGGAAATTCTCTATAAGACAGTAAAAATGCTACAGCTCCATGTCCATGTCCCTTACTCTGAATATACAATCCTGGAGGACATTGCTATAGCTTGGTGCATCCTTTGTATTTCAAATTCCTTTTATAGAACCTTTGCAGCTAAAAGTAAAGGGATGTAAATGAAAAATAAGTACATGCTAGAGAAGCCAAATGTTGGTTTCTGGAATTTTCCCAGGGCTTACGTGTATCTTGGGTAAGACTTCCTTTTTCTGATGGACAGCATGTCCAATTGCAATTGCATAGAATAGAAGCCCGGGCATAGACACAAGGCTATTACGTCAGACAGATTCCATTATCCTTTATCCTTCTGTCATAAGAATGGGCAATGTTTTCATCTTACTGACAGGAGGAAAGTAAGACTGTTGCGTGACCATAACCACAACAGTCATTTTAGTCTATTCCTTGCACCCAGTTCATTGCCTCTCAAGATATGATTTTTTGCCCTTTGTTCATGCAGCCTACTTATTCAGATTTCCTCTCCTGTTTTTGTGCTGTCATGTGTATACGTCAGACACACATTCCTCACAAACCCATTGTGCTGTTCAGTCAGACAAGGAAGAGAAAATGCCAGAACTCTTTGGGGAGATTTTGGGGATGGGTGAAAAAAGGTCACAGGCACAGCAGAGGATCAGCAAAGAGCAGAGGATCAGCACAGAGTTTGTGCCATCAACCTGAGATCAGATGCTTTGGCTCAGCACTCATCCATCATACGTAAAGCCTCCTAAAATAACGGCATCACTCCAAAAAGACAGGAGAATGTGTGATTCTAAACATAACATAGCTGTGCCTTTTTTTAGTATTAAAATAATTTCTATTTATTGCTATCCTCATTTTATCTGCTTTCTTCTCCACACTGATGCTTGTGCAAAATCAACACTGAACAACAAAGAATCTATTTTTTGACCCCACAAAAATGACAAGACATTATAACTGTTGTGGAAGCATTCTATAGAAGCTTGCTATAGCTACAATAATTTTGTAGAAAAGCTCTTCTGAGTTAAAGAGAATGAAAAGTCAATACATATTTGAATTGCAAGTTCTTCATGTTTAATTTCATATTTAAAGTGACAAATATGAATGCATATTGGTTTTATTCAAAATTTCCTGGGAAAAATAATTAGTAAAAATAATCAAACAGAATATGAACTTAGTGTTTCATTTTTTATTCAGCTAAGATGCATCAAATGCATTAAAAACTGTTATATAGGTATGTATTTTTGGTTCAGAACAATTTGCTTTTCTGTTTATCTTACAGTAAACTTTTCTATGCTGAGTCAACAAACAATGTTTTGATGTGTAAGAAAATATATTAGTATAGAAAATTTACTTCTGGGAGGTAGAAGAATATTACCTTCTACTTTACAAAGATATTAAGTTCTCTTGCATAGCACAGTAAACTGTAAAATAAAATGTTATTCTGATATTAAAAATACTATGGACTTCTACTTATATACACACCAGGTAAGAGAACATGAAGGTCTTACTTGATACTCGGAAGATCCATGCACACCTGCTCTAATAATGTGAATTGCAAAGAAACTATAGATATGTTAATCAGATTGCCAGGCACTAAGCAGAGCTGGCTTCATGGCCATGAACTGTTGGACGTGAAGGAAACAGAAAATCAACTGTTTTTTAGCAAGAGCACATAGACTTGGAAAGAGTTAACTATGCCATCTTCTTTTTAAGTTCTACCATTAGGACAAAAGGAAAAGGTAAAAGAGGATCATTTCCACGTAGGAGGGAAGTGATAGACACAGAGTTGTGTCTTAAAAAAGAAGCAGACTCCTTACAATTTTTAGCAAACTTTGAGAGTAGAAGATGAAGGAAACAGAACAGAGACATTTTCGCACAACAAGCATTTGCCAATTCTGCCTTAGCCAAACATTTGGAAGTCAAGCTGCACCTTCAAAATGTCCATTTAGGATGTTGCTTCATTTAACTTCTCTTCAATCAAAGCAATGGTTTCAGAAGTCTGACTTCCACTGAGGAAAAGCTATTTTATAAAAAGTTAATGCAATTAAAAACATTAACACAATAGTAGTATTAAGGAAAAAAAAAAGATCCCAGAAAAATAACAGTCCAAAAATGTAGCCAGCAGCAGCCAGAAAGAAGCTAGCTGGCCTCCAGGAAGGGGACAGGAACAGAGAAACAAATCCCAGTGACTAAGACTCACTGACAAGTCCACAGAGGCCATGCCAATCTGCTAATTTTGGCCTGGGACCCCTGAGGGGTCCTGCCCAGCTGAAAACGTGCAGGTTCCCACAGACTGCTGGGGAAGGCACAGCCTGGCCAATGCAGCCATCTCACATGGGATGAATCTGGGTCCCCGTCACTGCTGGGGGTTAAAAATAACAGTGGGGCTGTCACCCATACTCCACCCCATCGCTGTCCCTATTCACCACTGCAGTAGCTGCAGATTTTTGGAGCCAGTCAACTGAGCAATAAAAGGGGATGCTGAGGCTCTTCCAGGCCTTTTTCTGCCAGGTCCTGACCATCCTATCTTTTCCTCTTAAAAGCACTGGTGGAGTTCCCATGTTTCCTCCCTCTCCCTTCCTCTCTCACGTACTATGGCACTCTGTAATGGCAATTCCCGTAAAATACCAGGGACTTAACTTTTGTATGTGAGAGAATATCTGGTCTTTCATTAGTTATAAATCCCCAAATCAGTTTATAAAACTAAGCATAGAAGTGTTGATTTCCCTGATGGAGGGTCATTAAAAGGTATTTTGTCAGTACCAGGATGGAAAAAAGAGATATGGAGAAAATCTATCATGAGAGCATATTGCTGGGTAGTAACAGTCATTTAAAATGGTAATTGCCCACTGGAAAGATAACTTTTTAACTTTCAAGAGTACTGAATCACAAGCAGAGATTTCATATAATTTCTGAAGTGGTTTGAAAACTGGCTGAATGGCTGGGCCCAGATTATAGTACCAGCAGTACAAGGTCTAGTGGGCGGCCAGTCCTGTTCAAAATCTTCATTAATGGTCTGGATGATGGGGCAGAGTGCACCCTCAGAAGACCTGCTTGTTACAAAACTGGGAGGAGTGGCTGATACACTGGAGGGTCATGCTACCATTCAGAGGGACCTCAACAGGGTAGAGAAATGCACTGACAGGAACCTCATGAAGTTCAACAAAGGGAAGTGGGGAGGAACAACCCCAGGCACCAGTACATGCTGGGGGCTGCTTGACTGGAAAGCACCTTGGCAGAAAAGGACCTGGGGGCCTGGTGGACACCAAGTTGAACATGAACCAGCAATATGCCCTTGCAGCAAAGAAGGCTGATGGTATCCTCAACTGCATCAGACAAAGTGTTGCCAGCAGATCGAGAGAGGTTATCCTTCCCCTCTACTCAGCACTGGTGAGGCCACACCTGGAGAACTGTGTCCAGTTCTGGGCTCTTCAGTATGAGAGAGACATGGACATACTGGAGAGAGTTCAACAAAGGGCCACAGGGATGATTGAGGGACTGGAGCATCTCTCCTCTTTCATGAGGAAAGGCTGACAGAGCTGGGACTCCTCAGCCTAGAGAAGAGAAGAGAAGGCTCAGGTGGATCTCAGCAATGTATACAAATACCTGAAGGGACAGTGCAGAGAAGACAGAGCCAGGCTAGTGGTACCCAGTGACAGGACCAGAGGCAACGGGCACAAACTGAACTGAAACACAGAAGGTTCCCTCTGAAGATCAGGAAACACTTTCTCATTGCGAGGGTGACCGAGCACTGGCACAGGTTGCTTAGAGAGATTGTGGAGTTGCCATCCTTAAAGAAAAAAAATGTCTAGTCATGGTCCTGGACAACTGGCACTAGTAGCCCTGCTTGAGCAGAGGGATTTGAAAAGATGTTCTCCAGAGGTTCCTTCTAACTTCAACCATTCTGCAGTTCTTCTGTGAGAGATATTTCTAACAAAATCAAACATTTTTTCCAGCTGCTGTGTTTTTACGCAGCAAAAAGAGATGAAACATGTAACTGGCAGTTCAAATGTATTTCTTCATTGAAAAGTTTGTCTGTGGATAGAGTGTGATTTGGTGAAAGAAGAAATCCAAGGTGGATTTACACACACACAAAAAAAAAATCCTCCCAATAAATTATATTGAAGTTGGAGGTTGTTTGGGAGCATGTGTCTTGGAAACTACAGCAGTCAATGGATGGTACATATTTCCTGAAGAAACAAAGCAAGACGTATTAAAAACAGTTACAGTAACAAGAAGACTTTGATTTGCCCATTTATAAAAGATGAAATTACTAAACAAAAATCAAACATGCCTCTTATAATGTCTATTAGGCCTTTGCACATCTCCAAGAATGCAAGATTATGCTGGAAGACCAACCCTGCCCTTTGATAGTGACTCATTACAATATGCTGCGAAGTTCTGCTGCAAGAATATGCTGCTATAGCATGACCTTCTTCCTATTAAATAAGGCCAAGACTGAAATAATGTGCTTGTTCAACCTTCTAAATGAATCAAATACAAGCACATTTTCCTAATTCTGATATTATCTTACAAGAGAGAGAGATCGTGTAACCAAGAACTTTACCACAATAGTGCTCTGTGGTATATTGTAATACAGCCTCATTATTAGAGGATCGGGAGTAGGAACTTGCATAGCAAATTCTGACATTTAAAAAAAAATTCCAAATCAAATAGCTGAAATGTTCTGGAAAACAAATTCAACTGTTTTCTACAAGATTATAGCTGACACTGCCTCCCCCCCCCCCGAGTTGTTCCATCTGAGATTGTTGTCAATCCTATTCTTAAATATCATTAAATGGCACCAGCTCACAGCCACTCTGTGAAAACTTTAAGCCTGAAAGCCCTTTTTTCTGACACAATTTCTCTGGACTCTGTGCAGGTGCTTTGACTTATGCCATCTGAAATGAAATCTGAATCAGGACTAGTCCAAGCAACAACCTAGTTCCTGCAAATACGGCTTTTCCAATCCAGTCATTTAGCAACCCAAATGCACAGTGGGAAAAAACCCACAACTTTGTTTGTTTGTTTGTTTGTTTGTTTGTTTGTTTAAAAAAGAAGTCAGACTATGGAAAATGTAATCTTTTAAATTTCCTCAGTTATGTGGGATCCTGTCCACTAGAAAAGATTTAAACTTACTTAAAACTCTTTGCTCTTTAGAACTGTTTTACAAAACTCCTAAAACTGATCTTTCCACCTTGCTTCCTATGACCCATGGCTTCCCTTCTCCCCAGCAGCACTATTTTAGGAGCAAGGCTGTCTTCAGCAAGCCAGAGTCTAAACCATCATCTTATGTTAGCAGCAACTTACCCCACCAGCATATCCATGGATTTAAATAGAAATTTGCATGATGTAGGTCATTATTTCTTTCATGTAGAAATATCAAAATACAGCTCACTGAAATTTTCTCAAGATTACTTTTAAGTAAGATTTTAAAATGAGCCCAACTAAGTATTGCCCTTCTGGGACTAAACTCCATCCGGTAATAACACTCCTGAAATCAGTTTGTTGAACACAGTGCCTCACAGAAACAGATAATTTTTTTCTTTTTTAAACTACTTCATACACACATTTTAACACCCACATTCACCAGCACAACACTATTTCATCTTTCTCCAGGTAGCAGAGTATAGGTTTTCACATTTTGTTCTTCTGGCATCTTCTTAAACAAGCCAGCTCAGTAAGTGGTGCCTATAAACCCAAGTGATGTGTTACTGCTCTAAGCGCTAAAATGAGTGGGTTTGGGTAGGGAGGAGAAGGGTTGTTACAATCAGTCTGTTTTGTTTGATTTTGCTTCCTGCTGAGTGCACTCTGCACAATATTGGTTCTGTACACTTAAGAACAGCATGCTGGAGTACAAGAGGAATAAAATAACAAGCTTTCTGAAATATTGGAGAATATTTCTAGCCTGAAGCAGAGGCCAGTGTCAGGCAGAGGAGGATTTCAATGTAGATTTTGCACTTTTCAGTTGCTTGCCACATTTCCTCCTTCAGCTGGAAAATTCACTGCAGATTCAGTGCATTTCTCTTCACCTAACATGTTGCCCAGGAGCAGGACAGGATTCTACTCCACCCAGCTTTTGACCATCACCACCTCTCTCCTCTGAGCACTTGCTCTAAACGAGAGGCAAAATAGTATACATTGTTGGATACATCCCAAAATCTAATTAGTTTAAGATGCACATTTATCATTTATTCCATTCAGTTTTCTTTATATTTGCACTAACATAAGGAGTGTTCAAGCAGCTACTACGCATGTATTAAAGAGCATATCATTGCAATGACACTACACCAAGGCTGAGTGTTACCAAACCAAGGCTCTAGCAAATATGTGCAATGTTTCCTTCATATTTGTGCTTAAATTAAAAGGTAGTAGACATAAGTAAGAGGTGAAAAAATAGCTCAGTTATCTGACCTTTAAAACCCTGTGCATGCTTTGCATGAAAGCCATTCTGCTGCCCATTCAGAGATAGCTTTTCAGAGGTAATTATTCCACACACTCTGCCACATTATTCCTTCCTTAGGACTCTTCAAAGACAAGTATTGCTGTTCTTGATGCCAACCCTAGGGCTTCAGGACATGTTGTCTCTACAGAAGTGAACTGTCGTCTATGTGCTGGAGTGTGTGAGTAGAAGGCTCATTAGTTCCTAGGAGAAAATTTCATGGTGTTACTGGCATCAACAAATGGAAAAGCAGGGTACTTTTTGGTTGTCTTTTTTCAGTCCCTATCAATGATATATGGCAACTAATGTAAAATGATCAATCAGTATTTCCTTTGAGAGTTATTGATTTGCTTCTACTTCCAATCTGCTTGTAGTTCTCCTAAGTAATGCATGAGAGAGTAAAGTGAATAAAAATAGCCAGAGGCAGATTCTCCTCAGCAGCAGGACAAGGAGCAAAAGATGAGAAGCTTGAAAGCCCAAGAAGCCAGAGAAGAGAAGTGTGTTGGGTGTAGATACAGAGGGGAGGGCTGGCGGTGCCAGAACCTGCGCATCAATGAGGAACGTGGACAGAGGAGTGTGGTCAGCACAGGCAGTCAGCCGGGTTAGGCAGGGGGAAGAATGCAAACCTGAAGAAAGGGCAAACTTGAGTCAAATCACAACCCTGGGAAAGCTGAGACAAAGTGTTACAGCTAAATTCAACTGGCAAAAGTGATGGAGCAATATGCTAGATGATCAGAGAAGGCAGCATGGATGACAGATAGCAGGGAGAGGAAGAGATGACCAGAAAAGGGCTGTTTTTCTGTGGAAGCAGGAGGCAGAGATAGAAGAGCTGTAGGTTTGGATCATAATGGAGATGTGGAAATAATGCAGCAGTAGGTTAAATCTGACACATTATAGAAGTGATCACCAAAGGGCACTTGCACAAGTTTGTTGATTTGTGAGTAGTCAGGCTTATTTGACCCTTAGCTGGTAAGATGGTTATTTTGAACTTGCAGCCTGAATAACTGACTAAGCATTTCCAGTTTTGGTCATTAAAGCAGATCATGCTTCTTAGCTTCTCAAATGCTATTACATTAAGTGGATTACTAGGGAAATAAATATGGAAGCATTTCTGCAGACATAAATATCTCTAAACTGTGAAGACAGGCTTTTGAAAAGTTTGCAGTTTGCCTTAATTCAAATGCACTGTGTGATGTCATTGACATCGCACATTGTAGATGGTACAAAAATAATACTAATATGAAGGCAATGTCAATATTCTCATCAAGGCAAATCCTCAAAGGCACTAAGTTTCCCTGTACGCTAATCCAGATGTTACTCAGTTTCTAGTTAAGGCAGCTGATGTTTCATCTAGGTTTGTGATAGTCTGTCTTTATAGTGCCAGAAGAGTTTTTGACTACCACATGGCTGGTAAGTGTGTAACACTCATTAAATAAATATACTTTGTAATTAGTACACCTGCTGTCAATATGCACTGTATGTGTGGTCTTTTCATAAGATTTTCTGGGTCATACATGCCTCAGCAACAGAAAAATCCCTGATGATTTTAGCTAGGAGGACTTGTTACAGGAAAAATACATTCATGAACTCTACAGACAACCTTCACAATCGTGCAACTTCTACAACAAAGAACTAATAGGCCAAACCCCAACTGAGCAGACATTATGTAAGTGAAGACAGTAGCTCCACTAGGCAGTAGCAGCAGTATATTTGTAACTACTAATACGACCCATTTACTATCTAATTATAATTCCTGAAGCAACAGGCAATAAACTCTCTTGAAAAAAACTTAAGTATGCTATTGACAGATAAATTCTAGCAGAAAGTTTGTCTGAAACAAATAAGCAAGAATGGAGAAATATTTTTTCATCATTGATTTCCTGCTACTTTAAATATACCATCCTTGTTTATAAGTGTCATTTCCAGAGGAAGAAGTGTATGTTATTTCAAACTTATTTTGTGAGCTAGACAGACAGCAGGGAAATAAAATTGCAATAAGTAAACTCACTGAGAAATTCATAATTGAAGCTTTTCAAAAACATGACTAAAAGCAAGTTATAGCATTTCCTCTAACTGGAAACTGATGGAAGCTTATGAAACACATAAGCTAAATTGGGGAAAGTCCATGAGATTTGCTGCAGGCTTCATTTCCCCATTCATTGTGCTGTCACAGAAAGTGCTAAAGCTTCCTTCAACACAATGAGTAAGCAGAACAAGAACAAAGGATTCAGGATTAATAACCAGATAGTTTATTGTATTTTTGTGATTCAGGAGCATCTTTATGTCTAAAAAGGGGTTCTTCCATTGTTTAGTGTGGCCTGAAAAACTGGTGAGAGAGCTTTTATTGTGTAAATTTCCATATGTTGTTTAGCCTGCCCTTTTCAGGAATTCATTTGCTGCTTACATTCATTTATGTTTCAATCACTCATTCATATACTGTAGAGTGTTATCATTCTCTCCCCACCCTCTAAGGATTGCCTTGTATAGCTAATGCAATCAATACTTCAGTCTGAGGGGATTAAACTCTATCTCAGACTTCCTATTGTTTTGTGGTTGATTTGATTTTATTTCAAACTACAGCCATATCAAGCAATATTTTGTCATCTGTTTGACAGGTCTATTGCTGGGATATTTTTTTTTCCTTCTTCATTGTTTGGACTGGGCTTATATTAGACCACTATTTATTTTCATTTCCTAATTAGTGTTCAGCTGACCCAGAGTCATGTTATAGATGTGACAGGAGTTATATTTATTTTTTCCTCATCCAGGCTGTAACTAATTTAAAGTGATAATATTGGTGCCAAAGACACCATTGATAATATTTTAGTAATAAATATTCCTAATTAACTTATTGCGTAACTTGACTCCAGATGTAATTAAATTGGCTTAACTTTTAACATATGATTCAACCTGTTTGTACTGAATACTTGCAGTCAGTTGAGTTTCTAGTAAACAAGAGACAACAACCAAAGCCTACCCCCACTAAAATTCTAAGCTTTTGTATTAAAAATGGGGAACACCCCAATTAGGCACACTAAGTTGTGTATATATAAAAAATGTATATATGAAGAATGTATTTATAAAAAATAAATTTTATTTCATTCTGAAGCCCATGCTCACATTCTAAGAAAATGAATTAGTATGCTAAATTAGTGCTGGAGGATGAGGCTGCTCTTCTGAAGCATTTTAGAGACAATAAGCTGTAGTTTCTTGTTCATAAGCATACATAGTCATTCTCATTCAGTATGGCAGAGTTTTCCCTAACTTGTGTAAAAAATAAAAAATTACAATAAGGCTAATTTTATTTTAATCTTATTCAGTGCATCTTGACATGCTTGTGCCTCTTCTTGTTTCCTCTCTAATAGAACAGCAGTTTTTGTAATAAACAGTGTGCTGCAATTGTGCAAATTGACAGAATTTAGGAGGACACCCTTCAGCCATTCAAGAGAGAGGTATCACCCTATTCCCTTCACTTTCTAAAATACATCAGGCCTAAATACTCTAGACGTTCACACCAAGAGATATTTTGACTTAAGATTTTTAGGACAGATTCATATTATAAACAAACTGGAAAGGACAAAAATACAGTTGAAAGAGTTCTTGTGTTTGATGGCATTGTGATACAGTGACAAAAGCAAGTCTTATTTGTTTGACTTAACAAATTTTCACAGTTTTCTTTCAGATTACATTGTCAACAATGCATCTTTATGTTGCTACTGTCTCTCTAGTCTACCCTTGAAGGCAATGAGATTTTTTTGGTGATTACTGTCCATGAGAAATAAAACTGTTTGAAATACACTTTATTATACTGGTCTATGAAGAAGGAAAGGGATTATTTTAAATAATGATTGGCCAAATAAGAACACTTTTGAAGACCTATTGTGCAACTACTCTAAATCTTCTTGGTCATTATAGTGAAATGATATACATATGTCTCCAAAGCTGTGACTGAACTTTGCCTCTCAAGGAATAAATTACAATAAACTTTAAAACAAATATGATCACTTTCAGGAGTAAGAAAGTCCCAGCAAATATCAGTTTTTGAAGTGATATTTAAAAGCTTAGCATCCTGATATTGATTGTATTTCACTGTGCAAAATTCTGAATTCTGCTTCACAGTGGTTTCAATAAATGTAAAGAGCCACATGAGATAAATTACCCACTAACTCTACAGTTTGGTTACTGAAAAGTGCAGTACTCCAGAGAGATCTTTAAGAATACAAACACTGATGTAGATCAATTTTTTGCCCCATCCAATGACATATCTCATTTTAAATAAATAAATAGGTAAATATTTAGAAATATTAAAATAAACAAATTCTTTATTTGGAAAAGGATGCAGGAGGGGGATAACTGTTAAACACCACCTGATAGAGGTGATCAAAACCATTCCAATATTGCGGTCAGATTTAGCTTATCATTTCAGTTGAAAATTGTATATGTTTTTAATGGAAAAGGCATAAGAAAATAAAAGGTGGAAGGGAGAGATTGGAAAGGAAACATTTGAATTCTGAAAATTCAACATGTTCCAAAGGCATTTCAGCTTTTTTGTTACAAAATATTTGTCTTCCACTGGAATTATTAAAAGGGATACCAAAATAAATAAATGAATAATTTTCTTTCAGGTCAAATAAATCTGCCGAAAGACAGGCTCTTAAAACCACCTACCTGCCTATGCATTTATATTTTGGTTGCAGAACCAACGAGTTTATTGTTTCTGCAATTTTACCCACAATAGATTTCACCCACCAGAAGAAAGCATGACAAAAGATGAAGAACTTTATCACTGCATATCTGAATATAGCTTGCCTGTAAAACCCAGGATTTGCCTCCCTGCTTATGTGAAACACTGTTATGTGCGCTTGTCATCTAAAGGATTTTGGGGAACCATGGACAAGAGATCTACAGAAGCACTAGCTTAGCACAAAAGTTCAGCCAGGGCAGGTTAGCTGTGCACACATCCGAGGGGTATCACAGCACAGCACAGGAGTGCATTGCCATGGATTTTGGCTAGTTTTCTTCCTTTTGCATCTCATTCCTGGCCTCCACGACCTGCAGGTAGGGACTTTTCTGATTCCAGCATGGCTTTTCTGTAGGTGCAAGAAGTATGGTGCTGTGATATGTAAGGGCCACTAAGATAAAAGACCAGAGAAGAGTGGGAATTTAGTTAAAATTCACGCAATTTGAGCCAGTGATAGTAAAATTCTATGGTTAAGCATCTGGGTTACTTAGCTTGATGGCCAAACCCCTGACTCCATGGGGTCTGCAGTTCCAAAGCTAGTTCAGTCAAAAGAGTAGCAGAATAGGAACCCATTTGAATACAGACTGTTGTGCATTCAGGGCAGATTTGGACTCCAAATGTTAAGCTAGAATACAGTATCTAATGGAAAAAAAATCCATCATTTGTTGTCAAAACTAAGGGACAAGCATACAGCATGAAATAAAGAGTAAAATTGCCTGGTGAGCTAAACAAAGATTGTTTTGTTTTAAATTTCATTAATAAAAATGTCAGAGGTGGGGGAGATATCATTTTTGTCCACATTTTGGAATACAATCTGTTCAATCAAAAATTAAGATGTCTGTTCTATTACTGTTATTTCCATCTTTGAACCACACTGCCCCTTTATAAATCAGCCAGAGCAGAGAAAAAAAGAAGTAACATATTTTTTTCTTTCTTTGTCAGAATCTGTTAGCTTTATGACTGTGTCAAATCCTGCCATTTAGGGTCTGGGGGTTTTTATATACATTTAGTAAGTGTGTTTGATGCTTTTGTGTGAAACTGTTTTTATTTTGTGCTGTCTAGTATGATATCTGGAGTCATGCATCAGTTGTTGTTGTGAATAAAGATTTACTGAGGAATGCTTAAATAAGGAAAGGCTGTCATGTTGCAGTGACAAATCTAATGTGTGAAGCAATCATGTTCCTGTAAAAATAAAGATTTATGTAGATATAATATCTTTATTTACAGCAATTATATTGAAAGCTATTTCAGGACAGCTGCTGTCCAAAGAGCATTTTCCTGTTCTCTCACTTCATGGGGATGTACTTTTCTTTTAAAAGAATCTTTTTTTTTTTTTTTTTTTTTTTTTATCTCAAATACACATGACTACACACACTCTGAGTCATATCAGACAGAGTAAGTTGTGCCCAACTTTCTCTGCTTTATTAACAAAGAAATTCAGGTGTTTCTGATGACAGGTTTGAACCATTTGTGCCAAACCAGTTGGAAACATAAAGGAGAGAGAGTTGGCCAGTACTGAGGCTGTCTAAAGAATGCCCAAAGGTCTGGTAAGGAGTTTAAAGAGTTTAGATCAGTGGGAATCAGTCTATTAACTCCTTTGGAGTTTGGATTAGGTTTATGAGAGCAATTCATTTCCACCCTAAACAAGTCTGCCTGTTGCAGAAATGATCATTATACTTAAATGATTTACAAGAAAGCATACTGATGAATAGCAGCTTAAATATTCTCTTGATATAAAAGTTGCATGAGTTTCTTCTTTTTGAGACAAATAGTTAATCACATTTGAATATTTGGACCATATGTGCTGCAATATAGGAATATTTGATTGCAGAGCTGATCGGGACCTTCGATTTCTGAACACAGAAATCTGAAGTGCACAGGTTCACAAGAGAATGCAACTACACTAAACATTAGTTGATTTTTCTAAGGAAGCAACTCATTTCTTTTCTGCAAAATGTGAGAGATTTTTGTGTGGGGAATATATCTGACAAGGGAAATATGCCAGAACAAAAAGGCCTACCCACCCTTTATCATCCACCAGCTCTCTCAGCCAATTTATCAACTCTTGTTTATAGAAGATTGTTTTTGCTCATAGAACATTGTTTTTCCTCAAATGAAGAAGACCTTTTCAAGCATTTGGTTCATCCTTGTTTCATACGTTCAGCATTTTTGTTCTGTTAAACTGTACATTTTAGCCTCCGGGTTGCACAAATTTTTGTGCGTTCAATAAACTAAACCAATCTAAGTTATTACTCTTGGATTACACAGTTTCAAGACCACAATGTTGCTATTGTGTCTTACCCTGGGAAATAATAGGGTTTTCGTACATTCAGTGCAGCAACAGACAACTGTGTTCTCAAGAGAGCTACACTTAAAATGGCCACTTAGGCTTTCAAGCTGATGTTACTGTTCTGCTGGGTCTGAATCTTTGAAATCAAAACATATTTAGCAGTGTCCAGATCTGATTGTGTAAACTATGAAAATGAAAAAACAATCTGTGCTGCACTCAGCCACGGTATGACTGCAAAAATCTCAGAATAGAATAGAAAAAAAAAAAAAAGAGGAGGAAAAAAATAATGCCTTAAATAGGCTTTACTGGCCATTAAACTTGACGTGAGCTGTTTAGACACACACATTCTCACGGGTGAGTGATATGCAGCTTCTCTACAGCCTATGGCTAGAGCTGCTAATAGACACCAGACACACCTCTAGATCTAAAAGGCTTTGCAGTAATCCCATGAGGATCTCTCACCTCCCGTCTCAGAAATTTTCTCCGTCTCATATTGCATTTTCTTTTGCTATAATGTCTATTTTAAAATCAAGCAACATTGCTTGTGTTTAAGTGGATTGATCCTCTGGGTAACATATGTATAACAAATCACTGAGAACCCGTGGGATTATTTTAGCAACTTTGTTCAAGATAGCTAACCAAAAAATAATCATAATAAATCAACAGATTAAGATATACAGTAAATTTAGCCTTACAGCTTGATAGGGAGAAAGTGATTCTAGCAAAACTAGTTAAGTGGCTCCATAGGACTCATGGAAGATATATTCTTGAAGACTTCAGAGAGGAAGAAAGGTTTAACAAGCACTCCTTGAAAAATGTGAGTGCCTGCTACGACTTATTTCTTTCTGTTTACACCTTGTTTGCTGGGTACTGTTTTCCTCTCCTGCAATTGAGTCAATAATCTTCATACAGACCAAATGAAGAAGGCCTTAAATATCAATAGGCCACCCAGATAAAAAGCAGCAGTAGGTGGATTTACATGATCTGCCTCTGGGCTGGGCATTTAAGACTTTCTTACAGACCTACGTACCTCCTACTACAATGCTGTGTATGAGTGACTGGTATCATTCTGTGCCTTCCTGTTAGTTGTCATTACCATCATTTTCTTTTTCATTCTCCTTCCTACATGTGGCATAATCTTTAAAACACAGAACATGCACACTAACTCCTTAGGACACTTTCTGACTAGTGACTTCCTTGCCTGACTCGCTAGTGCATCTTTCTACGCTGTGATCAACTTGAACTAAAATCACTGAACTTTGATAGAAAGTGAGAACACTTGGCAATATGTCTCTACGTTTGGATTTTCCACTTGATATTGAGGGAAATTTAAAAACAGACAAAATTGCCTATTTACTGTTTCAGACTAGACAAGAAGGAGGTAAAATCTGTTATTCAAATGTGAATTTACTCACTTCTCTTTGCCCTTGACTACACTTGTTGATTTCCCCCATTATATGTATAAAGAAGTAAAAAAATATGGCATACCTAATTTTAATGAGCAGCAACTGTATACATTAAAGCCAAAATGGCTTATTCATCAGTCAGCCCTTTTTTCATCATAGTTGGATGGAACTCAGTAACATCTGCAGTTTCATTTGCATTCTCATATCCATTTCTACATAAAGAGAAGAGAATGAGATTTGCCATCAAGTGTCTCACACTGGGACTGTTACGCGTTTAATATTTATGGCACTTCTAACTGCATTCTGGAAATATCTGGGAATTTTTTTCCAAACAAAAGCAAAAGATACTTTGTATGAAAATAAAAAAAAGAGTAGTGCTAAAAGGTGGTAGGTTCACTAACTTCTACATTGGTTTTGAACTAGGAAGGATTTTTTGACTGGTTTGACTAAAGAAGTCAAGGACTTTTAAAGCAGCTGACATGAGCAGCAAGGCAAACGATTCCAGGTTTAAATGCATTTGAGTAGTCCTTCTCCACCTACTAAATGTGGCCTGAGGGAAGGGGATGAAAAGCCATAAGATAGAGTGCAGCAAATAAAACCAATAAAAGAAGCAGTATCTATAGAATCGTATTACATACATCTTTGGAGATCTGTAAAGCTCACGAACCACTGCAGCGGCTGAAAAGCAACATTAAGCTGAGGCAGACAAAGATGCCCTCTACAAAGAGAAGCAGAATAAGTCTTGATCAACAAGTTTATATGAAAATCATTTTAGTTTTACTGCCATGGGTGTAGTGAAATTGTCCAGTCACTGTCTTTTTTCAGCTTTTATGAGAGCTGTTCTATAAAATGTGTCATATGAAATCTTCATAAAAAACATCTCGACATTTTATTAGAAGCTCCAGATCTGTCTCCGAAAGGGAACATATCTTGTCCATTCACAAAAATTTCTTCCTGATAACACTTACTTTGTATATGCTCTTTGCCCTCTTGCCTGTTGTTTACCAGCTCTTGATTTTTCCCTTGGGTTAACATACAGTCAACTATTTATCCACAAATATCTTGAGAAGGAATACAAATATCCATCAGGGTTTTTTAATCAACACTTAACCACATGCATTTCTGCTTGATCTCTAGCAGTCATGTTTGAAAATGCCTTGCTAGGAGAACACTTGACAGATTCAGCGGAGACTGGGATGATAACAGGCAAAAGTACTTTTTTATCAAAGGATATGAATGAAAGGTACATTGAGATGTTCAACTGTCTGTTTTCTCCTTTTCTTTCTCTTATTCTTTTCCCCTTTGTGGGCAAAATTATTTCTAAATTCACCAGCACCTTTTGTTCCACTGTCATAGCATTGTTCCCATGGTATTAAGCAAGCCTGATGTTAACCAAAAAAATTCTTTCATTAAGAGTTTAAAGGAGATCTGCATGGTGCCAGACTGTACTGCATCTGTCTAGCCGAGGTTGCTGTGCCATGCTCTATAGCATCTGGCACTGGCCACTCAGAAAAAGGATGGTGGATTAGATGGATCATGGATGTAATCCACTTTGACAAGATCTATGCTCCTGTGACTCAAGGAACGTAATCCAATTATTCAAAGGAGCAGGCACACCATATTTAAAAACACAGTCTTTTGTGTTAAGTTTTCACATGAAGCAATATGATAAATGCAGTATGTGTTGTATTTAAAGAATGTGTTAATGAGACATCTTTGCTCAGTCCTTATTTAAAATTTGCTTTAAACATGAATTTGTGTGTGTTTCTGCTAGGATTTTTGCTAAAAGGGGAGAATAGCTAAAATATAACTCCTGCCCCCAGACATATATTACAATGTTTGATGGATCACAGTTTTAATGATAAAGCTACATTAAAGAGGAAAACACAGATATAAAAAATTTATTTCTGCATGATCCTGATATTGTTTTAAGACACTTAGCCCTCTCCACACCTAACTCTAAAGTGCAGCAGAGAATCCTGGTTGTTAAGCTAAATGTAGAAAAAAACCTTTTGTTTTATGTCCTTGTAGCTTTTTCTTTTCTTTTTTTTTTTTCCAAAAAAAATTATGTATTTATTAAGGTTGCAGTCTGACCTCATGCCTTAATTAACGGAGGAAAAACTTTCAACAGTGAGTGGATTCTCTGTGACCTGACAAGGCATGTAGCCTGATTATATTTTTCATGTGGTTTGGAAACAGGAGGGTGTGTGGATTCCCCAATGTTTGGTGGTGCAGTGCAAACTGCATGACTGTAGTGCAAATCGCAACTTCAGAGCAGGAACTGAGAATCTCTCTTACCCTCCACCCTCATGAAATATCCAACTGAATTATCAAATACAGTTGGCGTTGGCAAACAAGTTATTGGGAGAAGGGAGGGGGTGGCCAGGAATAGGAAGAAGGAAGGATAACAAACAGTATGAGTGCTTCCATTATTTTCCCTTAGAAAATGAAGCTACATAGTGAAGCATCAACCACCATGGGTCATCAGATCATCAGCTAGTTTAATCCTTGATAATTCTTTGAGCACTTTAAATCAGCTATGAATTGGGCCCTTGACTTTAGTATCACTGGGTCTTTTTTCATGCTATGTGAATGATTTGTGATTTTAGAGGCACAGAGTAGCAGATACTCATAACTATGTCTGTGTACAGCTCAATTTAAATTGTTTCTCTCTATTCCACAGATATAGCTCTCTGAACCCACCATTCAGCTGGTTCTTTTGTACTTTGCCATACATTGCTTGCTCTATTACTGCTTTTTCGGGGTTAATTCAAACAAAGGAAAACTTCTTCTACATTCAAATCCCACCTTAAAGTTCACCTTTATCAGAAAGTTAGTAAGCTGATAGACAACTAATAATGTCCGTAACAAGAGCTGGTTTGAGACTTTCTAAACATTACAGTAGCAAAATATGCATGATTAAATACTGTGCTATCAAAAAGGATTTGCCAACTTAAAATGGTATGTCTAGTGATATAACAACAGCACTGAGAGAAAAAGATTTACCATTATTAAAAAGCATCTATAGTAAATTCCCCTCTGCATGGGGGAAAAATTAAATGGCAAATCAGTGACTTGTTTCTGGATATCCCATATGAGCCATTTAACTAGCTAGATATACACAGTTCATTACTTGCAATCTGTGGGTCACAGCTCTTTTGATTGTAGTCCCAGCAGTAATATCTTGTAATAAGGTGTTATACAAATTGATCTAATGAATAACAGAGAATACTTGAACCAAAGCTGAACCTCATGAACGTCTTTCTCTTTTGAAACATTCTTTTGAACCCATTTAAAGGCACCCTTACATTACAAAGCATAATGTAAACTGCCTACTTAGAGATCAGGAACCTAACACTATGAGAAAATAGTGGGGTATTTTCTTCACATTTTAGATGTGCATTGTTACCACTTCCATCAGGCACTGATGAAAATCACTCAAAAATATCCATAGCATTGACCATTCACTGCCTAAGTCTTTTGGAATAAAATCAAAACTGCTACTGAGATAATGCAGCTAGCAGAAAGATCTGAGCTACAACTGACTCCAAGCATCTTTGGAAATCTTTCCTCATCCATAAAGTCCCCTAAACAAAACTAGTAATGCTACCTACAGTGGCATCACCTCGCTTGATCATTATTATAGTCCTTGTTGCCCCATCTGCCTGATTTCATTCTTGTGTACAGAACAGCAATCTGGGATATAACCAACCCTATGACTCCTCAGTGTCGGGGGGGGGGGGGGGAGACTCCCCAGTTTGAGGCTTATATTAAATTCTAACCCAATCTTCCTCAAAAGCCTGGTATTTTGTGAATGGACAATTTTCAAAGATATTGTACATTCAGATTTTGCATTGATTTGCATCTCAAATTCATTTTCATTTATAAGATTGTACTGATACCAGTTGGCCGGAAAAAGATTGTTAGCTTTGCAACACAGATGGAAAAACTTGATTTATGTGAGACAAATCAAATGTTGAGCAATTAATTAGATCACCCTCTTTCTCCCCCATCTCCTTTTGCAATTATCAGCTTTACCTGAACAAGTTGATGTCATACCTTCTGGATTCTCATTTCTAAGAAGAGCCTTGGCTTGGAAAGTGATAACCCTACTTAATCCTACATGCTTCAGCCCCTACTCCTTTGTTTTTACACCTGTGTATCTAACTAGAGATCTTATCTTCTTACAGCCTTCAGCTTCATGTTGATCTATCCCTTACTACACAAGTCAATTCTTTCTTGACAGGCATCTTCAATCATTTTGTACTAATAATTCTCTAGATGAAACATATGACATAGAAGACACATGAATAATTGTGAAAACTTTGACCATGGATTATAAGTTCTTTAGACTTCCCATAATCCATCCCTTACTACTGCTAATAAATTCTTTTGGATTCCATGATAATATTGATGACTTAAATTTCATGGTGATTGGTAAGGGTAATGCAAGTGTAACAGGAGACATGCTAGACAAAAATGAAGTCTCCTACATATCTGGTATGCTCATTGCCCCCCAGATTTCCATTAAAATGTTGCTTGTGGGATCCCTTCTCATTAGGTTCTTGTAGGGAAGCAGAGATAGAAATAAATGCCAACTAGCTGTACACATGCGTAACCACCAGAGACAGTAGTGCCTGTTTAATATATTGCAACCTTATATATAGTATTAAAGGGTACTGTAATCTATACAAACACATATTTCCTGTCTCAGCATGCTGGGAAAGTCTCTAAGGGAATCCTGTCAGGAATAACCTTTGTTTTGTTTTAAAACTTCATTCAGTTTGCAAATCTAACTGCTAGAGGTGTTCAAGGAGAACAGACCATTATAATTCAATATTCTTTTCTTGCCGTTATCCAAGATTGCTGCTTTGTTATTCAGACAATATATCTTATTCCTATGGAAAAGCATTGAACTTCCAATGCAAATTTAACATTGTGTTTACAGTCCAGGTCTAGAATCTTAAGGCTGCTGCAGAAAACAATGAAACAGTTCCTAATGTAGTTTCCTCTTCTCTTTGGCCATGATAAATAATTACATCATGATAAAAAGGCTCTTGAGCCAATGGAATTTTAACCTTTTTTGGAAAAGTTGTTTGCAATGCAATATGTTTACACAAACTAAAGAGTTCAAAGCTAGAGTTTGATTCCTCACCCAGATTTCTCAAAGCTCTGTGGGCAATAACTATTGCAAGAGGCAATCTCTGCTGCTCAGGCATATCACTGCTGTATCATCTCATGTGTCTAAAAAAGCAGGCTGGTAAGAAGTTCATTCAACAGGGAGTTCATCATTAGTGGGGCAAAGGAAGTAAATATGCATGCACATGTTGGCCTTCTGAATGTGAGCTGTTCCTGTTCTTGTACAATGTGTGTGCCTCATAACAAATCTTCCTGCTCAGAGATCTTATTCAGTCAATGACAACTCTCTCTCAGAGAGCTTTAAGATAAACACCTGTGGAGGAAGAAAGCAAAATGGCTGGGGAAGAAAATTAAAATATTCATTGTTACAAATTTGCACTACCTACCACTAATAACTGAGGGTGTCACTTTGATAAGAAGGCAAACTACAAAGCCATTTTCCTGGGTATGAGTATAATTATAAGAATGAAAATGTAAACCAGTAAGACAGTTCCCAATAACTGGAGGGTGGATCACCATGTCTTACAGGTCACACTTTTGATTACCTGTGCCTTTTCCCCTCCCCCTTTCCTTTCCCTTTCTAAAGAGCTGATCTAACAGAGCTGTAAGAGAAAAGGAAAGAAAGTAAGAGTAAGTTAAAGCAGTGTGACTAAATGAACTTGGCAGAAGTCCAGAGGACCTGATATCAGAGTGGGGAGAACAGAGGCTCTGATGGCTGCAGGCTCTGCTGCTGCTAAGGCAGGTCATCTATCAGCCAAACAAGACAGTTTTAACGGATGGCTTATAATGAGTTCACTGCCAAAATTTTGTGGGTGGGACGAGGAAGTGCTTGCGGCACTGATGCTCTGTTATGTCTTCTGTTGGACTCAGCATGAGCAGCAGAGGGCTGGGGGCAGTTGCCAGCCAGGCGTGCCCTTCCCTGAGGCTGGGGTCGGACACGGTCACTTAATTGTCAGCAGATGAACATGATGAGCAGGAGGCTCATAAATTCTCGTCATTGGTGCAGTTCCATTATTAATGTTGGCAGTAAACATCCATTCAGAAAAAAGATTAGTCCACCATAAAGCTCTTTAGAAACCTACTCCTATGTGCATGGCTGTCGTCTGACTGATCACAACAAGCAAGCCCTGGCTGGGCTTTCTAAATACACCAAAGAAGCATTCCTAACAAGCACCACAAGGACAAGGTGTTTTGGTCATAGAAATTTTTCAGCTCTCACAAGCACAGACTTACTTAAGCACATCAACTTTCCAATCTTACATCCAAATAGAGGCTTTCTGCACTTAATATAGCTTTACGTAGTGCCTTTTGTGCTTTATAAAATATAGCAGCTGAATACATTCATGTTTTAGTGAGGATATTGCTTATGCTATATTAACCCTTTTTTTCCTCTTTGAAACATAAATATTGTTGCAGCAAAGGCATTTTGCTAACACTTTTATAGTAATATCTACAAAAATCACTGTGTTGAGCAACTATTATCCTATGGTGGCCTAACTTTTGAGTCAGTAACAATTTTTGTTGATATCAAGCACAAAAAGCTGCCTGAAATGCAACACATTTTCTCCCTGTTTACAATAGCTGTGAAGCTACTTGTTCTTTTTCTAGTTTATAGAGTTTATCTCACACCAAATCTCAGTTATAATTATTTTTATAGCTTAGCTGCAGCCTTCTGAAGATAGGGAGCTAACCAATTTATTGTCTTTTTCTCCCCACTGCAAAAGAAAGGCTATTTTACTCCTTAAACTGTTTTCCAAAATCCTTATTTCCAGCAGCAACCAGTTATTCCTATGCTATATAATTTCCATAGCAACAGTGCTTACCATGAGAAACAAAGCCCTAATAGACTGAACTGTGTAGAATAGCCTGCAAATGTTAAAAGAAAGGAAGTAACCTGTTGCAAGTAATTTTCTAAACCTATAAATCATCCCCACAACTATCTTTCTGGGAAAGTGCATGGTACATTGAAAGTTTCCCTGTTTTTAGCAGGAAACACAGGCAATGAGACAGTATGGGTTTTCACCCACTTTCATTTACAATATATTTCATTTTCAAAATTACTTATGCAACAATGTATCTACCTATTAAAAAGCTGCTGGTTTGTAGAAACTAAGATTATTTCTTGCTAATTACTAACTTTGAAAGAAAGCAGTATTAATATTAATTCCTCAGAGCAAAACTTCAGTCAATCTCTGAAGGCACTCGTGCAATTCACATTATGTCTATATCAATTCAAGCAAATAAAAAGGGACTTCTTACATCCTCAGACCTTCTTCTAACTTTCTCATTGGGGATCCCAACTTTCAACTCCCTAAGTACAGAGTAAAGTTAATATGTGAGCAGGACCACCACAGTGCATTCTTTGTCCGGCTAGAAAATTAGGTAACTAATTACATAATAACTTTATTCATTTCTGGGAGTATCAGTAGTAAAGGATCCATTTTCACTTTCTCAGTAACTTTCATGGCAATTTTTTCTTGCCTGAAGGTTCAGAGACTGCTTTTGCTTTCTACAAATGAGCAGGCTGTGCATTAGGGACAAAGGATTTAGCAGGAAGAATGTTGTTAATGTGGCCAGCTCAAAGTACGGTGCAACTGAAAACGTGATGCTGTATTATATCTTGAGTATTAAGTTGTCATTGTTTCCACTGCTGAAATCTCCAAGCTGATGATTTGTTTCCACAACCGTTATCCAACTTGATGTCTTTGTACCTTGCTTTGGTTTCCCAATGCATGATCGCTACTCTGTGCTGAGGTTTTTTTGCTTCACAGCAGTCTCTCTTACTTCCTTTCTTTGTTTTTCCCCTATCCCTGATACCACCCACTAGCTTGCTTCCAGCTGTAATCTCAGAGGGAACAGACCAGTTGCTCCCTTCCCCATCAATCCTCTGAGCATCTTGATCCAGTGCCAGCAGATGTAGGAAGACTCATGATGACCTCCTTCAGATATCCTGAGTTGCTCCTCTGGTCCCTTGGTTGTAGGAACAGACTGTTCCTGTCCCATTTACAGCATTACAAGAGATATGCAGAGGTGGCTAGGGAACTTCTCACTCTCAATACATATCCACACAGGGCAAGGGACATCTCCCCTAAGCAAACATGACTCAGAAGGCATAAGACATAGAAAATGCTATAACTCATACTATGCAGCAGTAGTAAAGGGGCAATATTCATTCACTCTTCAGACTAGAGCCACATTCAGTTTCATGAGGAAATACAAGCAAAACAGGTTTTTCCTCTTAATGACCTCCAATGGAATCAAACACCTGAGAATAACTTGGTAAACAGAGGGCAGAAGAGCACCTTTTCCAGGCAGTCCAAAAGACTATAATAAGATTTGCGCAATGTACTTCCCACACACTGAGGCTGGGATACAGAGACCTGAGCTTTGGCACCCAAGAACATTTTACAGTCTCTCATGTTAATCAGTAGAAAGAAACTAAACCTGCTTTAGTGAAAAACAAACAGAACAAAATTAAAAGAAATCACTGCCATTTTTAAGAATGAACACAAACCTTGGCTGTGGCAGTTCAGATTTTAAGACTAGTTTTGAGCCTCACAGGGTCCCTCCCCTCTTTCCAATGTTGAATGAGTTACATTATCTCAATTCATTTGCCACTTTTTACCATCCTTACCTCTAGGGTAGGTTTTGTTCCTTAAACAATCTTTTCTGTAAAAAAAGTCAACAAAACATCCATGAAAACTATATCTTAAAATACACAGAGGCCCTCAATAACAGCCATTCACATCAGCACCATTTTCTTTGCCTTCGTCTAAACCAACTGCCACAACACGTTTATTTTATGAAGGGGGATATTTGGCTTGCAGATGTCCAGTCAATGTCTACGTCAATAGCAAAATGTTTTCTCCAAACTCTGACATTTGGATCTCAAATACCAAGACATTCAAAATTCAGTATTAATATTCATGAACTTCTTTCAGGTAACCCTTTGCCTACTGACATACCTACCGACCTTGTGGTAGGACTACCAGAGTACTCTATTCTTTCCTTGTATTTTTAGAAATGACTTTTGACATTCCAGTGCATCTGGAAAAGGCAGCCTGGCTTCACCAAAGGTGTCTTATTCCCTTTTTGTATGTGTTGCTCTGTGTGCTGCAAGGCCTTGGGTAACTCCTTTTTCATGGTTGTATACCTGCCCATGTTTGGATGGGGTTCTTGACCATGAGGGTGTGATTAAAGAGTGCAGAGACTGTCATCTTAGAGTGACATTCTTGATCACTGGCAAGTTTATAGAGGAACAAGGTGCAGTTAGGTTTAGGCATAGAGCAAAGAGTGTGTAGGCTGACAGGGAAGAGGAGAACAAAGGGTGCAATATGTGGAGAGAATACACAGCTTCTGCCTGCCCGGCCCCTGCATCTTATCGAGAAAGCAGCAGGAGAGGCACAGAAGGATCGCTATGCCAAGACCCCCCTGAGCAGCCCTTCCATGGAGGGCTATGCTGAAGTCAGCTCACTGTCACAGAGAAGTTTTCAGCATGACAAACAGCTGAAAATTAGCAAAAGATTAGGCAAAGAGAGGAGAAGCATGAAACAACATACAGACAAAGCAGCTGAAGTAATATTTGCTACACAATGCAACAGTTCTCCTCAGACTTCTCTCCCTGTGCAGATCAGTAACATAGTGAAGATAGGAAAGAGGATTCACATCAAAATACCTTCAACATTGTTTTTTTACCAAAATCTTCTCTTCCCCTTACCTACTGCACGTTAAATGACTTCCCTAAAGACCTAAGAAAAAAAGGACGAGATAACTGTGGACAAGCAAGTGGGCAGAACTATTATTGATATTTCATAAGGGCAAATGGAGACTCAAGGGTAAAGATCTTTGTTTACTGATTTTCAGGGAAAGAAGAAAAAAACAACAGTCTGAGATGGAACAAGCTTTCTATCATTTTTTTCTGCTTTGAGCAATACCGCTTCACTGGCTCTGTGAAATTCTACAGGTTTCATCTCAGAAAAAGTGAAATCAGTACTTCTTCCAATGCATGTGTGTACACACACATGCATATTCTACATGTATGTCTAGCATACCCACAGGTGACACCACAGTGCTGGTAACTGAACGGTTATAAAACCCAACCCAAGGGCTTGCAACCTAAGTAGACAAGACAAAGAATGAAGAGGATTAGATTTCCCTTGGGAAATTCCCAGAGCTGAAAGTAGATGGAGGCTAGGAGCCCATTACGAACAAGTATCTTATGTGCTTGAGCTCTTCTTACTCCTCTGTAAGCATTCACTGAGCATTAAAGACAGGATGGGGACTACATGGACCTTCGGTTTGATCTAGTGGAGCTGTTCTCTTCTAGTGACATAATTCCACTTTCCATCTCTGTTTCAGAGACTGTTTCTGGCTCTTTAGTGATAAGTGGTAAAAAAACGCTGAGGGAGCCCACCCTCTCTTAATGCTGTAGTTCAGACAACTACATTCGGAAATTTTGGCCTTAACTGTTCATAGTGGTAGACTGTTGGTTGCATAAAAGGCAAGATCTACCAGTATGGTTTACTGGCCTGCTGACACATCAGAAGCAGCACACGGTATGCATCTTACAACATGCTTCTTGCTGCTTTCCAAAGTTCAGCACATCCTTCAGCTGAATACCAAAAGTCAGATTTAATAAATGACCTGAGGGTCAGTAGTAGCTGAGTTCTTAGTAGTAGCTAGAGGGCCAGGTTCACTGGCATCCATGCAGGCTTGCTGAAAGGCAGGTCTACTACCTACGAGTCGCTGGTTTCTCACTTTGTAATTCAACTTTATTCCACATTACTGTGTGGTTTAGTTGTTGGTCTCACCTGTTAGTATCTGCTGGAATTCCTTATCACAAGCTACAGATTTCAAGCAATGAGTGAGCCTAGAAGTGATAATGAGATAGCAGCATTCATTGTCCTTGTCCGCCTCTGCTCCCTTTGATGTCGAGGAATGTTTCATCCCAGAAAACAGTGGAGCAATTTGGTTCACTGCAGATGCCACTTCTGCTCTGAACAGGACCCTCCTTTTCTTTCCTCACCCCAGCCTACATCGGCCCCTGAAATGCTTTTCAAAATCCCCGTTCCCCACAGTAGCACCCCCATACCTGTCCTGTCTCCAAGCTACTGGCAGCTCCTGCTTCATATTGCTGTTTCTTTCTGTGCTCTCAGTGAAGTGGGAGTCAATTCTGCATGGCAAGGGCTGCTTAGATCAAAGAAGCAGCCCTTCACCAAGCAAGTCAATAAACTCCCCAGATTTTCTTTCCAACCGAAGAACCAGTCCCTCCAAATCAGTAGTCAGCTCCTTGACAGTGCTCCACTCAAGAATACATAACATTTTTAACACATACCAAATTTCCAACATGATGAGGTCTGCAATTAGTTCTCCCTATAGCATCCTGCTTTCATTACCTAAGTTTTCTGCATTTGTACTTCCAACTACACTTTTGTTACTTGATGACTTAAAAAAGAACAGTTTCAAACAATATTAAATAGCCTCAGGTTACCACTTTCACCCTAACAGAAACAACTCTGCAAATGTGAAGAGAACATAAGTAACTGAGAAATATTTTTATTTTTAAGTAAAAATCTCTCATTGCTTTTTTTTGTTTGTTTTCCAAAGGAACTTACTGAGGATAAACTAAGTTGTAAGGCATGGTCAGGGGGATGAATATTGGAGGCAAGACTGTGCCACTAACCACTCAGTGCTGGCTAAAGGCAATATTAAATAGGACTAATGAGCTTGAGTGAGTCAAATGACCTTTCATCATTTGCTATGAACAGCTTTGTTCCTATGATTTAGTTGGCTGCTCAGTAAAGGTTGTGCAGCTCATTTGCTGTATTTTTTATACCAGAAATTAATAAATGAGGCCACAGGGTTCTGCATCTATTTGGTGACCCACTGGTAAGCAGCTTTAGCTACCTGCCTACTATTTGAATGGAGGCTTGCACTGCTGAAGCCTTTCAGTAGCATCGTAAGGAGCAATACATAAAGCCACACAAGAGTGTCAATCACACCTTCAAACAGCTTGTTCCACAGATAGTTGTGTGTCCCCCAGCACCTCCATCTTCTCAAAAAAATGCTGTATAGCAACACACTGATAAAGTATACAGGAACTGGCTTTCACAGAGATTTTTTTTTTTTTCTTTTTCTTTTTTTGGTACAAAACATGCCTGCAAACAGGGAGAAAAAGGACATATTAAACTCTGGGTATATGAATTCAGTATGATCTGAGCAATCTTAAAAAAATAGGAGAGAGAAAGGATTTCAAACAAGTTGCTGCCCTGTCTTCACTGTTCTTCTCAGGATGGACAAAATGGCCAAACTGTCATCTAATACTGTCTTTCAAAATACACAGTTCAGTATTCTCCATTATATGTAAATATTACTTTTCTCTGTCTTGAAGAGAAGGAAAAGAAGACACAGGTAATACCTTTTTGGAAGCATGTCTCATTTAGCCAGATTTGCCCAGAGATCTGACCATCCTTCAGGTATACTTCTTAAGACCCTGGCATCCTGATTATTTAATCTGTGTTGCTGCTGCTATCTGGCCTATACATACAGGTGTCCCTCCCGAGGGGAGAAATGTCTGTGGGCGATAGGGACAAGTGCTTGTGCAGGTCTCACCCCTGCACAAAACTGTGGTCCAGTGGTTCTGAAGCTCTCCCCTGGTTAGATGCAGCTATTTTTAGAGGACAGTGATGAAGAGAAGGGATTTGACCATGTCTGAGGAGGTTTGACAAGCTGTAATTGCTTTTTAATCTTTTAACAATAGATGCTTGAAATTATGTATATGTTTAAGTGATCTGCTGAATTTGGGCTACGGTTGAAAATCAAGCAAATGCCTTGGAAGGATATCTCCATAGATGAGGATATTAGCTACATAAGGCTGGAATAGTCAGGCCACGATGCCTCAAGTTCTACTGCATATCTCTTCTGTTTCTCACTGTTTCCCATCTAAATTTTAGAACACATTTTCAGGTTTTTTTTCCCTAAATATCTTCTCCTGTAAGTGATACCAGAAATTCCTACCATGACATGCATATGCTACAGTGATACATATCTTTTGTTTCCCTTTCTCTTGGTTACCAGCATGGGCTTTTACTTTCAGTAATGCTGTTCTCTCAGATGATGATAATGTAAATGGATATATGCCCTGAAAGGATAAATAATGGTACTGACACATAGCAGCTGATTGACAGGAACTTTTTAAGTGCTGTCATATGGCTGGCATGTCACTTAGTGATCAAATTCTTCTACTGCCAGTAAAAATTACATTGATGCCTCGTGCAGATTTTAGCCTCTCCATAGCACCATAGCTCCATTCACAGAATCTACTATGCATCTCAAATGTTTAAAAAGATTGGATAAGGAAAGCTCCTGTGCTTGCTTGACTTCTGCTCCATATTTGTGTCAGCTCTGCCTGCAGAATAACAGACACCTCTACTGGCCCACAGGCACGTTCAGCAATTTACATGGAAACATGCAGAGAGTGGGGTCAGCTGGACACATCATAGTAATACATGGGCCCTTCCAAATTTTTTATTAGTACAAGATACCCAGCAGATACCCTTTTAGAAGCACTTTTTTTTACTTAAGAGCATGACTAAATACAGAATCCTGACATTAGTCTGCTGAAGGTACTCAAAGAAACTTGCTTACATCATCATAGCTCAATCTGGTCAAGGAGGAAGAAACTGTGGTTCCATCTCACTGTTAAGACAGCATTCAAGAGCTCAGGTTAATACAAACTGCAATTATGATTACTTTTAATTGAAGGCTTCTTTCTTGGACCAAAGCCACTGCCTTTCTTTTTAAGGATACTAAGTAGTCTGAGATATTTTGCCTAAAATAATCCACAGTCAAATCACTACCATAAAGAAGGCTGAATTTAAACTGGCTTCCTGATCATGACAAGACAAGTATTTAAATACCAAGTACATACACCATCAGCCCAGGTCATCCTGGTCATCACTTCATTCACTTAATATTGTCATATTCTGTGCTGCAGGGTTTGTTGAAGAAGCTGATTGAATTGAACAAGTTGGGGCCACCCATACAAGTTGTGCAAAGCTGCAGGTCAGTGCAGAAGAAAGGTGCTATACCAACAAGCAGCAAGGAGCATTCCTGCCCCAAGAAGAGTGTGCACACCAGCATGGACTTGGTATGCTGGAACTGGGGAGTTGCACCCTCCCTCCCTCTCCATGCTCACTTTATTTGTGAGAGGCATATCAGAGCTTAACAGTCACTGTGGGAGGGAGAGAAAGAAAGCAACTAGACAAGAAACAGAGAGTCATTTGCGGATGGCATGAAGCAGTAGCAGGTAGGTAAAGTCTGAACACAGATGGACTGTTTCAGAGGCAGTTCTCATTCCTAAACCATTGGCACTGAGGGTGCAAGAGAGGTGGAAAGCCAGTGCCACGCAAGGCAAAAAGGCAGTGCTGTGGAAGACAGTGTCTGAAGACATTGAGGGAAGGAGGGGAGGGCAGTGATGTCGTGGATCTACTTCACATATTGGAAAAAAACAGCAGTAATCAGCACACACAATATCTGGTGAGCTGGGATTTGATGATACCAAAGGAAAAAACAGTGCAGAGGTGAAAGGAGAGAAAGGCGTAAAGAATTTTAGCATTGGGCAAAGCAGAGCGTCAGCGTGTACACAGCACAGAGCAGAGGTAGATCAGGCAGAGGGGAGATTGCAGAACTGACATGTTACCTATTTATGCTCAGTGTAGAAATACAATACAGTCATCAGCTAATTCTTAATCTTATCGTCTTATTAACTTTCCATCTAATTACATGATACCAAAATCGGAATTATCAGAACGTTTATGCATTACAGATTTGTTTACTCAAGGTTCCCTACAGCAAGCTGCAAAGGAATTATTTAAAAAATTTGAAGTGAAACACTGATTAAGAAATCTTTGGGAAATAAAGTCATGACTTAAGGGAACAAAATCCACTTCAGGGAAGCTCTGAAGAGCTGGCAGTCATCAGATGTGTTAAAACCTGACTCAAATTCAATAAAGTTTTCATGAAATGAATGCACCTGTTCTGGAGCAGCTGAATGCTCACAGAAAACTTTGAAAAACATTCAGTTTAGATGGAGTTCTGCCAAATGGCCTATATTTCATCTTTCTCCCATTTTGACACATTGATATAAAAAGCAACATCTTTGCTTCTGAGAAGTTTATCTGTCTCTTCTGCTGCTGATTACCCAGATGAAATCATATTTCTCTGTGATGACAATAATTTTACTAGAACTACATTTGATGCTGTAAACAACAGGGAATTAGTCACAGAAGCTGAAGACCTCTTAAAAAGCAAAGTGTTTTCATTCAAATGCTCCCCTGTGATGAAACCGTGACAGTAAAAGATCCAAGATTATAGTTAAACAGAACTGTCCTGACATGAAGAAAAATATTTTGTGACATTTTCCTGGAGGGATCCATTTTCCATCCAGTAAGTCATACATGATTCAAAAATGGACTAGAATGTTTTGAAAAGAATACATAAGAAAATATAAGGATATATGTTCCTAAGAATAATCAACTTATAAAAATCTGCTTTTCATCCAGTGCTTCAACATATGAAATACATGAGAAATAAATGACAGAAGAAAAGAAATAGTAAAATATTATTTTTCAGATTAAAAAACATGCTTCACTTCCACTAAGAACAGAAAAATCTTAATCTGTTCTTTCAAAACTTGTGTGTGAAGAACATTTGCCCTTAAAAGGTAGAGAAGGAAATTAAAAAACCTGGACACCTGCCCCTTAGGAAGGCAACATTTGGTGGTAAGCTAGTAGCATCTTGGCATCCCTCCCTGTCCCAGCCATTTGAGGATGTGTTCCCTCCTCACCATGCAGGCCACCAGTCCATTGTCAATCCCTTTCTATATCATCTCAGTCTTCCCCCACTTCAGAAAGTAAGTGCAAAGTAAGTCTAGCACCTACAAAACCAGCCAGCCTGCAAACACAAGCTGGTCCTCCTTACACACAGGTATCTACCACTTCCCTGACAAAACAGTGGAGCAGTCTTCTAAAGAAGGGATTTCCTCTACTTCAGCAATGAGTATAGGACTTCCCCAACATCTCCTTCCCCCCTCCCCAGGCTGACTACCACAGACTTTCTCGGCACAACCATCCAGTCACTGAGGCTCACTCTTACTGCTGGGGTGCTTTGTAACCCTTTCCCAATGGGTGGTGTCAGTGAGTCTGTCCCATCAAAATGTCACTCCTAATTACCTCTCTTCTCATCTAGTTCAACTTAAAGGCAATTTTTCTTCTGAAATGCATTACCTACATGAATAACGGTCGCATGATCAGGCCAAAGCTTGATACAGCAAAAAGCAAAAAGATTTGCACTGCATCAGGGCTACAGTCCTTCTCAGAAACAATAATAACCACTTTACACAGAAATAGATGCTCTCCCTCCCTAGTTGAGACAGTAAATAAGCTCTACTGAAGTCAAAGCAATAAATATGTTTTGAAATTTTGATAAGTACTTTCACAGCAAGTTTTACAAATTGATCTCATTTTCTAAAGCACTGCAGACTGTTGAGTTTATTGCCATTGAGCAAAAAGAGTTAAGTGCAGCAGGACTACAGGCCCCCCATTATATGCTGACAACGATGTTTTGACTTCAGTGCTCTCTTCATACAGTGGACAAACACTGAGTTGTCTGCCTGTCTGTTCTGTACTGAAAGTGCATCTGAGGTCTGCAAATACAACAGGTCTAAACCCACTCCAAGCTAAATCACCATTGACTTCCACAGGTGCAAGAGAAGTCTTTATAAAAAGACCTTAAAAGAAGATATAAAAAAACCCTCTTTTCGAAACCTCTTCTACATTCTTGAAAGCTATACAGTTATTCCACAATCCCAATCTGTTTAACAACAGGAGTAAGAGCTGTCTCATCTTAGAAAACAGCTCCTCTCTTCAATTTTTTAAGTGCAGAGCTAAGTATCAAATGCTATCTCTGATGATAAATCGCGAACTGAATCTGGATTTTGACCAGCAGGATGCACTCATTTTACAACTACAGGCCTCTTTTGAAGACATTTGCTCATCTGAACAATCAGGCATGGTCCATTAGAAGCTAAACTTCTATGACATGTAATGTCATACAGGCTAAACTTGTATGACATGAACTAGAGAGAGAGAGATCATTTCACCACTGTGGATGGGTGGGACCATTAGGACACTGTTAGAATTATCCTGTATTTGTATTCTTTATTAAATAGTTTCTAACTCAGTTTGATATAGAAGAGATATCTTCCCTTAATGAATGTTCTGCAAAGCACTCTTCTCCTGCCATGTGCTCTGCTGACCCAAATGAAGTCAGGGATTTCCACACTCCCAATTCAGTGCAGCTACTAGATAATACATGAGAGCTGGCTTTCTTGGTATGCAGTCGTGCCTGTGATGGGGAGATCCCTGCGTATCTAGAGTGAACTGCAATGCTGGAACTCTCCATGCATTTATGTAAGAAGCTGTCATGGTTTAACCCCAGCCAGCAACTCAGCACCACGCAGCCGCTCACTCACTGCCCCCCCACCCAGTGGGATGAGGGAGAAAATCGGGAAAAGAAGTAAAACCCGTGGGTTGAGATAAGAACGGTTTAATAGAACAGAAAAGAAGAAACTAATAATGATAACAATAACACTAATAAAATGACAACAGCAATAACAAAAGGATTGGAATGTACAAAGATGCGCAGGGCAATTGCTCACCACCTGCTGATCGACACCCAGCTAGTCCCTGAGCGGCGATTCCCCGCCCCCACTTCCCAGTTCCTATACTAGATGGGATGTCACATGGTATGGAATACCCTGTTGGCCAGTTTGGGTCAGGTGCCCTGGCAGTGTCCTGTGCCAACTTCTTGTGCCCCTGCAGCTTTCTCACTGGCTGGGGATGAGAAGCTGAAAAATCCTTGACTTTAGACTAAACACTACTTAGCAACAACTGAAAACATCAGTGTTATCAACATTCTTCGCATACTGAACTCAAACATAGCACTGTACCAGCTACTAGGAAGACAATTAACTCTATCCCAGCTGAAACCAGGAGAGAAGCCCGAGAGCCTCAAATTTGCCTCTTTATCCAGCACAAAGGACTGTGCTTATGACACCATTTTAAAGTGCTGTACAGGAAAGAACAAAACCTTTTCCTCCTGTAAATGTGGTAATAAACAGCTTTTGCAAAGTATCTCCCAGATGACTGGTAAAAGCTTGAAATCAGCTTCAATAAACCCTTCACTCATGTTCTAACTGACTTGGCTTTACTACTGCCCCACCTTCCTGTAGTAGAAAAATCTCACTCTGAATTTTAGTTAACCCACTATCACCACTAGCAACAAGAGTATATTTGGTCTATTTATTCATTTCTGAAGAGCTGCTATGGAGTAGCCATGGGAGGGAATTGTAAGCACACCGCTACCGGTTTGCTTGACTGTGTTATAACAGAAATCAATTGTTCCTCTTACAGAAGAGGTCTCAGAGGACAAAATAACGCAAGATCTGAATTGCATCCTAGTTAGTTTTTCTATCTCTGTATTTTTGACAGGGAAATTGAAAATTCCGTTTAAAAAAAGAAAGGACCCACTTGGATTTTCCGCAGACAGTTATGTTTTTACCCTATCTGCCTCACAGGAATGAGGACACCATTGCAAGATTCTTTAACCTTTACAGGTAATATGACATGCAACTCAAAAAACTGAAATTGCACTGTGCCAATAGACTGTAAGCACAAGGAGATTTTATAATTCATTTTTCCATCTGTTTTTGCTACATCAGAGTCCCCTTTAGTTCTTGAATTTCTGGATAGTTGGAGTTTGCAAGAAAGCAGGAATGACAAGACAACTTGTAGAAAATTCGGGGGGGGGGGGGAGGGGGGCGGGGCAGGGGCAGCAAGGGGGAGTGCAGCAGAGCTTCCTGAGTAAGGAGAGAGGGTGGATCTGAGGCTCAATCCTCTTAGCTGAACTAAATCACATCAGCAACACATACTCATACTTGCTGCCAGCTCTACTGAGAGGGTACAAACATAAAAGATAAACCCAAATTACCTTTTATCAGGTTATGTTGCAAAGCTGAGGGAGGGTATTAGGATGATTGGAGGCTTCTCAGAGCACTGCAACACAGTGCTAAAGTACAACATTGCAAATGCAGCAAGCAGAATATTTCTCTCATCTGAATCTAAGGAATTCACTAATCATGTTGCTGTAATTTTCTTTCAAGCTATTGGTAGAATAATTAGATACCTGGGGACCCAGCACTGCCTGTGGAACCAAGAACTTCTGCTGTTATTGGTATGCATGGGGAAAGTGGTTTTCCTAGATACACTTTATTTGCTGGCTTTAAATACTTATATTTACTTGGGAACTGTAAATACTGTTATAAATGGTAAATTGTCATTAGCCCATCTTCCTGATGCATTCCAGATTAAAGCTAATGCCTTTCAGGTGGATGCTATTAAATTAGCCTACCACAACCTGACAGGTATCCTCTAATCAAACATGTATTGTCTTCTCTGCTTAGGGCAACTTTTGTTCCTTCTGGGTAGAAAGATAATCCCATGAGTAGTACAAGTGTTTTCAGATGTGTCAATTTGTGTGGACAAGAAACAAGCAGGAAATGGCTTGCCCCCCTTAATTATTACTACAATTTGTATTTGAGTCAGACTTGTACTAGATGGTGAAACACAGAGTGCTTGATTAGAAGATACTGCTATCTCTACAGACAAACAGAGGGGGACAGAAATACTAACATTTTACAGATAGGCGTTGAAGGACAAAGAATTAGTCTGCCATTAATAACGTGAGAAAAATGTGGCCAAATTAGGACTGAGTCCGGCTCTGGGGCTTTCTAATCTTAACTACCAGATAAGGTCTTTGTACTTTGCACTTTTTCTTTACATACATAAAATTTAAATTGCCAGCTTTGATGGTGCAGCAGAACAAGTGGTGTCAATTTTCTAGGCCTTTTGGGGGTTAAAAACCTTCTTCAGGAGTGTCAACAATTATGTTCATAAAATGGCTAAATTCCCTCCAATGCCCAAATAACTGGCTGTTCCAGAACACTTCAGGACTACTTAAACGTGATCTCAGAGCCACAGATACAGCACTTACAGTTTACCACAATGAAAACTGGATTAGTAAAAAAATACCAGCTGGCCATAGGTTGTTTGTGTTTTTTTTAAATGGGGTTGTGATATTTCTTTCTATTAGAAGACACTGAAATGTGGCTGAAGTGTACTTTCTTCACAACCCGTTATGCATGTGATGGGGTTCATGAGTTTGTGCAGAATAAAGGAGTGTCTGTATTTCCATCTCTATTTGTGGGTAACAATAATTTTTTGCTTCTGTATTTGAGACTTATTTACCAATTACTGCCAAAGAACAATTACATTTTATAATATGAGGTGTTCCTTCATCTGTAGTAAGCAGACAAATATCCTGATGTATTTTCACTAGAATTATCTAACCTAGGCAAGCCAGATAGGAGTACTTTAGTATTGGACGCTCCTCAGACAAAAGAAACAAGCATCTGGACAATGATTTAGTTGCCAGATGTGGATTTTAAACAAGATTATCACACTTTATCTCAAGGGATTGAAATTATTACAGAAATGCATTCAGAACCCAGATCAGTTCTCTAAAGAAAAAGGAGTTACAAGCAGCTGAAATGGAAATTGAAACAGACGAGACATACCACTCCTGAACAGCATTAGTAAAACCACCTCATAAGTGCCCTTTGGTCAAACCACTTCTTCCTGAAGAGTACAAGAAAAAAAAAGAAACTTCATGATCCTTTGAGCTGACACCAAGTTTTTCACAGAATCCATGCACAAGTGAATCTCTGACCATATTGGAAAATTGATTATTTTTTTAATATGTATATACTTAGGCACACACATTCCTACAACTCTGGAGAGTTCAAGTGTGTGCATGTACATGCGTAAAACAGATTGATGAAAACTTTTTACCTGTCAAGTGTGTGAAGGATATCAACCTATGTTCAATAGGAAGTGCTCATTTGCTAGACAATAGTCCCACCAAGTTATTTTTTTTCAGAGAAAAGTAGTTACTTCACTGAAAGTGGGGCTTTTTCATATGTTTTATTATGATCTATTCCATTACTAAGCTTTGCTTGATGCGGCCCACCAAACTTTGCTGTGTTACATCTTTGGTAACCCATACCATTAAGGTACTTCTGCTGTTGTTAGTGTGATTAATAATAAAGTATCTTGGAGACATTTAGGTAAAGGTAAAGGTAGGGTTTGGCTGTGAATATTTTAACAAACAAATAATGTAACAGCCTTACCTTGCTGATTTGAACTAATGAAAACTGGGAGGCCTTCTGGGAATTACTACATTTTGCAAATTTCTAAGTGAACAAGCAAAAGAAGCCATGCTAATGCTTCATAAAATCCACTGTGCTCATTTATTTTTGATGAATATACTTTAAATTATGTGCAAACATTTCATAATAAATTAGTGGATTCCATAAAAAACATGAAGGTAATCATGAAGGCAAATTAGGAGTCTTACACACATATGTTCTTGCTGTAACTTCTCACCAAGAAAATGACACCAAAGGAAAAGAAAAAGGCAAAAACACCACTATTGCTATCAACATAGTAAGTAAGAAACAGCAAAATGTAAAGTGGTCATGCAGTACATCAGCCTCCAAGTCACCACAACATGAAACAAACATAGACACAGACCCTTCTTGCAGGTGCACAGTGAAAGGGCAAGAGGAAACAGTCACAATTTGCAGCAAGGTAAAATCCAGGTGGACATAAGTAAAAAAATAATTGCACCATGGGTGGATCAAGCAATGGAACATGTTTCACAAAAAGGCTGTACAATTTCCGTCACCAGCATTTTCAAGACTCACATGGACAAGGCCCTGGTTCAGATTTGATGTCTTCCCTGGTTTAACTAGGAACTTGGGCTAGACAACCTACACAGACCTCATCTAACCTAAATTATTTTGTGAGTCTATGAAAAAAAACTATATGTCAAGAAGGGATTTTAACCTTGGAAAATGAGACTGGGCACAATGGCATCACTGTTGGATTATTTTCAGGTGGATTAGAAAACTGAATGGTTGATGTGATCCCCAAAACACTTTTATAGAGAGCAAAATATCTAGTATTTCAAAGAGACACTGCTGGACTTAAGCAATCACCTCTGTATGGAAGCAAAAATAGTCTTAATCAGCTAAAAATCAATGTTTCAGTGAATAAATGATTCATCACAGAAATCACCCACATCTGTGAGGTGAGTCTGGCAGAAGACTGTCTGTTGCATCTCACTGTCTGTAGCGGGAACAAAAAAAACTCCAGTAAGGCTCAGTTCTCTGTTTTCAACAGGAATGTAAAAGAGCTTTAAAGGTAGTCCTTTTAAGGCATGCAGTAGGATTTTACATCGGGATTTCTGAAGTGAGATCAGTGGCTCACAGTTACTCCACAGCAGAGATTTTGCAAACTGAGGCAGCTGAGCTTCTTCCAGGTGGCATCCCAGCACTGCCCAGACTGCTGGCCTTCTCCTTCTCTGCATTTTTAGAATCTAGCCCAGAGAAAAGACAAGCTGCTGATGGTATATTTGGAAATCTCTTTGACGGAAAGCATAGACCTTTCCTCTTTCTTACTCCCAGTTCAGACAGTTGGCAACAAGGAAATAGCTGTCTCATTTCTTGAAGGTCTCTCAGAAACCAGTCCAACATGAAACAAAAGTGAATAGCCCCATTATTCTGAGGAGCATAATTTTTAAAATACCAGGGATGCTTTTCTTAGTCAGTAATTGCAAATTCAATTTTAGTACTCTGAATGGCAACAGACTTCGAGGAGCAAGCATATTGCAAGCTGGAGTTTGCCAAGTGCAAGACAATTACAAGTGCTCTTTATTTCTCTGGTCACTCAATAATATTAGACTTTGTTAAAGAGGAGAGATCGCACTGCAGAAATTGAGCTCTAGAGACAGCACCCACTTACAAATAAACAGAAAAACTAACCCTGCAACATACCATGTCAGAGTATAGACTGCCGTCAAATCCAGAAAACCCACTATTCTCTTCTAATATGGACTTTCTGCTGTGCTGTTTACAGGATAGTGAACACACAAACAGAAAGAGTAAAATCAGTAATCAAAGGAAGGATTGTAAAAGTAGATTTTACAATAATGCTCCTATCTTACTGCTAAAAGAATAGTATTATCTTTATTTCATTTTTGCACAGGATTGAACCTTTCACCTTAACATCTCAGGGCACTTTATAAGAAACTCCACCTCATAGTAGATGAACTGCTACTATGAACCCCTTCTGGTATCAAGCACACTAACACTCTCTGGTATAACTAAAATAAAAATAAACATATAGAGAAAGCTCATAACCCTGTGCTGCACCTGAGGTATGATGTCACCTTCACTGCTTGCTAGCAAGCCATGGTTGTCCCACCAGAGACATATAGTAGTCACTGATCTCATGTTTCTAAACATGCATGTTAATTAATATGTAAAGCCTCCCGTTACCTGGAAGTCATTTACCCTTTTCACCTTCTTTAAATCTAAACATGTAGCTGTATTTCATGCCTTTTTATTTAAATGACAGACCTGCCGTTAATTTATAAAGCAATTATGGGTCCACCAATTTTAGTGAAAGCAAAAGCATATCATGCACCTGAAATGGAGAAAAAATCCAGACTAAAGATGATTAACTATTCATATTCGTCTCTGCCTTTTGAACAGACATCCTCTCTCCCACGAGAACAAGGATCAACCACTACTTAGATATTTCATCCTCAGCTTTGGCATTAAAACCTTCCGCATAAAGCACTGTCTTAGTAATGTTCTCTCTATTCTAAGGAATAAAAATAACAATGAAATGAATGATTAGACACATTATACATGGCATTCAGTGGTGGGAAAGAATGAGGTGGTAAAAAAGCTGCATTATATTTGTACTACTTCCTTATGCTTACTTTTTTGTTCCTAGAAAAAGTTGCTTTCTATTTTACATTCTGATTGTGTTTTGTGACAATCATTATTCAGGGAATGAAGCATTCTAATGACTAAAAAATTAATTTGGTGGTCTCAGCCTAGCTCCCAGTGAACATGTGTCCACATCAAAAAAAAAAAAAAAAAAGCACACTAATTGGCAGTCTCATTGGCATTCACAGCACAGAAGCCAGGAACTCCATAGATTTTAAAGCCAGAAATGACCATTGTGATCATCTAGTCTGACAGGTCATGGGATTTCCCTGAATTAATTATTGCTTCAAATCTCAATAGCTGTGATAGACCTGGAACATGTTTTTTAGAAAAACATCCAATGTCAATTTTAAAGTTTCCAGTAATAGGAAACCCACTACAATTCTTGTTTAGTTATTCAAGGGGCTGATTGTGCTCACTGTTAAAAAAAACAGTGAATCTTATTTTTCCTCTGAATTTTTGTACCATAAGCTCTAAACTTTGTTAATATCTTACATCTCTGCTGGAGTGAAGTGTCCTCCTCACAAATTATTAGTGGTGATATAAATGTCAAGACTGGAGGATGCTTTATTTTTAATACTGTAGTCTAGTTGTTGGGTCATTTGTCCAGGGTGTTAGAAATCTGGATTCAGCGCATTCCTAAATCTGAGGAATAAGCAACCCACAATTCCCATTTCCCAAGAGAACATCCCAGTTGCTAGACTAACGACTACTGGAAACAGACTGGAATCAGGAATACCACTTAGCCTTCTTTTTGAAGCTGGGTCATTACTTTGGGCAAGAACACGGTTTTTCTGAGGGCAAAAAGAGGACACCAAGAACCATGGCACTTAGCCTGATGTGCAAGGCCCTTAGTTCAGAGAGAGTATCTTATACTACACCATATACTATATATATTATATAATTTTAAACATACTAGTTGGATAATGAAATAACTCATAGAAGAGATTAAAACTCAGGGCACATCTTTCTGCCCCAACTTTCCCTGCAGAGTGCCATGGTATTTTTTGTTTTTAATTCAGTTGTCATACTCCTTTGTCATGTCACCCCTAGACAGAGACTTGCCACTGTGAGGGTGAAGCACAGCATCAGAAAAGTCATGCTATACTGCCCGTGCCATAACTATTTTCTCAGTACTACTTTCTGGATCTTACCTTACAGATCTGGCAGTCCAACATATTCCATTGCCAACTATTTTTTTGTTAAATTGTTAATGTTAGATTGTTAGTTGTTCAATATTAGAATATTACCAGCTAACTACTGGCACCACAGTATGGAAAAGAAAATCCATCTTTTCAAGGAGTATAATTAGAGGTAGCTAGGCATTGCATATGCAACCAATAAAACAACCGTATTTTCCAACAGATTGAGTTAATAGCAATTCACCCTAATTAAAAGATTGAAGTTTTAATGAAAATATAAAGCCTTTCTTGGGAAAGATCTCTGCTTTGATTCACATTCAAGTCCCAGTGGCAGCATGGTTCTTAAGAGACCACCAGCAGAAGTCAGGCTGTTGAACACTCCAGGAGCCCTCAAGAGGACGAAGGTATGAAGCTTATAATAGGAAGGCATAGTAGTGGGTCAAGGTCTCTCAGTGAGTAAATGATGCGTTTGTGCTCTAATTAAAGCACTGCCCTTTCTTTCACTCTTTTTTTGGTTATTAAAGTTTTATGTGTACCTGCAGTATGTTAGGGTAGAAACCCTGACCTCTTTAGCGCTGTTTAGAGACAGTTTAGTCTAAGTAGACTAAAATGTTGTTTAGTCTATTTGCTCAACTTAAATTTGGGAGGGGGAGGGAGGTTGGTGGGTTTTTTGATGCATAAGCTCCTCTTCCCTACAAGTTCAAAGAGAAGAAAAAGGACATTGAATGGCTGGTTACAAACACACACACTTCCTTAGTGTTAACAGACTCTTTTTAATAGGTGCTTTAATTACTTAATAGCCTGGAATAAAGTTATAACCTTTTGGTTGCTGTTATGATTACAGACAACTAAAACAAAGAGCTCTGGCAAAGTAGCTGCCTCTCCAGAAAAGAAAGCCTCTGCCTCTGATACTACCCAACACTCCATTTAATTATGTTAGATGGTGATTCTATTGCATCATCTAACAAGGAGAAGATATTGCACAGTAATAGTGAGTGGCTAGGACAGCTGCTTGATCAAGGCATTATTAAATTACACATACTGAGGATGCAGCTGGACAGTGAAAACCGATGCTTTCACTAGGTGATGAAATTCTGCTCTGTAGTCGTTTAATACAGAGTGTATCCAAATAAAGATTAAAAGAAGAAATAAGGATCATAACAGATTAAATGTGCTGAGGCATTTCTACCCTGATATTTTTATTCAGAACAATTTTATCTCTCTTATCTTCATGACACTTTATGACCATTTAGTTGGGCCAGCTACAGATCTACCAGTTCTCCCAATTAGGTGAAATCTTCAGTCCAGCAGACATCAAGTGGAGCTGTTCAAAGCTCCTGCAAAGCCATTACAAACTCAACACAAGCCATACAGCCAACCTTTTGGATCCAAGTCCCACTTTCTCTCTAACAAGAGAGCTGTAAAACAGGATTTCATAAGGAATACAGCTCTCAGGCAGCACCTTTTTGCTGCACAGTGGGGAGCTGGTTAGCCGCACCAGCGATGTAGCTGGGGGTGAGAAGCTGGCAGCACCCTGTTAGAGAGCATGGGGGTGAGTGCAGTAGGGCCATGCCAAGCCCCGGCCCCACAGCTGCCCCAGGCTGCCAGCACAGCAGTCCTGCGCTGCTGCCAAGCCTGCTACCAGCCCACGTCTGGCATATGGGCTGCCCACAAAGGAGCACCCCAGGGCCCCACTGGCACAGCGTGGCTCACGGATGATCTTCGGGTCCAACAGCAATTTTGGAAGGCCTTTGGGGCTTTCTGTTTTAATTACAAAATTAAGCCTGAATGGCCAGTGAAGCCAAGGGATAATCCTGGATCAAAGCCAGGAAACACAAACTGGAGCAGCCCCAATACAGGCAATCAACACAATCAACATTGTAATTAGTTTAGAATAACATGGCTCAGCAAATAGAGGTGGATCTGAGTTCAGGGACTCATATGCTCAACCTCTAGTTAGTAGCTGTGCAAATCACCTTTTCTGCGGAACAGACCATGCTGTCGCACCTCTGGCTCCCTTGTCCCTCAACAGCCAAGACAGCATTTCCATGTCCCAATGTGCTTTACTGTCAGAGAAAGCCTCAAACATCCTCATCTCAGCTGGAAGAAGAAAGGTAATCTTTTGAAGTAATCAGAGAAACCCCCCTCAGAAATTATGGGGAGGAAGAAAGGAAGGGAGGAAGGAAAGGGCATTATATTTGAAGATCAAATTGGAGAAGGTAATAGACAGAAATAAACTCAGGAGAGAGAACCTGAGCCTTCCTACCAAAACACTTTTCAATGTTTGGTTTTGGTACCAGTGACTTAAATATTTGAAGGGAAACGACATAAACACTTTAGATTAATAGGAGTTAGGATGAGCTGTTCCACAGGTTAGAGATGTTTCCTTTGCCTTACTTACTCCTGATTCAAGAAAAGTAGAAAAATTATCTACGTGCATTTGGTATCTTTATTCAGTTACATATTTATATACATAGACACACATACACCCATGCACACATGCACAAAGGATTATCAATTCCAAAAGCTTTTAAATACACACTGCACAGCCTTCTGGAAGCCCCACCTGATTACACAGGGAAGGACACACAGCAGGGTTTCTTTTAAGGCACTTAGGACAAGCCTTCAGATGGGACCTCTGAATTTCATCCAGACAACAGCTTATATATACACTCCAAGGGCCAGCTAATTGACCAAATGAAGCAACAAAGTCTAAATCCTTGATTTCCACAGGACAGGAGAATATGTGGAGGTCTAAGTACAACTGCCAAAATCTTGCTTTGAGACTTACGGCAATCTAGCCCAACTGCATTGTAACTACCAGAAAAATTGTGTTTCTACTTTAAGCTCAGTTCCTGCTTTGTCACTGTCTTTGTCCGCATGTAGTCATTTACACCTGTGCAAAGTGAATGGAAAACACTACCAAGTGAGAATGAGAACAATTTATCATTCCTTTCCACAGTGACTGCAAAGGGGGAGAAGCAAGCACTGAATTTATCAGGTTCAAAAGAGATTGCAATTGCAAATAATACATTTGTACTATTCATTTTCAAAGGAAATTAAACACAAAATTGTAGCCTAATACAACATTAGCATTCTGAATATACCTGCAACCAGGAAAGGCATAATTATGGTACCTTACTAGCCGCGGCATGGTTACATTTTGGACATATGAATAAATGCTCTGAACTCCACTGAAGTTCAATAAAGTTATGCATACACCAAATTGGCTTAAATAGCAAGAAAATGCCTTTGTTTGAATTTACACATTTATACACATATATATACTGTATGTATATAACCTTCACTAAAGTTAGTACAAAACATTAAATACAAAGGAATATTGTTTGAATTACAGTTTCAGCAACACTATAAAAAATCAGAGCAACAGTATCAGAAAGCACAGACTTGTACATAAATTCTCACATATTATTCCACATTAATACAACTGTTGCAGCAAGCTTTATTTTCACTTTCTGTGACCACCAGTCTGACCTAAAACTGAATTACATCATGAATACAGTGATACAGAGCCTGGGCTTTTAAATGATAATATAAATGATAAAAAATGTCAGACCTTTGAAGTCACATACATTATTTCATGAGAACAAAAATCACATTTACGTGAATAGGTAATAATATTTCAAGTAGGGATGTTTCACATCAAGTATGTGAACCTCTGTTTAAATACATAAAAAAATAACAGGATTTTACAAGCTGCTAAGCACATTCACATCAGATCTACAGACTGTTTCATAAATGTTCATCTACATCAGGTACAGGATAACTGGAAAAGAAGCATTATAATAATAGCATAATACAAGTATTTAGTTCAGGTATTAAATATGCTTAGATTTACTTGCAGTTTTAATTAAATATTCACTTTCTGTGGAGCACTTTCTACACATTGGAGAATGTAAAATAACAGACCTTGGGAGTTTTTTTCACTAAAGATACATTATTATTTCAGAAACAAACAGAATGGGAATAATATAAGAGGATTTAAATCTGCCTTCCAGCTTTCTTTAAAAACAAAGGAAAAAACAATAGCCTCCCACAAAACACCTCTTATAGATGACAGACAATTATTTCTACTTAATTTAAATGGCCAGCTCCCAGGGAGAAGCATGTCTGGTAGAATTTCATGTAAAAGATCAGCTCAACAGTTTTAACAAAATAAAATGTTTACTGGCATACAATTTTCTGCATTTGTACAATATTCTGTTAGGCAGATTTTTGAAATGTTGTTGTCTTACTCTGTCAAATATCATCCATGAGTATTAAAAATTGGGGGTTTTAAATAGAGAATAAGTCCACTAAGGAAATAAGACTACTAAGCAGCTCTTAAACAATGAAAATTTATCCTGGAGTTCTTCACTTATACATCTTTAAATAGTGTTCAAACTGAGCCAATCCTGACAAGAAAAGATCATTATTTCATATTTATGTTATAGAAATTATTAACCTCCAAAAAATAGTTTTCAGAATGGAGTTTCTTTCACATTAAGTACATAGCTCACTTACTGATTTGATCAACAGTGCCAGGAAATGCATTACTGAAAAATAAAGCCAGTATCCTCTCTGTCTCTGCGTTGGGAGTGTTGTCTGATTCCCCTTAATGTTACTTTCAGGAGAAGATCTGCCTGTCTCCCCAGAACTTCTAGTAGAGATAGAGCGTGCTAGCTGGTCCCAGGGAAATAAAATTACAAAGCCAGCTGATTTGCCCTTTGAGAAGACAAGGGAGAAGAGGGAAGGTGGCAGCCTGACATCCTAAAATTGCTGGAAGACTGAAAAGAAGTATATATATTCAGCATTTAAGTTTAAGAGGGTGGTAAGGCCTGTTGGGAGGAAAGAGGATGGAGAGCTAGGGAAGGAGGACTTTCTCTGAAGTTGAACCGCAAGTCTTGGGGCTGGCTGGCACCGTGCAGCCATACTTCTGAGGAAAAGCTAACAGGACGAAACATACAGAACTCTTTCCAAGACAGCTATACATGCAACAAGTGAGAGTGGGAATTAATTATTTAGGAAGGTATCAGCAGTATGAACAACGGTAATGGAGCAGAATTGAAGGGAAGCTACAAGGAGGCAGAGTGTGATGAATTTATTGGAAACTCTAGGCTCCACCAGACACTGTTCTTTAGGGGAAATGAAGAAGGACTCATAACGTTGAGCTTTAATTAGCATTTTCACATCATTTTCAAACTTTACAAATTAGCATTTTACAATTACAATTTCAATTACAGTTGTTCAACTACATTTAAGGCATACATAGGAGCGAATAACCATATATTGGTATTAATATCCTCTTAATATGAAATCCCAAAAGTTCATGCTCTTCCAGACAATTACCAAAACTACAAGATTCTTTTATGCAAATACAGAAGACCTTGTAATCAACCCTATTCCTAAAGTAAGGCAAAAGTGTCTAAATTAGGTGCTTTCTAGATTACCTTAAATACAAACCTAAAGGGCAACTACAGAAGAAAACATTTCCTATATGATTATCAGCTATAAGACACCACAAAAGCCTGCTGAACAAATCAAAATGAAATTATTTTTCATACAAAATATTAAAAATAAGCCTTTTCTTAGCCTTGGATTTTTGGGTTGGATTGTTTAATAATTTTCTTAGCAAAAATGTAATACTAAATGAAACCAGAGCTTAGCAGGCAGCAAAGGAAAGAAAGTTCATTAAGGGAAGGTGGCAAAATTCTTCCTTTATCCACATGTGAGAGAATATGTGAACATGCTTTAAAACTTTAGGTTTAAAAAACAGCATGGCCTATCTGCATATCTGGATTCTTCCATACCCACCTACACTGCAGTACCTGTTCATCAAATATATATATAAAATGAGTGAGTGAGTGAGTATGTGTGTGTGTGTGTATACACAATTTGATTTCACAATTCTTCTATGAAGTAGGGAAGCATAATCCAATTCTTACAGATCTCTGAGGTACAGAGAAATGATGTGAGATACTGAAGGTCACAAAGGTTGCATTTGGGAAAGTTAGGATATCAAGCAAAATCCAATTTTATCAACCTCAGAACTCACAGAGTAGGGACACCAAACTAATTTTAATTCAACAACTCCAAGCATTTCACATTTTTATTTTATATAACTATCTATTTGTCTTCTACTTTTGAAATTCCAAGGTGCTTCTGCATTGCACTTTTCATCCTCAACTGCAGTTTAGAAACAGCTTTTTTTAAAAAATTAAACCCAAGTGTACACTTTTTACCAACTATGTGAATATTTACAATTCCAATTACAATTTCAGCAATTGAAGCACTAAGAAAAACACCAATAATTATGATAAAGTCAAAATGTCAGGCATAATGGTGATACTGCATCTCATACTTTATCTTTTCCTTTATTTTATGCCTTAAGAATGTCTTCTTATTTAGTTCTCAACTACTTAAAGACATATTTTTAATCACCAGTTTTGGCACAATGCTTTATAGTGCAACCCTGCTTTATTTTAGTGTTGTGTATACCACCAGGAAATCCTTAGGATTACATCCTTAGTAGAGATGAAAACAATAATCATTCTTTTCCTCCTGAAACCTATAAAATGGAAAGTTCCAGGGCATAGCAACCATTTACATAGAGAAGGTTAGTCCTTTGGATTTGCACCAATCACTAGTAAGTGCTATTTCATCACAGGTTAGCATGTTCAAACTACTTTTCTTGGGTGAAATTTAACACTTAGTAAACAAAAGGATACATAGTCCTGTGAGTTTTACTGGAGAATCACCAGCCCAACACCACTGTAGTCCACACCAGGAGGAGAAGCACAGAGCTTAGCTCCAAGAGACTATAAAAGGGGCCTGCAGAAACAGCCTTATCTCGAGTCAGGTAATGTTCTGAACCTCTTAAATGCCTCCTTTGTTAGAACTAATGATAATTCTTTTTTCCTGAAGTTGGGGAGCACGAGTAGCTGCGGGAGCAGGTATGCCTCTCCATGAGCAGTCACGCATTGCACTTTCACGGCCACTCCACTTCTTGCATCTACTCATCTTATCCATCCCTGGCATTTGGCCCAGACGTGATGCTTAAATCACTAACAATTGCACCTGGTTTGCTACTTTACTAGAAAGAGGTAGGCTGTGGGATTTCAAACCCTTACTTTGCTCCCTGGGCAAACAACCTCTCACCTTAAACAGATACAGGCTACTTTGCTTTAAGCATAATTTGATGTGTGCAAGGGAGCAGGTTTAGGCCTCTTGCCTTATTTCCAAACACTCATTTGTGCCCTGGGAAATTTTCAACACATGTTGCAAGTTTCCTGTTCCACTGAGAACCGAACTACTGGTTAGCTTTTCCTCCATGCAGCAGAATATACCTGTCAGCTACAACTCTTCAGCTGTAGATTATGGTAAGGCTTACATTTCCTCAACAAGCAGAGGCATTTGCTCTGATAAGGAGCATCCTTAGGAAATCTCATTCTTTGGATATAAATTATATATGGTCTTCTGCTCTGCATGTGAATACAGTGGAGTGGGCTGATCAGTGCATGAAGAGGATCCTGTAGAGAACAGGACTAGTAAAGACTAAGAAAACAGAGGCAAAAAGGCAAAAGTGGTATTGGGACATGAATAAAAGTTTTCCAAGGTTTTTAGTCCCATTCCAAGATGTTTTTTCTCTATGATTTTAATCAGTTGTAAAGAATACACAAAGTGTAACAACATCCACTGAAATGTCTGAATAAGATGAGTTGTATCTATAGTCTTTCAAAATTTTTCAGGAGCCTCATGGGCCTGAAGAAGGACTAAATGCCAAAGGTTTGCCATTTTTTTTCCAGCTACGTCATATTATTTGCTCTAGTAAAAAAATATTCATTTTTCTCATACCGTATAATGTAGGGATAATTTTAAAGGCAACATAAATTTTAAAAATATTGCAATATTGAACAATCTTTCTCTTTAAAGTACCTTACTAACAAGTGAAAATGAATAGACATGCTCTTTTGCTTCTATGTGCAAATTAATTGAAGACTTGTTTGTTTGCAGAAAATAATGCAACTTTGGGCTAAAGAAATCCATGCTGTTTTTCCAGTTTCTCCAGGTGAAAAATTCCAAAATTATGTGTTCCCCATTACCTGAATATCCCTGCTTAGAAATCGGAGACATTACAGAGAGGGTTCCCAGGTTGTCACTGAACTGATAAAGGCTCTGAGCAGAGAGTTGACTGGTGTTACAATTTCGTAGCAATGGCACTGAGTAAACCAGCACTCAAGACATGCAAGACATGCAAGACATCAGAGTCAAACAAAGAGTCAAAAGCTGACAAAGCTGCACAGATCCTTATTCTGGAGTCCTAGGTCTGGCAAAGGGAACCACTGAGAGAATATTTCTCTAGCAAGGACAGAGCAGGATTTGGCTGTAACTTCCCAATGTGTCTTCAGTCGCTCCCCTTTTTAAGCAGAACAATGAATAAATTGCTACTCGTATTTTCAACTGTATTCCACTTAATGACATTTTCACTATATTGTTTATATTTTATTTTTAGATATGCTGGTCATCACTGAACTGGCAGAACAGCTGCTTTGGAAAAATTAAAACAGTATATTTTCAAAGAAAAGGGAATAAATTGTTCAATTTCCTCTTCCCCGCCATTTAGCATATGCTTTTGTAGCAAGCAATGCTGTGCCCATTCTCTCCAGCAGTTAGAGAACCACTCAAGATGCTAGACTAGGGGATGAAAAGGGAGCTATACCTTACAAATAGCTGGCAAACATGATGATTTCTGATGTGAACTACATTTCTTATACACAGGGGATGTATAGCACCCTCACAGTCTGGCAAAGAGAAAGGAAATACTTCCTCTGGTTGAAATGGTTCAACTTGTAACTGCAGAGAGTGGAGGAGAGGGGGAGTGCTGAATAATGCACTTTAGAAAGACACTAACATGCTTCCCTCTAAAAGGACAGAAAGGAGAGAGCCACATCCCTGTCTAACCCTCACAGGGCTATATGCAATGGCTTCTAGGCATAACTCTTTGGAATTTTGTGCAATCTTGATAAAGTAAAAAATGATTCACATTTCCTTTTTAAAATAATCCAAACCACTACGATCCTGCAAAAGGCTCTTTTTCTCATTGTTACAAATTATTACCAGTATTGCTATTACCACCACCACTACTACTACACTACTGTATTACTATTAAAATTATTCTTGCTGTCTTTATTAATTTGATGAGATTCTTCTGGCCCAGGCTTTTCAGCTCAGGCTCTAGAGATGAGTTTTCTGCCACAGTGAGAAAATGACACACATTGCTGGTGTTTGCTAGCAAAAGCAGTAGGCAACCCTAAGCAGGAGCCTAAAATTGAAGAGCAAGATTGAAATCAATGGGTGCCTCTGACATACAGCATGCTCAGCGCTATTGAGTCTTCATCCTGGATAGGCTGACAAGCTGATGAAATTTGTTACATCATAGTTAGCTACAACACAACTGCTGTTACATCTGCTTTGGACTGAGGTAAGCATGGTACTTGACCTGGGTGACTTTGTGCAGTTACAGGGGTTTGGCTCTAAAAGACCCGGGTTCAGCCCATGACATCTGCTAAACGCTGTGGAGGAAAAAAACCCAGCAGTTTGTTTGTTCTCCAACTTCTCCTTATGCTCCTTCAAAACTTTACTTTTCTTTTTAAAAAGGGCCTGGGAACAAGAGAGAGGTGCAACAGTCGGAAGGGCAGGATTTAAAGAGATGTCATACATTTAGTTCTGAAAGTCATGTATAATGTTAATAGATTTCCACACAACTTGGAAGGTGTGAAATATAAATACCATGCATTTCCCCCAAAAAGAGGGCAAATTCAAATAGATTAGTCTCATTATTTTTGCCATGAAATGTTTTGAAAACCTGAAAGTTTTCTTCTGCATTTTTCATCTTTTTCTGTTTGTTTTCCACAAGAAAAAAAACCAAAAGGAATGTATGACAAACTTGCAGATTCCTGTTTCGCTGATTTCTTTTTTGCATATTGCATAACCTCTCCAAGTAGATCCAGAAATAGCCTGATTAGGGGTAACTGTTTTCCCTAATTTAGAGACTTAAGGGCTTATCAATCAGCTCTTGAGATAAGGAAAATAATAATGATTTCCCCTGCCTACTACAGAATAAAAATACTCCTTCATTTTGTTCTCCTTTTATCTTCCTCTTCTCTTCCCTACACTCTTCAAAATTCATAACCCTACAGAGGTCCTGACTATTTTGTTATGGGTTTTTTAGTGTCAGTCCTTCCATTTTCTTGTTCTGCAGCTAGCAGCAACAGGTTGTAGGCACAGCAAAGGCTGGATGACCACCTGTCAGAAGTCAGGCAACTCTGCTCTTCTGTTGAAGGTATGGCTTTCAGAAGCACATTAAAGGAGTGCTCTTACATAAAAGTGCACTTTACCAGACACACAAAATGGGTCAAAATATGAATTTGAACTGACTTTTTTCCTCCCATGAAGACAACATCCCATAATTCAACTTACATTCTATGTATAAAGAAAACATTGGAAGTTTCCACTATTTGTTTATCTTCACTGCTTAAATGGGCACTTTAACGCATGAGCATGCAGAGTGCTCTACTGCTGAACTCACCCTTTTGATGGCACAAATAAAAAGTAACACTTTGCTTTACAAAACCTTACAGGTATGATTTGGTCAGCTTTCTCGTATTATTTAGGACAAACAGATTGTACACAAAGCCACTAGAGGCAGTTTTTGCCTTCCTCTCATGCCCTTCGACTCTGTTCTTGACATCATACAGAGTAAAGGAAGCTGTTTATAGCACAAACTGCGGTAACAAAAACCAGACACTGAGTATCTGGGATACAATCTGCATGTGAGGACGTAGGAGCTCCAAGCTAAATTTAAGCAGAGGCACCTCTGCAGTGGCTGATTAGATACTTCCTGCGTATTGCTTAGCAAGATATCCAGTGGAATATAAGCATCCAGTGATGGCAAAGCATATAACTGCAAAAGTGCAAACAAATCATCAGACACACAATTAAACTCAAATAGGAAGTAAGACCCAAGACCCAACACCCCGTCCACAACTGCAGTCTCCCTGCATTGCTGCACCCACAAAACAGACACATGTAAGTTGGAGACTCAGAGAGCTCCCTTTATGCCCTAGGTACACAAATAGATACATTCCAATGTCTCATGTGGACTACTTTTAAAGTAATTACCGACTCCACAGAGACCTCTATGTTTTTACCAGTAGGAAAATGAGTGGCCATACTATAATTGGGTTGTATAAAGGCCATATTGTACTAGTTTCCTAAACAGATCCTCAAACAACCCGGATACCTCAGTTGGAACCCTTTCTTAAAAGGGAAGTGGCCTTTGATATGAAGCTCTGATCATGAACAGAGTAAAACCAGCTCTGGGATCTACCAGGATGTAGTCTTTCAAAGTGTCAGAACATTAACCTAGCTACTATTCATTAAATCCCAACTACGGGTAATGTCTGGAGAAAACTCAAGGGAAAACTAATGTTTGTCAGGTGACATACAAGCTGTGTTGACTCACTGCCATGCAGAATTTAACAATTTTCATCCATAGGGGTGCCGCTCATATGTATTTCTGTTCCGTGACTCCATGAAAAGCATATTGATAAGTCTACGGGGTTTTTTGTTTTTCAGGCATGTGGAGAACAAAGATTTAGATTTCCTATGAAGAAGGAGGAGAGCATTTTGGCTTACTTATGTCATACTTACTCATGTCAGCCAACACAGGATATTGTTTTTCTTTCATAAGTACACACTAAAAGTATTTCCATTCACAAATGTGTGCAGATAAAGTATTTATGACTTTTGCTACAGGCTACATTGCTAAAAATCCTCCTGGGACCTTGGCACTGCCATAAAGTACAAACCAAAAGAGGTCCAGAGAACATGACTGGAGATCCCTTTTTTCACTGTTTGGTGCTATACCTTGTCCCACCCTGTTCACCAAAAGTAGTCACATACCTTCAGATTATGGAAAGGAAAGATTGGTAAAAAGACCAAAACCCAGGCATCCAGTTTCACATGTTTTCCTGTAAATGACGGGAGGAATTTTGTCTGAAGTAATGATTACGGAAGGATCTGTTATATTAATTGACATTTTATTATATGACCAGTGGATATCCTTTTATCAATATCTCTGTGCTGACCTTAATCTGTTCTCTGTGGGTTTTGAGATGTAAGTGGGTACTTTTCAAAGGAAATTTGTCTCTAAAGGAAAATTCCAGAACTTCTAAGAACAGAAACTCATCAGTCTGATAAACAATACCAACAAAAAGCTGTTGTAGGACTATTTGTTTCAGTCATTCAGGAGTACACAACCTTCCCACACTTCTCAGATGAGGTAGATCTGCAAGCCCCAGAGAAGTCATACTCATGTCCGTAAACCTGGTGTGCACTACCACAAGTCTGAACAAAAGCATCTTCGGATGGGGTGGAGGAGTACATCTCAAAGAGGCAAAACATTCTCTGGAAATGGGCTGCTTGTGGCAAAATTCTCTGTTCACAGTTTTTAGCATTTAGAAATTGTCAGAATATTGGACTTTGTTACAGAATTTCTAGTCTGACGAAAACTTTGTGAGATATTTTAATTCCATCAGGAAAACAAATTTGGTGTTACTAATTTAAGTCTTTTGAAAAGGTCAAGATTCAAATGAAATATTTCAAAACTCTAAATGAGGTGTTTTATTGAAAAGAAAATCCTTTTTTGTCTGGGGCAAGGATAGTTAATTTAGGTAAACTGATCTGTTTGGGGTTTTGAGGGCTTGGTTTTTTCTCCCAACTTCAGATCTCCAGCTCTCATAACAAAAATTAATGAAATAATTGAAACCTATCCTTTAAGTCCAGAAAAGCTCCCCTGGCATCTGTCAAGTTAGACCAGATATCTACTATTTTTCACCTAAAAATAGAAAGCAGAGCTCTGAAATGTTCACTGTGTTGTAGGCATATGTCCAAAAAGCAAGGAGCTGCATCGATTTAAAAACACCGCAAGTAGAAGTGTGCCCTTTGAGCTGCCAGCATGCAAAGCTGTTCCAGTTGGGCATTTAGACACCATGACTGCACAAGGCAGTTTATTATCCTTCATCTTGAGACCTCACCAGCACATTTCCATCACTGAATGAGCTGGAGACTGCGTTTATTGGTGGTCCTGTTCACCTAATATCTTCTCCCAGGTGACAGTGTCTTCAGAATTGCTTATCACCATGCAGAAGGGATTTCAGAGTTAAACCTTCAGTCAGAAATGGAGAGGCAGATAGTGGAACAAGAGCTTGAAATAAAAGCAGGTGAAAGAGAAACACTCAAACAGAGTTTCAGCTGTTTTTAGCAAGTCTATTTATACCTCACCATATCCTTTGAAAAAAATAAAATTTTAGTCCTAATTTATTAATGGAATGTGCCAGCACCAAGTTATTTTTAAATTTAGAATATAAATGGCCTTCATGAACTAGAGTGAGCAGGGAGCATCTGACATGAGTCTCAGAGCTAGTGTGAAATTTACTTTTAAATTGATGCTGCCTTTCCAAAAATTATGCACCGTGAGCATGTGGCTTCACTCGTGTTAGTTTTTTCTTTAATTAGAAAACAGAACCGCAGGAGGTGGCACATAGAAAGGATCTTGCCCTTGCTTGGATGTAAGTAATCTTCTCAGCTTATTTCAGCTGTTTCCTCCCAGTTAAATTCAAGTTGTTAAACAAATGTGATCCTGAAAAAAATTCTGAAATTTGCAGATATTTATAAACACAAAAGGCAAAGATTATTTATCTTTTATTTTATTTCCCACCCTTTTCCTTCTTTTATGGCAAACAAGAAGTGGGGACTGAAGGGAACTGAAACAAAGAAAACAGGATTTTTTTAGCTCCTGCAGATTTTTATTCCCAATATTAAATGCAATGAAAAAGGGTATTCTTCCGTAGAAGTGTTCCTCAAAAGAACCTTGCAGCTCAGTCTTCAGCCAGCTCAAATCATCTGCTCTTTTAGTTATACACTGTTGATTTTTTCCAATGGCTGTCCTCATCACAGCTTTATAAGCCCATTAGAGACAGGCATTTGAGTGTTTTAGGGAATGACTAGACACGGCAAATGATTCCCCATAAATAATTTATTTGATTATTTCAAAATTCTCGGCGTTCCTGTAAGAAGTGCCTGTCATGGAAGAATGCTGGTAAGAGAGAGCAGCTCTCTTCCCCAGTCCCACCACCTGACCATGGGCCCCCTCCACAACCCACGGAGAAGCTGCTGCAGTTTCTCCTGGGATTTGTTCCTCTGCTGTCTGAGTTAGCAGGAATTTTCCTAATGACTTTAACAGAAACTGAATGGGATCCAGAGCCTTCCTAGTCATCTTTGCCTTATGAGAATAAAACGGGAAACTGAATTGCTTTGCAAGCAAACATCCTTAAGCATGACTCAACTTTGGGACAAAAAGTGTGGCAGCCAAGAGTCTGGTCTCACAAGCTCTTCAAAGAAGCAGTGCTATTATAAAGAATAAAGATTTACAAGACTAAACCATTGAAGGTTTTGCAAAGGTTCAGTAAATGCTTTTTATACTGAGCTTAGCTCTGTCTTCCTATTTCCAGAATTTAGTACACATAAAAGTGGTTTTGGAGTTGCTTTAGAATAGATGAAAGGATTTTTATCAATTTTCATTAGTTTTAGGTTAAACGAACCCTGAACTTTAAATATTTGTTTATATGAAATATCAAACTCCTCTAAGATAAGTCTTTGACAAGGGAAAGAGTATATATGCTTTGATACATAAAACATGCATTTGAAACATTACTGCATATAGGGACATTTACTGAGAAAGTTCTTGAGAAAGTACTGAGAAACACACTGGGTTTCCAAAGACAATCTGTAACGTCTAAAAGAACAAATTCATACTATATTAGCTTTCTTGTATCTGTCAGTCAGGCACCTGTAGGGTCCTTGAGTTACTTTTGAGGTAAGAATCTCAGATAAGTTTTTCTCATTACCTTTGTCACTGAAATTTAAAAATAAGTTAAATTATTAACTAAGATTAAATGTAGTAGCTGCATACTAATACACTGGCAATTTATCTATCACTTACAGCAGTGAGTGTGTTTAAATTATCTCACCTCAATGCCTGATAAACAATCAATAGACTTTATTTAATAGTTTCATCTCCAGTACTAATTGTATCCATTTAAATGAAATTATTCTGACTGTTATTCCATGTAGTGATTTGGTGATAAGAGACTTCTGAACAGATATTGATTTGGGGCAACTAAGCACCATCCATTACAGCTGTGAAGACAGGAATTAAATATAAATAGTGGGCTATTATTTTGTGGATGTCTTTGTGGACAAATAGGGTAGCAAAAGCAGGATAATTACAAATTTGCACTAATTTTCTTCTTGATTTATAGATATATGATTCCTGAAAATAAAATTAGGGCTAGAAAGTAATCAAGTTAAGCTGGCAATAGATATAACCTCGTGACAATAGATATAACCTTGTGACTCCTTCAGCAGAAAGGACAAACAATTCACGTGCTGTCAGTTTTTAAAAGGTGTTTAGACAGCTAAAAAGAACCAGTTTGGCACCTGATGAGATTTACAGTATTGTCTAAAATGATTTTTGGACAGTTAGACAGAATTTAGGAAGCAGGCTAAACAAAAAAAAAAATCTTTCATTGTGCCAGATTACATCTACCATGCTGAAAGGAACCATACCAAAAACATTTTCAAAGATGTGAGACAGATAACTTTTGTGCAACATTCCTGAGGTTGTGGAAATACAGTGAGCACAACTAAAGTTTTACAGCACATCTGAAGTTACAAGTGAGCTGAACAGAATCGGTGGGAGATGTGTGGTATTGGAGATCCGAGAACCAACAAATACTCTGGCAAATGAGAAATTAATTAAAAGATGACACGATAACAGAGAACGTGCTCCTTGTCCTGAGCCTCAGTGACATCAGACTAGGTGGAAATAGTTCAGAAGACACAGGAAACAGGAGGGAATGCGAAGTGAGGATTGTTTGCAGTGGTCATGATAAAGCCCTAACTGTACAGAAGAAATTCATTGTCCATAGCACCCACAAGCTCATACAGTCTCTAATGAGGGAGGACAATGGAGAAAAGGAAATTACAGAAAAGGTGGTCCTGACCTAACATCATTAACAAGCAGCACCAGCACTTCAGAAGCAGCACCAGAACCTGGGTTAGTCTATGGCAGCACATATGATCTGATCAAATCTCATTTTGCATTAGATGCAAAGTTTCTTTGACAGATCCTGTAGTTGTTGGAAATAAAATCACACACCTTGATGATGTGGTGTGTTGCTGCTTTTGTGCTTTGAAGTGATTTTGTAAGCTACAATAGCTATTCACCCCCACTGCAGGGACTCCCTTGCCCACCTCCTTCATAGGACCAGCTGTTCCCAAGCTGGACATCCCTTAACTGGATGGTGCACAACAGTTGGGACACTTGTATCAATTACAAGATATGTTTCCATTTTTGACCCGACTATCAGGAAGGGCCAGCCAGCCTGCTTCTCAGAACGGAGCCACCACACGCTGCTCTAATTCACTTTTTTTCTTTAAGCTATTCCACAACAGAAAAAGGTGTAGCATTCACAAGACCAGAAATATGCACAGGACAGACAAGGATTCTGGGTTCTCTGCATTCCCAGGCAACTTCCAGAATTTGCATTAAACAGCCTCTGAACAAAATGCTTAATAGTTCTACAAGCAGGACATGAACTCAACAGTCACTTTAGGACAGATTTTGACTAACAGTTCTCATTTTCTGGAGATTCCCAAGGTAGTTGGCATATAAGTCCAACCTGATTTTGATCCCGGATAGCTAGAGGAAAATGGGATAACAGTGAGATTTAGATCTGACCCCTCCAAGGAGAATGCCTGTTACAGTCATGAGTTCTGTTTCATGCCCAATATATCCCAGCACAGGGATCCATTCATTTCTCCAAGTGTCCTGTGGGCTGCTGGGCAGAGAAGTCACTGTTATAGAGGCAAAGGTGCTTTCTAACCAGTAAAACAAAGTCTTTCAGCAGACTCTGTGATGGGCCCCAGGAGATGAGTCTGAAACCTTACAAAAGTCAAGTATAAGAAGTCATTGGGAATCTGTCCATCAATGCCAAGACTGACAGGCTTCTCAGCGCAACCAGAGGCAAAGCCGATGTTACCCACAGAATCAACCATTCAGGTTGGAAAAGACCTTTAAGATCATCAAATCCAACTGTAAACCTAACACTGCCAAGACCACCACTAAACTATGTCCCTAAGTGTCACATCTACATGTCTTTTAAATACCTCCAGGGATGGTGACTCAACCACTTCCCTGGGCAGGTGGCAGCTGATAAGACTTTTGAGAATCTAAATTTCAGACTGAGATCCTTTTGTGCATTTGCTGTCATGCCGATCACCTGAGGTTTTGTTTATATTTCCCTAACTCCACCTTCAAGACCAGGTTCATGGGTCCTGAAGACAGTGAGCCTACAAGCACAGCTCAGGCATAACTCTGGTTTTGCATGGGTATGCAAGCCTGGATATACATAGTTTATATACCAAAAAGTTTGTCTGGGTTGGTTTTTCATGGGTAGTGTGCAAGCTGCCTATAAACAGAGTACCTGGTTGAAAAGTAGGAGGCAGGCAGAACTTGCTGTGTTTACAGACATCTGGGAGTCTTTTCTTTCAAATCTATGTACGTGACAGCAGAAAATTCTTGAAAGTAGCTATCACACTATGTCTTTTAGAGCTTCATGAAAATCAACCCTTTGTAAAGTTATGACAATAGAAGAATTAGCTAAAACCTCTTTTCAGCACAAAACTCTTTTGTTGGTACAAACCCCCCATGAAACTTTCTATCTTTACAGTAATTAATCTCACATGAATTATCTTTGATTGGTTTTAATTGCATAGTCAGACTGTCAACCAAAACACAAACCTCTTTTGAAATACATTGGAGTTTTTAAAATGGAACTGATGAAGGAATTTGACATTAATCTACAGTTTATCTCACAAAAATGAAGATATTCTCGGTGGTAAAAGACTATGCCTATTAACTAGGATCACTTTACTAGAAATCAGATGCCAGAGTTGCAAATCTCTGAGTATCATAGGCAACGAATAAGTAGAGGTACTGGCACACCACTGCAACACAAAATTAGTCCAAGAATGAAAAAAGATCATTTCAACATTGTCTTTAACTTAAATAGAGCATATTTCCATTCTTGGATGCATTTCAAACCTGTTCTAAAAAGAAAAAAGGGGTCTACAGTGGCTTTCCTAGCTGCAAATCTTTCCATTTTTAGCAATAAAAATGCCTGGCTAAGATCAATGAATGTTTATACAAAATGTGAAAGAGTACAAACAGAAGGCACAATCCAGTTATTCTTCTGAAGGCAAAATTCTGTTATTTACTCTGCATCTTGAGACACATGAAAACCATCTGTAGAATATAATGACAAAGTGACTATTATACAGCAGCTACTCACTGCATAAAACTTGCTCCATCTCATGCCCAGTTCTGCTTCCCCTTGATGCTGATGTCATATTTTGGCACCAAATTACAAGAATCAAGGTCAGCTTGATCTTGATAGTTTGCAAGGAAGTCAGGGAAACTGCTACACACCATCTGAGTGGGAGAGAATAGGGACAGTGGATAGAAAGGACCTGAAGCTTTATTTTTAGGGCTACTTATTGCAAACCAAGTAGTATAAATTAATTTCTGATCTGTCTTATGAGTAGATGCAGTTCTTACATAGTGGAACCAATACCATTCCACTAAGATAGGGAATGGGGAGCATGAGCTCAAACAGTGATATTTAAAACATCCATAGCAGAAAGATAAATTCTATGCTAGTATGTTGCATGGTGAGGATTGCAGGAGGACTTTGGATGCGGAGTGCTGAAATGAACCTATGGAGCTCAACCCAGTTGTTATTCTCTGAATGATGGACTTAATGGAAAGACAGGACACCTGGGTCATAAAGGGTAAGCAATGAGACATTTGTGGGATGTTGCTTGCTGGGGCAGGAGCAGAGAACAGCACTGAGGCTCCAGTGGTGGAGGTCTGCAGTCACTTACGGAACTGAGGGTCCTTCTGCTGAAACGAAGAAGGCAGGAGAGCAACATAGAAGGTGTGCGCACATGAGAGGTGTATCTGCTAATAGCATTGATTGTCTATACATGACTTCATTACAGGCACTGAACTACTACTGCAGAGCCTGGGGGCAAGGATCCATCACAGAGCTCCTCACTGCACAGCTGGTACTGCACAGGCAGAAGAGCTTCCACCAAAGTTATCACCCAGAAGCTTTAGCACTGACTGGAACCAGCATACATCTGCAATTGTTCCATCCAAACTTCGCTTTTGATAAAGAAATGAAATACTAAATACTCTTCTCCTGGGTTGAGAACTCTGCCAAGCATCAGCCTAGTGACAACTTTTATGATAAAAATTTATTCATTTCTGGGAGCTGGAGTTTTGTAAAGGGTAGAATGAGTCACTCTTTACTAGGGCAGTAATACAGAGCTACACTCTAATCACAGATTCCCATCTGGACTATTTATTTTTTAATTTATCTTAAAATATTAAGCCATTTCAGCCACAATTTGGGTTTTTTCCTGCCACATTTTACCCTTGTTCCCTCCCTTTCCTTTTGCCAATAAACATACCCCCTTTTTTTTCACGGAGTCAGACAACCTCTGCATTTTTCTTATATTATAACTTTTCCAGCAGCAAACAAAAGACTAAGTACATTTATGAATCATTGGAAAACCCAGATGTATATCTCCTTTCTTTAGCCCTTAGTGTTGTCTATCCTAAACTTACTTTTTATTAACAAATGAAACCTAGCATGTAAGTTCATTGCTTCAAGACACTCAGAATAGGTCTAAATTAAGGAGGAGCTACTATGTAGTTCCAAGAAAAATCAGAAAGAAATTGTAAATTATAAAACAATGTTCTATTGCTTCTCCAGTGTAAGTTTGGTTGGCAGATTTCAGTGAGTGCTGGAACTTGTTTAGTTAGAGTCTATTAGGGATACTAATTGTATTCAGATTATAAATTAATAATGAATATATAATCACAAGGGTAACATTTAAAGCTAAACTGACCCCATGTTTACCCACTAATGATCTATTATAAAAGTGACAACAGCATTATGGCAACCCAAACAGAAATGTTAGTGTTCACTTAGACTGCAAACAAAATGCAGTTTAGCCAAAAGCTGCTTATCTATGTAGTGTTTGAGTTAGATCAGACTAATCCAGAAAAAAACTAGTTGTAGCAATATCAGTGTCCATGTGGCTAAAGGTGCTTTATTAATTTGAGAGTTTTGAATGAGAACAAGTACAATAGATGGATAAACAAATGGATGGCAATCTGTGAATTATGAGCCTTAGACAGAGATAATGTCAGAATTTAGCTGACATTAAGTATCACATGCTACCAATACCACTGTCACTAGCTTCACGACCAGACAAGCTACCTCTGTTGAGCAGCTAAATAATTAAAGAGGAGCTATTAAGGAGTCATTTTTCCAGTTAAATAACTCAAGTAGTAAGCAGTCAGCACAATAAGCGGTTATGTCATGCAAGGAAAAAGCAGTGAATTTTACAGAAAAAGAGGTAAACATGAGCTCTCTTTATTTTTTGTTGTTGAGACAGTTTATTTCCATAGCCTCCACCACAGCCCCATGCACCAGCTTGAACATCTCATACACTGATAGCTGATATTCACAACAGTGGGTTAACGCATTTCTTATTCATTTCTACAGAAATGAGAAAGGTTTAGGAAGGAAAAGATTTGATTATTCAATTGCATAATACTTGGTGTTTGACCATCGCACAAAGTTGTATAATGGACAGCTCCCATTGAACTCTGCAAGCAGCTCTTGCTCTGGGGTAGTGAGCTACATCCTTGCACTGCAAGTGAAGATGATCCGAATCCCATTTCAGAGCAATGTGCTGTGAAGGCAAGTGTACCACTGAGATTGTATAGTCAGATGACTTAATAACAAGGGATTTATAGGCATGAATAAATGCAGGTGAAGAACCAACTGGCACTGGTAGCAGCACCTAAGAGCTGAAAGTTTCCTTTTACTTGCATCTCTCTGGGGATTAAGGAGGTAAAAACTGTAAGGAAGACTAGTATTAGTGATCACATGGACAAATATGATAGCCAGAAACAGACAAGTTTGGTAGAAAAAAACTCATGCCCCACAAATCTGTAAGAAATCTTGAAAGAAGTGGGTGTGCCCAAGGTGCTCCCAGTGACAGAGCATTCTCAGCTTATCAGAAAGCTCCTAACAGCATCCCTTTTCCTAGGTATACTAAAATGTAATGCTATGAGAAGAAAGGTTGCTCATAGGTTCACAACCAATTAGAAGTTAGGAAGACAAAAGCTGGAGTAGAAAGTCAGCTTTCACTAGAGAGAAGATACACCTAGATCCTTTGAGGATCTGTGCTGGGAACTCTTCTCTTAGGGGCTCATAAATGGAAAGTATATGAAGAGTGAAAGAACTACATTTCCAAATGAAACCAGTTTTTTTCAAGAGAGTCAAAAACTAAAACAATGCATAGAATGATCTCACGATACTGGGTGACTTTGCAATAAAATGGCAAATTAAATTCCGTGCCAATTAATGCACATAGGAGAAAAAAAAACCTGTGCATAAAACCAATGAGGGACTCTAAACCAGCTATTACCACTTAGGAGAGGATGTTGGAGTCATTTCGGACAGCTCTCGGAAAATATTGACTTAGTGCTCAACAGGAAAATTGGATGATAGCAATTATTAGGAAGGGTGGAGAGCAAAGCTAAAAACATTTTGCTGCTGTGTAAATCCATGACATAAGGACATAGGTGGACATGACATATAGATGTAGCTGTTCCTTCTTTAGGAAGATGTAGCCAACCCAGAAAAGGCACACAGAGGACAGCAAAGAAAATTATGTTGCCATAGAAGGAGAAACTAAATAGACAAGGCCTGATCACAGTACAAGAGCTGATGGGCATGTGGCAAGATTACCATGCACTGGAGGTCAGGGAGCAGCATGAGCAGCTGCTTCTAAGGGTAGGCAAGACAGGAGCCACTGGTGACAGTGCAGGACAATGGCTCCTCCAGCAAGGGTGCAGTCCCACAGCGCTGAAACAAGGCAAATGGAGCAGGTCCAGGGGCAGTCTCTGCTTCAGCCCTTGGTTGACACCAGGCATGTCACCTGTCACAAGGGAATGTCCAAGGGCAATCAAGAAAGTTAAGTCAACAAGGCCAGGCACACCACACCCACATACAATGTAGCTCATGCAAGGACCAAGCACCAAGCCTTGGGCTTAAACGGGGCTCCTGGGCTGGTGGGTGAGGGTGGGTCAGTTGTTCATATGGCGGTTCTTCATTTTGTCTCTTGCTACTGATGGAGAAAAAGGGTTTCCAGCTATGAAGGACCTTAGCCTGGGCATATGTGTAGCCTTGGAGCTTATTAGGGAATGGACTGGGTTTAATGAGCTTTGTAAATGAATCGGCAAAATGGAATACACAATTTTAAGTCCCAAACTTGTGTTAATATAGTGACTAAATGATTTGTGATTCATTCCTGTCCTGCTCTATTTTAGCAAAGGATAAAAACAAGCTGCCACTATTTGGCCTTCTTTGCAAAACTAGAATCAATATTTTTAACTAAGAAAAGACTAATGAGGATAAATGAAAAATAAAAAGACCAAAAGTTAAATAGGGAATTCTAATAGCTCACTTCTTTAAAAAAAAAAAAAAAATTACAAATTTATTTTATAACTGTGAGTTAGCCATCAGTTCTATGAAACCACAGCAGTTGCAAAATGCATTCACCTTTCTGTGCATGTTGTTGACCCAGTTGAAAAGATGCTACATTTGAGAATAGAGCTGTTATTGTTTTCAAATTTACAGACATACCTAGAGGTAATTGTAAACCATTTGACTGCCTTAAGCTATACTGAAATGACTGGCAGCCTTTCACAACAGTTACTCAAAAGGAAGTTATAATCCAAATAGGAGCAGATGAACAATTATGGGAATACCAGAAGATGTCTGGAACAGATTTTTGTCTGAAATTTTTCCAGCAGATTTCATCTGGAATGTAGCACTGGAAGGGACCTCCTGAGTTACCGAATCCAATTTCCTATTATCACCACTGACAAAGACAGAAACACCATGAAATTGGCAAGAGCTCTGCGATGGTAAACTGCCAGTCTCCCTGGCTTGGCTTCCAGAGGGAAAAGCACAAGCAGGTAGCCAGCCATGGCTGAATTTACTGAAAATTGCTGCTGAAAGGTAACAGTTTCTCAGGGACTGGCAGGAAACTGGAGTTTGCAGGGTTGAGCACCAGGATAGAGATTACAGAGCAGAACTACAGTGGAGTCTGCCCAGGGGAGGGCTGAGGATGGCTGGGTCCCCCAGGACTTGGGAGCCAGAAGGTAAGAAGTACCTAAACAGCTCCAGGACAGAGGCTTAAGGGTTAAGAAATATCTGTTTGTAAATTAGTCATGTTCCTCCTTAAAACAAATGAACTGGTGAAAGCAGCTCTTGAAGAGCCCCAGCTGTATAACTTGCAAATCTTGAGGGCAGTTTCTGTCAACAGTCTTGTGTCCTGAGCCAGCCCCACAGACATCAGCACTGATTTTTAGTCTCTTACCTCTTAGAGCTCAGAGTAAGACTGTGTTTAGCTGAACCTTAAATGAAGACCCTGGTAAATTCTTATTTAACCACCTGGGGAAAATCCAGTAAAATAGCTTAGAGTATGGTAACCCATCCATGCAAATTTAAATCAATAGGTATAAGTCTACAGGGAGGAGTTCCTTGTGAAATATTGGACCATAAGGACTTGTTTCAGAGCAGTGGGGCAATGAAATGTCTCTCATCATCAGGTGGTGTTCCTCATGTTTGACAGGGTTGCCCAAAGCTCTCCAGTTGCCAGGCAGTGGGAGGGAGGGAGGAAGGGGAGGAAACCTTTCTCCATGCAGACCCACCCACCAGCATCCTTTTTAGTGATCCTTGGCAGCTTGTGACAGGCTCACTAGACTCCCCAAGGCCAAGTACATGCAGGAGAAAGGATCAAACTATGTAACAGGTTGCTGGAGGCTAAAAAGAGGTGGATTATTTTCATGCCGCTCACTGTCTTGTGTATCAAATTAGTGCACCTGACTCAGTTAAGGCTGTGCACACTGCTGCATGTGAAGGTAATGGACAGGCATGCCATGGACTCTTTCCCTTGGGGGTGATGATTTGAAATGCCAAGTCCTACCCCAAGAGGGGAAATAACCCCAGGCAACAATCCACACAGGGTACCAGTCAGATGGAAAGCAGCTTTGCAGAAAAAGACATGGGGGTCCTGGTGGACAACAAAGTGAACATGAGCCGGCAGCGTGCCCTTGCTGCAAAGGCTAGTGGTATCCTCAGATGGATTAGACAAAATATTGCCAGCAGTTTGAGGGAGGTGATCCTTTTCCTCTACTCAGCACTGGTGAGGCCACACCTGCAGTGCTGGGTCTAGTTCTGGGCTCCCCAGAACGAGAGAGACATGGACTCACTGGAGAAAATCCAGTGAAGGGCTGTGAAGGTGATTAAGGGACAGGACGTATGAGGAGAGGCTGAGAGAGCTGGGACTGTTCAGCCTGGAGAAGAGAAGGCTTGGGGGGGATCTTATCCATGTGTATGAATACCTGATGTGGAGGTAAAGAAGATGGAGCCAGGCTCCTCTGGATAGTGTTCAGTGACAGGACAAGAGGGACTGGGCACAAATTGCAATACAGGAAATTCCACTTAAACATAAGAAAATACCTTTTAATTGTGAAGGTAGTTGAACACTGGAAGAGGTGGCCCAGAGAGGTCATGGAGTCTCAAAATTTGACCAGACATGGCCCTGAGCAACCTGCTCTTACTGACCCTGCTTTGAGCAGGGTAGTTAAACTAGATGATCTCCAGAGGTGCCTTCCAGCCTCAGTTATTCTGTAATTCTGTAATTCTATGTTTCTAGGATTTTTACTTTTTTATAGCAACTGCCTCATGACCCAGTGATTCTTTGTCTAGAATATAGCACTGATTTGCACAGCACTGCTTGGAACAGAAGAATAACCATTTACAAGCAGCCTTGAGCAATGTTTAGTATGATTTAGCACCTGTTAGGGAATGGGATTTTCCTGCCCCACAGTGAGGCAGGAAAGCACTGTGACCCCTACTGTACAGACATGAGGTGATGAGGATTTATCTACAGCTGGGCCTTACAATTAGAGGTTTTATTTGCAAAATAAAACAGAACTCTTCTGGTTCTCCCCCTGTGCAGAAAATAGATACAGGCTGCAGAAGACAGTCTCAGGACAGGAATTTGCTCAGTTAACATGACACTTAGGAATGCACCAAGTAATTTCATGGTTATTTCACCAAACAGGGCTCAAAAAATGCAAGCAATTAACGTGATCCATGCCTACCTCAGAATCCTCTGCCACTTCTCGTATATACCTTCCTCCTTTCCTCTGACCCTGACCACACAGCCAGTGGCTGTCCCCAGCTGCCTCGATACTCCCTGTCTCTCCATGAGAGGCAGCAATCCTTTCTGGGTCTCCAATGCTCCTCCTGGCCAGGTCCAGGGGGGAATTAACCTCTTGCATTTCTTCCTGTGCAATGCAGCACAGTGCTGGGGGCAGCAAATCTGGAGAGAATACCACACCCGTGCCTCTTGTGGCCCTCATCCCCAAAGGCGACAGCAGCATCTGCAAAGGGGAATCTCACAGGAGCATTTTATCCTCTGACTCTGCTGTCCTGCTGCCGAGGAGAAATGACAGCCTGGCCCTTTGTCAGCAAGACGCATTTTAATGGACTGTTGTCCCCCTCCCCGAGAAGTCCACCTGGTGACCCCATCAAAACTGAGGAAACACTGAACAGTGTGGCATTTGCTGGGCAGCAATATGCTTGAACAACTTCTGAACACGCTGGTAACGCTTTCTTCCACACCTCTTGGCAGGCAAGTTCTCTTCCTGAGGACAGACCCAGTGATTTCACCACTCTGCAGCGCCCTTGCCCCTCTGGGCATAAAGAGACTGTCCTGGAAGAGACATCCCCTGTCTCCATCCCTCAGTACAGGCTGGATCCAGAGCAGCCCCTGGGCCTCGCTGCCTCAGAGCCACACTGGCACTGTGGAGAAGAGAGGAAGTTATCAAAACCTGATAAACAGCCATCTCGAATGACTTTCTCCTTTGAGAACAGGGCACCAGGAGGGGAGTTACTAATTGCTGGGAGCAGAGCTGAATGCCAGCAGGCATTCAGTCAAAAGGTCGAGTCTCACTCTTGCCTCCTGTGTATAAAGAAAAGAAAAAAGGAAAAAAATGTTATTACACTTTATGAAAGTCTTCAAAAGTGAAAAAAGTGTAATCGTCTTGTGACACTGTCTCTTCCCCCCTCTGAACTGTCAGAGGAGTCAAAATCTGATCTCCGCAGTAAATCAAAAGGCCATCCCAAGGTATCTGGCAGATTTAATATGTTTGAGGGTAGAGTCTTCTCAGGTGGGCTTTAACTAGCAGTTGATTTTCTTCCAATGAAAAAAAGCAAAGGGTGTGTGTCCTGAAACACAGAAAGGAGATGTGCATAACATCTTGAGAGCTTCATTGATTTGTCTGTTTTCCTCAAGTGGTGCTATATTCTTCTGTTTTCATGTGGAAATATACAGAAGCGTAAACATAAATGGAAGTATGTCTTATGAACTAAGGAGGAAAGGGATAACAAAAAAATGCATACCAAGCATTTAAGGACACTATTTTTTCTGCAGTATTGCTGTGCAAGGCAGTCTTGACATCACAACACAATCAGTCAAATATCATTTAGCGTAAATTGTCCTGTGACTTCACTAAACAACGTATTTGCTAAAAGTTATGGCTACATAATGGAAAAAAAAATCCCATATTGCAAATAATATATTGATCCACTGATGGACAACAATCGTCTAACACATTGTTAGATAATGTGTCAGCCAGACACATAATTGGTAGACTAATGAATAGGATAGTTCATATATAATTTACTCAAAGAAATATGCCTAATTTCCCAGATTTAAATAAATAATTCAGCTAGATGTGTTTGTTAGCAGAGAACCATTTGGTAGCTAGTACGAATATCTTTTTAAGGTCCAAGTGAACAAGAACTTTTTACTGAGTTTGAACAGAGGCTCTTTAGAGAGTTTATAGCATACCTGCCGATGCCTTTTTTATGGGAAAGATGACCACAGATTGCAAATGTACCTACATGCTCATATATTTCCATAAATTCAGGCAAAAACAATCAGTTTAGTGTTTTTCCCATCAAAAAGTCTCTAAAGAGTCAGCTGCATAACAAACTCCAGTGTCTATGGATAAGTGCCCAAATTCAAATTAACCATTGGAAATCTTTATTTGAGCTCATTTGTACATTTGCAAATTATTTATCTATAAATATAAGCTTCAGCTTTTGGCAAATCCATCCGATCCAAGTAGAGACCAGTGCAGAATATAGGGTTGTGTAAAACTAGACAGCTCAGCTGAGCAAGGTGGACATTGCAGTGGCAGCTGGAATATTTGATGGGACTCGGGAGGTGCAAGGTCTTCTGAAGCCAAGGCCTCCTAAATTGGCTGGAAGGAGCGTCTGACTTGGTTAACTACAGGTTTGCAGGTACAAGTGATAAGACCAGGTCCAGGGCCTTTGCACTTTTATTGCTTGCTCCTGCAGCTGCTCTTTTGCTTCTCAAGAGCTTGCTTGGGAGGCCCCGGACATTAAACGCAGGGGACTCACCCTGTAATGTGGAGCCACAGGGTTGCATCAGGGACCATCCTGAGCTTAGTGCAGAGGTGCATGGTGCCTTCTGCCTCCTTGGCCTAAAGATGAGGTTACCATGAAGTACACAAATCTCATCAACCCTTCTTCACCAAACCTCCAAACCTTGAAAAGAATAGCCATCATTTGTGGACAGTTATTTTACATGCTAAGAGGCTTCAGCACATAACAGAGAAGCTATTGGTACATATTTCCTACAAAAAAGAATCCCTAAAAGTACAATATTTTACTTGCAAATAGTGCTGATGGAGTATTAGTGGCAAAATATTGTGCTGTCTTTTTAAAACTGGTTGAGAATAAATGGGCTCAAACCTGTTCCTGCTGAAAGTGATAGAAAGATAGAAAGGTGAATTCATCCCTGTGTTTGCTTACATGTATACAAAATCCCATCCACACTTCAGTATCACTCAAAATGTTATAATAAGGAGAATCAGGAGTTTAAAAACAGGCAAAGGTCGGGAAATCAGCATTTTCTTTAATTTCAAAATAACACATTTAAAATTAAATCTGCCCACTTCTATTTGAAGATTTTATTTCCTTCATACCTGAGTGGATATTCATGGGAATAGTAAAAGTCACTTGAGCATAGGTGTATACCTTTGGAAAAATCTACTGCTGTTTCACATCATAAAGGAGCAAATTTTTAAAAAATTAAATTATCCATTTTTCACTTAATCTCATTCTCTGAATGTCTAAGCCATTTTCAATAACATTGTAAAAAATCAATCTGAAACAATCATCTACCATGGAAAATTTCAATGTGACTCATTAAAGTGTGGTTTTGGTAAGTGAAAGGTAAGGTAAGTAAGTGAAATAAACTATAAATAGGTTTACAGAAGAGTAGATTAGGCACTTTTAAAGCTAAATTTCACACTGCTCACTACACTTTGCCTAAGATAAAACACATGCTACAATCCCAAAGCAGTGACCATTGCAAATTGATGCACATTTTAACTAGAACAAGGCACTGGGTACCCATTAACTCATTTTATTTTAATTTAGCAGTAAAAGCTTTCATTATAGCCATTAGACAAGAGAGAAACCTTTGGCATTAAAGTAAGATAGAAAGCATATATAGAAATAAAATAAAAATTTAATTTACAGCACAGGGACTGGTATGTTTATATTAACAGAACTTAAAGACTTAGTTCTAAATAATTGAATCTGATTAATACAAGTGGGAAATATATCAAAGACATAAAAAAAATCTGGAGAGAATTCATTTTAGAGCTCTGTAGAAGGAAACTAACCCATGTTTTAATACATATTTTTACAGTTATGGCTTGAGAAAATAAAACCAAGTTGCTTTCACAGTTGTTTGTAGTATATTTGTAGCAATTATAATTTTCCACACTTTCTTGTAATAATTGGTTGGCAAATAGGGCAGAGAAATGTACGTTTGCAGGCATGATATTCCACCTGTTCTTTTCCTCAGTTCTGAGAATAATTCTTTTCTTGTCTTTTCTCAAATGTTAGCTTTAAAAATATGTATTTTGGAGCAAACCTGGCCATCACCTTCCATTCACTATTTACAAAGTCTATTTAGAAGAATCATGAATTTCTTACATAAGGTAATATGAATAAAGAAAAAAAATTAAGCATTCAATCCATATTAGAATGGAAGAAAAATCCCTCTGAAGCTTGGGATAGAGCAAGTTAAGGGGGGGGGGGGGGGGGGGGGTGGTGCAGAGGTAATGTGATTCTTCTGGATGTTCTATACAGCTTTAACAGGAACAGACTTTGGATAAGAGGGCTTGATAACAGTCCAGGGTGCTATGTCTGGTTTGCTGTCCACATGGTTTCTGCCTAACCCTGGGAGACAGAAGAGAGACATGCCAAGAGACAGAAGTGGCTGTGCCTCCAACCCCCTGTTTCTTGTCCAACCCAAACACCGTCCCATGGGAACTGGGGTATCAGGCTCAGCATCCTCAGAGGCTTCACACTGCCCCTGAGCCTGCCAGGCTGTCCAAAGCCTGGGGATGCCAGTGCTTACCCAGACTCCAGCACGCACCCAAACACCCACATGTACCCAGACACAAGATGACAGACTCAAACTCTGTTTCCTTCTTTCTCAGACATGTTAGTTTTAACAAACCAAAAGCCAGCCTCAGTACAGCTCTTAATTCTCCTTTCTGTGTCCACATGGTCCTAACTAGCATACAGGGCTCCTGATCCATGGTGCAGGCTCCTCAGACACACAGACAATTTTTTCTGCTCATAGAAATAGCAACTGTACAGAAGACATACTGAGCTCTGCTCATCTTGCCAATTTAAGCTTTGCCTATCAAGCAGGACACACATATTGTGTGATTCTGACATGGCAGAATCTGCTAAGAAATTCATCTTTCCATCACATGCCTCCTTGAATTTCAGCTTACAATGTAAATATGTATAAAATGCATACTCTAGCTCTGGAGAGATGCCGTTTTTAAAAGAGCATCAAATCCAGTCCCTATAGCAATAGCTCCATTTGCATACAAGTGGGCTGAGCCGCTCTTCAGAGGGATGTGAAGCCCATTTTCCAAGCAATCAGGGACTTATCATGTTCCTGCTGTGGAATTCTCCATTTTGCTGTAGTCAACAAAGTCACCAGGACTCTGCGAAGCACTGAGGTCCACCCGCATAGAACAGCTTGTGAGACTGGGGCCTGGGCGCAAACAATAGCAGTTTTCTTGGCAAGCTTGAAAGATCTTCTTGTTGGCAGATTGAGGAAGCCCACGCTTCTCCTACTGCACTGCCGTTAATGAGTATCAGAGAAGACCATTAATCAAACACGCAATACCATTATTTTTCCAAATTGAGGCCTCAGGTCTGTGATAAGCACTTCTCTTAACACAACATTGCACAAATATTATGCAACCACACTTCAAAACTGCTGCATTGAGAAATTTGAATAATAATGAGTTCTTTTTGGAAATATTGCTCCAGTCTTGCCTCTCTCTAGGCAGGGAAGGCTGATCATGGACAGAGTGCTACATGCTGCATGAGTTAATTTGTCTTTTTATCTGCTTTTGGCTTATAGCTCACTTACAAGTTTGTGAAAAATGACAGAGTGTCAACATCTTGCCATTAATGGGCCATGTGACAGACGCCCAGCACAGCAGGCTGAAGAGAAGCATCTGAGTCCTGCAAACTATCCTAACTGCTAGATTTACTGATGGATGACAGAGCTCCACAGTGCTGACAAAGATGTTGCTGACTTTAATTCCAAACATGCTAGATGGTTTCCAGTTTACAGCAGTACGTCCAGGATATAAGATACAAAAAACAAGCATTTTTTAGGGGGGAGGGTTGATTTTTAAATATGGAAAATGGTTCAGGAGCAGAAATCTCTAAAGAGAAATGTTTTGGAAATGTTTCTGTGATCTACAGAAAGAGCAGATCTCCTTTTAAAAAGTCAATCCATAGAATAGTAGACAATTCCCAACTTTTTCCCCACATACCACCTGTCCTCTACTAGAAACTTTATTATTAACCTGTGACAGTACTTAAACTGGCGAGATCATGTTAAATATTTGGAAAGAGAATGCTTTTGTAAAGGGAACTTTGCCAGGGCAACAAAGCACTTATAACATTTCTTGCTAACTTCTGTTTGGTTGTTAAACATGTTTTGTTTTCCTCCACACAGAACAAGCACTCAATCATTTTCAGGCTTTAAAAAGGGAACAAAAATTAAGATAGTGCGTGCTTTCCTTTTCAGCCTGTGTTGTCTCCGAGAAGTAAATAAATACAGCCTTCTTGTCTGTGAGGATGAGTATCAGAAAAGTAAAAGTAGAACACACAAAATAAAAGCATCACTGAGTCATAGCTACATACACAGCAAAACCAAAAGCTCATTGCAACAACCTAGAGGAGTTGTTCACGTACAGCCTGTGGTGCATTTGCATCAGCGTTTTCGTTCAAGCCAGGAACGGCTCAAAGATCAGTACTCTCCACACAGTGACACAGCAGCAGAGCACACAAACTAGGTTCCTTTGAGGTGAGGTACCCCCAGAGACACGCTCCAGGAGGAGATCTAATGTACCCCAGCCACAAATGGGCATTCAGGCCACAGGACCAGGCTTGAGCCAGCCAAAAGAAAAATCCTTGAAAAGCACATCATGTGGACACATGGCCCTCAGCACCATTTCTTGCCACAGATCCACTTCCATTGTTCCTTGCTGAATTAAACATAACCAATGAGTGCTGAGGGGTTCAGGAAAAAACTTTGGGGTGTGTGAATCTGTAGTCAGGTCAGGTACAACTTGCTGCCATTCTGCCCATCAGTGGGGTGCAGTGATGGCCCATCAAGGGTTTATGGTTGTTCCAGCCACGGAACTGAGGGAACAACAAAATCCCAAATCTCAAGATTGAGAGGCAGGGTTTGGAAACAGAGTAAAGAAACTGTGGTCTAATATTAGCTCATATAACCATAATGTCTAAGGGGAGCCAATGAGACTCCAAAAGCTATATGGACAAATTGAGTATTTTTGTAGTAAGAGAGATCCTGTGTGAGTGCTGCAGCTGGCTCTCTGACCTCAAAAGCAGAGAGAGGAGCTCATCAGTTTGGGAAGAACTGTAGGAGAGCTGTAGGAGAGAGATCTGTAAAATACTCTTCAAGACACTGAGAACACAGAAATGTGGACTTACTGCCTCATGCAGGTAGTGATGTAATACTAAGGAAGGAATGACTTTTTGTTCCCACAAACATGAGCTGCAGTAAAGGGCGGTGTCTCCCTTCTGCTCCAGCCTAGGGAAGACAAACTCTCATGGATGTGCTGGGTGCCCCACAGTGATCACACAGTGAGCGTCTGGGCAGGGACCGACTGCAAGGCTTCGCCAGCCAGCAACACCAACCGACTCTGTCACTGGAGAGCTGGTGCAGGGTCCTTATGGAGCTGAGTGCTGGGTAAAGTAGCCTTCCCTCATTAAAACTCACATATCACAGAGGTACATTTGACCTATGTATCATTAATGATTGCCTTTACAGCTACATCATTATGCAGTAAATAATGGGTGGATTTCTGGCCCATGTAGGAGAGCTTTGATCCTAGACAAGCTTGGAAGTATGCCTCTCCCAGTTTGGAGACAAGACTTTTCTTTTTTAGTGTTCCTTCTGTTTTCTATTCTTACATGTATTTAAATGGTTAGTACTTCTCAGAATGACAGCTAGACACAGAGAAGAGGGAACATTCATAGATTCAGCTTTTCCAGAAAACAATGATTCAAGATTTAAGGGGGGGTGGGGGGGCAGTTTAGGCCACTTTAAATAAATTCTGGATCATACATGTGCAGATGTGGGTTAGGCTGGCCAGCAGCCAAATGCCCACCCAGCCACTCTCTCACTCTCCCTCCTCAACAGAACAGAGGGAAAAAATGAGACTTTATCTCATGGGTCGAGATAAAGACAGGGAGATCATTTACTTGTTACAGTCACGGGCAAAACAGTCTCAGCTTGGGGAGAATTAATTTCATTTATTGCCAATTAAAACAGATTTTCATAACAAAAAACAGTGACAAAAAATGGCCCCAAGCTGCCACCATTTTGGCTGAGGGGCTCAGCCGTGTCCTGCGGTGTGTCAGTTGGAGCCGGCTGGCACCGGCTGTGTCTGGCATGGGGCAGCCCTGGCCTCTCCTCACAGAGGCCGCCCCTGCAGCACCCCCCACTGCCAGCACCTACACCCAACACACCATTTAAACATTGCAGAGCATGAAGACCCCATTCCTACTGGTTGTAAACAGCACAGGGATAACCAGACAGCAGTCACAAAACCAAAAAAAGTTAGTGCCAAGGCTTTCATTCCAGAATATGCAACTACCTATATAAATTCTTAATAATTGGGAACTCAATACAAAATATCATAGACATCTCTTTTGTCCATATGTGGCGGGTTGACCCTGGCTGGACGCCAGGTACCCACCAAAGCCATTCTATCACTCCCCCTCCTCAGCTGGACAGGGGAGAGAAAATATAACAATGGTCTCGTGGGTCAAGATAAGGACAGGGAAAGATCACTCACCAATTACCGTCACAGGCAAAACAGACTCAGCTTGGGGAAAATTAACTCAATTTATTACAAATCAACCAGAGTAGGGTAATGAGAAATAAAACCAAATCTCAGAACACCTTCCCTCCACCCCTTCCTTCTTCCCAGGCACAACTTCACTCCCGGATTCTCTACCAACCCTCCCCCAGCAGCACAGGGGGACGGGGAATGGAGTTTACAGTCAGTTCATCACACGTTATTTTCTGCCACTTCATCCTCCTCAGGGGCAGGACTCCTCTTCCCCTGCTCCAGCGTAGGGTCCCTCCCACAGGAGACAGTCCTACACAAACTTCTCCAATGTGGGTCCTTCCCACAGGCTGCAGTTCTTCACAAACTGCTCCAGCATGGGTCCCTTCCACAGTGCACAGTCCTTCAGGAGCACACTGCTCCAGCATGGGTCCCCCATGGGCTCACAAGTCCTGCCAGAAAACCTGCTCCATGGGCTCCTCTCTCCACAGATCCGCAGGTCCTGCCAGGAGCCTGCTCCAACGCGGGGTTCCCATGGGGTCACAGCCTCCTTCAGGCACGCACCTGCTCCAGCATGGAGTCCTCCACAGGCTGCAGGTGGATATCTGCTCCACCATGGACCTCCCTGGGCTGCAGGGGGACAGCCTGCCTCACCATGGTCTTCCCCAAGGGCTGCAGGGGAATCTCTGCTCTGGCGCCTGGAGCATATCCTCCCCCTCCTTCTTCACTGACCTGGGTGTCTGCAGGGTTGTTTCTCTTACATGTTCTCACTGTCTCTCTAGCTGCCATTTCTGTCTGTCCCAGCAACTTTTTTCCTTCTTAAATATGTTACCACTATCGCCAATTGGCTCGGCCTTGGCCGGCGGCGGGTCCGTCTTAGAGCCGGCTGGTATTGGCTCTGTCGGACACAGGGGAAGCTTCCAGCAGCTTCTCAAAGAAGCCACCCCTGTAACCCCCCACCCCCGCTACCAAAACCTTGTCACACAAAGCCAATACACCATATTCAAGACTAGATCCTTTGAATGTGATGTTTCCAGATAAAGCTCTGTTTTCTGCAAGGATATAATGTTTTTGCAGATTTCATTCTTGCGCATTAAATCTAAGTATATTTTCCACCTGGATGCCAGAGCATTTCCATATTTCATAACACAAGATTTAGAAGTTTCATCAAAGCAAATACACCTGCTCAGTGGTTGTGAGACTTTTGTTGTACATAAAGTGTTAGGATCAAAATACTTCTGAAAAAGTCAGGAGAATCCACAAGATATTTTCATTCAGTCCAGGCAGGAAAGAACCTACTTTATGAGTAAATATCCTTCAAATAACTCACTCACAGCAGGAGAAGCAAATCTAGGAAAAAAAATAAAGGAAATCAGAAACCCAAAAAGAAACTTATTAGCATGCCTCAGAGAAAGAAGACCAGCGAGGTCTGACTCAAGCAAAATCAAACTTCACATTAAACAAATTGCACCATTGATTTAGCCCAAAGTCTTGACTTTTCCTGGTAAAAGAACATGACAATAAACTGATCTCGTACATCTGTTAGATTGGTCTTTCATGTAATTCATCAGAAGGTGTTTTTCAGCACATCCCATTCTGACAACATTAATCAGCAAAGCCCCTATCAAGCTAGAAAATTTATAGAATAGAATTGCAGGATTATTATTAAACCAGAGGCCCTGTCACAGCAAGAGCCTACCTACAGGGACTAAGTGCATGACAAGCTATGTAAGATGTTTTTCTGGGAGGCTGTGATTTTTTCCAGTACAAATGAATCAACAAAAAGATCTCTGAAGCCATGGAGGACTGAACCTGAGCTAAAATGAGAGGACTTCAAGCCAGAACTGGAGGCCCTCAAAATACTGCTTCACTAACATGGATTATCAAGAATTGCTCTGTCAGTTTAAGATAGATTTGCTATATTAAAATCCAATACCATTACAAATTATGTGCCAAGTAGAAACAAAAAAAGGTAAGCAGAGAAATGATACATTATGTTCCCAAGCTTTTCTAATGAGTGGAAACAACCTACATTTTCAAATCCACTATCCCTTGAATTTTCTTTAAACATTCAGTCAGAGATAGATGTCCAGCATAAAAAATATGAGCCCATCTGGCCAAAAATGGGAAAAGTTATAAGTGATTTGACACCAGGTTTTTTTCAGGGAAGATTTTCAGTTTGTCGGGGCTCCTATCACCTGGTCTTTATGGGATGCAAGATGCCTAAAACACTGTTATCTTGGGTGGCATAATATCTGTAGCATACAAATATTACACATTTAAGTTGTTCAGGCAGGTCATTTATAAATAGGTAGGAAAAAAAGTGAAGCCTTTCCCAGTGAACTAACATGTCCCTATACTTACTAATTTTAGGTAAATTAATGTAATGATTTGGACTACCCCTTTTACAATAGGAAATTCTAGTCTAGTTTAGAGCAAGGCATCAGTCTTTGCCAGGTCAAGGATTTCAATTTACCCAAAATGAAGCCAGTTCCTGCATATTGATTGCTCTCCCTAGCTGTAAATTATCACTGATTACTTTGAGAGCAGAAGTGTTGATAGTTTCCTGCCATTACTGACCTAACTGAAATTAAGTCTATAGCATAATTTCATATTTATAACAACTAAAATATGGCTGAAGTGCCTTAGCGTTTCAAAGTTGTTGCTTTGTTTTAAAGAAAACCCTACAAAATAAAAATTACCAATGTCAAATTCTTTTTTGGTCAGCAGTGCTTTATTGAATTCAATAGATTTGTTCAAAAATAAGTTCTGGAGGAATGATAATCCCTTAAAATATATATATGGAATTCATGTCAGTGATCTTAACTCGCAATGCTTAAGAATTCAGCATTCCTCCATACATGAGTCTTAAGCACCTTAACCACACTTAAGTGGCATGATGTGATGAGAGGGAGGAGGAAGAGGATTTTGAAAAGATTCAGTGATGGTAGCTTAGGATCTATACTAAAGCACAAGCCCCTAGCCCCTGCTTGTCCAGAAAAGCTCAGGCCATGCACTAACACCAAATCTATGTTCTGCTTGGTCAAATTCCCTCAGATTATATCCTTCCAGATAGATTTCCACATCCTCTCAACCACAAGATACCAGTCCCCTGTTAGGCTGCTCCTCAGAGAAGCCAAACACCGACCTGGCACAAATCCTAACCTATAGGGATTTCTCTAACAAAGAACTGGAACAGCTTAATGGGGTAAAAAGAGGGAGGACTGCACAGTTATAGCTCATGTTCAGTTCACTGAATGAGTACAAGCCTTCAGTTCCCAGAGCTGTCAATCTGATCTTTTTCACAGATCACTTTTTTCTATCTTAAGAACATACATGTCCATGCTAGACCAAAGTATAGTGTCTCTTTTCAAGTAAAATGGGAACAAATGCATCAGTATAATCAACCGGAAATAGACTTTGTTACCCTTTTCATTTGCTTTCAAATTGTGTATGGGAAAAATAATGTGTCCAGAAAAACAGAAATAGAAGCAAGAAAAAATAGCTGAAAATGCAAACTCCCACTTTTGAGATCTTCTGTTAGCAACACCAATGTTCCTAAAGTAGCTCACATAATCTGAGTCCTAAAAAGTAGAGAGCAAAGAACACAGTCAAAATAAGTATTTTACTAAAGGATCTTTTGCATGGCTGGTGATATTAAGTAATTAAACACATAAAGTATTAATTTATATTTTCACAATTCCTTCTCCATTCTATAGGAAGAACTAATACCATGTTCAAACAGAAATAATCATCACAGAGAGAATTAGATCTCTACATACAAATGAATAACCACTGTTGTCAAATATTGAAAAATGATCTCAGAAGGGGACCTTTGCAGCACAATCACATAGAGAAATCTATGCATAACGGAGGATGATACAAAAAACACTTCATTATCACTTCTAGGGAAAATATTTTTTAAAATCCTAAAATCTGCTTTCTTAATTCTATAAACTAACTAATAAGTGGTGCAAACATGCAAATCTGCAGTGTACCATCTGCTGTTCACTTTCTTGAGATAGATGATCATGCCATCCTCCTGAGATGTAGTGAATAATGAAGATGCGTAGTGTTGATTTATATGGTTTGTGAGGTTGTATCTGAGGCCCACTTTTCTATGTAAGAAGCAAAACTGTAGTCACAGCAGCAAATTTCCAGACAAGGTTTAGATTAAACAATACTAAGTAATTTGGACCTCACTGTATCCATTTGCTTCTTTTACATTCTGCTGGTTGTAAAAAAAGAGCAACAGATGTAACCAGGGTTGGTTGAGGTGAGGAAAATTCACTTGCACCCTTTGAAATTGAAGAAAGTGGTCCTTTTTCATTTGACTGCTTATTTACGGTGTGATTTTTTTTAAAGAATTTAACTTTATAGAAATCCAGGCCTCATCTAGCTTGAAGAAAGGAGATGCTGGGGGAAACATGAGAAGGGGAAGCTCCATCATGAGTCCAGAGAGCTCAATCTCAGAGCTGCTAGCCATAATAAAAGTCATTCCATGACCTCCTGTGAGCCTGAGGTCAGGAGCTGAAAATAGAGTAACAAGGAGGGGAAAGGAGGTTTTGACAGACAGCTTAAATACTTCTGGATTTTTCACCATCAAAAGCTTAATTCTGCTAATGAATGTGCAATGTTGAGAACCACAGAGTAAAGTGAATGGTGAAAATAGGGAATGTGGGGGGGGTTCCTCCAGTAAAGGAAAAGTATTAGTAGTTTGAGGGCTTTTCTCATATCACAGCTGTAGCCTTTTGAAGTGTGCCGAGCTCAAGCTGTAATCATAAACTGGATCAGCTGATTTAGATGAGTAGTGCTCAGTACAGTCAATACAGCAGTGTCACAGGAGGTTTATACCTCCTGGAAGTCTGGACCATTACCTGTTTGTCATTGAAAGAGGTTTGGGTTAGAAGATAGCAACTGCTGCCTAGAAAAAGATTATTGATAATAACTACTCAGAGCAATGCTCATGGCCTAAAGCAGGAAGAACAGCAAGCTGCAGCAGAAAACATTCATCTGACCAGAATAAGCATTCAGCAAGACACTCTACCATCCATATCCATTTGTTCTTAATACTGTTTTAAACTAAAGTAACTCTTCAAAGTATAAAGACCAGAAATATGCCATAGAAATTTCTTTATTAGGGAAGCATTTTTTTCCTCTGTTAAGTTACCTTCAAGTGGATGAATAACTTGTGCCTGTGCCTGTTCCAGCTCTTAAAAGTCTAGCTAACACTTTTTTTTTCCCCCCCCAAAAAAACATTCTAATGCAGCACTTGCTTCTTAGGCATAATAAATTCAGCCTAAAACTGTAGAAATGTCAATCATAAAAAGCAACTGAAGAGGAGCAGCCAAAAATGTCCAATCTTGCCATGAAATTTGGAGTCAAAATGTTACCCTGCTGTGCTCCTTCCTGGAACTCTGACCTCTAATGGGACAGTTAGGAGAAAACAATAGGCAGGGAAAATGCTTTTATCAGTGCAGAATTAATTTTAATTAGTGGAAAGCCTTTTTTTTTTTGTTCCAGACAAAGTGACCAGTCAGAATGTACCTATAAAATCACACCACCGATAACTTTCATTTTTGCTCTTACTGTAGCTGAATTTGAGCATTTTTACCTTCTCCCTCAAGTGACAATTATAGCTGAGATTTTCCCCAGACATTTAAAGGAATTAAGCTCTGCATTCCTGTTAGACAGGAGCAGGGTGTGAATATCTACATTTTCCAGGTAAGTCCAAAAGTCCCATCAGCTGCTGTTGAGTATACCATCGTACTGCTGGAGCCTCAGAAGAGAACATCTCTTGATGGTCACCCATCATTTAGCACAAAGGCTGAACACTCAGATATGTCTCTGTGTCTGTGCTTGTCCTGATTGCTTTTATGATATTCTTTTATAGGGTTGATCTTCTGCCACAAAGGGGAAAATGCCTGTAATGAGATAAAACTTTGTGAAGATGGGTAGCACCTACATTACACAGACAGGAGCTTCCCTTGGAGACCTTCACATGAATTCGTGCTACAGACAAGCAAACTTGTCACTTGCTCCAGGATTGCCTCACTGTGCATCTGGCATTTCAAAACAAGTTTAGTTTTCAGGTTCAGCAGACTGGATCCCACACACCATTTCTTTGGTTTAGTTGTTTTCTTTTCCTCTTATTTTGGGCAGTGTTGCAGAGAACCCTCTTTGGGGACCAAGTCTCCTAAGTTAGGCATGATTACAGTCATAGGACCCCCTGGGCTCAATGAAATAAAACAGATGTTTCAAGTTTTGGAAGGAATGTAACAGTGAAAATAGAGAGTGATAATGCTGACAAGATCCAGCTTAATCTAAAAGTTACTAGCCAACTTTTTCTACTACGCAGTAGTAGATTCATTTTTCTCAAAGTCTATTTGCAAAATCTAATACTTAAAGTTATCTTTTTTATTTCTTAGACCCCAAAGCGATCCATGTGGGGAAGGGGGAACCATTATCTTTAGGGCATGTCTTCATTTATTCTTTTGCCCAAAATTGACACTTTGCCTAGCACAGTGTACACGCCAGTTTAGATCACAAGGTTTAGGGGTAAGATCCTTCTTTTCGCTTTTGCTCTGTTCAAGGCCCAACAAAATTAAGTCAATTATTTGTAGGTGTTTCCTAAGTGCAAGTAATTATGTAAAGAAAACACAGGGCTTGAAGATACCAGTTAAACCAAACTTCATTTTGGCATTCATTCTGGTTATATTGTTGACTTTAGAGGCCATACACTTTGGTGTTTAAACATGTTTAACATAGGTACACCTCCAAGGAGGCTTCTGTGAAGGAAGCACTTGGAGCACGCTAGTGGCAGTGGTGGTAGTGCCCAAGGGCTCAGTCCTTGTCAGTCCAACCAGGTACAAGACATAATGCTAGTGAAAATAATTTGGCACAGATTTATTATTACAAAAAGACTATCAAAGTTGGAAATTAAAATATTATATACTTGGGAAACCCACTCATTTGCATATGTAATCAAATATTCAGTGGAGCTTGCAAAAGTCTCCATTTTGAGTGATGGACCCTTGAAATAGCACTAATGAAAACACTTCTGTTCTATATTTCCTGTGTCTACTTTAACTTCATTTATGAAAATGAAGGTTTTATTGTGTATTTTCCTCTGCCATTTGGTAGCCTGCCATCAAAACTCTAAGTGACATGACACACAATAGATTTATGCACCATGAAGCAGGCACAGTAGGGGTCTGGGGTATTTGTGTTTTATTTCCAGTCAAACAATACACGGGGGGCTGTCACACTAACAAGGTATATAATGATTGACTTGCTCAGCCATTCTGAGACCTTTAGTCTGATACAACTGAAATCTCAATAAACAAGAAATTTATATTTGAACAGCTGCTTGTTTTGAAACACTGTGCTTTATCTGCTTCCTTTTCTGAACAGTACATATGGTTCGTTCTTATTTAATTGAAAAAAATATTTCATTTGTTCAAGTTGATCCATACTTGTACATATTAAAGCTCTTAAAGTGAGGTTTTTCTTTGTTCTGTTCATACCTCTATTTAACATGTCATTTGGCCTTTTGATGTATATACACAGTTTGCAGACTGTCCTTAGCACTCTAACTCTGAACTCTCTAATGCTGCAGCTCTCTTCTGTCGGACGCATCATAATACAAAAACATCAATACAGCCATCCTGTTGTGCAAAATCCATAGAATAATTTAACTATTGTGTTACTTATGGGCACATGAAACATCAGACTCACAGCCTTGTAATGGTGTCTGTGGTCCTTTATCTCATACAAGAGTCATAATACGATAAAGTCTCTGGAAAGCAATGTCATCTCTGAAGCTTGGTTGTGTGAGTTTCAGGTGAAGAGATGCTGCCTGAAGCCCTGTCTAAAACACTCTAGAACAGATCCAGGGACATATAAGCTAGGGCTCTCCCACTCTTACTTGCTGAATAAACAATCATCAGTAAAAATGAACATTAAGCAATTATATATCTAAAGTAAGGCAACAATTTCATCTTTTAGCTGTGAGGACAGTTTGATACAGCTAATTCATTTTTATCCCCATATTCTGAGGCATAAAGTCCTACTGTGTAAGTATTAGGTTTTGCACAGTTCAATTTTAATTCCTTAGGCAGTAGGGATAGACTTCTTGCTACTGGATCACACAACAGTTCAGCTGACTTTGGAAGGCACCAAAGGTGCCATTTGTTCTTTATTGAGTGCTTCAGTCCATCTTAAAGCTGATGTCCTGGTCTAGAAATGATGAAGGACAGCAGCTGTGACAGTTACCATAATCTTTGCAACAGGTAGGTTATGCAACTTCAGCACACAGAGCACGAGCTAGTGCCTCCACCACGAAAGATTTAACTCAGTCTATACGTGCACTCTTTTCAGTTTCATTAAATATAAAGCGTGATTTTTAAAGCTTGAAAGTTGTCCTGTCATTTTGCTGTGCCCAGACATTTGAGCCAAACAACGGGGCTCTGTGAAAAATGATCACTCAACTACTGAGCATTTGGGAAGTGAGGAAGCACATGGCAAAATCCTCAGCCATGATAAATCAATACTCCCTGATTTATATTAGCTGAAGTTCTGGCAGTGCAAGTCTCTGAATAAAGCAGCCACAAAGTGAGGGGGCGTTTGCCACTTTTTCACCATAAAATGAGGCCCAGCAGTCAGCTTCTCATCTCCTAAAATCCTTTTATATGAATCAAAACAGGCTCCTGCATGAAGAGTTCAGGTTAGTTTGTCCCTGAGCAATGATCTATCTCTTGTATCTTTTAATTTACATAAGAATACATCGGTAATAAATCATTTCTGTCATGTGAGATGTGCAACACTCATTGAAATTCTCTGGCAGCAGCTGAAGAAAACATACCTGCAACAGGCAACTAGGCTAAGCCTTGTGGGTTAGCTCTTCTGGGTGTAGATTTGTAGATCTGTATCACCAAACATTCAATTAAAAAAGATTGGCCAGTGTCTGGTTTTATGCCAACAAAGACTGGTGAGAGGGACACATGGAAGAAGTTGGAAAAGGTAGAACTGAGCACACATCATTTCCCCTTTTGAACCTGTGGAGCTTCAGCCCATTGATCTTTTTACTAGCACTGGGTATTTCTCTTAAAGGAGGGACTCTCAGCACAGGTAGAATTCCACTAACAGCAGGAACTTTTTGCATTGGGTGGTGCTGACAATGCCTGTGGGTTGTTTTTTCATTTCTTAACTACTTATCTTACTATAATGTTGCTTATATTTTACTTTGTTAAGAATATGTAAGTGGATAGTTTAAAGGCAGGACTTAATACGTTGCTGTCTATGTTACCCAGATGACATATTCTGTGCTTCTTCATACAGGCTACAGATAAACAGGGTGCTTCTCTTTAAACACAGTTTACCTCACATGAGCAATCTATAAGCAACCTACATCTATTGCCAAACTAGCAGCAGAAGTTCCCTCATGTTTTGCCGGGAGGGTAACCTTCTCATCTTCTCTAACTTTCTTGCAGTTGTTGTTCTAATGTTTCCGTGTCTTTCAAGGTGGCCAGTGGAGGGAGTTGGCAGCACATTCCCACTTTCCATGCTCAAGCTGCCCTTTCCATGCTCCCAGTCCATAACAGAGGTGGTAATATTCAGCAACGTTCTGCACTGGCAGCTTTGTCACCTAAGGCACAAAATCAGGTTTGTTTTGTTTTGCAGTGGAGCATATATTTGTGATCCACAATTCACCTCAAAGGCTGTAGCCAAACTAGCAACAGCAGACGTAGGATCTGCTGTGATTTAATCAGCTGCAAAGACAAAAGAAACCAGAAATGAGCTTGTTGGTTGCCAGAGGAGCAACAAGAAATAATTAGCAGTAGATTGGGATGTCCCAATACTGGTAAATATCAATACTGGTAAATAAAACTGTGACCAAGTGCTTGTTCCTTTCACCTGTGCTTCTTTTCTCTCAAGCAAGGCAGCCTCAGACAGGTGCATCTACCCCCCTGTGCTCCTGCCCATCCCCCCCTCAGCACCTGCAATGGCTCTGCTCCCATCTCCGCAGCCCTCCTGCGCCCATGCCCATGAGTGCCCATGCCTGGTACCTGCAGCCCAGCTCCCATGGGGCCAGGAGGCGGTGGGGAGCCCTGCCCTGGGAAAAGAGCTGTGGGACGGCTGAACACATGCTCCCCGCATCTCTGGGACCACAGTGAGGGGAACAGCTTGCTAAGCTAGAACCTGCAGGGATGGCAGGGGTACCAAGCGATGCTACTCAGTGTTTTCAGGCTCTGCGTCCACATTCACAAGGCATAGCCATGCTGCATTTTATAGGTATGCTGAAAACTTTAGCCCACTGAGAGGCCCTTAAGGCTTCTCCATTGCTTTTCCTGTTATCTGCACAAAAAGCCAAACCAGAGCTATTTTCTTTCATTATAGCATGGACAGCAGGGGATGAAAAATAGCCTGGAAGCCTGTACTCAGGCTTGTCAGCTGAATGAAGTATTCACTTTCATCAAAACTCAGAAATATTCAGGCTCCGCTTTGGATCCTCACCTTCTCTAAAACACAAATGTGTTGATTGTGAGCCCCTGGGTTGAAACCAAGAAAAAAACCTTTCAGACTTCTTCCCAGAGATTTGGGGAAGGAGAGGTCTTTTCTTCTTTTTCTGTACTTGCATTGCCAAAGCTAACATCAAGCAAAAGGATTTTGTGTGATTGCAATTTCTTTGGACAGATATATGAAGTCTTACTTGCTTTTCAGTTCTGAACAAATTGTTCCTTACATCGCTTTCCTTTATGAATATCTTGGGATGTTTGTTTGGTTTCTCCCTGGCTTGCAAATTAAAAAAATAATATAAAAGGAAAAGTATACTTACTTGTTTAAGCCATCACTTAATCAACACCACATAAAAATTGCTTCCCTAGACAATTTAAATAGCAGCACTGCAATTCTTATATAACTTTAGATACTGAATTTAATCAAATGAAATCTAGATAATGTAGAAAAATACTCCCAAAATAGGCTTTAATGACTGAGGACTTACCAGAAAATCTTTGGAAATACAGAAATGCAGCAAAGCACATTATTTCAAGAAACATAGTCTTAGGAGAGCCACCCAAACTCAGAGTTTGTTCATATACCAATGAATGCTACATAGTCTTGTTATCTTCAGGGAAATCAGCCTTCAGGTCCTGCTCTGAGTAACATCCCTGTTTAAGAAGGATGCAGCCACAAAAACTCAGATGCCACTGAAGTCAAGAGCACTTAAATGATATTGGCCTGTGGGTATGTGAATCAGTGCTTTCCTGAACAGGTGTGGGTTTTATCAGGGCTTAAAAGCATTGCCTGACTGAGGGTTTAAATGAACCCTGTCAGCTCAGTCAGCAGGCACTGTGAACCAAACTGCAGCATCAATTTTTAAGAAGAATTCCCTGTTCCTCTATATTCCTCATAAAGGCTAAAGAAATAAAGAAGTGGTGCTTTACTCTGCTGATATAAAGCCTTCGCCTTTATGTTATACACTGGGAGAGCATAAAACATACCTTTCAGCCAAGGCCTCCATCGATCCACCTTCAAAAATTCTTAGTTCCATAATAATTAATTTTCCTTGTTACTTTAATATTTGTGTCCTGTTAAACTCCAAATGTCTAACTCAATACATTTTTATTCTTTAAGCAGCTGACAGAAAAGACATGTATTGGAGCAAAGGTCATGCCACTAAAACTTGTCTCTGTGTGCCAAGGCAACTGCTGGACTGTTACATTACTGGCACAGTGGCTAAAACATTTCTAGCCATCAAACCAATTCAGACATCTTTGAACTGTCCCTATTCAGTAATTAAGTATTATTCTTCTACATTACAAATGGGAAGTGAAGGCCAAGGGTCCCATCCAACAAGCTTTGAGGCTGGATGTCTCAATGATTTACTCCAGCCCCCACAGAAAATCAGTGCAGAGCAGAGACTTATGCTCCTATTTTTGGCAGGAGTCTAACTCTTTCACATCAACTGCTCAGGGAAGTGAGCAGTATATTTATATTTAGTCCACACTAAGCTAAAGTTACCTCACAGCCTCCTAACACTGTGAGCCTACATATAGTTTAAGAGTCTGTCACAAAGGCTATCTGAAACCTCATTCACTTTTTCATAGATAAAGCTCTCCTAGCAGATGCAGCTTTGACATAAAGCAGGCAAGAATTTCAGACATGCTTTCCTGAGTGTTAGTAAAAGAGGCTTGAAACTTTGCTACCAGGAGGAAGGAAGGCTTGCAATTGCTTCAGAGTCGCAAATCAGGAGCAATCTCATTACCGCTAGTGGCATTTGTCTCATTGGTATTGGTGGAATGGCAAAGGTGCAAAACCAAGGTGAGTCCAGACACAGACCCATCCCTTTCACTAGTAACCCTCAGAAATGGATTGCAATGCAGTTGCAGGTGAGCTCTTTTATAATGCAGTACGTACAAGAGCATAAAGCCGACAAGCTTTATAGGCTGCAAAAATTACAAGAAGGCTCAGGTTCTCAAAAGAACTTGGAAGTTTTAATGTTTTGTCCAGGCTGAGACATCTTCAGAAGTCCAGAGCTCCAGAGAATGATGAGCTTCTGTCTTATGAATAAAAATTTCTATTTTGAAATTCACAGATGGAAGCTCCCAAAATCAAAGTCATTTTCAAATGTCTTGATCACAATATAACTTCTTGCTCTGTTCTTTTCTTAAGCCTGAGTACTATATCTATTTTTATGTGTGCACATGTACAGATTTGTGTTTGGATATACTCAATACTGTATGCTCTAGTCAACATAAAACAAGTAATAATTGCATCAAAACTGTTAGAACAACCTGTCCCTTTGTATTTTAGAAATTCTTTTTCTCCTGTACGTAGACAGATGGCCACATTGCTTCAGGTCATTGCTTGTGGGCCTTTTTTGCACCATGAGGCTGTCAATCAATGTGCAGTGATGGTATTGGCCATGCTAAAGCAGGGAGGATCATGTAAAGGTCCTTTCTTCCAAATTATTCAGACAAAAGAAAAATTAAATATAAACTGAACTTTTAAGGCTCCATTGAAGGTTTGTCCAAGTTTGAGGGGAAAATTCAGGTCAATTCACCCATCCCTCAAGCACTCCTTAGAGTTCATTAAAATTAAAAAAAGGCAGTGCAAACTTCTAACAGTTATAACCATCATTTAGAAAGGATGAAAGTGTCCTTATAAACTAATAAGTCTGTAAAATATCGCATAGGGAATCACAGACCCTCTGCTTCTCTTAGCTTGTTTCCTAGAGATGGCTAGCAATAGGAAATAAATAGAAAACTGACATTAAACTGTTGTTATATTTTACCCACAAGCCTATTTACTTAATATTTTCTTACTGCAGGAGCTGTAAAATATAGAAGTTTACGGCTTGTATGAAGCTCAATAAGGTTGATGATTCATCTCTAGAACAAATGTTTGGACATAAAAAAAGGGAAGATTCAAGAAATTACATCTGCCCTAATATAGATCCCTTTGCGAAGAGTACTGTCCCTACCTCCACTGTCAACTGATTCAGCTCACCTTTTCACTGGTGAGCAACCAACAGACCACTTACTCCTCTTGTAGATTTTCCTGACATGTAATGTACAGTGCTGTAAGGCTTCTTCACATTAGTTAATTAAATTTGCCTCGGTCTGCACTCTGGCACTGAGACCTACAGGTATGGACTAGTTCTGTCCATGCCATTAAACTCTCATAGCCTTTAAGAGGCCAAACTGCCTTTTAGGAGTTGCTACCTCCTGAATCACTCCATGAGTTGGCTGCGAGCTGTTGTTTTCTGTGGGTCACAAGTGTGCCCTTCGTGGGCTGTCGCAGCAATAATACAGACAATCAGGTGCCTGTGCCCTGAAGCCTTCCCTGGCACCACTTAATTTCCTCACGTAGATGTAGCCATTTGCTCAGCCCAGCGTTGCCCAAGTTCATCAACTTTTCACACCTCTGAAAATCAGAGAAAGTTTCCGACAGCTTCCCAACTCTGATCACCTTCTTAACAGTAAGGGCAAATCTTTCCTACATGGTAAATAAGGTCATTATATTTAGGCATGAACAAGAAGATGACAGGTTTGGGGCCCGAGATCATTACTTATCTCATATTTTAACAGCTGCAGAATTTTTAAAGCAAGGCACAGTGAGAGACTGCCAAAAGAAACAGGGTCTGACATTTGTGAGCATGGTCCTGACCTGAGAACTAAACCCAGGAGAAGAGAGACCCAGAGGCATGTGTGTGCTATGACTATGGTGTTACACATGACTCCAAGAGACCAGTTTACCACCAGTTAATGGCTAGCCCTTGTCAGATGACCTGCAAAAACTGGCTCTGGGATTCCCCCTAGCCTGTGTCAAGCACAAAGCAAAACACAAGGGTTGAATACAGGAAGCAGTTAATGCATTCTAATCCAGTGGTGGGGAGGACTTTCATGAGGCATGCAAATGCAACTCAGCTGACAAGTGTTAACTCTCCAATCTACAGTAAATCCACTTCTTTGTATTTCTGCTGACATGCCCTAGGATGAAAAGATATTAAGGATCTTTTGCATAAGAACAACACTGAAAAGCAGAAAAAGAGACATCAGAGCTCACAGACCTGACAGCATGCTTTGAATTCTCATCTACAATCAAGCCAGTTTACACAGTTTTCTGCCCATGAAGAAAAGGCTAGCAGTACTATACATGAAGTGTATTTCTCAGTTGCAGTGATATAGCATTATCAAATAATCCTCCATAAATAAGGATCACATCCACAAGAAGTCTTAACAACTGGCCATGAGAAATCTAGAGGACTAAACATCGAAGTAAGGCACTCTAATTAAACCTCTAATATAGCTGAAAGCCAGTTTTGGAAAGAAATGGCTAGATTACGAGAACACATTAGATGACTAAGGAAATTCATTCCAATGGAAGTGAAATCTTGTGCTTTTAATGGAGAAAAAACCTTTTAATTGGAAAATGACAGTGACACTTGTCATACATAAAGTGTCCGGCTTAGCAAGTAATTTGTTGATCTCAACTACATCATCAGATCAGTAAAGATTCAGAATAAGAATGTGCTTTGATGTTTTCCAGGATCACAGCAAAAATTCCTAACCTGCTAAGAAATCATGTAGCTCCTACTTCTAGCTATATATTTGCTATATATGTCTGAGGTGCTACACATTTGTTCTTCTTTATCTTCTACATGCAGCTCTACAAATAAAAATAAGAGAAAATAAGACAGATACCTAGTTCAGTGTTGACCTTCATCATCATTACTCTGGCATTCATAAGAATTTTATTCAGTTTCCTTCAGTACATATTTTCCTATTAATTAACAGTACCTATTGATCTAGGAAGCACTTCATGATTTCTTAGCTGTTGACTAATGATTTAAGTTAATACATCATTCAGTAAGCTTAATATTTTTAAGTTCTAAGGAGCTTCTAGATATAAATGAGTATACCACAGGCTCTGCACTAAGGAGGTGGCATTCTGAGGAGAATGGTAATGGGACCCCACAGAAAATCACTTTAATGTATTATGTATGGACAATTTGAATTTTGGAAGGAAACATTAAAAACTAATGAATAACATTAAGCCTAATATTAAAAAGCAAGCCATTGTTATCAAGCATTATAAAGGCAACAGCATTATCAGAAGTATCAGATGCTACAACTTTATTATGAAAAACTCTATCCCAATTACAAGTGTTACAAATTACAAGCTTTTTCACTGTTTCTAACAATTTTAGACTCCTGTCTCTCTCTTCCTCTCTTCCAGCTTTCATAGAATCATAGAATATCTTTCCTCACCTATGCTCTATATCTTCAAGCACTGTGTTGATCATACACCTAATTCCTTTTGCCATAGATCAGTTTTGCTTTTCCATTTGATTTGCTGGCCTGGTTTGAAAATTCCTCTCCCTGTCTTGACAAACGAGCACCAATCATGTGTCTCCTCAGTTTACCTTGTTCCCAGGCCCAGATCACAAGTGCAGATAACCCTCCTTCTGCTCTTTGGTATCTCCTGCTCCCCCTTTCTATTTCTTCTCTTATGACGTGCTCATGAAGTTCTCCAGACCTTGCCTCTCCCCACTCACACTTCTTTTTTCCCCACTTTCCCATTGCAAGTTTTGTCCCCCTGACCCACAGCACACCCCCACTCCTGTTTCCTCTGTTCCTCCTCTCCCCAGCCTAGGCAGCATCTTCCACTCTGAATACATTCCCTTCTCCTCCCTTTCTCCTTCAGTTCTCCGGTTCTGCTACATCCCTAGCCAAAAAAAAGCTCTATACTTCTATACTTCAACTGAATCCCATGTTTCCAGAGCTGACAGCTTATCACACCACCTTTGTTTCACTCCTTCAGCCATCTTTTCCTTTTCCTCCTCTGTTTCACCCTTCCCAACCATACACTTCTCCTGCTGCACAGAATTTCACCAACTTATTTTGAATGAAAATTGTCAGGTTTTTCAAAACTCCTTCCCTTCCAAGACTTTTCTTCTGCTTCTGCAGGACATGCAGGACATATAATCTGCAATATTCATTCTAAGCAGACAAACATCTCATCAGTTTCTTCCAAGCCTGTCTTTTAATCCAGCTGGCACTCTTTCACTCCCTCTTTATTATTTCTATTTCTCAATTTCCTAAGGATTCTTCACCTCCCAATATAAACGTCTTTTTAAAAGTAAACCATCGCTGGCTCCACTCTCCTCTCTACCAACCATCCCACCCACCTTTTTTGTCTGCAAGTATATTCTGGAGCTCTTCCAATCAAGTTCAGTCTTAAGCCCTCTTTTTTCTAACTTCTTCCCTTTGCCCTCCAGTGAAGAAGCCACATTTTCACCAAAGTCCTTCTTGAACCATTCCTCCCAAAGTCCAGAACTAACACTCTTTGTCACTGTCTTCAACCTGCCTGCAAGACTCTTTCTCTTGGAAAGCTGCTCTCCATGGACTGTGACTCATCTATGTCTTGATTCTCCTCTTTTCCCTCTAACCACACTTTCAGTGTACCTTTCAAAGGATTTTCCCTCCAGTTCCCATTCTTCCCTCCAGTTTTCTACAGAAGCCTTCCACACCTGGGCTCTGTCTCTGTTTCTTTTCATGTTGTCTCCAGATAATTCATTTACAGATAATTATACAGATAATCAGATTCCAGATAATTCCTGCTCCATGTTTCAGCCATCTGTCTAAGAGTGGCACGGTCAGAGTAGGGCTCTTCATCTTTCCATCTGACATTTTTCCATTTTCTCTGTCACTACAGAAATAGCACTGCCCTACCTCTTTTCCAGCTCCTCAGGTCCATAGCCTTGGCACAGCCTTTAGCTGAATACCCAGTTGATTCTTACTTCCTCTTTTTACATTGCAGTTGTAAGTTACACTCTTTTATTCTCATTCATAACCTAAAACACTCCTCCAGGCTCTCACCATGTCCTGTCTTGACTAACATCATCTTCTACAAATTCGTCAAATATAACATTGCTACCTATTTCCATTCATAACATTACAGCGAAGAAAACTTCATTAGCCTTTTGCTCTGAGCATGTGATTTCACTTTTCACAGCCTTCCCCCTCTTCATTCACACCAAACATCAGCTTCTTGTCTTCATTCTTCACAGCTTGTCTCCACAGTATTTATCATCTTTCATATACTATAAGTGACAGTAACATTTAACACCCATTCCCACGGCACACTTGGCAGGAACAGGCATTCGGGGCCAAAAACAGAAAAGAGGTGAATTAACATCCCTTGCATGAAACCGATGGGGTGTGCCCAAGTGCCAACAGAGCCGCTTACCCTACCTTTGCTGGTAAGGAAGGGAATCTACTCATCTGTACCCTGGGGAGCAAAAGAAAGCTTAATTCATGCAAGATAAAGTAGGAAGAGGCTTCTCTTCCGAATCATCCCCTCAGCAGGTGGTAGTGTACGGTGAAGGCAGAGTTCAGGACCCAGTGGCAAAGAGCCACTGGGCTGAGATTGGCAGCCTTGGTCTGTGCCCAGTCATAAAATATCCATCAGCCATCAGAAGTATCCCTAAAAAGCTAAAGATGGAAATGACTGAAACTCAAACATGTATTAGTAGCAGAGAGCTCAGCTACAGGACTCTATAAGGGAGTCCAAACAACCTCCAAATACTCAAAAATAACAGCTCAGTACAGCTAGCAGACAATTTTTTTTCCAGAGTCAGACCCGAGTCAATGCCTACAACCGAAAGTCTTACAAAAACTATTCTCCAAAGCAGTTAGCATGTCAGCCTCCTCGTCTTTCTTTTGAACTGTCCTAAAAATATTCACAAAAGGCAGTCACCAGACATGGATACACAAGGTAGCTGAAAGAAAAGAGGCTCTATTCATCCCACCCCATTAGAGCCAAACTGTGCAGTGCACACAGCCTGTCCACTCATTCGTCCCTCCTTACTCAGATCAGTGCTATTCACCTGCTTGGACTTCAGTCTCTGCTACACATCTGGGGAGACTTTAGGGTCCAGTTTGGAGAGCACCTTCCCCCCATCCTCTAGGCTGAATGTGAAGCTTTTATACCGACAAATGACAGCATTTCAGACTTCAGCTACCTAATCTGTAGATGCATATAGATACAAAAATTATGAGAGCTAAATACCATCATTTGACCTTAAAAATTTTCTAGCGTTAAATCTGAATTGGTTTCCTATTAGTAGCAACTTGTCTGGGCATTTGGCTTAAAAAGCCTCATAGACAGAAATAGCCATTTTGTCCAAACAGAGACTGAATAAACCTCAGAGGTTAGCCCTCCTTCAGTTTTTCATGGCAATGTTTTTCATTAACTTTATCTCTTTCTGGTATGTGTATTTTTACCATATAACAGAATGGACAAAAACTAGGATTGTCCTTATGCTATCCAAAGGGCCATGCTTTTCAAGCAGAGGAGCCCAATCTGTGTCTGTAAGCCCTGTGTGCAATCAGAAAGTCAAATCAAGTTGCTGATAAATCCATACTTGTTAAAAAGGAGCAGATAATGAGCAAATCTCCCTGACTACATCTTCACAGAAAGCTTAGGCCCCTCTCCAGCTTCAAAAGGTGCTTTTAACAGCCTTGTACACTGTAGAGACAGCTCCTAGAAACTTGGGTGCAGCCTGCAGCCCTGGCCAGCTGTGCCCATGAACAAAGCCAGGCTCCAGGCACTGCAGCTCACACCAGGTGGGTGAGACAAGCCCCTGCCTTCCTGTTTCTCCCAGGTGACAAGTGTAACTGCTTGCAAACAGCAGGACTTCACACCATCTGAATGCCCCTTCTGCAACAATATTGCAGGCACCACTGTGTTCTAAGGTCTTGCTGGTTTGAAACACTACGGTTTTAGTTGTCTCTTCTACTTTACCGGGTGACCAGGAAGATTTATCAGCCATTTTAGTGTGGAGAGAAAAGGGGCAGGGGCAGTGGACTGTCAACATTAGGCTGTTAGACAAGAACACATCCCTCACGAGCTTAGTGCCTTCAGAAAAAAACTGGAGGGCCTCCCTGCAAAGATCCTCACAGCAATTGAGTCTGAAGAAATATGTCTCCCTCAGGACTCTTCTTACGGCTGCCAGCGTTATGAGGGCCACACGCTGCCACATTATTAATATGGTGCGTTTAATTATCACATACATGTTGTGTTGCGTTTTCTTTGAAATCATACAAAACTACATTCATCGTGCAAACTCCCTGCACTAAAATGACAAAATAAATTATGTCTTCGTTGAGGCAGCAACTTGTGATGGTAACATACTGCAGGAAAAAAGGTTGAAAACAAGAGAGAGAAAAAAATAAACGGGAAATTAAAATAAAGAGATACTGAAGGAAGGGAAGGAGTTAATTGGCTTCTTCTTAGGGCACCAAAAATTGAAGGAAGACTTCAAGACGTTGACAGAGCTAGCATTTCTGGAATGTAAAATAGCATTTGTAATACACAGCTCAATACCATGCTAGGAATTGATATTCTCTGAAATGCAGGAGAATTTAAGAAGGTAGTTGCTTTGTGTAATCATGGTTCTTTCGGTAGTACCTCCCCCTGGGATTCACAGGATGATAGCTTCTTATGGAGGGTTGACAACTTTTCTTAACGAATATGAAGGTTCTCTCAGGTCAATTGCAAGAAAATGGGGAAAGGAATATTTCTGGATCCCAAGTTCATTAAAGCCTGAAATCTGTACCAAAGAGTGTTTCATAGTTTTCTTCACGTGAGGAAGTCATGCTCAGCCAAATCAGTGGAGATGTTCCCACTAACCATCCACCTGGTAGATGCAGCAGTGCTGCAGCATGAGGTCCTTGGCTGGCCCTTCCTTCTTGGCTTGATAGAGCCTAAATTTACTTCCACAAGGGCATGGTTCAAGGTCTGCTGATAATGCCAGCATTCCTCTGAGGAGTTTCAGAGGATAGCCAAGTTATCACTGAGGGCCTGATTGTGGTCTTATTTATCTGTTTATGTTAGAATTTGCTTTACATTTATTGTCTGCAGTTGCATATGTGGCCTCAGAGACATTTTAAAATTAAGAACACTTTATTAATGCGAATATGAGCTCCTCATCTGTTTTTCTTGTTTGTGCAGTTCCTAGCAGAGTGGGGGTTTTGTCTGTGACTAAGCTCCTAGTTGCTATGGCAATACAAGAAATAAATAAACAGTAAAAATAATACATTGGAATATTCTGATTTTGTAAGTATATTCTGTAGAATAGTAATAACAGCACTTCCTACAGTTTATTGTTTCTGAGCAATATTTCCCTACTGGGGTGCCCCAAAACACTTGTTAACAATGTCATGCCCTATACACACTATACAGTGGTAATGCGGCTCTACCACATATTGCTGCAGCTTTTTGACAGTGCTGCTTATGGCTTCAATTCTCTGTCATCAGAGACGTGCCTGGGAGAAGATGTGTGGTTGGGCACATGCAAGCACATGCTGGAGGCAGGCATGTCGAAACTAGTGAGTTTGCACATACGAAGAACAAGCAGTAACTTCATGGGCTTTTCTTTCTTTCAACAATACAATATTGTGCCCACTCTCATTTAGATGAAAACCCTTTTACACTTCTCTGACTGAGCTCTAATTCACATTCATACTCACTTTAAAGAATATTTTTATTTATCATATAATGAGGAATTAATCTCATCTAGCAAAGATATAATTTTGCAACATAAAGCTGTAGATTGAGTCATATTTGAAAGAACTGCAGAGCTGATGCTTCCTGAACAATCCCAAAATTATGAGATTTTTTTCTCTGTCTTTTTTCTGAATGTGTACTAATATGTGTTTTCTTTGTAGATGGACATGAGTTCTAGAAATTGAAACTATGCAGAAAAATACCTGGGTTTCTTCCTGTTTTGCAGGGAAAATAACAAATATTGGTGAAATCTGAAGTGTCTGCAGATGTTTCTTTATTGAAACAAAATTATATTTACTCCTATAAGAACGATACGTAAGTTTGTACAGAGATAAATAGATATGTGCATATGCATGTGTATTGACTGCACAGAAACTGCTGCTAGGTATATTTATAAAATAAGGAGGTATAAACCTTCATTCATGAACAGTGACAGATATACCTGATAATACCCAGCAGCTCCGCTGGTCATTAAAATGCTTAGGTATATTTTTGCCTCTTGACACACTTCTAAAATAGGCAAAAAAATTAAATGTTAAAAATAGAAAGTATAAACATTACTGGCTTGCAAACAAAAAGGAAGGTTAAATCTACAGGGCCCAGAGATAATACAAAGACCTGATGATACTGTGCAGATATAAAAGAAGCTCATATTTCTAAAGACAAACCTTGAAAAATTAAGTCAATAACTCTATGCATCTTCATTGTAATATATTTAACTACATAGGACTAAGGACCAGCAGTAACACAGTCAATAGCATATGGGAATTGCAATTGCTTACTACTGCAAGTATTAAAATAAAATTACTTCTTCTGAAATAGTTATTAGTTACAGAAAGCATTTCTGAAGAATTAAAGCACAGCAGTAACAATATAATAATAAACAGCTTTTTCCAGGTTTCTCCCAAATTTCTTTTGTTTTTTTCATAGCAGACCTCAGCAGGGCAAAATGGGAAACAAAAAAAAAACAACCCCCCAACATATATTTTTCCTACCTTTTTCCAAATCCTCTGGTTACAGAAGACTCTTTCATCCAACTCACTTCATACAAGCAGAGTGTAATATGACGTTACAACATAACAAACTTCCTTTGAAAGAAGACATTACATGGGAGAAAAGTTAACTTGCAGTTCAACCACAGCCAAACTGACATTCTGCTCTCCTGCTCCTTCGAGGACAGCAGGTTATTAAAGATCACTCTGACTTTCTCATGGGAAAGCAAGTGGCCAAACATGCAACAGGAGAGACCAGTAGGGTGTGACCCTGCCCTGGGTTCAGTTGGGATAGAGTTAATTTTCACAGGTCTGGATAGTTCAGGTCAGCTGTCCTGGCTGTGCCCCCTCCCAGGTTCCTGTGAAAATTAACTCTATCCCAGCTGAAACCAGGACAGACCCCATTTCTCCAGCTCACAGCTTAACCCCTGGCTTCTGCCTGATTCTGTGTCCTGCAGGGGTGACATCCCTCCTAAGCATGCCTAGCAGATGACACCCTGAACAGTAAGTAGGTGAGGTAAAATCTGGTTTGTGGATCCTGCCAAACAGCCAAGCATTTGGTTATGTCAGGACTTCAGGCAATCAAGCGGATGCCTGCCCACAGAAAACTGATGTGTGTTACCAGGACAAAGAGAGACACCAGTGAACTTCAAACACCTGTACCACTGGATGGAAGGTACATGAACACAGCTCTGTCTCAGGCACCAGGCCATCTCTTCCTCCTGATGGCTCCAGCCTGCAATGTCAAACCGTAGGATACACCTACCACTAACCTACAAAGCAAATTTATCACGACAAGCACAATGATCTGGGAGCAACAGCTGCCCAGCAACTTGTCCCTGCTTTCACTAAGGTCAAACTGCTTGTTACCAGCAGTAACCTGATGCACACTTTTAATGCCAACTTTTACCCCAAACTGAGATTCTCCTAGTGTATTCCAAATCCAAAATCCAGGGGGAGAAATGAAGGAATAGGGTGTGGTAAAAGAGAAGCCTAATACTTCCTCTCCATATCTTTATCCTCCAAAAGTCGAAAGACATTCAGTGCTGTGGGTTAGGGATCCAAATTTTGAAATGGTTAGTAGTAGCAAGCTTAACGTGCAAGAGCAAATCTGTGTCATTTATACTTATTAAGCCTAAAAATCAAGATCTAAAAAAGGATCTGCACAGTCTGTACAGAGTTAGAATAATCGATACAAGTGGGTTCTGCATTAGCTTTACGTAGAACATAACCTGAATTGTAAGGCTAAGTTTGGCTACTCTTCATCTTTCCAGTTGAGCAGAGCACAGCTTACCAAAGGGCCACTTACCCCTACTCTGTACCTTTGGCAAAGGCATTGGGCCACCCCTGCAGCACCGATCCACCAAGAATGTTTCCAGGTTTCCCTGCCGAGACTTCATTAAACAGAACAGCATTTGTGCTCAATATCATTCTACATCAATGTCCACATTACAGTACTGCCTGCAAGTGCTCATCTGCTGCATTCGCACATGGCTTCCAGCCCCCGCCAGGCAGCAGCACGACAGGGAAGCCCCAGTGAGCTCTTCCCTCTCTTCCACTGACCATGAAGATTAAGCTGTGTAAAACTGAGGGTTTGGCAAAAGGTTTGTTGAAATGCTTTACTGCAGCTGGAAGGAGAGGTTTCTTTCACAGACTGTTCCACATGCATACTGAGGAGAGCAGAGGGCTGGTGGTGGGATGCAAGTAACTGTGGGCACTGGGGAAAGGCACCTGATCTGAACCTCCCAGTCATTACTACAATTACTTCCAGCAGAACTGGAATTCATAATTCCCTCCTTTCTCTGCTAAAACTCCTGAGGAAACGCTCCCCAGCTCCTTAAAAAGACAATCTGCTGACTTTCTGTTGGCTTGGAAACAAAAAAACCCCAGCACCCAATCTAACCTCAGTATATATGTCACTTTTGATTCATCTGATATGAATTCAACCTTCTTTTCCACCCAGGATTATACACTCATTACAGAAGGAAGTCCACCCTGTGGCCAGCTTGGCTTTTCCCATGATGGTTGGTATAAGGTACTCAACAAAGTGATGGATCTGTCAACACAAAACAGTTTGAATTGTGTGCATCCCTATCAGGATGGACCTCAGTGCTGAAGCACAGCCCCTTGCCATTCCAAACCATTACCTGAAGTTTTCCATGGCTGTGTTGCCTCTGTGCTGGCACTGATGGATTTTGCTGGTTGGGCCAAGTCATCTTTCCTGGAGGTATCTTCTTATTCTGCAGCATTGTTTCCCATTTTGAGCTACAGTGCAACGCTCCTGCTGAATTCATGGAGTCCTGCTCACCTACGCTCATGATCATTAGAGACTCTTTGCTGTGGAACATGCCTTGGTGGCAGCACAGGTGGTATGTTGTGGAAGCATCATTGATGTGGAATTATTTCTCATCATGGGGGGAAGGACACAGCCTGTTATTTTTATCTTTATAAACCCATCTGGACATCTTCGGCTCACCAGATTTTTTTTCTGATTAAGGCAGCCAGACTCTAACAAACTCCTGCTGGCTTATGTCTTTCACTGCAATGCAGAGCTTCTTAATTCCAAGTGGTCAGAGAAAGGCAGCAGTGTTTCCCTGCCCCTTTCATGTTCCTACAGCAATGAGCCTGGGCTGATTGCTCCACATGCTGAAAGTCACTGAAAGCCACAGGGAATTAAAAATTAAAAGGGAGCCACCAAATTGATGGAGGTCCACCTGGTCTGTTAAACAGTCATTAAAAGGCAGCTTGCAGAGTAGCAAGTCCTTGCTGTACTGATGGCCAGATGCTCATTTCAGCAGAGGTGGTCCTTCCACACGCCCTAATTTGGAGACTTTTCTTAAACTGTTGGTGACCATCAGAAACAGGCTGCTGGTCTAGCCTTTGGTCTGGTCCATATGGATGCTCTTAAGATCTTGCCATTAGTGCTGAGCAGGAAAGTAGTCACTCCCTATTTCTCACAATTCCAACGTGGAGGAACCAAGTTCTGCCTCTCTGGTGCCTTCTCAAGGTCTCTGCACAGCAGGTACAGCAGACGTTTCGGACACCCTCTGCTGCTGCCTCAGACTCCCAGGTTGTGCCCGCCTGGTCCCCACGCAGGTGCACAGGCAAGGCATTTGTTGCCATTTAAAGGCTATTTTTCCACCTGGCATCTACCTATAGCAGGGGAATCCAACAAATTCGCACTGGTTTGCGTCTTCACTGTGTTACCAAGCATCCTAATTCCAGGCAGAAACATTTCTCTGTGGAGTCAGAGAACACATTAAACCCCTTTTATCAGTGCACAACCCCAGTCATATGTATGGCCACAGGAAGAAACATTTCCCATGCAGGGAATTACTCAGACTAGGTCAAAGCAGAGATATAAGGAGAGCAGAGAAAAGTGAACAGTAACTGCAGTTTATAAAAGGTGGCATTTATCTTAACAGAGTGACAGCTGGTCACTGTGAAGTTACAAGGAAGTATTGTGATTTTCTGACTCTGAAGCCCACCCTTTAGGAACCAGTGATCTGGAATATGAAAAGACTGCACACACTGAAAAAGTCATCTTTAAATAAAACAAGGTCAGATTGTGATGAAGCTCATTCACATTGAGTGGCATTTTCCTTCTGCTTGTGGCCCCATTGACATTAACACCATCATTATTGGTAAAATAAGGCTGAGAAAAGTGCAACTGCAAGTTACACTCCTGTTGGGTGCTGATAATTGATAATTAATAGATTTCAATAAATTCAATAGATTTCAATATTTTTATTTTTCTGAGTGCCAAACTCTACTGGACAGTAACAACAGTATTGAGTTTCTCCAGTAAGTCTCCTGTAATGACCAGATTATCTACCTGATTTTACATCCCCATCCTACAGTACCTCCAGCTCTGTTAGGGCTCAAGACTATGAGCTGCAACAGCTATGAGGCATGAAGTTGTCTCTCTGTTTATAAGATTAAACAATGACTAAGCTTAGCAAAAAGCATAAACAGTGGTGTAATAAGGCGGTCATTGCACTATAACTAGAATAAAATGAAACTGTTATAAAACATAACTGCATTTTACTATAGCAAAGTCAAACACAATCAGAAAACTGCTTCCTTTCAGTATAAATGTTCCACCTGTCTGCATACAGCATGCTACACAAAGTCCCCAGTTTAATCACCTCTTAGCTGTGTCATGACTCTTTCCTGATGCAAAACATAGCAATGCACCCAACCATCTAGGGAAACCAGAAATCATTTCCCCTGGGAGACAGTCCTGAAGGGCAAAGGGGTCCAGGGGGATGGACATTCTTTAAGAAGGAAATCTTAATGGCTCAGGACCAGGTTATTCCCATGCACCGCAAGACAAACCACCGAGGAAGACGACTGGCCTGGCTGAACAGGGATCTTTTGCTAGGACTCAAGAAAAAAAAGGAGATTTTATCATCTCTGGAAGAAAGGGCAGGCAACTCTGGAGGAGTACAGGGATCTTGTTAGGTCATGCAGAGAGGAAATTAGAAAGGCAAAAGCTCAGCTAGAACTCAATCTGGCCACTATTGTAAGAGACAACAAAAAATGTTTTCACAAATATATTAACAATAAAAAGAGAGCCAAGGAGAATATCTATCCTTTAATGGATACAGAAGGGAACATTGCGACCAGAGATGAAGAAAAGGCTGAGTTACTTAATGCCTTCTTTGCCTCAGTCTTTAACAGAAAGACCAGTTGTCCTCAGGGTACTCTGCCCCCTGAGCTGGAAGGCAAGGACAAAGAGCAGAATATACCTCCCCTTAATCCAGGAGGAAATAGTTAGTGACCTACTATGCTGTCTGGACACTCACAAATCTATGGGACCAGATGAGATCCATCCAAGAGTACTGAGGGAGCTGGCAGAGGTGCTTGCCAAGCCACTCTCCATCATTTATCAGCAGTCCTGGTTAATGGTGGAGGTCCAAGACAACTGGAGGCTTGCCAATATGACACTATTTACGAGAAGGGTTGGAGGGAGGGTCCAGGGAACTACTTCCTGTCAACTTGACCTCGGTACCGGGCAAGATTATGGAACAGTTCGTCTTGAGTGTTCTCACATGGCATATGCAGGACAAACAGGAGATCAGGCCCAGTCAGCATGGGTTTATGAAAGGCAGGTCCTGCTTGACCAAGCTGATCTATGACCAGGTGACCCACCTAGTGGATGAGGGAAAGGCTGTGTATGTTGTCTACCTGGACTTCAGCAAGGCCTTTGACACTGTCTCTCATGGCATACTCCTTGAGAAGCTGGCATCTCATGGCTTGGACAAGTGTACTCTTCACTGGGTGAAAAACTGGCTGGATGGACGAGCCCAGAGGGTTATGGTGAATGGAGTTAAATCTAGTTGGTGGCAGGTCACAAGTGGTGTTCCCCAGGTCTCAGTATTAGGGCCAGTTCTGTTTAATATCTTTATCAATGATCTGGACAAGGGGATCGAATGCACCCTCAGCAAGTTTGCAGACAACACCAAGTTGGGAGGCAGGGTCGATCTGCTTAAGGGTAGGGAGGCTCTACAGAGAGATCTGGACAGGCTGGATCGATGGGCCGAGGCCAATCATATGAAGTTCAACAAGGCCAAGTGCCGGGTCCTGCACGTGGGTCACAACAACCCCACGCAGCGCTACAGGCTTGGGGAAGAGTGGCTGGAAAGCTGCCCAGCAGAAAAGGACCTGGGGGTGCTGGTTGACAGCTGGTTGAATATGAGCCAGCAGTGTGCCCAGGTGGCCAAGAAGGTCAACGGCATCCTGGCCTGCATTAGAAATAGTGTGGCCTGCAGGAGCAGGGAGGTGATTGTTGCCCTGTACTCGGCACTGGTGAGGCCGCACCTCAAGTACTGTGTTCAGTTTTGGGCCCCTCACTACAGGAAAGACATTGAGGTGTTGGAGCGTGTCCAGAGAAGGGCAACCAAGTTGGTGAGGGGTCTGGAGCACAAGTCTTATGAGGAGCAACTGAGGGAACTAGGGTTGTTTAGTCTGGAGAAAAGGAGGCTGAGGAGAGACCTTATCGCTCTCTACAACTACCTGAAAGGGGGTTGTAGCGAGGTGGGCGCTGGTCTCTTCTGTCAGGTGGCTGGAGATAGGACGAGAGGAAATGGCCTCAAGTTGCAGCAGGGAAGGTTTAGGTTGGATATTAGGAAAAATTCTTTACTGAAAGGGTTGTCAGACATTGGAACAGGCTGCCCAGGGAAGTGGTTGAGTCACCATACCTGGAGGTATTCAAAAAGCGTGTAGACAAGGCACTTCAGAACATGGTTTAGTGGGCATGGTTGATGGTTGGACTTAATGATGTTGAAGGTCTTTTCCAACCTATATGATTCTATGATTAAGCAAGCATAGTCTTAAAGAGTCTGGACAGTCTTCCTTAGTTTTTGTGTATTTATTGGCCATGGGGAAAAATAGATAAAAATCTATAAAAGTTGTACAAAAGCAGATTAACCATTTGATTTGTATCAGAGATGGGTTGTGCCTTGTAATATCTATCCGTCAGGCTGTGCTGGGGAAAGATGCCATAAGAATGGAAAGGAATACGCGAGGCTTTAACCCATGTAGCACAAGAAGAGCATCCTGGGTCTGGCACAAAGGAGATGGGCTCATAACCTGCTGGGAACAGCCTGGCCACAGCCTGCCTATGGAGAAAGTGCACTGGTCATCCTTCACTCTGGCCATGAGTTTGTTTTCAGAGGCAACTCTCAGAGGAGGGATGAGCTGGGTTTCATATCAGCTATGGTGCTCTGTAACCTGCATGATGCCCTTGGTCTGGCAGGAAACTCATTGACCCACAGGAAGTCTTGGGAGGAAAGAGAGCTGAAGAGAATGACTTTGTGTAGTTTTAGAGCAGGCAGGTATCAACAGAGGTTGGGCTGGGTTGGACTGGCCTCGCTTGGCTTCATGTGCTTTGTTTCCTTGCAACTGGGGAACACCTCTTTGCTTAGGTATCACTTGAACAGACCTCACATTTTTCATTTACATTTTTCAGTCTCAGCTCTCCTGAAACAGAGGTGTCACAATGTAATATTTGCAAGGTCATCAAGGTAATATTTGCAAGGTCATCAGGTAACCTGGGTTTAAAAACCTGAATCAGCTCATTAAATTAAACTCGCTGATTTACCATGCAAAACCAGAGAACCAAGGATACATAAAAAAATCAAGTAAAAAAAAGAAAAGAAATTGTGAAGAAAGTGTCATCTTTTTTTTTCTTTTTTTTTTTTGAAGCACTGAGAATGCTTGAGAAAAGCAGAGATGTAAAGGGAAAAACTAAAAACTTGGAGCCAGAAGATCCAAACTTCCCCTCGATTCTAAACTTAGCTCAGCCACTGGCCCACCGTGCAGATGACTCACTGCACTTCCTTGAACTTAAATCATTCCTGTTACAAAACTTGTTAAAGAAAGACGTCAGTGTAAATTAGATGTTGTGTCTAAGTTTAGCTATGGCCAATACATAAATATTGGAACTTTAATGTGTTATCATTTTTGTCTGATTTAGAAACATGTGTATATACATACACATATGCATATGTATACATAGCAAGAGAGAGAAAGATTTCTTTGCGCTATTTTTACAATTTAATTTACATATATTGTTATTTTGCTGGTGACATAAGAGCTCACAACTGATCAAGAGTTTAACCATTTTCAGTACAGCCTCATTCCCACACCACCCAAGCACTCTTCATTCTCTCAAACTGTCAGGGAAGTTTCAATCTTACCCAAGTAGTGGGAGCGGAGAGAGTACACGTTCGGCATATAACATACATGATGGCTGATTTCTTGTGACACTAATCTTCACTCCTGAGGGAAAGGCAGTCATTTATTCATAACTCTACCACTCAAAAGTAACCACTCTTCTCACCATGGAGACAAATGTCAAAACAGAGATCAGCCATAGGCTGAGTCTAATCTCATCAATCCAAAATGAATATATATTTAGATCTGTTGTCAAATCTTGAATCGTAAACCCTTTAGCCTGGGCAACTGTTTTCGCAGTCTGCCCTCTACACCTATAAATATGCATACCACATTGGATATACACTATCCGAGAAGCATATTAATCCTGCAAAAATGGGCAGGATATGAGGCTGGCCAACCTTCCCAATATGAGCAAAGAGTCAGAAGACAAAGCACAAGACTTTCAGAAATGTGTAACAGAGAGGAAAAAACACATAATTTTTGTTAAAGTGTCTCTACCCTGTAACACCGGTCTGAAATCAGCAGGCCCTTCACTCCCAAGTGGTTGATCCAGCAAAAAGCAGGCTCCAACCTAGTTGCCTGTTTTGAGGGATCTGTGGAAGATGGCAATGGAAATTCCCTTTCTCGTAAAACTGTTAATTCTCAATGTCCCTCTCCTTTCTCCCATTCACACTTCCATTTGGGGGATGTCAGCTGGGAGGTGTTAGTTCATGCTAGATCCTTTCCCATCCAATTATACCTATGCAGTTCCTCATATCCTGATATTGAGATGTTGGAGGACACCACAGAAGAACCAGAAGTGACTGTCCTACTTCTCTGCTTCATACTACCATAAATCTCCATGAGGTTCTTTTCTAAGTGGAGTATCTGAAACTCATCTCAGAGCCTGAAGAGAAAGAGGTCTTCTCTCTGTGATCCACATAAAGAGATTATACTGTTTCAGAGACCAATACATCTGTCTATCTTAGATATTTCATTATTGAAGTTGTAGAACAAAGTTTTGTATAAATGGCAAACATAGGAAGCTTGTCTCTACTGCTTGTAAACCAGCATATATCTGGTGCTCAAATATCCTTGTTCAAAACTAAATCCCATTTTTAGGCTTGGATAAAAACTATCAACAGCCAATTAACTAATTATTGCAAAAGATGCATTAGGTTTTACAGTTATTCTGCCTTAGCAGTTCAACCACATTATCTCTAATGCATAACTACTTCTCTTCTCTGTGTATTCCAGGTAAGTAACTGAGCCATGGTCAGTTTCAGCAAAAAACACTTCCAGATGTCCCACATGGGTTTAGAGTGAATGGGACCTCAGCTACTCCAGGATGGGATTGCCTCTAGGAACCCAAGTGCAAAAGGAGAAGATTTGGCCAGCAGCCTGCTACGAGTCACTCTGATTTGCTCTGTCCCAGGATTTGCACTTAGACTGGGCCAAATCCTTCTCTGGCATAATTATACTGATTGAATTGGGCTGGATTGGGCCCATGTATCGCAATACACAAATACACAAATGGCATTGCTGGAATGGGTCTACACTTTCTAAAGGTGGGAATGGGTGCCAGGTGGCAGCTGAGATGACAAAGCATGGTGGTTGTGCAGAAAAAAATTAATGCCTCCCAGAGTAGTAGCTCGGTAAGGTAAACTCTCTTGAAGAAAAGTGCTTTAACACAACTTAACACAAAGTAGCATAAAATAGGAACCAAGAATGATGGTGTCACTTCCAGGCCAGGGCTTCTATGCCTGTGAAGTAATCATCCAGAAAAGAAGCTAGGTGAGAGGATTATGAAGAGATCATGATGAAATGGCCAAGAGAGCAAATGTGACCCTTGTTAGCAATGAGCAGCACCTGAGGAAGAAGAGGAAAGTTACTACTTTTTGCCACATCCTCGAGGTGGTCATTGCTAGGTGCTGTAACCATTTCTAGTCTCAACACTTTAGCAAGGATGTTAATAAATACAAATGGTTCAGAAATAATGCCATCTGTGGAAAACCTCTCTCACGATGAGCACTTAAAGATCAACCTTGCTACCTCAAAGACAAGGCATAGGGGAGAGTAAATCTCTGCCTAAGACTACGTACATGGAGAGGAAAACCTACAGGCACTGGAGATTCTTCAGCAGGCTACAAACCTCTTGGACTCAAAAATGAGACAAACTGAAACAAGGAACAGAGTGCTAAACTGCCACAGTTGGAACAACTTCTCCAGCAAATCTGCCATTCCTGCAAGTCTTGCAATCAATAATGCTGTCATACAGAATAGCTCACTCAGAAATTAAACGCTAAATGAAGGACTCCATGAAATCCTATACCCTGTATTATCTAAGATAGTGTAGATGATCATGAGAGTCCCCTTGGGTCTTAAAAAATCTATAAGTGTAGTTAAGAGGACATGTACTTCTAGAGGCTAAGCATGAGGTCCTTAAAATTGTCAGGGATGTGTTTTCCCTCAAGGTTTTTCCTGAAGAAAGACTAAATTATTTCACCTAGAACTGGAAATTAAGCTGCAAAAGTGTCAAGTAACAAGCCCCAAAAAGATCAGATTTCCTCCTGATTTTCTGTTTTCCTTAACTCTAGGTGAAAATGTATACAGCCAATACATGAACTTTGTTTTTTGAAGAAGGCTTGAAAGGCTCCAGAGGCACACGGAAAGGAGGTCAGCACCCTCACAAGCAAATCTTATGAAAGGCAGATGCTGGCCACAGCCAGGTTTACATGAGGGCTCTAAAGAAATTGGTTCTTCCAAGCTTTTCTGCTTTCGATGACCTACGTAGCCCTGTGACAGGTGCGGTGTTGTACCACATTTCTGAGGGCTGGAATCTGGAGCAGTCTGTCCTGCTCTGTTCAGCCTCCTTTACTAACTCGAGTTTGTCACTTTGACTGAATGTCAGGAGGTTTTTACAATGCGAGGGTCCAAAATCATGTCTTGTCTAGTCATTCTTGTTTCCTCAGCCAGCTTCCTCTATTCCTGCTGCTAGTCTTATAGCAGCATACAGAAGATCAGCAATCCTCACAAAACTCATGCTCTAAGATTCGGTATTGCACATTTTCCAAGTGTATCATTTCAGATGGCAGTTTAAATCACTGGGAATAGAGCTGAGCTTCTTCATGAAATCATACTTGATTTGGTAAAGAGGAATTCCAGTAGAGTGAGGCTATGATCACCTCTATGTCATTTACAGCAGAATTTCCATCTTCTGCACATCTTTGACAAGTGCCAGGACTTGATGAAGAAGACCTTATTTTTCAGGTGGATCAATCCCCAACTTCATCCTCTAGCTACCAATGCCAAGAAGGTCTTCAGCTTGTATCTTTTAAGCACATTTTTGGTTTAGATGGGCAGAAAATATAGTGTGTTTATATGTATGAGCACTGCAAAATTACTGAATAAACCTAACAGCAGTTTTTCACAGTATGCTGCCTTTGGGAAACAGTGACTTGATTTTCTTATGCTATCAGTCCTAGAAATCATTGTCCTCTCCCCCTCCCCCCCAACAGGTATTTTTTTTGAATCCTTGTCTGACCCAATCTGCATTTAATTGGAACTTTTATCTCACTTTGCACTAATTCCTAACACATACCACTGACACCACCAGCTTTCCAAGTTCTCTTAGTGTTTTCCAGTTAGTCAGTAAAATGCTGTTGTTGAAACTAGCCTGGGAGGTGAATTCGTGGCAGAGAGGATACGACCAGTCTGTTTCAAATCCTGGACTTAGAGTTTTGAAAAATAAATTGTTAGGAAATTGTCATTTAATTCCTGTGCTTTGTTTTTTAATTGTATGATCTTAGAAGGAAATAGAGTTTAGTTTAAACTAAATTGCTGTTACTTTCCAACATACTTGAGTAAAGTCCCTGAGCTATAATAAAAATAATAAACATAAGCAGCTATTGCTAAACGAAAGTGAAGATTAAAGGTTGGATATCCTGACCTCTGCTTTGTGCTGACAAACTACACTGCATGTGCTTTTTCATTGTAGCCGTCTATTACTGTGTAAAACCTAAGTAACTCTTTATTGTGTTGCAGTATCATTTTTTAGGACAGCCTAGTATATTTTTAATGCAAAGAAAGATGCTGCCCTTGCCCAAGCCGGGTGATGCCGGGAAGCACGTTATCACATACAGAATGTTCATTAAAAGCGGATTAGGTGAAGATCTCATCAAACATACCGATTCTGCTTAAAATAAACGGCTTCTAAGCAGAGGAATTGTTAGAGGAATGGACGATAGGTACCGACTGGTTCGATCTGCATATTTTAAGAGAGTATTATTGAGCTGGTGTGTGTGGAACTAGGCTCTTTACTTCAGCAGTTCTGCTTAGTTTACTCGAACAGAGGAGTAACCATCAGTAAAAATGTTAGAGGTTATTTGATGATAAAATGTGGAGACTTAATAAAAAGATATCCCAAGCATGAAAAGTTAGAAGAACGCTGCTTAAAAATGAACTAATTAAAAAAATATTTTAAATGAAATGCAGCTTTCACTGTTAGGTTCTAGATTTCTCTCCCCCAAACATTAGACAAAATTGCATTGTTTACAAAAATTTATTAATACAAATGTTACACACTTTAGATAACAGTTATCAAAGTCCTAGTTATAGATATCATGTGTGTAATAATACTTTAAGGTTTTTTTATATTCATTTGCACACAAAATAAGTTCTCCAAGACTAACATCTACCTACTATGACTGTATCTCAAATCTGCTCAAATTTTGGTAAGGCTGTTGGCGTTTCTAAAAAAAAAAAAAAAAACAAACAAAAAAAAACAACCAAAAAAAAAACCATACAAAGGATAATAACCTAGGTGATCACTTCAAAATGCTTGCGAGTAGCCACTGAACTCTAACTGATAAGGTCATAAATAAAACGTCAAGAGAGCCCTATGTCATTATACCACAGCCGACACAAACACAGCCCATTGCCAAAGAACAGAAGTACGACTAAAACGCAAGCCGATGTGTTGCAGCATCGTAGGGCCACTAAATAGCCATCCGTGAACTCGTGGCGATTTACAAGGTGAAGAGAAGGCACGAAAGCTGCAAACTGCGCCCCGCGTCCCTCCGCCCCCGCAGCCCGCGCCGGCGGCAGGGCAGGCAGCGCGAGCTGCCCCGGCAGCCCGGGCGGGCACTGCCGACAGCGCGGGCAGGCCAGGCGGCCCGGCGGAGCGGAGCGGATCCGCAGCGCCTGCCCGCTCCGCCGGGCTCTGCCCACTTCTCCCGCTCCTCCTCTCCGGCGGCTATTCCCGGCCCGGGAAGGAGGTTTTTACCCGCCACTTTTTTTCTTTTTTTTTTTTTTTTTTTTAAGGTGGGGGGGTGGTGGCGGTGGTGTTGCTTTCCGACGTCTTGAATGCGGGGCTCGGTTTGTTTCTTTGGAAACACTCCTGTAAGGTTTGTGTGGTGAGCTGGAAGGAAGCAGGTACCTGCGTGTCCTCCTTCGCCACCTGCCCGGGCGGAGGGACGGGGCCAGCCCCCGGGCGGAAGGTAAGATAGGAGTCCGTACATAGAAAGATGAGGTGAAAATGGTTTATCTCGTTAGAAACCGGACCACAGGTGAACACTACACATTCTTTTATGACAAAAGTTTGTTTTATGAAATAAATTTTACTAAGCAATAAGCCAGAATGTAGAAAAATACATTTTACCTCCAAACTCAATAAACAAGGAACAAAAACTTTCGTAGTAGTGCATAATTCTTTAGTGGTAGCTACAACAGGGGTTCCTAAACTCGTACAATAAGAGCTTGCATAAAACAGAACAAAGGAGTGAGAGAGCGTTCACAATCTTTTTTTTTTTTTTTTCCCCAAAAGAACACAACCCAAAAAGGTGACTCAGGTGGGTTAAACAGAGCTCGGAAAAGTGCGAAGAGAGGATGAGAGGCGGGAAGGTCTACAAGAAAAAAAAAAACAAACAAACAAACAAACAAAAAAAAACAATCAAAGAAAAGAGCAACTCCGACCGAAAAAAGCAAAGGCGAGAACCCTGCTCATTACACATGATGAGAAGCATGGACAGCACTGGAGAGTAACACACTGTACTTTGCATCCAGGTCCAGTACCGAGCTGCCCGGGGCAGTTGGGTAGCGGATCGGAGGTGGGATCGTCTCGTTTTCCCTCGACCCTGCGGCACCGGCTCCGGTACCGGCTCCGGTCGCCCCCGCTCACTTCCCCACTCTTCCCAAACGGGTCCTGTCTCCACTTTCGCTTTGTTCTGCAACTCTGCCCAGCCAGCCAGAAGAGCAGTGCACGGGGCTTAGTCCTTACTAACCTTGCTGCTGGTTCCGGATTTAGGGGTTGGGGGTCAGGGTTTGGCTTTTTTTGGTTTTGTTTTGATTTTTTGTTGTTGTTGTTATTTTGGTTTGGGTTTTTTTTTAACTATTTCTCCCTCCAACAGGCAACAGAGATGCACAATTTGGATCGAGCTGTTGTTTTCACAAGAGAATTATCCTCTAAGCTCATTGTTTGAGACACTAATACAGATACAACTGGAATCAAAGAAAGCAGGAGAAAAAAAATAATCGAAATCTAGAGGAAGGGGGATGCTGCCCCTTCAGAGAGGCTAGTGGCAAAAGAGCCTGCCTTGAGACTCACCGGGGGAAGAATCTGCTTCACCAATCCTCCCAAATCATTTTCCTCATAATCCCCTGGGAGCACGGCATCCTTCTCTATGTACAGTAGCAAATGGTGAAAATTAATGTCTTTGACCCTGTCGTGGATAAAAATACTATCCTTTTAATTTCCGTTACAAAAATAGGAGTAATATTCAAAACAATGATTGTCTTTTTTTTCTATTTATTTTATATAAAAACATAAACAGCTCAGGCAAATTCTTGTTCTTGTGCAGGCTTTATATGAAGAATTGTTCTTTAGTATTCGTAGTAGTCTTTATATATATATATTTATATATTATATATAACTTAATGATTGGTCCACAAAGTAGATCTGTGCGTTTCTCTAGTGCTTTGTACAAAAGAAAAACAATATTATTATCAAAATATTCATTTAATGGCTTTACTTCATACATAAATACATGTTTAGATAACACAGGAGCGGTGATTGTTCAGTCAGTTTAGAAATTACTTTTGTTCTTGTTTAGATTTTTTGTTGTTGTTGGGTCTCTCTCTCTCTCTGTCTCTCTCTCTCTCTCAGGACTTTGTATACACAGGAGTGGCTGGTTACTCATCGCTACAAATACGCTACTCGGCGTCCTTTGTTTTTAACTCTTTGTTTATACCTTTTCCCCAGGACGGCTGCTAAGTATTTCTTGACAGCCATTTGTTTCCGGTAGCGGCTGTAGCTGTCCGTGAAGATCCCGTCTATGTGCCGCTTGGTCAGCGGTTCCGACTCGTCCCCCAGGCCGCCGCTGGCACCGCTGCAAGCACCGAGAAGCACAGCTGCATCAGGGGGGGCCGCTCCGCCCCCTTCCGCACCCCTCCGCCCCCACCCCGGCCCCGCGCAGCCCCGCGGCGGCCGCTGTCCCCGGCGCAACACGTTGCGCGGAAGATGCGCGGGGAGACAAAGGCCGCGCCCACGCGGTGCGAGCAAGTGGCGGCGGCGGCGGCGGCGGGAGAGACAATATCTCCCCGCCATGAATTATTCATTGCGGCAGGGAAAGCTGTTCTCCCCGGGGCTTTATTAACGTGTTACCTTCTGCCGAAGGGCGGCGGGTGGCACCGGGCTCGCCCCCGCTCCGCCGGTGGCGGGGGGGAGCCCCGCCCGGCGCCTCGGGGTGCGCGGGGCTGCAGCCGAGCAAGCCCCCCTCCCACCCCCGCTTCAGCCGAGCCCTCGGTCATCGCTTCCGACAGACGGCTCCCCCCAGCAAACCGGGAGCAAAAAAAAAACCGGTAGTTACCTAGTTTTAAATCAGCCGGTTGCACAAAATTATAGAGACATATATACAAATATACATATACACACATATATACCCGAGCGTCTTACACCAAACGGACCTCCGTGAGCGCCGGCGCTGACGGCCGGGCTCACGCTGCGCCGGGAGCGGGCTGGGAGCCGCGGCCGGAGGCGGCTGAGGTTTGGGGAGCCGGACTCCCCCCCGCCCCGCTGCCGGAGCAACAAATTCCCAGCCCCGGCCGGGGCAGCTTTGTTCCCTCCAGCCGCGGCCTTTTTAAGCGCCTCCGCTCCAGCAGCACCAACGCCCACCGCGGAAAAGAGCGAGCAGAAACCCTTACCCGACCCGCTTGGCCATCAGGGAGTGCAAATATTTCCTGGCGGATAACTGGCCCAGCAGTTTCCTGTAGGCTTTGTTGAAGATCCCATCGGCGTGCCTGGGCGGAGGAAAGAGCCCGCGGGTGAGCGGCGAGGCCCGGGAGCCGGCTGCGGCGGGGTGCGGAAGCCCGGGCGGCGGCGGTGGCCGTCCTTCCCCGCCAGCGAGCGGAGGGCGGCATCTCCCCGCGTCCCCCGGGACCCCTCTTCCCCACCCAGACCCCTCCCCGCCGCACTTGCTTGGCTCCGCGCTGGCTGGGCATTTCTGCTCCGTTTGCGGGAGCATAGCTAGCCCTCCCCGGCGCGGGAGGCTCCCCGCTCCCTCCCCCGCGCTGCTGGAGGTAAGGCAGCTTTTCCCTTTCTTCTAGGCTTTGAACTGGGCACCGGGACCCGGGCAGCGTGGTCGTTTGTTTGGGTTCGGGTTTTTTGGTTTTGGTTTTTTTTTTTTTTTGGTTGCTGCTGCCTTCTTGGGTGGTATTATTATTTTTCCCCCCAATCGGCTCGGGCAGACCCGTTTTGCTTCCGGTCAAAATTCACGGCTGACACCCCGCGAGTTGCAGTCACCTCTTTTCCGGTGGGTAATACAAGGTGTACATCTCGCCGATCATGGAGGACGGATTCGCTATGCCGAGGGGCTCGTGGTCATAGGCGAAGTCCTGCAAGGTGTTCGCGTCCTCGTCGTAGACTTCATCCCCCAGCCTGGCAACGAGACCAGCAAGGGGAAGGAGTCAGCCGGGCTCCGCGGGGCGCTCCGCTCCTCTCCCCGCCGCCGGCTCCCGGCTGCCTCGGTGACCACCCCCCGACGGAGCCGACCCGGGCGCCCCGGGAGCCCCGTCCGTCTGCCCCCATCCCCTCTCGGCGCCCGCCCGCTCCCCATCCCCGCCCTCCGCCTCCTCTGCGGGGCAGGACCACGGGGGGAGGGAACACACCACCCGCCGCCAGACGTGCTCCCAGAAAAGCCCCAAACATCCCCCCCCGCCTCGGCCCGAGCAAGAGCCCCTCTCTGCCATAGCCACGGCTGGTGCCTCCCGAGCGGAGCGCGCGCACGCACACACAGGCGTGCAGGCTGCCGCACACACACACACACACACACATACGCGTTTGTGTGCCAGGGGCTGGGCGGGAGCCAAGCAGCCTCCCCGGCGGAGACGGGGCGGTGAGCGGCAGCCCCCGCCGCCGGGGGCCGGGCGCCGCTCCTCCCCGCAGCGCCCGTCGGGCCGGAGCTGGGTTGGCCTGGGCTGGGGCGGGGGGCCTTCGCCTGTTGTTGTTTTTCGTTGAATGGTGCCTCTGCCCTTTGAGATCTCGCCAGTTTTGTTCCCCCCCATCCCCCCTCCATCCCCACCCCCCGGCTCTCTGCCTCCCTCTCTGCAGTACGATGTAGGTCATTGTACGTTACAGGCAGCTATTTTTGTCTGTGAGCTTTAGCGGAGGTATTAATAATAGATGCCGCTAAAGTGTTTCACTCCTGCTAATTCAGGCTCTTGAATGAAGAGAGCCAGCTTGCTGCCGGCTAATGGCCCCGCAGGCCACTGAGCCCGCTGCCCCGCAGCCCCGCTGCCCGGGGAGGGGAAAAGGGCTGCTCTGAGCCAGCCCCGACGGGCTCCCGGTTCGTGCAAGGACACCTCGGAGCCCCAAAAAGGACACCTTCCTCGGACAGCCTTGCGCGCCCGGCATCGCCCCCCGCTCACAGCTGAGCCGCACGGCGGTGACCCCGCAGGGCACCCCGGAATAGAGCCGAGCGCTGGTGGGGCAGGACAACAGCACCGAGCCCAAAACTCCACCCAAGCCAAGCAACACCGGTCACCCAAGGAGGGTGGAACCAGCGGCCGTCCCTGACCGGGTACCCTGCGCCCCCAGCCACGGCCCAGCATGGGAAACTCGCTTGTGCCAACACCCCTGGGGGTCCCCCAGTCCTGCCCCAACACAGCGGGGTCCAAACGTCCCCGGCTCCCAGGTGGAAAGGGACAGCACGGGCAACAGCCTGCGGTGGAGTCGAGCAAGACAACTCCGATCAGACCCAGAAAACCAAACCACCTTGTGTCAGCCGCTCTCCCGCTTGAGAAGGGAAGTGGTATACAGACAGGTAAACAGGGGATGAGACTGAATCCCCGCCAACTCCAATGCTGCTACACGAACCGTGACAGCTCTCACATGCTTGCAGCCAACGGCGCATCCGTCCCCCCGCCCCGCTCCCCCCGGTCCGGACAGGCGATCCTCGCCTTTCACACTGGGCGAGCTGCGGGCAACCGAAAGCGGCCGGGGCCCGCGCAGGACAGGGGGGAGGCGGGGTGGGGGGAGCTTCTGGGCCATCGAGATGCGGCCGGGACCTCGGCCCCCTCCCGCAGCAGAGCAGGTCCCCCGCTCCCCGGGGACAGGAGGCTGCAGGTTAACCTCGCCGGGATCCCGGGGAGCGGCCCTGGGGGAAGCCAGTGCTGCAGCCGGGGGGGACCCCCTCCCTGCCTGACCATCCCGGCAGCTCCCATCCCGGGGCGGAGAGGGTGGGCACACAGCAGGGGGGGGTTCGTTTGGTGACTCCCCCCCACGTCCCCTTCCACTTTCCTCCCCGGTAAGATTCCCCTGCCCTTAGTAGAGCCGAGGCAGTGGGGGCCTGAAGGAGTCCCGGCGGAGCCCCAGAGCGGGGGACGGACCTACCTGAGCGCCGGGTACTGAAAGCCGGCCGCAGGTGAGCAGTAGACGCTGCAGTGCATTATTATGCCATAGATCAGGAGTGCTAGGATCGCTTTGCTACACATTGCCACTCTGTGCGGGAGGGAAAGGAAAACTGCTGTCAAAAAAAAAAACAAAACCAAAAAACAAAACCAAAAAACGACCCCACGACCCACCAAGCCCCCTGCCGAGCCTGCGGGGGAGGGAGGCAGCGCGGCCCCTGGGGGCGAGCGCCCAGGGCAGCCGGGTGCCGGCGCGGAGCGGCGCGGAGAGGCGCGGAGCGGTGCCCGGTACAGAGCGCTGCCGCCGCCGCCCTCCCGCCGGCCGGCCCCGGGAGCGCTGCGGAAAGGCCTGGCGAGCCGCCTCGTGTCCTTACCATTAAACTCTAAATACCCGGCACTAAGAGCGTTTGGCTGCGAAACTAAAAGGGCAGGTCTTAAAAAAAAAAAAATTTAAAAAAAAAAAAAAAAAGGAAGGAGAAAAAAGACCCAAAATGGTAGGAGGGGGGGAATCGAGCTGTCTCCCAAGTTGCGTCCGAAAGGAGTTAAAACGCTCGTGGCATCGCCTCTCCGATGGGCAAAGGACCCGCGGGATGAAGAAGACGCAAAAGCAGCAGTTAGTTGTTTGCTAGTTTTAGGGTAATCCGCTCCAAAAAGAAAAAGAGAGAGAGGAGAGAAGGGAAAAAAAATATAAAGGAAAAAAAGTTTGCAGGTAGCAGCACAGATCTGGAGTGGAGTCTGCAAGGGAAGGGAGAAAGAGGGATGGAGCGCGATGTCGCCGGAGAAGAGAGCGCAAGGGGAAGGGGGGAAGAGAGCGAGCGAGCCCGGGAGGGAGCGGAGGCGGGGAGCCTCGGGCTGGCTGCGTGCGATGTTGTCTTCCCCAGATCTCTCCCCTCACTGAGCGTCTTCAGCCTTCTCCTCTTCTTCTCTTCCTGCTCGGTGGCTCCAAACTTGACAGCCTTCCGTCTGATAAGCAATTAGCAACAAAATCTTTGCAAACACCCCGCTTCAGCAAGAGCCCTCTTCGTAAATATTTGCCTGCTTGTTACCTTAGAGGACGGGCAATATTGTTTGTTGCCCCCGTGATGGAGTCCGGATTTTTATTCATGAATCAAATACCTTTTTTTTTTTCCCCCAGTCACGTAATAATCGGGTATCAGAAAAGACGTCACCACCCCAATTCCTCAAGGAACACAGTTCTGTGTCGTCCTCAAAGATGAGCTTATCAGGAGTCATAAAGCTTCTCATAAACACCAACCCACACTTCCCCCCCCCCAAAAAAAAAGGAAAAAAACCCCAACCAAACCCAAAACCAACAAGCAAACAGCAACACACAGAAAGTCCCACAAACCTAAAAGGATGCTCCCCACGGTCAAGTTTTGCCTGCCGTGGGAAGGGACTGGGAGGTGGAGGAGGGCGGCTTGGAGCGGGGTGGGGGTCCCCGTACTTGGTGGGCTCCCTCGCGGCTTTGTTTCGCGTCTCTCCGCGGGGCCACCTCACCCCGCGCCGGCGCCGAAGTCCGCCGCTGGGCGCGGGCCCCCGCGGAGCCGCCCGGGGCTGAGTGCGCAGGCGGAGCAGCCTTGGCACGGAACCCCCACTTCCACGGAGATTTGGGGATAGGAGTGCCTTTTTTTTTTCTTAGCCGCCCCCTTCTTTTCTTTTTCTCTTTTTCTTTTACTTTTTCTTTTTTCAAGAATTGTTAGTATCGTTCTCCTTATGCATGCCCCCCCCCGGGGGGGGGACACCAGCAGCGCCGTAACAGCTCCGCGTGTACTGCGGGGAGGGTCCCACGCGCGGCCGCCGCGGCCCAGGGGTGGTGGGGGCGACTTCCCCCCCCCCCTCCGCGTTGGCCCGCCTCTTTCCCCTCCCTGCCTTGTGCAGGGACAGATGTGCGACTCGCAGCGCTTGGCAGAGCGGGAGGGGAGAGGATCGCCATCAGAAAAACAAAGGGAAAAAGGAAAAAAAAGTTGATTTGCCAGAGGGACTGGGAGGGAAATCCCTTCTCTGGGGACTTCTCCGCCGCGGGGATTATTTTCCCCAAGTAATGCGGAAGGCGGCGAGCGCCGGGCGCGGACCACCGGAGGTCTCCCAGCCGCTGCGCCTGGGCTCATCTCCGCGCTCTCCTCCCTCAGCGGCCGAAAATCAGCCTTTCATTTCCGAGAATTACTCAAAGAAATACAGGCTGCAGGAGCCATTACCGCACATTTTAATTATTAGGATCATAAGCAGAGAGTTCAGGAAGCAGCAATAATATAGTTCTCCTGTTTCCTATTTGAATGGGTTTGGTGTAACACGCTTAGATGAGTTATTTGAGCCCAAATCGATTTCTCGAAAACAACAACAAAAAACACACCACACAATTACATTCCTATTATGGTCATTTAAGGTTTCAATATTTTCCGGAGAGAAAGGAAATTCAACGTGAATGAATTATTCCCGTACGAACGGCCACCGACGCGGGAAGACAGGACTCGGGATGCAGCAGGACGCTAGCTATCCCAGTCGTCGTCCCGTACCGGGCGTGTAGGACCGGGAAGGGTTCCCCAAGTACGAACGCGATGCGCTTCCCCGCCGGCGGCCGCTGGCGCAGCTCCCGTTGCTCGTCCGCGGAGCGCGGGGAGCGGCGGGAGCTGCGCCAGCGCGGAGCGTCTCCGTGAGCGGACGGCGCCACCGCGCGGACAGCAGCGCGCCTGAGGCCGCCGCCGCGGAGCCACCCTGGAGCGGTGGGGGTCCGTGTGTGCCCCGTCCTCTCGGCTGGGGTGAGCTGGGGAGAACCCCCGCAGTCCTCGCCGGGCTCCCGGTCCCGGCTGTGAAGGCGGCTGGCGAAGAAGGGTTTGTCCTCTGCCTTCCCTCGCTGCCAGCATCGGGCTTTGGGAGCTGTTGGGTTGTGGGGTTTGGGGTTTTTTGTTGTTGTTGTTTCCTTTGAAATGACTCTGTGATAGCAGGTGTAAATACAGGCTTTTCTAGTAACTTCGGTTCACAGGCTTGAACCACACAGCCTAAAGAAGTAAATATTCTGTCTTTCCAAAGAGACCAGAATCGCGGGCAATAAGTTTTAAAGCTGTGGCTGTTTTCGCTTTAGAAAAGCTACTTTCAGCTACTTTTTATTCACATTGCCTCATTTCCTCTCCTCCCTCCCCACTTCCCCAGATCCTTACAGAAAGAACCAGGATGCCTGAAATACTGGGCATCAGCAGCGATGAGACACAGATTCCCGTAAAACAGACCTGAAGCTCCAGACGCCATGTAGGGGCCCAGTGCTGCTGCAGTGGTACTGAGCATGCAGGAGTGATGTCAGGATGGTTTGCAAAAAATACAGTTTCTAAGCTTTTATTTGGGGTGAGTGAGTAACTCACGCATGATTCATGCCAGTAAAAGTCTCATAGCATCTTAGTCTACTTCACGGGTGTGCATGTGCAGCATGAATATGCGTATGGCATGATTGCAGTTTAGGCTGAATAAGTAAAGGTTTGAATCTGGTCTCCACGTGTAAGTAAACTTCTAGGTAACTCTGTCATGTCAAGGCTGAGAGGATTTAGGGTTTATAATACTTGCCTCTAAGGTAAAATCCTAAGGCAGCCTCTGAAGAAAAGTAGTTTTTTTCACTGGCAGAATTTCCTTCATCTGTCTCCTGCCAGCTTAAATTAGACCTTTTAATTTACCTGACTATGCTATTTTAAATATCTATTTTATTAACTAGAGCATTATAATTCTATAGATATTTCTAGGGGAGCTTACATCCTCTAAGCCTTGTTAAGCCTGACTGGGACTGGCTGCTTTAAAACCTACTGCCATAAGTTTAATTCAAAGGAACATATTTCATCCTGTACCATGATGGATATCTTTTCCACTCCTCAGAAAACCCCGGTTTTGCATATTTATGCATATTTTATAAAAAAATACCATAATCTATCAAACGGTCAGGAACTGTACTGGTCCATAAAGCCAGATGATACCTCATGCACACTTGTCGGATATCCAGCCACCATATTCATATTTTTTCACTACATCCCACCTTAGCTGCTTATTTTAAAAGGAAGCTGGAAGATTGACGGACCTGAAATATGTAATTTTATCATGAAAGCGCACATGTTTTTCTGCCAATATAGAAAAGGATGAATATTCCTTTCTCAAAAGCAAACAATCCTGCCAGCCCAGCTGTCTCTCTCTCAGACACACACTATGGGTTTACCATCTATCTTGTTATTATCTGTCCCCAGGCCTCCTTTCTTACTGGGATGGCTTGGGGAACCCATTGCAGACCAGTCTGCCCATGAGTACATGTGTGCATTAGCTCTGTGAACGTAACACTATCCCTCATCTTTTCTTGACTTTCCAGCCTCCTGCTCCCCGAGAGCTAGCTCCCTAGGAAGGATGGACTTGTCAGAGGGGAGATTAACACATCCATGTAACAGTGGTCATCTGATAATGGCTAATTAAGGATCGCCTGGCAGAAGAACAGAAGTTATTAAAGCTCAAGCAGGGGAAGCCAGGGCTTGGCGGACATTTCAGCACTTCCAGCTGAGACATGGCACCTGCAGCAGAGGCGGGAAAGCCCTGCTTTCCTCATGGAAGCTAGATCTCAATCAACTCAGGGACAGAGCTAAAGTGCTTCATTCACAGAGTTGTTTTTCTTTTACTAAACCATCCCCTCTTGTGCTTTCCTTAAGTAAAAGCAGCAAAATATTTAGGCACACTGTAGAAAGCATACACATCTGTGTGCTTCCTCATGTCTGTCACAGACTGAAGGAGCAGAGCTGTAATCCAGACAGCTTGCTCACCCAGGGATGTTCTGGGCAGGAGATACAAACTATGGAAAAAATAGAGAGCAACAACCAGGGACAGTGCTGGGAGTGCAACTCTCTTAAGACATGAGAGAGGCAAGCCATGCCTGGTGGCTGGGACACTTGCCAGCCTCTTCCCAGGTGACCACCAAGCAGTAGCAAAGTCTTTGTGAGGATTTTCCAGATAATTCCTTGCCACCTTTTATCACCTTAATTATATTTCCAAGCAAAGAGTTAAAAAATATTCTTAAGTATATGCACTCTGAGGAAAAGGGCTGGGATTCTTTTTATTTTATTTTCTAAACTGAGGAGGCAGGACAAGATTTTCCTAGGGCAGCAGCACAGGAGAACTAGCAGTGCAGCTCCTGCCCCTTCTTAGAGCTCATGGTGAGAGAAAAGGCCAGTGGGTTGCCAGTGTCTTGTGGGATTGCCCACAAAGAAGCTCAGTGTTCAATCTTACATGGTGGGTGTCCTCCTCCCCCTTTTCAGTAAATGAAGCCAGATGACTACGACAACACAGGGGCAAAGGAAGAGTCATTCCCATCCAAACACAAAGGCAAGAAAAGCACTTTCTAGATGAATGAAAGACCAAACAGCGGACTCGGTTCCACAAGGAGGTACCTCCGCGCTATGCATGTGACAGATAATTTCCTTGGATCATCAGCATACACACTTATAATCTCCCATCTTTCACCCAAGTAAATTCATATTCTACAAGAGAAGAAAAAAATTTTCCTTGATGCTCTCTGACAATGGTTCTTTGATCAATCATTTATATATGAAAAGTAGAGAAATAAATTACAAAAGGCAAACAAGAGCAACAGAAAAATCACCTTTTGAAGCTTTCAAATTCCAAAGGCCTACTCTACACTAAAGCCAGCAACCTACAAAATGCCACTAAAGATCTTGCTAGTCTGCAGGGCAGAATAAAAGCCTTTAGCACTGGCAGCAGGTCTAGGTCTATTCCCACTTTCATTTCCATTTGTTCTGGTGTTCAGGGGAGGGTAAATCCTTAAGCAGGTTGAATATACAAAGTTATACAGAATGCTGCCAAGCTACAATAATTTTTACTGGACAGATAGTGGCCACAATATCTTTGTGTTCCAGATTGCTTTAGATCCAGCTGTAACCCAGCGTGAATGGCAAGTACTGTTTTTGTATCCAAATATGACAGAATTTTGGGTACACTTTTAGAAACAGTGAGACTGCCATGTGCATGTGTCCAGAAACTAAAATCCATCTGTAGTTCTGAGGTATTGCTAATGGCATAGCTAAAGTTATTCATAGTTTAGATTTACCAGAAATAGTTGGAACAAATTAATAATGAATTAGAACATTTCTTATCATTGCAGGAGCAAGAGGGAATAAATAGAATCATCTATATTTTCTTATTACAAAACAGTGTGCAGCCTATTACCAAACACTAATTTGGTGTTGCTTGTGCTGGAAAACTGTTGAAGGATCCCTGGCTTCTGACAGCGCAGCTTAATTCAGTCTGACTGGAGCAAGGCTGCACAGAAGCAGGCCAAGGCAGGCAGGTGAGGACCGTCCCAACAGGGGTGAATCCCAGCCTGCCAGAGCTGGGCGCTGCTCAATAATTCCAATTAACCACGCTAAAGACAGCAGAGATGGGTCATGCAGAGCCCAGTAAATAGCAAACAGAACCGCATATTGTGATGAGAGAATAACAAAGTCTGTCTCATTAAGGAAAAGAGAAAAGACATTTGGGTGGGCGTAGAAGCCTGTTCTCAGTGGCTCGTGCACCCTGCAGTGCAGCATCTACCTCGTGGGGCTGCAGTCCATGCTGGCCACAGCCAAAACTGTCCTGAGTGTGGGAGCCCTTCATGCCACTTAGCTCCCCATCTCATGCGTAGTGAGCAATAGGGAGAGCTCCTGCATCCCTTTGCGGCACAGGAGGGCCCCTGCTTGGCCAGATACATAGCTCCAGAAAGACAAAGGGTGTGGAGTGAGACCAGGTAGCTGGGTTTGTTGACCTCTGTGCCACAAGTTGACTGGACAGCAGGCACTAGGGCCATGAGCCAGACACCAGGGATGGGAGCCAGCACGTGGTTTTTGGCGGGTCTCATAACTGGGCTCGCAGAAAGCACTGGGACATTTGCAAGGCAGCTGTCCCCAGTGAGGCCATGGGTTGGATGTCTCCATCAGCAGCCCGCACTGACAGCCACTTCTCTGGCTGTGTGAGACTAGGGGCTATTTTAGCACCCGATTGCCTTTAGCTGCCAGTTTCTGGGCTTCCTGGGCTCTGAAACATGCCATAATCAAACAGCATGAAATGAATATCTAACTGGAGACATGACACACCGGGGGATGTTTAAGGGCCAAAGCCTGTAATTATAAGGCAGCATCACTGTTTTTAAACATTTTTTTATTCATTTAATTTCAATAAAGTACTTGGGTCTACTTAGCCTAAAGGGAAAGGGGTGATTCTTAGTTTTTATATTTAGAGATAACACACAGAATTTCTTGTGTGTGGCCTTATGGCCTGATCTATCTCTATCCTCTAATAAAATGTATTTCTGTAACAGCTGAGGCAATTAATCACTTAAGCAGAATTGGATTACAATCTCCATTACTTGAAAATCTTTAAAGTCAGGCTTCTTGTCTTTCTAAAAGATCCCAAGCTATTGAGCCATTCTTTGCCCTGCTTTATGCAAAGGTCAGACTGGATGTTTGTAATGGCCTCTTGTAATGTCAAAAACTGGTCTCTGACCCTTGTAATGCCACAGGAAAGACTCTCACTGATTTCATACAGAACTGCACTAGATTTATTGACCTTTCTCATTAGGAATGAAGATTGTCTGCAGAAACTCCTATGCGATCTCATAACTCCAGGTGCGTGTCTATTGAGCTCATTATGTAAATACTGCTGCTTTTGGTCCTTTTTGAATTTCATAGATGTTTACAGAGCTCAACATAAGCAGAAGTTGCTAGGACATTGCAAGACTGAACCTCCACTTTTGACTCCCAAATCTGTGTGGAATCTCCAGAGGTAACTGGATTTGTCAAGACTAACAACAAAATAATAAACTATGATACTTTGTAGATATGTTTAAAATCATAAAACTTTAATACAATATTTTTCCCTGCAGTGAAATTCCCTTTCCTGGGGCTTTCTTGCTACCAAGTGCAAGTATATTATTGACTTTGCATATGGGGCTTTAGAAAAAAGTAGTTAATTGCATATAATTTGGGGTGATTCTCTGACATATTTTACTCTACAGGAAAAACTAGTTTTCTTCTGAGTCTCAGCAACACTTGAGATTGTTCTAAAATTTATATATTGGGTTTGTTTTAGCTGTCTGAAATGAATGTTTTACCATTGGGTAAAGAACTTTAGTTAGCTTCTCTGATTTAAAATCTGAGGGTGACAAGAATTTGCTCTGAAACACAATAGGCAAGAATTATGAGCAAGGAATTACAGAAATAACATTATCTTATTATCTAATTCTAACAATTAGAGATGGCTTGGCTTGGCTTTTGGTTTTGTTTTGATTATTTTTTTTAATAAGGACTCCACAGGGAGACACCTTTATGTGTTTCACTTACCTCTCTGGGGAAAAAAAAAAAAAAATCCTGTTCAAAAGAAAGCCATTGTCAAGAACATCATTTATTCAAACCTTTCTTCTATGGAAAGTAAATAACTCTGTTCTGAATATATCTCCTGACCTTATCGCCTCAGATCAGTTCTACCAGTTCTGTTCTGAGCCAGGGATTGCTTCTGATGTACTGTTCATTTCCACATATCCTCTGTTTCTTTCCTCCCATTCCTAAGGTGGAATATTTTTATATAATTACCCCAAAGCATGAACTACAAGGTAAATACTGGAATATGAGTATAAAGTTCTATTTATGAAAGGGGCAAATATTTGTTCAGTACTGAGAAAAGTATGCGAAAACACCCACATCATAGATTTAGGAAAAAAACTTACCTTTTTTTCTAGATGAAAGGTAAGCTGCATGTGGTCTGCTGCTGATATGCCCGTATTTATTGTGGGTTCTTCACATTTATAAAATATGAATAACTTTCAACCAAAAGCATTACTACTAATCTCACAATGCTCTTATAAGGCATATGTTTATTAAAATGCTACATTTATTTTACCCAGTACAGTATGAAATACAGTAAATTCAGTGACTACCTTGGGAACCCAAAATAGTTCTAAAATAAATACCTGACCCCATTGATGTCAAAGGCAAAGAACCTAATGACTTTAGTGGGGTTAGATGATCACTTTTAGTAATCTGACTCCAATTCTTTTACCAGTGGTGGAGTTTTACTACACAGGAGCGCCTCCAAACACTCAGTGCTGTTAATCTATAAAGTAAATATCTGCTGATGAGTTCTGCCGTGGATTCAGGGGGGCTCTATCTAGTATCTAGTCTCTATGAAGAGTGCTTTTAGTTGAAGAAATTCCTGTCCCAGCCCCCCAAATAGTAATCATTGGGTGATGGTCTCCACCAGTGCATGTAGAAATCAGCAACACTTAAATGGCAAAGAAAACTACGTCACCAGAAAAGAAAATGTATAGTGAATTACATGAAACACTAGTGAATTCCTGTAGTTGTTGTTGGTTTGGAGATGATTAATAACATGGAACTAAACTAAAACCAACTAAAACCACATTAGTTAGCCTCAGAGAACAAGGTAATCAAAGGAGACTTTGCAACTGAGCAAAAGATTTCTTTCAAAAGAAATCTTTCCCCATCTTCCAGTGTTGATTAGTGAACAATACTGCTAGTCATTACACTCAATATAGCTGGTGTCCTTCCTCGATTTTCCTGGGTGAAGAAGAATCAGTAAGGAGAGCTGAATCACAAGTTTTCCTCATATTTTTTCTTAACTAACAATAATGTGCACTGCTGTTCTGGAACACAGCACCAGGTAATGTCAGCACGGTCACTGGAGTGCATTGGAAAGATGACAAAAGTTCCCAAGCATTGAACCACAGACTAAAAGCATAAACTTGCTATTAGGATGTGAAGTGTAATGTCCAATGATTCCTCCTGTTTTCAAAGTCTGCATTTGGTTTAAGTAGTTAAAACTTGTATTGGGTTTGTGTGGCAAGGTTTTGGTAGTGGGGGGGTTACAGGGGTGGCTTCAGTGAGAAGCTGCTGGAAGCTTCCCCTATATCCTATGGAGCCAAGGCCAGCCGGCTCCAAGATGAATCCACTGCTGGCCAAGGCCGAGCCCATCAGCGACAGTGGTAGTGCCTCTAGGATAACATATTCAAGAAGGGAAAAAAGTTGCTGTGGCACAGAAACTGCAGCTGGAGAGAGGAGCGAGAACATGTGAGAGGAACAACCCTGCAGACACCAAGGTCAGTGAAGAAGGAGGGGCAGGAGGTGCTCCAGGTGCCGGAGCAGAGATTCCTCTGCAGCCCATGGGAAAGACCATGGTGAGGCAGGCTGTCCCCCTGCAGCCCAGGGAGGTCTACAGTGGAGCAGATATCCACCTGCAGCCCATGGAGTACCCCACGCTGGAGCAGGTGGATGCCCGAAGGAGGCTGTGACCCCGTGGGAAGTCCGCGCTGGAGCAGGCTCCTGGCAGGACCCGTGGACCCATGGAGAGAGGAGCCCAGGCTGGAGCAGGTTTTCTGGCAGGACTTGTGACCCTGTGGGGGACCCACACTGGAGTAGTCTGTGCCTGAAGGACAGCACCCCATGGGAGGGACCCATGCTTGAGTAGTTCATGAAGAACTGCAGCTTGTGGGAAGGACCCACGTTGGAGAAATTCATGGAGGACTATCTCCCATGGGAGGGACCCCACACTGGAGCAGGGGAAGAGTGTGAGGAGTCCTGCCCCTGAGGAGGATGAAGCAGCAGAAATAATGTGTGATGAACTGACTGTAAACCCCATTCCCTGTCACCGTGTGCTGCTGGGGGGGGATGGGGGGACGCAGAGAATCTGGGAGTGAAGTTGTACCCAGGAAGAAGGGAGGGGGTGAAGGGAAGGTGTTTTGAGATTTGGGTTTATTTCTCATTACCCTATTCTGGTTCTATTGGCAATAAATTAAGTTAATTTTCCCTAAGTTGAGTCTGTTTTGCCCATGACAGTAATTGGTGAGTGATCTCTCCCTGTCCTTATCTTGACCCATAAGCCTTTTGTTATATTTTCTCTCCCCTGTCCAATTGAGGAGGGGGAGTGATAGATCAGCTTTGGTGGGCACCTGGTGTCCAGCTAGGGTCAACCCACCACAAATCTATAGTAAATACTTTCTCGGGATCATTCCTCCCCATTTCTATAGATACCACAGGATGGGAGACAAACCACCCCAGAATGCCTGATTCATGGTTATAAAATTTAGGAATGGTTAACTGGGAACAACACTGCAAAAGATCAAATCCTTGTGGTATTCTGTGCTGTGCTACATTAGTCCTAAGCCTAAATGAGCCTGCAATGAAAAGAAAGCTCATCTTGAAGAAGAAAATAGCTTCTCTGCTCCAGTTAGGTGATATAAAATTGAAAGGTCACGGAGATATTAAACTCAAATTTTTTGAACTAGTAAGAAATGGAGAAAAAGTGAGGGGATTGTGGGTTTCTCTTGTCAGATGTTTTTATGGAAGGAGCAAAGTGGAGTGAAGTCAGGTATGGCTCTTTAATTCCACAGAGTCCTGTGAGCAAAGCACTTACAGTTGCTTTAACTCACAGCTACTGCCTTACTTTTGCTGAGCACTGCATACCTGCAACTCCCAGTGAACTATTACATGTTACTAATATCCTCATATGGCCTGGAGACCTCTTTAGAAATGCAGCAAGTTTTAAATATGTAAATACAACGAATGGGAGTGTTGAATGCTTGCCTTCCTCACGACTGGGCTATTAAAGGCACCTGCATAGTACTGGGTGTAGGAACTGTTTATTTCATATTATCTTACACCTTTAGATTGTCTTCTAAGCAAAATGTTAAGGCAGAGGTAAAAGGAAAACTTTCTAGGGGTAAGAGCTTTGCACTACTTTCCCAAGGCAACAAGCAGAAGCTGTACCTCCAACAGAAACTCAAACTTTATTTGTACAAAGCATCTGAAATTATGTTATAAGGAAAATCCTGGCTGTGAATGAAGCAGTATTGCACAGAGAACAGTAAAGTTCATATAAATGTATTTCAAAGAAGTCATGTGATACACTTTTTAATAACCCAGCCTCAGATTCCCTCTCTTTCTATCACATCCTCATCACTCAGTTTTGCTTTGACAAAAACTACTTTAGTACAAGATGCATCCATCCATCCTGTCCTGTCCCATCCTGTCCTCCCCCAGCCAGCCATAACCTGCTAAATGTCACAGATGCATCATATACAGTAGACGTATCATGAATATACCAAGGAGGTGTTTATCTGTGAGAGAAAAACCCGATTTTACTCCCACTATAGCGTCACCAAGGTGTCAGTGCAGAAGGCTGTTGCAGCCTCCTGTGTCAGCGATTTTCTCATTTTGCTGGCTGTTAGATCTGTTACAGATTAGGTTGAGAGCAGCAGCATTAGAAGAGCTGAACTGGGAATATCTGCTGCTCATCTGGGCTCTCACGCCCCCGCTGCCTAAAATCTGTTGTAACCACCTGAGTGCTGTGGGCACAGGGTATGGTCGCACCAGCAGGCGCTGGGGCTCTGGCTAACTTAGCCAAGGGCTTGGCGTTTTACTGTGTTTGCGAGGCGTCTTCAGGCACCACTGACCCTATAAGACAGAACGTGGTGGCCCTCCCGTAGGGCATCTGAGTGACTACAGGAAGAGAGGATTTGTGCTGGAGCAGGCGCATGCCCCGGCTGGTCTTTATTGAACCAGACTGAGAAATAGCAGCCCCAAGGACATAGCAGCCCTGGCTTTTGCACAACAATCCTTAGAGTCCTCATAAACAGCACTGCAGACTGGGGGAGATTAGGTCACAGTGGGAGTGCGTGGCCAGATGCTACTTCACGGCAGACATTTTGCAGAGGCGGCGCAAAGCCGTCGTGCCACCTTGTGGCTGCCACATCACAGCAGGCACAGGAGGATGCCACCCTTCCTTCTGCTCCATAGACGTCCTCTTAGAACAAAAGCACTTTGCTTCCCTGCAAGGCACCGGGAGGTCAATCTGTCACGTTCGGGTGGGTGTGAGCCCTCACCCCGAGTATGTCCTTCAGGCACATTAAGGGGCCTGAGTCATCCTGAGGAGCACTTGGAAGAAGCAAATGGGTCTCCAAGGTGAGTGGGGGCAGGCACAAGTGCCGATCCCACTGGCTCTGCCTGCGAGCCACACAGAAATTCTCCTCCTGGTTTGGGTACGTGATGTTCTAAGTGATCTCCAAGACTGGCCATGGTGAGAAAAACATTTTCTTGTTCTCTCCCGGTACATTATGAAAACCCACTAAAAGGAGCTTTTCGCACCACAAAACCTTTTAAAAGGATTCTTTTAAAAGCAACAAAAGCAACATTGACAGCACTTGCCTTTAAAAGTACTTGAGTCTTCAAACTCTGAAAGACCCTTCTTTACTTTTCTAAATTTTTGTTTGTTTGTTTTTCCAGACTTGGTCTACTCACAGGCTTCAGAGAAATGTTTTCTGTAATTGCATGAGTAAGAAAATGTATCATGAGATTAATTCCCATAACAATTTTTAAAACAATTTGTAAACACATTCTTCACAAAATGGATATTCAGATACATGGATCTTTGCCTCAGTAATAATATAAAATTGCTGTAGGGAAAATTTACCAGAGATATTGAGAGGAGTACGAGTCCCATTAGCACATGGTGCCCATGGCTCAGGTCATGTCACCAAGTGGTCAATACTCTCTGCAGTATTTTCTTCCTCTTCTCCTTTACCCTTCATCCACATGTGTCAGCATCCTGGCACTGGATGATAGGATGCACAAAGCTGATTTTTCTAACACAGGTTTTCCTCTGCCTTTGATAGTATTAAGAGGCAAGTTGCCACACAGAGAGCAATGTGTCCATCTCATATTTTTCAAGTACAGTGCTACCATTGCTGTCTCTGGGAAAACCTATGGACGGGGCACCACTTTCACCCCTTTCATCTCTCAGCAATTAGAGAAGTTATTTTCTTAAAAAGGGTTGGGTGCTCAGAGTTCTGTCTCCTCAAACTTCCCTTTTGGCTCTCACTCTGATCATCTCATTACCATAAAACTTGTATAAATGCTTCCTATAGAGCAATTTCAGCATAGGAATTTACAAGTCAAAAGAGCCAATTAGTTTATAAATTACCAGTCTTCCATATTTTGGAGATTGCTTACAGGTCTGGCCACTGCAGCTTGCAGTTAAGAAAGAAAAAACTAGAAGATATTAGTGCTGGTACTGCTGAGAAGGAATCATGTGCTACAGTCAGTTTTTGTACGGAGAGAAACTAGTATTCCAGTAGAAAGAGCCCACTGTTTTGGAATAGTTCCAACCACCAGCTTATTTTGTATTTAAAAAGGCTTTTACTTGTTCATTCAGTAGGAAGCATCAAAGACGTTAATAACTAAAAATTAATCACCCTGCACCAAAATATCCTGCTTCCAGAAATAGTCACACAAGTGATAAAACCATGGATAAAATCAGCTGTTGCTTTGCAAAGAGTTTTTAGTCTCTAACAAGAGGGCAATCCACAGCTTGCACCAATCAGCCTGTAAAGACTTTGGAGCTTAGGTTGACAGCCAACCCTGACACCTGTCAATAACAGTTACTTTGCAATGTTATGCAGTAACAGATCCCAAAAGGGCTTTAATGTTTTGACCTTGTATCGTGAACTCAGAGGCAATCACTGGTGAACATTCTTTTGTGAGACAGTTCTAAAAAATGCAAAATGCATAATACAAAATTAAACTCTGCTAGTTTGGGGGTTTTTAGGATTAAAACAATGTGTCCAAAAAATAAGCAAAACCACCTCATCTGGTGCAATACTGAAGAATGATACAAGAACTGCAACATACTAACCTTTGAAGACTACAAAGAATCCATATGGAACATTCTGCATCTGAGGAACATTAACTCTGGATCATGTGGAAAAGTCTAAAATAAGGACGTGACTAAGCTGGCCTTTTTAATGACTAGAAAAAGAAACAAAATGGAAAATATCCACCTTCCAGGCCTCACCCTGTGCAGTGACCTGGAAAAGAAACCCTGTTGGCACCAGCAATCAAGCTTTCCTGTATTATCTTCCCGGGGGGTTGATTACAATGTCCTAAATGTGGGTGACTACTTGATATCCAAAATTCTTTACACTGAGCTATTCCTCAGAAATCCAAATGTAATTAGAAAAGCAGAAATACACAGTGGTAACCAGTATACAGTATGGCATACAGTAAAAACAGTACAGAATTCCCATCAGCAGGAGTAAGAAAAGAAGGCTACCAGCATGCCAGCTGTGGTGTTTATGATTTTCAAGGCACCTTTTACAAAAGGAGCAGGAAAGTAGTTCAGAAATCAGAAAAGCACTGCAATACCAGATCTGCTTATCCCAAATAGGCAATTTTCATAGTTATTTCCAATGAAAAAAATGCACATATTCTCAAAGTACCATTCACCGGAACTCATTCTCTTCTAATCTATTTTTAAGAAAAAGTGCTAATTTTATCTTACACACATGATTTGATCAAAGGATGCTTGAAAAGTAGACTTCTGAAACCAGCAAAAGCCTTTAAGCATTGTAAATAGGTGATGAATATGTTTCATTCACATTTCTAACTTACATTACTCTAAAACAAATAAAGAACAGCAAATGATCTTCCAATATAGGCTTATTACACTGACAGAGAGTTTCAATGTTCCCCTCACATTTTTATTCATATTACGATCAAATCACAATGTACCAGCTAGTACAGGCACTGTATTATGCCAGGCACTGTATGCACCTGTTTGAAACGGCTCTCATCCAACGACTTCACAATCTGAACAGAGAGGACAGGCATGAATGAGAAACTGTAGGCACAAGAGAGATTGCTTTCCCTGTGATTATACAGGGAAATTGGTCTCAAAGTGGGAGATAAACTCCACATCTCCAAGTCTGCTGTTCTGTCTCTTTCAGTACACTACTTTGCAGTACATGACTGTTTTTTTTCTCTTCTATTTTTTATGGTTTGGGGGTTTAATAAGGCTTGGTCTCACTGGCAAATTCCAGCTAGAGATCACAGGGAATGTTTTCTGTTAAATGCGAGTCCAATGTCTCTGGCCAAATTTGTGCCTGCCAGCTAACCTGCAATATTACTGTGGTGTTAACTACTTCACTTGCAGTGTTCACACTTGAAACAGAGGTCAAATTTTATGGACTTTTTTTCCCTTCAGCTTTGATAAACAAGCATTCCTGCTGCTTGCACTCCTGTGGGGAATTCACATTCAGCACTATCATTTCTAATTCCTCAGCCTATCAAGTACTGTTGACGTTTTATTTCATAGCAGGCAAAAGAGCATGAAGTGATTTTTTTTTTTACCTATGAGCTTATAAATCCTCTCAGAGGCGTTAAGGAGGAAACAATATCAAGCTATGTAAGAAAACAAGAGTAAAATTCATATGAAATTTGCATATATCCTTATTTTTATAACTGCAGTGGAGGTCAGTTGGTATTAAAGATGACATATACTTATCCATCTTTCACTTTATATGCTAATTATACACACTTTTTTACTGTAAGGTCTAGAAAAAATACTCTTCTGTAACAATATTTTGAACCTTCATCTTAATCACATAACTTTAGTTGGAAACTGTTCTCAGGAAAGGTTGGTTAATATTTATAAAGTGCTTTAAAGATGAAAGGGCTGCATACTTACACATTTCCTTGCATTCATGGCATTATTATAAGCTTAAACCTGAAGTGAGCATTTCTTCTGTTGAACTGGAATCTGAAGTGAGAATCTTCTTAGCAGTAGATGTTTTACTTTACTTCTACTGAACGCTTCAGCCCTGAGGTGACAAAATCACCCTGAATGCCACATGGAGAGAATGCCATTCAGTAAGCAGTGATTTTCTAGTTGGAATGACCAAGAAAGTAATTTGTTGCCTTTTACATCTTTAATGCAGGACAGAGTTTAGTCATTTTGGACAGAGATAGATTAGATGTGTCTGGGTGAGTAACCTGAGGGCAATTCATTAATTAGGGACAACATGCAGCTGCGTGTGGGTAAAATTAGGAAGGAAACACATTTGCAGATACATGAATGACAGCATCAACAATTCCTTCTCAATGCTAATGGTTATGCTGTCATAAAAGCTCAATATTATTCTGCAAATTGATCATTTATTTTTGGAGATTCTGGAGATGCCTGTGTAAGTACAGGTGGATGAGCTCCACACAACTGAAATCCTGTTCCAGGTTGCTTTTATCCAGCTCCTCGCCATTCATTCCAGATCTGCAGTGTATGGTGTTTTGGCCAAGACAAAAAGTGTGGTTAATTGACACTGAAACTAGGTTTCATTGGTAGCCATACCCAGAGCACAGGTGGTAGCTGATAAACAAAATAAAAGATCATACTCAGCAGTGAGAGAGATTAGGAAAGGAAATAACATTTATGAAGCTGTAAATATCTGGTGCTGTCTCTTAATTCACAAATTTCTGATGAGTAAGAATGCTTAGAGAAATCCTATTTAAGCAAAATAATGAATGTCATTATACCACTCACCATTTCCCTGTTCTCCTGAGAAAATGGTTGTTTAGAGACTACAGATTGAGGCAGTTTGAAATCAGCTGTCCTTAAACATGATGGAAGAGGAGGGTGGGTTGACAGTGCAGTACATTCTCATTTAAAAGAAGATTTTTCTCTATACACTGTGCTTCAAAGATCAGACATATAATTTTCATTTGCACTTAATTTCATTACTGACAGAATATACTGACAGAGGGGAAGAGAAAACAGCTAAGCAAGCAGAACTGCAAAATTCCCTGATTAACATAGAATTGAGCATATCAGTATTTTCCTCCACATGCTTTACAAATGAAGATGTACCAGTTCTCACATTTAGACCACCTGGAATCTGCTTTGAGGTTCTAAAATATTAAAAAGAAAAAATTATAATATGCTGAATTTTCTACTTGTATTTCATGCATTGAAAGTTTAGCCAAGGTGTATGAACTAAAAAGAATACAGCAAAGTCCTTAGACATCAGATGTAGCAAGTGAAGTAGTTTTCTTTGTAGGTAAAGAAAGGAATGTAGCTTGGTGCTATTGGACTGTTCTTCCCCAAAGTGATCAGGAGTAGCTCTGTTTGAGATACTTCTTCAATCCGCCACCAGCTCAACTCTCAATTCCCATTCATCCCCAACCAAAACAGTTTGCAGTGAAGACAGATCATGAAATTTAGAAAGGCAAATAGTGAGATTGACAGTAACACTGAGGAGCCACAACTGAAAAGGTAGGTGTTCTAAAGGCCAGGCTCAGGTCTGTTGCCAGAGTTGGAGTTTAAACAATAGACTCATTTGCCATATCTAGTAAAAGATTAGCACTATTAATTTCTGTATTATAAATCAGTCAGATGTAACACAGGCTTAGACTGTCAGAGCTTTGGGTAATTCCTGTGTATGGGAACAGATTTTTTTTAATGGAATCCAGGACTTATTTTTACTGTGTTTAATTTAACATTGTAAGTCAACTTTCATTCAGGATTATACATTGTATTTTAGGAACCTGATGTCAAAGAAAAGGCACATATGAATAGACTGTCAGAAATACCCATCTCCCACTTGGGCATCAGAAGAGGTACCCAGATTTTCACACACTTGGAATTGGGTGCCAAGTTTATTTGAAAATCTGGACTAACGTACTGCAAAGGTGAGCTCCTAAGGTCTTGAAAATCATTATCTTTTGCAGGTGGGTGCTGAGTCTTTTTGATAATCTGTCTCAGTAAGTAGTTGAAAACCAATATGTTCAATGGCATACAGAAGAAAAAATATGTCAGAAAAGATAAATCATAACACATTATTAGAGAAATAATTTGACATGGTCATGAGCTGAAAGCCTCTGTGACTCTCTTAAGCAGCTGAACTGTCAGAAGTTAGCATTCCTCTCTTTTTTTACTGTTTTATCTTAATTGCAGAATAAAAGCCTATAAAACATCATAGCAGTGTCAGTTAATGTTGGAATGGAAGCTACATATAAAAAAAGATGTAAAGAATCATAAAACAGAAATGTCTAAAAGGAAATCAGACACTATTAACAAATTAATTCTGTACGTGTCTGATGAGAAGAGGCACAAGAGAATTACTTATGTAATTTGTTCACATACTTATGGGAAAACAGATGCTTACAAACTTTAAGATAGAAAACCAAGTATAAAATCCTTCAGCTACCATAGTTACTTAGGTACAGTTTGGATGGACCTCAGGTTAGCAATTTTGAACGTGACAGAGTGATAAATAAAATCTTTGGCAGAATGTAAAACTGTGATAGCTTAAAAGAGGAATTCCTTGAGGAAATCTGAAAGGCAGAACAGATGTTCCACTTTTCAGATAAAATGTATTCAGCAAACTCATGTATCCACTGTTGTTTAATTGAAGAACCAACCATACTCCATTTTCACAAGGTGAAGGAGACGTTTTTACTGATGGGAGTTAACAGTTACTCCTTCTTTTTCAATAAATATTTCATTATATAACTACAAAGAGTGACAAATGAAACCTCCAAACACAAGCTAATAGGTCCAAAGCTTAATGGTTCTTTACAAAGCGAAGGACACGTGACAGTTCTTTCCCACATTTGCTTAAAATGATTAAGCACCATCATTCCCGGAAAAAAAAAATAATCTTATTCTGGTAAATTACTTTTGCAACATCGGAAAAATATAGACTTCTTTTCAGACATGTAATAGTCTCTAAAGACAAGAAATTTGTTTTCAAGTAAGTGTAAACAACAAGCTTGGAGTTTAGACAATTCCCAGTTCATTTCAACTAACAAAGCCAGAGATGAGAGCAAAAAATAGTAATTGTCAGCTGACAGTATACCGTGTCTCACCTTGATTTCCAACTTTGGAAATTTAAGAACTAAGTTTTGAGAGAGGCTCTGCTTTCACCCAGGGGGCTGTATCCCTGCAGTCATGAGTGGCTTTTTTCAGCCCCCACTTTATAAGGGAGCAAAGGACTGTGACACCAGTGGGCAGGAGGAACCACAGCTCTGCTTTTGGCAGTTCTGATCCATGTTTTTTAACACTTTTCATTTCATGCCAGAGGGGAGAATTCAGTTGTTTAGTTTCATTTTTTCTGTCTCATTTAGCCAAATATTGAACCAAATAAGTTATGAGTTGACCAAACTTCACTTTGTTTGGCTAAAGAAACAGATAAGCCCCTGGGTTTGGTCTGAAGACATTCAGCAACATAAAACTTGCTGTCTTTTTGTCATGGCTGGTCCCAAAGATCCTGGCAAAACCTTGAAAGAAATCTGACACAACCTAAATATTATCCAGGCAATAGAGAGAAATGTGATGAGGTTCATTCCTTACTACCTGAAGTACTCCTCATTTGATGTTAGTTTCAGCAGTTTTTCATGCAAAGACATGGGGAGGAGACAACATCTGAGCAGTACACAGACAATTTTAAGATGAAGGTGACTGTCATGCCTTCAGGTGTGCTTGAGATGTATGCTGCCAAGCCGCTTGCAACTGCTGCTCCAGCATTTTGCATGCTACTGAAATGTGATCCATCTCAGACAAAACATGGCTCTAAAGATATTTTACCAGCATGGCATTTTTCAGCTTTCCATATCTTGTGACACATAGAAAGAGCTTTTGAACCAGTGTCCCTCGTGTTTTTCAAAGTTGGGTTGACTTATTGATAACTCTGCACTGAAAGGGACAACATTTCCTGTCCACGTAAATCGAGCTCTCTGCCTCATGAAACATAGGTGAAAAGAGTGCACTAGTCATGGTGCTCATGCCAAAGGATTGTGTCAAACTGATTAATCTCAGGAGGTTTATGGTCAACCCCCTGTATCCACCAGATTTTAGTGCAAGAACTGTGACTAGTTGAGAAGGATGGAGAGATGGGAAAGCTTGAAAATTCAAGCAGTGCCATGGCCCTGAGGCACCACCAGCCCTGCCTGTCCCTGCCCACCCCCTCAGGACTCCCCTCACCCTGCCCACAGTCCAGGACCCCATGTCAGTCCCCCAGGGCCTTCAACCCCTGCCCCAGCAACACCACAGCAGGACCAGTGTCCAGCTCCCCACAGCCCTGCCCTGCCTGGCCATGAGCCCTGCTGAGCGAGGCCCACCTGCAGGCTTATGTCCCAACCCAATCTTGGTCTGTCCCTGTTCCCAGGGAGGTGCGTAATGCCCGGGGCTGGGGTGGCCCTGGTGCCCCCCAGCTGCCCTGATCCTGGCTGGGGCGGTGGGACAGGCCCCAACTGCCTGGCAGACCCCATGGGCAGTCCCTGCAGTCCCCACAGTCCCCAGGGAGCCCCTGGCCTCTGCAGTGCCCTGACAGGAAGGGAGATAAACTGTACAGCTCCAGACAGATGAGTTGGACATTCCAACATGGATAAATCGCATTGGATTCTTCAACAGTTTTCCTTGAGGAAAGCTGCAATACACGCCCGAGGCAAATGCTTTCAAGGGGTCCCTGTGTTGCCACTTCAGCAGCGTGTGCTGTGGCAGCAGTGCAACATCTGCACAGTCAGAGACCCTCCAAGCCCAGTCCTGCTTCTCCCACCTTTCCAGTTCCTTCTGAGGAAGCTAATTTTGAGCTTTTTCCGGTATCTGTAAGTCTTCTTGAACAATCTGTCTGACTGAAATGAACACACAGGGACCCTGAGGCTACAGCAGGAATGAGAAGCTGCCATGGAGTTCACAGAGATTCTCTGGTCCCCACAGGTCCTTCTGCAAAGGCTGAAGCCTCCTCTGGCTGACGAGCCCTTCAAGGTGCTGGTGGCACTGGGGCAGTGTCAGTGTGTCAATGTAAGGTGACCACAGAGTCTTATTTCTGGACTTATTGACTTTCCCAAGAAGAAAGACTGCGTTCGCAGGCGGAGTACAGGGCAAGCTGTGAACTACTGTTCAGTGAAACAAGAGTGCTGTTGACCAGTTCAAAGAAGGTCAACAAGACAACACTTTGATATTCAGGAAAGATTAACTATGTTAGATATGTGGGGGACTTTCTAACTGGAAAGACAATGACTCTCAGGACCAAGGGGCAGAGAAATGCTGAGGGATCTCCTTCATTCAAGACATTTACAAATAATTTGACAAACATCTTTGCCAGTGGCCTAGGCATACTTGATGCCTTTCACCAAGGAATTAGATTACATGATTTATTGAGGTCCTTAACACGTTAGATTACTATGATTTCTATTTCTACTACTACTAAGACCAAGGTATTTTTGTACTATAGAACTATGAACAGTATCTTATCCATATTACTTACACAGTATCTAACCACATGTGTATTCTGCAGCATAAGCCCCCCGGTGGCAGTCTGAAAAAAAAAAAACCCAACCAAAAAACCCCCTGTATTTTGCTTCTGCCACTCCTAAAAGAAAGATTGTCTTTGATACCTTTGCATTAAAACAAAATTGTTAAAAGCAGAAAATTTTGCCAGTGCTTACCTGCAAAAAAAGAAAAACAAAATAAAATCCAGGGTGAGTTTGACTTATTCTTCCATTTAAAAGAAAAATAAAAGGAAGAAGAAATCATCTCTTCTGAAAGTGCTAGTCCCAGTGGCATTGTAATAGCTTAAAAATATCTTCTTCACGCTGTCTATGCAAATAATCTTTATCCACTTTTAGATAATGACATTTAGGTAGAGAAGAATAGATTTCCTGTGGGAATGCTTTTATGTCACATATGGTATCCAGTTCCTGAAAACAGCAATTGATCTGTGGGGGTCAAATCTACTTAAACCATGTTTAATATCACCAGAAATTAGTACCTAAATAGTCTCTTTTTCAGGCAAAATATCAATAATCAGCTGGCTTCTTTTCTGTACACACATAACACATACTATATTGCTGTTAGTTTGCAGAGTTTGTATTTAGCATTTTTCCCATTTTTTGATTCACAGTTTTGTTGGTATTAATAGGCATAAGCTCATAAAATGAATTTTCACCAAGATTAGTACAATCTACATGGCCCCAGGCCTTCAGTTTTGGCAGTATTTATGCTACATTAGCAATGGGTCTCTTGTGAGAAAACTGCTGTGCAGAAATTTCACTGTGCTCATGTGATAGCTGTTCACTATGTGTTTGAAAGGAACTGTGAGGTGTGTTTGTAATTAAAGTGTTTAAGGAATCATCAACAGTAAAGGGCAGCTGTCAAAATCTAGGCTCTCCCCTACTCTAAGGCAAAGTTTTGGTGAGAGGAATTTCTTGCAGAAAAGCTAATGGCAGACACTAATAGCAGTTTGCTGAGATATAAGTTTGATACTCTGCTCTGATTTTCTAGGACCACTGTGGTATTTGCTTGTGCAGCCATTGGAGGAGTTGCACAAGACCTTAGAGATGCTATAATTTTCTGTGTTTTCTTATGAAAACTGTTCTGCTTAGAATACTTGTACGAAAATGCATACAGCCCCATGTTTGTGGCGTCTGCAATGCAGGACACTCAGATTGAAGCCCCTGTGACTACAGGACCTAAGAGTTGTAGCGAACAGAATTAGAGACGTAAGAGCATAAAAACAGCTGTATTGTCTCAGACCAGTGGTCCATCAAACCTGCTTGCTAACAGCAGCAGCTAGCAGATGCTTAGGAAAGAATACAAGAACAGGGCATACCTGTATTGATACTTCCTCCTCATGCACTTACAGCTTTTGGGTGTCCGTGGCTTACAGAATTATTGAGATATTAAGTGTATCCTCATTCTGATGTTCTGTCCTTGTTTGACTTTTCCCTATGAATGTGTCTAATTGCATTTTCAACTGTTTTTATACCTTCAACTTGCTCTAGCTATGTGAAATGAGTTTCACAGCTCAATTATGAGTTGCGCCTAATCAAGTGTCTATTCTGGATTGGACTTTATGATTTCCACCTCCCCTGTCATCCCATCTTATTTCAAAGGCAACTTTAGTGTGACTAGAATTGAAAAGTTCAACACTTTTCATAAACCAGAACTTCTGCCCATTTCATCCCTTTGCTGTCATGCTCTGGTATACAGAGCAATACAAAATTTCCCTCTGTGGATGACAACTAAATTCTTCATCTGCATATTATTAGCATTAGTGACTTGTCCCTCAAATATAACCAGAGTCCATGGTGCAGCTTGGAGACTGGGTACAGCAAAAGCTGGTGCCAGGCTCCCTGCAGGGGTCTAAAGACAAACATGCTCAGAACTTATTGCCAAGCAGGTTTAACTTAAACTACAGGTTTGCTAATGAGGCAGATGGGAAATAACAGAGCAGCTAATGTCCAAGCTTTCCACACTGATCTTGGCTACACTCCCCTTATCAGGCAAGAGGAAGAGATAAGCTAATTGTTTGATCAGGCTTAGCATTCTCAGTTAATACTGTCAGCAATGCCTGTTTATAAGCAATATTCAGTCAATAGTGGAGCTTATAATATTTACATATAAATATTTACAAAATATTAACTTACTCATTAATTACTGCTGTGAAAAAAAAGAAGACTATTGTTATTGCACTTATGTACTATACAATATTGACCCTTGATGTTTATCTTACGTCTATATAGCTGCGTAGCACAGAAACCAAGTGACTTGATGTAGATTAGCAAAGACTGTAGCAGTGTAGAAAATTGAAGCATAATATCCCGAATCCAAGGAACACGTCAGTATTATGTATATTTGAAGCAATGTAGCAACATAGCTGCAAACCTGCTTTCTTGCCTAGAATGAAGCTGGGCTTGCACTGAGGTGATCAACCACGGTATGAATACCTAAACTGAACTGCATTGGTTATAATACCATTTTACATGGAGGAGTGTGTTTCTCTGGCCACTTTGCTGATATTATGACCAAAGTACAAAATCCATCACCTTGACAAGCAGGCATAACTTTTGTATTTAAGTCACAAGTGACATTTTCTAGTGGAGCCAAGAGTAAACACTTTTGATATTCTTTGTTTTGAGGACTTTTTTATTTAAATATCATTTTTGCAAATGCAATATGGATTTTAAGTTTTTTTTTTTTTTGTCTGTTCTTAGAGCTTCATGGAGAAGGCTAAGAAAGGGACACTGTTGCACATATTATTTCACTTCATGAAGAAAATTGCATACTGAAAAATGATACCCATTGTACACAAACAAAGCCAGGAAGAAGAAGGAAAAAAAGTAGTTTGGACTATCAGTGCTGCCATTTTTATGTTCCTCCTCTGTTCAGTTCTTGACTAGCCAGCAATAGGAATGGCAAAGAGCTACATCTCAGTTTTTACTTCAGAGCAATATATTGTGCCGGCTTTATGCTGACAAGTCTGCCACCCTGGAGCACATACAGGCATCTCTGACACACAGAAATTCCTTTCTCGCAGTTTATAAGGACTCCTTGGAGGGCCCAGAGTTGATGTGGTTCTGTCCACCATTGTGTAGGTAAGGACAAGGTCTGAACAGCTCTTTCAGATGTATTACGCCATTCATTTCGATGTTAGCGCTGGCTAGAAAGAAGATGATGGCCAAGAAGCACAGGGAATGAAACCAAAGAGAAGCCCTCAGGCCACAGCTCATCCTCTGCTGGAGCCCCTAGCACAACTGTTTCAAAACAGACAGATTTTGGTTTGTATGGTCTTTCTCTTTTGTCAGCCATTCCCAGCTGTTTCAGCAACCGAGAGGGGCAAATGCAGCAGAGATTTAAAATAACTAAAGAGCCAGTACAGGCTTGGAGCTGTGTAGCTGTGGAGCAGCCTTGCTGAAAGGGACCTGGGGGTTCTGGTGGACAACAAGCTGAATGTGAGTCAGCAGAACACCACTGCAGCAACAAAGGCAAAGCAGATCCTGGGCTGCATCTGCAGGGCCATTACTAGTGGAGATAGAGATGTGATCATCCCACTCAGCACAGATCAGGCTGCACCTGGAGTACTGTGTCCAGCTGTGGTCCCCACAATTCGGGAAAGACATGGACAGGCTGGAGAGGGTCCAAAGGAGGGCCACAAAGATGATCAAAGGGCTGGAGAACCTGCCCCATGAGGAAAGACTGAAGGAGTTAGTTAGATCTTTTCTCCATGGAGAAGAGAAGGCTCAGGGGGACCTCATCACAGTATTCGAGTACTTTAAGTACTATAGCTTACAAAGCTACAGCTATAGCAGCTACAAAGAGGACAGAGGCTTTCTCAGCTACAAAGTGAACAGAGGCTTTCTCTTCACAAGCAGCCACACACAGAAGACAAGGGGCAATGGGTACAAGTTGCACTGGGAGAGGTTTCATCTTGATACAAGAAAGAAATTTTTTACAGTGAGAACAACCAATCACTGGAACAACCTCCTCAGGGACGTGGTCAAGTCCCCATCATTGGGAGGTTTTCAAGACAAGAACAAGGGGCTAGATAATCTCACTGGGGCTTCCTTTCCCATGAAAGGTTGGTCCATATGACCTTTCAAGGTCCTTTCCAACCTGGGCTGTTCTATGGTTCTGTGATTCTGTGACTTAAATCAGGGCAGGCTTACCCTGCACGTAGGGCCACAGTAAGCTCCAAGGAGATTAGAAGGACCAGCTCGTGTTTGTGCCATTTCCCCAGTCTTGCTCCAAGAGGCTATCTTGCCAGAGATGCACTGTCTTCCACATGTGTAGTTTGCATTCAGCTGCAGAAGGGCTGCTCTCTTTTGAGGCAGTGTGTGCAGAGCTGTTAACAGCTGTATACTGCTGAACCAAACATTAATTTTCTCAGTTTTCAAGGAAGGGGACAAAATTTAGCTCTGAAAGACAAGTGAGAGCTGGTTAATAGAGCTTGTTGGGAAAACAGTGTTGGAATAGAGAATTCACATTCATGATCATTGACACATCGGCAAAATGGCATAAAGTTCTCAGTAATTTCATTCAACAAAGGGGAAAGAAAAGGGAGAGGAACTGTGAAAATTTTGCAGAATGCCCTTCTGTCACTTCTGAGGTTTGGGGTTTTTGTCTTCCCTCCCCCCCCCCCCCCAAAAGGACTGTCTAATTTTATATTTTATTATAAAATCTGAAATGTCCACGTCTCAAAATGAAATATCCAGGTCAACCTGACACTAATCCTTCATGAAATACCCTTCTGCATAGAACTTGTGAAGTTATTGGTGCCATAGCTAATGTGGACGAGTGGCCAGTCCTTTGCCAAATGGAACTTCCATCTTCTGCAAGGCTCTTTTAATAAACTGTGACTTCATGGGGGTCTAGAAGGTCATGGTTTTTTTCATTGCACACTTGCAAGAATCAGATTTGCTCAGCATGGATAATAGCAGCTTGGGGACAAATGATAACTGTACAGGCTCATTACCAGACTGCCTGGCCTGACACAGCTTCTACTGAATGGTTTCTGTAGTCAGCTTTTATTACACATCTTCTAGGAGTTACCTTTGGCTGCTGCTATTGTTCCCAACTCACCTAGCATGGACACTCATTATTTCTCTGCTCTCTCACAAGGTTTTTAATAACACAGCATGGTATAGTGATAAGTTTAGTATTGCACCTATCCTTTTATTACTGTTACTACATCTTCCATCACTCCATTACAACCCACTTATTTTTCTCATTCATCTACTCTATCTTGTCTTATAGCTGATAGTCTCTTTGAGGCAAGTACTGTCATTTTCTGTATATCTGAATGGCACCTACCACAGTGAAAGGCCAGGCCAGCTGAGAAATGCTGTTACATAATTGCGTAAAAATTATAATTATCATCAGAGATACCTATTACTAATCATAAAAATGTCTAAAACAGCCTTGTATTTCTGCTTCCCTGTGGTGTTCTTATCTTCCTTCTTCTTGCTTTTCTTTATGCTTTTTTAATCTACTTTTTTCCTAAACCGATACCTTTACAAAACAGGCTTCCTCAGTGGAACTCCCCTCTGTATTTACCTGGTAGGAGCACTGGGTAGCACCCTAATTCCACAAAGTTGTAAGTGAGCTTTAGGTGCTTGCATGAATATTGTCCATCTTCACAGTGTCACAGAAAAAATACTGTACTGAAGTGAAATATGAATGCATTCTCATTTGTTGTGCTTCGCTCCGTTTCCCATGCTCTGCAGCATACTACGTCAGTGCTTCATGCTGGAGAGAGGTCGCTGCAAGTAAGCAGACACACAGTTAGCAAGGCCATCACCTCATCTAAGAAACTTCTGACTCCAAGCAAGCTGCACCAGATTTCATAGGTCGTCCCTACAAAGGAGGCTGACAATGTCCCATGCGCTGCCTCCATAGCCTCAAAGCTCCTTTCTGCCCCAGCTCAGCCAGTCTGTCCTAGTTCAAAGAGCCCCTTCAGACAGATGGATAGCTTCCACTTCCCTTATTGCCTGGCAGTGAAAAGAAAACTAAACGCTTGGGAGGCAGTGCAAGACTGATTACTCTCCTTTTCAGCCTCCACAGACTATGCGCTGCGATTTTGCTTTTTGACCACAAGATGTCTCCTGTAGACCATGGAACTAGCAAAAAGCTGTCAGACTGGGGAGGTGGACACATGCACAATGCGCAGGCGTGGCACTTAGGCTCAGTTTATCGTACACCTGCGGGATATGAAAATCCACTCAGATTTATCCAATTTGTTCCAGCAATTCCAACAAGAAGTTTGGAGCATGGAAAAGTTTTTTAAATTTTATTTTAACCCTCATACTAGTTTCTTATAAAAGTTTACAAATGTTACGAAAATTTCAGTATCCCCATGCAGTAGTGGTGAAAAAAGAGCTTACCACACTAAGCCTGAGAGGAGCTTCCCAATGTCCCATCTCCCACGCAAGAGAATAGCCTCCCAGCGAGCAGTGGTCAGCTTTGAAAAAAAGAAGGAAAATCTACTTAAACTTCTCCTTGGAGGGACAGACTAAAACGATCTGCAAGCATTCACAGAGACAATTTATAAATACCCCATGTGCAATAAGAGACCAAAAGACTGGCAGACACAAGGTGCTGAGAAATGGCTGTGAAATAAATACAATGTGCACAGAAACAAGAACTTCCTTGAATTGCAACATTTCCAGGATAGATGCTTCAAAAACAGGCACAAGTTGGTTTGTGCAAACATAGCAAGTATTGGGCTTTTCTTTTAGCAGAGTTATTTTTAAGCTTGTCCAATACTAGCTATTGTCTTGGTCCACAGTGGAGCGACTGTGTGCACAGCCTGCATTCATTGTTTCCTTTCATGTCCAATGAGGTCCTTAGCATTTAGCCAATGTTTTCATTAATGCATTTCTTCATCCATACTCTAATGTGACATTAAAAAGCAGACTTGCCCTTGGACTGCTCTATTTCTGGTGTAGGTTCTCCTTTTAGAAATGTGGGTGGCCGTAACTTGTAACTAGATTGTCCACTTACTGTTAGCAAACTGGAAGCCCTGTAGCTCTAGTCATCATGTTTCTGAAACTGAGCTAAGTCATATACTGACTCTGTACTGAGTTAATACAACCAAGAGTCAGCTTGTGCCTTTGGCAGAGTAAGCTTATATCTGCCTGTAAAAGGCTGTAGAGTTATCCCTTGAATGTTTTCCTGAAGGCTCTTAGTGTTGACAGCAACCAGGAAGCTAGTCAGGATGCTTGAGAATATTCGTTTCTAAAACTTTCCACTAAAAAAGAATGGGAGAAAAACCCTATATTTAGAAATTCAGCACATTTATTTACAAACAAACAAACAAACAAAACAACAACAAAAAAACCAACCAAACAAACAAAAAAAAACCCCAACCAACCAACAACCAAATAAAAACCCCAAACCAAACATTTTATTTATTGATATTTTTTCAGCTTAAAGTTTGGGGGATTTTTACAAGAAACTGGGCAAATCTTTAGAGATCTTCTGACAAAACATGTATTTTTGTCTTCATCAATTATCTTTTGCTAGAAGAAACCCATATTGAAATGAGTTCTTAAAATTGAAAGTGTCTGTTATATTAAATGATGCACTCTTTTAAGTGTGTCATTCAATTGATATTTATAATTGCAGCTTGTAAGGCAGAGAGGCATGCAAAAAAAAATTAAGTAATACTAATTGCATCATTCAGATTGACAGAAGACCTCCTGTGACTTAAGCGAATCACAGACATGGAGGCAGGGAGGAAACCCTGCACTTGGGATTACCGATGCTGTACCAGACCAAAGACCTGCACAGATTTCTGAATCAGGCTTCCCACCTGAAATCAGTGTCAGGGCGGTTGTCATGGTACTTCCTCAGGCAGAAAGCTCTGCAGCGAAGGAGCCTTAAGGGATAAGTAGACGTTGGGAATGGTGGCCTGCAGTGTAACTCCCGAAGGCTGTGCTTAGAAATAGAGCCACTACAGACAGAAAGGAGGCTAGATTGTTCCCCCTTCTTCACAAGCCCTGTTGTCTAGTATAAGAGCACCTATCCTAGCAACAGGCTTCTTCTTACTCCACACTTAAAGATGTCAAAGGTCCCCCTCTCTCTTATGCATTTGTCTGCTATTTAGCTCTACAGGACAAGCACATGTGATACATATAACGGTGTATTTGAAGGCAAAAGTGCCTGTTGCAGTGAGGAGGACAAGGGTGTAACTTCACCTCAGTACTTTCCAAGTTACATTCCTTTTCATTAAAGGGTATGCTCTCCTCAACAGCATTTTGTCTCATGAGCAGCTCCACTGAGGTCGGTGATACTGCTTTATAGGCTTGTAGGATTCATCCATTGGTGAATGTAAGTCATTACCCCAAAAGGGCAAGTGAAAAATCCTACTGTCTTTTGAGTAAAGGTTTTATAAGAAATCTAAATGATACCATGGGCTGTTCTGAGGTATAATATATAAACTGATTTGTGGTCTTCAAGTGAAATTGAATATATACCTCCAAAGTGTACTATTAAATATTACAGTACGAAAGAATTGCTCTAAGCAATTTTTGTAACTTAGTATTCTTGAAATATTGATTCAACAATTTTGAAGGGCCACTAGGACTTTCTATAAATTCCAAACCAAGTTAGCCATGAAGTTTGTTGTATAAGTTCATAGGCTACTGCATTCCTCTATGCACTGTGCATTATGCAGTTTATTATTTATGTATGATACTTCTTATCCATCATGAATCTTTGTTAAAAGATGTAACTCAGAATACTTAGAAAGATGAATGAATGTGTTTTAATTTCAAGTTAACTGTGGAAAATGTATAAATAATTTGGTAATTACTACTGTCTGATTTCTATGATGGTAACTATGGGACTTAATGAGAATTTGAGTAGTAGACACTGTCTTTGCTAAAATTGGTAGCTAGGCCTTGAGCTGAAATATTCTGATTTTCTGAAACCCTTCCACAGTGATGCCTCAATTCCTCAGCTTTCTTGGAGCCCATATAATTAACCATATGTTTGTGTGTAAATACGTGTGTGTGCATTTCCTGTATGGGACCCTGAGAACACTAGTTCATATTTGATTTGCACAAACACTTTTTATACAGGTGTGTTTGTTTTTCCTGCTGATCTGAGCCAGCATACCTGACATCTGACTAAAACCTTAGAACACTTAAGTGTTATTTATTGGTGGAGTCACAAACTATGTTCACTCAGAACCAGCTCTAGCTTTAAACTCTTCAAAATTGGCTTTGTCCAACCTAATCCCTTCTCTCCTTCCCCAAAAATACAATAGCTGAACTCTCATTAGGAGGTCCCTGCTTCCCTTGTCAGAGCCAATATAGAATGAAGCAAACACTAACCAAAATAATCTTAAACTAGTCTAATACTTCTCATCTTAGCATCTACACTTACAGGTTTAGCAAGAAACCAAACTCTTTTGTACCAAAGTAGCAAGAAATTAAGCCGTGCTGAACTTAAAGCCAAATGTAACTATAGAACTAAGCATAAATCATTCCTTTGCTTGAAATCAACTGCTGCACTTAACCTGAAGTAAACTGAGTGCTTTAGCCCTTGGTGTCCTAATCCTTACACTAAACCATCATCCAGGAACTCCTAACTGACTCTGAATGAGCCATCATTTGCCAACAGAGATCGTGTTTCTCCTGTACATCTTGCAGAATTCAGCAGCAAACTGAATCCTTCAATTCCTGTTTTCCTGAATCCAAACCTAATCTCAAATCCTTGATATAAAACTAATTTTATTCTACCCCAGAATAGATCAAGCTATCTAGCTTTTGTCACCCTGAACTTAAATCCAGCCTACCCTTGCTTCATGCCTCATCAAAGTCCTACAGGTCTTAGAAGATCCCGAATTTTCCTGAGTTCTTCAGACCCCTGTGAACCAAACATTAACCCTAAACTAACAACAGCATTTACATGTATTGTACCAATCCCCTCCAACACCAGCCCAAACAGTGAGCTGTTTCCCCCCGCCAGGATCTGTCCGCAGATTAACTCCATGTGTCTTTTGGATCCAGCAGTCATCTTTTCAGCCCCCTTAAGCCCTGGGTTAGGGCCAAACTCTAACCCTAGCTTCAATCAGAGCTTAGAATTTAACCTACTGTTGTGGCTAGCATCTCCATCCCCTACTACCTTTTCTGGATCAGCTCTTTCCATCTGAACCTCTAGCTGCAACTCCAGCCTTCACTGCAAGGACCCACATCCTATCCTGTCTTGTTACCCTGAAATGTTCCCTACCAGCAGTAGTCCCCATTCTAGCTTTAATGGTCTTGTAGGAATACACAATAAACACAGATTTTCATGCTTTCTTTTTCAAAACCCAAATCTTGTTGTAGTTTAAGCCCAGCCAGCAACAAAGCACCACAAAGCCTCTCACTCACTCCTTCCCCCCAGCCCTGGTGGGATGAGTAGCAGAAAATATAAAGAAACACTCATGGGTTGAGACAAGGGCAGGGAGGGATCACTCACCACTTATGGTCACGGGCAAAAGACAGACTCAGGTTGCGGGAAAAACAAAGTCAATTTAATTTACTACCAATCAAATCAAAACAAGGAAATTGAGAAGTGAAACCCAAACCTTAAAACACCTTCTCCCCAGTCCTCCCTCCTTCCCGGCTTAACTCTACTTCTGATTTCTCTACCTCCTCTGCCCAAGTGGTGCAGGGGGATGGGGAATGGGGGTTGGGCTCAGTTAATCAAACGCCTCTGCCACTCCTTCCTTCTCAGGGGGAGGACTCCTCACTCTTCCCCTGCTCCAGTGTGGGGTCCCTCCCACAGGAGACGGTCCTCCATGAACTTCTCTGGCATGGGTCCTTCCCATGGGCTGCAGTTCTTCACCAACTTCCCTGGCATGGGTCCTTTCCACGGGCCAATCTTCAGTCACAGACTGCCCCAGCACAGGCTTTCCCATGGAGTCACGGCCATCTTCGGGGGCATTCCCCCGCTCCAACATGGGCTCCTCCCCGGGCTGCAGGTGGGCAACTGCTCCCCCACTCACCTCCATGGGCTAGGGGGGGGACAGCCTGCCGTCTCACCACGGGCTGCAGGGGCGTCCCCTCCTCCGGTGCACCTCCTCCCCCTCCTTCCTTACTGACCTTGGTGTCTGCAGAGGGGGTCCTCTCACATTCCAACCTCCTCCCCCGCTGCAGGTTCCCCTTCTTAAATCTGTTCTCCCAGAGGCACTACCACCATGACTGATGGGCTCTGCCTTGGCCAGAGGTGGGTCCAACTTGGAGCCAGGGAAGTTTCTAGCAGCTTCTCACAGGAGCCACCCCTGCAGCCCCTCCCCCACTACCAAAAATCCGCCACAGAAACCCAAAATAAATCTTTACCCCAATCCTAACACTGGGATCAGAACTGACCCTTCTCAGTTCGCCCCCGACACCCCCAGCCATTGTCCCATTTCTGTGACAGCAAGGAATGAAGAAATTCACCAAGCCCCTGCAGCATCCATGATGAGAAAGGCTGGGGTTGCTGTGGGAAAGCACAATGTTTAAATGTAAGGAGTTGGTGATTTTCAGCCCGTGATGCAGCCAAGGTTACAATTAGAAGTAAAATTCACCAGCAATGCTGAGACCAATGAGTCACATTCATTCTTAGTCCCTGGAAGGTGCATGGTGCTAGGTAAGAGCTTCTGCTGGGAGGGGTGAGTGATGATGCAAGATTTGGGAAGGCTGCATCTAGCAGAGGATGGTTAATATTCTTAAGTTAGGGTTTCAGAAGAAATGAGCTGAGAAGGAGTTTTGCTGATTGTTGTTTTGCGACGCTTAATGCCAGGAGCACCCAATTATCTTAACTGGAACACAAGTGGGGATCCATGGGTAATGTTTAAGTTGGAAGGAGGGATAGGATATTTGGTAGGATTCAAGTTGCCTGTGAACAAAGATCTGAGTTTCTTTGTGGATTTTCCAAGGCCAGAAGGTTTGTGAAGAAGAGTGCCGTGGCCACAGCGAGTTTGTTTAAGATGAGTTGGGAGAAATGGAGGCCACTGCTTTATAGCCATTTGTCGTGGTTTAACCCCAGCCAGCAACTAAGCACCACGCAGCCGCTCACTCACTCCCCCCCATCCAGTGGGATGGGGGAGAAAATCAGGAAAAGAAGTAAAACTCCTGGGTTGAGATAAGAACCGTTTAATAGAACAGAAAAGAAGAAACTAATAATGATAATGATAACACTAATGAAATGACAACAGTAGTAATAAAAGGATTGAAATGTACAAATGATGCGCAGGGCAATTGCTCACCACCCGCTGACCAACACCCAGCCAGTCCCCGAGCCGCGATTCCCTGCCCCCCACTTCCCAGTTCCTAAACTAGATGGGACATCACATGGTATGGAATACACTGTTGGCCAGTTTGGGTCAGGTGCCCTGGTTGTGTCCTGTGCCAACTTCTTGTGCCCTGGCTGGGCATGAGAAGCTAAAAAATCCTTGACTATTGCCTAAACACTACTGAGCAACAACTGAGAACATCAGTGTTATCAACATTCTTCGCATACTGAACTCAAAACATAGCACTGTACCAGCTACTAGGAAGACAGTTAACTCTATCCCAGCTGAAACCAGGACACCATTCTAGGACTGGGATCATGGATTCTGGGTGGAAAGGACATAAAATTTTTGCTTCCTGCATTTCACAATTTTTTTAAATTTTTTTTGTTTAAAGCTAGGGTTGGAAATGGCATTACATTTGGAGTATGGGATGAGGAGCTGGTGCCAGGGATGTGGGGTTGTATCTGATAGAGATGCTCAGGATTATAAAGTGGTGGATCGATGGTAGGAGTTGAAAATGGCTTTTCATTATTTATTAGCCATGCAGGAACTCTTTTAGATAGTTGAATCTTCTTGTAGATCCTTGGCTTTCAGCAACAGGTTTTTTTAAATGAGACTGGTCATGCTCCTTTCCCCAAGGGAGATGGGGAAATCAGCTGAAAGCATGCAGAGACTTGAGGCCTGGCTACAGTGGTGAATTCTGGGTACGTGAGCTTGAAAGAAACTCAGATTACAGAGGACTAGGTAACATGCCAGGATTTCAGCAGGGAGGTAACCTCTGTGGCAGGCGCCCAGGGAAATAGGCAGGCTGGTTCAAGCATGAGGCACTGCAGTGTGGGATCATAGTTGGAGCACTCGGAGTGATATAATTAACTTGAAAGAGGGATACAGCTGCATAAACTACACATCCATGCTCATTCTAGAGAAGGAGCAAGCTCCCATGATTGAAGCATGATAAAAGGAGCCCTTCTGAGTTTGGCAGCATGAAGGGATGCACGTTGAGGTCCAAGAAGCAGCTTTCCCATGTATGAGGGTGCTCGCAACTCTTTCTGCCCATCCACCTGTGCATACTTGTATGCCCTGTGGAAAAGCGTAACAAAATTATGTCAACAGTCATGAGAGTACTTGACCTGTTTCTTTCCCTTTGCAATAGCCCATGGAGCCCAAAGCTGGCCAGGCCATGTGAGCCACCCCCTCCAGAGACCTGCAACCATAGCTGCTCCTCCTGGGTCAGCTGGCATGGTGCCAGGCTTACCGCTGGTCTGCCAGAAATACACAAAGTACAGCATACAGGATGAATGCAAATATCCAACAGAGATACTAAAATGAGGCTCATAGCCTCATCTGAGGTAAAGTACGGTATTACTGACTGCAGAAACATACACCGTCTGAGGATGGCAAAGAGCCCTTTGAAGCACAGAGCAAAAGTACAACAGAGAAGCAAGAAGAGATACAAATTTTAAACACTGCGATGATCACTATGGAATTTCAGAAAGCACAGAAGCCATACCACAGGTAAGGCAATGTTAGTATAGGACCAGGACTCCTTAAACACGACTTTCAGACTAGCATCTTGAATTCTGTTACCCCACCCAAAGGTGTCGATAAGTTGTATTTCACTGCTCAGTGAGACATGCTGGCAGTGCAAGAACATGTTCAGACATAAAAATGCAAATCAACGCACCTCATTAAGTTCTACGTAGGGGATCAAATGCTGTATAACAGTTACTTTTTTCTTTTTTTTTTTTAATTAACCATTTGCAGAGAGTAAGACAAATTCCTCCAGCTTTCTAATTGACATCAGAGCAAGCTCTGGGTTACTTCTTTGCTCTGAGAAAGAATAGCAGTGCTGTGGCCCATAGCATTTGAATACTTTGTGTATTAAAACTATACAAAATTTCTCAGTATCATTTCTTTAAAATTTACTCATGGAAAGTGATATTTTCACAAATCTTGTTAGTTGTGGGGTGGTTTTACCCTTTTATCAGTGAGTGTCTCTGCTTATGGAGTACATGATGAATTATTATTTAAAAAAAAAAAATCCATATTTCCTTCATTTTACCTTAGTCAGAAAGTCCTTGTGTTTGCACTAACAGTGGAAAAAAAAAAGTTTGAGGCTTTTTTCCAGGAAAATTAATTTCCTGTAAACAATGTCTTTTTTTTTTTTTTTTTTTTAAGGAAGAAAAGTATTTTATGAGCCTCTCTCTGCGAGCCCATATACTGCAGAGAGTTGGACATGCCAATATACTTGCTTCACCAGTAGAAGGAGTTCTTGCTTCCCCTGCCGCCACTCCTCAGACACCAGAGTACAAATGCATTAATGAATTTAAATGCACTTATTTTAAATAAAGTGTCCACAGGAGTTGCAGAAAAAAATGTAATGTCAAGATCTACAAGTGTTAGAAGTTAAACCTTTAATGTGCAGCCTAACCTACTCCCTTCACAACCGTATTTGCCTTCAAGAACATGCACTACTTCCATTAGCGCATACAGGGAGACCAACATCTGTGTTCAGGGATTTACACATATAAAGAATGAACATAAACTATTTTTCAGGTCCATGCTGGATACTCATATTGAATTATTGTCCTCAGACTTAGTTGTAAAAGTACCATTTCTGTGCATATGGCCATACCAATTCTGTTCCTCTTGAAGAATATATTATGATAGGGATTCCCACAAAAGCCAAGGGCAGGAAGGTCTCCCAGGGTGCCTTTGAAAGTCTTCCCCACAGAAGTTTGTCTTCAAAGGCTGTCCGAGTTCAGACATTCTGAAGTCGCAGCTTATTTTTTTGAAGTTCTCCAGGAAGCTTTGTTGCTGTGTGGCCTCAGCACACTTTTGTTATTTGTTTTTATCTGACTTGTTCAGAAAAAATAAATCAGGTGGCACCAGGAAACCAAAATAATCTTACTAGCTTCCACAAGAGGGTGCAGTTACATTTTGTTAAATCCAGAGCCAACAGCAACTAATAAACGGATTGCAGCAACAGCTGCCTAGCTACCTACAGAAATGACTAACAAAACAATTATAGAACAAAAAAACCCTCATCAAGTGAAAGACGAGAAAAATTACATTGAAATATACTGAATGTATTAATAAACAGCACTGTTTGTCAGGTGATGTTGACTAAAAAAACCTAATACACTTAAAATACCTTTCAAACCTCATCAGGATCCACTTGTAATTTGTTTTCTTTGAGCTAGAAGAGCCACATGTGCTCCAAGGGGAAGCCCACAGCTATGAAATCCACTCTTCCATTTTAATTTGACTTCCCAGACATTCCCAGAAACATCATGCAGCAAGTAGAGCATTTTCTGATTTTACCAGCATAAATCTGCAATGACCCTAGGCATTTCAACAGTTCACCCTACATTTTCAGGGGTGTGATGAAGCTCAGAGTTGTTAGTGGCCATTTGGCATGTTGGACTAGCAAGGGCTGTTTATATTACTATAGTTTTTATGAAAGCATCTAACAGACCAGCCATGGGGACTAGCATCCCATTGTGAAAACTACACACAAAGAACAAAAAAAATTATACACACCTGCAAGAACCAGGTGAAAAATTGTATAACTTAGCTGACCAATGATCCATGTGCCAACAGGCAAGATGCCAACAGTCATCTTCAAACATCCATCAAACTCCTGATTTGGCTTGTTGCTCTGATCTTCTTGCTTGTTGGTCCCTTATGCCCATGCCACCCAAGGCTGTGCACTCCCCATCTCTCAGTGCCTTCTGATCAATATGGGACACTTTGGTCTGGCACAAGTGACTGGGCTCAAGTGTGGGTGAAATCTAAGAGGTGGTGATAGATATTCAGAGCACTTGACACTGGCTGGTCTGTTGGTAATTTCTACTCTTAAATTCTGTGAATTACCCATTTATTTTACTCAGAAAAGCATATGATTAACTTGGGTAATGGGAAATAACAGGCTCTGTCTTCTACCCACTATTGTCAAGGTGAAGCTTGCCCTGATACAGAAGAACCCAGGACAAAGCTTGTCACATTTAAAGCAGAAGTTGCCCTGAAAAATAGACATTGAGATGGACACCAGTTCCAGAAAGTCAGTGACTCATGGCCACTTTTACAAGGCTATAAAATGGCCTGGCAGGTCATCCTAACTACCTGTATCCTAAAAATTCAGTAAGAGTACTGCATTCCATGTCTTTCCCCAAAATACTTTGCTGTCATTGTTAAAAAGAGGTTTGTGCCCATTTTTTAGAACTGAATTTAGGAGTATGTTTCTAAACATACAAGCTTTTGCTTTGTGGACAGAGATATTTTTTTTTAAAAGCAGGGTTCAGTTTTGTAAAAATGCCCAGTCCTAGCAAAACAGTTGTGAAATCTCAGATGCAATTTTTCACCTCAAAGGCCCAAGTTGTCCACCAGAGCTCTTCCACATTTTTTAAACAAATAGAGTTTTCAAGTGCCTCTGTGAAACATCATATTTTAAATGTGTTGAAACATACTAAGTTGTACCACATGGATTTCATCACGTTATGTTTGGTGGCTATGAAATATACTTATCTTCATATAAAATTCGTATTGCTAGGTTGGAGCAGTCCTAAGATTCTCTAGGGAGGACATTTTCAAATGCACTTGGTTTTGGCTTGACTGCTTCCCTCTATTGCTGCTCCAGAATTTTCTGTTCATGGTTTTTAACAGGAAAGTGGTTTCTGTAATATTGACTTTTTTCCACAGGAAAAAGTTGGTTATGCCAAAACAATGTAATGCCCTTTGGGAAAATAAAAAAGAATCCAAAATGTTTTGAACTGTCCAAGTGAATCTAAATGTTTTGCTTCAGGATGGTTTATCATTACTTGTCACGAGTTTGTCATGGTTTAGGTCCCTCATTTCCCTCCCCATCATCTGGGGTTCCTGAATGGATTATTTTTTTCCATCAAGAACAATAGAGTCCGTTCTAACTGTGTTGTGATGACGCACCAAAAATGTCCCAAGCCCACATTTTAAAACCAAAATAGTTTGAAATTTCAATGTTTTATTTTTCTTCCCAATTAGAAAACAAAAACTAAAACATGGGACAATGTAGAACACAGTCTGATTTTTAATAGGCTCTATTTTGAAGGAATGAGGAGTAGGATAAGCAAACTCTTGTGCTTTGGAAAATCCCACTTTAACCAAAAGTGAAAGGAAAAACAAGCAGAAGGAAGCAGCATGTGAGACATACTAAGGTTATCTTTAATGCCATGTATTTTTCTTTAGCTAGTACTTTTCTTCTTTTCTTTAGCTACATTTTTCTGCAAATTATTAACTAGCATTGCCCTGTTATTATAAGAATGATAAATGTATCTTTTTATCCCATCATTTACAATTCATTCCATGAGAAACAAAATGTCAGATATCCAATGATATCTGGCTTCCACAAACTGTTTAATGAAATGTAGGAAACATAAGAAAATAGTGAAATATGATGTTACTTTAAAAAAAAAAAAATTTTTATATTCCCTCCAAAGTTTTAAAACTCTCTGAAACAACAGGTTCAATTACTTGCATATTCAAAGAAGAAGAAAAAAAAAGGAATACTTGCCAGCTCCCTTTCTTAGAATAACTCAAAATTTGGAGAAATGTATGTTGGTAAAAACCTCTCCTTTCTTAAAAAAAAAAAAATTTAAAAAAAATTGTCCTTTTTACAGCTTCTAGTTCTGAATTCACGGCATGTACTTAGTTCTCCTGAACCTTCATAGCAGCCTTTTTTTTTGCTTTTGAAGAATATGGACAAAAAAGGTTCTGAGCAGCCATGACTTATGTATCGTCACTGGCTTCAGCACTCATGGAGGGGGGCTCAGGTTGGGTTCTGTTCTGCTCCTTTCCCCCAAGAGCCAGATACTCAAGAAGTACAGTGATAATGAGCAGGACAAATCAGAAGCCTGCAGAATAAAAAGAAAGCAACTCAGAAGTTCTCCTTATTTATTCATTCCTGTATGTTTTTTCTTTTTAAGCAAGGGGTGGAGAAGGGAAGAGACGCTACCATTTTCCCACAATAGTTGTTGCATGGTGGAAGGTCCATTCCATCTCTGCGTTCCTACCTAATTGCAAAGAAATGCTGGCTTAACCTTTGAAGCCTTGGAATGGAGCATCTCCAGCCTCCTTGGCGAGGAGGACTTGTGGGAGGATATGCAGACAAGAGTTTTTGGAGTACTCGCCTTAGATCTACTAAGACCCTACATGTGGAGTGAGACTGTGTAGAGGCTGACTTACTGTCAGGTCAGATGTGGATGTATTATTAATATATATTGCAAAAGGCATATCCCTGACATCTGTATGGGAGTCTTGCTAAATTTCAGATGACTGCATCCAGTTTGGAAGTAGAGGTGCTTCTCTACAGCTCAGCTAGCAAAGTTGCTTCCTTCTAACGTGAGAAAGCAGCAGATTTTCACATTGCAAGTGTCAGAGCACTGAGACAGGCAATTGACAAGAGCAATCTTAGCCTAAGAAGTTGAAGTTGGGCGGTTATAGGCAACTGAAAACTCTTACAAACAGTACTAGCTATCATTAACCACAGGAAAGGCTACTGGCTCTGCTTTTAATAAACCCAGGCTTCTTCTATCTCTTAATGTGTTTTTCAGGTTTTAAAAATCAGGTTTTCCACAAGTGCCTCTTCTTGAGTAGTTGTTACCTCGGCTGCCTCGTTCATGACTCTCTCATTCACCCTGACACAGATTCTCAGGGAAGAGTGGAAGAGATTGCAGCTGCTTCAGGGGAGCAAGACAGATAGTGATAAGGAAACCAAAGGGTATTTATCTGGAGTGGGGTGGGAACTGAGAAAGATGCATGCAGAGCCAAGCAACAGTTAAACATCAGGAAAACAGAGCCATCTAGTCTTTCCTATTCCCCCGCCACCACTGCTCTCTCCTCATCTATCAATGCAATCACATTGGGGTTTCCTAAATTCTGACATTTCCAAAAATTCAGACTGTTCTGAGTGCAGCTGAGGTGGGATAAGAAGTCACTGGTGTTCACCCTATGTTATTACCTCTTTCCTCATGTCAGGGAGCACAACTGTATATGTCACTCCCTAGCAAAGTTGCATCAACATAATCTCATTTTTTTAGAAAACTATTATGACACTTAAACTGACTAAAATCACATTGGCAGAACTGCAAAACCGTAGGAAAAAAACTATAGTTGTAGTTATGCCAGCAGACCTGAGGTGACTGTAACCTCCAGTTGAAGGAATGGTGATGAGAAAATGAAAGATGGGAGAGAAACAACAGAGATACAGGGCATGCTGAGAAAAAAAACCCACACATCTAACAGCTGTCCAGTTTTCCAAGATCTCTAAATGGTGCACAACAGTTATGTCCACCTGTGGCGGTGAACACCATGACAGTGAACAGCCCCATCCTGATCAAAGCTCCACTCTAAGGATTTGTCTGGCATTCCAGACTGAGAGGATGATTTTGTTTCTGGACCTATTCCCAAAGTAATAAACTTCATCACATTCACCTCTAAATTAAGAAGGAAGGCTTTCTGGTGCCCAGGGTTGTGACAGACAATTAGCCTCAAAACATTAGAGCAAGAATAACAACCTGGCATGGAAAATTCAGAAGATCTGTTAAGCATTAATGTACAATAAAGAGCACTGACACAAGCCTGAGGAATTTGTCCATTTTTAGTCAGGGTGGTAGCTCAGAGGAAAGGACCATACAGAGTCTTGAGCAAGGCTGAGGATAAGAACTAACTACCAATGATGATGATGAAAATAAGATGGGGGAATACGACAGGGACAAGAATGATGGGGTGGACGGAGGAGAGGCTGATTAGGAAAGGCTGGTCCCACAGGGCCACATTAAGACTCTATATACGTTTGCTATGTCTTTGTAAAAAGAAAGTTGTTGAATTCTGTTTCACTTGGCTTTGGTTTATGAAGTCATGTATAAAAGCATGGCAACAGCATGTGTGTTCAACAGATAAAATTCAGGGTGCCCTGGAAAAGAGGAGACACTGATGCAGGATCCCCTAGCAGAATGCCCTAAATGCTGTACTAACTTGGGGTTTGCAGTTAATAACATTATTAAGCATTTCTTTCACAGTAATATCTTAGGCATTCAGCACAAGAATAACAAAATAAGTATAACCAATACATATATGTGCAAGTCCCCCAAAGTCAGCTGAAATTGCTCCTTTATACTGGCTACCAAATGAGGTCAGAAGTCTCTTACATGCTATGAATGACTCTAGCAGTGATGTCAAAAACAAAGTCAGTTCAGGTCAGCTTTACCACACATACTTCTTTTTCTCTTACTATTTATCCCTTTCCTTTCTAAGAGTACATGACCTGCTTTGTGTGGAGTATATGTTCCAAATCTCTCAGAAGAGCACAGTGGCCCAAGTAAATGCATTAAATTTTTCTGGAGATGTATGATTTCACAGGTTTCAGATTTTTAAATATGAAATTTAAATGAAAAATAAAAAAATGAATGTATCTGTGCAGCTTCCAAATTAAATCATGCAAGAACGAAAGATATAGGATGTGTAGCTGCTGCCAAAGCAGGGTTGAGTGTTAAGTGTTTATCATATATAGTACTGCCCTTGAAACAAAAGCAGTAGTTATTTTAAGTAACTATAAGCAATACTCATGTGCAATTCAAAGGAGATCAGATATAAAGAGATAAAGATTAGAGTACAGCAATACAGCTTTCATTTATACAATGTAATCCAGCGTGTCTGATATAACTGGATGTGACACAAATGTAGATAGCAACAGGTTTGGAAGTACGGGGTTTTCCGAGATAAAGTCTAGCATGCTTTCAAAAATAACTTTAAATAATTCCAAAACCAATGTTTGAATCAATGTTTTTCAAAAAGAATCCTCCACATACTTGCTAAAAGTATAATATGCATAAGTAATTAAACAAGTTACAGAAGATCAAACAGAAATGCTATTTGAGAAAGAACAGAATATTTAATCTTGCAAATAGAAGTACTCAGCAAACACAAAGATCCTGGCCATTTGGAGATGCAGAAGCATTTTAAGGCAAAACGAGACATTTATGACAAAAACATTTTGAAGTTTAACATAAAGCTTAAATAGAATACTTGCTTTAGAATAGCAAACAATGACAGATCCATCATGCAGTGACTTAGCACTCCATTTTGTTACTGAACTACTATATTCATATGTAATTTGCATTATATCCAAATAAATCTTCCATCCAAGACATTTCACTTATAAAAATCAATGATTTTATTAATAGCTTCACTTGAAGAAAGTAACATGACAAAACAAAAACTACCCACTTATTCAACTAACAGAATATTCAGATTCAAAAGAAATATCTATGCTTTGCTAAACTCCCTATTCTTAAAAATACTGATGCAAGTGCTTAAAGGTAAGCATGTGACTAATACTAATTAATTCCAAGAAGAACTGCTTTTTGTAGTATGATCCCACAGTACAATGAGAAATGGGAATTTGGCCCATGAATTTTAGGAGATGCTGCTATAAAACTAACAGTTTTCCACACTTTTAAAGACTAAGGGATAGCTAGGATGAGGCCTTGGCAACCATGGTTATTTCTCAAAATGAAGGAATGAATTTAGGTCCAGCAAAACTTTTTATTTCTTTTAAAAGAAAAAATTGTTTTCAGGAGACCATGAACCACTACAATATTTTTCTGTTTATTCCAATGTATTGGAAAAATAATCCCACCAGTGTTTTCAAGAATGTCTCAATGTTTCCAAGTTACTACAATGTGTACCACAGATTAACCTTTGGCATGTATTGTTAAAGCTCTTCAGAAAATCAGTGTGCCCATCTCCTTCAAAACCTCAGGATACAAGTCCTGTATTCTCCAATCACAAATCACTGAACCCACATCAATGCCTGAAATACCTTAGTCTCCCTTCTTCCATCTCTATTCCTCTGTTCCTCCTTCTTTCCTTCTGCTCTTAAACCTGTATTCACCCTTATAACCCTAAAAACACTTCATTTGTTGTAACATGTACTTGATCCTACCAATCATTGAGTAATTTGAACAAAAAAAAAACATTAAGGATTGTATAAATATAAATTATCACCTTCTTTAGAAATTAATTCAAATATATGAAAATTTTCAAAGATAGCCTACATTTCAGAAGGCATTCTCCATGTACTATTTGCAAAAATCTTTAAGATTATGTTAATGTCAACTAAAAACACAACGCAGTTGAGGAGTTAGTGAACGCTGAGCCTGTCTGAAGGGCTATTTGGGAAACTGTATCCAGCAAATGGCAGCAATGAACCCCTACAGCAGTAGCATCTCACACCATATTCCAGCCATGCTAAAGCATACAGGGGCAGCTCCTCCCTGCTGTTCCTGGACAAAGTAAAAAATATTAATTTAAACCAAAAGGATAAAAAGGATGGGAAATTCCTAAAAGTGGGCACTGTCCTTGGCTGACTCTCAGCTGAGACTGGTGCCAGTTTCAGCAGGTGCCTCCTGAGTGAATACCAAGCGGTGTCAGTCCACCTGCACAGCTCATAGCACTCACAGCACTGCAACAGATTTGAGAGCCCACTCAGTAACAGCAGTGCAGCAGCATAAGGGAGTTTTACCTAGGTAAAACATGGTGACAGGTTGCAGGCTGGCTTGCAGGCGGAAGGTGGCAATGACACCCCGAGCCCCCTCCAGAGCAGGATTAAATGGACTGAACCACCAGCAGTTTGATGGTTTTAAGTCACCTGTTCAACATTTCCTTATAAAAATGAGGAACACTCAGACCATCAGTGACAAGTGCAAGACAATTTAAGAAGCAGCTGATTTTTCCACTGCAATGAAAGCATGTCTAGCCTCCAAGACTCCTGACTCAAACCCCTATCTATTCTTTCATGCCCATATGGTGCGGGTCTTGCTGTCAGCTTGCTGTCAGTCATGGGACTGGTCATCTCATCTTCACCCCAACTGCTCTGCTATTTTAATCACACTGTGCTTGAAATTAAGCATGCCAGTCTCTCCACTATCAACCAAAGTTGATCACTGGTGCAGTCCCAGTACTACCTGTGGCAGCTGATAGCACACGTGCACATAAGACAGCAAGCGGAGGCCACAGTTAACGGCTCAGTCTTTCAGAAACCCACCAAATCATTCCTTATACTGGTCCTAAGGAGAGAAAGCAATGGGAGAGGTGTGATGGACTGAGAATCCCAACAAACTTTTTGTTGCTACATGGGCACAGCCAGGCATCAGGAGAAAGGACAGCTATGTAATCCCATCCATTGACCCTGGGCTTGAAACCTAGAAGTTAAATTACAGTGACAGCTGGCAAGAGCCAATACGCCTCTAACTGTAAAGCTTTAGCCCAATGCTGAAAAATTTCTTAAGAAAAATAAGTAACTTCGAAACATAATGAAGATGATGACATACTTATGGCTCATTCTGTTTTTCAGATACGCAAGTTTTACCATTGTGCTGTAAAATTAACCACGCAGCAGTGCTTGCCTTGTGTATAAAAACCCCACAACTGATGCTGGAGTTCAAACCTTGCTCTCCCTCAAGACTCGTGTAAGCCCAGCCGGTGCCGTGAAGACATGGCAGACCCAGAGCTGCGACCAGTCTGCAAACACTCCTCCTCAGTTAAGTAATTCATCGCCCAGGTCAATTTGTAAAACTTGCTGTTGATTTCTAAATTAAAAATCAATTCTGTATAATGTGATTTACGCTCCTGTCCTGGTTTCAGCTGGAATAGAGTTAATTGTCTTCCTAGTAGCTGGTACAGTGCTATGTTTTGAGTTCAGTATGAGAAGAATGTTGATAACACTGATGTTTTCAGTTGTTGCTAAGCAATGTTTAGTCTAAAGTCAAGGATTTTTCATCTTCTCAAGCCCAGCCAGCGAGAAAGCTGGAGGGGCACAAGAAGTTGGCACAGGACACAGCCAGGGCAGCTGACCCAACGTGGCATTCCATACCATGTGACATCACATCTAGTATATAAACTGGGGGGAGTGGGGGCGGGGGGATCGCTGCTCAGGGACTAACTGGGTGTCGATCAGCAGGTGGTGAGCAATTGCACTGCGCATCGTTTGTACATTCCAATCCTTTTACTATTACTGTTGTCATTTTATTAGTGTTATCGTTATCATTATTAGTTTCTTCTTTTCTGTTCTATTAAACCGTTCTTATCTCAACCCACGAGTTTTAATTCTTTTCCCGATTTTCTCCCCCATCCCACTGGGTGGGGGGGGAGTGAGTGAGCGGCTGCGTGGTGCTTAGTTGCTGGCTGGGGTTAAACCATGACAGTACTCTTTGGTGCCCAACGTGGGGCTCAAAGGGTTGAGATAATGACAAACCTGACCAGAGCTTGTTAAAACAAATTTGTTACATGCATTCATTATATTGGTCTAATAGTTGCTGGTCACTATGTTGTTTTATGTGTTCTTAGAGTTGTTGCTCTCGTTTTTAAAGTTCTGTTATGTATCACCTCGCTTGCTGTATGTAGTCCCTGTTCTGCTGCTTATCATACGTGGGAGGTGGATTAAGGTTTTCACTTTGATGTATTGTATAACACTGGTTTATGGTATGATAAAGTCATCGGTTGTAGGATTAATCCAGTATTTGCACTCAGCATTGTCACCTCTATACTTTGGGAGTCATCTGTGGGAAACTATTAATAATTACACCATTTACCTTTCCCCCTCGGAGAGCCAATCTATGGGTGGGGTCCCCTTCTTTCCCTTTCCCTTCTCCTTCGGTCCAGTTACAATGGCATTTGGGAACTTTGAAAAATTTGAATACCCTTGGGATGTTGAGACCAGCATGGTCCTAGCCCTACTGCTAGGAATTAACATGCTCCTGAATGTGGTTCAGCTCTTGTTTAAGGTTAAACAACTATTTAAGATCACCCAGAGATCTGCCCCGAGGCTGGATAATTATGAGTGGCAGAGTGTGTGGGGTAGTATGGGCAAGTACCTAGAACAGTGGACACCTCCAATGTTTTGAAAATTCACCTCTGAACAAGTGCAGAACCCGGAAGAACTACTGAAATGTTTGGAAAAGGTATGCTGTTGCCCTGGCAACTCCAGAAAGATACAAATCACTGCAACGTGCTGGGGCCTGGTCTATGCCTGTAGAGCCCTGCTCAACACCACTCAGTACCCTCAAGGGGAAGAGAAGGTCTCTGGATCTAACAACAAGACGACAGGCACTGCGGCTACCCAAACCTCGGCAATGGGCACTGTGGTCCCTCCAGCCCCAGCAATGAGCACTGTGGCTGTCCAAACCTCGGCGACGGGCACTGCAGTTCCTCCAGCCCCAGTGATGAGCACTGCAGCTACCCAAACCTCGGCAAGCAGTACTGCAACTGAACCAGTGGACCAACCCGCACCAGTATCAGTTGCCCCCATACAGAAGAAGAAATATACAAAAAAATCAGTTTGCTTAGCAAAGGATGAAGATGAGCCAGAGTCATCACAGGAACAGGAGGAAGAGGCAGAACCAGAGGTAATCACCCGATCCCTATCCTTGAGTGAGCTGTGGGATATGCAAAAAGATTTCAGCAACCGTATAGGTGAGCATATTATTACCTGGCTCCTCTGATGACAATGGGGCTAATAACTTGGAATTAGAAGGTAGGGAAGCCAAGCAGTTGGGATCACTTGCCAGGGAAGATGGCATTGACAAGGCCATTGGAAAAGGGACACAAGCCATCAGCCTCCGGAGGCAACTCCTGTCAACTGGGAAGGAAAGGTACACCTTTAAGGAAGATGTTATGTGTCAGTCAAGCAAGTGGACCACCATGGAAAGAGGTATCCAATATCTGAGAGAATTAGCCATTCTGGAGACGATTCATTATGACCAACAAGTACCCAAAGATCCAGACGAAGTCCCAGGCACATGACCCATGTAGTGGAAGTTTGTATGGAGCGCACCATCATCCTATGCCAACTCACTGGCAATAATGACCTGGAAAGACGAAGAGGCACCGACAGTGGATGAAGTGGCTCGCCAACTCTGGCAATACGAAGAAAATCTCTCCTCCTCCCTACAAGCTTGGATTTCAGCTGTGGAGAAGCTGTCCCAGGATGTCCAGCAAATCAAAGAGGATATGTCCTACTCCCCACTTGTAAGGACCAATGTCTCAGCTATTAGGAGTGAGTGCTCTTCTGCCCAAGAGACAGAATATAGGAAGTACACACCACGAGGTGCCCTGTGGTTTTATCTATGTGATCATGGAGAGGACATGAGGAAATGGGATGGAAAACCTACCTCGGTCCTAAATGCATGGGTACGTGAGTTGTGAGTTAAAACCACCACAAAAGGGGATTCTACCAGGAAAAATGCTGCTCCAGTTTCCAAACAGAGTAGAAAAGCTGATCTTATTTCTGATCGTCTTGAAGGGACTTCTGAGCCAATTTTACGAGAAGTGAGTACTGGATACTCTGACCAGAATTAGAGGGGACCTGCCTCCAGCCACGTGGAGGAAAAGGACAACCGGGTCTATTGGATTTTGTGGATTCGATGGCCTGGCATGTTAGACCCACAGGAGTATAAGGCTCTAGTAGACACCCGCGCACAGTGCAACTCTAATGCCATCAAGTCATAAAGGGGCAGAACCCATCTGTATTTCTAGTGTGACAGGGGGATCCCAAGAGTTAACTGTATTGGAAGCTGAAGTAAAGTCTAACTGGGAATGAATGGCAGAAACACCCCATTGTGACTGGTCCAGAGGCTCCGTGTATCCTTGGCATAGACTATCTCAGGAGAGGATATTTTAAGGACCCAAAGGGGTATCGATGGGCTTTCAGTATAGCTGCCTTGGAGAAGGAGGAAATTGAACAGCTGTCTACCCTGCCAGGTCTCTCTCAAGATCCTTCGATTGTGGGGTTGCTGAGGGTTGAAGAACAACATGTGCCAATTGCTACCACAATGGTGCACCGGCAGCAATATTGTACCAACCGAGACTCTCTGATTCCCATCCATAAGTTGATTCATCAACTGGAGAGCCAAGGAGTGATCAGCAAAACTCACTCACCTTTTAATAGTCCCATATGGCCAGTGCGAAAGTCTAATGGGGAGTGGAGACTAAACAGTTGACTATCATGGCCTGAATGAAGTTACGCCACCGCTGAGTGCTGCCGTTCCAGAGATGCTAGAGCTTCAATACGAACTAGAGTCAAAGGCAGCCAAGTGGTATGTCACAATTGACATTGCTAACGCGTTTTTCTCAATCCCTCTGGCAGCAGAGTGCCATCCACAATTTGCTTTTACTTGGAGGGCCGTCCAGTACACTTGGAATCGATTGCCCCAGAGGTGGAAACACAGCCCCACCATTTGCCATGGACTAATCCAGACTGCACTGGAAAAAGGTGAAGCTCCGGAACACCTGCAGTACATCGATGACATCATCGTATGGGGTAACATGGCAGAAGAAGTCTTTGAGAAGGGGAAGAAATTAATTGGCATCCTTCTGAAAGCCGGTTTTGCCATAAAAGAAAGTAAGGTCAAGGGACCTGCACAGGAGATCCAGTTTTTAGGAATAAAATGGCAAGATGGACGTGGTCAGATCCCCATGGATGTGATCAACAAAATAGCAGCTATGTCTCCACTGACTAATAAAAAGGAAACACAGGCCTTCTTAGGTGTCGTAGGGTTTTGGAGAATGCATATTCCAAATTACAGTCTGATTGTAAGCCCTCTCTATCAAGTGACCCGGAAGAAGAACAATTTTAAATGGGGGCCTGAGCAACAACAAGCCTTTGAACAAATTAAACAGGATATTGTTCATGCAGTAGCCCTTGGACCAGTCCGAGCAGGACAAGATGTTAAAAATGTGCTCTATACTGCAGCCGGGGAGAATGGCCCTACCTGGAGCCTTTGGCAGAAAGCACCTGGGGAGACCCGAGCCTGACCCCTGGGGTTTTGGAGTCAAGGATATCGAGGATCTGAGGCCTGCTATACTCCAACTGAAAAAGAGATCGGCACAGCATGTGAAGGAGTTCGAGCTGCCTCAGAAGTGGTTGGTACTGAAACACAGCTCCTCTTAGCAGCCTGGCTGCCAGTGCTGGGCTGGATGTTCAAAGGGAGGGTCTCCTCTACACATCATGCGACTGATGCCACATGGAGTAAGTGGGTTGCACTGATCACAAAACGGGCTCGCATAGGAAACCCCAGTCACCCAGGAATTTTAGAAGAGATCACAGGCTGGCCAGAAGGCAAAGATTTTGGAATGTCACCAGAGGAGGAGGCGCCACGTGCTGAAGAAGCCCCACTGTACAATATAAACTGCCAGAAAATGAGAAGCAATATGCCCTGTTCACTGATGGGGCCTGTCACGTTGTGGGAAAGCATCGGAGGTGGAAGGCTGCTGTATGGAGCCGTACACGACAAGTTGCGGAAACTGCTGAAGGAGAAGGTGAATCGAGTCAGTTTGCAGAGGTGAAAGCCATCCAGCTAGCGATAGACATTGCTGAAAGAGAGAAGTGGCCAGTGTTCTATCTCTATACTGACTCATGGATGGTGGCAAATGCCCTGTGGGGGTGGTTACAGCAATGGAAGTAGAGCAACTGGCAGTGCAGAGGTAAACCCATTTGGGCTGCCGCACTGTGGCAAGATATTGTGTCCTGGCTAGAGAATCTGGTTGTAAAAGTACATCATGTAGATGCCCATGTACCCAAGCATCGGGCCACTGAAGAACATCAAAATAACCAACAGGTAGATCAGGCTGCTAAGATTGAAGTGGCTCAGGTGGACATGGACTGCCAACATAAGGGTGAGCTATTTATGGCTCAGTGGGCCCATGATACCTCAGGTCATCAGGAAAGAGATGCAACATATAGATAGGCTCGTGATCGAGGGGTGGACTTGACCATGGACACTATCTCACAGGTTATCCATGAATGTGAAACATGTGCTGCAATTAAGCAAGCCAAGCGGTTAAAGCCCCTGTGGTATGGAGGGCGATGGCTGAAATATAAATTTGGGGAAGCCTGGCAGATTGACTGTATTACACTCCCACAAACTCGCCAAGGCAAGTGCTATGTGCTTACAATGGTGGAAGCAACCACTGGATGGCTGGAAACATATTCTGTGCCCCATGGCACTGCCCGGAACACTATCCTGGGCCTTGAAAAACAGGTCTTGTGGTGACATGGCACCCCAGAAAGAATTGAGTCAGACAATGGGACTCATTTCCGAAACAACCTCATAGACACCTGGGCCAAAGAGCATGGCATTGAGTGGGTGTATCATAACCCCTATCATGAACCAGCCTCTGGGAAAATTGAGTGATACAATGGACTGTTAAAGACTACATTGAGAGCAATGGGGGGTGGAACTTTCAAACATTGGGATACACATTTAGCAAAAGCCACCTGGTTAGTAAACACCAGAGGATCTGCCAATTGGAGTGGCCCTGCCCAGTCAGAATTTTTATATACTGTAGAAGGGGATAAAGTCCCTGTAGTGCACATGAAAAATATGTTAGGGAAAACAGTCTGGGTTACTCCTGCCTCAGGCAAAGGTAAACCCATTCGTGGGTTTACCCATTGCTTTTGCTCAAGGGCCTGGGTGCACTTGGTGGGTGATGCGAAAAGAAGGGGATGTCCAATGTGTGCCTCAAGGGGATTTGATTTTAGGTGAGAATAGCCAGAATTAAACTGTATGATATTAGTTGCTATATAACCCTGCTACTGTATGTTATCATTACTATAATTGTTATATGCTATATCCATAGTACTATAGTAAGAATCAATTAGATCAAGCAAGAATGAACTGTAATAAAACTGAGCGAAGTGCAGTAGTGATGGAACCAGAACTGACTCCAGCATGCAACAATCCAATGGTGCACACCATCCTCCTGCTGCGTCCAATGTCACCTGCTCGTCACACCGCACTGAAGCCCAATTCTGCTCTACCAACTGAGACGACTTTGCACCATCCCTCCTGCCCAGAAAGACTGGTATAACAGATGAAGCCCAGAGTCGGGAACTAAATGAACTCAACAAACATTTTATGAACACAACCCATGAACTAAAGGAATGATATCTCTATGTGTGTATACATATATACATATATATACATGTATCATTGTTTATGTGTCTCAAAGGGACTGAAAAGGTGATGATGATTGGCCAGGATGTAATTGAAGGTATGGGAACTGAGCATGACGCCAATGGTATAGAATAAGGGGTGGATACTGTCCTGGTTTCAGCTGGGATAGAGTTAATTGTCTTCCTAGTAGCTGGTACAGTGCTATGCTTTGAGTTCAGTATGAGAAGAATGTTGATAACACTGATGTTTTCAGTTGTTGCTAAGCAATGTTTAGTCTAAAGTCAAGGATTTTTCATCTTCTCAAGGCCAGCCAGCGAGAAAGCTGGAGGGGCACAAGAAGTTGGCACAGGACACAGCCAGGGCAGCTGACCCAACGTGGCATTCCATACCATGTGACATCACATCTAGTATATAAACTGGGGGGAGTGGGGGCGGGGGGATCGCTGCTCAGGGACTAACTGGGTGTCGATCAGCAGGTGGTGAGCAATTGCACTGCGCATCATTTGTACATTCCAATCCTTTTACTATTACTGTTGTCATTTTATTAGTGTTATCGTTATCACTATTAGTTTCTTCTTTTCTGTTCTATTAAACCGTTCTTATCTCAACCCACGAGTTTTAATTCTTTTCCCGATTTTCTCCCCCATCCCACTGGGTGGGGGGGGAGTGAGTGAGCGGCTGCGTGGTGCTTAGTTGCTGGCTGGGGTTAAACCATGACAGCTCCTGACAGAACAGGAACATGATAAACTCCACCACTCCAACAGGACTACATGAGTACGATTTATGGTAAGGCATCTTCAAACATAAAACACTTTGGCTTTTTTGTATTAACTGCTTAGTGTATTTATGGCCCTGTGAAAGCAAACACATGTATTTGCTTTATCTTAAATTAAAAAATACAAATGGCTTTACTCCACAGCATTGCCTGGAAGATAAATTGGACATCCTCTTTCAATTTTTTTTTTTAGAGTAAAAATATATTATATTAAATTATTATTAGTGATCAATACAATTACTGGTTTATATTCAGCCTTTGAACCAAATAAAGAGGCAAGAGACATAAATGTTATTCCAGTGCCAAACTTGACTATTAGAGAGCTGAAAGCAATAAAAGATAATGCTGAATGAGGACTGCTGATTTCCCCACCTAAACTTCAATAACTTTGGTTCTTTAGGGTTATTTTTTTCTTCTTCTTTTCTTTTGCTTCTTCCTGCAGTCTGGAATTCGGAAGGCTAGATGCACTTGAACGACCATTCTCCGTGAAGCCCACCTTGACACAAATCTGATATTTTATTTCTTAACATGCGAAACGCTGACCTCTGGAATTGCGATGAGTGGGAAACTCCGAACGTAAAATACCACAGAGTTATTGGTGCGTTATTTACAGGCTGGTTCTTTGTTCGCTCAGTGTCTGGGCGACAGGTTTACTCTCCGGTGCAGCGCTGGGCTTTTCCGAGCCGCCGGCGCTGCTTTGCGCCCGCCGCCGCAGCGCCTCAGCCCGCTGCAGCACCCGCACTCCAGAAGGATCGTTTTGCAGCTCTTTGACCCCAAAAAAATTAAATTTACCCAGCCTAAGCCGTGGTCCACCTAGAGATGCCTGGTCGAGGAGTTTTAAAGTTATTTTTGCTCGCCTTTCCCACACCGCGCCGAAGGGCTCCGCTGCCGAAATCGCTCAGGTTCAGCTTCTCCGTCGAGAGAGGCTTAGCGAGCTCACCCGTCCGACACGTCGGGACGCGGTGGAAGCAGCTCAGCGGCTCAGCCGCCCCCCGCTCCCCCTCCCCGTGTTTACCCTGACAAGGGTCTCGCGACCCAACCCCGTGTCCAGTCCGAGCAGCTAAGGACAGGGGGAGGCAGCTGTCTTCGGCCGAGCCGTGGGGCAGCGCAGCGCAGCACAGGGCAGGGCAAGCCAAGCCCCGGCTCCCTCCCCCCCGCCTCCGCACCGCGGGCCCGCCAGGGGGGCGGCTGCTCCACGCACAGCGGCGCGGTGGAGGGGGCCGAGGCCGCCTCCGCCGCCGCCAGCCCGGCTCCGCGGGGGCCGCCCGGCTCCTCCCCGCGGCCTCCGACTCGGGCGTGGAGACGATGCCCCGGCCGCGAGGCGCTGCGAGCCTGGCCCCGCGCGTATGGGGCGGCCGCGGGGGCGGGGGGAAGCGCGCCGCGGAGGAGGGGCCGCGGTGCCCGCCGGAGAGCCCGGTCGTAGGGGCGGGGAGTCTCCTCCTCCTCCTCCTCCTCCCGCAGCGAGGCTCCGGCTCCCCGCACGCACCGGAGCGCCCGGCTCCCTCCTCCTGCTCCTCGTCCCTCCTCCCTTCCCCTCCTCCCCCCCTTCCCTCCCCGGGTCGCCTTGGCTCCGGGAGGAGCGGGGGGGGCCCCGCTTCCTTCCCTCCCCCCCTCCTTCTCCCACCCGCCACGCCGAGGAGAGGCAGGTGAGGACCCGGCCGCGTCTCCGCTCCCCCGCCCCGCGGGAGAGGCGGCCGCGATGGCGGCGGCGGCGCCCGCCGAGGCGCTAGGCCCCGGCCGCCCGCCCGCCCCCGGCCTCTTCCCGCCGGGCGGCCCGGGCGCCGCGCCCCGGGGTGGGGGGAGCGTCCCTCACCCCCGGCCCCTTCCTCTAGAAAAAGTTCCTCAGCAACTTTCTTCCGGGCCCGAGCCCCCGCCCGCGGGGCCGAGGGGCGGCAGGCGGGCGGGTGAGAGCGAGCCGCGGGGTTCCGCGCCGCCCGGGGCTGGGCCGGCTGCGGGGGGCGGGCGGAGGGGAAGTAAGTTTGTGAGGGGAGGCCGCCGCTGCGCCCCATCCGCCGCTCTCCGTTGGGCTCCCTCCGCCGCCCCCTCCCGCCGGGCTGCCGCGATCGCGGGGCGGTTGCTCGTTGCCCGGTGGTGGCATCCACCGCCCGCGTTGGTGCTCGGCGTGAGCCGGTCCCCGCTCAGCTCCCGGGCGCGGGTAGCCGAGTGCCGGCACCGCTTGGAACAGCCGGCCGGGGCCGGAGGGTGTAAAAAGGCGAAATTCAGGAAACTGAGTTGCGAGTCGCCTGTAGCTTGGCCTTCGTGGAATTACCGTCTTTTTTTTTTTATTCTGACTGTTCTGGTTCGTATCCCTGCATTGAACAGGAACACAACTGCTTTAAATTTCCAAGTCTTTAATTTAAATGTTCAATCATAACACTTTATCAAGGCTCCTCACCTTCCTTACAGTTAAAACAACTGTATTGGGCACACACAGGCCCCCGTTCCTGCGGAGGCTGCACGTAACTTTCTGCACTGTGTGGACCCGCAGGCTTGCTGTGCGGAAAGTTGTGCACACACATCCCTCAGGCCAAGGGCTAGCACATCGTCTTCTCCATTATACAGCACTACAAATACACGGGTTTATTGCGTTCATTTCAAAATGGTCCGTTCCAGATGTCTGGTATGCATGTGGGTACAGGCCGCTTTGCTTTGGGAAAACTAGGTTATAAATATTTCCGAACCTCATGATTGTTAAGAAGGTGTATTCAGGTGTACCTGCTGGATTTGACCCTAAGCAGAGGCTGGTCACTAATTAAAAAAATAGATGCTTGGATTTACTTAAAGTGGCAGAGTGAACCAAAACCAGTTTAAAACTTGGAGCATGTTGCCCAGGAAGGTGTATAGTCTTTCTTTTCATAATTAATAGACGGCTGAAGGAAATTTCAGGCAAATTTTGTAAGCAAAATTGACCTTTAGTCAGGGAAGCAAGATACGGAAGCTTACCTCAGAGTGTTTTTCTTTCATTTTTGGAAAGTAAGCCCTTGGAGAGGGATTTCTAATAAAATTGCCTTGTCAGTTACACTTGCAGTATCTCTGTCAGTAGTAGGTAGTACAGTTTTGCCATAACTGTATGTTCCTGCAGGCTTCATAGATGCAAGAACTGTTCCTTTCCAAACAACAAAACCTTGCACTTCCGCTCGTGTTTCTGATGCATGTCTGTAAATTTAGCTATAGGAGCTAAACTAAATCCCTGCTGAACATGAGAATAGAGCAGATGCTATGGGTGTGTTTTGCACAGCCAGGGTGTCACAGTTAATTTCGGGACAAGATAGCATCTGTGATGGAAACAGAAGGAGATTGAAGCACTGGTACTGGGCTGAATATTGAAGAAAAAGATCCAGTGATACACCAGGCATGTGAAAGGGTGACAGTAGTTGGTAGCAGCAATTGCCAGTAATTATTCCATGGGTTTCATTAGCTTTATTTCCTCAGGAGGGGCAGCCCAAATGCAACTGCAGTATCTGTGTGCCATCAGTCCCTCTAATAACTCTTCTGGCTGTTAGCCAATATCAAACAAATTTGGCAGCAGGGGTCTCCCAGGTGAGCAATTTCTACAAAATTTGTGAAAGTAGGGAAGCCAGGTAGAAGAGACCTCTTAACCTGCACACACATCAACACTTATCTAAAGCTGGAAATTGAGGCAGGAAATGGGCCCCCACTGGTTTTGCTGCTCGCAGAGCTACTGGTCCAGTTTTCAGTAACTTTTTAATATCTGGACCCCAGTACCGCTCTTTGAAATCTGAAGAACTTAGTTTGGAATGAGAGTAGTGAGACCAAGGTAGCTTTAAACTGTATTTCATATTATAAAGGAGATTTCCAGGGGAATATTTATTGCCTAACAACGGTTCTTTGGCTATGAAACAAATGAACGGAATTGAAAGTATGTTTAAATTGCTACGTTACTTGAAATCGCTGGAAAAATACTTAATAAATCTTTGGTGTGCTGCATACTGTGTAACAATTACTGAAAAACTGCAGTTCACAATTTAGGGTTTTTATCAGTATTCATGGAGCAGAGCAGAGAACTACACTTCTGCACTAGAGGAATAGTCTTATTTTGAGCTTTGCATCCTTTCTGCAGCTCCCAAAGAATGAAATTGGCACTCTGTTCACTCCGATAAATGATGGCTGTCATGTGACAGTGATGTGAAAGTCTGCGGTGTGGCACATGTCAGTTTATGTGGTCAAAGTTTACTTTATGAACCAAGTAGCTGCATGGTTTTACTTTTCTATATGTGCTGTCTGCGGACAAAAGCTCTGTATTTTCAATAGATAAGTCCTTGTGTTGAAACTGTTAGTTAAAAGAAATATGTTCTTTCATCTGTATTCCCTACTTGGATCCAACTGTTTTGCCTCATACTTTGATCACAGTTTGAGTAAGCTACCTTGACGTTAATTTAAAAATTGGTGTCAGCATTAACACAAAGACTACTTTAGGAACACGTCCTTATTCTGCTGCATCACATCAAGCAGCCTTTTTCAGATAGGACAGCTTCCATGCATACATACACAGTCTGTGGTTTCTGTGAAGCCCTCATGAAAGGTTTCAGGCTTCTAGTGCTGGAAGTTCTCTGCTAGTTGATGGATAAGATTGATTAGTGAGGAAGAAATGTAGTTTCTCAAACTACTGTAACAGAATGGTTTAGTTTTTGTCCTGGAGGAACCACCTTCAAATAAAAGTAAATAGCTCATTCTCGGTATTTATTTCCTTTTTGTTCTCCTTGAGAATGCCAGTAGGATGCTGTTTTGTAGTGATGGATTTTATGATATGGCAGCCGCTCCTTTTTTTTTTAATACGAACTGCTTTATGGTTGCCATATGGTAACTTCTTTCAATCACTACAGTCCCCGGCTGCATTCAGACCAATGACTTAGAGTTGTAGGGTTCCACATTGTATTATCAATTGCCAGGTTTTGAAGGCAAACCTGGGCAAATTCCCATGTGTGTGCTGAATTTAGTAGGGAAAAAGTCATATTAAAAAGATGCTGTCAACTAACTGTAGGACAAGTTTAATTTTAGGTTTTAAGAGGTCATTCTTACTGCCATTTCCACCTATGGGGGTTTGTCCTTAATAGTGCCAGTGCATCAAAGCAGAAACTGGCACCGAAGCAAGTTATTGAAATGAGGGGGACTGCACCCTTAGGTGAAGGTAACTTGCATGGCTGATTGCAGGATCAGAGATCCAGATGATAGTAACATTAATGCTAGAAATGAAGTAAGTAAACATTATTACTTATGCATGAGTTTTGTTCCCTTTAAAGACATATTCTTTAAAAATGTAAAGGATAACTGGAAATAGGATGGGAAATACTCTTTCTGTTGTCGCTTTGGGTGGGCACCTGCACAGAGCACCAGGTTTCACGCCATGTCCCAAAAGTCAGTGGATCAAAGTCATGCTCAGCTGAAATGAGCCCTTGAGCTGAGCGTCTCCTGCAAGCACTGCTAGCCCTGGCTTGTATCCGAGCCCCACAGCCCAGCAGGATACTGCCATAGGGATCATCAGTAAGCAGATCCAAGGCTGCATTGACTGTTGTGGCCGAGGCTGGGGTTTTGTTTCTATTTTTCTTGACTGTAGTGTAAGGTAATGTTACAGGGTATGGTCAGAGAGTGCCAAGGAAGTAATGACCACTAAAACCTCAGACTGGTATCGTCTGTATTTCAGCTTCTTGAGTACTCTAAGATGTTGCATAGGAAATTGGATAACTTTTTTTGCTAACCTAGCTGTATTTTATCTTTGTATTTTTGGAAGGCAAATAGTGTCATATGAGACTCTAATAAGTGTCTGTATTGACTACATCTACATCTTAAATGTTTACGTAAAGTTTTAATTCTGATAGTGCTGCTGAACTTCAAATAATTTGTCTTTCAAATTGGTACTTCAGGGGGATGAAAAAATTCTAGGGTTAAAGATACTTGTTTCTGTGGCTATCTTCTCACCAAAAGTCTAGAGAAGTCTGGGAGAAATAAATGATTCTTCGGAAGTGTTGAGCCACCCCTTCAGTTCAGATTTTAGGATCAGCTAGACCAGGCTTATAAAAGTGAATAACTTCATTTACTTCCATTGACAGTGAAGTTGAGTAAACACACCCACATAAGTAAATCTTTGTAGATCAGGGCCTTTAACTTTGTTTTGGGGAAACTTTCAGGAGCATTTTGTGGCATTAATCAGACATTAAAGTCAGTCTTCATATTGGAAGACTTTGGTTCAATGGGGTTAATTTCCTTTGTTTGCACATGCCCAAAGCACCTTCTAATCTTGCAAAACTGAGACAGTAATAGTGTTTTATTAATGGTGTGAATGATGGAGCATAAATGCAGTCAGGTCTCGGGTACGCTTACCAGGACTGGTGGCCCCGTGGCAAAAGAAGGGTCGGAGTGGAGGATGGTGTTCATGTTCAGTCCTGTTCCAAATGTTTGCCCATAGTTCAGGCAAGCTTTTTGATGGTGCATGTAAAGTTCAGCTTCAGAAAGAAAAATACAGTATCTGGGCTAAAGGTTTTGAAATTTTCAGCTGTACTTAATGCCCTCATGATTGTAAGAAAGGGCAGTGCTTGTGTGAGGCATTTAAAGAGTAATTAGAGGGTACTATGAATCTCTTGTGTATTGCAATTGTATAGCATTATAACTGTTTTGGCAGTCAGCCAGGAAAAGTAGACTTAAAACAAATTAATAGTGAACAATCTAGTTTTAATAAGTTACTTTATGGTTAGATAACAAAATTAATATTTATGCTTAAAATGTGACAAAAGACAAACAGGTCTGAGTTGTTATGTGTATCTTCTTGCTTTTCAAGAACGTTTTATTGGAACCTAAAATTGTGACCAACACTTGTAACCACAGAAGAATCAAAAAAACCCCTCCGAAGTCCTTCTGTATACCTTGCTCTTCCTTTCTACACTCTTCCTGTTTCTGGTTGGTTTTTACCAGCTTAGCTTATTCAGCATAAATACTCTATTTTGCCAAAAACAGTACCCCGAAGTCCAGAAGCTAAAAGACTGTGCCAAGGATAGCACAGCCACAGGCTTTCCTGGTTCTTAGGCTTCCTTCCTGAGCATCCAGTATTGCCCAGTATCTCAGACGGAAAGGACCAGTGGTGACCCTCTGGTCTGACTCAGAGGTATTTGGGCTAGATGGACTATATTGGTCTGATTCATAACAGCTGGTCTTTCAGTAGGCTTAGTTTAATGAACACGTGCCTCAAAGATGAGCAACACTGTTAAGGTTTTGGTCAAAGCATGCTCCACTGAAAAATGAAGATAGAATTGATGTCTAGAAAATATTCTTGTTTTCAAACTATACGTTTATCCCACATTTGCCAAACTGTGGGAAAGAAAACATTAATGAAGAGCTGTGGTTGAGGAAAGAAATCTGAACATAAATACAAAAGTTCTGTATTTCATTGTAAAGGGTTTAAAACAAATCAGTGAGTTTAGTAGGACATCTTCCAAGTTATTTTTTCAGTTCTCTTATATCTCCTTTCTTTGTCTTGATTCTGATACTGTTTTTCTGAATGTCTGCAGTTTGAGATTAAAACCTGATTTCCAAACAGAGGTCTTCAGAAGCATATTAACAGGCAAAATTTGTAGTCTCTCAGTTACAAGTTTAACCAGGTTAGTCTGTGAGTAAGAGAGAATTAAGTGTGACATGTAGGTCTGAAATTTGTATAAAACAGTGGTCTCCAAACATCTTAAAAATTAAAAAGTCTGCACCAAACCTAATAGCAAACTTCACATTTTAAAAAATCAGTTGAGATGTGGCATTTATATTCATGTGAGGACTAGGTGAGGGTGAGATGAAATGGGAGGAAAGCTTATGGTGATAAGTAAGTGTTTTGTATCCCCTTTCCCATAACTTCTTGAGCTGAAAACAGAATGTACCAGCAGAATATTTTACTACTTCTGGTGGTTTTGTTGATAGATAGTATTTAGTATTTGTGACTAGCTCTGATTCCAGTAGTTTAGTTGAAGTGCTCCGCATTTCCTTAGAGATGTGAACTTATTTTGGTGCTGTGGTGAAGCTGCATACATACGTAATAGTGCATCTTATGCACTTGTGGGTAATTTCTCTTAATAGAAAATCTTGCAATACTTCAGTGACAAGTGAACCTGAAAATATGGATTATTATTTTTTTCTTCTTCCTAATGCAAATTCATGCAAGGCTTAGATAAGATCCATAGGGCAAAGACCATTCTCTACTTTGCATGATGACTAACCCAGGTGAGTTGTGTATTGTTCTTGTGAGAAGGCTGTCCTGTACTGCATGGAGATAGAAGACTTGTTGGTTTTCTTGTTTGTTTTTTTTTATCCTAAATCTTAACAGTGCTTCTCCTCTTTGATGCGCATGTTTATTAAGTAAAGCCTACTGAAAGAACAGCTGTCATGAATTGGACCAGAAGTCCATCTAGGCAAATCTCTCTCTCTTTTTTTATTCTTTTTCCCCTCAATTCAGGAGAAATTCTTAATGTCTCAAACAAAAGTTTTTGGAAGTTTAGTTAAAGGGAAAAGTTCAGAATGGGTTCTTTCAGCAACAGATGGTAGTTCTGATTCTGCCTGTTTTAAATAAAAAGTATTCAGGTTTTCTTCCAGCAGTAATATCTTAAAATATAAGGGTGCACTCTGGTTTCTGAGGCATGTGATATTTGCGATTTTTGCCAAAGTATGTTCTTTGGTTTTGTTTTTTGGGTTGCCCCCTGCCATAAGTTCTAGGTAGAAGATGCATTAATAGAATGACAAAGTCGTGAAAGCAAAGAGAGGGAGGAGTTTGTTTAACTGATACTGATGTTAAATATTTGTTTGAAGGATTATTAAAGGTTGTAATAGTATTGGCCAGATCACCTCATCCATACCTGACTGAAAAACATGCATTGGAGAGAGGGAAAGAGTATACTAGTCTCATTGTGGACACCCGTGTTTAATTCTGTTTTCATAGTAAAGTTAAATACTCTATTCAGGAACACTTAGAGCATAAAGCATACTATTTCTTTTGAAAACAATTAACCATGAAGGAAAGAGAAGAGAAAACCTGGGTAATTCTTGAGCTGTTACCACTAGTCAGTTGGGGAAATCTTCCTGAGTAAAATTCCTTTTTTCAGCAGCCACACTTTTTCAAGCCTGAAAAGTAAGTATTGTATTAATATTCTGTAGGGGGTGGGAAAAAAGGGTTATTTGGGGGGGGGGGGGTGGTTTGGGGTTTTGGGGGGTTTGGGGTTTGTTGGTTTTTTTTTTTTAGTTCTGTGGTTTTCAAATGAGTGAGCAAAATGCAAGTACAAAATTCTCAGCTTCAGAAGACACAAAAATTAAATGCTGACTTGCATGTTAGCTTCTAAAGCCATATACAATAGTAATATCGATACTTTTTTTTACTTTCAAGTACAGTTCTGTACTGTATTTTAAGTGTAGTTATACACTTAAACACAATTCATAAGTCATAGTGGTTGAGGTTATTTAAAGTGATAAGCTTTCAAAATAGCTTGCTGAATAATTACATATATTATGTAATTTGTTAAAGATATCAATCTTTTTCATTTTAGGAAATAATTCTTAGCTTGTATGCTGTAGAAACCTGTAGCACTGATTGATTCAGGCTATCACAATGTATGTAAAATGAGACAAGTGAGAGTTTATAGACGAAAAATTATTTCCCTGGAAACGTTTGACTTATTCATACAAAGTAGGTGTATTTAAATATTCTGGCGTTAATTTGCATAGGTTATTAAATCTAGGGCTCTTTGATTACCTCCCCCCCATAGCTTAGGTCTGACATAGTTTCAGAATACTATTTAAATTTTGTGTATACATGGTGAAACCATAGTCAAGTTAATACAAAGTGACTTACATTAACAGGCACGACACCTTGATTTTATATGGTTATTTTAAATGATTATTTTAACTTAGTTTTACACTTGTGCTGCTTTGTTCTTTTCCCAAAGAAAGAGGTTGAGTCTTACTGGTCAGTAAAAAACGATGACTCTAACTATATGTTAGGTTTACACTAATCTTGTTAGCTTTTTGCCAGGGGCTTGGATTTTCTGCATGTATATTTAATGTAATAATAAAGTATCATAATAATTCTTTTAAGTTATATATATAATTATTTAAGCAATGAAAGCCTAATTTATATGCAGGACATTTTTTTTTCTTCCTAATTTGTGTTCAGTAGCATTTGATGGAAATTCTGATTGAAATTTGTATAAATAACCAGCATTACATTTTAAGGTACAAGTTAATATGTTGCCTTTTAGATAAGGATATAGAAGGCAATAATTCTAAGTGCAAAACTCATTTTGTTTTAAATCTGATGGATTTATTTACAAAAGGGAACGTTAGCTTTAATTGTTAATTAATTTTCATCATGAAAACCTCTAAGGTGTTAGAATCTATAGGTCTCATACTTGCAAGTTTTTTTTTTCTTTGAAAAGACAAACAAAAATCACTCCTCTGTCTTTTAACCTTATCTTCCCTAAATGTTTCTCAGATTCTAGTGAATCAATATCTAAGTAATAATTGGGGGATGAGGGGGTGGGATCCTCTACACTTGTAACAGCTTATGTTACTTTAGGTATTTAGGTGTTCAAATTCTGATTCCAGGTGGTTATGAATGAACTCCGCCAGTTTGGTGATTTGAATTTGTCTAAAATTTTGGTGGCTAACAACATTGTTTGAATAATTTTTTAATTTACTATACATTATCCTAACAGTAAGTTTGGGTCTTAATATAAATTGATAATATAAATTGATGTTACAATTTTAAAGAAGATTTCTTTCTCCACTTTAAATATTAAAAAAAAGCTATCAGAAGGATAACTTTCCATTATAACATGGCATGTGGTCCATCAGCCTAAGACTTAATTTGGCTGTGAGGGTCTGTTGTATTTTATTTTTGCTGTTATACACATACTTAGAAGTAAACATTGTTTACTGCATTATATGTAGTATAGTATAGCTAGGTAAGCAGGTAATTTGGGTGACAGAATCAAATTATATTCAGGCTGACAGAGTAACCTGCCAAAACTTTTGAGCTGGGGGACTGATCACAGTGTAAGATGTTCTTGAAACCTTAACAGCACTGATGGAGAATTTAAAAGTTTATAAGTGTTATTGCTACATGATTTCTACAGCTTGGAAGCCATGCCATTAAGCTGTTGCTTCTCTTAAAGTATTTCCTAGACTTGAGGCATTGTTACTCCCTCCCCAGTTCCTCTGAAACTGAAAAGACAAGGCAGATGCATTAGATAATACAGTTTTACAGTCAGAATATTGGAAAGGGTTTTTATTCTCTTTTTGAAAACATTGCCATGTAAGGTAACTTTTCACATGCTTTATACTGAAATGGAAATGAGACTTCCCCCCCCCTTTTTTTTTAATTGTTTGTTTCATCAAATCAGTTTTGTGTGTGTGTATATATATTTTTTAATTTTTTTTTTAGCTAATTAGGAAGTGGAAAATCTGAACCTGTTTTTATCACAGATATTTTAGCATTGCTGTTCTAGGACTTGATCCTTTTTCACACTGAAGTCAAGTGCAAAATTCCCCTTGGCTTCAGGGAGAGCTGTATTAGCTTCACACAAAAGGACCAAATTGTCCTCTGGGATAAGTGGAGGCAAATCTATTGAAGTAGACTTCATTAAAGTATAAAATGAAGACAAAGAAGTGTTGCCTGCCTTTACAGGCAATGGAATTGGATCTGTTTGCTTAAACAGCTAGGTTAATTTAGCAGTTGAATCAAAGACTTTTTCCTTTTTCCAGTTAGATAGTATAGTTATACTAATTCACTTCATTGAGCAGCGAATAAAATGTCACTTATTTTTGACTACAGATATTTTATAGAATAGAATCTGTTTATGAACTCTTTTGTCTATGTGGCATAAGAATTATCACAAGAAAACTCAAACACTTTCTAAACTGTTAGCAAATGTTCAAGCAGTTTGTCCTTAAGTAGCTGAAAGGGATCCACGTACTGTTTAAATTTAATAGGCTTTATATGACAAGTTTTATGGGATTTGAGGGACTTTGTATTTTCAGTATCAGGCTGGTGTCCTGAGTGGCTTTCTGTAGTCTTGCTGAGGTGGGAAGACAGTAATTCATTTACACCAAAAGTTGGACTGCATGTTGTCCTGTGTGTTTGCTGGTGGTATCCGGAGTAATCCCACTGACTTCCACAGTAGATGGTAGCGCCTTTGGCATCTTTTTCTTAGGCTTTACACAATGGTAACTGTATTGTGTACACAAACGATGGAGAAATAGTATTTGAAAAATGAACTCAAAGTGATTACTTATGTAATACTCTGCTACGCTTCTTGTAAAATGTATCGTTTGTCACTCTTGCATATCAAGTTTTTCTTTCAGTGCTTCTGGTATCTGTTGGGATCATGAATTAATTCAGCAGTCTGATGATTTTGACCTAAGCACTGTATGGCTTGCTTGTATTTTCTCTTTTGAAGTTTCACAAAGGGAAGGGGGACTGGAACATTGTAATCGTCTTAGAATAATTTGAGCATGAGTCCTTAAATGCTGCTCTGTGTTTTTTTATTAACATTTCACATGTGAAATAAAATCCCCTCCCTGGGAAGAATGCAGATCCACAGAGCTCTTAGCCATTTAGCATACATAGTTCTGCATAAACCCCTCCGCAAATAACTGCTGCTGCAATATTTAGCTGGTGTTAAGGGGTTAAGTAGAAAACTGAAATTCTCTGAAACATTTGAGGTGCTAAATTTACAAAACAAGACACAAGAACTGTTTTAAGATTAGTCATAGTTAGGAAGCTTATTGAACTACCAGCATCTTCCCGGAAACATCCTGTACTTTTGTCGTCTTCAGCTAGCTTCATCTATTCATGGTTTTAACTGCTTTTTGGTTTTTAGAAACTCTTGCTGCAACTTCTTTGTGACTAAGACATTGTCAATCAGTCCCGTCCTCCCCATGCCAGCCAACTGTCCCCTTAATGCAGCAATTCACTTGGATGAATAGTGCTCATACTTTAAGGAGACAATTGCCTACCAGAGAGAGTGCCAAGTTGATTTAACTTTGCACAAGTGTGAAAGAGTGTTTAAATGGATGCTGTCAACTAATGTTGGCCCAGGGCTTCAGCTGCCTGGAAATTGTTATAATCTGATTGGGAGTATGTCCAAATTTGTTTAAAATATTTTAGTCAACCACTTGGCTGCAGAGAGAATTAGTACCCCAGAAACTGTTGTCAGACAATCGTGCTTGGTCTGTCGGAACAACAGCAGATGTGTCCTGGCCAAATGTACAACACGGCTTTTAAAATGGACTCTTTTTTGGCAGTACGTCACTAAATTGGCAAAAGAATACAGATTCGTGTTGTAATCTGCTCTTCCAGTTCGGTTTAATGCCACAGCATGTGTTTGAAACACTTAGTTGGATGTATAATACAGTGTAAAACCACAACTGTAGCCTGCCATTACTGTAAGACTTACAGAGCTGAGCTACCGCTTAGACAAACCAGCTACTGGATTATCCACTACCTGGAAATGTTTAGAACTGCACAGAATTTAGGAAAACTGCATTGCTTCTTTACGAGCCAAAATTTTTTGATGCATTTTTAGTTTTAGTGGAGGTTGAAAGGATGCTTACCTTCTAGGTACACCATTGCTTGAATGCAAAGGGTTTAGTGCTGTGCATTCTTTCTTCCCCAATAAGTGTAAGCATGGTCCTTTTCTTAGCATAGTTTGGGGTCTGATATGTCTTCACTGCACTTCTGAAAGGAAGAGAGAAGGTGAAAAAAGTTAAGGGAAAAACACGTGGAGAAGGTGCTCCCTGAAATTCCTGATGTCACTGTTTCAGGGAGGCCAGGAAATCTGAGAAAAGGAGCTACTTCTGTCAAAAGCCTTACAAAATATGAGAATTATACTAGGTGGGTGGAAAGTATGCCATTAACAAAATGCTCAGTTTAAAGGAGAGAAAAATTCTTACAGGCATGATGGTTGAATGGTATATCTGGTAAACTTGTATTTTCCCAACAGTGAGTGTATCTGGGGGCAGGGAGGAGGGTGTTTTCCTTGCTGCTCTGAGATCATTAGGCCATTACAGCTGCAACAACATTGCTATTAGTTTAGATACATTTGTGGACAAAAAAGAAGCATTGTTATTTCAGTGCCTGGCTGGAATAAGTAGTTTGTTAAGCAGTGCCATGAGATTGTTAGTTGTTTTGAGGACATCCCAATTAGTAGATGTGCAACTATTAATGAGTATGTGTATTGTATACATCAGAAAAAAAATGCTTAGACTGGAAAAGATGAAGAACAGCAGCTAGAATAATTTCCAAATATGAAAGACTAGAAGTTGATTGTGAGCTGTCAGTATAGTATGGATTTATGAAGGGGAAATCATGCTTAACCACCTTCTGTGATGAGATGACTGGCTCAGTGGATGAGAGCAGAGCAGTGGATGTTGTTTATCTTGACTTTAGTAAGGCTTTCAGCATGGTCTCCCATAGCATCCTCACAGACAAAGTGATAAAGTACACACCAGGTAAGTGAATAGTGAGAGCGACTGGAAAATGGCTGAACTGCCGGACTCAAAGGGTTGTCATCAGTGGCACAAAGTCCAGCCGAAGGCCAGTCTGGTGATGTACCGCAGGGCTTGATACCAGGGCCAGTCCTGTTTAACTCCTCCCTTTTTGACCTAGGTGGTCACACGGAGGTGCACCCTCATTAAGTTTGCAGAGGATACAAAACTGTGAGGAGTGGTTGATAGACCGGAGGGTTGTGCTGCCATCCAGAGGAGCCTTGGCAGATCAGAGGAATTGGCTGACAGGAGCCTCATGAAGTTCAGTAAGGGGAAATGCCAAGTCCTACCCCTGGGGAGAAAGAACCCCAGGCACCAGTACATGCTGGGGGCCACCTAGCCAGAAAGCATCTTGGCAGAAAAGGACCAGGGGGTCCTGGTGGAAAAGATTTACATGAGCCAGCTATGTGCCCTCGCAGCAAAGAAGGCCGGTGGTGTCCTGGATGCATTAGGAAAAGAGTTACCAGCAGGTCAAGGAGGTGATCCTTCTGCTCTACTTAGCACTGGTGAGGCCACACCAGGAGTGCTGTGTCCGCTTCTGGGCTCCCCAGTATAAGTGAGACATGGACATAGTGGAGAGAGTCCAACAAAGGGCCACTAAGATGGCTAAGGGCCTGGAGCATCTCTTCTATGAGGAAAGCCTGAGAGAGCTGGGGCTGCTTAGCCTGGAGAAGAGAAGGAAGGTTCAGGGGGTTCTTACGTGTATAAATACATGATGATGTGGAATAAAGAGGACAGAGCCAGGCTCCTCTCGGTAGTGTCCAGTGACAGGACAAGAGGCAATGGGCACAAATTGTAATACAGGAAATTCCATTTAAACATAAGAATAAAGTGTGGGGTTTCTTATTGTAAGGGTGATGGAACGCTGGAACAGGTGATCCAGAAAAGTTGTGGAGTCTCCATCCTTGGCGATAACTCAGAACCCAGCTGGACACAGCCCTGCACAACTTGCTGTTGTTGACATGGCTTTGAGCAGGGGGATTGGAGTAGATGACCTCCAGAAGTCCCTTCCAACTTCAGCTGTTCTGTGATTTTCATGAAAGGATTTAAGAGGGCCACAACAGTGTGGTAGTTGAAATGAAACAAAACACAGGTGTTGAAAGGCAGAATATTTTTGTTTGTTTGTTTTGGCAGCCACGTTTTTGTTGTTGTTTCTACCAGCTTGCTTATGACAAGTTGGGAAGAAGGGAGATAACTCTGCAACTGCATTGTTCTCTTGGGTTTCTTTGCTTTCTGCTATTAATATGAAGTCTGTGTATGGCTTTATTGTCCGTTGCGTCCTCTCCCCACCCCCATGGCAGCAGTGGCAAGGAGTTGGGTACTGTTAACTTCTCTGCTGCCTGGAAGAATGAGCAGCACCAGAGTCAAGGAAATGTTTTAATCTCATATTTGGAAAGGTGTTTTTTCAACATCTGTGGTAATGTAATTTTTTTTCTTCTTAATGCTGTAAAAACTTATAATGTGAATGCTACACTTGCTCCAATGGTCTCTTTACCAATGGTGATAAGGTATTGTTTTGTTTTTCTCCCTACATTTGACTAAACATACTGAATTGATGAATCCATGCTGTTGTTCTATTAGTGTTAGAACTACAAACTTCCATTAGACTAATACAAAATACAGAGGTGAAAAAGGAGCTGAAACAATTGCATATGGATTTAAACACACTCTTAGGTTTAACAGATTACCAGTAGAAATATGGTCACAATGAAACCTAGCATTTGAGTTTGCATCACAGAAAGGCACCTGATCAGTTTAGTAAGATAGGACTCGTTCGTTTTCAACTCTTTGTCTTTGGACTTTATAAATAGAAAATAAGATGGAAGTCAACACTATGCCAAAGAAAAAAATGGGTGAACTTGGTTTAGTCCTTGTCTCAAGTTGCCTGGTTTGTGTTTGTAATTTCTGCAGAAGTTCTCCATTCCAGTCTTCTAGCAAGACATTAAAAGTTATACTTCCCTTTGAACAGTATCTCATTTGCAAATGAATAACTGTGTTTTTGCAAGCTCATTTGTGTTTTCTGGTAATTAGGACAGCTATTAAATAGTCGTGGCTACTGCTGCACAGGAACACATATTTATGGAACTATCATTTACAGACTGGAAGGCTAAGAGAGTTCTTTTGATATAACTAAATGTTTGTATTATTACTGTTATAGTAAATCTTTATCATGTACTGATCTTCCCAAAGATACTGCTTAAACCTTCTAAGGAAAAAAAGCCAACGCTCACATCTCTTTAGAGAGGCTTGCATGTGCACTTGGAAAACGGCAAGCAAGCAAGGATCATTGCACTGTAGACAGTAAGCAACAAGTACAACATCTAGTTAAGATATTAATTTATTTATGTATGATCTGTAATGTCTTAAACTGCATGTGACACCGATTTTATTTAAAAAAAAAAGGCTTCAGGAGAGATCTGGGGAACTACAGACACTGTACTAAGTAAATCAGTCAAAATAATAAAGACGACAACATGGATAAACATGATATATTGAAGAATAGTTAAGAGCCTGCTATGAAGGGATGTCATGGTTTGCAAACTCACTGGAGGTTTTTTGAAGGCAAGCATGTGAATAAGTAATATCTGACAGAAATAGTTTACTTGGATTTCCAAAGGGCATTTGACAAGGGCCCCCACCAAAGAATTTTGAAGAAACTAAGCAGCAATAGGGTAGGGGAGAAGGACTTTATGTGGTGAAATTAATGACTAAAATATAAGAAATGGAAAATTGGAGTAAATGGGGTAGAGAGGGGTCCTGGGTAATAATTCTTTAGGGTTATGTTAACGGAGAATGTTCAAGTTCATAAAGGATATAGAAGAAAAGTGAGCTCACAGACTTTACTGATGGGTGGTAGATGCAAAGGCAGACCCCAGCATTGCACAAGGACTTGACAGTGCTCAGCAACTGGATGTTTAAATGGCAGATGAAATTTCTCTTAAATAGCTTCATGTGGTGTATTTGAAGGTGGGGAGGAGCAAGCTTACCTTTGCATCTCAAAAGATGAGCTCAAAGCTGACTATTGCCACTGGAAATGGTTAGGAAAGAAAGGGAGAATAATGATTACACTGTTAAAAAAAAATAAAAATTTGATTATTTGATATACTTCTGCCCCACTCACCCCTAACCCTGTCATTTTCTCAAAAAACCCTGTAGTTTTAAGGAAGAGCAAATATGAAACAGTTGCTGTAAGACGAGCAGCATGAATTCGTTAGGGTAGAAATGGTGACCAAAAAGCACTGTGACAGAATCCTGTAAAGTGTTCAGCAGCCAACAGGACATAAATAGGGAGTGTTTATTCACTGTCTTTTTTTAGTACACACACACTAAGAGGTATCTAATGAAACTAGCAGCTGATGAATTGAAAACAGACAAAAGGAGGTGGTTCTCCACAGAACGCGTAATTAAGCTATAGAATTTCTTGCCTCAAGAATTTAAGGAGGCTAAACATTACATCAGTGCAGAGGGAAACTGCTGTTTCATGGATGAAGAATCATCAAATGCAAATACCTATTCTACTTCAGGAAATCCTGCTTCTGCAAACTGTTGGGGGCTTAGGGAGTATTCTGGGGAGGTATTACTATATATTTATTGTGTTCTTACACGCTTTGGTCGGTATCTGTTATTGATTGCTGTTAGAGGGTATTTGAATGGGCATGGATCTTTAGGTCTTGCTCAGTACAGCCGTTCCTTTGTTGTAAAGCCTGCCCCCCCCCCCCCTTTTTTTTTTTTAATTTCTCTTTCTTGTTTTCCAGAATCCTTTTCCAGAATCCACTAACCTATTTAGGGAGGTGTTTTATTGCCACTAGCTACATATTCTCCTCTTTGTGTGACCTTGTATGTGCCACCAAAATATAAAATCTCCAGGAAGCAAGGGTCATGTTTAGGGCAGGGTTAGTACTGCAGGTACGTGTCAGTTGGTGGCTTAATTTCCTAGGATTTTGTCCTGTTACTGCTGAGTAGTACTTTTTTGGTCGTGCAATGAATGCACTTCCAATCACATTTCTCTCATGCACTCCTCACACAATAGAGGGCCTTTAGGGAAAGAGGTGTTTTAAGGAAGAGGCATTTTTGAGTGGGTATTGATCAAAAAAGTGTATGGTCTGGGCTGTCTGCAGGCTGGTTATTTCTGCTCTCCCTTTAGACTCCTTTGTGGTGATTTTGTATTGCCCTTACCTCCGCCAGACATGCTAAGCCCCTGTATCTCTCAGTTGTATGTTACCAGTTTATTGATAAAAGTATACTACTTTGTGTCTGTAGTGACTATTGAAATAATCAAGGGACCTCTCTACTTGTAAATGGAGAAGTAATATTAAGAGGACGTTGTGCTAGACAGAAAAACTGCATTTGAGAAGATTCACAGTATTTGAAACAAGAGGCTGCTATTTAATAGAGCTTTCCTGTTCCTTTTGTTAAGGTGGCAGCTGTGCAAATCACAGAAGATTTTTACTGTTTGGTTCAGTCTTAATAGGTTATTTTGATTTAGTAGTATACTTTACTGTGTCACTGATTTTTGAATCCTAAGTCCCTGCTTTCTGTAGAAACATTCTTAAAGTTTAGGCTGAGTTTAGGCAATTAGTAGAGTTAGTAATATATTTTCATCCAGTTACGTTATCATTTTATGAAGTTATGGGCTTCTGGATAGCTTTCTGTATGTGGTTGCATTATTTTAAAATAGTTCTTTCATTGTCAACAGGTGTTAAAATTTGTACAGAAATGTCAGGTATGTGGGGGTTTTATTTGAAATGTGTACTTATTTTTCCATGAACAGACCTCTAACTGTTGTGCAAGGGGAAAATAGTGACTGCTAATGTTTACATACAACTTAAGCTAATTCCAGATGCTGATTTAGGGCAGTGCTGCTTCTCACCTTGTTGAAAGAAAACTTTTCTAGCCTAATTTTTTGATTCAGTGATAGCAGATGACCATTAGGCATACTATACAATGTGAACTTGAGGATTAGCTGTCAGGAGACAGGTTGGTGAATGCCAGCTTTGGCTGCCTATACGTGAGCTAGTTCTGTAGGCTCCCTTTATAGTCAGTGGAGAGAAACAAGCACTTTCACTGCATGATTCATCTCACCCCCAGATGGATGTCTAAATTTGGAAAATTGATTCCACCTTAAGTCCATTACTGAATATAAATGTCGTTAGTTTAAAATACAGAATTATTTGAAAGGACACTAGCTTGACTGGCACAACAATTGAGTAGAGGTCTTAGGTTTTCTTCCATGAATTAGGTTTCAGAGGTTTAAAATCAGCACTCTGTAGCCTGTTTCGTATTTTATGTTGTTTGAAGCTTCTCTGGTTTTATGGCAGATTTGAAACTTAACAAGCAGGGTATATTCACATTGCCTAATTTCTAAGCATCTAAGCTGTGTGAGGCTATCTGACTAGTCTTGTTGCTAACTGGTTTGATTTTTGGGGTGGGGGGATGTTGACAGGGACTAGCATAATGAGAAAAGCAGAGCATATAACACAATTTTCTTTCTGCTTTAAACTTTCTGTTAAATATTAGGGATGAAAAAAAATAAAAAAGTGTTTAGGTATCCTTAAAATCACTGCTCCTCTAGAGGAGCCTGTGCCTTTCCACTGGTTGTACAGGAAGCCTGTGTAAGGTGATCCAGCCTTCAAATTTTCAGGACCAGAAGGTAGGCAGTGCAGATACCTTCCTTAATTTTTGTTTCTGCTTGTCTGGAGCAGACACTTGGAATGGCTGGTATCCTTTTTAACTACTTTTCATGCTGTGCCATGCTTGCTCACTCTGTCATGCTTGAAAACTCTTCATTCCCCCCCCCCCCCTTCATTTTTTTCCTGTTTATAGGTCTTGATTCCTGTCAGTGGCAATCTCCTGTTCTTTCCTCTTTCTTTCCTTTTGGGATCTCTGCTTTTTATGTCATAATTTGTGGCAACTTTATCGTCTTGATCACACTGATCAAGTCCTGCCATCAGACTTTATCCTTATACCTGAATTGAAACCAAGAAGTTATTAAGAATCCCACTGCTATTGTACCACTTTTATTTTTCTATCCTATTAATTATACTTATGTTCAGTTATACAGCGAAGGCTGATGAAACTCTGTCAAGTTTTTTGGGTTTGGGGGTTTTTTACGTTAAAGTAAGTATTTGTTTATTTCCTACGTCAGCCTGAACATTCTAGAAAAGTAGTTTGGGATTAGAACAACATTTCAGGTTATGTATATCATAGAAACCTGTATCCTTCGAACATTTTCCTCCACCAGATACAAACATGGTGTGAAGAGGAGCTCCTCACTAGGAGCTTAGGGAAGATCACTGGTTGGAATCTTGGAACTGAAGGGTTATTGGGGTTCCTAACTGGGAGACGTGGATGCTGTACAGATACCAGGTGGACTCCTTACTTGTACCGACACATATCTAAAACAGTTCTCAGCTCTCTAACAAAAATAGTAGAAGTCAGAAGTCACAGCTATGACATGCTACAGGAAGATATGAGGACAGATGAAGCACATCGCCAGCCCTTAACACTAGCAGAGCATTTGTCAAATAGAAGTTGCCAGGCACTCCTAGAAAAAAATACCTTCCCTGCAAGAGGGGATATAAAAAACCCCAGTAGTCTCTTCCAATTGGGAATGGCTGGATAATTCTCCCCATCCCTAGTCTGGCAGTTTAATGCTGGCTGTTGTATAAGCACAAAATGCAAACCTGTCAGTTTGTGTGATAAGGAGCAATTGCTGACCTCTTCACTTGATACCGGGTAGGACTTTGCTTGAGGACAACATCCCTTCTTCATGTTGAGTTACAATCAGTATTTGGTAGGAATATGAAGTGCTGCCTATTCCTTCCCTATAGACTGTTCCAAGGAAGTTATTGTCTTCTGGTTTTTCCTTTCTTCTTATTGTATATGTGGGGTTACGTGCTGTATTGTGCACATCTTACCTGTCAGACCTGTCACCGGTGAACTATGCTGCTCCTCTAGTGGCTGAAGGTACGGGTGTTTACTTCTAATTCTGCTCAGCCTCACGGTTATCAGTCTTAGTATTATTCTTTGTGAATAGCAGTGGATTCTGACAGCAAGCAGTCCACAAATTGCTCTAAACAGCAGAACCTGTTTTTCAACAGATTCATTTCATGTTTAGTCTAGAAGACTCTTTAAAAAATATACAAAATTGATTCTTAAAGCTAACCTGGGATGGTTAGTGGGATGTGGGATGATAGTACTGCATTGCTTCCTGCTTGAAAGATGACATTTAGAAGCATTAAGTTTATAAAACCGGTGAGGACTTAAGGAATTTTCTAAGTTTAGAAGATTTGAGGCTTAGGAAAGAAATCCCATTTCTGCTGGATAGGGAACACCTCTAACTTTCTTTCAGATACAGCTTCCTATTTAAGCTTGTGAGAAGTGAGAAATATGAGTTTTTACATATTTGTAAACCATTGGTTTAGATTAGTATGAGAAGAACCAAAACACTGAAATGAATAAGAAAACCACGTAAAAGGACTTAAAATACCTCTCCCGCACTCTCCAGGAGAGACATGGAACAAAGCTTTCTTCCCTTTCTTTTGTTTTATGGGAACATGATAAAATAGAATTATTTAAAATGTTTGTATCTTTTAAATTTGTTTTCAATAAATACTTGCTTTTATTGACATTTTCAGTTGGAGCTTGTGAAATCTGCAGCAAGGTACATATTTCAGCTCTTTTAAGCATGCTGCTAATTTTTGAAGATGAGAAGTTCTGTCATTGCAATGTTTTTATCAGGCAGCATTAATTCTTTTAAAATATTGTTAATTTGTTGTTTCCTTCATTATTACTCATAACTTAAATCCTTCTGACCTGTGACCAAAATTTGAATAACTCATGGAAGTTACTCAGGAATAAGTTGTCTGACATGCAGTCTTCTGCTGAATCCCTAATATCTTTCGCCTACCCTTCAATGTTTCTACCATTAACATTTAATTAAAATGGAAATTGTACTTCCTCCTGGCAATATTTTTGGAGTCAAAAGAGTATTGCTAAAAGTTCTGCTTACTGGTTAGGAACAAGAAAATTTGCTACTAAAGAGTAGTTATTTAGCCTGAAGAGAATCTTTAAGTATACATTGTGTACTCCTGAAAACAAGGTGCCAGAGTGGTTGCGAACACAAAATGGCCAAGGCATTTTACTTACCTATTTAGAAGAGCGTTATCTGAACCTGTTGATAAAAACCAAAGGATGTTTTTGTGCTGTGGTGTACCCTATTGTAGGTTAACAGTATTTACCTACACAAAATATGTCAAAACTACTTTCTATTGCGCTTTTCTTTGTTCTTTGATTACTAATATTCTCTCTTTTAAAGAGAACTGGTAGCACTCCAGTAGTTGCTGTAGCATCTCTTCAGTCTCCTCTTCACACCATTTTCTTGTCTATTCCTGTTTTATTTTGTATCCTGTACAGTGGCTAACTTATCAAAGTTATCAATTGTGTTCGCTTTGCACATCTTTGGAGAGTAGTGACTGATAATGTGTTACATGCTGCTGGCTAGTTCATGCTTGGATTGTATTGCCTGCATGGTAGGGAGTAACCTGAGCTGGAAAATGCTGAATTAGAGGGAAGGCCCATTGCCTAATATGGAAAACCTTTTAAAAAGATGAACAGAAAACTGATGTCATCTTTAACATATCCTTAGAAGATGTCTGAAGACTTGAACATTTTTTTGAGCTGTATTTTGATAAGCCTCCCCATCACAGGAAATGCTGAGATGGTTCTCCTTTGTTTTGCTCCATCAAATAAGAACACCCTCAGGAAAAGTTTGTCTTTGACATCTTTTTCAGAAGGGCTTTTATGAACTGTGTTTAAAGCCCTTTCAACAGTTTTAAGCGGTAGAGGAAAAATCAGTGGAATATGAGTCTAAAGGAAAATCAAGGAATAGTAAGTGAATGTTCTGTGGTTTTCCATTACATGCCATCATTGCAGGCTTGGTACACCTGTACATGTCACCCTTAAGCTAGTCCGGAGCTGGAAAGAGTTGAATATTTTGATTCCTTAAGCAAATGGAACAACATGAACATGAGGTAAAGTAACACCTTGCTTTTGAAAGCAAAGAATTAAAGTGGGTTTTCTTTTGGTTTGGGTTTTTTGGTAGCGGGATCACAAAATCATTAGCAAAATGCCTACATTTGGAACAAAACTTTTCCGTTGAAGACAGAGGATACACCTACTTTGCAGGAGCCAACCCTGACCTAGGGCAAGTGACTGTAACCTACAAATAAGCCAGTTTTGCCTCCCAAGACCAGAAGAAGGTGGATGTTTTCCTTCTGCAGTCTGCTTGCTGGAGGTGCAGCAGAAATGTCTTTCTCCTGCAGAAGCAGATGAGCTTGGAAGGTAGAACTGCGTGGCTGAGCTCCATGCATGTTGTAAAACATTGCCAGGTGCTTGCGGGGTAGATGATGAACAGGGCAATGGAGTATTGGAGATAACTGTAAGAATCCCTGGGCAGGGTAATGGTGAGATTCTTACTGTGTCCTGTTGTCTCTGTTTTCAGAGGAGTGATAGATTTTTTTTTTTTTTCCCCAAATTTGTCTCACAGCTCCATGATTGGAGTAATCCAGTTGAGTCATGCCTGTTTAATACAGAAAATTATCATACTTGTAGCAAAAAGGATGTGGGCCATGCTTTCAGGATGTGGAAATTTCTGTTCTAGGGCAGTACTGAAAAAGACCTGAGACTCGTAAGGGACAGTGGCTGCTGCCAAAATAAGTGCTAGAGTCTCAAATGGGCCTGTGTGAACATCATGAAGTTCAACAAGGTCAAGTGCAAGGTCCTGCACCTTGGTCAGGGCAATCCCCGGTATCAATACGAGGTGGGGGATGAAGGGATTGAGAGCAGCCCAGTGGAGAAGGACTTGGGGGCACTGGTGGATGAAAAGCTGGGCGTGAGCCGGCAACATGCGCTTACAGCCCAGAAAGCCAGCCGTACCCCGGGCTGCATCCAGAGCAGCGTGGCCAGCGGGTCAAGGGAGGGGATTCTGCCCCTCTGCTCTGCTCTGGTGAGACCCCACCTGGAGTGCTGCCTCCAGCTCTGGGGTCCTCAGCACAGGGAAGACATGGGCCTCTTGGAGCGGGTCCAGAGGAGGGCCACAAAAATGACCAGAGGGATGGAACACCTCTCCTGTGAGGACAGGCTGAGAGTTGGGGTTGTTCAGCCTGGAGAAGAGAAGGCTCCGGGGAGACCTTACTGCAGCCTTTCAATATATAAAAGGGGGCTTATAAGAAAGATGGGGACAGGCTTTTTACTAGGGCCTGTAGTGACAGGGTAAGGGGTAACAGGTTTAAACTGAAAGAGGGTAGATTTAGATTGGATATAAGGAAGAAATTTATTAGGATGAGGGTAGCAAGACCCTGGAAGAGGTTGCCCAGAGAAGTTGTGCCTGCCACAATATTGGAAGTGTTCCAAGTTGGGTGAGATGGGACTTTGAGCAACCTGATCTAGTGAAGATGTCCCTGCCTGTGGCCATGGGGGCTGGAACTCGATGATCTGTGAAGGTCCCTTCCAACTTAAACTGTTCTGTGATTCTGTGAAAGAAGGATTAAGAGATATCCCTTACCTGGAATACCATGTCTGTTCCTGGTGATCCCTGTTAATGGGAGGCATTTGGAGAAAATGAGGTTGTTGAGTGACTGGAAAGGCACTTGCTAGACTGGAGTCTAGTGGGACTGCATCAGTCTTGCCAAGGGGAAGGTTAAAGAGAGCCATGATCTGCTTGCTTACACAGGGAACAGAAACGGGGTGCTGGTAGGGCTCCAAGGCAAAGGTGTAACAAGATTGCCGCCTGGATGTTGGCATTAAATTCAGATGGGACATGAGGCATGTACTTTTAGTGATTACTGTGTTTAAAATTTAGGACTTGTCCAGTGTGGGTGAACTTTTCATAACAGGTCACTTTGAATTTGAGCATGTGTGTACATTCAAAACCTTAAAAGAGAAATTAATTTAGGGCAGCCCTATGGCCTCTATTGTGCAAGACGCCTGACAAGTTAATTAAGGTAATTTCTCCTGGTCATTTTGCCTATGAACAGTATTACGTCTGTCAGTATAGAAAGCAATAGAACAGCAGTCATGATAGCTATTAGGGTAGTAACTCTTGTTTAGTTAAAACTTCATCCAGCTCTTCCCTTTTAATACAGGTGTTATTTAGCAGGTGTCATCTTACTTTTTTTGTTTGTTTGTTTAATTTTGAATTTCTTTACAATTTAATTGTACTTTTCACTTGGTTTTTGTGTACAAAGGAAAACACAAGTTATTGAATCATGAAGAACAGTTGTAATTGTTTATACATATTTTTACTTTTTGTTTTAGTCAAAAGGTTGGTATTTTTCAGCTGGCTTCTTGAAATTCCTGTTGTTCAGCAAACAGGTAATTGCTTAAGGAGGCCTGGGTATATGGTCCTTGAATAAATGAGTGGCAACATTTTGTCAGAAATTGGATTAAAATGCTTTAATTACTGATTTTTTTTAACATGCTAATCGTCAATTATATTCAGGTAAAATAGCATTCAGAATTAAGGAGAATTTACTTTCAACTTAGGGTGACATTTGGCAAACAGTAGCTAGGAAAATTCATCTCTACAAAGCAGGTATGTGCAAATGTAAAGTAACAGTGTGTCAAACACACACCAAATAAATTACATCAAAGTTCCATGAGATTCCCTAGAAGTGTTCCTGTGCTATAATGGGGTGGATATAATAGTCATTTATTACAGGGTCTTTTTTGATTCATCTTTTAAGTTCCTGTGACTGTTCCTTTCCTTCATATTTTTAAGTTCACTAAATGAAGTTGAAACTGGATTCTGGCTGATATTGAATTCCTCTGTCATCTTAAAATTTAATTGCCACTTCAGCTGTATGCCCAGCTGAGAAGATGAAAAATACTATAGATTCATATGAATTTCAGTATCTCTGAATTTCAGGGAGCTTGCAAATGTTGTAGTCCATTTTTCATATGTAGTTCATAGTTGAACTTTGAAAGAAATTACTTCTTAAATTTTCATAGAATTTTTCAGAACAAAAATACTGCAAATTGTTCTTCTACTGTGCAAGTTTTACTTTACTTTTTCTGTGATGCAGATGTCCCTTGGGAAGGCAGTTTGCATGCTTCCTGCTGTGAGACCCAGAAAACAATGTTAGTTGACTTTACTAAACAATATTTAAAAGTTGCTTTTAAAATAACTTTTGGAGACATTTTGGGGGGAAATAATATACTTAAATAGAATGGTTGAAAACTGAACGTGTGAAAACCAGGCATACGTTTTGTTGTTTTCCAAATAGGATTTGATGAAAACAAAATCTTTGTATTTATAAATTGGTTTCTAAATCCTGTCTGAAATGGGCTAGATAGCTTTGACAAAGTATGACATGCGTTTTACTGTAATCTGAAACAATCTTTTGGCCAGACTTCTTGACTATATCAGACTTCTAGTTTTTAAGATAATTGTAATTATTTACAAATTAATAAAAATAGCTCTTACACTGAAAAAAAAGAAATTGTCCTCTTCTTGCATTTATTTATTGACTGTGTACTTAAACATTCAAGACAATGCAGCAGCAGTAATGCTGTCTAGACAAGATATTGGTTGTTTTGTCTGTGGTATCTGTTGTCAGATAAACTGTCTCTGTGTGGTAAAGGCTTGAAATTGTATGGCTAGACATTGTAACTCTAAAATTTTAAAAATGGTCTCATGTATATGTATTATATATTTCAGCACATAAAATTGCTTTTGTAATTCTGATATTTTAGTTAATCTCTCCCTTATGATCTTGACTGCCAGAATACAGAAAATTAATCCATCAGTGTCGTGTATTTTGCATCACCTGCCTTAGGTTTGTGGGCAGGTTTTTTGTTGGATGTGCAAAAGCACAAATTATTTTTTCCTCTTTCTGGATGTTAACAATATGCTGACTTCACCGAAAATTCAGAATAGATCCTGAAAACAAACTTTCTTAAAGTGGAAATTCTATTTAGCAGTTGGTAAGGGTTTTTTTTAAATGAAGTTTAAACATTTAAATTTGACATATTTGCTCTGCTCTGGAAGTTAGAAGCAGCTCCCTCTGGCTGTCAGTCAGGTACCCCCAGCTAGGCTCTGTGCCTACTGCAGGTGGCTTTGCGGTGTTGGGTATTTTTTTGTTTGTTTTTTCCACCCAGCATCTTCTTTCTTTTGTGCTTTCTGTTGCTTTGCACAGGGGGTAGGCAGCTTCCAGCTGAAGTGGAGACTGCTCATGTGAGCAACCAGAAGACAAGGAGGTTGATGATAGATGTGTGTTTTTTCAGGTGCTTGAACAGCTTTGATGAGGAAGGCTTGCGCAGGTGTATCAGACTAGAAGTCAGGCCACTACAGTCGCACTTGGAAGATCTCAGTCCAGGTCTTGGCTACAACACTCACCTCCTGTGGGTTTTCAGAAGCCTTCTCTAGAACAGAAAGTTACAATGTTTAAATATGTATCATTATAGTAATAACTTTTTATCTTCTGGGATATGATTATTCTGACTTAAACCAGGCAGCATAAAACAATTCAAGACATACTCAGACTGGAATGCAAATCCTGTGCAGACGTTGCATCAACAATAACTACATTAGTTTAAATTCATAAGCTAGGTCCACCTGTAGGACTTTTCTCATGTGGCTGAGTCCTTAGTCTCCATCTGACTGTGGACTTTCTGAGCTACAGATTGGTGGAGGTTGGAGCAGTCTGTGCTCATCTTGCTCCTTTCATCTTCCAAGGTGTCTCCTGCTGGTTACTCATTCTGCAAAGGGGCAACCCTATTCACTGTCAAAGTCCATGCCCAGGCCCATGGTGAAGGAAGTTCTCCTTGTTAGAGACAAAGGAGACAGAGACTATTGAAGACAGGATACTGAACTAGATCTTCGATTAGAAAAGTCTTTAAAATTACAGGAGGCTTGCTTTCTTCCACCTCTAGGCTGTCTTTCCTGACCACTTACTAGTCTAATTGGAAAAGCCACCTTTTGCTATGCTTGCATACAACATCTGGTCAAAGGAAATCTGCACTATCTCAGATAGCATAGGTGAAACTCTGGTTATAAACACACACAATTTTATGAGTGTGTATTTTGCAGAGCCAGCCACACATCATCCATGACATGATCATTGTCTCCAATATGCTCCTGCAGCCTTTCCCTGTCTTTCATTTTAAAGACCGCCTCTCCAGATTCAGCTGTCCAAATACAGAGTAAGTGGGAGGAGATCCTACATGTTTGGTCCAGATAAAAGGAAGATGTGACTGAGAGGCAAAATGGAATGCTCACATCTCTCCTGACTTTGCCTCACTGATAATCCTTAATTCCACTTTTTTTGTTAGAACTTGTTGCAGTAGTTAATTTCTCCTTCAACTTTGTAACCTGGCATCCAATGGGACATTGCAGTCGGATGGTAGGGCCTGGTGTGGATTGGTACGAGGGTTGTTCTGCCTGCTGGGGCAGCTCCATCTCCTACCTGTTAGTTCCAAAACTGACAGTAGGTGTTTCTTCAGGAGGGAAGCCTTTGTCTGGGACAATTCAAACTGGAGGACTGGAAATCCTCAGTCTCCTTCATAGGTACGATGTCCAAAGTCTGATAATCTGAGCAAGTTTCCCACGTCCAACCTGTTCAAACCTCAGAGGAAGCATACTTCCATCAAAATTCTTGTTTTCCACTCCAAAAAAAAAAAGTCAAGAAATCATGGAAGGACATGAAGGATTGAAGGCCTTTACTCTTTTTTATGCAATTCCTGCTTATCCTAATTTTCCAGGTAGTTTTGGGATCTGGTATTTCTTCAGAGTACAGTTGTTGTAATGATCTTGTCAGCCAGGTAACTAGCTCCTACAGTAGAATGATCAGTCTCAATTGTTAATTTAATGCAAATTTAAGGTTCTGGTTCCTGTAAAAAAACATGAACTAGAACAGCAATGTGTAGTATTTACAACAGCTTTTAACTCTGAAATACAAAATGTACAACTAGAAAAGCAACTTCATACTCATTGTTTTTTTCTCTGTTTGTACAGTCCTCTGTTTGCTGCGTTGGGTTTGCTAGCTGTAGCTTTATTAGCAAACAGTCTGGGGTTTGTTCTGCTTCTATGAAATCAAAAGCATTACCACAGCAGCCCCAGAATTTTTCCTTGAATATGTTTGTGTAGTCATGATAAAAGCAGGATTTGGTCTGTAGAAACATTAGGATCAAAATTTCAGATTACATTGGTCAGTGATAAAGAGGGTGTTTCTTTATTTTAAAATATATTTTTAGTGTATCGGCAACCTAAGGTCTAATAGTGCTGTTTTGTAGTTATTTTTGGGGGTAGAACTGTGTGAAGATGTATGGTAAACATTGAAATTTTAGTAACCAAAATCCTTGCTTCGGTGTCTTTTTTTTTTTATGCTTCTTCCTTTATCTTCACTTTTTGCTCTGTAATAGATCATTAATTACAAGGTCATGTCAGTTGCACTTTAAATGTGTAATGATACAGACTTTCTAAGGTCTCGTTACACTAATGTTATTGCTAATTATAAAACCGAATCCAGTAGAACACCATTCTGTAAAATGCCATGAGTTGTTCGTGGTAAAGTAAGCAAACTCTGCAATTTATGACAGCTCATAAAAGATAAAATATCTCATATGATAAAAACTGCATAATTTTTAAAAAATTGCATCTACTCTGCAAAGAACACAGGACAATTCTTTAGTTTATTTTCCTTTACAAACACGGTCGGTTGCTTTGTAGACAAGAAAGCCCACCTATATTTTCATACCAAAGCAGTGACCTGTTAAAGGTGGACTGAATTAGTTGGATGTTATAGTATTGGCCAGAGGAGTAGTTAGCCTCTTTTCTGGTTATCTCCACTTCTTTCAGCCTGTATCACTTCTAATAAATGAGTTTTCAATACCTTCAGCTGAAACCAGCTGTTTGGCAGATGCTCTGTATTGTTTGCCTAATGTATGAAAAGCTAGTATAGGTTGCACATCTCCAGTGACATATGGAGTCAGCTCTGCACATTTTTGAGGAAAGAGTCAGCTGTCAGCTAATGGATCTATTAGCGAACTTTCCACAGAATATCCTGTCTTCATCAATTGCATGAAATTTTAATAACTTTAAATCATGACTTTAGTTGAAAGAGGACCTTTTTGTAAGACATTTGTTTCACATTTGAGAAGTGAATGTACTTCTTTTCTTGACAGAAACAATTTATTTTTTTGCTAACACTGTGTAGTGAAGGTAGAGTAGCAGTGGAAATCTTCAATGGTTTTTTTTGTCTTTTTATTAGCAATTTGTGAACCTGAAATGAAATTCTTTTTTATGTTATGTAGCATGGGGGGGGAAGGGTGTTTTTCAGGGTTTTTTTGTTGTTGTTTTTAGGCAGGAGGATATTTGCAGTCTTATTTTATCCTTCTGGAAAGAGATTTGACTTGCTTGTTCTTCTAACTTGACTCTTTTTTCTTAGTGAAAAATGAGTTATGTGCTGGTTTTGGCCGTATGAACTGAAATTCAGTAATCAAAAGGAATGGAAAAAAGAAGCGTTGCAACCTGCCCTTCCCCTTAGTGATTTTTCTTTTGCTCTACCCTTTAGTTCTTGTATGGTTTTAGTACCTGGTTTAGTCTAGCGGTTGAAAAGAGAACAACTCCCTGAGTGTCTTTCCCTTTGCGGTACATCAGAACAGCTATGTGCAGCTGGTCTTACATCATGACAAAGTCTCCAGAAGGCACATGGGGATATGCTGTATCATAACAGAAGTGCAAGATGAGAAGAGTACCTCCAGTTGGCCCCAAGAGAAAACTAATTTTTCTTGTTTTTTTCTAGTGAATGGGTTTTGTTATCAAGTTCATTACAGCAAGTGAAACAAATGTGAGGCTCTCCCAGCTTTTGGTCTTCAGGGTTTCAGAGGCTAAGATCTAGCCCTTTTGAGTATTTGCAGACTGCTTTGCTCTGAGGCAGCTAGCTGTAATAGATTGTCAGTTTATCCACCTGCGTTAAAATCACCTCTTTCAAAGAAAGCTCTAGCATCTTTCTCCACACCAGTAGGAGACCTTTCTTGAAGCACTCCCAAGAACCTTGTGTCCCAAGGAACCAATGAGTAGATAACTTCTGTAACTATCAACTGGAAAGAGCAAAGATGCATTGGATGAACGAGTAGTTCCCTTGTGACACCTACCTCTCTGGGCTGGATGGATGAGGCCGCAGACACCCCAAGGGAACTGTTTGTCAGTATCCTAGGATATGGTGGCTCTTGAGGAAAAACTCATTTTTCTTGGGCTGGTAGGTCATCTTTCTGAAAGGAAAGCAGAAAAAAAAAAAAACCAAAGGCTTTACTGACCCCACTTTTCAATTGTTGTTGAGCAAAGCTTTCCTCATAGTCCAGCACTCTGCTATAAAAAGGAATTGGGAAGAAAAGAGGGCAGCATTGACTTTCGTGGAGCTCTCTTGTTTGGCAGAGGGGTTATTAAGGGTCCTCTGTCATTGTCTGAGGTGTTTGTAGAGTATTGAATGACAATGAACTTTTGCCCTTTGTGGGACTTCTCCAAAAAGCCCAAGTCAAATTAGATGTCACTAAAATCTCATTTGATGACTACTTCCTGGAGGAGTCTCATTCTTCTGTTGATTTTTGTGGGCATCCTGCTAACCTTCAGCTGTCCTTCCAGTAATCATTTTAGCTTCTGTTTCTTCTTGAAAACATTCTAACATAGGATTGGTTTCATCTAGAAAGTGGAACAAGACATCTGTGCTTTTAGTCCATGCCTTTCTGAACATGGTTTCCTGATAGACCTTCAGCAAGCTGACTCCTTACCCCCCCATCAAACGCATGGGCATGCTGATCAGAACCAATAGGAGAGTACTGTTTCAAAGAAAGAACAAGCTGCTGAAGTTACTCAAGTAGTTTGCTTCAGACACCAGTCTAGTCTAAAATAATGATTTAACTAGTGGGAAGTCAGTGCTTGTGAATAACATACCTTAGGCCAGCATTTCTTTGAATAGATGGACTTCTACAGAGCAGACAGGAACTTCTCATCTGTAGCTATTCCTAAAAAGGGTTCAGTGCCTCAGAAAGAGCGCCAAGAATTTTATGACAGAAATGTGTTCCTTAATAGTTGCTAGTCAGACAAAGGGTGATGAAAATAGTGGTAAATTTATTTCAGTTACATACATTTTTGATACCAAATGCAGTACCAGAATAATCAAATCCAACATTGCATACCAGCTGCTTAGGGATTTTTTTTTCTTTATCCAGTAATTTATTACAAGACTAAACAGTAATAGGTCATTGGGTTCTGCCCCCCCCCCCCCCATATGGTGAGCAATCATTTTTCCCTTCCCTGCTACTCACTCTTGGTTTATGTCATCTTCCCTCCCCTCATTCCTCTAATTCCTCCTCATAAATGCATACAGTGTTTTATAGTAATTTCCACCTATGTTTTTGACTTTTAAAGCCAACGAGTTTACTTCCTTAATTTTGTTTTGTGGGTATGCAGTTATAAAAGTAGAGCTTTTAAATTTTTGTCTGCTTGTTTCTGAATGTCTTTCTCTTTGAAGTGCTGATTGAATCTCTGTTGTTAATCTCTTTAACCCCTGAAAGAAGATTACCTTAACAGTGAAGTGGCTGGGGAGGGGAGAAGCAAGGGAGAGGCTGACTTTATTTCTCTAGAAAGAATTCAGGTCTTCAATAAGGGCTCTTTTTTTTTTTTTTTTTTTTTGAGGCACTGAACTGTACCAATGGTAATTTCTTGCTGCTAACCACAGCTTAAGTGGGTAAGCACGTATGGGTGATAGCAGTTGTAACTGCAGGGTAGCTTTGTCACTGGCCATTTAATCAAATCAGCAATACCGTGGGCAGAATCCAGCAGTTTTACCAGACTTGGTAAATTGGTTTTTATCCTTTCTTTTTTTTTTTTTTTTTAAATCTTGAAGTCTTATCAGCCTGTTATAAGTTAACCAAATGCCACAAGTAAGGGAGGATAAATATTTCTGATGAACATGTAATCGTACAAATGTCCATACATTTCCCTTTTAATCTACTTTATTAACATTAAGTAGTGTGCTGGACTTTTGAATCATGCGTGATGCTTAACTTTCAGCTGAAGGCAAGGAATCAGTGCTATTAGCAAAGACATTTTTGCAAAGGTGATTGGACTTCTATTCAGTGCTAGCAGAAAACTTTGATTGCGGTTTTTTAAACAGAATCAAAGACATAGGCCTCAAAGTAAGGCAAGAATTCACAATAGGCAGCCACGTGGCCAAAAAAAAGTGATTGAAATTACAATGTCTATTTGCAGTGGTAGAGAAATTAAAAGGACGTGATTGGCTGCTTGGTTGACTTATATTGTGAATTAATAACTGGCTTTTCTACTGTAGCTTGTAAGGCATCTTTTGTAAAGTATTTAGACACACTACATTCTTCATGCATGTATTTGAGTCTTGCTCTGTTAACATTTGTGCACAATTAGTAAGTTGGCAATAATAGTACTAGAAGTAAAAAAATAAAAAAGTTAAGGTGTGCTTTTGTGATGGTTCATTATTCTGTGTAAAACTCTTAGACAAGATTTGTAAAAAGGCAGTCATTTGACTTTGTTGCTGCTTGTTTCTGCACCAGTAATTGTATTACATTACAGCATTAGGGCCTGAATTGACAGGGTGAATATTCTTAATCTTTATGAGCAGTAAATTTCATATGGTGTTTCACCAGCTATGGACCACTTTCTTTGCAGGAACTCTTCTGGAGTTCTTGAGGAAATTACAGGATCTTTAGTATTGTAATGGTTAGTTATACAGAGGGCATTAGTTTCTCTCAGTGTGACTATATTAAGGCAGCATTTATTTAGTAAGATTTACTTTATTCCCTATTTCTGTTTCGAATAGTTAACAAGGTTAGAGAGAACTGAAAAGGAAATAAATAGATAGGCACACAATGGGAAACACTGTGTTTCCCTAATTGTTAGTTACAGTCCATGAAAATCTTGTTCTAGTTATCAAAAGATGTATTTTTAATGCTTTCAGACTGCTGCTGTTTATTTTTTTTTTTTTAACTGGTTCCCTATTTCTGTGGAGGTTTCTACTTTTGAAGTTAAAGTAGATTTTTTAACTTTTTTTTCCCCCAAGAATACAGGAATTTTCATGCCAGACTAGTGCTGCATCTAATAGAGACTCCTGTTTTCTTCCTGATTTGTTTCCCCACCAGGGTAAGCCAGAAAAGGCCTGCTATCAGTTGTCACCACCTGATAAATGGCAGATGGTGGCTTCTTAAGACGCAGCCATTTTAATTGTTGATGACACGTCTCCTCTCTGGTTGCCTCCATCAGGGGGTAATAGTGTCCCCCTAGTAACCAGCTCTGGCACAGTCTGCCTGTAGTGGGAGCTGGTGGCAATCTTGGGCTGTCAGGGCTATAGATTGTAACCTGTCTGGGCACAGTTCAGTTTCTAAACCACTACAGATGTTGTAATTACTCTCCTAAATTTTTTTCTAGCTCTAGTTAGACTTTAGAGTTTAACCCTATCCTGTGGCCATGAATATGCCAGGTTTGTTTTTGAGTTGTATTTTGGGGGCTGGCAATGGATGAAAACTTCTCTACGTCTTTAAAGATATTATTTGTAATACCATCACCAGGTCATGACCTTATTGCACAGGTGCTTAAAAAAGAAAGCAGGAATGCTCCACTCATTTTCTTTGTGTAATTGCTTTGGATTTTTTTCATACAATTGACTCAGGATTTGTCACCTTTGTTTCCCCTTCCATCCTGCTATAGAAGTCTTCAGTGTCTTTTCCTTGTCTGTTGCCTGACTCCCTCTTTTTTTTTCTTTTTTTTCTTCTTCTTTTTTACCATTTACAGTCCACCAAGGAACTGGGATGAAGAATAATCCAAATGTGCTGTTAGTATGTGGTGTTGTAAGGGAAAATAATTATGTCCTCTCTAGTCTGGGAATGACGTTAGATTTTATTCCAGAGCAGTTTTTCATCAGAGTTTATAAACTGCACATGGGAGCAATTGCTTGGGGTTGTTTTGGTTTTTTCAACCAGTAATAAATCAACATTTTCAGCAACTTTTGGGGAATCTTCTGTGTTAACTATCAAAAGACGGAACATGGAGATTAACTTACTTTTTCCCCTCATTCTCACAGAAGCGACCATGGGGTGCATTAAAAGCAAAGAAGATAAAGGTCCAGCCATGAAATACAGAACTGATAATACTCCAGAACCTGTTATTTCCCATGTCAGCCATTATGGATCAGACTCCAGCCAAGCAACACAGTCACCGTCAATAAAGGGATCAGCAGTTAATTTTAATAGTCATTCCATGACTCCTTTTGGAGGGCCCTCAGGAATGACACCCTTCGGAGGAGCATCATCTTCATTTTCAGCTGTGCCAAGTCCATATCCTAGTACTTTAACAGGTGAGTGTTACATAAGATGCTGCTGCTGTTAGTAGTAGTAGTAGTAAAGCTTGACAGCCATATAAAAAAAAATACTATACCCCTTGTCACACAGAAATAAATTGCAAATTTAAAATAAATTGCCTTTTAGGGATTTCTGATTTCTAATATGTTTATTGCTCAGGTAATAATTCAGCCCATATTCACTAGTGACTGGGGCTTGGGTGTTGGGTGTTTTGGCTTTTGGTTTTGTGGGCAGGGGGTAGGATCACAGCACAGAGAAATTCAAGACTTATTAAAGGCAGTGTCCTGGTTGTGGCTGGGATAGAGTTAATTTTCTTTCTAGTAGCTGGTATAGTGTTATGTTTTGGGCTCAGTATGAGAAGAATGTTGATAACGTACTGATGGTTTTGGTTGTTGCTGAGTAGTGTTTAGACTAAGTCAAGGATTTTTCAGCTTCTCATGCCCAGCCAGCAAGAAGGCTGGAGGGGCACAAGAAGTTGGGAGGGGACACAGCTAGGGCAGCTGACCCAAACTGGCCTAAGGGGTATTCCATACCATGTGACACCATGTCCAGTTTATAAACTGGGGGGATCACTGCTCAGGAACTAACTGGGCATCTGTCGGCGATTGGTGAGCAATTGCATTGTGCATCACTTGTTTTGTGTATTCCAATTCTTTTATTATTATTATTGTCATTTTATTATTGTTGTTATTATCATTATTAGTTTCTTCCTTTCTGTTCTATTAAACTGTTCTTATCTCAACCCACGAGTTTTACCTTTTTCCTTCCGATTCTTTCCTCCATCCCACTGGGTGGGGGGGAGTAAGTGAGCGGCTGCGTGGCGTTTAGTTGCCAGCTGGGGTTAAACCATGACAGGCTAATGGGAATAGTTGATAAAATTGTGGTAGAAGTTCTAAGCTATTGAAGGGATGCACATGGGGTAATGACTTTAAACTTTTGGAGAGAGGTGCAAAATGAAAACTACTTCAAATTCAGGAAATGTATAGTTTAAACTGTTTTTCAGACTTATTTGATTACCTATAAGTTACTTATATTAATGCAACATTGAATCTGTTCATTTATAAAGCTAAACAGGATATGCAGTATATTCTGTGTACTTTACTATGTGAACAATATGTGTGAAACAAAACAGCAAAATTCTGATTGTTGTTGGTCATATTAAAACCAAAGTTGAAAATGTAAAAATAGAATTTACTAGGCGCTGAGATATAGTCTCTGAAGATAGAGCATTTTAAAGCAATACACACATTTTATGTTATAAAACCACCTTTATATGAAAATCTTAAAACTTCATTACATACACATTGATTTTGTGCACATGGCTAATCTCAGTAGTTCACTTAGTTTTTCTGGGTATTTTTGAGAGGAAGCCGTAATTCATTCTTTTTTGAGAAAGAAAGGAAAGAGTAATTTATTCTAGAAGCTTTGCACAGACACTTCACAAAACACGGTGAATAATTCCTTATTAGTCTATTTCTAGTCTTTCCACAAACCTCTAATATTAGCACAAATACAGTGCTTAAATATTTGCTTTGTTACAGTGGCATTTAAAAATCTTTTAAACACAAGAAATTTGAGATCCATGAAAACTCACTGTGGCCTTGACATGAAGCAATTCAGAAAACCAAATATGAATTGCTGGGTAATGATCACCTCATATTCCCTTTTTGGGAATTCATTAAAAACCAAATAATTAAAATGAGCATCTATCCTATCTCAAAATTTTTGAGCCAGCTCTGAATCGCTGTTTTGGATGAACATATGGAGAAATGAAATAAGGGCAGCTTTTCTTTTTATTCATTAGCTCCACTAAAAAATGTTTATTGTGCTTAAACAAATCTTCATCTCTTCCAAGAAACTCTGTGCATTTCTTCTTAGTAGATCTGGTTCTTTGTTCACGTGGGAACCTCCAGCAGTGCATGCAGGCACTCCTGGGCATTACCAGACAACAGGGATGTAGGCCCCCCGCGTGTACCACAAATCCTTTTCTGCAGAGACCGGAAGGGAATTTCTCTTGCCTGTCCCTGTTCCTGCTGGTAGTTAAGCATGTTATATCTTGGACCAGAGTCAACAGGAGAGATTTCTCATGAAAAGATAGGCTAATATCTCATCAGTGTGGATTCAGTTATCACCAGGCAAACTGATTTGGGTGAACACCCCCATCATTTTGCAATCAAGTAAAATGATACTGCATATGTAATAATTTGTCCTCATTTTGTAAAACCAGCCCATCCACAAACACACACACTTTTTTGTTGTTGTTTTGGGGGGTTTTTTGTTGTTGTTGTTTTAAATAAAAATTGCACCAGCAACTGGTACATTCAGTACCAATTTTCAGATCAGTCAAAATTGGATGTTTTTATGAATGTATAAGATGAAAAACTTCTTCTGGCTCTAAGCTTTTTCTGTCTGTGATGAATAGAACACTGGATCACATTCTGTGGCCCTTTGTTTTGCAAGAGAGGAGAATAGATGGGCTTGTCAAACAGGACATAAGTGTCGGTAGTACTTACCCAGTCCATCAGTGATGTCTGACAAGGGGATGATATGGTTGTCATTGTGGCCTGTAGTGAGGCTGGGAAGAGTGGAGCCATCTTTTATTCCTCTAGAGCAGAAAGGAGAAAAAAAAAATCTGAGTTAGTCACACTGCTCCTGTATTACACATCCTCAGTCATCAGATACTTGGAATTCATAGACTATTACTGAAAATCAAAACAGAAAAATGGACTGCTGTTCTTGCCTTCCATGAAGCATTGTAAGCACTAGTGCTCTGTAATCCTCATGCTGAACAAGAAAGTAAAGTCTTCTCTCCAAAACCAGTCCTTGTTTAGAGGATGGGAATACTGACCTAATGAAAGGATAAACTTTAAGGGAAGTATTATGACCACAAATAGCTAAACAAGATCACCTTGCAGTGATGCACAAAGTAAACAGCTGCAAGAGACTTCAAAAATCATTTGAGCAGTATCTGTTTGTTTAAAACATTTTGTGCTGATGCTGTTCTCCTTAAGTATTTTGTTATCGTTTGCTATGAAATAAATAACCTTTGTGAGTGAGAATAAAAAGAGGTTTTATGGTAGCTGAATTGCTGAAATCAAACTTTCCAAGGATTATATGTTAGCTTTTACAGTTCTTTCTTTAAAAATAATTAAGAGTACATAAATATTGATAATTACTGATAATTCTTTTATTGCATGGTTTACATTTGAATCCATTACTTTGACTAGTGCTACACTGTCTAGAGGAATTAATCTTTCTCTTGTTCCCACATTAGTATCTTTCTAGATGTACAGTTTATTTTGAAGTTCTTAGAGTCTCCCAGTTTCTTTATATGCAGTTAAAAACTTGTGATATTGTGACTTGAGAGTATTGATTTTCTTCATCTGCTGAAGAACTCTCTGGGGATGGTTTATTTCTGTAACATTTGGTTTCTGTTTGTGCGAATACGGTATATATCCCCACAATTTTCTTGCTCCATGTAGCGGGTTTTGTCATCAAAATAATGCAGTAACATAGTTATGCAGGCAAAAACTGGTAGAACTGTGTTGATTTTTAACTTAGATTAGGAACTGTTAACTTCTAGGGAATATTCTAATTCATTTTCAGTTCATAAATCACACTTCAGAAAAAAAACATCAATTACTTTAACCTCCTGTGGGGATTTTTTGTTCTGTTTTTCCTAGAGGAACTGTAAATTCATTTCCATCTGAGGCCTGCTGAGAGACTGTAATCACAGGAAGCCTAAATCAAATGAAAATATTTAAGTGATTAGGAGCTGTTACATCAGAAAGTATACATTGCAAAAGAATATTAGATGTAGACAATACCCGTTTCATTATATATTCTTCCTTTCTCATCACTGTTGTGTTGAGTATAAGATCTAAAATTAGACGCAACATGTTTCTGCTGGTGGTCTTCCATGTATATCCTGGTACATATGTTATGTTATGATGATGTTAGAGATGTAATAGTATACATTTAAAAATAAGTTATTGCTTGGACTATCATTAGGCTTCCTGAATGTCCATTAGACTGTGAAATGGCATTTCTAGGGCTTAAAAAGTCCTTCTGAATTGCCCATCTGCAGTTTTCTATTTTAACTTTCTCCTAGTTATGGTGCATAGTTTTTTATTTTTGCTCGTAGCTTGCACATTTCATATAGCCTGTTCTCCTTTCCCTCTTTCTCTTTTAGCCCAGTTTTATACATTAGCTCTTTTAAGTATAGAAGAAGTTTTCCTACTGTAAGTATAGGAGCCTCCCTACCATCCATCTGTCACACGAGTATCCTGTTTGTGGGACATGTTCAACAACATGCCCTATACCAGAACTGGGATGGGGAGGCAAATTCCTTAGGGCTGGTGGAGTGCAGCTGCTCATCCTGTGATGTATCTCAGTCCTTGTTCTCTAGAATAATGCCCTGATGGATCATCCTCAGCAAGGGTCTGCTTCACTGGTGGGGAGACTTGATGGAATTAAGAAAATCACTAGTCCTAAAGCAGAGAAATGTCTTTGTCCCCAACAGAATACTTTTATTTCTGGTCCAGTTCCTTGAGTAGATCTTGATGTATAACCTCAGAAAGTTGGGAACACATCAGTTATTTATAGCTAAGTTCAACAGGAAACTACTTCTGATTGTTTACTGTTGTGGTGTTGTAGGATCTTCTAGAATTGCATCTCTTAACAAGAAGCTAGCTTAATAAAGAAGCTAGATTTTTTTTTTTTTACTGCTGATACGTTGTGCAGGTTTCTGTATATAAGTGCTCTAATGTACTTCCAGTGATGTATCTAGCTATCTTTTGTGGTGTGGAAGCATATTTTTAGGGTGTCTGTTTATAGGCTTTCCGCTGTCTTAAGAAATGAGCTGATTGTTGATCCAGCTTCCAAAATGAGAAGCAACCCAGAGTGTTTAGTTGCTTCCAAATCAAAACTGATGAGTTGTTTCACAGACAAGTCCTTAAATCAAGTGTTGCAATGTTACTGCTATATCATATGGGGTTTTTTTTCTTTCTCCTAAGGTGGTGTTACTGTATTTGTGGCCTTATATGATTATGAAGCTAGAACTACAGATGACCTTTCATTTAAGAAAGGTGAACGGTTCCAGATAATAAATAACACGTAAGTGTTCTCATTCACAGACTTCACTTGGTTGTTGTTGGGAATAAATAGATCCTCAACTCTTCTTGAAATCTGTGTATCCTATTTCAGTGAAGAGTAGACTTTTATTTTTTTTCTTTTTCTTGAATGCATGCAATGTTCAACAAGCATGGGGTTAAAATATTGATACTAGTAAGACAATAACCTTCAGGCTGAGCTCATGGTTTGGGTGCAGATATAGAACTGTAGTGACTGGGACAGCTCTAAGCCTCTCGTGCTCAGTTGGTTGGGTGGCATCCTTCCACTCCCTGCTCCAGCAAGGCAGCAGAGGTGAAGACACATACTGTCCCATCCAAGGCTCTGCACATTGCAGATTCTCTCTGACAGGTTTCCATATCTCACGGGGAGGTGGGTGCAGCCGGCAGCACTGCACTGACAAATGCTGGAGGTGAGTGCACTGCCTGTAGGCAGGGACATCTCACCTTGGAAGTGTGCCTAGCTGGCCTCCACAGTAAATCCGTGCTCAGATAGTTTATTAGTAGTTTGATGTTCTAGTTCAATTGCAGCAGCATTAACAGTATTACAGCCTGATTTCTGGAAGTCTAGTGAAAAGGAAGTAATTTGTTCACCCTGCAGATTTCTTTACGTGCAGATTTTGGCTGTGGTAATAGTTCTAATTCATACATGTAGCAGCTTTCATTCGTCCGGTTCTCTAATTTTATTAGCTGACTTCCTGCTTCCTTTATTGCTCACTGTCAGCACACAGGCAGAATGATCTGGGAGAGGCAGATGAAGACTAGAGAACTGGGAAGTTTATTTACACATCTCTGCCATAAAATGTTTTGTTGTAGGTTTGTGTTCTGCAAAACCCAAACCTTTACTATTCAAACTTCCACTAAGAGGCATTCGTGTTGCAGCACAAACTATTTTAGATGCTTTCATAATTAAAATAACACATTACCTAAATTTAACCTGTCTTTCATATGTGAGGATGTTATAGGTGCTAGGGAATGATGTATTATTTATATGTGGAAGAGATAACTGATGTTTCATTGCAGGGAAGGAGACTGGTGGGAAGCAAGATCCATTGCTACCGGAAAAACAGGCTACATCCCAAGCAATTATGTAGCTCCTGCAGACTCTATTCAAGCAGAAGAGTAAGACATTGTATCCTGTCAATCTGTTCTTATTATGCATTCTACACTTTGTGCCCTGTAGTGACACTATTCCTTTAATTCAGTGTATGTAACATTTAAGGGTAAAGTAGGATAATACTGCAAATTGAAGGATAGCAATGCTACTTGGATGATGTTGAAGGTACAATTAGTAGTAAGTGTGAGGTGGGCAGTCATGCAAATGTCTTATGCCTGCTTGCTATATGTAGGGCTAAAGGAGAAAGGCTGGGAGAATGCAATAATGAATATAAGAATTGTGGGACATGCATTGTGTTTCATATAAAGCAAAAGTGGATGGTTTTTAGTTAAAGAGTTCACACACCATCAATTCTAGGTTTTTATCCTTATTTTTGCTTGCCAAACCCTAATTCAAGATCAGTTATTTCCTTGGTAGCACCTAATCTTACATTCTAAAAAATCATTTGTGTGGACAGTTATTACTAATCTATTAATCTATAACAACTTTTTGGTGACAAAATTGTTAGGCACACTAAGAGCTACTATGAATTGGGAAAATTGTGTTGCTTTGGGTACCAGCGCTTCCTACATTTATTTACAAAGATCACAGAGTGCTTACAAAATCACATAAAGTAACAGTGGGAACTGTGAGTTGGGGTACAGTTTCAGGTTATATTTATTCCAAGGGATTAGTTGTATTTGTTGTACTAGAAATATAAAGCTCCGCAGCTCTTGCTTCAATATACAGGTATGGTACTGCCAATAAGCAATTCCCTGATATGTGATCTGCACACTTCTGTGTTTGCTACTGCTCTTCTGGGCAAAGTGCCCAATTTCCAAGATGTTTCCTGAATCTCAAGCTGAGACTTTAGCATGTTGCTGCTGCTTTCACCTGGCTCTTTGCTATTAAAAAATGATTGCATCAAAGATGCACTGTTATTTTATGCCCTTGAGTTTCAGCTGCTTTTAAAATCATTGACTTCAGATTTTTTTGGGGAAAAAAGTTGGGCGTTTTTTGTTTGTTTTTTTTAAACTATGCAATAAAAGCATATTGTCATTACAGCTGCAGTGGTGGTAAAATGGAAACAGTAGCCCTTTGCAAACTAAGAATGCAGTGTTTCTGCAAAGAAAGTATTGCTCCTAAAGACTGGCAAAACAGGGTGGTGGGATTTGTCATAGGTTTATGTGATGACTGGAGGTGAGAGTGAGGTGTGATGAGTGAAGAAGCTTTTTTAAACTATTTTAAAGAACTAGTGCTAATTTTTTAAAATATCATCACAGCATTCAGAATAGAGTTAATTTGCTTTAGAGTTCATTTGGTAGCCCTGGGCTTTGATAGTGTTTATAGGTTTTGTGTTGTGATTGCAGTTGGAGTTACAAGTGCAAAAGCAATACGCAGCCCTAGGTTGCTAGGATTTTCTTTAAGTGGTCTTTTCTAAGCTGACTGCATTTATATCACAAACTGCTTGTGATGGGATCCCTGTTATCCATGTGCCTTTTGAATAATACTATAATATAAATGTTTAATGCTCATAAAAAGAACAAGTAAACCCTACTGTTATTTTGTAGGTAATGAAATAAAATAGCACTTTACAATATAGTTTGTAAATTGTTGTAGTAGTCTGCGGAAGAGGCATTTTCATGTGAAGTAATTAACTAGGGTTCAAGTTTGCTTCAATAAGATTATTGGTTACATCCAGATTGTCTCAGGTGTATGTACTCTTATATCCGATTCTAACTTTCCACATCTACTTAAACAGTCAAACTGCAAATACAATAAAAAGCAAGAATAAGTTTCAAATTCCCAAGTGATTGCACAGGCCATTCTGTTCACAGGCCAACAAAATGATCCCTCCTTGCCTACATTTTTTCCCCCGCAAAGTGTTTCACCCACAAAACCATTGTTTTGCAGCAGTTTCCAACACTACTTTTCTTCTCCCAACACTCATGAAGCCAGATCTGCTTGATGCTATGATGGTGCCAAATGAAAACGTTTGAGATTTACACTTTGCATCATTTTGTGACTTCTGAGGCACACAATCAAAATAAAATGTAGTTAGAAATTAGTGTTATTCCAAAGTCTGGGGTTTCACTGGGAGATGGACCTTAAAATTATCACTGGCTCAGGACAGAGCTGTATGTAGGCTGTTCATCAGGATAAGCACACTGTGGGAGCATAGAAGAAGAAATTCCTTTTGTGAAAGAACTTAAGGCAAGAAAAAATGCAGGTGGTGTTTTAAAACATTTGCTTACTTTTCAGTAAAAGAATGATGCAACAAAGATGGAGTGTTACTCAGAGAAGTAAATGATACCTACCACAGGGTTGTTTCTAAATGATCAGTAGAAAAAAGTGCTCCCTCTACTGAGATAGAGAAGGACGGGAGGCAATAGAAGTTGAACCAGGAGACGTTCCACCTGGATGTAAGAAGAACCTTGTTATCCTGAGGACAGCCAGGCAGGGGCAGAGGTTGCCCAGGTTGGCTGTGCAGGGTCCATCCTTCAAGGATTTCAAGACTGGAGTGAGCAACACTATGAGCAACCAGGTCTGATCTCACAGCTGGCCCTGCTTGCAGCAGGAGGCTGGACCAGAGACCTCCCAAGGGCCCCTTCCAAGCTGAATAAACCTGTGATCCAATGATATTTATGCACACCCACTTTGCATTAAATATTGTTTTCTAACATACAGCCAAAACTTCTTACAGAAGTTAGTTTCAACTGCTGCAGTGTTTTGAGTGTGCTACCAAAGTATGTCATCTGATTCAGCTTGACCTGTGAACTCCTTAACCAGAAGTTACTTTCAATGTTAAGTACCATTGATGTCCATTGTTAAACCATCAGAAAAACACAGTATTTGCAGGTAGAGGCCTCTTTACATGTATTTTGCAAACAATAGAAATGAGAGTCATATAGAAATAGGTCATCTAAATATTTTGATTATATGGATGTCATTACTTTTGTTGCTCTGTAACTGCTTTGGGATATTAGTAGTCCAGTCAATGCTTGAGATTTCTAAATCCTGTATTTGTATGATTACCAAAGCATAGGAAGCTTTTACTTACACATATTTCCTTTAACATTTTCTAGGTGGTATTTTGGTAAAATGGGCAGGAAGGATGCAGAAAGGCTACTTTTAAATCCTGGGAACCAGCGTGGTATTTTCTTAGTAAGAGAGAGCGAAACCACTAAAGGTATGTATATCTCTTCTCTCTCCCCACCCCACCAAGGTGGACATAATAAGCATTTTTACATTTATCACATTTTATATATGCATGTGCACATGTGTATAGTGACAGTGGGGGAGATACATTAAATACGTTTTTAAATTTTTGGTGAAGAACAAAGTATGACTTGTTTCCTAGGTGCTTACTCCCTTTCCATACGTGACTGGGATGAGGTCAGAGGTGATAATGTGAAACACTACAAAATCAGAAAACTTGACAATGGTGGATACTATATCACAACTAGAGCACAATTTGAATCTCTGCAGAAGTTGGTGAAACACTACAGAGGTAAGCCCCAGTTCTAGTGTCCCAATGCTACCTTGTGACTATCATGAGGAAAAAAACCTGCGTATGTAGCTTATTTTTAAAATTCACAATTATTAAATTTCTTCTTTATTTTGACAAACAGTAAATGGACTAGTTCTTTTTATCAACATTAAGATCTTACTTTTGTTATAGCCTTAACCCGTGCTTAATGACAAAGCTTATTTTTTCCATTTTCCAGAACATGCTGATGGGCTGTGTCATAAGCTAACAACCGTGTGTCCCACTGTGAAACCACAAACACAGGGACTAGCAAAAGATGCCTGGGAAATTCCTAGAGAATCCTTGAGGCTGGAAGTTAAGTTGGGCCAAGGATGTTTTGGTGAAGTATGGATGGGTAAGAGCTTAATGTGACACCTTTCAGTTTTTCATGTGAATGTTTTAATAGTATTTTCAGTAAATCAGTATTGGGATCTAAAAAGATAATCTGATAAAGAATTGAACAGAAAAAGTACCAATTACAATCAGTCACATAAAGGTAAAAATAATATTCAATATAGCTGTAATTTATAATTATACTGTTAGCTAACAAAATGGAAGCAAAAAGTTTCAACAGAAAATCTCTTCAGTATTATAGAGGAGAATAAAATCTAACTTCTTTCTCTAGGAACATGGAATGGAACCACAAAAGTAGCGATCAAGACACTAAAACCTGGTACAATGATGCCAGAAGCTTTCCTGCAGGAGGCTCAGATCATGAAGAAATTACGACATGACAAACTTGTTCCGCTCTATGCCGTCGTTTCTGAGGAACCAATCTACATTGTCACTGAATTCATGACAAAAGGTGTGTGACAGAACAGTTTGAAGATACTACATTTAAAAGATTATTTAAGATCCCAGCAACAAACTAAATGTTTAATTAATGTTAGGTTTAAGCTGACTGGAGTGGAAGTGGTAATTTTGATAAAATTAAAATGAGCAACGCTTGACCTACTTGAAGCAGTTCTGATTTAGATCGTGGGTGGAGGCATGATTTTTTTGCACATCTTTGTCACCCTTGCTAATCTTCCAAGTACAAGATTGGGGTTTTTTCCCCCTCATTTTTTTAGTGTGTGTTGCCTGTTTCATTTAAATTGGATGGTATAGCTGGGAATATTGTTATGAGAATACACCTGCCTGTAGACAGATCGTGCTCACAGCAACAGAATCAGTTGGGTTTGGGTTTGTTGGGGTTTTGGGGTTTTTTTTAGTTTTTCTTTTCCAGAAGTGTAATAGTAAATTTTAAAAAGCTTGAGGGTTTTTTTCTAGACTCCCTCCCTTACCTCCTTGTTTTCGGTCTTTCATCCTTCTTCCCTTGCTCTATATCGTTTCCCCCTCCCCCTGCTGCTGAAACAGACATTTAGAGATTTAGGCTGAACGTAGAAACAAACATCATAAGCATATTAGTGTTAAGAAGCAGCAGATTTTCAAGTCAATTATTCCAGTTTTATAAAATGCAGACTTCTGTTCACCTCACAGAGAAATTTTGCTATCCTGATAAGAAATAGAAACAGTGTTAAAGTCCAAGAGAGTGGCTGTTTGTGTTCAGTACTCTGCCACAAATATGTGGGTGGGGGTTTTTTTCCTGCTTGGATGGGGTTTTTAGGCATTGTAAAAGTTTAAAAAGGTAGAAAGGAGTAGAAAATATAAAAAGTTCCTTCTGTGGTGTTGTTCCTAAATAACACTAGACAGTCTCTCTGTCAGATCTTAAAGCTGCCATGTAAAATCAGTTTTCATTGTTCAGAAATCAGGTTTTGGCCAGACAGTCAGGAAAAAAAAAAAAAAAGCTCTATAGTATTCTGCCTAAGAAAAAGTAAAGATTAAAACCGGAACTGGGATGTTACCTTGGAAAAGCAGAAGTAAAGAATTGGAAAAGTAGTTGCATGTTTATCTAAGTTATGGATTCAAAATGCCATTGGAAGCCTCCGTTTTCATTTCAAAAACTTCTCACATTTTACCAAAAACATAAAACCTCTTTGGTTCATACTTGAAAGTTAGTAGAACTTTTTTTTTTCCTTTTCTTTTTCTTTCTCCTTTTACAAGGGAAAGAGGTGGGTATGAACTGCACAGTACCCAAAATTTTTTTCCAATGTGGACAGGTTACTAGAGGTCAACATGAAATCTTTGCTCTTCTTCAGTCCTTTGAGCTCATGAACCAAGATGGAGAAAGTCTGTGCAAACACACCCAGCAAACATCAGCAGCAGTGTGGGTCTGGCCTGCCACACTTTCACTTTCAATGCAAAAATACAGCAAGTGACTAAAACCACATCAGAGGTATCTAATTCACAGCTACAGCCATGAATCCACTGCAAGATCTGCAGTTCAGTGTGTTTTTCCCCCACCATCGTCACACTTGCAATTTTGTCATTGTAATTTTGACTGTGATGAGACTGATTAGTTATCAGTCTTCACAAGTTTCTTAATAAAGAGATCATGTTCCTATACCCTTATGGCTTAATAACACCTGTAAGGAAAGTTCTTATGTCAGAGACAAAGTTTTACCATGCATGTAAAGGTTAATGTCTTAACAGGAGCACAGGTCCTTGGAACTGATTTCAAATACTACTTATGTTGTAATGTTCTGGAAATGATTGCATTATGTAAATGGGAGAAGATAATATATAGTAAAGAATGGAAGAATGCAAGTTTGGTTTTCCCCTGTAAGGAAGACAATGCAACAAAATAAAAGCAACGATTTCAGAATCATTTCTTTAGTATATAATTGAGCTGGCAGAAAAATTTAAGTAATGGATAGGAAGTTTTTTGTTCTCTAATTATAAATCTCACTGTGGAAAAAAGTCCAACTAGGAAGTGTGTTGATACCAGGAATATTGGGAAAAATCCTTATGTATTGCCATATAATCATCAAGCAGCAGTCTGTTTTATTAGTGTTTAGTTAGCTGAATTATTGAAATGGATTCCAAAATACTTGAATAAAACTTGCACTAACTAGTTATCAGGGCAGAGTCAACTACAGGTATAGTCATCGAGTCATGTATTCTGTTAAATGACAGGTTTTTCAAACATAGATTTTGAGAGATGAATGTCTAAGTTGTAATGTCTAGGGAAAAAAAATTCATTCATGTTTTCAGGTGAAATTAATGTTTTGGGTTTTTTCCTTCTTTTTTTCCCCAAATGTGTCATCTTTTACAGGCAGCTTGCTAGACTTCCTTAAAGAAGGAGAAGGGAAATACTTAAAACTCCCACAGCTTGTGGACATGGCTGCTCAGGTACATTGTATAAACCGAGAAAACTGTATTTATTGCTTAGGAAACAGATTTAAAAGTATATGAGATATCAACTAAACTAAACTAGACCTTGAGCGCTCTGGCTATTTTATGCTGTTCTGTCTTACATCTTCTGTTGTAGGTTTGTAATTTCTCAAAAAGAAACAGTATAGTTCCCAATTAGCAGATACAGTATAGCCAGGCACACTCTCATCGGTGCTGTCACAAGCTCTTGCTATGCTATACTTCCTATACTTACACAATGAGAATGGAGTTAAGATAAAGGGGTACAGCTTAATGCTTGGGAGAAGCTTATATAGTCATGAAAAATAATCTTTAATAAAACTTTATTTTTAAGATTGCTGATGGCATGGCTTACATTGAAAGAATGAACTACATCCACAGGGATCTCCGGGCAGCTAACATTCTTGTAGGAGACAATCTTGTGTGTAAAATAGCAGACTTTGGTTTAGCAAGGTTAATAGAGGACAATGAGTACACTGCAAGACAAGGTAAGACCGATTTATTTACTGAATAAATAAGACCAGTTACTTTCAAATTACTTAGAACTATTATATTTAGCAGAGTGTGTCTGTGTATTCTGTCTGCATGAATAAAGATTATGCATATAAATGTGCTTTCATAGCTATGTTTAACTGGTCCCCTCGCCTAAGTGCAATTTTAGTAAACTTTTTAATGTCCAAAATTGTCTGGCAGTTTGCTTATGTTTTCAAAAATGTTTTTAGTTATTTTTGGGGGGTAAAACTTGCTACAGTTTGAAGAGAGCTGCAATTCCAGAGAGGTTGCTCATCAGATGCTGAAGATCATCCCACTTTTTGAAATATATTTAATTAAGAATCCCAGATGTCTTAGCTGCTTCCAAAAATTGTAGCTGGTAGTCGCTCGCCTAGTTTGAAACTGCTTTCAAGTTTCGAGTTTGAAATACTAAAAGACTAAACCACCTCGCATTTTGTCAACAAAGCAAAATGTAAAAATTTTTTGAGTACAGTATTCTTTCTAAAATATTTTGAAGTGTAAGCAAATGATGCATAAGGAAGGAAAAATTGAGTATCTGTCTTCCCAATGTTTGTAGGAGCTAAATTTCCAATTAAATGGACTGCTCCAGAAGCAGCATTATATGGTCGGTTTACAATCAAGTCAGATGTGTGGTCATTTGGAATTTTACTGACAGAGCTGGTAACAAAGGGGAGAGTGCCATATCCAGGTAAGAGGAAAATATAATAGATTTTTCTTTTCTTTGTTGTATTCTGTGCTTCTGAAGCTACCTTCTGTACTTTTTGCCTTCATTCAGAGCCCACAGTTGACAAGCAGAGACAAAAATTTAGTCATGCTTCACTGGTTCTTTTGTTCACAAAGCTACTTTGTTTTATTTACAGATTATTATATATTTTTAAAGTGTTTTAAGATAATAGCATTTGTAAATGTGACTGATAGTTCATTTCAGATTAGGTGGTATCCTTATGTTTTCCTATCTGTCTGTTCCTGAAATTTCTACTTTTGACATTTTCCCAGGCTACAGTGAGCATCGGTAGCATGAACCTGCTAGACCAGTTTTTGAAACTAAGCATATGTAACATATTTTGGCAAATATTTTGCCGTGACTGGAATTTGTAAGGCGGTTCTGTTAGGCATAAAATGCCTTTTTGTTGGCCTGATTTCAAATTAAGTGGTCCTTGAATGGAACCTAAGGCAGGCAGAAGGTATTTGTGCTTGAGTCTCCTTTTTGAAAGAACAGGCCCAAGGCAGTGGGAAAGGATATGAATGAGAAAGCGTACAAATGGAAGAAGGACCAGATATTGAGGAATTACCAGTGTAATGAAATAATTTTCAGAAAATGTATTTAATGCAAAATGTAAAAAATTAATTCATTATAAAGTGCGTTCGTTAAAGGTTCTGTTATGGTAGATTCACGTGCATTGCAGCTGGAGAGACACTTGAAAAACTATGGGAAACTGTTCTTTGTATAATGTCATTCAGAGCTAAAATGCTTTCCTTTTAGGGATGGTGAATCGGGAAGTTCTGGAACAAGTGGAACGTGGATATAGGATGCCTTGCCCACAAGGCTGCCCAGAGTCTCTCCATGAGTTAATGAAACTCTGTTGGAAGAAGGACCCTGATGAGAGACCAACATTTGAATATATACAGTCTTTCTTGGAGGACTACTTTACTGCTACAGAACCACAATACCAGCCTGGAGACAATTTATAAGCCAATAGTCTATATAACATGCACAAATCTGCCAAATGTAAAAGACTTGCAAAGAATTCCTGATGTCTATAAGGAATCAAAGGAAAGAAAATCTTCGTTAGTTTGCATGCTCTTAATGGCAAACTGGAATTTCGTAATGCAGTTGCACAAAACCACTTTTAAAGTGTTATAATCTAACTTACCAATGATGTTGGGTTTTTTTTCCTCTTTCCCAACTTATTTTCAGGGTCCAAAGGAAGCTTACCGAAAATACAGGGTAGAAAAATGAGTGTTGGTGTGAACAACAGCAGAAAAACCAATGTTTCAAATCCTTTATTTTCCCAATCTTTGATAATCATTCTACTAAAGAGGGAATTGTCTGGAATTAGTGATCTTGGGTTAAGACATTTTTAAAGCAGAAGAACTTTGTGGGACCAAGCAATTCTATTCCAGTTCTGTAAAACTCCCTGTGTTAAAAATTACATGTGTGCGTGCCCCACCGCTCAAAAGAAAAAAAAAAAAAAAAAAGAAGGTACAACTGTATTTGATATATAGTCTTGATCTTTAAGCTTCCTCTTGCATGGACTTAATTAGGGTAGGCAGGTTAAAAGAGAAATTGGAACAGTGAATGACAAACTTGATCTAAATGGTAGACCTCAATAGTGAAATTAGAGAGCATAATGCACTGTGTTAATACTTTTATTAATATAACTGGAAAGTAGCATGAGAGACTTTTCTTTTTCTCTTTCTGCATAGCTAATTAAGAATAATGAAGGTAACTAGGAAATGAGGTAATATTTTATAAAATTGTGTTGATAAAGTATGATGATATTTGAACTTGAAGCTATGTAATACAATCAAGGGGGGAAGCCTTTAATCTTTTAAGCTCCAATCCAACAGCGAACTTTTGTATGGAAAGACTACCTGAACAAAGCTCACCAGGAAAGCAAGACTGAAGCTGGTAAATGGCCACTTTTTAGTCCTTTTTCAGAGTCGGGTTTGGTACTGTTGTATGTGGCTTATATGTGTTAACAAGGGTGGGTGCCGCAAATGCTAGCTGTCACTAGTTCAGGGATTTGATTGCACTTTTGCTTTTCTTGACTATTAAGACACACTTACATGAGTTGCTCTTCCCACTTCTGACCTTCCTACGGAATTATTTAATGAAAAATAAACAAAAGAAAATGTGAAAGTTTAAAAACTAAAGGGATAAAATATATTTAATATTGTCCAAATAGTGACATTGAAATTTGCTGGCATGCAGCCCAGCTGACACTACATCTAGATTTATTCTCTTTGGCTACTGACATATCAAGCAATAACATCATGTCTTTTACTCAACAATTTGCATGAGGTTCTTGAATTTCTGATCAACTTATGTACTTTAATTTTGAAACACTAAACTCTTACTTAGCTACCAGGTTGGAATTCATATTATCATTGTAAAGCTATCCAACAAATGAATTTCAGAAAAACTGGTAACATAGTTCTGGTACTAAACTTAACATTCTTTGTGGGTTTACACTACATTGAATACCACTTCCAAACAGATCTTTGTAAGAACAGTGCCATCATTTTTCATTTTCCTTCATCATTGCTCATATGTGGTTATCAGATTTTAAAAGGGCTTTATGTAAGAAAAACAAAAATAAAAACACACACACACAAAAATAATAAAAAAACCCAAATACAATGGAATTTTAATTTTTCTAAATATTTTAAAATTAATAACACAATCATATGAGTTTATGTATTAATACAGTTACAACAAAAAATGCCAAAAATGACACTGGCATTGTTTGGATTTTTAATTACTGAATGGAACAGTTCATTGTAATAACACTTGTATAGTAAAGGAATAAAACACTAACTTAATGAACATGTTCATTGTAAATGGTTGTGTATTATAAGACTTCTCCAAAAGAGTTTGTATGTTTATGAAAATGTATTTGTTTCACCTGAAGACCTTGATGTGGTTCTTACCCTAACAGAGTTTAAAATTCACATTCACACTTTTTGTATAAATAGTAATAAGTTTAATTATGTAACTAAGTATTTTTATAAAGTATGGCATTGTTGAACTGTTTTGCAGAATTGGTTCAAAATAAATTTCTCCTTGATTGCATCTTCTTATTTGAGCAGGGGGAAGGCAGTAGGGGGACAAAAGCACAGTAGCCTTCATATTGAGGGGGAAAGGAGGGGAATTTTTATCCTCTATTTTAATGTATTTTCATACAAGATGCTGAGTTCGTGATGCATTATTGCTGTGAAAAGGGAGACATTTTCTAGAGCAGTTCAGAAGTCCTTGGTAGGAATGGGCTAGAATAATTCTGTCTGGACTTAAAACTAACTCCCATGACAGACAGACAGACAGACTTGGGATTCTTGTGAGAGCAAGTCCAACGTAGACTCTCAGCTGGCAGTCAATGCCACACTGTAGGGCAAACATTTCCTCTCTCTTGCTTTGTCTGGTATTAGCAGCCACTGTTGGCTTCTGTGCAATTTTTCAGGGAATTTTATACATTTGTTATTGTGATAGCTGATGTTTTCTCAACTTCATTGAATGTTACCTGTCTCAATGACCAGTACAACTCAAACCACAAATCCTGACATGTATATACAGTGCCACTGTAGATTAAGGAGCTAGTACTGTTTGAGTTTCAATAGTAATTAATACAGCACTAAAACCATTCTTCTTACAGAACCTGTAAACTGCAAAGTTTACTGTATTTTTAGTATTTCCTGTAATGTAACTAATGTTTTACTATTTTTAATGACAACAATCATGTAATTTCTGGTAATCTGTACTCTCCCTGTTGTCCACCAGAACATTGTGATACCCATTCTGCATGCTACACCTGCAGATTTTTTCTGTCATGCGTTGTTTCAAGCTGTAGTATTTTAAGAATATTTTCATACTATTTTTGAGTAAACTTCCAAACATAAAAATGTGTATGATCCTACTATTTAGATAAAATACATCCCTATTTTAGCATAAAGTATTATGAAAAGAACCTTATGCGTTCTTATTCTTGCAACCACTGAATTGTCATTTCATTAGGTGTGAGTAGCTCTTACCACTGAAAAGTAGCCTTGGAAAGTCTCCTAGAGTTTGCTGATGGGTAGAATCAAGCTGGAATGCTATCTTACCCATAGTCATCTACAATACTGTTTATTCTAAAACACATTATCCACAGCTGGAATGAGTATAAATGAACATAAAGAACTAAACTTAATGAGCCCCCATTTTTGTTATTTATTTTGATCTGTTCAATCCAATAAACTTCTCAGTTTTTAAGTTTTCTGTGGAGATGCTGTAGATGTCTCTATTTGTGCCAACTTTCCCCCAACACACAAGACTTTGCTTAGAGCTATGCAGTCATGTTGGGTTTAAACCACAGGAGCACTCACTTAAGCTAAGCAGTACATTGCAAACAGAGACTCAAATTCTCACACCTTGCTAAGGAATTTAGGACTGAATTTGAATAACTGATTTGGGCACCATAAGCAGGTCTGGGCAGATAACTGCTAAAGTCCAGAATTGTGATTCATCCAACAGCTATTATCTTGTGCAGTAGGTACTTGGACTCTTATTTGTGCAAATGCCTAGCAGTGCAGGTGCCTTCATAGCAGTACATCATGCTCCTCCTTCAGCCCGATCCTGATGCAGCAACAAGACTGCCGTTGACCCTCCAGGCCCTGCAGGAGGCTGGCAGTCAGTGCAGGGCTGGAAACCCCCATGATGCGCATCTCTGGCAGACGCCTTTTCAGGACAGGGTGGGAACAGACAGTAGATGGAAAAGGGATGGTTGTATCTATTTTTGATACAACAGCCTGGAGTGTAAAAGCTGGGCTCTGATCAAGAATCCTGGATAACTGGTGGATCTTATACAGGCGGTTGGCAGCTGTGGGAGACTGTTAGGAGGTTGTTGAGAGTGGGGAGCAGAACTCACTGCAGGACTTCACCCGCAGCCACAGGCTTAAGTGTTTGCTCAAGGACCAGGTCTTTTTTTTTTTCCTCTGCGCTTTTCCCTTCTGACACATAGAGGGAGAGTGCTAGCTGGAGAAACATAACAGCTTCCCTGCTTCTCCCTTAGCATAGGGGAGGGAAAGGGGAAGAGTGAGGCAGAAGGATGGAGGTGAGCAGCTGAGGTACTACACTTAACTGGTCAGAGGGAAGCAGGTTGAGGTGTGTGGCATAGCAGGTGTCACCTGTTTTCCTCTCTCTGATATTTTGAAAAGGAGGTAGAAATGCAGAGGAACTGAGGGGCATCTGTTCCCTTGTGCACAATGGAAATGGAGCAAAGCTAATGTCAAGTGCTGCTTCTGTTCTCTCTGGTGGTTCTGGTCAGCTCACCCCGACTGGTTCCCAGCAGAGCCCAGCATATTAGCTGGGGAGTCCCAAGCATCATTCTGTTGTCATTTGTAAGAGTGAAATGTGATCAGCTCTTAGGAAAAAAAAAAAAAAAAAGATACAGAGAGCATAACCAGAGAGATACTGGTCCCTGCATACCAAATTGACAGGGATGCTTGCCTCTGGAGCTCAGCCCCGGAGTGATGGCATTTCAGATGCTGGCCAGTAGCTTAGCATTTCTTTCCTAGTAGATGTATGTGGATGTAGGATTTTGTGTTAGGTTTCCCTCCTCCATGTGGGTACAGCATGCCTAGGAACTTAATAGAATTTAGGCATTACCCATGGGACCCATGTTCTTTACTGGTCCTACTCTTTGAGCTTATTTTCCTTGTTAGTTCTGCATGCAAACGTGCTTCTTGTAGGTAGCACATTGGTTATTTTTTTTTAACATTCTCTTTTAATTTAAAGGCATACTTTTTGTCAAATTGTAATAACCACTGTTGTTGGGAGATCAAAGTAGTCATAGCACTGTGTACTTTTACAGAACATTGTCCTTCTCCCCTTAGTATTTCATTTACTTTAAGTGAGTAGAAACACGTGTTGGCCCTTGTGTTGCTTTTATTTGTTCTTCTTAGAGGAGAGAGGACAGTTACCTAGTTAAAACTCAGCAGGGTCTGAGGAACAAACTGGAATTTAAAAGGGAAACCTGAATACAAGCGCTCTTGATGAATCAGTCATGTACCAACATTGAAGCTGACTGCTGTGAAAACATTCCTTTTTTTATCAAAAAGCTACTCCTAGTAGGAGCACTTCACCCCTCTCCTTTGTTCCTTGCTGCTAGGTTATTGAGACTCTAGCTGAAGCTACTGATAGGTACATACTGGGAAATGGATAGATCTGTGCATCTTACATTTGGCCCTGAAAATCAATGCCATGCATGCCAACAACTCACTTTTTTCCTGGACCTCGACAGGTGCCAGCTGCTGCATTCACCATTCATTCAATACCCCCACATCTATTCACATTTGGGGCTGCCTTCCAGGGGCTCCGTGGCTGATGATCCTTCTCTCAGCTTCAGTGTTTGGAACTGCCAGGGTTGTATTTGCTGGGAAAGGAAGCATTTCTGCTCTTTCAAAGACAAAAAAGGATACATCTAAGTTCAGCATGACTCCTGTGATAAAAGTGCCACAAATGAGGAGAAAATCTAATCATTTGACTGCTTCATCATGAAAACAGTGAGGGTGACACTCTGCTCCTCCAGTAACTGTGGAATACGCCACCCACAGAGATAGTCAAGGTGTGTTGTCAAATAGTGAATGACTGTGCTAGATTGCAGTCCCTGTTCAGTCCTGGCAAGGTGGCCAAGTCTGTGGTTCTGTCCTTCTGAAGAGTTCCCAAGAAAAGGCAAGAGTGTTGGCTCACATTCTAAGAGTGGAAGCTGGCGACTAGATGACTTCCATCCCTTACATCCCTCTACCCACCTTCCTCTCCTCTCAGTTCTAGCCTAGGTGCTTGCTCTTCACTGCAACTGCCTGGCTTTTATTTCTCCATCATGTGGCTGTGCAGTAATAGCATGAACACATATGAGAATTCACAGAATTAAAGATTAGAAACCTTTAGCAGCCTTATGTACCATCTTTTTTTTTTTTCTTTTTTAAATGGAAGGTGCCTGGCAAATTGAGCAGCCTTATTAGAGCAAGGTCAGATCCGTATCACTTTCATTGGAGTTTTGATTTTGTTCTGTATTACCCTCTTCACTTCTGGAATGGCTCTGTCTTTCAAACTGGCTTATGACTAGCATAAATGTATATTCTTTCCTTTGTGCTAGAAGACTGCAGGTACAATAGAAATAGTTTCCATATTGACATTTTAATTTAGTGTTTATTTGTTAAGGTGACTGCATCAAAATCTGTGCATTTAATCTTCTTGCCACCTTTGTCAAAGGACTACCAATTGCAAGGGGAGATTTCTTTCCATATGAAACTGAAGTTCAATCAATAGCTCCAGTGGGTTTAAGGTTATATTAAGTAGATTACTAATAGGCTAAATAAAACCTCTGGCTCCACTGTCATTAGAATGGCCCCAGACTTTTCAGACTGCTACTAAGTGTTTTGAAGAGCAAGTGTGTGTATACTTCACAATAGATATGCCCCCTCAGTTCAATTGATCATTAAGAAGGAATGATCCTCTCTGCAGCTTGGGGATGATAAATGGCATTCAGGAAGGTAGTGGGATACACATCCACTTTGCCAGGCCAGCTTGCCTTGTGCAAATGCACTTGATTTATCGACAAGATATCACAACCCTCATTGTTCTTTGTCCCAAGAGAGACACTGTTATGCCAGGCAATAGGCAGAAATCTACTGATACGCAGCATCTCTCTTTGGGGTTTCCAAGGCATCTGCCATCTTGCCCAACAACCCTTATTATCTAATATATAGCGTTTCTCACTCTCAAACGCTTCACAAATGAGATCAGTTTCATTATCTCTGGATGGCAAATCCAGAGGGAGAAGAGGTATTTTGACTCATCCAGGATCAAGTTGAAGACCATGACCAAGCAGCATCCAGAATCTAGCATTTGGTCTACTGGGAATTTCCTTTCAGATGGCCATCTTTTAGTATTGCCTACCAACCTCAACTCCTGGTCTTCAGCTTGCAGAGATGATTTGGAGAGAAAGAAAAGTCTGCAGTAATTTCCCATTATGCCCCACAATGGACACCTGAGCTATTCCAAAACAAAGGAAAAACCTGGGTAAAGTCTGTGGGCCTCGCACAGCAATTTGGCTGCCACAAAGCCAGTGTATCAATCATTATGTGCAGACAGCATGGAGCTTGAGCTGAGAACTCCTGCCAGGCCCTGGCATGCTTAGCCTGGGGCTAGCCCAGGTGGCCCTGGGGTGCACCTAGCCACCACACAGACAGCCCACGTGTGGGTAAGCGCTTGACCTCGGCCTCAAGGATGGCAGTAAGTGTCAGCAGCATCTGCCTTCCCAGCTCGCTGGGCTGCCACATCTCGGACACCATGGTACGCACAGCCAGGTGGGCAGGAGGCTTTTGTTAGGCAAAGCAGTTTGTTGTGACAGAACATGGCTGCAATATTGTTCTACGAGCAGTACCCACTGAGCACATGCACGAGCTCCACTGCGGTTCTCGTTGCTCCCTTCTCATACCAGATGTGACTTCCATATGTAATTGGTTTGCAGCAGTGCTTTAGAAGGGCTTTCTAGTGCCCTTACAGCCAGTTGGTGCCCTAGACCATAGCATGACATAGCATGAGCAATTCCTTCTTTGCCACTCAAGTCTAGTGTTTCACTGACACTGCTGAATATGTCAAAACTCTCTAAGCAATCAGCTGAACACCCACAAAACTTATGACTTGATGATATCATGCCTTTTCCTCCTTCAATCTACCTTTGCAATTGTTTCTAACAGAAATGTCTACTTTTAAAAATAAAATCACTAAGCAATCTGGCAAGTACATATTCATTTATTTTAAGCTTCTTTAAGGATAAACCATTATCTTTAGTCAGTCTAAGATTGGAGTCTGTGTATCACCTGGTCTGTTATAATATAAGATGCTGAACACCCTTGTCATCATGAGTCAAATGTGCTTGGTACAACCTGTCTAGATACATAAGTGACCTCAGCCACTGTAGTACATGATTCATCTCATCCAAGAAAAGCGGGATGGGATGTTCTTCCCACGGTGCAGGTAGGAACAACAGAGGAACTGAGACACAGGCAAGTAAATTGTCTTAGCCAAAATTACACAAAAAGGTCCTTACAAAACTGAGGTTCAGACACTGGTTTCTCAGATCTCAAGCAAATACCCTGAACAGGGGAGACCTCACAGGATTGGACTCATGGTCTTATATTTCTTAAGACTCTCTTTATTCCATGCTGCTAAAGAAAATGATGGTTGGCACAAGGCTTCATACTGTCTGTCCTTTCTCTGACACTCTGCAGTTTGTGAGACATGATTTGTGTGCAGTTTACCCTAACAAAAATCCTTGCTGGGAATATATGTTGATGTTAAGTAGTGGTATGGGGGACTGGAAAAAAACAGAATTCAGCCTCAACCCTGAGTCTTGGGGACTTAAAACAGCTGGACCACAACTGCCATTACCTCCCTGCCAGAAACAGAACGCCTTATGATGAAATGAGAACTTGAATGTGACTGCAAGTACTAAAACAACTCTGGGAGATGCAGCAGTTGCTTGAAAGAGGTGGTATGTAAAGACTCTCTCATTTATAGAAACACAGTTTTCCTTAAAGGAGTTGTGATCTGATGGCCTCTGTCTCTTTAAGAGTGTTCTCTGAGTGTTCTGGCCTGTTGGTCTAGGGTGGCTGTTTTCTTCCTTTGTGGAGTAGGAGGTGATACAGGAGCAACTATTCATCTTGAAAGCCCTTTATAATTATTAATTTTTTTGAGGAAGGGATCAGCGTCTGGAAACAGGCAAGTATAAGATGAAACATGGCCATGCAACTAAATTGGCAGTGGCCACCCAGATCTGGGTGCAAAGTGAATGGTTCGATGCTGATACTTCAAATTCATAGACTGTCAGAAAAGGTTACTTCTCGAAGTATCAGCTGAGGAAAGGGCCCACAGTCATTCTGTTACAGGCATTTGGCTGTAACGAGGTGTCCTGGGTTCAGCTGGGATAGAGTTAATTTTTTTTTTACAGGAACCTGGGAGGTGGGGGGCACAGCCGGGACAGCTGACCTGAACTAGCCAAGGAGCTATTCCATACCATGTGACATCATGCTCAGTATATAAATGGGGAGCGGGCTAGGGGGTGCCCTCTCGGCTTTCGGTGGGGGAAGTGGCGGAGCGTCGGGTTCCGGGTGGTGAGCAGTTGCACTGTGCATCACTCTTTTTGTATATTCTTTTATTACTACCGTTGTTGTTGTAACTTCTTTTTTTGTGTGTTGTCCCAGTAAATTGTCCTTATCTCATCCCTCGAGGTTCCGGGGTTTGTTTGTTTGTTTTTCTCCTTTTTGATTCTCCTCCCCATCCCACGGGTGGGAGGAGTGAGTGAGCGAGCAGCTGCGTGGTGCTTTGTTACCGGCTGGGCTGAAACCATGACACGAGGTAGTAAATTTTGCTACACTTTGCAGTCATATGCGCTGTCAAGGCTTTCTTTAGTCACGTGGTCAATAGAGACATGGGAGAAATTGTCAGCAACTTTGGAGACTTCTACAGAGAGCTCACCAGTGAGAGGCAGCTCTGCTGGGTAAGACACATTGGAGGTGCCGCTGTGAAAAGGATAGTAACAAACATATAAGTTGTGCATTTTCACAAAGTATTTCCATTTTTATTCTTGGAAATTGGGAACATATCTGGTGCTAAAGCAAGCCAGTGTGAAAGTGACCACTCCGAGAGTTCCAGGTGGGTATTTGATGCAAGTTGCACATTTCAGCATCTACTTATTTTGTAATTTTTAACTAATATAGATTCCTTTTTTTTTCCTGTATCAGTGTCTTTTCCTCTTGCTGTGTTATCAACAGTGCTGTCTTTTAATCTCTGGTAAACAAAATATCATTTAACAGAAACTGAGACATCGGTGAGTATCAAACCACTGCGGACAACACTGCTGGATGTACATTTGTTTGCTCAACAGATTGGACCAGAGAAAGGTGCTGTGCACTTGGCCACAGCTGTGGTCCTGAATGCTCTATGGGACAAGTGAAAGGGAAAGGTAATGCTCATGGGATCTCCATATAAGAATGCTCATTAATTCAGAGAGATTCCTTGCTCCTGGTTGCTCCTGTTTGCACATCTGGTCTTGATTTTGCAGTAATTTATACATATGTTTAGCTTTAAAATATCAGATAAAGTACAGGCATCACCAAGTTCCTGGAGACTCTGCACATGCCCAGTTTTTGCAAGCTGGAAAATTGTAGCAACTGCACAGTGCTTAGTGGTGGAATTGGTCAAAACATTTCAGAGTAATTTTGTCAGAGTTCTGACATTTCTGAAAGAAAACATTTTTGCCTAGCTCTGCTTATCAGATGTTTCTTTGTATGCCCTTCTCTTGATTTAATCTTTCTTACTTGGAGATTTTAATCTCAGATTTTAAACTTTTAGCCACTTCCCTACTGAATATGCTGTTGATCTGGGAGCCAAATCTTGTATACTTAGCATGTTACTGGATATTAAAAGTAACCTATTCAGGCAGTGATGTGAGCAACCATAAAGGTGGCCTGGTTAGAAGGGGAAATTACTGAACAAAAGAGATTGTCTGCTCAAAGATACTGACAAAGAAAGGGCCGCCAGCCTGGAATGGTGAGCTGGGGACTAGCACTGTGAACTATAAAAAAACATCCTTGAAAAGTGCAGCTGGCCTCTTTGAAGTGCAGCCGGGGTACCTAGAAACCAGAGACATCCACAGATACCACTGATAAGTGGAAAACAAGGGACTGTAACACCAATTTTCATCTGAGAAGGTGGAAGACAGTCTGAAAAAAAAAATTGCTCTGAAGGAACAGAAGACAGCATCATCTATTGGCTGTTACAGGTGAAAAATAGAAATTAACAGCATCTATTGGCTGTTCAATGTCCTACTCCCTCTTATGTCTCTGTGATATAAAAAAGACACAATTTTTATCCAAAATGGAGCCTCTCTCTTTCTGAGAACTTCCCAGTTGAATCCCAGACTAACTTTCTATGAGCTCTTGGGCTGTCCCCAGGGATGCCTGGCTGAAATCAGAGTCTGGGATGCAGATCATTTTGGAAGTGGGACTCTGCCTGCTGTCTTACTGGCTCAGTCTGTCCTCCCCTCTTTTGGGGATGGTTGGTGTCCCACTGGGATCTGAAATCTGTCTAATTCACTTCATATAGATATTTTATATATTCATGTAAGTAATTTATCTTAAATATATCTGCTGTTATATTGTTTATAAGTTTGCTTCATTAATGATAAGCTGTAGTAATCTGGAATAGTACATAGCTACCTGGCTGCTGCTGTTATTGGTTGTACTACAATATTGATCGATACCGTACTACTGATCACTGATAGTAATTTGTAATAGCTTGATATATGTTCGTTCATATTAATTTTATTAATTGTAGATATGTTCGCTAATGGCGATTTTTGTGGTAGTATACTTGCTTGTGGTGATTTTTGTGGTATTTGTGGTAATCTGTAATAAAGTAGAGAAATTTAGAGGATAAAACTTCCATGTCCTTGAGTATTACAGAATCCTACAAACCCACAGTTGTGATGTCTCCACACCTGTAAGCCAGGTAACCCTTTAGCTTGTGACAGTCAGAAATTGGCCTTTTGCTCTGTGAGCTTAAAACCCTTGGTATGGTGGAGTCCTAGTCCAGAACTAGCATGTCAGGCCCCTGCAGGAGGACAAGTAACGCCTGGTACAACGTTGCTGTGGCCATATCCTGACAGGCATAGTTGGACAGGCTTGCTGTTTTGCAGACCTTCTGATTTAAGAGGACAGAAACAGCAAAAAGCTGTAGCTAGCACTGACTGGAGTTAGCTGCTGTGCACACTCATGTAGCATGTGGCTTGGGACATGCCACCGCACTACCCTGACTGTAGAGCTTGCAGGGGAGAGTGGGCTTGAGTCCCACCAGCTCAGACCTGCCAGCATACACTCTTTTTCTTTACTTCTCTACTGGATTGAGCCTTCATGTATCATTGCTTGTGAAAGCAATCAGCAAACTTCAGCTTGCCAAAGCCCAAGAGCATAACACAGCCCAAAAAAAGAGGCTCATCAAAAAATTCACAAAGAGACTTCTTATATGTTGAAAGGGTATGATGATGATTTCCAGCAAGGGAGGGGGCCGGAGGGAAGGTCACCATTTCAGATTGCTGGCATGAGGTGCTTTTTTTTTTTTCTTTTTTAATAATCACCCCACCAATATTGCTTCCATAATGAAACCAGGTTAAGAAGGATGCTCAATCCTTAATGATTTTCAGGGGAAAGTGTCTAATGTTCTTGCTTGGGGTTGAGAACCACATTGCTTTGGTGTCAGTAATCAATGTTGTGTGCCAAATGTAAACACACTTGCACTTCATGACACTTCCTTATAAAGAAAAAAGCATCTGTATGTTATCTCTTTTACAGCAGCCATGAGGTTCCAGTTATTTAATTTGTTTTGTTTTCTAGTTTATGTGGAAATTACTAGTTGACATGGTAAGGAAATCTTGTTATATTTCCAGTCTAAAGGCAACTGGATCCTATTATTTTTAACTGTATTAGAAGAGTACATGTTTTAGTTGGTGTCCAAACTAAAATGGACTTACAGCTAATTTCAAACAGAAGCTCTTTCCCTGGTGGCAGGTGTTACTTTCTGCTCAGAGATGTTCTTCCCTCCCAACATTACCTTCTTCATGTGTCTACCCTCATACAGAGATGTAAACTAGCCCCTCTTGTGGGGAAACTGGACAGGTTGTCTTGTCCAGCTCTGATGTCATAGCTGGGCAGTGGGAACTGATGTTTAGTGCTAACAGGAAGCTGTGTACTTAAAGATTGCGCTTTAATCTGTAGGTCTTTGTTTATGATTTGGCCAAGGAGCTGCTTTTCTTTAAGTCTGGATAACTGGGGGGTTGTTTTAATTTTTTTAATTGCTGGGGGCTTTTTCCAAAAATAACTCTTTACTTAAAACTCAGTAATTGAACTGTGTATGCTGTCATTGTCTGCTAGCAAATGCTCGGGCCTTGCGTGTTGATCTGTTTGCTGAAGTGGTCAGTCATTTGGGGGGAATTCTGTTCAGTATTAAGATCTAAAAGAGCCTGTTCTAAAATAACCTGGCTTTTCCTTTCCAGGAGGTGTGACAACAGGGGTGCTTCTCTGTCTTAATTTGACAGCTGAAAACTGTGACTTGGCTTTCCTGTTTAGTTTTTTTTTATCCTGCTTGGATAGAGTTTAAAAGGAAGCTGAAAAGGGCTTATTATCAACTACTCATAGCCATGAAATTAGGCTTACACATGTTTGGCAGTGCAACACAGGCTGATGAGGTGGTTGGGAGGGAAGGCTTACAGTATCTACTGTGTCAATTCCCTGCTTGCTTCAGAGAAATAAGGAAAAGATTGACAGCCATTCCTCAAGTGACTAGCACTACTTAATCTTTTTTTCATCATACTATTTTATTGTGCTATGATTTTTTATTTTATATGTCAACCTTGAATCAGGATGCCAAACAATTGCTATTCTGCATGGATTTCAGATATATTACTGATCTTCTAACAGATAAGAAGCTTATGGTAAGTAATCTTTCCTTCAAAGCTGGACTTTGGTACCCTCCATCTTCCTAATCTTTGAGTTTTCTCATCAGTTTTGATGGGAGTGGCTCACTCAGGAATATATCACCAGCCTGTGAGACTAAGAGAGGTTGGAGGGACAACCGTAATGATGAAATCTGGAGGGTGAGGAGAAGTTGTTGTTCAGTGTAATTTGATATTTATGCTTGTTCCACTTCAGAAATACTCTAAAGTGGCCTGCTTGGGGAAAAAGGAAAGGGGTGAGCTTAAACAGTTCTATACCTGATGAAAACCATTACTCTGCATCTCTAGGAGAATGGGAAGGGGACTGTGTGAGATGAAGCCTGTTGTTTCCTTGCACCTTCTCACGTGTTCCAGGAATGCAAAGTCAGACATTCAGTTTGTGCTACATTGGTGACTTTGCCGTATAACATCTTGTGTTGGGTTAGCAAGGATATTGTGCTGTTCTCTGCTTCCTCCAAGGATTTATCTGTGCCATGGTTTAACCCCAGCTGGCAACTAAACACGACGCAGCCGCTTGCTTACTCCCCCCCACCAGGCGGGATGGGGGACAAAATTAAAAAAAAGTAAAACTTGTCAGTCAATATAAAGACAGTTTAATAGGACAGAAAGGAAGAAAATAATGATAATAATTATTAATAATAATAAATTACAGTAATAATAATAAAAGAATACACAAAACAAGTGATGCACAATGCAATTGCTCACCACTTGCTGACAGATGCCCAGTTAGTTCCTGAGCAGTGATCCCCCCCAGGCCAACTCTCCCCAGTTTATATACTGGACATGACGTCACATGGTATGGAATACCCTTTAGGCCAGTTTGGGTCAGCTGTCCTGGCTGTGTCCCCTCCCAACTTCTTGTGCCCCTCCAGCCTTCTTGCTGGCTGGGCATGAGAAGCTGAAAAATCCTTGACTTAGTCTAAACACTACTCAGCAACAACCAAAACCATCAGTGTGTTATCAACATTATTCCAATACTTAATCTAAAACATATCACTATACTAGCTACTAAAAAGAAAATTAACTCTATCCCAGCCAAAAGGAGGACAATCTGGTTAGGAGTTCTCTTGCAATGAAATATCTAGGGAGAAGAGGGAAGGACTTATTCAGCAAAATTCATCTATTTGATTAAAATTGTGGCTTTCAAGAAAAAAAAAGTCAAAACACCTCCAATCCTTCAGTTTCCCCAAAGAACATTCTTTGATGTACTATTTAACAAAATAATCCTCTGTTGACTAAAACACAGCCTGACTTGAAACCATCCTCATCCACTTCAGAAGAGCAAATGTTGAAGCATGGATATCTGGCTTATACAACATCCTGTGCCTGGCTGGGCTACTCAGACCAGCAGTTAAAACAGGTTTGAATGTTTGATTTTACAATAGTAAGATTTTAAGTATGTGAAGTGGGGAAATGCTAACAGATGATGATCAATTCTCGTTGCTCGCTCCTATATAACTCTAGAAGTTTTGCTGGACTGAATAAAAATGTAACATTGCAGATCCATTTTGGGAGGTAAAAAGCAGGCCAAATGCCATTAAGTAATTTTCCCAGTAAGGCAGAATGTTACAGTCCTGTCTATGATCAAGGATATACCCAAGGAATATGAGTATTGAGAACAAGGTATTAAGCTAGAAGTAGAAGTCTCTTTATATTGGTATATTATGTATAACAGCGAGTTTGCATGGGTGCAGCAGTGTTGGTTTAAGTAAGGAGCTTATGCACATAGGGATACTCCGCAGAGTGATATGAATTAACCAAAAGTGTGATCATTAGGAGTGTTAATGAAAACACATAAAATCTGTGCTTGGATAGCTATGTTCAGAAGCACAGATGCCCTTAACCTGCAGTAACTTCATAGATGAGAAATGGGGATGTCTCCTTCACAGACAACATGAACGGCAAAAGTTCATAATTGCTGGTTTCTTCTAGAACTTCTGGTTGCCTTGGCTTTGAGGGATACTCTGAAACTGTCAGCAGCAGAAGGTCCTTAGCTTCCTTCATAAAACAACATCCTCATTGCCAGAGAGAGTTGCACGTGCTTGGCTCTCTGTGAAATACTGTGAAACCTTTGGACAGTTTATTGGCGTCAGATTTAGTTAATATAGCTGGGATTTATCTTCTGGGAAATACACACCTTGGTATATCTAGAAATAGTGTTGCTGAGTCATGGGATGTTCATACCTGGGTTAGAAAAAATTATCATATGTCACAGCTGGGTTGAGGAGTTTGGTTCAGCTGGATGTTATTCATATATCTGATCTCATTTTCTGATGTTTTTCTGCTACCTCTCAGGAAGACATAAAAAGCTTATTCTTACTCTGAAAATGTGTAAATTAATATTATTCTAGATGCAGTGTGATAGAGTTACTTGGAGATGTATAATCAATGTAACTTTGCTTGCAGTTACGCACATAGGCCTTGAGAGAAGGCTGGACAATGTATAGTAAATGTTTGTATTGAGTATTATTCTTCTGTGTTTTATGCTTTGAACAGATGGACTAGACCTAGTCTTAACTCTTCCAGGTCTATGATATGGACAGTGACTTTGCTTCTGTATCTGAGAAGATGTCTGAGAGGCACTTCCCCCTTCTACTACTGCATGAAGCTGCATTGCAGAAAACAGTAAAGGCATGGCAAAGCTGAGGGCTGATCACAAATGAAGATAAACGTGTTTCCATTGATTTCTGAAAAAAGCATTGCTTTTTTATTTTCACAGTAGGATGAAGCTTGCTCACAAGGGAAGAGAAGTAATAAGAAAGTTCTTTCTGTGAGACAGTGATGCTGAAATTATAAATTCTAGTTTATGGATTCCAGTTTACTGCTGCATTAATCATTAAGTGATCTATATCTTGTTCCAAATATGCATCTAGGTTCAGAGTAAAGGTGGGTGCAGATCTGCAGGATGATATTTGCAGATGCAGATTTGTAGGAGAAATGATTGGTCCAGACAAAATAATGGTGAATATCACTTTTTGCTACTATACTATGTTATTTTCCATTTAAAACCATTTGATGAAATATCTCTCATTATATATGTTTCTTGACAAATATTTTTTCTTCCTTCTTCAAATCCTGAATAACAATGGCAACAAATGTTTATATATATCAACAAAGAGCAGTACTGGACATGACCAAATTAGATGTAGTACTAAGAATTTTATCCTGTATTTCTGTGCCAGAATTTCCATTCAAGACTGTGGGGAACCCCACTTCCAGGATTGTCTTCTAGAAGATTTTAAGTGCCTTTTACATCCAGGGAGGCTTCCAGAGGAAAGCCTGTTAATATTTTTTCACTTATGCTTGGCTGAAAATAAACTGGAAAATTTTTTCAAACTGAAGTATTTGAATGAAAAGGAGTAATTAGATAGAAGTCACACATTTTGCTTTGGAAATGTTACTCTGTTGACTGCTATGGGCTGGATTTTTTGCCCCATGTGTTCCCTGACACTCCAAAGCTGCTGGGTGCTGCAGTGTAGCATGGAGCTTTCATGGGATGCCATATATCATGAAATGCCAAACCAGGAACTTCGTGAATACAGGATGGCAAGGACCTGAAGAGCTTGCAGAGGAACTGTAGTGTCATTTTCAGATGTTTCACTTTTTGTAGGGAGAAAAATTCTCCCTTGTGTGGGAGAGAGGTGCTGCTTGAGCAACTCATTTAAACTACTGCATTTTTTTTGTCAAGAATCTTTTCTGTTGAAAACTTCAGGCAGCCATGCCCATGTTTTAGGGTGTTTTACTTAAGTACATGCTGCCAAGATACACTCATTCCCACAGAAGACTCTGCTCTGCTTCCTACAGCTCCTGACCTCCTTGGTTCAAACCTAGTCTGGATATTGCTGTAGTCATTGCAACTCAGTGTAAGTGTGGCCAAAAGTACGATAGGAACAGAATGGCAATTCCAGCTTTTCATTTCCTTCCTATTTCCTGAATTTCTACCACTTCATATTGATTTTGCAGCTCTTTATGAGAGTTTGACAGGAAAAAAATGTCAATAGAATCCTTCAGTGTATTTGATTCTTATTTTCCTTATCCCCAGATGCTGGATGCAAACAAACAATGGGAAATAAAGGAAGCAATAGAGTGGGTCACTAAACCATCTGAGTTTAAACCCTTGTGGATTAAGGAGCCAACTTTTCCAGATGAGGATATGCCTTTCCAGACAGGACATGCAGCCATTTCAAAGGCTGGAGAGTTAATTTTTTTTATTTCAATAATAATACAGTGACTCCAGTCAGCACTGTAGGGTACTGTTGATACTTCACATATTCAGAGTTCATGTTGAACTAGTTATTCAGAGTACCATTAAATGTATTTGTTACAGGACCTTGACACGCATTCTACACATGTATTCCCTTAAGTTTAAAGAAATAGTTTGTTTCTAAAAAAAAAAATGTTAAAGGACTGTAATGCCTGCATGAGGAAGGCAGCCAACATTTAGTATGAAATGACCTTTTTTTTTTTTTTTTAAAATGTGTGGTTTCCAGTGGAATTGGAAGTTTCATTCAGAATTTGTGCTCCCAACACGCTATACTTAGCAGCACTGTTAAAACCCCAGATGTACAGTATGTGCATTTCTTTACTGATCCACACACTCTGCTATACAATCCTTTACACGGCTTGTGGAGCAGAGAAAGCTGAAAAAAAATCAGTAAAAAAATTTATAACATGTTACATTTTCTATAAAATGAGTAGAACACAATATGCTGAATCATCTGTTATTTCATCCTTTACGCTACTGAGTAACTCCATTGGGAATTAAAAACCAGAAGCAAGTCTTGAATGTTTGTTATGTCCTTGCAGGCCCTAGCACTGCTAGAAATTGGTGTGGCAACCAGAGGACATGTGAGTATATGTATAAGTGCTTTGGGCTTTTTCCTAATTACTACTTGTTTAATGCAACTACTACATAACCTTTGGAGCTGGTGCCAAAACTCCTCTGCATTTCTCACTAAAGTTAAATGCTACAGCTGAAAATTACTTGGTATCTATTTCAGCTGTTCCCTACCAAGGTTGCCTCCCTTACCTCTCTGGTTCATTCTTCCCACATGTGATTTCTGTGAACAACCTGGAAATACCTGATTTTTTTTTATTATTATTATTATGAGAGTAACTGCTAAAATTTCATATTCTCACATCAGCGAGAAGTATGAAAGAATGCATCCATGGTTGTGATTGCCCATCTGAAAGGTAGAAAAGCAAGGTACCAAGAGTAAGTCCATGCTGCTCTTTGGAGCACACTGCAGCTCCATGAGACAGCTTGCATAACATCTGTGCAGAACAGAGTAGGCCGGACAATGTGGTCTGCAGTGAGCTGCAGGGCTGCTGAAGCTGATATCCCCTGTAGCCCAAAGATAGTTATGACAGCTCCTATTTGCTCTGTGGGTTTGGTGCTTAAGCAAGTCTTTTGCTTGGCACAGCAGCACATGGCGTAGCCATGACCTTGCAGTGGCTATATGAAGGTGTGGTTTTTAGAGTGGAGAGGTTCCTGGCTCCTCTTCTTGTATCAACTCTATTTCTGCTGCACTAACTCAACTGTAAAGATCAAAATCCAGAAAATCATGCTGTTAGCAAGTTGTAGTTCATCCTCTTGGTGGCACCAGGGGCACTGTCAGGGGTGCAGGGAGGGCTGGGGAGCCAGGAGCTGACAGCAGGGCTGGCAGGGCAGGTCTGGGGCCGTCAGCTGAGAAGGTTGCCAGACCAGGTCATGGTGAGGAGACAGCTCTGAGGGCAGGGTCTGGCCTGGTGACAGGGACCAGGGTCAGATGCAGCCCAGTGACTGCCAGCCTGTCCACGGTGATGAAGTTGGACCTAGATTGATCTGCGCCATCAGCCTGTGGTTCAGGGTCTGGATCAGTAAGGTCCATGGCTTGGCACAGCTGCAATGCGACAGGAGACAGTCACACCTGGGGGTAGCTCAGGCAGGGACTGGGGGCCATGGCCTGAGCCAATGTTGTGGTTTAACCCCAGCCAGCAACTAAGCACCACGCAGCCGCTCACTCACTTCCCCCCCATCCAGTGAGATGGGGGAGAAAATCAGGAAAAGAAGTAAAACTCCTGGGTTGAGATAAGAACGGTTTAATAGAACAGAAAAGAAGAAACTAATAATGATAATGATAACACTAATAAAATTACAACAGTAGTAATAAAAGGATTGGAATGTACAAATGATGCGCAGTGCAATTGCTCACCACCCGCCGACTGACACCCAGCCAGTCCCCGAGCGGCGAAAAAACCTGCCCCCCACTCCCCAGTTCCTAAACTAGATGGGACTTCACATGGTATGGAATACACCGCTGGCCAGCCTGGGTCAGGTGCCCTGGCTGGGCATGAGAAGCTGAAAAATCCTTGACTATAGTCTAAACACTACTGAGCAACAACTGAAAACATCAGTGTTATCAACATTCTTCACATACTGAACTCAAAACATAGCACTGTACCAGCTACTAGGAAGACAGCTAACTCTATCCCAGCTGAAACCAGGACAGCCAAGATGGGTCCCGAGGGCAGGCGTGGTGGGGGAAGGCCTCCGATGAGGCTGGACAGGGCCAGCAAGGCCACTCCTGCCCACAGTGCCCTGATGGCAACTCCCTCCGAGAGGGATGTGTCCTCCCACCGACAGAGATTTGGGCTCAGATGGGACTTGCTGAAAAGTGATTTAATTGCTGTGGGGTGTAGGGGGCATTTTAGGGGACACAGAGCCATGGCAGGGACAGGGAAATGGGAAAGGGACATGGCAGGGGGGGATTAGAGCCAGGTGGGGGGCTCAGGCAGACCCTGAATAGCCCCAGAGGCTTGGCAAGCTTACGGGGCAGGGGGCGAAGGGGGGATTCTCAGGTGGCCCCTGAAGCCCCCCTGTGAGGGGTTCACTCAGAAGCTTGGGTTTAGGCAGGGACTGGTGCTGTGGGAGGGTCAGAGCCCAGAGCCAGGCCAGGTTTGTAGGGTAAGGCCTTGTGCAGCCCTAGCTCTGTGGTGCTAGGTGAGGGCTTGAGACAGCCAGAGATAACGGGCAGGGTGCCACAGGGGCCAGCTGCAACCAGGGGACCGGGAGCTGTGGGAGATCCCCATGGGGGCAGCAGGACGGAGACCTCCTAGCCAGGCCCATCCCACCTCCAGTCAGGAGCAGGGTTGGCGGGGCACAGGGGGGTAGCCCCAGCCCCAAGCACTGGGCACCTCCCTGGGGACAAGGACAGGGATGGGCTCAGGCCAGGCCAGGCCAGAAGTATGTCAGTGGGGTTCAGGATCAGGCCTAGTGAGTGCAACCAAGGTCAGACACAGCCCAGGGTGTGCCTGGGCAGGGCCATGGCAGAGCAGGACTGTGGTCATGAGGCCAGGTTGGGGGTTGGTCCCTGGCCAGACACATCCACAGCTGTACCACAGCTGGAAGCAGGTACACCTGCAATGCAGCCCAGGCAGAAACTAAGGCCCATGGGCAGAGGGTGTGGGCCCCAGGTGAGACTGGTCAGGGTGAGGCGTGTCAGTGTACTCAGTGCCCTGTCTGGCCTTAGGAAGAATTTGACTGGTATACATGCAGCTATTTTATAAGGTTGAAACCTTTCCTTTCCCCCAAGGAAACTCATTGCTAGCATTAGTAGTAAGTCACTGCCATCAGCTATATTTAAATGCTTCTCACATGAAATATTTTTAATGTGTCCAAAGACCAGAACTAATTCTCAGATATGTCATAAATTGCGAGGTGTCAATAGAGAGGCTGGTACCTTTTACAATACCAATCTTCAACTTAAAGGAAATTGGTTTTTATTGCACCCATCTCTTTGCCAAGTCTTGACACCAAATCTACGGAGCCAAACAACGTGAATTAACAAATTCTCGGTTGTCTGCAGCAACTGGAGACAACAGTGACTGTATTAGCATAGTTTCTCTGCTGCCAGTTTCTCGTGCCAAGCCCTGCTATCAACATATTTCACTGTGCTTCTCACTCTCAGCTGTTGTCTACCAGTAGACAGGACCCTTAATTTGGGAAGGGGAGTATTTTGTAATGAACATGTATTAGGATGGGTTTGAATTACCCATTACTTGCTTTACAAAGTAAAGGCAAGTCATGAATACTGGCTTTATTTGGTGGTTTGTGTAACCTTTTTCTTCTTTTCACCGTAACATCTGAGAACCACATAAGCATTTAATGTATTTATCCACAGAATTCCCCTGTCAATAAGGGGAGTACTATTATCCTGTCCTGGTTTCAACTGGGATAGAGTTAACTGTCTTCCTGGTAGCTGGTACAGTGCTATGTTTTGAGTTCAGTATGCAAAGAATGTTGATAACACTGATGTTTTCAGTTGTTGCTCAGTAGTGTTTAGACTAAAGTCAAGGCTTTTTCAGCTTCTCATGCCCAGCCAGCGAGAAAGCTGGAGGGGCACAAGAAGTTGGCACAGGACACAGCCAGGGCAGCTGACCCAAAGTGGCCAACGGGGTATTCCATACCATGGGACGTCACATCTAGTATAAGAACTGGGAAGTGGGGGCGGGGAATCGCTGCTCAGGGACTAGCTGGGTGTCGGTCGGCAGGTGGTGAGCAATTGCACTGCGCATCATTTGTACATTCCAATCCTTTATTACTACTGTTGTCATTTTATTAGTGTTAGCATTATTAGTTTCTTCTTTTCTGTTCTATTAAACCGTTCTTATCTCAACCCACGAGTTTTACTTCTTTTTCCCGATTTTCTCCCCCATCCCACATCCCACTGTGCTTAGTTGCTGGCTGGGGTTAATCCACGACATATCCGTACTACAAATATGGGAAATTAATCTGAGGCCTGAACTGACTGAACAGCTCAGCCAAGCTCCAGACAGGAAATCTGTAGCACAGCTAAAAATTGAACCCTGACTCTTATCCAAACATATCTTGTCTACAAGGCCATCTCTCATTTGGCTGGCCTGGTCTCCAGAAGAAGGAATGATTTCCTGCAGCAGAATCACTGCTATATTCACTTTAGCTGTCTCAAAATGGGAATAGCTGCTCATTCACATAGGCAACCATATGCCAAAGCTATGCAGTCCTGAGCATGCTGGAGTGGGGCTAAGACAGTCCAGACCCCAGTGTACTGCAAGTCCTTGCCTGGGGACACAGCTGGGTGACCAGATGGGGGTGAGTTGGCTCCTAAAGGAGCCTAAATCCTAAAAAGATTTTGAGGCAGTCTGTGAGGCAATTATCTGGCAGAGCTGCCCAATCAGTTTGTGAGAGCATTACATAATGGTTTCACTACAAACTCAGCCACCTTTGCGTAGGTTAAGCCCCTGTCCTTATCCTGGAATGGAAGAGCCATTTTCACTTGGCATTTTTGCTTCACTTTCACTTATGCAGTTCAACATCCAGTTAAGGGGCAGGAATTTCCAAACTAATTCCAGTACAACTATGCCCTTTGGCAGACAGTAATTTTTTTTTCAGTATACCTCGGTTCATTGTGTCAGGTGTAGTGGTCTTAACATTACAAGCATAAGCTGATTATTTTTAATATTGGCAACATCCTTGAATTTCACTTCATCCAAATTCTCATGTGATCTCTCATTTAAATGGAGTAATTAAAATAATTTGGTTTTATTGAGACACACAGCAGGGACACTGTACAAATGTTTTTATATGAGTTGCCAGCAGCTCTTGCAATACGTTAATTTGGGAGACTTCAGGTCTTAACTTTTTATTTTTTCCCTTACACTGCCACAGCAGAGTGATATTTAAACAGCTTCTACAAGCTAACGCCTTGAGTTATCTCCAAATTGACAGCTGCAGGCTGGGAAGTGTGAATGAAAACTTGTCTGTGCTGCTGATGGCCAAAAAATTCTGGAGTAAGGCTCTGCAAAATGCAGCAACAATGAGAAAATCTTTCTCTCCCCACCCTCCAAGCTAGTCTGATTATTTTCTTCGGCTCTCATGCTTGTGATTTCTGAGCGTAAGCTTGCATGCACTGCTGTAATTTTCTTTGTTTCATGTCATGCATGCTGTAGGTCTGCACCAAAGGGCTTTCGATGTCTTGATATTGGGCACTGCCTTTCTCTAGTATGGACTTGGGGGTCTCTCTGAATTAGTCCAGCACTTGATAATATTTAATTATATCCTAGTATCTGAAAGCCTTGAAAGCAGGTTAGTTATACAAAATACTCCAGTAGCAATTGACTACGGTGATAGTTCTTTTTTTTTTTTTTTTTTTTTTTCTTAAAAAAGATGTTGCCACACACTGGTTACAGCATGCATTTGTCTTGTTACCCTACAAGCCCACCTACCTGTGGGCTACAAAGGGAAGTTAGAAGTGTGGATTAAACTTCAAGCAGATGAAAGTGAACAGTTTGTGGTATTGATAAAAGTACTTGAAACCTGGGCTGTATTCCACATTCAGACACTTCACAGATGCCAGTCACTATGGTGGCAAACTCACGAAGTCAGACTAATTAACAGACTATTGATTTTGATGGCTGATCAGGTAGGTGTTTGCCTCAAAATTCAGAAACAGTTCCTTCTTTTCTGACACCTCATCTAACATGACCAGATAGATAACTAATATTCTTTCTGGTATTGTAGTAAGGCCAATTTTGCAATGTATCACAACATGTCAGAAATAATGTGGGTTACAAAAGCTTGACTAAGAAAGTAGAACATAGAGGGAGTTGGTATTTGAGCAAAGTGGTAAGAAATTTCTTTGCTATCTCCAAGTTGATTAAATTGCCCTTGGAAAGTGGGGAAATTATAAAAGGATGCATTTGGAGGGGGAATGACAGAAGAGAGGAAACTCTTCAAGGCCAAATTGTGAGGCAGAATGAGTGTAGCAGTCAGCAGGGCAAATGGCAAGGACTCAGAAATGCTATGGATATGCAGAGCTGCTAAGGACTGACTTCCAATGCCACCTGTACAGCTCTTTAAGTCATCAGCTGGGGAGTGCAAGGGACAGGGAGCTGCTGGGACAGCTTATTCATCAGGAAGTAAGTCCAAGAACACCCCCTTCACTCAGTAGGCCTATGGGCTCCTTTCATAGCTTCCCAAAAGGATCTAACAATGTCCTGTGTTTTGTCTAAAATACTGCTCTGAATACAGCCTGCAGTCATACTAGTCATCTTTGCAGCAGTGGACAGTGTCCATATTCTGCAAATCAAAATTCCTTGAGTAACTCCTGTTTAAGTCTATATATTCAAATTCTTTGAATATTCATATTTTTTGCTTGAAATCATAAGAGTCTCATATCTATTAATATAAAATATGTGTATTTTCACTTTTATTCACATTAAAGTCTGCTGTGTAAAGTCTGCTTTTTACAGCCTTCTGATCTTTTGAGCAGCATAAAGCTTCTTGGACTTCAAGGTACAAGCTTTATTTCAACAACTGCCATTGATAGTAAATTGTGTTGATAAAGGGGAACAGTGAAGTAGTAGTTAACTCCTATACTGAAAAGCAGTAGCTCTTCCACAGCTATAGATACTGGTCTGTTTAAGCACACTGTCCATACACCTACGTGAGAATAGACCATTTGTCATGTTTCATAAAGGTAATACTTTAAAGGGTTTTTAAAATTTTCCTTCTGATGAAACTAACTCCTCTTTAATTTATGAAGGGAAGTAAATGATTCCCATTCTAAATTCTTCTCTTGGCTGGGTATTCCTGTCCTGGTTACCTTCACCAAGACTGCTAATTCCCACTAGTCAAGCCCTGAGGCCATCATTTTGTTTCACATCCTCCCTGGCTACACTTGCTAAAATGCCCTGCAGATTCCACATCTGACATGTCACAAAGTGGTTTCCAGCAAAAGGAACTTAACTTGCTAAGTGTAAGCAGAACTGTCAAGTGAATTTGCAAACTAAACTGTTTTTTCTTGTACTTCAGAGGACTGTAAATACACTCAAGAACCTTTAACTTATAAAAGAATGTGTATGGTAAAAAGCTGCTGACAACCTACAGCTGGGAGGCATCATTAAGTGGATGACACCTGCAATATCCAAACTAGGCAACTTTAAAATATAAGACTTGCACAGCTGAGATGAATTTATTAGAAAGAGCATGTGCCATGGCTTTCAGGTCTTGTGACAAGAATACTGCTACTATCTCCGAGTTCAGTAATTTGAAAGAAGGTAAGACCCAAGTACGTTTAACTACAGGCTGGCTACTGAGCGTCCATTTAATGCAGCCACAGAACAAGATAGGTTTGATGCTTCCGTGTATCAAGTTTCTCTTATCTCAGCTGAAATAGCATGTAGTTTAATGATCTCTGTTCAAGAAAGATGAACTACAGTAGATACTGAGGCGAACATTTCTTATAAGCAGTAGCCTATTTACATATTATGTACTTAAAAAAGGTAATGACAACCTTTTTCTGCAATCTTGTTGTGTTGGGCTAAATGCCAGGAAAAGAGAACAACTTATTTTTTGAGCGTGGCGCTACAAAAAATTTAGTCTGAAGATCAGCAATTGGTATAATGAAGATCAGTATAATGAGATTTGCAAATAATTTTGATGCAAAATATGCTTTTGGAAGCTGTGATCAGTTTTGTTTAAGAAAGATGCAACAGTCCTCTTATGCACGCCTCTGAATAAATGGAATCAAAGCACACTGTTTATTAAATTCTTAGTATTATCTCAAATTGTACAATTTTACAATTATGTTTACCAGTTTACTGACTTTTACTATGCATTTCTCCATGTGTTCAAGCATGTATTGAATATGTTGAGTATTAACCGTACATCTATTCACAATTCAATTCCTGAAGAGGAATTTTATAAGGACTGAAGTTATTGCAGAATTTGCAAGGATAAGGAGAGATGAAAGCTGAAGTCTGCTAAGATTTAATTAAGCTCCAATCCCACAAATACTACTATCTCTAACTTTTACTATTCCAGGCTGCAAAATTAATCCATGTGCTTGTGGAATCTAGTTTTAAATGATGACAGACAGATTATTACTACTACTATCTGGTAACCTCTGTTTAACTGCAGCTCTATTCGATTTATATCAAATTAATCATTCATGTAGGGTTGGGGAATAAAAAAAAAAAGCTGATACAGAGATGTTATGCAGATACTGTGTTTCAGACAAGGCTCCATTAAGATCTTTTGTCTTCCTGCTGGTTCATTTATGAAGACCATGGGAAGTTTGAGTTTGTTTTTCCTTCCATCTCACCCTCTGAGATGCTAAACTAAAACAGTTTACCTTTGCTTTCCCACTTTTATTTACTAACTACAAACAAACATACTAAAATTAAATATGCATCATCCCTTCTAGAAGATTTTTTTTAAAAAGCTTTATTAAACATATACTCTTTAGAACACATTTAAAGACTTCTACAACCTTGAAGGAATCCTCTATCATACATAAAAGTCCTTATTTTCAGTACTGCATAAAGCAAGGAAGCAAGTGCTACTCACACATAGTAACTGAATGGTAACAGAAGCAGCCACCGGTAACTGAAACAATCTGTAGAAAACTGTCATCTCACTAAAAACTGGGTTAGTATCTGCATAGCACAGCAGGAAAAAACAATCATCTGTTCTGTATGACTACAGTTTAGTACTGAAGGCAGTACTGGTCTACTAGTATCTGTTTCTTTTTCAATAATTAAGTATATATCTTTTGAAGCATATAAAAACCCCATAACTTTAAGTACAGAGAAAGCTAAGTAGCTTAGGTGCATTTCCACATTAATAGAAGCTGCTTTATAGCATTAAACAGCCATCTCCATTTTAATAGGTGGATGAGGATTATAATCTTCAATCTGAAAGTCTTCTGCTTTGAAGTCACTGATGTCTTCAACTTTACGTAGAATTCTGAGTTTGGGGAAAGGTCTTGGCTCCCTCTGAAGCTGAAAAAAAAAGCAAGTTTATTCTATAAAGCTGATACTTGAAGGCAGAGATTTTGCGTTATAAATTAGATCTCATTAATCTCAATTCAGATTACTCTATGTAGATTTTCCCTCCTCCCCAAGAAGACTTATACTCAAAAGAAAATTATAATACAACTAAGTGGAATCTACTTTAGTATTTTGATAGGGAGCAGTAGCATAATTTTAAAGTGGATTCCCTGATCATCCAATGCACTGCAAGCATTTTCAGTTTGCAGTGCAATTCCAGTGGTTACAGATTAGATTCCTTCCAGGGGAAACTAAATTGGAAATTCTGACCCAGATGTGCGTAAATGTGTTGCAGCTTCTCACAGGAACATTCCAGTCCGAACCAATAACTAGTTCTCTGGATGGTTCTGAACCATACTAATGGCGAGGACATTCAGTCCGATTATTCTAATCAAATAAAATTCTGATTTGCTCCTACTGCAACAAATTACATCCTGAAGAAAATATAGCCTTATTCAACCAAATAGTAATACTGATTAACTCTGTGAATTGGTAAGTTATCCTTTTCTGATATACTACAAAGAAGTTTTATTTTGTGTTTATCTGTATTAGGTGGAATGGTTTTCTAAGGTTTTGGAATGAAGAAGTCAAAAGTAGGGGTACGGATTCTGGATCTCTAACTTGCTTCTAGAATAGTACACTGATGTACATTTCAATCATGTTTGTACTGTATTTCTGTGCGACCTGAGTTGAACAGAGGTTAAGGTACTACAATTATTAGGGTAGAAACGAGAAGAAAAGCCACAAAAATTAATATTTGCAAAAGGATATTCATAATAGCAAGATACTTTTGTACTGGATAAGCATTGCAGAAGATAAAAAGATACAAAAATACAGAATAAGTACTTACTTGAACTTTTAGAGGTTCCACATGATTCAGATATATGTGAGCATCTCCTAACGTGTGTATGAACTCTCCAGGCTGAAGAGAAAGAGGAATACACATGGTTTTCAAAAAGTCATGTTTCAAGAAAGCAAAACATTACAATGCTTACTGTATTGATTCTCAGCATCTTACATCTAGTGTGGAATTGCAGCTTCTATACTAGGCTGGATTATCAAGACATCCTTGCAGGCTTTGAAGGACACTATCTTCCCACACTAATGCATAATTAATGAAAAATATAATGAAATTTCCACTAGCTTACCAAAAAAATTTATCTTTGAAATCCTGTTAGGATAATAGCTTTGGTAAATGAATGGAGCACTACTGATCTGCTTGCCAAGGTGGCAACAGATGGAGCAGTGACATCCAGCTTTTCCACTCCACTTGTAATAAGTAGGACTTGCCAAAGCTGGTTTCAGACTGGTTGCCTTAGCCACCACGAAACAAAGTAGTTTGTGGCAGTGGAGATGTCAGTCACAGGGTAAACCCCAAAGCACTTATCAAGCATCCAGATGGGTTTTGCAAGCTTCCAAGTTCTGTGACTCTGTAGCCCCTGAGCAATCTAATTTAATTTATGTAGGTTTTATCAGCTATTTTACTGGCCTCTGACCAATGTAGATCAGCCCTCAGATGTGTTATGCTAAAAACCAGCAAAGCTGTGAGAGGAAGTGACTAAGAGGCAACAGCTGCTTTACAGACATAATGTTAAACTTCACTTTTTCTAGCACCTTGGCCTAATTTCTTAAGTATGTCTGCAATTGCTGTGAAGTCCAATTCTTCCCTATTTTAAGTTCCCCTTCAAGTTGCTGGTAGCAGAAGGATCAGGCCCAAATGGCCTAGCTAGTCTAATTTTTTACAATCTCTAAAGAAAAGGGGGTTTGACTTGTACATGACTGTGGTGCATTTAAATTACTCTGTGAAATGACAAAATACAGCTCTGGAGTCAGGGCAGTAGCTATTTGAGCACATACTACCACTCTAATCATCTACAGTAGGAAATGAAAAAAATACCCAGCTGAAATTAGAGCTGGAAGTTAGGTGGGCAGAATATCCAAACTGGAACCTTGACAGCCACCACTGAGCTACTGTTCGCTTCCAATAAAAAACACATGCTACAAAATTTAATCACTTGTGTGTTATTATCCCATAAGGACAAGTGCTCAGTTCAGATTTCTAAGAAGTAGACTAGTGGAACAGGTCAGTTTTGACATGTTCAGTTAAAAAGACCTGGAGGATCTTCTGTCCGTTTGACCCAAATTTAAGAATTCTTACATTGCTGAACCTAACTGCTCATACAGACCAGAGACAATTCACATTAAATTCACGGGGCCCCTTCCTACACGTATTTCAGTAAGATTTTGAACAGTAGGTTAATTCCAGTTTTTCTTGGACATGACATGAAGAGTCTTATCTTTCAGTCCCTCACTTCTCAGACAAGATAAAGTAAAATGATTAAATAGCCTACCTTTAGCCCTGTGACATGGGCAATCATGTAAGTGAGCAGTGAATAGCTGGCAATATTGAAAGGCACTCCTAGTCCCATATCTCCAGACCTCTGATAGAGTTGGCAAGACAATTCACCGTTTAGAACATAGAACTGGCAAAGGGCATGGCATGGAGGCAGAGCCATCAGAGAAATATCTAGGAATTGCAGTACAGGAAGGAGGGAGGGGAAAAAAAAAATCGTAGCAGCATTAGTGTGTTATAAATGTAGAAAATGCAAAACCTGAACAAGCATTTAATGAGATACAGTAGACAACAAAAATCCAACTGCACTATCATTCCATTGCTTTTTCTCTTGTCTAAAAGCACCTGCTGCCTAGGCAATTAAGTCTGGGTCATGACAAGCTGTCCCTTGGGCTGTATGACCAGAAAAGTCATAAACAGATATTCCACATAACAGATTTATGCCATAATGCTGCACAGCAGTTTAGTTTTACTCACCTCGGTGAGACAGTTGATTTCCCTAAAGGAAGACATTAAGGGTAAAATTAAGCATGTACCCTGAAGCGACTTCCAACTGCTTCATATTACTCTCTTCCCATTGCAACGTGCCCTTACTGCTTGTTGAAATATAAAAGTAATGATAAATAAAAAAATAGTAATCACAAAACAAAAGATCTTTTGAGTGTTTATCTACACTTAAAAGTGCAGATAAGCTTGGTAAGGAAAACTAACCAGGTATCTCCTGATACCTTAGGAAGTTTAACCTTAAAAGTAACAGCAACAGCATGTGGCATCCCCTTTCAGAGACACGAGTGGAAAATGCTGGGTCATTTCTTTTATACGCAGATCTACTGCTGCTGAAGTTAAACATTCTCTGGCACTAGGTCTTATTTAGAAGTACCCCTACAGAATGAATGGGTATCTAGACAACCCATGTTCAAGGAGATCATTACAACACAAATAATATTTTTGTCCTCTAGTTTAATGGTTTTTGTTAAGTTTACTATTTATTATATAGCAAAAAACCAGACACACTGCTTTGGTATACTCTTTTTTGGTTTTGTTTTTTTAACCTTTTTAAAATAAGAATTGCTGTCTTTGAACAGAGACTGTATGTCAAAGACACTGGTACGTAGCCAGGTATATCCCTCACTTCAACCTGGAGAGAAAAACTTTGAAGTAATGGTTCAAAATATTTGAGGTCTGAACGTGAGAATTAAGAAGAAAGAGAATCAAGCTTATAACCCCTGCCCATTTTTACTGCATTCCTCGTAGTTTTGTAAAGAATAAGCAAGGACACCAAATGGAACTGACTGTTGACACAGGATTAGAACATAGTTTAGCATACAACAAGATAAGGTGCAATTGCATTCACTTAAAGTCTGCTGTTCAGTACCTTTGGGATTCCAAGCACACATAATGATTCTTCTGTCATCTGGATTGGTTTTGATCATTTCAATCACTTTTTGCAACTGATCAACTCCTTGGTTGGAGTAATCTGAAGAAAGATACCAAACAAGATGTAAGCCAGGTAGATTCAAGTCATGGTATTTTTCTAAAGCCCAGCCCACACCCCACTGAAAAGTGATAACCAAATGACAACCTCTGAATATTTTATTTTAACTTTGAAAGTGATAAAATTTATCAGTTGGCACCCTCCAAATGTAGGCTATTCTTGATCTTCCTTAGGGTGCTCTAAGGCTTGTGAAATTCTCAGGATGGTATTTTGTGTGCTTTGAGTACCTTTAGCACCCACTGAAATAGGACCATTCCTATTTAGAACACTTTATTCCAAGCCTCAACAACTAGACATTTTTTAAGACCAAATAAGGAGTCTGCATAAACAGTACCTACCTCCCAGGAAAGAAAAGCTGCAATACAAAAAAATCAATTGGACAAAGCACGTTACTTTATCATTCATGATGTCTTGTTACCTACATAGGACAAAAGCTGTGCTGGAATGGGTAAGGTATTAGCAACTAGTCATTCATTCATGGTATTTAAAGTAATTTGCTCATTGCATTTCTGGATTAAGATGCCTTTCTAGATGTTAAACTTGCATGCTACAGTGCTCCTTCTTAAAAAAAATAAAAATAAAAATTATGCCCAGACCAGTAACATGGGGTGCCAGCATTCTTTGCATGCTCAAAAGGAGAAAGTTTTTGACAGATGAATGAACGCATCCATCTAGCACTCACAAGGTCATGTAGGAAGACTAAATTTCCACAGCATTCAGTGCCAGAAGGGAACTTTAATCATGTATAGCATAAGATACTACATTTCACTCAATGACGCTCAGAGGCTGATTTTTAGGCTCAATATCAGTTATATAAGAAATTCAATGGAATTAACTGAACATTAGAATGGATTCCAGAATAAAAGAGTCATTAATTGTTACTCATTGTCCTGACTCGTGCAAGTAAATCGGCATGGCTGGTAACTAACTTTTTCTAGTAACTCCTATTGCAAAGCAACACCAAATTATGGTTACAGGGAGACCCAAGCTGGCAAACAAGGTAGTAATACATAATTAGCATCTCAGGGAATTCTTCTGCAAGCAATACTGTGCCAGAAGCCTTGTCAAATGGTTATGTTAGTTTCTGAATCTAATTACCTATCCATTAGTAATGCAACTTAAGGAAATCTATTAGTAATGAAACCTATGGGAATTTATCTGGGGTTTTTTTTCCCAAACTGTTATGCCTCAGACCTTTTAAGTTCAGGAATGCTGAAATATTTTAGTAAGTGTTTAGAAATGCGTCAGTTCACAATTCGCATTACTTGTGTTAGCATAAAACTGTATTCTGCCAGCAGTCAACATGCCAACACTAAGTCCAATATCTGTAAGTAATGTGAACTTTGAGACTGTACTGACAAAAAAACAAGAGGAAAAAATATAACTAACCATGTTGTTAATCTGAGTTAAAAGTCGCACCAACCAGATAAAGAAAATCTTTTTTGGACTCTTTTTTTAATGTCAGTCCTCTAAACGTTTTGTACATCCTCTCCTTCAGTGACTTAGAAAAGAGCTATCAAGACAGTTCAGAGTAAGTTTAATGAACCAGTTCCACGGAAAATAATACCACCAGGTACTGCATCACATCATAACTTGTTACAGCTGTTCTGTCCACAGCATCATCAGCTATGGATACATCTTACTGTGTTCCAGCTGCAGAATGGGAAAATCTTTCTCTTCCACAGTCCCCAATGAATGTAGTGCACTAACATCAGTTCTTGCCAGCACAACTGTATCACGGAAATCAGGACTCTGCATTGGTATTCAGAGATGGTGGCCTGTGTTCCACTGCTATCAAACGGAGCTAGCTCATGTTCTGGACTGCAACAGACACACGTCCTTCCATCTGCCAGTGACCATACTTGCTCTACATTAAAGTAAAACAATGTATGCCTTATGATTCATCTGTTCTACAAATATCAAACTACAATATATCAAGCTACATCTTTCAGGATAATTAGATTGAGTAAAAAAAAAAAAAAAAGAATTAACCCTCTCAAACACTGTTTATTCTGGCTATCAGTTCACACTGTGAACGGTCCCTTTAACAGTAGCCCATTCCACCCAGAGTTCTGGGAAGTGAGGTGTCACAGTCATCTCACTAAGCAATCAAGATTCTATTTGTATGTGATTACCTGTGTGCATATCTTTGTATTCTGCTCCAAAGTGCCTCCACTGGAAACCATAAACTGGTCCCAAATCCCCCTCCTCTCTGGTGCTGAAACCCTGCTTATCCAGGAACTCACGTGATCCATTAGCATCCCAAATCTTCACACCTTTTGCAGAGAGCTCTTTGGCATTCGTAGAACCCTACAAAACACAGACAGTAAGAAGTCTCTCTCCTAATCCCAACACAGAGGACATGATCTGAAACAGCTCTATTAAGCTTTGCTAGTCTAAAGTATTTCTCCACTTAAAAGGATGAACAGTCTGATTAGTGTACTGGATAAGGTTCTTGCACATGGACAGAATAAAACTTACAAGCAACATACTAGGATGAAGTCGGAAACGCCATGCTGCTGTTATTTAATTCAGGATTCCTCTAACTTTGTGAATGCACAAACGGTACAGCCTCAAAGTCAATTGTGGTATATCATTTCATACACACATTTGCACAGAATGAGATTTGACTTTACAGATGCATGAAAATAGACAAACAAAAAAATTATGGCCTAGGCATTGTTTTTGCCAAGCCACCTATAATGAGCTTAAGGTCTTAAAAATCCTTTTGTTAAAATGACAAAAATGACAACATGACCCAGACAAATTTCACTGAGTTCTGTAACATGTCCAAATCAGCACACGCAAAAACCCAACATAGAAAGTGTTCTGGTTTGGGGAGTGTCTAGTCTTTTATATTTGAAAAAAGATATTTTAAAAAAATGAAGTGTATTTGAGTCCTGCTATCTAGCAAATGGTTAGACAGACCTTCCCATACTTGCAGAACATCACAACGTATAAAGGAACACCTACATTGTAATGTATTATCTACAGTTGAATTTTAATACTCTAACTACAGCTATTAGCTCTATTAGAACTCAGGTTTTTGCTACTAAAAAGCCTAGGATTTACATCAGTCTTACTTCACCTGTGGTTCTGTACTGCTTGTTTCTGTTCAAATCAATACAAGCTACCTCAATATTAAAAAGCAGATTATTAAATTGCCTACTATCTACTTCATATTATTATTTCTTATTCAAACACTAACAAAAGATACTGTACTAGGTTTTATAACTGTGGGGTATAGTCAAATCAGCAAAAGCCCTCACTATTTCAGACTATTTCCCTTAAAAAGAAACAGAAGAAAAACTCTTCTGATTGGTAACAATGCAATAGTCTCCACTAAAATGCACAGAACGTCTTGAAGATAACGGCCTTCCGCATGTAGTCAAAATATTAGGTTGTTGCACTTCTTCTATTCTGTCGTACGAACTGGAGCATCTGCAGTTACCCCAAATTCCTTAATCCACTCCACACTAGTTTGTTGTCTTGATACCACTCTCAGGCACATCAGCCACAGAGACATCCAAATACCAAACCTTGATGAACCACAGCAGCTCCTCCAGCACTCCTTTCCAGAATACCCTCTTCGTTGTTAGCAGTGGAAACTGATCTGAAAAAGAGTTTCAGAGTGTCAAAGGTGACCAGCAATTTTTCAGGGTGAACCGACCTTGGTTTTTCTCCACATACAGGGTAATGCCACCATCTTACATTCAGAAGCTTGGAGATGAACTAAGGAGTTGGGAAAGGATGTGCAATTCTCATATTCAGATCAAGGAAGAGAAGAACCTGACTTATTTTCCTGGACAGTGAGGGAAGATGAATTATCTGGGGGGACCTGGATGAACTCTGCCATGAGGACACAGCGGTGCAGCATACCCAAGCGTGTGTAGGCATTTGCAAGGGAAAGTGGAGCCTTAAGATAAAATTGTTGACAGATCTATTTCACAACCATCCTTCCTACAAAGCTTGAACGGTAGGAAGGACCAGGACAAGGTATTTCAAGATCTAATCCGGTTTTTCACCAGTTAACAGCTATGGCGCCCGGCCAGGCCTGGCCCTTGGGCCGAGGGAGAGGAGGGGTCCGAGTTGCCTCAGGCCGGCGGGCAGGGAGAGGGCGAAGGAGCTGACGGGACGCACCTAAACGCCTCCACAGGACCCTGCAGCGGGTCCAAACCTCGGCCCTGAATGGGGGGAGGCCTCGCTCTCAGCGCGCGGGAGCGGGACAGCGCCGGGGGAGAAGATGGCGTCCCCCCCTCCCCGGCGCAGGGCGGCGACCGCGGGAGCCGCGGCGGGCAGGGTTGGGGGCCGGGGTGAGGGCGGCGGATCCCGGCGGTGCCAACCTCTCAGGCTGTACCGCGCCTGCATGCCGAAGACGGAGATGGTGCCGGTGCCGGTGCGGTCCTGCTTCCGGTGGCCGTGCTGCAGGATGTGCTGGACCTGCCGCAGGTACTGCGGCTCGTCGTTCTCCGGGCCGGCGGCCGCCGCCCTGCGCAGCTCCCCCTCGGCAGGCATGCTGGGCCAGAGGCGTCCCGGGCCTGTCCCTGCGGGCCGGGGTGAGCCCCGACTGCCCGGCTGCCCCCTCCCGCAGGTCGCCTCTCCTCCGAGCCCGCCAAAGCACGGCCTTTCCCGCCAAGCGGCGCCGAGGGGCGGGCAGAGCGGGGCGGCGCGCCGCCTCCTCCCGCCCTTCCTCTTCCCCTTCGCTTCCCGCCGGGCCGCGGGCCTCCCCGCGCCTGGGGCCCCTCAGTGCTGCCGCCTCCTGCCTGCCTGGCGGGGAGGGCAGCTGCGCCACCCCCCCAGCCCCATGCCGGGCTCAGCCCCGCGCCGCACAGGGGGCCTGAAGGGGGCTGCAAGAGCAGTATGACAATGGCAAGGCAGTAACTATCGTGTGACTGTCGGGGCGTCGAGGTGCAAGGTCGCTGAGGGGACCTGAAGAGGTCAGCAGCGATAAGAAAGCCCCACGGCTGCGGTGGGGGAGGTGGCCTGTGCCTGTTCCTTAGCCGCCCATGCAAAGATGCTGGTCTCGCACTGGAGGTCCTCCACAGCCACCCTCTCTGGCCCCGCACAGGGCTTGTACCATGATGGAGGGCTGTCCCGAGCACCTAACCCAAGTCTGTGCTCCAAACCGTGCTGATTTTACCTTGTTCTGCCCCAAGGGCAAAATAACAGCTCTCCAGGCTCTGGAAAGTGCTGTTGGCATTTGTCATCTTCCCTCTCTGCAGCCTCAGGTGTTTCTATTTCAGAGCTGAACACAGCTGAAGCCTTCGGCTGGGCCTGGAAGGCCACACGCGTCTGGTAAGGGATCCCTCCAGCCAGGACATCCCAAACCACCACAGGCCCGAGTTCAGCCTGCAGCCGGCCTTCCTTGTCTTTGGTGTGGTGCTCCTGCAGTGCCGTGCCCCACGCACGGGCTTGCCTTCTGTGTTGTGGCAGCGTTACACTGACCTGCGCTTTTACAGCAGAGATCATTTTATGCCACACGTTAGCTGCTTCCTGCTTCATATTTTGTTTACACATTTGCTTTCTTGCCAAGGGCAGTACTTGGCGCTTGCTTTTATTGAGTTTCATCTTGTTGATCTCAGCTTCTCTCTCCCATTTCTCAGTGTCATTTTGCATTGTGACCTGTGTCTTCCACACTGATTGCAACTGCTCCCAATGTGGTGTCCTCTGAATTTTTTCTAGGTGTACCTCTCTGTTAGTCAAAACAAACTGACTCTTCTATGAATATTTCTTTGTTAGTATATCTTAGAAGTCAAGCATTTTGTAAGATTCACTTATCTCTCAGATAAAGCCCAACTTTCTGACAACTGGTGTGATTACAGGAGTTATGACTGCTAATCTCTCATGATTAGGAGCCTGTAATAGAGGCATGTGTAAGGGAGGTTGAATGGAACGGAGGACTATGGACTAGAAAATGCTACTTCTCCTTAACAGCAGGCAGGAAAACATATCTTTCCCACTAATTAAAACAATGAAATGGTCTTTTTCTTGTATAAATGTATACTTACTTGCATGTATAGAAGTAAAGGAAAAGGTGTGGTGTAATTAAGGTACTGTTATTTTTCTGTATTCATATCTAATATAGATGGGTTTGTACACTTTGAAATGAATACAATTTATTTAGCAGAGATGCAGTTGGAAATGGTGAATGTAACTGTGCAAAAAATGTTAGAAATGCCAGGCACAGCAAATGAAACTAAATCACCTAGAGCTCTGCTTCTAACTGGGAGATACATCAGTTCTTAACCTTTATTATAATTTGAAAAAAACATTGAAAGCTAATGTGTATAATTTAGGAAAAAACAAACATCTTTTCTGATAAAGGCTTCCCTGTTAATTAATTAAAAAAATTAACTCCAGAAGCAAACTACAAGTAAGAAATGCCAAAGGCAGAAGACTTACTCATTACTGCATATTCAGAAAAGTCATTTACTGTACATGATAAACATCAAAAGCAACTGGAAGAAGAAATGGAACATTTTCATTGGAAAATAATATGCTACATGCATATGGAAATTTGGTTGATTCAGACATAGCTGAATGTGCAACATCTCTAGGGACCAATCTTGAAAAGGCTTAAGAATGTTCTTGAATTTAAGTGTGCAAATAGGAATTACTTGTATGCTTACAGCTGATTATTTCCTTAAATCTTTGCATAACCAGGGCCATAGCTGGTTATCAAAGATTACCTAATTTACAACATAAATAACATTTTATCTAAATAAATTAATATTAAAATGGATTTGAATTTGGTTTTGAGTCAAAAGATTTCTACAGTCTTTGGTTGCTAGCTCATATCTCACAGTATTTATTAAGCAAAATTTTATTTATATGCAACTATTCTAATCGTCAACATTTAACAACTATCTGTACATCACATTTAGGGGTATTTCACCTAGGGAGTATATACTGGATTTCAGGAAGTAAGATTTCATGCCTCTTCTTTCCTAGGAGAAAAAAGAATAAATTTATTAAACACTTTGGTTTTGGACTGAAAAAAAGATGTTAGAAAAGTAATTGTATGTGGAATGTATCAGTGCCCTGCTATAGAAACATACATGACTTAAAAACCACAGAGAAACAGATTTTTTTTCTCTTTTTCCCTTCTTACAGATCCTTCCCTTTCATCCCACTTTCGTGTACCCTAAATCTGTTGTGCAAAATGAATGGAAAATTGTATTGTGATTTGGAAATTAATGCCCCTTACTTTTCTCAGATATGAAATGGCTATACAAGATATGTTGCACAGGAAAATCAGACTAAGATTCAGGCTAAAAATCATAACCAGAATAAGGAAATTAATATTGTCATCATTAGGCCTGTGTGACCTGAAAGGGTATGTATCATCAATAACTGCATATAAATTACAGAGAATTTTGAAGAAAAGCTGTAGGGAAATTGTGCTTAGCATTTTATTTGATACATTTATAAATATTAAAAGAGTTTGTATTTTCAATATAATGTACACATAACTTCATCAATATTTACCCAAGCAAAATTCATGGTGAGGCGTCTTATATTCTGTCTAAATTCTGCAGCCCACCTCAGCCTCTCTGGTGGAAGTGATTTCTTTCATCTGTTCAAAAATGGTGAGTCTGACCTCCAAACAACCAGAATCAATATGAAATGCTGTAATTTTCTTTCTTCATCTACTTTATTAATACTGAATCCTTTTTATGTGCCTCCTGAGACTTCTGTGTGCTTCAGGTCATGCTTTATTTGCTGAGATGAGAATGCCAGGTGCCCATGACCTAAAGAGCAGCCAAGTCCAAATCTAGTGCCTCCTCAGAAGACTGGGGGGACACTGCAGTGATTTGCCTGTAGGTCTCGCGTGTCTTGTGGCTCTGGCCCCTGGGAGAGCCAGTTGTGACAGTTGGAGGCCACCAGAGCTGTGCATCCCAGAGCCCCCTGGGTTTCCCTGAGTGGCTGGCCAGCCCCACAGCAGCATGATGCCACCTGAAACCACCCCATCTTTCATGGAGATTCCCTGTGAGGTTAGAGAATATGAAGCATTGTTTAGTCCTGCCTCTCTGCCTGGTTCTTCCCTCCCCATCTGGAAATCTCTTAAGCATGGAGAGAGGCCTGTGTGAGCCCTTTCTACAAAAATGGTTAGAAGCCCATGAGAACGATCTCTCTGTGCATGTTCCTACAAGTCAAACGGCAGACTATATATAAACACTGTTAATCTGAGCAGAGTGCTGCTAATGGGAAAATGTTATGGTAAGAGAGCTCTTTCAAGACCTGGTGCTGACTCTAACTTTGCACTCCTTTATCATCAAAAATAATATGGAGCACACTCTTAAACTTCACCAAAAATAAAAACCATAATGAATAGTGGTAATTCCAGTTAATTCGTGATTAATGAACACGAAGACATGGTTTCCAGTGCCAAGGCTCTGGACTGTGGTTGTGAGGCAATCCTCTTCTGAAGGAATATTTATCATCACATTACCTCATCCCAGATGTTACTTAAAGATCAAGGGTTTCACAGTCAAATAAGTCAAATCTTTTAATATCATCATGTCTATGTTTTGCAGACTAGAATACTGAGCGTTTGGGTTTGTTTTCCGTAATGCCTGTGTTTGTCTAAATCAGGGTGTCATTTCTGAGGAGACGGTCTTGTATATACCAAGACTGAATCCTGTTCCAACTAAAGTTTATTGCAATGTAAGCACCTCTTTATGAAGAATTGCGTTCTCTGTGAAAGGAAAAAGAATGAACTTACCACTTAAAAATTCCGCTTATATAGTTGCAGTGCTTTTCCAGCTATGTATTCAATGAATTCAGCACTCTTTGGGTCTAAATTGGGAGGAACTTTAAAGGTGAAAGTAGGTGAAGTCAGAACATTCACATCTACTACAGTTTCATTTTTACCAGAGGGATCCCCAGGTACCACCTAGAAGAGAACAAATCAGTACTTTAGACACTACAAACTACTGTGTACGTTCAGTTTTGTTTATACCTACTGTGCCTACTGTCTTTAATAGGGGAAAATTAAATAGAGGAATATTTTAGACTGGTCTACTTTTTTTAAATTACTTTCTTCTGAAAAGATGGTGGGTGTCTGAATTTATACCAAAGCTTATGGTAGGTGGTGAGAAGAGCTGACATACCAGTGCAAGACCATATTAAAGAACTGCATGTTAATATTTATACCATGAACTACATCTATAAAGAGGTTCTGTTCTCCTAATGAAAACTTGTGAGTGAGTCATCCTGCTAATTTCAAGACAAAGTTTGTGTGATTGAAGTTACTAATTCCTATGTGTTTTTCTAAACCAGACTTAGTACTGTATCATTATTTTTCTAGAGCAGATAGCTCAGGCTCGGTTGGGAAATAGTGCTTAAATATTGCCTGGCCCCTTGTTCCTTATTTTGTGCTTTTTTGGTGGATTGCACAATCATTTCATATAAAGTTCTTGTAGTAATAGTAGTACGTTGGATATCTGAGTTGAAAGGGAGAATAGGATTTACCCCTTGCCCAGGAAAATGGTGAATTTACCTTGGATATATTCTTGTGTGTGAGATATAGTTAATCATGATGTAGTTATTGGAATATTGACAGATGCTGTTACAGATATGCAGCTTCCACTGCAATAATCTGCATAATATTTGCCTTCTTTGAGCTTTGGGATATATAGGTACAGACATAGACATATAGCTAAACATTCAGTGATCCAATAAGGATGTGTTACTGACTGGTACAGTGAAATTTATCCATGAAGGTAATCTGAGGCCAGTCAAAGCTGCTAGTGTCAATTTACTCTTATCAGACAGTGATTCAGGTTAGCCTGTCAGCCATCTATCAGACTAAAAGGATTTAGAGCAAAACAGTTTCTACTCTCTGGAGTTTCAGCTCTTCGAGAGATTATCAAGCATACATAAATTCAAGATGAGTAGGAACTTTGTATTATAATAACCAAACATTACATGTGTACAAACATCCACAATCCCCAAGAGCGTTAAGTAGGATCAAAGCATACGTCAAAGACAGCACTGTGCAATAGCTCCCTTCGGAAGACAACCCTTACCTTAACTATATTGAAAATGTTTTCTGGTCCAGTGGTCATGTTGGATAACTCAGACACCCACCCAAATCTTTCTTTCATTTTGTTTAGCAAGTAGGAAGTGTCTTCTGTATGACGCTGAACCACCTGGAGAATCTGCTCATACTGCTCCCCCGAGAGATTAACCAGCTTAAAGGCTTCATCAAACTTTATGTGCAGTTCGGGAACATTTGGGCAATCTGTTAGAAAAGACAACCAGCATAAAGCTTATAGGAAAGTAATATCTCTTGTACTTTGTCTTTCTATGTGAAGTATAGAAAACTGTAAGTTGGTGTTTAAATAATGCTAAAAACAAAAGAGTAATTCTTGCTGACCTATTTCGGTAGATTTAGTTCAGGCTCCTAATGACTAAATAGATTAATTATCCCATTTGCTGTATTACAATGACTTACCAAGTACTTTTAGGTTTATGTCATATTTCATGGCAATAGATTTGGTTATGCTACATAAGAACTGGTAGATTTTACATATAGCAACTTCATAATCTCCTCGTGATAATATTTTTTTTTTTAATGGTTCATATTCCATTGTCATCCCAAGTATATAGACCACAAGGCAGGGACTGGGGTAGCAAAGTCCCTCCCACTGTAAGAGAAGATCAGGTTCAAGACCACCCAAGGAACCTGAATATATGTAAGTCTATGGGACCTCACGAGATGCATCCCAGAGTCCTGAGGGAACTGGCTGATGTAGTTGCTAAGCTACTCTCCATGATATTTGAGAAGTCATGGCTGTCAGGTGAAGTCCCTGGTGACTGGAAAAAGGGAAACATTGCACCCATTTTTAAAAAGGGTAAAAGGAGGACCCTGGGAACTACGAATCTGTCAGCCTCACCTCTGTGCCTGGGAAGATCATGGAACAGATCCTCCTAGAAGCTATGCTAAGGCACATGGAGGACAGGGAGGTGATTCAAGACAGCCAGCATGGCTTCACCAAGGGCAAGCCCTGCCTGACCAAAATAGTGGCCTTCTATGATGGAGTGACTACATCAGTGGACAGGGGAAGAGCTATGGATGTTGTCTATCTGGACTTCTGTAAGGCCTTTGACATGGCCCCCCACAACATCCTTCTCTCTAAATTGGAGAGATACAGATTTGATGGATGGACTGTTCAGTGGGTGAGGAAATGATTGGATGTTCACATCCAGAGAGTAGTGGTCAATGTCTCAATGTCCAGATGGAGATCAGTGACAAGTGGTGTCCCTCAGGGGTCCGTATTGGGACCAGTACTGCTTAATGTCTTCATCAATGGCATAGAATCATAGAATCATATAGGTTGGAAAAGACCTTAAGATCATCGAGTCCAACCATCAACCATGCCCACTAAACCATGTTCTAGAGTACCTTGTCTATGCGCTTTTTGAATACCTCCAGGGATGGTGACTCAACCACTTCCCTGGGCAGCCTGTTCCAATGTCTGACAACCCTTTCAGTAAAGAAATTTTTCCTAACATCCAACCTAAACCTCCCCTGCCACAGCTTGAGGCCATTTCCTCTCGTCCTATCTCCAGCACCTGACAGAAGAGACCAGCACCCACCTCGCTACAACCACCTTTCAGGTAGTTGTAGAGAGTGATAAGGTCTCCCCACAGCCTCCTTTTCTCCAGACTAAACAACCCCAGTTCCCTCAGCTGTTCCTCATAAGACTTGTGCTCCAGGCCCCTCACCAACTTGGTGCCCTTCTCTGGACACACTCCAGCACCTCAATGTCTTTCCTGTAGTGAGGGGCCCAAAACTGAACACAGTACTCAAGGTGCGGCCTCACCAGTGCCGAATACAGGGGAACAATCTCTTCCCTGAGTGCATCCTCAGCAAGTTTGCAGATGACACCAAGCTGAGTGGTACAGTTGACATGTCAGAGGGACAGGATACCATCTAGAGGGACCTGGACAAGCTCGAGAAGTGGGCCCGTGTGAACCTCATGAGGTTCAGCAAGGTCAAGTGCAAGGTCCTGCACCTTGGTCAGGGCAATCCCCGGTATCAGTACAAGGTGGGGGATGAAGGGATTGAGAGCAGCCCAGTGGAGAAGGACTTGGGGGCACTGGTGGATGAAAAGCTGGGCGTGAGCCGGCAACATGCGCTCGCAGCTCAGAAAGCCGGCTGTACCCTGGGTTGCATCTAGAGCAGCGTGGCCAGCGGGTCGAGGGAGGGGATTCTGCCCCTCTGCTCCGCTCTGGTGAGACCCCACCTGGAGTGCTGCCTCCAGCTCTGGGGTCCTCAGCACAGGGAAGACATGGGCCTCTTGGAGCAGGTCCAGAGGAGGGCCACAAAAATGACCAGAGGGATGGAACACCTCTCCTGTGAGGACAGGCTGAGAGAGTTGGGGTTGTTCAGCCTGGAGAAGAGAAGGCTCCGGGGAGACCTTACTGCAGCCTTCCAGTACTTAAAGGGGGCTTATAAGAAAGATGGGGACAGACTTTTTAGTAGGGCCTGTTGTGATAGGACAAGGGGTAATGGTTTTAACGTAAAAGAGGGTAGATTTAGCCTAGATAGAAGGAAGAAATTTTCTATGATGAGGGTGGTGAAACACTGGAACAGGTTGCCCAGAGAGGTGGTAGATGCCCCATCCCTGGGAACTTTCAAGGCCAGATTGGACAGGGCTCTGAGCAACCTGATCTAGTTGAATATGTTCCTGCTTATTGCAGGGGGGTTGGACTAGATGACCTTTAAAGGTCCTTTCCAACCCAAACTATTCTATGATTCTGTGATACATGTTATTACAAGAAAGCCTGTAATGTATGTTAGTATTCCTGTTGATTGTTAAGGCCTAATATTTATCTAACAATAGCTAGACATTAGTATGTGACTAGTATCTGCCATGAATCCAGAACAGAAGATTGCTGTTTTTTTCTTTACTAAAATACAGATTTTAAACAAGAATGTTATGTTAAACCTATACAAAAATTACTATGGAAAAATTCAATTTATTCTCTGTCAAATAGGACTGTCAAGGGACACCTTCGGACTGACAGTACAGTAACCACAGATGCAAATTGGTATCTGTAATAACACAGTTGTAGACAAAAAGATATTTTTAGTGAGATGGAAGTAGTCTGATACACTTTTCAAAATGTGTCATTGGATCATTAGTATTTGCTGCAGTGGAGATATTCTGAAGACATTTGGGTTTAAGCATATTCTGCGGCTTCTAAGACCTAAATAATTCTGGAAATACAGATGTGTTATGCTGCAGCGGGAGTCCTGAGAGCAGTTCTAGGTGGTGCCGTGGCTGAATTTTTTCCACATGCCCATGGAGGGTGCATGCCAGAGCTTTGCCATCTTCTTACATACGGACAAGCAGTACCCTTTTTGTCCTTCATGTCAGTGCTGTTTGCCAACATGGTTCAACAAAGAATAATTACAGGCTCTTCAGCGCTTGCTTTCCTTGTGAGGAGCTGAATGCTACCTGTTACATCTGGTTGTCTGCAGGAGAAGCGGGTGTCAGGAGTTCGAGCTTCTCCTCACTTTCTGCTCAGCACTTCTGCACCCAGGCAGGACCGATTACTGCCTGACCTCTTGCTTCTCTGCAGTATGGTGACTAACAAAATACATAGGTACTTTGTTATAGAGTGTAGAACTTTGGACCTCCAGCGGTATGTTAACAACTGAGTTATACTGACACTCTGTGGAGACAGTGGGGAAAGGTAGTCGAAATCATCTGGAATGAGGAATAGTGTTTGTATCCATAGTTACAGTAAAAACTCAGTGACAGAATGTTAATTCAAAAAAAAAAAAAATGCAAACAGCACAGTAGAAAATGACAGCCTCAAAATCTACAATCAGTGATCAACGCATTACAGAAAAAAACCCCAGAAAATGGCTATTTACCATGCAAAAGATTGTCTTGACATTTCTGACATCTCTCACGGAACTGTGGGCATCCAGAGGAGTTTTCCCAAAGCTCCCTGCACAGAGGTCTCTGGTGCCCTGACACAATTTTTGAGAACGTGCCACTTCTGTCAGGATCTAGAACGAAGTCACAGTATATTTAGAGTGCTGTTAAACTTAAGGTCTTGATAAGTATACGTTTGTTATGTACTCTGTGTGCTAGAATTTAATTTCTTGCCCTTAATCCAAAATATCTGGCATAAATCCTGCCCCCCCCCCCCAAAAAAAAAAAAAGGAATAAAGCTTTAAAAAGTAGAAGTCTGGAGAAAATAGAAAGCATGTTTTCTTTCAAGGAATTCATGCCACTATAGCATATTCCCTTATAAAGGCATAATAGTGTATTGCCCACTAATAGCCAAACAATTGCTAATATTATTACACATTATTTCTACAACATGTGAGTTCTGGTAAGATCTTTTTGACCCTTAGAAGTCAAGATGCTGCATAATCACATAGAGCTAGATGAGAGCACAGTACCAAAGCTTATTTCTGAGGTAACATGGGTTATCATGGTACAGGAAAAATTAAAAAATGCTGTTGAAGAATCCCTTAACTTTCTATTTTCTATGACCATATAATGGTTATGTCACCTGCCACTCAGAGTTATGGCATGTGCTTACTGTGATCTCCTTATAGACAGGCACCAGCATGTATTTGAATGATGCTTGTTTTTCTGTTTGCACTAGTAAGATAAGAAGGATAAGGCTTATTTATATTCTAAAAGTTGACCATATGTTTTTTCCTCCATTGAGAGTTATCATCTGAAACCAATGTTATGCCCAGAATTTTTCTGGTCACTGGAAAACATGATGGCTAGTCTGTATTTGATTGTCACGCTACATTGCTACAGTAGCCTGGAACAGGGCTTGCAGATGCTTGGCTGAGCTTAATGTCATTTGGCAAGGGCAGGGATATCCCTTGACATCTCACAGAATTACACTCTTTTTTTTAGAATTGGTGACATGTCAATATGATATGATACAAATCATATCCTGACAAATGCTGAGATCAGACCTGTCAGTCATCTTTATGAAAACCTGCATCCATCATGAATTCCAGCACCCCTGAAGAACTCCTGCAAATGCTTTGAGAATTGCCATTAAAATCAGGCTGTGTAGGACCCATCAGTCCCCCTGTGACATTTCTCTGAGATTTCTAGGTGATTTGTACCTTTTCATTTAACCAATAAAGTTATCCTTGACCCATGCCTGTTTAACCAAGAAAGCCTCCAGAGCTTTCATACAGTATCTGAGACTAACATACTGCAAACAGAATCATTAAACATAGTTTAGCAGTCCCAAGGGGTTTGATGTCATTGACAGTGCAGTTGATTTTCATTTTCTAACACTTGCCTTTGGCTTGTTCTGGCACATTTCTTCTGTTATCTCTGTATTCATCGAATACTTCGGTAATCACCTCGGTGACACCTTCAAACACCGTCTTACTGAAATCAAAAACTATCTGTAAGAAGCCAGGTATACCCCAGCCTTTCTGTGAGCCATCATTTCTGGGGGTGTCCTCAGGTAAAGCTGGCATGCTGGGGGACTCATTCAAGTCCAGATCAGACATGAAATATGTCTGAAAAGACTGGTCAAACTCTTTTTGCATCTGCTTAAAAAAAATGAAACTTCTGTCAAATATTGAGCCCATGTCCAATAATAGTTGGCTAAATAAATCTTCCATTTTTACTAGCTGGGTATCCTCTTTCTCAGGCTTTTCGTTAAACTGGATGTCTTTTCCTTGATCCTCATGAAAAGTAAAAATGAGTGGAGGTATTTTCCTCAAAAAATCTTCAACCTGTTTATAAGAAGGAGATAGATCAGCTGCCTGACAAGTGATCAGTTTTTTATCTCTCAGGGAAGTGGCTCTAATTTTTGTCTTTCAAATACCCATAGAAACAATGCCCTCTTAGTAACTACAAACAGCATGTTCTCTGAATTTAAGACACTAGACTCTAAAGAGTGAAAGTACATTCAGTCTAAATCATTAGCTCCAAATCAGATCTGGAGTAAAAGGGTTGCCAGTTGGCCTTTAATCTGTGGAGGCTCAAAGTTAGTATCGGCGTTAGGGTTTCTTCCAACAAACAAATGGGACTTTATCTTGGAAACATTTCTGTGGTACTTATGTGCAGTGTAGGGAACAGAAGGCAATTGTTCTCGCTGTGGTCTGTAAACACCCTACCCTCCCTCACCAATGGCCAAGTCCTCATGTCCTTGTGCAAACTGAAACCCATTAAAATCAATGGAGCAGTGGCTCCGGATCCATGGTTTGATGATGGAAGAGGCTGAGGGTCGACTGCTTTGCTAAGTTCCCGGTCCCTGGGTCTCAGCCACTGGTTCCCTGCTTGGTGCTTTAATACCCTACCTTTGCCTGAGCAGATGTAGTGTTTTGTGGAGTCACACTTCATGGTGTTAGAAAACTGGTAAGGGTTAAGAAGCACCCTGCCAAACACACACATATAGATATCCATTTACTTTTTTTTTTTTTTTAAATCAGATCAGCTGCTTGATCTGACCAGTAGTGCAGCTCAGAGGGAAGGTGAATTGTGAAACCTAAGCCAGTGTTGCCCCTGCTGCCTGTGTGTCATCAGCCACAGCTATTGTCTTTGTCTCCTTTTTAAAAAAATTATTTAGGTCACAACACATTTCTGACTTTGAAAGCTTCAGATAAACTATATAGCTCACTGAGGAAGTTATCAAGATGGTCAAAGACAGTCACAGTGCAGTCTGTAACTTTTACTGCAATAATTTCAACGTGACATCCACAGACTCTTGAAAGTCCAAGAGATATATTTGAGGTATCTGTGAGAGGTATCAAAAAAGCCAAAAGCATCATCAATAGTCTTAAATGTAATATCTTCCACATTTTTACCTGAATAGTTTTAAGAATATGCACAAATGTTAAACACCTTTGCTCTAAAGCTTGTCACTTCTGAAACATACCATGTTTAATTTTTAAGTTATTGTATTTTTCAGTGCCTGGGGATATGAAAGCTAGGTAATCTGGCTAAAATTTTAGTAGCATTAATTGCACAGTGTCAGTTGTTCAGCTGCACTTAAAGCATATGCCCAAATAAAAAATGTGATAACAATTTTGTTAAGTCTTGTAATAATAACATGCCAGCCAGGAAAGCATGTTTTCCTTCTGGTAGAATTAGGGGAATCTCCTTTGCTGACAGTTTCCTTTATTAAAAAACAGTTAAGCATTTTAAAGCTATTTTCTTACTTAAAGAGTAGATTTAAAATAAAATAAATATAGGAAAGAATGATGTTGTATAAGTAGGTGATTTTTTTTTTTCCCATGGAATTTTGCTAACTATATCTACACTTTTAACTCTGCTGATTTTCAGACAGACCGTAAAGAATCTATCTGGTATTTTTCACAAACAGTTATTGAGCATCTTAATGCAAGTCCTACTGTGAGAGACAACACTGTACATCTGGAGTGACTCTGTTAGAGTCAGGGGAATAAACAGTGTCCATGGAGTCACACCAGGGTGGAACCGAACTTATTTTGGCTCAGTGTTCAATGAATATAATCACATGTAATCTCTGCCATAAAACTTCACATTTCCAGACTGTCCAAATCAAATTAATTTTAGTAACCTGATATAACTGGGGGATCTGGGTATTGAGAAAATAAGATGTGCTCTCTCTAAAACTGTTAGGGGAATTCGAGAGTATTTCCAGATACAAAATTTCTTCCTACCTTTGTTCTAAATGTTGACAAACCATGTTTGCAAGTTGTATAATATCTCATGCAGGTACTTTCTAAACAAGATTCACATTCATCCCATAAATTTTTCAAGGATACTTGACATTGTCTTTCTTCTTCTTCTAATCTTTCCTTTACTTCATCCATAAGTCGCAAAGCTTGCTAAGTAAGAAAAAAGATTCAGTTGAGGGCAATTTTCAGATTAATATTCTAACTACTTATCCCAGTGTTGATCACTCATTTTGCCTATTTATGGTTCCTTTTTTTGCTAATCCCTAACCATTAGGGTAGGTTGTCTTCTCAGCTGCAGTCACATATATAGGGAACTGAAAATTGAAAAACTTTTCCTTACAGAGTTTTTCTGATGTTGTTCTCTCAGAGGGCACAGTCTACAAAACCAAACGGATCTCTGCAGTCTAGCTGGATCTCTGAGGTTATGAAAAAACCCACACATCTTTCTGTGCAAGAAGCATTCAACCTCTCACAAGGTGATGTGCTCAACTTTTATCATTTTTTCTCCATATCATATCTGCAGTATTCATCTGTTCCACAGATAGCCCTTTTTTGTTGATTTGCTCTATTCTTTAAAAGACTGATATTTCATGAGGCTAGGTCCTTGCCATACATAAGTTCTTTCTCTAATGTGGAAATATGTAGAAGTATAGCATTTCCTCTGTTTGGGATTATACTAATCAAAAGACAGTAGTGAGGGGGTTTCTTCCTCCTCTTGTGGAATTGTGAGGCACTCCTTCCATACTGAAGGGAAACAAGATGCATTTTACAATGCTGCTTCTATTTACTGGATCGTTCTTCATCAGGTAGAGCACAAAGCTGAGCGGATCAGAAGCAGCATTTTAGAATAGACTCGGCAATGGAAAGACAGAAGAGTTTTTCCTATAGAAGTAGATTGCACATCATTAATTTCTTTCTGAAAGTACAAGATATTTTAATAATTTAGGTTTTCAGACAATGTTCCAAGTTGTTCCTAAGTATGACAGAAACTTTTTAATTGGTCAGTCGTACTCCTTTCTGGCAGCATTTCAATAGAGAAGAGGCTGACAGAAAAGAAAACTGTCAGAATGTGCTTGGTGGAGACAGTAACTGTGGTCTTCATAGTCTATTATTTTCTGATCTTTCTAATACATTTATTCAGTGTTTTATGAACTCTTGCTGTGGATGTAAGTTCTGTGTAAATGAAATCATCCAGTAAGAGCTAGCAACAGCATAGATCATGGGAGTGTGCTGGTGCTCCTAAAGATATTAGAAAGCTATCAGGTAGTTTTGGGCTTGCTAATACAAATAGTTTAAACTAACTACCAGATGTCGGGCCAAGAGGGAATTTTCTTTCAACTTCATTGAAAGCAATAGTTATGATCTCAGTATTTTTTTAAATATACAGTGATGTCTGTTTCTCAGGATCATCTGAGCACATGGCTCTGAGCCTAGGCATTGCACTAGGACATTGGAAATTCCCCTGATCCCCTGTACTTTCTCTAGAGCATGTTATCATTTGTGGCTTTGATATTTTTCTGAAGGTCAAAAGTTTGCAAAGCAAGCTGGGAAACGTCTTGTGGCCTGAGGTGTATAAAGACATGCAGGGCTGAGCTGCTGGGCTTTCTGCACAAAACACCTTTATACAGTTGCTTGTAGTTGCCTTGACGTGAATTCAGTGAAGCAGGGGATTTCTAGAAATAAGCAGTAAGTGCGATACTTTATTCAACACATTGCTGTTGCAGCAGCTGTGCCTTCTGGATGTTACAAAACTCAGGTTCTCTCTCCAAAGTAATGTTTGAGTCTACATACAGCACTTAATGTCTCCTTTTACTGTGGAACTTCTGTATTTCCACATGGTGATCACCATCAGCTTGACTATGCCTAGGCTGCTGCTGGCTACCTCCCAACTGCAGAATAAAGTGAGAGAGCTCAAATCTCAAGGGAAGTTGTGTCAGACAACATGTTTTACCTTGCAACCAGGGTGGGCTGAGAGAAGGTAACTTGCTAACTAGTGGTAACTCAGCTGTATTTTGTCTAGTGCTCACTATTTCAGTTTCATTTTAGAAATAGCTTAGACATTCAGCCACAGGGAAAAGTTAACAGTATGCCACTCAGTTAGAAAGCTGTATTTCTGAGGAAAGACAGAAACTTTTCACATGTAGCTTTCAAAAGAACCATGCAATCTGGAAGAGGCGCCAGTGAGGCAGACAGTGCTCTTGTTCAGTACTTTATTCCAGCACAGTCTGAAAGCTTCCCTCAGGGTTGAAGCCTCAGTCTGCTAGGGTCCTGCCAGCAGGCAAGCTTTTTCTTAAGAAATTGGCAAATATAAACTAATGTTTTAACTTCTTCTGAAATGTGAACATCCAGGTTCCTGGTAGGCTAGTAAATGATGTCTATTGGCCCAACTCCTGCTTCCAGGAGACAGGCAGTGAGAACGTCTATAGAGGTGCCATGAGAGTTTTCTTCTGGCAGTGAGAGAAAGCGTCAGAAGCAGATTGCCTATCAATCCTGTGACCACATAAAGAGGTGTATGCTGCTCAGTGTACATACAATGTGGTTTACATTCTTCCCAGAAAAGGGGAGACACCAAGGGATCCCTTCTGGGTTGCTTATTGGCCTAAACACAATGGCATGCTCTACTACTTCCAGGAGGTAGGCTAAATCCATGTATGACCTGCCTCATCTTTGATTAAAAATAGCCACAACTTAACAAAAATACAAACAAAAAATCCCAGATGCACTTCAGTTACCTGTTTTTCTTCACTGCTCTTCTTCAAGGTTTTCATCAGATTTACATGCTTATCTTCATTTCTTTCCATCATAATTTTCATCTGCTTAATACCAGTCAAGGCTTTCTTTACTTCTTCGTCTACATACTTCTCTCCAACTTCAGATAATACTAAAAATCCAAATTATACAGTGACTTAATCAGATTTTAACACTATCACAAATTGTCATGCACTGATGACAAAGGAGAATGAAACAGCTCTGTTTCCCTACTGTTGCAGAGCCAAATCTTGAGATAGTGAATGCAGAATAACAGAGCCAAGACAATTGCCATCAGATAGAAGTCTGGCCCAGAGCCTTTGCCAGTAATCAGCTGTGTGTAACTCAGGCTATATACTGGCTGTCCCAGTGCTGATCACTGAATCCCAGAACAGTTGAGGCTGGAAGGTGCCTCTGGAGATCATGGAGTCCAACCCCCCTGCTCAAAGCAGGGTCAACTAGAGCAGGTTGCTCAGGTCCTCATCCTGGGTTTTGGATAACTCCAAGGATTACTCATCAGTTTTCTAATGACATAACCTGTATATTTATCTTTGATCTGCAAGCAGCCTGTGACAGCTTCCCTTTACATTTTGAAAATGTAGATTACAGGTGACTTCAACCTGCAGAAAAATACAATCTCTAGACTTCCTGTGAAGTAATGACCATAGAGTTTTGGTGAAAGCCTGGGTTGGCCCAGACGTTGCACCTTGAAGCTCTGCATGATTGCTTATGCTTTATCTGTATTTGTTTCCTTTGCAGAAATACCCTGAATATCACTGGAGCTATACAAAACAAGTAAAGAACACATATCTCTGAGAGTGCCAAAAGCATGCCAGTCATTTCTTCTCTTATGTCATTCTTCCCTTCCCCGAACTTTTTGTTTGTTACAGCAATATTATTAATGTAGACCGAAGCAAAGGAATATTTCATGGCTGTTCCTCTTGGGATTCCTATCCACAAAGTAAAGCCATGCTTAATGGTGAGTATATGCATAATAGCTGCTTTTTTCTAAATTAAGTAATTTTCTTTCGATTACTTGTAGTAACCATGTTTTCCAGCAAAGTATATAATTGTAGAATAAGCATTTTCAATGATTATTTAAACAAACAAAATAATTCAAAATTTGTTGAATTGAATTTTGGCTTCAGTTTATATTCTAATGATCTATGAGGGACAAAATAACCTATAAAAATGCTGTAAATACTTTTTTTGTAAGGGGATGCTTATCTGTTAATCCCTTTACTTTCTCATCCCGGTTGTTCTTATCTCCCCATTGTGCGTGTGTGGATGCATGTAGTCAGCTATATGGTGGTTTCTAAGCTCCACACATGAAAGCGGATCCTCTTGACACCAGTGAGTGTGGAAGTCAAAATGCACCAGGAGACTGTGGACGTGGGCCCAGGGGCTTCCGGCACACCCCTGGTAAGAAAAGCATACATACGCTTCAGGTTTTCCCGGAGATTCATTTCCTCCTGCCTTGTCGGTGCACACTGATGACCATTCAGCCATAGCACATATATTATAAATAACCAAGAGGACTTCATGTTCTTTCTGTAAAAGAAGCAGGTAGGTGCAGTTAAATGTAAGCATCTTCATGATGCTCAAATGCCTAGGTGTAATACTAAGTATTATACAAGTTCCCATTAATTTTGACTTTAACTATGGTTTCTGAGATCTGTAACATGCACCTAAATGCTACTGTTAGTGAAAACACATGAGTAAGAAGCTTGACCTCATTGTAATTATCTATCCAGACTAACTAGATGCATTTCACTGAGTTCGCAGAGTGGTGTAACAAAATCAGGACATATATATATAAAACTGAAAGCTTATGCAGCTCAGTCTGTCCCTTTTCTGCCTTGTGAAACACACTAATTACTGATCTCACACTATGTTCTTAGCTCATATTGTAAATGTATCCATGCTAAACATTATTGCCAAATTTAAAAAGGGAAATTTCTAGAATGTTGTTCCCTTCCTTGTCTCCAAACATGCAATTCCTTTCATTGTCCTTCAGCATAATACTTAATATAGCAGATGCAATAACAGGTGTGCCAAGAAATTGGCAATTAGATCAGTTTTGTAAACAAACACATCAGCAATGGAAAGAAATTCCTACAAAATAGGGGAAAGAAATGCCATTTGCTTTATTTCCCTCCCAAGAGCAGTTAGAGGAGAAGGGTTTATTTTTTAGAAACCATGCAACTACACTTTCTAGCTCTCATCTGATTAAGTGAACACAGTATTTAAGTGCCTTTTTAGCCATCCTTGGAGATGCAGTTATCAGCTACAAATGTGTGTGTAAGTTAAGAGCCTGGATTTATTTATAGCCTGGATTTACTTCTATAGTTACTTGCATATTGTAACTTTACATTTCTAACAAAAAAACAATTAACTTTGCAAAGAAATACAAACCCATTACCAAAGAAAAGTAAAAAACCCCAACATATTTACCATTAATACTGAAACACTTCCTCTGCAAAATTGCTCCCCGTGTCAGGAAGGGGTCGGGCTGTGTTCTGATCTAATTGCTGGGAGTGTCAGGGATTTTGCCGTGTTCTACTTATCTGATGAGAAGGTTCTTAATCCTATTAATGGGACGTTTTGTCGTTAGGCTGCAGGATTTTGCGTGCATGGCACTTCATGCTCATCTCTGTGGGCAAAACCACTAGGAGGAGCGTTGGGCAGAATTCCATAATTTTATGTAATTTGACCTGCTATTTTTCTGTAGTCGGTAGCCTTTTGTCTTACTAGCTCTTCCATCATCTTGCGTTTTACCTTAGGTGACATCTGCAGCTTATGTTCTTAGTGAAATTGTTACAATTAGTTTGGCTAAGAATAGCTTCCAACATTTAATCTCTTCAGCATAGTTTTAGTTTGCTATAAAAAACACTGGATTATGTAATGGCCTTCTTTGTATACCTTCTGAAGATACAGAAATTGAAAAAAATCAGGAATGCAGATGATGTAGGCTCTATGAGTAGAGTCTGATATGAGATAAGCAAATTTTGGCAATTCGTACATCGTTATACTTGCTAATGTTTTGGGGGTTTGCTGCCTTGATTTTCTTCAGTTAATCCATATGTCTGGGATCTGACCAGCATAAAGTTTTGAAACTTTGAAATGAGATATTTAAATACTAACAGATGCTTGATATAAAATATGGACAAGTATCGTTAGCAAATCATATCCCATCTTGTGATGTTCAGCAATAATACTCCCTTGAAGTCAAAAGAGGAGACGGGCAAAGTAGATGTCTGTAGCTCATGGTCTGCAACAGCAGTTTTAAAACATCCCATTCTTTTTTGTTTACCTCATAGTTCATAAAAGCCAATTGATGATTGATGGTTAAGATCTAGCATGATTAATGCTGCTTAGGCAAGAGATTTGAGGGTTTTATTTTTAAACATGTTATCAGGAAGAGTGGAGAACCTGTTAGCTCTAATGGGAACTGCAAGTCCTCAGTCTGCAAGTCCTCCTTGACCAAGACTCATCACTACACAAAACCTTTCAAGTTCTCTTTTCTGGCAATACCAAGCAAGCACCCTTGCACACTTTGCAATCCCCTGGCCGGACTGTCTGCTAAGCACCCCTGGGGCTTGGGCTGAAGTAAAAGGGGCAGTCTCCCTCTCTGGGCCTTGTGCTTGGCTCACGATAGAGAGTAAATGGAAAATAGGTTTGCACAAAGGAAGACAATCTATTACGGACAGTTGTGAAATGCATGTTATTAGCCTACATGTGTAATGAATCCTAACAAAGACTTTAATCTTTCAGTGCAAAGAGTTTGCCCCCTCATTTTTGACATTTATCTTTGCTAATATTAATTTACTAGAAAAAGTTACTGTTGGCCTTTCTGGACCTGACTCAATATAGAGAAAGCTTTACTCAATCCAGAGCAAAAAGGGCGGTTTCAACACATCACCCATAGTTCCCAGGAACTGGCAAGAAAGCAGGCTGCCTCAACCCTCCAGAGAGGGAGAGCAGCACCCCTGTCCCAGGGCAGAGAGGCTGGAGGCTGCCTCTGGCACAGATATCACTGCTTATTTTCAGAATTGCCCAGCTTCTGAAGGCCTCTGTGGGGGTCTCTGGTCAGACATACTCTTGCCCCTTGCAAAGCCAGTCCTTAACAGAAATCTGTACGGAAGTTGATGCTGAGACATGGAGTCCTGATGGATGTGAGACTCCTTTTCTGAATTAGTTGATTTTGAACATTGCAAAGTGTGTTGCATTGTCTTAGATATTACTCTTCACACTTTATTATAACCACTATGTAATCACATGGAAATTGGCATTACTATGTATATCTATTTCTTTTTACAAAACCACACAATCCTAGTTCTTTGCTCTTGTGTTATTTCATATATATCTAATGGCTGAAAGAGGAGGTCTAAGGAACTTGAGGACAAAATCCTCTAGAGATAGTATGCCTGTTAAAGTTAATCTTGGGCTTAAGCTTAATCTTTGAAGTGCACTTAAGAACGCAACACTCTGATCCTGAAAGGCAGTTATTAGTTGTGCTCACTCTGGAAATCTTTTCATCTCTCATTTCTGTTTTGATTTTAATTAAACAAAAATCTCATGAATTCTACCTTTAGGTTTCATATCAAATATCCATTCTCTTTTCTTTTAACGTTCCAAATCTGATTTGCAATAACCTATTGTGGAGCTCTCCAATTTTTATCTCAGCTGCCATGTTCAACAGTTTCCTCTTAATATTTTATTTTCTTCTGAATTTAAGTGCTTTGATCGGCTATAGTATGCCATGTCATGACATTGTGCTGACATGTTCATTTCTTCACAGTCTAATACAAGCATATGATTCAGTGCTCACTGATGCTGTTGCAAATTACACTGAATCATACTGGAGACAGCCTGAAGAAGCTCTTGTGAGCAAGTTGTAGACAGTCTTTTTCCCCACCCCAACTGTTATTCCAGTACTGCTATATTTTAATTGAAATTAATAGGTATATATTGGAAAAAATAAAGGAAATAGCTTGAAAAGGGATTTCAGTAAAAATAGGCTTTTTGCAAGATACTGATAAATTGAAACGTAAATAATTGTAACAATACAGATAGACATTGAGCTTGCACCTAGCTGAACTTGAACAATGAGAGTTGTAGCTGCTTTGTGGAGTTTCCTTCTGTCCTGTTCCATGACCTCCATAAATGTGTAACATTTTTTCACAATGTACTGTGACTTCTCCCTTTTTGTTGATCCATTCCACCTGGCAGGATTAAGCATCAAGAAATACGTTGAAAAGGAATTTCCTGTGTTATACATCAGCTGTAGGATTTTGTTCCAGTTATATATTTACACAATTATTTGCTCTTTGGAAGAGTTGTTTCCTACTATGTATTTTCACCTTTCTTTCTGAGCTAGGCCAGTCATATAATGATCAGGCTGAAAATACCTGCACATATTTATAGAGTCTATGAGTCATGCAGAGTGCTACGTATTGACATTAAATCTCTTGATACTTTTATGAAAAAGTCCCCAGTTCCACAAAATCTTAATTAGCTTTATTTGTAAGCACACCATTAGTTCCACTGCTTTCAATTGAAATTAAATCCTTGTGGGGGTTTATAGTGTAATTACATGGCTAATTTAAAGCATGCACAAAGCTTTGCTAACAGTTAGTATGGGTTTTAAGGCTACAGAGTTGAACTTTCATTGTGTGAAGTTTTGTTTTGTTTTGTTTTTAATCTTTTCTAGTACTTCAGGAGCCCCTGAGCGGGTTTTGCTTTCTCCTGTATTTCAAAGGCTCTTGGAGCCCTCCTTCAGTTTGTATTCAGTCTGTCTTTGAGCTCTACCTGCGTAGCCTAAGTTAGGAACCAAGGCTCCTTTAGCCTGGAGAGAGAGGTAAGCTCCTGAAATGCTCTCAGTCTTGCTGGAAGGCCTCAGACTAAGGAGCTGAGGCTACCCTAAGTTGGATAGCTAGTGTTAGTCTAAGCTATGTATCTTGCAAAAATACCAGCTCGGGCCCCAAAAGTAGCACAGCTATGCTAGCATGACAGGATCCCAAAGTCCATAAGCCCTGCAGCTCAGAGTCGGGCCAACACAATTACCCTGTCTGGAGGAGGGTCAGGCAATGCCACGTCAGGGCTCTGCACTCTGCTCAGCACAAACATGAAGCCAGCTGAAGGCAGGAAATCAGCCTGCGTAACTTAGGGCATCACACTAAGATTTAACATGGCTTTATTTGGAACTATTAAGCTACAGTTTTTGAGGTCAGCAAGACCATCTTCACAACACTTAGTGTGCTTTAAAATGTATGAGCCTTTTCTGATTTCCTTTTGCTTGTCTATCCATGGACACTCAGGATGACTATTGGGTGTGGAAGAAATCTTTCACATCACTGCTGAATTTTTTTTTCCAAGCCCTCCAGTGCTTTGACATGAAATTCTAAATACCAGTCCCAGCAGTAATGTGACAAGTGTTGTTCATGGGGGCATGCAAAGTTTCTTCATGCCTTATCCAGAGACTTTGCAGAAGGGACATATTGTGATACTGAACACCCTATTTGGGAAGACAAATCTATAACATAAAGAAATTTAATTAATTTTAAGGAACAGAGAATCAAAACCGTAGAGTTGAATGTAAGACAATACAAAGCTGAAGCCTAGAAATTATGTGGTTGTCTTCAGAATTTGCGTTTGGGATATCAGCTAACTATTGAACTTGGAGTAGCACTATTACTGATGTTATGTTATCAGCAGGAGATACCAAATTCAGTGCAAGGATAACAGAATGAGTTAGAAACAATTTATTATAAAGCTATGAAGCAAACCTGCATGGTACAGTTACACAAACAGATTTCAGGAAGCATTTAATATTAAAATGCTGAAGTTTTGAACCAGATGTTCTGCAAGGATTTAGTTTCAAGCTTCCCTAGGAGCATTAAAATGAAAAAGTTTTATTGCATGCAGACATGTAATATATCGGCTTTCAGCCTGCAACTGAAAGGAACAGGGTTCCTTGTGTGTATTCATCTGGTTTGCTTAAGCATATCTCCATCATTCAGCTCTATATCGGCTAGTTAAAAAAGTGGCTGTTATTGGAAACAACTCTGGAGTTTAATGAAATTAAAATGACTGAATTATCACTTTGTGAGGTGCTGAACAACTCTTGAAGATGCTGCTAATCTGCTGCTTGCTTTAAAGGTAATTGAAGGCCTTCAGGACAGGGCCTTGATAATATTCGATGAAGAAACTGGAAATTGCTTTGGTGGGGAATAATCCTCTGGCTGGTAACTTGGCCTCTTGCTTCTGCTGCATTTAAAGTGGAACATGCTCCAGTGCCTGTGGGACAGCAAGCCCAGAGAGAGATGTCTGAAAATAAAGCTTCCTCAATGTAGCCAATAATAGGAGACATGCAGTCCCCTTGCTTGCAGTAGCATGGAAGTGGAGGAAGTAAAGCTGGAATGCTGCCTGAAGCTGACTATTTCTCCATTTCAAATGTTAGGGACAATTTCTAAGAAGAACCTTACTGCAGTTAGAATTAATGACTTCATACTTCTAAGAGTTCTTGCTTAATTGCCATGGCACATGTTTTTACAGCTGTCCTTTTATATAACTAGTACACTGCCCCATGCATCTGCCCCAGTACTCAAAGCTTTTAAAGCACTGTGAAAAAACAACATTGGTTATGGAGACCTGACAAGTGGGAGGAGAATAAATAAGAAAAACTGAGTTCAGAGCAAATGAGAATTAGGAATGAGACAAAAAAGGCAGAAAGGGAAATGAAGGTGAGGTAGGAAAGACTGCAAAGAATCAAAATGTCAGGGGAGACACTGATGGGAACAGTCTCTCCAATTGGAAGTATATTAAGTAAAATACATTTCCATATCCTCTACCAACACCTAATCAGTTATTGCAAACAACAATAATATAGGAACCCCATGAAGATGCACATGTGGCAGAACAGAACTATATAACCCTTGAAATCCTTTCTTGTTCCTCCTGTTCCCTTCTGCTCTGGTATAAAACCATTCTGACAAAGCCTGGGGGATTTGCCCACACTTCAAGTTGCTTAATACATTTGCAGGCACTGTGAAATACTAAGCACTAAGAAAAGAACTGTGGGACTAATCAGTCCAGATTTGAGTGTGCACAGTGTGTGCACCTAAGCTAGCGAGTGATCTAGGTTTTCTTTGTAGCCAAATAAGAGCTCTAGGCTAAGCTGCAATTTAACTGACCTACTGTAGACCTTGACCTCAGCTTTAGATGAGCTGCACTTTGGAAGACCCTGTTTTTGTCCCCTGACTAGTAAGTGAACACAGCAGACTAACCTAAATGTAGCTCTCTAAACCTGGGACAAATTAATCTCATTGATGTGACATGCAGTTTTCAGCAAGACCTGGCTTTTTTGTGCTTGCCAGCAGCATCCTGAGCTGCATTAAGAAGAGGATTGCCATCAAGTCAAGTGAGGTGATCCTTCCTTTCTACTCAGCACTGGTGAGGCCACACCTGGAGTGCTGGGTCCAGTTGTGGGCTCCCCAGTAAAAGAGACATGGATACAGTGGAGCAAGTCCAGTGCAGGACTATAAAGATAATTAATGGACTGCAGCATCTTTCACATGAGGAGAGGCCAAAAGAGCTGTGAGTCTTCAGCTTGGAGAAGAGAAGGCTCAGGGAAATCTTATCAATGTGTGTATATTCCTGATGGGAGGGAATGAAGACAAGGGAGCCAGACTCTTTTCAGTGTTGCCCAGTGACAGGACAAGAGGTAATGGGCACGAAACAGATGATACTACATCTGAACACAAGAAAACACTTTTTTACCGTAAGGATGGTCAGACATTGGGACAGGTTGCCCAGTGAGGTCGTGGAGTCTTTCTGTAGAGGTATTCAAAACCTGACTAGACATGGTCCTGGGCAACCACCTCTAGGTGGCCCTGCTCAAACAGGGCGTTTGACTAGATGATCTCAAGAGGTCCCTGCAAACCACAACAGTCCTGTGATTTCCGTGTTTATCCAACTTTGGGGACCCCAATATAAAAAAGACATGGACCTGTTAGAGCAGGTCCAGAGGAGGGACACAAAAATGGTCAGAGGACTGGAACACCTCTTCTGTGAGGAAAGGCTGAGAGAGTTGAAGTTGTTCAGCCCAGAGAAGAGAAGGCTCTGGGGAGACCTTATTGCAGCCTTTCAATAAATACTTAAAGGGGGCATTAAGAAAGATGGAGACAGACTTTTTACCAGGGCCTGTAGTGATAGGACAAAGGGTAACACTTTTAAAATGAAAGGGAGTAGAGTTAGACTGAATGTAAGGAAGAATTTTTTTATAATGAGGGTGGTGAGACACTGGGACAGGTTGCCCAGAGAAGTTGTGGATGCCCCATTATTGGAAGTGTTCAAAGTCAGGTTGGACGGGGCTTTGGGCAACCTGATCTAGTGGAAGATTTAGCTGGGAGGTATTTATTTTCTCATAAAAATGCTAAAGCAAGATACTTCACTGTTTTTCAGTGGTACAGGGGTTTTTTGTGGCTTTGCTTGTCTGACTCAGCAATTGCATCAAAATGTTATTCCAGAAATTGTTGGAGTGATGACCATTTTGCTCTTAGGGGGTCTCGTTACAGTGGAGCCCTGCCTTTCCTGAGCTTTGGAAAACTAAGCTGCCTCCTGTGCAAATGAAGGCTATTTTGCACCTCTACACTGAGATTTTTATAAAATTTGGAGATGTAAAAATATTCACCTCAACTCCAGTTGGAAAGCAGGGAGAAAAACATAACCATTTGCTCATTCAAGTTGAATTTTATTTAGTTCTTTAAGAATTGGACCTCTGTTATGTACAATATAGTTTGTATATGCAAATTACTAATAGGCACTTTAATGAAAAAAGGGTTTACTCTGGACTATTGACAAAAATCTGGAGTATTGGGGTAGTACTGTATTTTAAGGAGTAGTCTCACTGTATATTCTAAGCACCTTACAGAAGGGGTTTGGCTCCGCATCTGGTCAACAGACAGATATAGAAGCCTTCAGAAAGAAATTGAAACCATGAGTTAGGCAATACTTAACTTCCTAGCTTGGCTGATCTGAAACAGCCACTTTGCATTGTTTGCAAAAGGAGCCAGAGCCCCTGGTCACATATATGTAGGACACAGGAATGGTCAGTGAGTAATACTAAAAATTCTTAAATAATGCAGATTCATTTGAAACACCTTAAGTGGAAAGCTTTTGAAGGTCCATAGTACAGATCTAATTATGTTGCAAACATTATTCAAAAGTATTTTGCTATTGGCACTGGGAGACAATGCCATATTATGTATTTTCATATACATTTCTTCCTCAGGAAGAAATAAGCTTTCATTTCAGCCTTTTTCCCTTGTGTCTCTAATATTATATCTCATATCCCAAGAGCAAATTATTGAAGGCCTATTCCTCTGCCCAGGTCTTACATGTTTAACTGCACACATACACACATTTATATATTAACACAACAGACAACAGGTCAGATCCTTAGCTGATGTAAATAAGCGTAGCTCCCTCATGTCTGCAAACAGCACTGATTCATACCAGCTGAAGACCAGTACATTTTCCCTAGGTCTGGATTCAGTAAACCACACACACACAGAGTGCAAAGCAGCCTATTGTTTGAAGGAAACCTTTCTTGTTTAGGGCACTGCTGAACAAATAAACTAGGCAGCAGAGGGAATTAGCAGGAATGAAGAGCATTAGTTCCTCAGAGAAAATAACATCAAAAAAGCCTTTGGTATCCATCAGTCAGAATTCCTTCAGTGCTAGACAAAAGCTGCGATGGAAATTGCTGTGTTGTAACCTATGTGATCCCATGCTATTTACTTGAAATGCTGCACTTCCAACACATTGTACAGATCAAGTATCATGAGCAAGGAATGAGGGTAAATGAGAAATTAAAAAGAACTTAAATACTATTCAAGCAAAGCACTTAACCACGCATTTAACTTTTAACCTGAGAGTAGTCCCATTGAAATCAATGGGATTACTTACATACTTAAAGTAAATCATGTGATTAGATGGTCCTCTGGATCAGGATTTTAAAAATCTGAGTAGCTATTACTTAAAAATGGATACAGTACAACAGGGGAAGGGAAAGAGAAAAATCTGTTTTCCATCCTGTTTCAAGTGTGCTGACAAAGGTGTGATAAGATCTAGCACCGGGAAGTTAGAGTTGGAAAAATCCAGCCTTGAAATAAGACATTTCCTCATAGCTGTGAGGAAAATATTGAGACAGCTTATGAGAAGGAAGTGGATTTACCCTCACATAGAGTTCTTATAATGACAGTAAATATATTAAAAGAAAAAGTGGATTAATCCAGATTCTGGGAGTAAACTCAATGGCTTAAAAAAAATAAAATCAGGCAGTTCCTGGAGGAGAGACCCCTCCACCAGTTTATTGCAGTATACTGGTCCAGGTCCAACCTCCAGTTCAAGAGATTCCTAAATCACTGATTATGAGACAGCTGATTTTATATTGCCCTGCTTTTTGTATTTCTTGTAAGCATCTGCTACTTTTGGAAGTAGTACTGGGCTAGACATATTTTTGATTTAACTTTGTACAACCATATTTCTTTCTGATATTGTATTTTATGTACACACACATAGTGAGAGGACTAGGCTGACGGGTATGTGCAGTCTTTTCTGGCCCTAAAGTATGTCAGCCTGACTTCTGCTTGCCACCTTTGTTCATGAGTTTAATGGGAAACAGCATTGATTAAATTTTCTTCAGCAGTCTGACAATCCTCAGCTTCCTTCAGGATTTGGGAAGGAAGTGGGTATCGTGCTGTGCAGTTGGCTGCATTGTGGTGGCTGGCAATGGAGCTGGAGTCACCCAGGAACATCTCGCCTGAGCAGGTCCCAGCAGCCAGGGTGTCACACCGTGAGGAAGGGACCTCCGCTTCTCTTCTCCATGGCACACGTTTTCTAATCTCCCAAATTAAAAAATGCTATTTCAGTACTGGTATATCTGGATAAAACTTGCATATCCTGTGATTAATAAGAGATCGAACGACATGCTCTCATTCAGGTTTTTCTGGCTCCAGACACTATAAACTCTTGTCCTGGGCTAGGCCCCATCAAAGTCTATCTGAGTCCCTGGAAATGCTCCTATTGACTTCACTCTGCATGAACAAAACTTCAACTCAGTCTACAGCCTCTGTCCAAGTCATCAGGAGTCCAAAAAGAATGCAGCTCAGCTTCAGTAAATACATATACCTAAATGACCACAAGCAGAGCTATTCAGAAAGGACTAGTAATAACATCTTTGCAGAAATTAAATGTGTGAATGCTCAATTAGCTAAAGATATCTTCAGGAGATATTATTCTAAGCTTCGTCTAGGAAAGGTCTGTTGAAGTTAAAAGCTTTTAAAGTAACTTATAGGAGAGAAGTTTAGCATGGGCTATAGGGCCCTGCAGGGTTCAGCCACTAGAGAAAAGCTGTTTCACCACACTTTGTCCATTTCCCAAAACAAAACTGAGATCAGCCCACATAATTTACATGAGTATTGGCTGGGTTTTAAATGAGAAAAGACTCATGCTCTGGGCCAGAAGCATAACTGGTATAACCCTAAGGATCTAGGGTTTATAGCAGTAATATTTTTCTGCACTTTTAAGCCAGAGCTCCTGCAAGTTTCAGTATGACAACTCAGCTTTAGTCCCAAGACATAACAGAGTGCTGGGAGCAATTAACTGTGCACTTTTCCCCAAAATATCACAGTTTAAGAAGCCTATGTCTTTCACAGCAGAGAGATGATCCCAGTTTAAATGTTAGGCTTTTTGCTAAATACGAAGCTGTGATTTTTCTGTTCTTGTTTATGCAATGATATAGAATCAGTGAGAAATAGATGCATATTTGCATATAAAGTAAGTAATCATTGTCATAAGAGAGGTGTTTATATAGCATTTATGTGTCTGCCATTTAAATAACCCCATTTAAATAATAAGGTATTTAGGAATGTTAGTTGAAGAATGAGAAATATTTTACTTTTTACAAGTTTCAGTAACACAAACTTCTTGACAGCTTTGCAACATTATTATCTTTATGCATAGTCACAAGAAGGGAGATTTGCATATGGTGGTTTTCTGTCTTTGTGGGTGGATTTGTCTTCTGCACTTTCCATCCTTGGAATAGAAAAGCTCAGGACTTTATGAGGCAAAGATAACTTGAGATATAAATTTGCTCTACTAGGCAATTAAAATTCCCACAGATGAGACCAAAAATTTTAAATCCTCTAAAGATTAGAGTCAGTTTCCTCAGTGTGGGTATATTACATTAGGGAGGTAGCTGGTTAGCCAGTCATGGTAACAAAAGCCCCGATTTTTGGGTGTGCTAACCACCTCAAATTTCTGTTCCAGAGTCTAAGTCTCCTTGGCTACATCTATTCTGCCACACCAAAATTTGGACTTTAATTTGCTGAAGTGTGCCTCAAAGTGCTGCTTTCTATACTGAAGGAAAGGGCCAGTTCCTCCCTTGTTCCTGAGCTTTTCTCATTGTCAGCCTACTAGCTTGCTTGGGACATCAGCCAGAGCTTGAAGATTCATGTAGGCAGTGTGCACAATCCGATATTCAGGCTCAAGCACAAGTCTGACCTCAGAGTTAACAAGTGCTGATGTACCCAGGATTGTCTTCTGGACCTGCCTGCCCTGGCCCTAGCAGAAGCTGAAAGTGCGTCACTTCAAATTGCTTGAAGGGCTGGTGCCCCATGTAAAGCACAAGCAAGAGCTGAAGGTCTGGCTCAGCCTCATGTACTGGCAAGCAGAGGAGACCACTTTAATGGCCATTGGGTGTGATTGAGGGAGCAATTATTTGTATTATTTGTAACTGTTGCATTTTCCTGAAAAATTTTAACTTTGGCACATACAGTTGAAAACCAGTTTTCATCTATGTCAGAGGCATGCACTCAAGACAATTAGAAGTGATGTGTTTGCTTTTTAATAAGAAATTAGCTCCGACAGGAAATTATCTTGGTAAAAAAAATCCAGCGAAGGCTGCCTTTGCTCCATGATGTATTTTAGAAATGTCTTAGCTTTCTCCAAACTGCAAAAACTATGCCTGTCATTTCAAAATGCTCTGGGGAAAGGCAGCTGAATCCTACTTTTAATTGTGATATGAGAGACACAGTTTCATGCTTTTGGGGGAATGTAAAGTATTTCTATTATTGTTTCTTGCCTTTCTCCTGATCCCTGCCTCCTCCATCTCTCCTTTCCCCTTAATACTCAAAGCAACATTTGGGATGGGAGAGCCATTTATTAGGAGTACATATAAAAAGCATTCCCAGAGAGTTTAATCAAAAAAAGATATTGATTAGAGGCCAGGGGGAACAGGCTTTTCAAGAAAAGGCTTAACAGGAGAAATTGAGCATTTGATACAGGAGTGTGGAGAGAAATGCTGGACCATCGCCATAGGGGCTGGCAGCTGAGGAGAGAGCAGAACGGTGTGGGGTAGTGCAAAGAGATCAAAGTAGCAAAAAAATAGCCTAAATATAATGGGAAATACCCTGGCACTGTTGGAATGGAAAAGAGTCCAAAGGGAAATTCTGGTGTCTGAAGACAGAGACTGGACAAAGGACTCAAAATGCCTCCTGGGCAAGAGCTCTGCACTGACAGGGAGATGGATGCATGTCTGTCAGCTCAAATACCATGAGCAGAGACACAGGATTAGTCACGAGCTACTAACTTCCACATGGTGATCCTGGGAGGCTGCAGCACTGACACTGCCCATTATAAATCTCCTCTGAAGAAGCAAGATACCCAAGAAAGATGTTTAGCACACAAACAAAGAGATGGGAGACCCAACTTCCATGTATCTCAATACCACATCCTTCCTGGTTGTCTTATTTGCTCAGATGCTGAGTTTCCTCTTGAGACACTTAATTCCAGGGAGGCATCTCAGTTATGTAGATCAGCAAATCACAGCTCTTTCTCAAACCAGATGTTAGAAACTGCCTCCAGCAAGCTTCTCCCAGGAGCTGAGTTGCCTGTGGTCTGCTGTGCAGACAGCTCCTCCTCTGCCCTCCTCCCCATCCCACCAGACCTGAAAGCCAGTCCCCTGTGCTCCTTGGTGCTACCCCACCAGGCTGGTTGTTATTACAAGTCAAGACAGATAAGCTTCAGTCTGACAGTTCAGAACTGTGGTTGAAAGAGAACTGGATCATTATGGAGCTATGTGTCTTTTCAGATTGATAAGTAATGTTTTAATTGCAGACAAGGATGCTCGGGCAATATGTAAGTTATCAGAGCTGTCTTCAATTCCAGTTTCTTGGTCCAGGCTGTGCTGTGTTTCCAGATTGACATTAGACACTGGTGTACATCAGCCAGCCATATCCCCTGTCCACCCAACCTTGACATGCCTGCACAACCTACACTGCCTACACAGCCAGCGGACTGGCACCTAGGATGTGTGCATAGATGCAAGCTAAAACACACATGGGGAAGCATGGCATGATGGATCACATTGTGATACTTGCCACAAAAACTTTCACTAATTGGGTGATGAGCCCAAAGGAGATGAGGAACAGCTGTAGAAACTGCACAGGAACTCATCTGCAGTTTGAGTTTAAGAGCCATAGCTCCAGGGGAAACTGTCCGGCCACTGTTCTGCATTACCAAATAAAAGGGCTCCTGTCCTCTCCTGCCTCAGTGACATTCCTCCATTAAGGGCTTAATTGTCTCCTTAGGTGCCACTGTCTGAAGAAGGAGGATATAGCAGAGAAAGGGTCTTAGGAAACCCAGTGGAAAACAAAGTATCTGGCCAGTACATTTAATTCAGTAGATAAGAGGGGTTGGAATTCTTAAATGCCTTGTGTGCATCTGACCTAGCCTCACAATTAGAGTTTAGGTTTCTTTTTATCGAGATCAAGTAACATTTAAAATTTACTATACAGAGTTGTAACTTACAGTTTCCTGATACTAATGCAGATCCTTCCATTAAATGACAGTTTTAAGAGTGAATAATACCCATTCTTTTACCTAATAAATGCATAAAATAATATTTCTTGCTCACCCTCTAACAAAGGAATTTGACACTGGCTTGCCTCCTGTTATTACGTGGGTTGGGGATTTTCACTACATCTGAAGAAACAAACCAGACAAGGGTCACTTATTCTGCAAAGTATACTTTAAAATGTTTGTTTGGCACCTTTGAACTATTTTTTTCATTTCACTGCCATTACAGGAAAATATGGTTTCATACTTAATAAATATCAGTGAGAAACTTTCTATTCTTGTTTAAACAGAAGTAAACTTGAAGACCTTGTCAAAACAAGTAGGTTAAGCTTGACTAATCAGCCTGAACTCATTCTATTAATAGTGAAGCTGGCATCATCATTCCATTAAGCTTTGCCTAGAATATTGGGGGCAGTTACATATATCCATACAGAAGAGGTTAAACCAGATGAACCTTTCAAAAATGAAAACAGAATAATTGTCATTTATTCTCTATTTCTTTAGTCTGGCAGAACAAAACAGAACACATGAAATTGAGACATTTTCAGAAAACTTTGTTATTTTGCTTTCTACAAGAGGACAGTTCCTTTGTCGTAGCTTGGTTAGGTGGAGTCTGAAGTGATGTTCTCATTCTCATGAAATATGATCATATCTGTAGCCAAACTATGTACATTACTCATCCTATATAAAGTACTTACCAGACAAATTATGTCTCAGCTCGGACGTTAAATGCAATCTGATGAAATGAAGATAATCAGGAAACAAAGATGCACTTTTGATTTCTGTCAGTCTCACGGTAGAAGGATGTAAAACTGAAAGAGAGGTAAAATCAGATTAAGTAAATGCAAATTTATCAACTACATCCAAACTATGATTGATTGATTACCTGTTGCTATTCACCATTTCCTTCATCCATAACATGAATCACTTAATCCAACAGTGCCTCATGTAAAGAAGCTAAGTCAGCAGTAGGGCATCCACTGACAGCATTTGGGTTTAGTTTTCTTTTTTGTGACAGATTCCTCTCCAGCTCTAACGGATAAAGTGTTGTCTATGGGTCCAAGAGGGAGTTGAACTTTAGGTATTTCTGTGCATAGCTTCACTAAGTGATCATCCACAGTACTGAAAAACCCAGGCACTTACTCATGAAAACTCATCCCCAGCAGCAGTTTCTCCCTCTCAGCTCACTCAGGAAAACGTTTCCATCTCTGAATCTTTAGCCCAACAAACAAAAATGCAACAAAATCTTTACCTAAGAGAAAAGGCCAAAGGCTGAGGTTTAGGCATTGCTTTTAGGCACCAGCTGGGGCAACAAACTGCAACTGAGAGCTACTATCTATATACTGCTGAAACCACAAAGATAAGCAACTAGGACAAGCATCCCAAGGTCCCAAGTATCTGGGGTTTAGGTAAGGGCTGCTTAAGCCACCCAGAGTGCAGGGGCGTAAGAGAAAAGCCTGTATTTTAGCCTGCGTACCTCTAGAAGATTAACACTATCACTGAAACATTTTCTCATGTTAGGAATTGTCCTGGTTTCAGCTGGGATAGAGTTAATTGTCTTCCTGGTAGCTGGTACAGTGCTATGTTTTGAGTTCAGTATGCAAAGAATGTTGATAACACACTGATGTTTTCAGTTGTTGCTAAGTAATGTTTAGACTAAAGTCAAGGATTTTTCAGCTTCTCATGCCCAGCCAGCGAGAAAGCTGGAGGGGCACAAGAAGTTGGCACAGGACACAGCCAGGGCAGCTGATCCAAAGTGGCCAACGGGGTATTCCATACCATGGGACGTCACATCTAGTATAAGAACTGGGAAGTGGGGGCGGGGAATCGCGGCTCAGGGGCTAGCTGGGTGTCGGTCGGCAGGTGGTGAGCAATTGCACTGCGCATCATTTGTACATTCCAATCCTTTTATTGCTACTGTTGTCATTTTATTAGTGTTATCATTATTAGTTTCTTCTTTTCTGTTCTATTAAACCGTTCTTATCTGAACCCACGAGTTTTACTTCTTTTTCCCGATTTTCTCCCCCATACCACTGGATGGGGGGGAGTGAGTGAGCAGCTGCGTGGTGCTTAGTTGCTGGCTGGGGTTAATCCATGACAGGAATGTGGAAGTATCAAATGGACAAAAGTTCGCCATCTCCCCAACAACTGTCATAATGTTGTGGAGCTATAGAGCATTCAGATCTCAGTGTTTCAATAAAATAATTTAATAATCTTTGCCACAGTCCTTTGTTGCTATCTCATGGCATCTATACTTTCCCTTTAGTAGTATAATAATTTATTGCAATGGTTTCTTGCAGGTGTAAATTGCCATGACTTGAGACCTTGAGGAGATCAGATCCATCACATAATTTATGGGAACATTAATCAGAAAGAAATAGACTCCAATTCCCCATCTGCCTGAAATGTTTATGTTAAAAGAGCTGCATGTGTAAGGGCACAGTGGATTAATGAGAGATGCTATCACATAAGTAAGGAAGTAGTAAGGGCTCCCTACTTTTCTTACAGGTCATTGTGTTAACAAAGGACTTACCACTATTGAAATCACAGCTAACCTCTGTTCTCATTACACATAACAAGTATTGTAGAGTCTAAGTCAGGCTTCAGTTCTCACATATGCAAACAGATTTAGGATTTTTTTGGTCACTGAAGAAGTGTACACACTCACATGTAATTCAGAATGGAACAGCTGCCAAAGAAATTATAATAAAAAGTAACGCTCTGTGACACATAGCAGCATTAGAAAATAGTGGGTTTTTTAATTGTCAGATTGTGTCCAAAATCCACTTCAGTTTTCTTGAAGAATGAAAGATATGTACTTCATTTTGTAGCATGTTCAGAGGTATGAACATGTTCAGACAAAGTAGACTTTTAGATGTTTTCAGTGTTCAGGCATAAAAATAAAAAATTTCAATGTTTAAAATTTCATGCTTTTATACCCACAATTGCTGATAGCTGCTGTCTTTATTTGCTCATTCCTTTAAATTTTGTATGGGGAAGTTATCTTCCCATTCCCTTCAGCTAAAGAAAGAGCTTCCTTCCTGTTCTAGCTTCAGACCTAATAGATGATATTTCTTTTTTGTTCAGAAAAATTGTTGACAGAAACTTCTTCACAAAATGCTTTTACTTCTACCCAAAGGCCATGAGCAATCAATATGAGTTTATCTTCGATACCAGGAGAACCTTCACATGTATAACCCCATCAGAATGATGCTCCTCTGGCAATCCAGCAAACGTTAGTTAAGACTGGGATAGTCATATGAAGTGCTCACTTATCCTTCATGCGTCTTGACTTACAACTGTTGCCAGAGCAGGGAGCAGTTTAGAGAATAAAACCTTATAATCTACTTATTTCAACACTGGCCAATATTAAAGAGAAATATATATCAACAGTCTTCCAAGTGGGAGTAACTGAGCAGTTGCATTCACTCTATTATGTGCATTTAAAGCAGTTGCTCCTTGCACAAATAAACCCCAAACATGTAAACTTTACTCAACTTATGTTTTTAATGTTTGCTTGCAATTAAATAGCATTTAAATAAATAGCATTTACTAAGCATAAGCCTTGGTGTTGGACTTACTGCAAAAATAGAAAAGGAACTTTTCATGTCATGGAGAAAACAGAAAAATTAAATCTTGTCAGCAACTCACAACATTTATCCATATCATGAAAAGTCTGCTTAAATGTGGACATTTGCCAGAAATACCAAGTCTATATCCTTAACACATAATTTTTCTATTTCTTACTTTTCAACTGGGTCCTCTAAGGTCTTGCTATTCCATTTCTTATTCATTGTGTTCCAAGTAGCCAAGAAACTGGTGGTAATATTAAAGAGAATTACTGACAGACAGCTCCCATTTTGTGATTATACGAAAACCATATTTGCGTATGCAACTGGAGGCAATTATGTTAGGGATCCAGCTAGTTATGTGGCTGTGTTTGCCAATGCAGATTTTGCAAGATATCCTCAGAGCCTCGCCAATCAAAAGTTTTCCTCAAATGTTCTCTATAAATCATCTTGCAGTTTCACTGGAAGGATGATTCACAGCAAGAGCTGCAGCTAATCCCTCGAAGCCAAAGGAAGCTGTGCTGATCATGTCTGTATGGCAAAGATAGGACTGCCTGGGGAGAGAGACTTCCCTGGAGAAATCCTGGGGCTGGGAGAAGTGCTCATGAGATCTCCTTCCTTTTATAGCCCTTAGAAAATGCTTTGAGTCAAGGTGGCAGTATGGTATTGAATGGTATTGGGCTGCAATATTACCTGCTGGGTGAGAGACCATGCTATGCTCCCGCCCATGAAGGAGCAGTCTGTCTTCACAAGGGATGAGGAATTTTGATCAGATGCCATTATACGGGTAAACGTGTCCTCCTTGCCTAGGTCTTCTAGTTTCTTCCATTGAACAAAGTGTTTTCTTCACCGTCCTGCCTCTAAATGCTTTCATGTTGATTCTAGCACGCTGCAATGGCTGCAAACTGCTGATTTGATCACATTAAGGTAGATGTTTTCTATTCCTTTAAAGCAGTTGGTGTATTTTGTTGCATTTTATTTTTATTTAATCCTACAGAAGCAAAACATGCTTGGTGCACTTTATTACATTTTATTTTTATTTAATCCTACACAAGCAAAATACCAAGCACAACAAATCTGAGTAAGGACTAGAGGAATTTAGCTCACCAGTAAGTGCCTATTAAAAGTAAATTCCTTTTCCTATCTGATAATGTACCAAGCCTAAACTCGAGAAATACACAGGCATTTGCTGGATTGTCTAGCTTCTTGTTAGATCCTCTTCAAGTTACCCAAAGTATTTGCAGAGCCCTGACCTTCTCTGCTTTGCCTAGAGTATTTGCCATAATACAGCAATAACTGCTTAGCATACCCAAGTTGTACTTAATTTTAGCTTCTTCCTGGTTAGTCAGGACAGGAAAACTTACACTGCCAACGTGCCAGAAATAAAGGTATTTCTGTTTATTGTCTCATTTTCCATAACTTCAAGTTTAAGGCCACCTGCTTCACTGCTTTCATCGTATTTTCTAAGTGTGCTTTCTTTCTGTCTGTTTGGATCATGGAAGTAACATATTTTGGCTGAAAACTTTTGAGCTGCTTTTCCAAAAAGCAAAATCTCCTTTTCCATTTTTTTCAGTGTATACCTCTTTAACTAGAGCAACCTCTCAGGAAGTCATAAGGGACTTTAATCCTAATGTCTCTGTAACCCGTTGTACAGAAGGAAGTATTTAGAAATGGAAAGTACCTATTCTCCAGGCTCAGGCTTGGGTTTCAATATATTGAGCAGATAACATTATCAGTCCACTGTATGGGGAATGTCCTGCTGGAGATTTCTGTGGAAATCATCTGAAACCATAGGGTTGCACAAAAGTAGCCCTGCTATAAAAGGTCTGGTGTTTGCAGAGGGGTGGCTCACTTGCTGACAGATAACCCAGTTTCTTAGGAGAAATAGCCCTCCTGCCCACTAAAAGATCCTTGAAAAATCAGAGGTGGTAAGTTCAGTCCTTGGATGGGTTGGGTGATGTTTCCACTGAGGAAAGCAAAGGCAGTCCCACAGCCAAGCCTTGGGGAGAAAACTTGGCTTGCAGAGTACATCCCATAGGAGCACCTAAGTCCAAGGAGTGGCCTCCCAAAGAAACCTGAGATGCTGCTCTTTGGTTTGGTCACAAACTAAACGGTGTTATTTCTGGATAACTTTGCTTCCTTTTTTTTCAGTCTCTTTCTGAGAATTTTGTGAGATTTTGCTAGTTCCTTGTTATCCACTGAACATATGTCAAAACTGCTTGGTGTCTTATTAGCTTTTTATTCTGTACATGCGGACGGAAGCGAGCAAGATTGCTTTGCTGCTGTCCCAAGCAGTCTTTGCAAAAACAGTCGCTGTGATGTCAAAAGAAACATTAAATCTCTGGCATAGAAAAAAAGAATCAAAGTGACTTACAAAAAAATGTTAAAGCAGTGTTATTTTCCCAACACACATGCTCAACAGTATTGTAGAAAATTCCTTAAGCAACAGAAACGGTAAGAGAAACAAAGTTTAACATTTCAGTGTCTTACTCAGCAAAGTTTTCTGAGGAAAACAGATCAGCTGAAATTGTACACTTTGTTAGTTTTTCCATATTCTTTATTAAAATAAAGATATGTGAGCTACATATGTTCCTGTTTAATTTGAAGATTTTATTCTAAATGTCTTTGATGTACACTAACTTGATATTTTTATTTAGTAGTTACTGAAAAGTGACACACCAGGATAATGTTGAATGTGCTCTAAGTCAGTGCAGTACTTTGTTTGTAGAGATTTAATCAGAAAAGCAAGATTTGTAGAGGGAGGAAATATCTTTTATTAGCCTAGCTACCATAGTTGAAAAAACAGAAGGACACATATCTAAAAGCTTTGCTCATTTTTCCAATTAAGTCGTTCAATCTAATAAAAAATAGTAACTTTCTTGTACCCTTAAACCACAAAAGCTACAACAACAGTATGATGATACCAAAGATTATTTTGTGCAGACGTGGCCATGAAGCTATGTAACTTCATTGTCTGCATCTTCCCCTCTGCTGAGAATATAAAATATGGTTATTGCACTCACAGCTAATGATTTTGTTAGAAAAGGACAGGCTGCAGTTGATGCATTTCATGAGGGAAATGAGCTTAGTCAGATAAGATAAGCCTGTCTCAGCCTCATGTAGCAGGCAGGAGGATGGTGTGTGCAGGACAGCTGAAGTATAGCACAGCACATATGACTAAGAGCAAACTCACCATCTCAAACCCTGAGCACTCACAACAAAAAAAATAAAGCCCAGCTCAGTGATCCTTAGTTAAGTATTGCTGAGGCTCATGAAAAGATGCAGGATTGAGTTTGAGTGACAAGTTTAGCCTCCTCTTAGGGCAAAGGTTTGAAATTCCTTTACCTAATGAGTAATTGTATCATACCACCCCCACTGAGTTGCTAATAGCAAATGAGAGACCTTTTGGGACAGAAGGAAACTAGGACTCCTCTCTAATTAAGTGTGCCCCTCTCCGAGTCTCTAGATAAATTCCACAATCTTTTTAGCCCATACTTGCATACCACACCTTTTTCTTCCTTCACTGCTTTTCCTGCATGCTCTATCCACTGCTCTTGCACGCAGAGAATTCCACTTGAATTCCTTTTGTGTCTGGTCATTCCATAGATTAAATCAGAGCCCCTTGGTTTATTATTAGGAATGCAATCATCTCTGCTATTGACATGTCTCTGGACCCTTGCTATTTCTATTTCTACCCTTAAGGTTCCTTCGAGTCTTTTATTTTACAAAGTCAAAAGCCCTATTTCTTTAATCTTTTTAAACTACAATCTGTGAATTTATGCATCATCTGGTTTCTGTCCAGCGCTTTGTCTATGCCAAGAAATACACAGAAGGGCATGAAGTGTGCTCAGTTCTGCTCTCGATGTATCACACCTTCTCTCAGTCTTCAGCCAGACGTGTAAGGTCATGCTAAGCCCAGCAACCCTGCAATGGCTAAAGTGCTCTGTCAGGTAGGAAGTGGCTATTCACTGACCTGCACCGCATAGTCTCTATGCCTGTTGGTGAATCATCCCGTTTCTTCTTTTCATCAACATGCCATTCTGCCCCATGCCTTCAGTTCCTCTCATGTCCCCCATGCTTCTCACCATTGCACCATACGGATAACCCCCTCAACTGTCCTTCAGTGCCCCTAAATCTTCTGGGCAGCACGAGCTGTGGCTGGCTGGGACATGCCTGCATGCCAGCCGGCCAGCTAATGTGCACGAGTGGATGAGCCGGGTGGCCACTTTCAGACTGAACAAAAGCTGAGCTCCGCATTCCCTTGCGGAACAGATGCTCCTCTGGCTCTTGTTTCTCTGTGTGGACAAATGGTTCAATCAAATGTTTGGGAACTGAACAACTTTGAGCCCTGTGCCCTTCTGCAGAATCTGATTGAAACTGGTGAATTGCATTGCAAAGTTCTTAAGAAAAGAGTGATAGAAGACACACAGATTGTTGTACAAACAGGCTGCAAAAATCATGTAGGAATCATTTTCTTAAGAAATAAGGCTAAAAACCTAATAGCCTGGGTGGAGAATGACATCAGGGAAGCTGGATTTGGCTTCCTGATTCTGAGACTCAGCCTGTGCCTTGCCATAAATAATGTTGCTGACAGGCAGTTTTAAATTGCACAACAAGTGGACCAGGGCAGGGCTACTCGATGGAGGAGAGCAAAACACATCCCCTGTTCTTTCCTGCTTTTCTGCTCCTTGCTGCCAGATGCCTCCTCCTCCCCCTTCCTTTGCACAACCAAGTGTAAAGAAGAGTATCTCTGCTAGCAGCCTTCTCCTGTCCTGAAAGGAAAGTAAGTCCTGATGGTTATTGTACCCCCAGGTCTCTTCGTGCAAAATATAGCCGACTTGTACGAGTGGATCTCAGGCAGATTGTAGCAGTGCTGACCCTACCTCGTCTACAGTCAGCTGTGGTGCTGGTCTGGTTCTAGTTCTTGTGTGTGATTTAGTTCTGGTGCACCTAAAACTTCACATGCTCGAGGCGGTGTAAATCCCTGTGGTACACAACAGCTACTTGTGAATTTTTAAAGCACAGATACTAAAGTAGTGAAGGCACAAATTGAATGAATGGGTAAGACTAGCAAGAGAGTATGCCTTTGAAGCAAATTTCATAGTGTATGAGCCCTTTACAATTTGAACAGAAACTAGTAATTTTCTGGGGTCTTTGTTAGATTCCATCTTCCTGGCACCTCCTCCATGATGTGAAATGGAGCTGTTTTGGCACGGCAATTTTGTCACTCTTCAGATATTCTAATTATCTGCCCTAACAGGAGCCTGGTTTCCTAGTTCACTGTTTCTTTTTCCTCCCTTGAGACTATTTCTGGCATCTGTTTCCACATCATTATGTGAACAGTGAGTGCAAAAATGTCTTTAATGTTTTAGCAAGACTGCGCCTAGCTTATCAAGTAAATATGAATCTGTAAATCTGTAAGAAAATCTACTGTCTTTTTCACTGACCCTTTTTCCCTCTAGGACAAGCTTGAAAAGTGGCTTGTAACATGTATGAAAAAATTCTGATTTCCTCTCCCTTTTTTACCTCCTTACCTGACACACCGGATGTGAAGCATCGCTGGCTGATACTTCATTTGTCTGCTCTCATCCATTTAAAGCCCAGTCCTCACTGATGGTTATGGGTGTAGTAAAGGAGGGAATGTGGTACCTCACAGAATTCATGTCTAAGAGGTAAACCAGAAATACTGAAGAGATCTTGAAGTCAGATTTTAAGTCTCAGGCAAATTTTGAAGAGACCAAGTTAAACTCATTGGGATATTGTAAACAGGCTTCAGGGATTTCAAGGACTATTTTTAATTAAGCTGAAAAATAGTGGCAACTCCCAGAATATTGCTTATATTTGCAGCCTCTCATACAATGGGTACAGACTCTTTATTGGGCAGAGAAAATTAAAGAATGGTGGTATGGGTAGATAGGCAACATACTAGTTAAAAGTCATTTAAAACATTTTCTTTCGTGAGCTTCCCTTTCAAACTTTGCATCCCTGTAAGATAATCTATGTGTCACACCCCCCACCCCCTGACTCATACTGGCATTTACTACCCGCACCTTTAGCTGTTTCTTGCAAATACATGGTGCCCAAGCAGAGGTGCTGAGGGCTTTGCAAGGCTGCCACAAGACAGGCCAGGGACAGTCCCAAAGAGAGGGCAGGAGGAGCAGGGCTGGCGTGAGGAGCAGGGGGATGGCAGAGCAGCTGCTGCTGTGCAACCAGAGGTGGGCAGGGGCAGGGGTCTCACCAGGGCTCCCTGGGAGGACTGCCCCTGCCAAAACTGCCACCTTGGAGGCTGTAGCAGAAGCAGCAGTGAGTCTGTTTGTCCTGAGCTGTGGCCCAGGTGGGGGAGGCACCCAGGTCACTGTCATTTTGCCGTGCAGATGCTCTGCCCCAGCAGCTCTCCACTTTGCTGCCTGCTGCTTTCCCTGGCACAGGCAAAGAGCTGCTCCACATCTGCTTTGCCCTCACTCTGTCGGGTTGCGCTAAACCAAAAGCCAGCCCCTCAATGTGTGCGTTAAAGATGACCAAACACCCATTTTTGAACTCCCAAGTGGGCTTTGTAGCTTCTCTGCTGTCCCTGCCCTGCTTTAAAAGTATGTGCTGAACTACACTGTGTCCACAAAGAGAAGCATGCCAATTTAGTAAAGAAGATAAATTAAGATTTTACTGAAAACATACACCAGGAAGAACGTCTACTTAAAAACTGCCTCCCTGCATGTAAGTTCGGGCTCTACCTTTTGCTTTCAGCTCAGGAACGAGTGAACTATGCATCAAGGATTTACAAGGAATGCTTATTAAGAAACAGCAGTTTCAAAGAAGAGTCTGAACTGCAGCATGCAGAAATACAAATGGCATCATGAAGCAGATCAAAGTTGCAAACAGACTAACTGCCTTTTTGTGTTCAGGAATTTCACTCCTGGCAGCTGCTACTAGCTGATTCCCTGTTCTGCCCTGACCAAGAGGTGTGTATGTGTATATGTATACATATGTCAAAGGAAAAAAAAAGAATGAAGAATACTTTGTCCTTAATGGGAAAATGTCCATCTCACAAGGTTGAAAATGGAGAAATCGCTATTTGCTTTTTCCTTACAAAACAGAAACCCTTTAAAATGTAGAGACATGTAAAATGGACGCCCCAAAAAAAACTTTAAAGAACAAATTAGTTAGTTCTGTGGCATCTCACCAGGCTGTGGAATTTATGAAAACCACATTCCTTGGATTCTAAAACACTGGCCATTCCGCTGCTCTTTCAAATAATGTTGATTTTAATGACTAGTCTCTCTGAGAGCCAGCACAGTTGTCTAATTGTAAGTAAATAATCTTGGAACAAATCTATGTTTGACATACTGTCATACTAACATTTACTGTTTTGCAAAAGAGATTTACTTCAAGGATATTGAAAAATTCCATTGGTGTTTAAGAGGAGTAGCAACTGTGACCCTCTACAAATTAAAATGCTTGACCCTGCTATATGATATAGATGATCTGACGTATTTCACATGTTGAGATCAGTAAAAGCAGAAAACAAACTTCCTTACGAAGGTGTGCTATTATGTTCACACAAACATCCGCAAGGGCTATGAAGGTTTACAAGGGTTAGCTATTTAAAGCTGAGACTCTTCAGCTCACATGTAGCCCTAATAGCTTCTTTGGGAATGTATAAGGTTGATTATAAAGGTTTACCTTTGCAGATCATATTGCTAGGAGAGGACATGTGGGCTACATTCAGAGCTGCTATTAAAATAGTGCTTAAGAAGGACACCAGTGCCACTGTGGTGTCAAAGTTCAAGAGCTTCATGAGCCCTTTGGACCACCTACAACCTGAGGCTGCCAAATCCTAGCATCCCATATATTCAAGGAAAGAAAGAATCATGAAACCTAGGCTAAAAACCTGGTGTGGACAGCCTGAGTGTGGCCCATCACTCCTCTTCTGAGACCCTTGCAGGGCAGGCTGGGATCATATAGGGCCTCAAGGTCCAGCAGCCCCACTGCTCTTGAACATAATGCCATAGTAGTGGTGGTGCCTAAGGCAAGTGCCTGTAGCAAAGGGTTTGCTTAGCCCAGATGTCACAACTCTCTTTCTCTGTCAATATAAACCAAGACCTGGCAATCTGGCATACCAGCAAGCTCTGAAGAGCTCATCATGCTCTTGAATGAGGACACCATGGTAGCAACATAGGCACAGCAGCCTACATGGCCCATCAGGCCTGGGACCCCTAACCCTGCAAACCTCTGAGCCTTGCAGAGGACCTGCTAACATCCAGGACAAGGCAGATGATGTGGTGTATCTGAAGTGCAGCTCACCTCCAAGGATTACAAACCCATACACATACACTGAATATCATGGCCAGTAACAGGAATGGTGTTGGACTGGGGAATGAGGGTACCTGAATTCCCACCTCTCATTCTTTGAATGAATGTAAGAAGCTACCTTGGTTTTTTCCATCACCAGCATGAAGATACAGATCCATACCTCCCTTTGTGAAACTCTTTAAGAGCTGACGTTTATGCAGTCATCACTGTAGTTGCTGTTTTCATTTCCATCAGCACTGCTTACCATAGCTCTTTTTTAACATAGCCAGGGAAAGAATACATCCTTTTCTAGCACAGCTGCTGTAATATCACGGCCACTGTATGACCTCCTTGAAAAGCGTTGCAGAGCTCATACAAGTTCCGGTGTTGCAAAAGGCAAACCTGTGAGCAGAGTTACCCCAGCAAGATGCTCCATTAAACCAGTTCACCTTATTCAGGCACAGACCAAATTCTGAGCATGACGCAAAATTCCCAAAGATGTGTGCTTTGGCTTGTTAGATGTAGGCTGAAGTTTCAGGGGGTTTAAGAAGAAAGCCTGCTAGTTTCTCTCAGCCTCAGACCCAGTGCTGAATCTAATGTGCCTCATACCACTAAGTGTAAGAAGGCAAAAAGGTGACAGAATTTCGCTACTGTCTTCAGACCAAGAACAATTTAGGATATAAGTTTTCAATTCATGTTTGTATATGGCTGAATACTTTTTTCTTTTTACTGTGCGTTTACTGTACATAGATGGGAGAGCTTTCGCCTGTGACATATTTTAGTTCTAATCCCTTTAATATTCCCATTATAAAGAAGTGGCAAAAATGGCTTATTGTGAATGAATTTAATAGAAATATTCATAAGAAACAACAAAAATGTTCCATGACTAATGAAAGCATTTCACTTAGCTATCCAGATGTCTAATCAGTCCTGCTAATAACGTTTGCATTTGTCTGAAAACTCAAACTATTGAAGTACAGTCAGTGTGATGGATGTGTATGAGGTTTTATTTAAATTCTTGGCTCCTACAGGGAAAAACTGTCTCTTTGGATTTCTGTACATCTGTTTCCATCTGAAACTAAAATCCAAAGAAACAGGAGCTGGAGCAGTTTTTGGTGTTCATTCAAGTGGTGCATGAAAAATCAGGTCAGTTCTCACTGAATCACTACCAATTTCACTATTTCCAGTCAAAAAAGTTATGATGCTTGTTATTAAAATGTTCTTGAATGGGACCACATAAAAAACTCCAGCATGTCAAGCCAGTTCTTTTGGACTTGTATGCTACCCATGGAGAGATCACTCAATGTGATCACGCAATGCTGCTAACAAATTTGCCCTTTGCGACCTCATGTTGTGAAGTTACTGCAATAATTAAAAGAGTTCCTATATCGAATAACAAAGCCCTTTTTTTGACAGTGGAATGTGTAATGTTTGTACATTTTCCTCTCCAGTAAGCTGTCAACATTTTCAAATGAAAACAGGAAGATGTCTAGTGGGAAGATCACAAGGTAGGGAATCAGGAGGTCTAGGTCTATTCCTGACCCTGTCACCATCGCACTACCTGATGCATGGCTCCTCTCTGCTTCGTTTTCATCATCTGCCACCCAACAGTGCTGTTCATTATGGACTTTGTCTGGGCTGTGCTCTGTGCTCATTGGGAAAGCGCCGACAGCAGGAGATATTCCCAGTCATCCAGAGCTCCTGGGCACCTCCAGCAGTGTGAATATTCAGAAAACATCAACTACCTCTGAAAAAAACTGTACAGTTTTTTGCCTCTCTGAAAAGTTCAGCTGCTTTGCAGGGAATATTAACCACTTTCCCATGAATGCATGTACTAGCCACGAAGGTGCCATTATAATAGTTGTCATTTAATCCAATGTTTGTCTTAAGCAATAAATTTTCAGCAACAATCCAATAATATTTCCATGGGATCCCAAAGGGCTTCTTTTTTTTTTTCTTTTCTTTTTTAAGGCTGAATTAACAGTTACGTAATATAAGGAGGTTTTTTTCTTTTGCTTCATAAATGATTTTTTGTTAGACACAGTGGAAAAAGAACACCATATAACAATTCAAAATGAAGCCATCTGGCTTTGTGTCCATCTAACAATGTTAACAAATATCCCACATATAAAAGAAATATGAAGCACTATTTCTGTGGTGTGTTCATTTATTTTTCTTTGAAGGAGCGTAGCACATACATAGATATTTTAAATGAAGCACATATTTCTTCATTTTTCCCATGGCATTTAATTGCTTCTTTGCCTGTGTTTCAGTGATCTTGCCCTCTGCTGTGGTGTGCCTTAAAAAATCAGAAACAAATTCTAACAGCCACGACCTTACTGTGCAGTACCTCGGTGTGGGCTCCGACCTTGCAGCAAGCAGAAGGCAGGTTACCCAGTCGTGACTGCAGGTAAACTACTTCACATGAAGGGAAGATTGAAGGGAACTGCGGTTATCACCAGGACGGAGCTATGCTATAAGTTCATGCCCTTAATTTACTTCAGAGTAACTTATTGGCTTGTCCTGTACCCTGATGGGTTTACGCTTCCAGCCTGTGAGCACATTGGATGATTCAGGATAAATATGCTCCCATACAAAAAAATGTCTCTGTTGGCATTTTGATACTGCTTGTGGGAAGAGAAAGAAAAGAGCAGAAGGGATTTCAAGCTTAAATTCATGCTACTAGGAAAGTCTTACAATTAGTCTACACCCACTGTTCCTTGATGTGTGGTCTCCAAGACATCAGAAGGGAGACTGTGAGACAATTGCGAAAAAATTTAAAAAACACAGGCATGCACATATATTCCCACAGATGCAAACAAGCAAGCAGGCAAAAGGGGAGAAAATAAAATTAATCAATGTGGTTTTGAAGCCTAGCCTTAGTATTTGGTTGTAGTGAAAACTGCCTTGGCAATACTGTGCAAGGTGATCCTTGGACTTCTTCCCCCCCCCCCAACACATTAGGTGGTACTTCAGTAAGAAGGACCGATAAACAGCGGCAAACACCTTTAGTGGAGACACAACTTTCACCAATAAATGGAGTTTTGTGCTCACACAGTAAAAGGACTTCACAGAATAACATCCCAAATACACACAGAGTTTGTGGGGATAAATCTGTCAGTTTGGGAGTGCTTATTTTTATGCTCTTTTCTGATAAGACATGGACCAACAGAACTTCATGGAATGACTCTGGCCTTCCACCATGAAGAGGTAGGCCACCTTTGATGAAAAAGCTCTGCTAGGAAGTGAAGATGTGCATCTCTGTAGCTGCAACTGTATTTTGGTTTGGAGGGACTTGCATCCCTCTTGGATTCTCCTCCAGCAGTTAGTACTTGCCTGGTATATTACGCAGTGAACAGCCCCTCATGAGAGCACAGAAGAGACAGGCAATGTCCAAGGACTTGTGCTGCTGCAGCTCCCTCCATCCCTTCTCTCCCACCTCTGAAGGAAACTGCAGGTGCTGGATAGTAGAAAATACAAAAGAGCTTCTGAAGGGCAACTGTTAAGCTCTCTGCACCTCTTCAGGCCCAGGACAGACACAGCTGAGCAAGCAGAAGTCGGTAGGACAGCCAAGCTTTAAGTCAAATAAATAAATTAATGAAATGTTTATATATCCAACTCCTAATTTATATATAGCACCTACTTACAGAAACACTTCTGAAAATTATCATTTGAGCCACTCGAAGGATGAGAACTGTTTGGCGTATGCATTAGCAATCACAATTTGTTGTCCCTGTTTATGAAAAAAGAAGAAAGAGTCCAAGGAGCTTCCCGCCTTCAAAGGTGGGGGCCAGGGGCAGCCACTGGCAGTGGTGGGACTCCAGCAGATGTGAATGGGCTCTGTACTAGGCTACAGGATCCTGTTCTGGGGATCCTGATGTTTGCATGCACACACACAAGCTTAGCTGATGCAACTCTGCTGTTACTATCAACAGCTTTTCTTCTTCTTTTTCATGACCATCTGCAATTTTGACTCACTTATTCCAAAACTGTGCAGCTAACTCTGCCCAGCTATCTAAAATTAAAGATCTTAGCTGATCTTAGTTGGCCTTTTCTTTTCTTTTTTTTTTCTTTACTGTGGTTTCATTAAAATTCTGTCCTCCTTTCTGCCCTTGTGACTGAAAGGAGCTCATGCAGGTGTCTTAAGACAGGGGAGAAGAGCCCAGAATTCCAGTATGGTGTCATCTCCATGTAGGCTAACATGTCTGAGAAGGCATTGAAATCTTCTGTGTCCCTGCCTGAGACTTACTCTTTTCCTCAATTGCAGTGACACAAGTGTTTTCTTTGCCATTAGCTCACCATGTGGGAATCGGTGGCTTAGCATGCATAACAGTGCAGCAAATTTTAGAATATGCTATGAAGCTTAATGACAAAAATATGTGTAGAATCAAATAAATCAAAATCTTACTTTTGGACTGGTTTTTGTGGGTGGAAGGTTGTTCTTGCATTTCATTTTAAAGCCTTCATTCATTCCTGCAATAGAAAGCTATCCTTTTTGTTTCTAATTTGGTCAACTTCACACAGTTCTTAACATGCAACAGTCTATAAAAGGCAAAAACTACACTAAACATTAGACAATAGATTTCAGATACCTTTTTGCTATCTTGTTGCTTTATCTGACATCTTTTTTAAAAGTATGTGATGTTTACAGTTTGACAGAAAGTAATGTCTTTTACTCATCTTAGAGGGCTTAGTACCAGGGGGCCCCATCAAATGGGTTTTTCTTAATCACACAGCCAAGCAGTTAAGCTGAAAAAGATGGTTCTTTTTAACATAAACTTACAAAAATATGTCTTGTTGAGGCCTCCTAACATGATGTAATACAATATATATATATAAACATAGGAATTATTTAGTGAAGTCTTGCAGTCTTGACAAACTATCCATTTTAAGATGGATCTTTTTCCTGAGAGGGAAAGTTAATCTTAGCATCAGGACAGAACCACTTTCAAAGTAAAATAAGTGAAAAGGGGACTGCATTTGTTCACAAGTAACTCAAATTTGTATAGACGTTGAAAAAGTTGCAAACAAAGACTGTTGAATCTTGCATCCACATGCAGAAAACTGCAGCAGAAATACGAAGACTGGTATGAATGGAGGAGGAGTGGGAAGGTCAGGGTGGGCAACCACCTGAAGAAGCAGCAGGGGAAGGTTTATGAGTGCCTCAGCTGCTGATGGTGCCTGGATTAGCAGCCCATGAAGACCCCAGCTGATCTGTGTGCAGCTTCCCAGAACACCCAAACTGGGAGACACAGAGGTGGGCCAGGCTGAAGAAACTAACGACTCTCAACTTCTAGATGGTATGAAAGGAGCAGATACAAAATCAGGTCACTGTCACCAACCTAAGAAGAAATCAGAAGATGTCGGGAGGACTTCACATAGGTGGCATCCCTTGTCCTACCTGCAAAGGAGTCTCAATCAGACCACCTGGGAACTCACATCTGGATGCCTGAATGCATTGATTTGGGTATATACCCTTCCTGGTGCTTGTCGTCATCAGTATATGGGCACAAGAGTGTGAGTATGAGTGAAATTTGTTCCGTTTTTTGAATAAAATCACTTTCCCCTCTATATAGCTTTGCCTTGATCTTTGCTAGATCATTGCTAGTGTTGCAACTTTACTTCCTACAGAGGTATGGGAAATTCTGGCTTTCAAACAACTTTGTGTGTTGTTATGAATCAGCGATCACTCTGCCGCCAGCTTGCAATGAGCACAGGCAGGTTCCAGCACAATTTGCCTCTAATATGCATACAAAGAGGAGTTACACATCCAAACCCATCATATGTTTGTTTAACTGTATTGGATTTGCACGGCTTTCCTTTCTGCCAATAAAATACAAAAAAAGGTAATCCTTTGAACATGCAGTGAAATCCTGGCTCTGCTGAAACCAGTGGCAGATAACCCATTGACTTCAGAAGGGGCCAAGATTTCAGTGATGGCTTCTGGTCTTCCAGGCTGTTGCATGTGAAAGTTTAAAGCAAAGGATGTCTGTAAAGATGCTGCCTTACCAGGCTGTCTAGAGCTAGCACCATCAGAAAGAGCAAAAGTAGTAAAACTGCTCTAAAAAGAGCATCTTCAAAGAGTAGTTGAAATTCAAGCAGATATTTAATAGCTTTTGAAGAACTAAACAATACCCACTCCTATAAGAGATGAAAAGTACATAGGATCTTTTCCGTTGACTTTAATGGTAGCTTGGTCCGCCTCTCAGGAAATAAGCAGCAATATCAACATCCACATCTGCATATGCCCTTGAAATGTGTTCATTTCCTTCATACACAGGTTTTAATAAACTGCCATCCTGTCTTAGAACAGTACCTAAAATACTGGCTAACTTTTCCATGAAAATACTTTCCAATGCAATAGTGCTCTTTTCAACAAAATTGAAACATTTTAAAATATGCTGATACCAATGAACTCCACCCCCAAAGGCTTTCAGCACAAACATTGACTATTTCAAGAAAATAAAATTCATCATACATTATGAAATGTCATTTCAGCATTCTGAAATTACGTTCCTATTTGTCTTAAAATCATTTTTATGACTTACAGCATGTTATACTCTACTGCAGTTGGCATATGACAACATAGCATAATGTAATACAAACTAACATCATAGCTAAAATATTTTATTCCCTTATTGGGTGGTACTATCTTTTAAAATAATTACTGTGCACTGCTTTCTATCACTGAATGAAACCTCTTTCCTTGATCACAGTGTCTCCTGTTTTTTTGCAAAGAACTGGTATGTCACTCTTGTCCAAGTATTTCCTGTTTGTATTGGAACTGAACAGTCTGATAAACTGTTTCAGCCCAAGAGAAACAAGGGACAGTTACATCTGGAAGATGAAGTGCTTTCTTGAGTAGTACACAGAAGCCAACCTTAATGATTTTTTTAAGTAATAGAATAAAATATAGTCCCACTGAAGTCATAAACTAATTTCAAAATACTAAATCCAGCATAAAGTAATATCAATATAAAAATGGGAAAACATAAAACAAGAAATACAGCAAACATTTAAAAATTTTAAACCAAAATTTCAAACTCCAAAACAAAATTTACAATTTTCTAAATAGATAGTATTTTTAAAAATTTCTGTACCATGGGGCATAGGGACAATATGTTTCAAATATCATTTCTCTTTTGATTAAGAATAAAAACAAATTTTCAATGGCAAAATTTACTGAACACATAAATTCCATGTTTTAATCAGGACTGGTATTCACACAAACAAGTTAGAAGAAAACTTCTCTTTCCAAAATACACCACATGGCTATAAAACAGCATGATTCTGAGCAAGCATTTAATCAAAATTGTTTAAATTCAGAATGGTATTAATAAACCATGAAGGAATTCAGCCACTGTTCCAATATCAGTTCATATATCATCACCATTTACAGTGTAAGATTATATATAGATTTCTTAATAGCTAAAAATGCTGCCCATCAGCATAATCGGGAAGCACAAGTCAAAGTAAAGCCGTATAATTATGTACAAACAATTTCAGTTCAGTGTTGCCAAGAAAAACATTAACAAAAGTATTGGCTGCATGACCAATTAATTCCTGCAGAAGGCTTAGTGCATCGGACCGTGAACGAGGCTCTTCACCTGCGATCCCCAAGCTCCCCAGCCCTGTGCTGGCTGCACATCTGTCTAGGCTTGGATGTAAATGAGATCAGACATCAGTTGCTGATAGTTTATAGGACGCTTAAAGATGTTCAGTTACCAGAAAACCCACAATGACAGACTATCAGAAAGCACAGGAGGAAGGAGTATCTCTGAAGTCATTCAGCTGGTTCTGTATTGCCAGGGTCTACAACCAACGGAATACGCCTGAATATATCAGTTGTAAGGGTGCTTTGCATGGCCAGCATAAAGTTGCCATAAAACTAGCAAGAACAAAGACTTTAATGTATAATTTAAAATGTCACAAAATGATCCACTCAATAGGGTTCACCTGAACACATACAAGTTATGAACTTTAAGCTTTCATGTTCATTCTTTGCAGTTATTGGTTGCAGTCTTGTTTTCATAAGACTCTTCAGATTCAGAGTCGCCTTTTGGTAAGAGCAACCCATTACAAGAACTGCCACCACCTTGAGAAAAGCTTCCAGTGCTATAAAATGCTGCAGACCACTTGGTTAGCAGAGCAAATCAAATCATATCCCAGTGCTGTATTCTTCATATTTTGACCCCCACATATAAGAAATCCATTTCAAGATTTCTTGTCTGGTGATTAGATGCCCACATAGCTATGTCAGTGGATGAATTCATCTCCTGCATTATAACCTCCTACAGCAGTTGTGTTTCTGGGGCAACTACCAAAGTCAGCAAAGAAGATCCAAAGTGCAGAAAATGGAGGGCTCACAGCAGCAGTCTGCTTCTAGTTCAATGGGAGAAGCTGGATCATGGCCATTAACACAGGACTATGTATTGCACCTGGTATCAGTGCAGAGAGGATTTTCATGTTTCATGGATTTAAAGTTGAATTGGGACTGCAGTCCATTCTGGGAAGACATAAAAAGGGTTACAGACTCCGTACTTTTCCAAACAACTTATGCAAAACTCACATTTGTGATTTAGCTTAGCTCCAACAGTTCCTCACAGGCAACTAGTATGCACAGCAAATGGACTGCAATCAGTGGAAACTGGGCTGTTACTGACTTCAGTTGATATTAGTGCTCTGCCATCTTCCTAAATGCATAACTCTCCTCACCCAAATGGATACCTCAAACACTACAAGAAGATCATTTATTTTGAATAAATAGAGAAGTGGGGCTTTACTGTAATTATTTCCTTTTTTTTAAACCTTGGAGCTAGAATATTAAGGAATTGGGTACATGGCAAGCCCAGATAAGCACCCAACTGTACAGCTAAAAAGGCTGGCATTAGGTTCCCCTTGCCTTGGGACATTTGTCAAGTACCACTCTCTGAATGCTTATAGATGTTCAGAGCCTGGCCGTCCATCAATTCATGACAGTTGTCACTTCTTCTGGAGGATGTTGAACACTTTTTCTGAAATTGGAGTTTGCACTTCCATGTCCCTTTTCTCCGCTCCAAAGCTGTGAAAAGGTCCGAGGCATCACTAAGAGTTACCAGAAAGCCTTGTTAGTCAGAAAGAGCTCAATCCCTGCAGGAGGGTGAAATAAGAGGTGGCTGCAGTTATGGCCAAGGCTCTGCTAGGTGACTCTATTTGCTGGCAGCAGCTCAGTTCCTCTCAGGCAAGGTAATGTTTATTCCTATAGCCAGCAAATACAGCCAGTTCTCACCCTTGTGTGTGGATTGTCCAGCTCATAGTTCACAAACGAGTTTCACCATGTCTAGTGCACACAGGCGACTCGGGGGGGGGGGGGTTACAAAAGTGACCCAGCCTTGGGTTGCCTTGAGGCCCTGTCCCTCTGCAGAGATGACTCACAGGGAGCTGTGTAAACAGCTTAGCCCTGGGTTGTCTGATAAACCCTAAAGTAAACAGGGCAGTGGCTGCACCATTCAAAGAACCAAAACCTGAACTGAGCCTTGAAATCCCTTAACAAATAGTATGCCCTGAGTCTCAATCCAACCGCTATCCAGTTGCTGAGGAAGCAAGGTAAAAAAAAAAACCAAAACCGGAGGGTTTCAGCTTCAGTTTCAAATTACAACCTTGTGTATTCAAACAGTCACAGACCAACAAAGGAAAGATAAGGGGAAACTCCACTCAGATGTACGTAATCCATTTAGGCATATATCATAATCCACTCAGACATAGTCATACACACCATTCCACAAGTCAGGGGATAAAAACTCTAAGATTCAGGTTGGAAATGGGGGGAGTCACTTCTCTAACCATGCAGTTGGCTTGCGAAGGAAACCCTTCCCCTGCCTTGATCGGGATGCCAGTCAAGGTGACTTCCCTGGGACTGAGAGCCCTTACCTGGAGGGGTAAGTGAATATTGTTTATGCTTTAAGTTTGTAAATGCGTTTGTGGTTGTCTGTAAATCGCTTGTGGTTGTAATAATGTACTACTCTTGCCTTAAAAAATTGCAATAGTGCATTCCTCCATTGTATCTGTAAAACCTGCAATAGTGGCGTGTTAAGTCTGTAAGTGAAGTTCAAATAAGTCGTTTGCTTGAACCTTGCAGCTTCGTTTGCTTGAACCTTGCAGTTAAGTCCTTTTCTGTCACATCTCGTCCCAGGGGGCACCAAGCTGCTGCTGAATCCGGGTTACACAAAGATGAAGGAGCCAAATGGGAAGGGGCAGGGAAGTGGAAACAACTCACACTCATAAAATGAGAAATACAGAGTTAGAAGAATTACAGAAATTATAAAATCCATATGCATTCTGGAAGGTCCTTCTATCAGCAGAGCCTGGGAAGTCCTTTCCCCCCAGTAATTCCTCTTCTATATCATCCAAACCTCAAATTCCTCTCTGGAAATGAATATGAATGGGGCTGTATTTCCCTGTGGTTATTGCTGAGTGACTCAAAACTTCTCCCTCCCTTTTCCTGTGGGACCAAGGGGCTACATCAACCACCAGCAAAATTTTGCATTCGGTGTTTTAGTTCTGTGAAAGAAGTAGCATCTGGGCCAATAGGACATGAAAATGGCTTACAACTTTCAGCTTTCTCTAATTGCAAACACAAATACTATCAGTATGTAAAATACAGTACAATAACATAAATTTAAGCTCTTTGGCTGGGTTAAGAGAAGCTTGCAGGGGTAAACAGAAAGTGTACGGCTCCATAGCAGATTCACTCTGATGTCATGCCTTTACTACAATGTATACAATTGCTTCCATGAGCTGGGCCAAAACAAATTGCCTGTCCTGAGTTCAGTTGGGATAGGGTTAATTTTCACTGCCTCAAAGCATCCTTGCTGTATTGCCACAAACACCCCAAACCTAATGTACATTAACCTGGGCATCTCTCCAGCAGGTTCTTCTCAGGACTTGTCTGGTAAGGTCAAGGGAGAGAAGGCCACTGTAAGGAGCACCATGTAGTCTCCAAGCTGGACCCACTGCTGAATGTAGCAGTGCCAGCAAATGCAGGGCTGAGCAAAGGTTCTTTGCCTTGGTCTTCACCAACAAGGTCTTTCAGGCCTTTGTGCTTAGCAGTAATGGTCAGGAAGAAGGGAAACTCAAAAAAGGGACAAAGAATTGAGCCAGTGGTTTCTTGGGAAACCTTGATGTATACAAGTCCATGGATCTAGATATGTCCAAGGGTCCCAAAAGAGCTAGTTTATTTCATTGTAATATGTCATTGCAAGTCACCTTTATCATCTCTGAAAGGTCATGGGGATTGGGGGAGGTTGCCAATGACTGGAGAAGGGCAACTGTTGCACCTATCTTCAAAAAGGGCAAGAAGGACAATCCAGGAAACTACAGGCCAGTAAGCCTCATTTTGGTTTCTGGGAAAATCCTTGATCAAGTCTCATTGACTTCTGGGCAGATGAAGGAGAAGGTGGTGACTGGGGACCAAGAGTAAATCATGCCTGACCAACCTCAGTGCCTTGTGATGAAATGACTGGACCTAAGGATGAGGTAACAGCAGTGAATGTCACCTCAATTTTAGGAATGATTGATGCAGTCTCCCACAGAGTATTTGTATCCAAGATGGGGTGTTATGGTTGAGATGGGTGGACTATTAGATGGATGAAAAACTGGCTGGATGATCAGGCTCAAAGGACAGTGGTTAATGGTACCCCTTCCCTTGTCCAGAGACTAGTTACAAGTGAGGTCTATCCTATTTTATCCTTTATTACTAATCCGAAGGAGGTGATGGGGTATGCTTTCATTAAGTCTGCAGATGAAACCAAACTGTGAAGTGTAGTCACTGTGCTTGAGGGCAGTGCTGGGACCTAGGCAGGCTGGAGGAGTAGGCCAACAGAAATGTTTTGAAATTCAAGAACAAGTGCAATTTTCTGCTCCTGGGATGGACTAATCTACTGCAAAGGGACAGACTAGGTAGTGGGTGCCTGGGGAGCAGCTCTGCAGGAAGGGCTGTGGGGGCCAGCAAGATGAACAGGAACCAGCAGTGCACCCCAACAGCTTGGCAGGTGATAGCAGCTTCCTACTGGGAGGTTAGGGAGAACATGGAGCTGGGCTCTTCACAGTGGTCCATGTTGGGAGAACAAGAGACAACAGGCATGAGCTGAAGCAAGAGAAGTTCAGACAGGATATACGGAGAAACTTTTTCAGCCTGAGTACATCCAGGCAGGGACACAGGTTGCACAGGGAGGCTGTGCAGTCTCCATTCTTGGAGGTTTTCAAGATCCAGCTGGGCAAAGCACTGAGCAACTTAGTCTGATCTCACAGCTGACCATACTTGGAACAGGAGGCTAGACCAGAGACCTCCTGAGGTTCCCTCCAACATAAATGACTCTTATAATTTTGCTATCCAAGTGATTTTTGTTCTCTGATACTTCTACATATATTTGGATATTTGTTTGACAACATCCATTTAACAAATAGAAAAATGGAACTTTATTACATAGGCAAGTATCTCAAGGGGAAAAAAAGAACATTATGAGCAGACCAGCTGCCTGTTACCAATTTTAAAGTATACTTTTTAAGGTCTAATGCAATACAAAACTAATAACCCTCCTAAACTCAGAAAATTAAATGGCAACAGAAGAACCAAACCCCTCCTCATTTAAACCTATAAACAGTCCCCAGGAACAGTAGTCAGGTGGTGCCTCTGGTGCCTTGTCTTGTTTCCCTTCCCCTGGGAAATGTTTCTTGCTTGCATTGCGTATGGCGCATGGGCTGAACACAGTGTCTACTGCTGCTCTGTGCTTCACACTCCTCCCTGCTCTTGTGATTCTCCATTGCTCAAGAAGCCCCAGAAATCTCCAGATCATAAGGGAAAAGTTTGAATGAACAGGCGTTCATATACTTGTTCTGCAGTTCATGCTGATTTTGGCATGTTTTGACCAAAAATTGCTCTGTCAACAAGCATACCTGGTCTCTTTCCATGAAGGAAACAGTATTACAAATGACAGCATGAAAACTTTGCACTTCAAAGTTTTACTTTATAAATACGTAGCAGAATCCTTACCTCTCCATCCCAACTGTCCCTGCAGTAACAACAGAGCCTGAGAGCAATATGGAGCTTTGCTCTTGGTCTATGTGCTTTTGCCTCTCTGGGAGGCAGAGAGCTGGCGGTCTTGCTGAGCTCTGTTAGCAGCAGCAGATGTGTTGTTGCCAGAGCATGAGGGAGTTTTTTCAATCCCAATACTCCGCTGTAGCACCTACATTGAAATGGGCTAGTAACAGCGCTTGTTTGCTGAACTTTAAACTGAAATGCCTAGAATATCCTTTACACAAGACTTTGCAAGCCAGCTGCATGCTGAGAAGTCATCTTCCAAGTAGAGAAAAAGATTCTCTATGTTTTGCCTGGGGAAGTCTGAGTGGCTAATGCTGAGTCTGGAAGCACCAGCTGAAGATGGTAACTCATTGCTCAGGTAGACTTGTAGGTAATTTTATGTGGATCTCAGAAAGATATGGATGCACATACCTCATTTCTCATAAATTTCTCAAGTACACAAAACTGACTTTTCTGTTGGGAAGAAATCTTTGTGGGGCTTTTAGAAGACCTGACAGCCCAGAGTTACAAAAGAAAGGTCAAAATCAGCTTGTTCGCTTGTGTCCTCTCTGCAGATATCTCCAAACACATTTTTGGGTTATATCTTCCCTTTACAGGGTTGCATGATGGATGTAAGATTAAAATCACTGGCCACCATGGTCATTCTTTCTTCATTCCTCAACTGGTTTTGGCTTTTCACTAAAGTTACCCAATACTTTCCATTATAAGGACCTTACAGCTTTGCCAAAGTTCAGTCATTCTAGCTGTAATTTCTCCTGCTGGCTGGATGCCTCTGGCTGATTTTGTTTGGACTTCTTTTGATAATTTTTTTGGAAAATTTTCAGTCATTTCCAAGAAAGAACCTAGTGGAAAACGTATATATTGTTGTCTATGTCAAAACTTGTAGACTTTTTCTTTTAAAAACTCCCATTTCCCAGGCTTTGGAGCGCAGTCCTGAAATCTGGTGGGTAGATGAGCTTTGCGTCTGGAATAGACTTTTCTCTTTCCCAGTGGAAATGTGCACAGTGTAGAAGCAAGATGTCAACCACAGATTTACACAGTGAAGAAAACTTTAAGTCTTTTAAGAGTTCTGCCTCACTTGTTGTAAAGGTCAGAGAAGCAGCGGGGGGGAAAGAAATTCTTATTTTCAAAACTGGTGGCTTCAGTGCTACAGAACAAGACTCTGTCTCTGCCAGGCAGTGCCTATGTGATGTGAGCAACCACACTGGATCTGGTTGTGGTGGAGTTCATTTTCTTCACAGTGGCCCATATGGTGCTATGTTTTAGATTTGTGACCAAAACAGTGTTGATAACACACCAATACTTTTGGTATCACTGAGCAATGCTTGCACAGCATCGTGACCTTCTCTGTTTCTCACTCTGCTGCCCCAGCAAGCAGGCTGGGAGTAGGCAAGAGATTGGGAGGGGACAGCTGACCCAAACCAACCACAGAGATATTCTACACCGTATAACATCATACTCAGAAATAAAACAGGGACTTTTTTTTCCAAAGTAGCTGCTGCTCGGAGACTGGCTGGGCATTGTTCTGCTAGTGGGAGGTGATGCAGTTGGGAATTTTTTTCTTTTTTTTTCCCCCATTCACTTATTAAACGGCCTTCATCTCAAGCCATGAGTTTTTCTCACTTTTGCCCTTCCAATTCTCTCCCCGTCCGTCTGGGCGAAAGCGAGCAAGCAGCTGGATGGGGGCTGAGCTGTCACCAGCTGGCCTCAACCCACCGCAGCAACTCACCAACATCCAGCTCATCCTTGTTTATCACTACCCCTGTTTCTCTCAACAGTCCCGATAGGAACCCTGTGGTATCATTTGCAGAAGGGCTGAGTACTCACCCCTGCCATGGAAGTCAATGGGATCTAGCCTTCAAGCGTGCAAATTACTGTGCATGACTGTAGCTGGATTGCAGGGTTTGTGCTATGAATCAGCAGCACACCTAATGTCCTGATCTCTCAATCATCCATATGCGGGATTTGGCTCAGAGTATAGAGTTGCTCTTTGCAGGGTTCATACAGGGGAAAGCAGGGGGAGGAGGGGCAGAGGCAGCACCATGAGTACCTCAATCTTGTGGGGCTGTGACTAGGACTTTTAGCCAGGCTTGCAAAGTGGAAAGTGGAAGGTGCCCTTGGGTGTGTAGTGTTAACATTGACTGTAACATTGGGTACCCTGAGAAATCACAGCACTTCAAGTGATTCACTTCTTATAAGAGGATAACATTTAGCTTTAATCTTACTGTGGCTCAGTCCTATAAGATGGAGGTAGTAATACTCCTTATCACTTGCAACATTTAATTAACATTTGTGAAATATATAAATGCTACCCTGATGACAGGCATAGAGGAAATCAATAATTCTATCTTCAGAGCAGAGCGTGAATATTGCAGTGAATGGGACCCAGAGGAACAATGAAGAGAAGATAAAATATTGAATGGGTGCTCACTAAATGAGTCCAGTCCCTTCTCTGTACCAAATAAATGGAGTAACTGGAGAAAAGTTAATACATTATTATAAACTAACATCCATATCAATACGTTTTATCAGTAGGAATAAATATGTCTTGTCAATAATTCCAAACATATGCAGGTAAGTTAAGGTCCCATGGGAAATCTTTCTCCTGGCATTTCCTAGCTTGTAAGTGCTTGATTTCACCACCTCAGTAATGTTCTTTGACAATTATTTGTGTGTGGTATTTATGAAGTCTGACAAAATGAAAAAGACATGGGATCTCTCCAAAGCTTTCATTAATATTTTCAGTAAATATCTAATGCTCTGTAATCTACCTGAAAGAAGACAGAAATACTTCATCAGAAGCAACTGCTCATAATAAGATCTCAGAAGCAATATAAAAGGGACTGTTTATCACTCCTTATTTTTTGTTCCATTTGTTTCTTTTTGAAGTCCATTTACTCTAAAAAGCAAGACCAATTTAAACCTGGTAAATACAACTAAAAATGCTTATTAAAGTCACTTTCTTTTACTGTCATTATGCCCCAACAAGCAAAACTTCAAAGGTTCAACATTCTCCATAATAGTAATTTACATAAATTACAGATGTGTTCTACATAGAGAGCAAAATACTTTACAATTGCAATCATGATGCTCCCTGGTTTTCAAAGGTTTTTTTCTGTACTTTTTGGGCCAAATTGAGAGCTGAGGAGTTGTAACTTGATATTCCCCTGGACCTACTTACACCCACTTGTTGAAGCGTCAGGGAGTCTTGGTGGGTGTAACTCACAGGCTGAACAGCCAAAATACATTGCAATAATGTTAACTTAATGTAGGGAGGATTCACTGTCTTTTTATTTGCTTTTCTTGCTCTGCTCCTCTCCTGTGGCCAAGCAGTATACAAGCCATACTCACTTAGCCTCTGTTTGACTCTGAGGTCTGCACTGCAAGGCAAGAGGCCATGAAGACCATACATGAGGCATTTGGACTTGTCGTGTGGATCTATATGGACATAACCAGCAAATTTGGTGAGCAGACGCACCTGTGTCAGTGTCTGTAAGTAGATTACACTGGCTTTCACTCCCTCTACTGCCAGGTGGCTGTACGGAGACATCTTGGTGCATCACCTTGCCTCTGGGAGAAGTCGTACAGCCAGACAGGAGTGTGCAGGACACACCCAGCTCCCCTGAACCCCAGTTGAAACGCGTGGTATGTAACGACAGCAGAAGGATGCTTCTCTAGGCTGACAGAGACCAATTCTGGGTTCCTGCTTGCTGGCTCCCACTGAAGATAATTAGAAACTGGATGTCATTGGCATTTGGACAGTCTCAAAACATGGCAAGATCTTTACCTCTTTCCATCAACATGAACCAAACCCCGGCCAGTATCATTTTGATATACTCCAGCCAAATAGCTGACCCAGTTAGACCTCGAGCAATAGGAAACTGTTTCTGAGGAAACCAGAATTATTTTACTGTGTGTCTTGAAAGAAACACACGCTATGAACAAACAAAATGTTATTATTAATGTATAAAAATCTACTTCTGCAAATATTCTAATAAAATTTGGCACTAATTATTTGGTCTTGGCTTTGCTGTCTTCTAAGCACTCTAGCAGTAATGGAATTGCTTTTCATTGTGAAATTTTGGACCACAAAAGTAAAATATTTTATTGATTTAAATTTTTAGCAGACACAACAGCTACAATTGTTTTCAGCAATTTTGACAAAAATGCTGTGCAAGGAAATTGGTCTATAAATTGCCAGAATAAAATTTCCCAAACTTTCTGAACTGGAAATAATCACTCTTCATTCAAATTATGAATAAAACCCATAATGATGCATTTCATGAAATATCAAAAACATGCAACAGTGGTCCCTAAATATCATCTGCAGGTAATCGTAATAGCTTTACTTTTAATTGCATTCCAGCATCTTGCTTCTCTTTAAATTTAGGGCAATGTGACTGTCCAGCCTATTCTAGAGCTGTCTTGTGTCTTCCTTCCAAGAAATCCAGTTCCTAAAAGAAAAGGTCACAGACAAGACAAGAGAACTGGCAAATGGGCCTTTGCATGATCAACACCCAAACCATATCTAGAACAAGTCTGTATCTCTGAGTAACTCTGGCATACTGAAAAGATAGCCAGGTGGTTTGCTGCTTTCAGGATCTCCTTCAGTTTCCCAGTTAATCAAAAAATAGGAAAGGAAAAACAAAAAACAATCTCACTTGTCAGAGGCAAGTCTACATAACTAAATACTTTCAAATTATGATGATAATTACCCAGATTAAGAAAAGGCTCATCTGCAGATTTAAAAAATTATTAGTAAATAACTTCACCATTTGTTCAGGATCATTTACAAACTCATTACCCAGATCCAAGGACAATGTCTTGACTCTGGGCACAGATCCAAAATGGTCATTAACAATATGAAATTGTTGTGGAGAAAAAGATTTATCATTAAAATATGTTATAATACTCAACTTTTACTTTTCAAATGCACATTCTGTATTTAACCCAAATGGTGCTTACTTCAGACAAATGATCTTCCACATATGGTTCCTGTGTCACATGCAGTTCTCCTCAATGACTCATGCAATTCTTTTTGAGATTTTTTTATTTAATTATTGCTCTTTGTATTGCATGTGGGCTCAGGCAATGAGAAGGCTGCCAGTCAAAAAAGAATGCCACACATACCTCTACGTGCATAGACCAAGGCTTCCAGCATCTCCAAGACTTATCAAATAGCCAAAGGGCTTGTGGTTGGAGAAGAGAGGAGTGATGCTGAAAAAATTTTCTAGGTTTGGCTGTGGGAAAGAGCCAGGTGATGGTAATGGTCCATTGTGAAGTGGAATCAAAGTGAACAGGAACTGAGCACATTTTCTCTGGTTATAGATCACTTCAGCAAAATCTGCACAATTTATTCTAAAGCACATACAGGGAGATTGAATTTGCATCTTTTTCTTTTGGATTACTGCAGAATTTGAACACATTGTGCAGAGTAAAAGCAAGTATGAACCATTATAAATGAACTTCCTTGATATTCAAGAGAGGACTGTAACAAGGGAAAAATGAACAACACACATGTGGTTGGTAAGTGCTCAAACTCATGCTATGCAACAGCAACTGCAAAGACTCACTTGGGTACCTTATTTCAGCATTTGATGAATAAATTGTAATAGTTCCATATAAACAAGCCACATTAGGCCAATATGTACACATTTCTAAACAGGGATGACTTGTTTAGAGCTTCTAGACCTTCTCTGAGTCTGGATCTGGCTGCAACATGGGATCACTTTGTAACAAGCAGCCTGTTGCAGTAGTATACTGTTGTTATATTATTATTATTATTATTATTATTATTGGAGGAAAAAACAGGCCTCATCATTTATGTCCTGAACTAGAGTAACAAAAAAGTCCCTAAAATGAAGTATTTCTGTGAAATTAGATTTCCCTAGAACACAGTCTAAAGTTTCCTAAAAAGAAAAGAATATGAAAATATGCTTGAAACTTTTTCTGAGAAGATCAGTGGTTTTAACCGGAGAAGCAGTGTAATTGTGTTTGGCAAATTTCACCATAGCTTTAAATGAAACTTGAAAAATATAAAAGAGTGTATAAAAAGTTCAAGCTTGTGAAGGCCCAGGACCGACACTGTATTATGTACTATATTACACCCTGTATCATATACTGTATTGCACCCTAAATATGTATGTATCCAGTGGTTTACCTAGCTAGTAGGAATATCTCTTGATCCCTATGTAATGAAAAATGGAGATAAAGTTTAAAGTCTGGGAGGTCCAACTTCATGGGGAGCTCACAACTAAGCAGAAATAAGAGGGAGAGTCTGAAAGTATCACCTGATTTGGTTGTTCAGGGTCAGCATCTGTCTGAAACCCAGGCAGCGGAGGGGTGCTGGAGAAAGGCTGCTCTTGTTACCTGAAATCAAGTATGCTGGAGTATCTGCATGGTAGCTAGGGATGAAATCTAGGAGAACTGAACTTAGTATCTTTTCAGGTCACAGGTTGTGTCTCTGGGTGATTTCCAGTGTCCTTGTGCCTGAGTGTCCTTGTGGGCAGAGCTCACAGGGCACAGGAAGAGGAAGGGAGAGATGCTCAAACCACAGGACAGCCACACCTTCTAGCTCTGAGCAACCCCGGTAAAGTGATCCAGTTTCACCCAGAACAAGAAACAGTTTAAACTTTGGGACCTGTGATGCCACTTCCAGCAAAATATTCTCAGCAGGTTGGCTGGAAGAAGTGCCACGGCGACTGCCCTGTTTCTGTCAGCATTGCCTGCTGCCACACAGTGCCTCTGTACCTTCACCGTGGCCTGCCCCAGGGGACACCAGCAGACCTACAAAAGGCTGCAACCCACAAAGCACCTCCTGCAGGAAGGATGGGGTGTTGGAAGCCAGGCTAAACTTAAGGCAGGTCTCCTCTGGACATAGTGGCTCAGACCATCATTTTCAGAGTGTTCACTCAACACGACCTGGAAATTTGGGGAGCTGTTCATACAGGCAACTGAAACAGAGACAATAGAGGGGAGACTGGACAGCTGAATCCATTTATGGTTGGAAAGGGACATGCTCTCACTGATTTTTAAAGCCAGTATTTCTAAGCTATGCCACTCAGTGGTTGGGATGGGGGTTTTGGGGATCTAGAATTCTCCCGTTTAATCAAACTTGTTTTGATGAAGGCAGTATATGCTCCAGAATATCAATAATCCACTGATATTCAGCTCATTAAATACACTTGCTCAATTACCCCCTCTCCATGAACTGTCAACAATCTGCCTTCCTATTCATTAATCCCGGGGCTGATAAGGGTAGTGACAGTGTCTAACATCTATACCTTCCTCTTGTGGACAGAGATGGGTCAGTTGGAAGAAAAAAAGGAACGCTTACTTCAGAGCCCAAAACATAGAAAACTTGGTTTTAGAGGAAAGATTTGACACATGAAACAGTTGACGAGTTTCCTGAATGTCTTTACTAACATGAGATTTAAATGTATAATGTATTGATAAGAAATCCAATGTGGAATACAACTTACACAATTAAAAGAGAATATAGAGGCTTACTTTAGAAATATGAAGTGTCCCACTATGTCCACAAATCAATAAATATTTTAAAGTCACAAGAATGGAGGTAGATCTCAGGCCTAATAAATCAACCATAAACTCTATATGAATTCAAAATACTTATTATTTTTCTTTCAATTAGGAAGGAAGATGTGTTCCTCAGACACAGCAGTTCACTCAGCAGTCTCCGCAATTTTTGGTTGCTATCCTTCAGTTCACTAAGGTTACTGTTTGAAGAATTGGAAAAGTGTTATCAGTTACTGCTTTTGAGGAATTTTCTAAATTCCTGCACACTCCTGCTCCTTGCACATTCCCTGATGACACAGGTTTAAAGTCATGTTCTTCTTTCTTCTTCTTTTTCTAAAGCATTCCTTCAGTGCTGTGTTTTCAAACAGAAATACTTTTTCTTTGGAGAAATGGAGTTTCACTATTGGTTCCATCCAGTCTATGAGAATTAATTGAAAGATTCCTTCTTGGAAACATGGGCTTTGGATCAGAGTCTAGATAGTTTTTAGTTTGGGGAACTGAATGACATTGATTCTTCAAAACAAAAACTATGAGTTAATTTAGGATTCAAAATAAATCACACAACTGACCAAGCATTAATCAGTTTTATAAACACTGCAAGAGCTGTTGTCCTAATCCAACACAGCACTACAGGACATCCATAATTACCTGATCACTGTATTCAGATTTAAGTGTTTTACTCACGACTTATACCAAAAATAGATATCCCAGTCAACTACCAGAGCGCAAACTAAAATCCGAGTCAAGTCTCTTTGATATCCAAGCCCTGCTTTAAAGCAGCAAATGGCTACTGCAGCTGGTGTTCAAGTATTTTTGGCAATCCCGGACTGAAGGTACTGCCTCTGAGTTTGCGAAATGCACTCAAGCGGATGTCAACTCAAGTCATCAGACCAGCTGAAGGAATTAAAATTTCTGTTCTTTAATTTTTGCTCTACGATGATTACTTTTTGTGGATTTAATCCTTCATTTCTTGCTCAGGCAAGATCATACCTGATAGGTTTCCAATGCTTTTTGACCTGGTGTTAAACTAATGCTGTGATACTGCACCATGACCTCTCTGGTACGCTATGATCCTTACAGGAGCTGTGGGCCCCCTGAAAAGACCACGTAGCATTATCATTTCTTTGGGCATCCCCTCATTCAACAGACTGCAATACCAATAATTGCAAAGGCAAAATTGTGCGCATCTTCTCTCTGTGATGGGAAACACTCTTGGGGCCTCTGCTACTCTGCCCCCAGAACAAACTGGTGCGCGTTGCACTAGCTCTGCTTCATCAGCACTGACGTTAATAGTCAAAACTGGATCATCTTATCACCATCTTCAATAGCCTAAATATGGGCAGGTTTGCAGAAAATCAGAGCGCACCTTTCATGAAAATGAGAGCCTGGAAACGATCCATTATTCCCGGCAACATCCAGAACCAGAGAAACAAAAGACGACTGGCCTGTGTCTCCCTAATCCCACAAATATTTGCACATGTTCTTTAGCGCGTGCGCGCAATCCCATGGAATCCAGCGGGACTCTTCACAGTGCTTCGTTCAGCACCAGGGTGAACTTTGCACATCCTGCAGCCTCTTCACGGCCGACGGATACGCACCCACAGCTCTGGGATGTCTCTCTCACTGGCGTAGCGAGCCAGGGTGGTGTGACCCTCGCAAAGACGGCTTTAGCCAAAAACCGCCGGGTGCCTGCCACGTGCGTGGGGAAGACAGGGAGAGGACCGTTCTCCCTCCCGGCGACACCACGTCCCACTCAAGCTCCCCGGTCACCGGTGGGTGCCCTGCGACTCCTGTCCCGGGCCGCTCCCCACAGGCAGACCCTCCTGCCCACGGCCCCGCACCTCAGGAACCCCACGGTTCCGCGGGGCGCGGCGGGGCGGCGTGCGACGCCCCCCCCAGCCCCACCGCCGGCGGGGCCCTGAGCCCGCCCCCGCCGCCCGGCCCCGGCCGCGGCCCCTTCCCCGGGGCGGAGGGAGGGAGGCGGGGCCGGGCCGCGGCTCCGCGGGGCCGGGCCGGGCCGCGCGGGGCTGGCGGCGAGAGCGCGGTGCCGCCGGCGGCCGAGGAGCGGCGGCGGCAGGGGCGGCGGCGGCGGCAGGGGGTGCGCAGCAGGGCCCCCGGCATGGCCGGGCAGTAGGCGGGGAGCGCCGCCCGCCCGTCCGCGGCTCCCGGCGGCAGCCCCCGCCGCGCCCCGTCCGTCCTATGTGACCCGCCCCGGCGCCAAGATGAAAGGTAGGGACGGGAGCGGGGCGCCCGCTCCGCCGCCCGCACACGTGTGCCGCCGGCACCGGGCACCGGACACCGGCAGGGCTGGGTGCGGGCAGGGCAGCGTGCGGGCGGGACGGGCAGGGTGCAGGCAGGCACCGTGCGGGATGGGTGTGCAGGCAGGGTGCGGGAAGGCAGCAGGCGGCGGGCAGGGTGCAGGCAGGATCGGTAGAGTGCGGGCAGGGTGCAGGTAGGGGAGATTTCGGGCAGGGTGCGGGCAGGGAAGTATGCGGGTAGGGTGCAAGCGGGGTGCTGGCCGGGCACCGGTGCAGGCAGTTTGCAGGCAGGGCAAGCCGGGTGCAGGCAGAACACTGGCGGGACGCGGGCAGCCGGTGCCGCCAGAGGCAGAGCGTGGGACTCCCCGCGACCCCGGGGCGCACACGGGGCAGCCCCGGCCCCGCGCATGTGGCTCTGCGCCGCCCCTTCGGTTTGGCTTACGTTGGTCAGTGCCGGTCCGGGGAGCGGGGTGTCCTTCTGTCCGTGTGTCCGTCCGTCCCGTCCCCCGTCCCGTCCCCCCCCGTCATACGTGCTCACCCCAGCACGTTTTCTCTCGGCACCCAACTTTTACCGCCCCGCTCCCCGGCGTCCCGAGGAGAAGGCTTTTATTTCTTCCTAATTTAGTTGTTTATTTTTTGCCAACGTTTTGCGATGTTCTTGGTGTTGCTTCTAAACATCTGGCAGTGATTAGGTGCCAGTAGAGGCTTAACTGGCTTGTGAAATGTATTTGGCGTATTTCTCCTCAACATCCACCGACTGGAAAATATTTGGTCTTTGCTTTGCATCTGCTAAAGCTGAAACTTCGTTTCTTTTCCTTTTTTCTCCCTTTTTTCCCTTCCCTCTCTTTTTGTTTTAAATGGGTGAAACATGCCACTTCTACCGGTTGACTCCGTCCCACAAAGATGTGACTGAGAGGTATTAGATAATAGACTTTTAAAATCAAATAAAGCAGCAGATTGCCAAATTGCTACATTGTAACCTAGTAAAGATGTATTAGGGGGGTTGCAAGAAAGCCTTCTGTTTATGAAAATTGATAGCCATACAGCAGAAGGCAGAGACTTTACATGCTGGGGAATAGTTACAAGGAAAACATCAAAGGACATTATAGAAAGTTTAGGAAGTAGTTGGGAGTTTGTGAGACTGGAATCTAGTTTTTCTTCAGAGGCAAAAATAAACTTGAAGGGTGGGAAGGAAAAAAACATACACACAAGAAAATTGCTTTTGGGCACCAGTGTGCCTGTGCTTGGATTGCAGAGTTTGATTCCAGATGCCAGGAGGCCAGTAAACATCATGATAGTTACACTTAGTTTCCAGAGTCTGGGACACCAAACGATGTGATTATTTATTCACTTGCCAGAGTAGCTGCCTGAAGGGAGGAGAAGCTTTGGGGGGAAGGGGGGGGGTATTTTTGCAAGCCCACACATGCTATTTAAGTTACTTCTGGGACTGTGACATGGTGTCTCTACAGGGCTGTGCAACATATTAAAAATAATGTATTTACAAAGTTCTTTATTTATAGGGTACTCAAGCCAAAAGTTTTGTCATCAGCTTGTCATTATCAGCGCAAGTGTAATGGCAGGAACCAACCAAAACAAAGGGAATCCAGTAATATAAACCCATATCCGTTATCACTGAAAGCCTTATGCTCTATTTTTGTTGGGGCTGAGACTGCGCCAGTTTTGGGGGGAGGCAGGATGCAAAGGACCGAGAACAGCAATAACATTTTTGGGTAGCTGCATACTGTGATGACACTGGGAACCAGATTTTGAACCCACTGAAGCCAGCAAGCATTTTTGCTGTAGTTTTAAGTGGGTATAGGACGTGGCCTGCGACTTGCATGTGCTTCGTTCTGACTCTGTCACTCTTCTTTGCAAAGTGGAGCAGTGGCATTTGGAGGGAAGATGTTACTCCTGCTGGGAGCACATGTTGGTGCCCCACACTTGAGCAAGAGAGAGACGTTTCACTCTGGTTGCTGGTCCTTACCATTCGGTTTCGCTAAGAGCAATCACAACCATCTTATTTCTTTCCCCCACAGAGTTAGGAAATCAGTAATAAAACATGCAAAGAAGAAACCTTAAATAACAGTGCTAATAACAGGAGAAAAGAGAGACTTCAAACAAATCATCACATCAAGTGCCATTGCCAGTGTTATGGAAGTTGGAGAGCCAAACCAAATTTTGACCCTGTGATTTCCTTTTCTGGGTACAGACTTGGTTTTTCGTATTTTCTCTTCCAACTTGATGGTGGTGAGAATTGTAGGACTGTCGAACTTGGTGTAGTTACACAGTTTTCTCAATAACAACAAAATGATCTGTTGATTGCAGCTGTCTCTGTATCTACCCTCTCTGGAGAATGGAGGAATATCTGAATAATTACATCACTAAATATCTGTAAGGAATAAATTATATTTTCCATTGCTGGTATTAGTAATGTGTTATGTTTTAAATCAGTAAAACAAATTGAAGTTTATGTTTAATATCCTGGCAGTTTTATTTCCAGCAAACTACACTGACCTCACAAACTTTGTGAGATGCTTTTTAGTAATAATTCATGTGATTTATAAAGGGACTTGACTGCTTTAGGGTCAGATGTATCTTTATCGAATGATACGTCTAAGTTGTAGTTATTTATTTGGGTATGAAGGAATATTTGTTGCCTGGGAAACAAATGAAAACAGCTTCATCATAGTCAAGCACCACCACATGTTCAAAAACATTGGCCCTAATTTAAGACAGGGACAAGCATTGTCAAAACTGAGAACTTCTTCCTATATATCTGTGATATATTTTGTAATTACTACTTTAAACTGTATCTGTAATCACTACTGTCAATGGTGGTTCTGGTGGTAAGTATTTTTGTCTGAAATGTGAATAGTGTTTGGATAACAACTTAATACTAATGCCAAAAGCCGGGCAATGACAAAGTCAAGGTGGTCATTTTGGGACTCTTGCTCCAGGATGACAGAGGAGCTCTTCATTACAAAACCCAGGATAGCTTAGCTGCTTCTTTCTTCACTGGTCCTCCTCCTCCTTCCTTTCTGCCATCACAGGCACCTCGCTATGTACCGCTTGTATAGCGATGGTGCTGGAGGCTGAAATGGCTGTTGTCTTGTGCTTGCGAACTGGAAAGTGACCAAATACCCTGTCCTGTGCAATTTCTCTCATTTAAAAAAAAAAAAAAAAGATGCACGGAGTGAAACAACAGGACAGGTTCATCCTTGGTTGTGCTCCACTGAAATCAGTGAAGCCGGCACTGCCTCAGGAACGGTATAGTCTGAATGCCCAGCTTTCTTGGTGTCGACCAGTTTGCCTCAAAGGCAGCTCTATGTGCTTCATGCACAGAGTTTTCAATATGTAGATTACATTGAGCTTTCATGGGATATGCCAGCTCAGTTTACCTTAAGTTTCCCTTATACCGTGCACACTTTAACAGACGTATCAGCCCATATTGCTAAAATCATCCCTTCTATGTTTTAACTTGGAGCCTGGGTGTAATCTGTAGGTAAAGCCTCCATTTGCAAAAGCTGAGTGTGCATGCAAATTCAGTTGCTCTTTCTTGGCTGCCTTGAAAACTCTTAAGTAATCTATTTATATGAGCTCTACCTTCTTGACAGGTTTCATCTTTCTCTCTAACTATTTTGATGCCACCACTATTTTTAAAGAATAAAGGAATAAAGCTAATTTTATAATACTGGAGAAGAGTGTATCTCTCTCTCTCTAATCTCCTTGTGCACAAAATGAAATGAGCAGTCATCTGCAAATAGGTCTTTCCTGGCTAGAAACTTCAAACTGGGCATTTAAAAAAAAGTCCAGTCCAGAGCATTTTGCAGAAGCCAGAAAGCATCTGAAAACCAAGGATTAGAAGTGGAGTGATCCAGTAACCTTTACTTAGTCCAGTTATAACAAAGCTTATATGAATATAGTGACATAAACATGAAACATATGCAGGAGCTCTGAGTAGTGTGTGTTGGACATGTCACAGGACCCTACTGCAGAAGTTCAAAGGCATGAGCAGTTATAATAAATGTGTGATACAACGCAGAACAAATCCCGAGCAATGCTACTATACAGTCAGCATGTATCCTGAATTGGTTGGTAGCACAGAGGATTTTAAACATATGGATGAGAAGCATGATCATGCATGCATGTGTCAAAGAATATTCTTATTAACGATATAGAGGAAAGCAGAGTGTTAGAAGCTGTGAAAATACAAGAGAAATCTGTTATTGCACAGATAGAAATATTACTGTACAGCTGTAGTGGATATTGAGCAGAATTAGCATGTAAGCTATTTATGACAGGAGTATTTTCATAAGAAATTGTAATTATTCATCTTCGCTTTCAATCTTCGACTTTTCCCAGCCACATAAGACTAAGAATAGCACCAGCGAGCCCATCCCTGTGAAGAAGAGGGTTGTTTAAAATCTCTTGTGGCTCTTTCTTCTCCTACTTTGGGTAACATAAATTTATTCTAGACTGATTTTTCTACAGCTGAGAGCTGAACAGAGCCCTTTTTTGTCACAACCGCTAAACAGTTTGCTTAGATCCACATCAAAGACCATTGTGCCCAGAGGTTCAAACACCTTTGCCTGCTAGGATAAGGAGGGAAGGGTAATCTTGCAGAGAGAGCGAGCTGATCAGGCCTTGCAGAGCAAAACCAGAGTAAAATAAAGAGAGCTGGAAGAAATGTCAAGGATGAAAGCAATTCAGTGCTGTGAAGGATGTGTGCCCAGTTATCTTCAGCTTCACAAAACATTCCTTATCCTGAGGTTCTGTGTGTCAGAACAGAGATTCCCCGCTTCCAGCCCTCCCCCTTGGAAAGCAAAATAAAGACGCTTTTTACCAGGCACTGAAAGTGAACCTGATCCTCCTAACAATGTGAGCATGGTCTGTATGAGTGAGGGATCTACCTAAGATGAATTGTCTTTGGAGTTTGACTGCTTCCACCTAAAACTGCAATGCCTTTCGGTGCATAAATTTGAAGTGAACACTGGGACATCACTGGGGAGCAAAGTGGATGAGTTATAGGAGGTAAGAGAGATATGTTGTTAGGAATGTATATGCCATTTTAATGGTGCTGTTAATTGCCTCCTCTAACATACAGACAGGGAGGCACAATTTTTCAGTGCACTAATGAGAACAGATCTGTTTGCTTTTAAATCATTACACTGAAATACGATACGATTTAAACTTTTAACTTGTAAGGTCAACCCCTCCACACCATGCAGCTGGTCCAGACCCCGGTACTGTAGCAATGCTCTGCAGCACTTATGGGCTAACAAGTTTTGTCCAAGAAACACCGCTATTTACTGTCTTCATTTTGTGCCTAAAAAGCAAAACTAGAGCCATCATTCTTATGCCTCTGAACTTCTTAATCATCTGTCTTTTCTTTGCATTCTTAGTGTGAGTGTTCACATTTTTTGGGCATAGCAGTGGGGGAGTAGATTGAGACCAGAATATTAAAATGCACCCATTTGCCATGATTCTTTGTTTTGTTTGTTTTATGCATGTGTTAGGTGATGAGAGACACAACCTGAGTCTTAGGTTATGTGTCAGGAGAGGATCTCTGGTCTGGGACCTTGCCTCTTGCTTTCTTGTGATACTGAAAGCCGATAAATTCCCAGATCAGCAGCCTGAAGGACAGAGGTGGGGAAAAGCCTCAGTCGCATTGTCAGAATCCAGGCTCAAACGACATCCCAAAGGATGGGGCCCTCTTCTAGGACTGCCTCAGCTGAACCTCTGCCACAACTCCCCTAAAGATGAGGTACTCTGCAAATGAAGAATCCGGGTAATCCCGTCCGAAGGAGCTTACTGCATGAGAGGTCGGACAATGGACGGGGTGGAAAACATGGGCATAACACACACAGCCAACAACAGTAACATTGTCAGCTTGGGAGCTCGTCAATAGGGAAGGGTTTTAAGTGTGGGGTAGGTTTTTTTGAGGGACGGCATATCAAAATAGAAGCAGAGAGAAAGACTTGAATATGAAAAGGGGCTATAAGGAAAAAGTACCAGAGAAACACAGAAGAGGGCAAGTGAAATGAAGCATCTGTGAAGAGAGAGGGGAATGAGCAGCCTGTTAGCACAAGCAGGAGACTGTCCAGAATAAAAGCTATGAAAACCAGTGGAAACCAATTAGACTGATGAAGTCATCAACATCTGAAGGCCACAGCTGCTTGCTGTGCTTCTGCTGGCTCCGTTTCACCTCTAGGTCAGCACTTTGAATGTAGACCCAGTTAATAGTGACCAGAAATGCATATAAATCTGGTGGCGGCTCAAAAAGCTTTTGAAATGTGATATGAGAAACATATTGGTGTTCACTGTTCTCGTCTGTCTGAACAGTTGTTAATATTACAGAAACCTCACAAGTGGACAAGTTTTGCCTTTCCGTGAGAGGGCTGAGCTGGAGAGAGCAGGCAGAAGTAGCTTTTTGACACTGCAAGCAGTCCCTCATGGAGGAGATGCACTTGTTACACACTTCTGAGCAGAGTTTTGCATCCACGCTGGTTTATGGATTAAAGAGAGGAATATCATCATTTTCAACTAATGGGCACAGTGTCTTTCCAAAGGGTACAAAAAAAATCTGTTCTTGATAATGTTAAAATGAATTTTACAGAGTTGCACTGGGATGTAACTATATTGTTCCCATTAAGTCAGTGGGAAAGGCAGGGACCTAACTATTAAAGCTCTTTGAGAGAGAGATTTATTTTAAAGGAAACTCTTACACTTGATGTCATTGTTACTACAAATTAGTCTTATAGTCCTGAGTTCCCAGTGAGGTACTTAGGGGTAAGGTCTAATGTACTGTAAATCCAGTTTTCAGGGGGATTATAAAGTAGCTTCTAAAATCTGAGTTGAAACTCGGCATGATGATATTCAGCCCAGATGCCTCATTCTCTCCTGAAATAGATTTCCCCAGATTTTGAAATGCAGTGTAGAATATTGGTGTCTTTTCTTAATTCAAGACTTCAAACAAAGTCTTTAAACAAAGACTTTGAGCCCATGTTTACAGCACACAAAAGTTCTAGTAATGATTGGATACCAATGTGTCTGCAGCCACTATACGACCCAGCATCTCTAATGGTTCTGAGATATAGTTTGCTTCATTAGTGAATTATGTTTAAATGGCTGAGCAGGGTGTACTGTTAAAAGGTGACAGCTGGACATGTACATCGGTAGTATTCTCTAACACCTTCCGTATGCCAACAACGACACCCACAAAAGGAAGGGGATAATATGGAAACAATTTCCCTAAAATCACCTTGCACCAAAGGCTCCTTAGATCTGGTGCTGTTCCAGCAAAGGGACCAAGTGGTGCAGTGGTTATAGGCCCTATATAGTCCTGGGGCAGATTTGGCATCCTTTTTGGCTCCAGGCCAGCTCTTTCTTACTTGACCTCAGAGTGACTTGTAAGTGGTCCATGATTAATTTATTTAAGATTTAAGAACAAGAACTAGAAATTATACAGTTCTACTCCACAGATTTTTGCTTTGCCTCTAGCAAATTAATCAAATGAGAGTCTGATTTGTTTTAGATTAAATGAATTCCCTCTGTTCGCTGTGTTAATCCCCAGCTGAACTGCCTTTTTATAATTTCCACTCCCTTGAAGCATTGTACTGTAACTTATTTAACTCTACAACTGTATTTATTAGAGGTGTTGCAGTAACAATTTATAACTGGAGGGCAAGCATAATTTGGCATTGGTACATGGTGGGGGGTGGATATTGCCAAAATATCTCAAAGCTTTTTTTTTTTTGTACCAGAGCTCTTGCTTTGTACTGACTCCCTAAAATATTTGATGTACTGCTGTTCAGCTACAGTGAGCCACTCATTTTTAGCAGCTTGCTGTAATGACAATCTGCTGTAGCCTTCAAGGAGACTCTTGTAAACCTGATGTAACAGGAGATCTCAGGTGGTCCTTCCCCTACATGGTTAAATACAATTGGTTGCTCACATGTGTTTCTGTTCTGCCCAAAGTTCACCTTTTCATGGACCTTCCTACTGCCAGAGCTCAGTAGAAGTCAGTGGAGTAAGAAATCACATATTAACCAGCTTTTCGTGTTTCTTCATCTTTCTTATTCTGGGTTCCCTATCTTTTGGCTCACAGCTGAGAGCTCGGTAGAGCAGCTTATAACTAAATTATGGCTGGTCTTCCCAGCACTAAAGATTTAATTCTTCCAGCCTCTGGGACATAACAACGGATTCCGCTTTATTGTCTGCTTCAAGGAGGAGTCTGCCCTTCATATTTTTCACCCACGAAAATAAGCTTTGCCTGTATATATATGTATATGTATGTAACAGAAATATTGCATTCATTCCAGTCCTCTTTGTAACTGAGAAGGGTTGTATTTAAACTGAAGAAAAATATTTCTAACTTATGGCTTTCACCATGTCAGACAAAACCCTCTTACCCCAGCTGCAGCCCCGTTCAAGTGTATGGACACCACTGGTGTAAAAACACAACATTTCCTTCTGCAATACCAGCCACTGGTGCTCAAAACTCATTAATTTCTTCCACTCCAATTTCTGATACTGCCTTTAAAAGCATAAGGCATAAAAACATGCTGGAGGTTTTCTTACTATTTGCTTTCCTACTTGGTGTGTATTTTCTTAACCTCTGTAATTCACCACAGATCACATTTTTGTAGTTTTCCCTAGAAAAGCTGTTCCCTTTTCAAAGAAAACTTAGGTTCTCTTGTATTTCCCTGATTCAAAGGTATCATGAAGCTTTGAGATTCTTTTAAAACTTGTGACAAAACTTTAATATTTTCAGCACTGGAACAGGGAGCTGAGGGCCAAGTTTCTGCTGCCTCCAGTGAGCACAATACTGCCCCAAAGGCATAGGAGGAGCAGGCTGGGACACATGGCTTTGCCTCGGGACTTAAATTTATAGGCTTGTTTGTCAACTTCATTTTTAATATTTCAAAGACAGATTTCTTTTGAAGTAGGACTTTCAACCCATCCTAGTCTCTTTTTCCAAAGGATGCAATGCTGTTCATTTCTGAACATTTAGTCTAATCTTATTTTATTCATTTCCTCTTCCCATCTTTATTTTCCTTAAACTTGTTACATTACAGTTAATATTGTAAAGTATTATATTTGCACATGCTTCGAGCAAAGTACCTAAGTGGCAGTTGTGACTGAAAGGCTGCTGAGCTTAGTCTGTTAAATAATTTAAATAGACTTCCCCTAAAATACATTGCTGTCTGTTGCTAGAACAACTCATAGGGATTAAAAAAAGGTTTATCTGATGTTTTAGATTTTAATGAGCAGGGAGCCAGGTCACCAGTAGACAAAACTGTCCTTGCCCATCTCCACTTCTTTGTTTCAAATGCCACAAGCGCTCTTCAAAATTAGGAGATTAATGAATAATTATAAAGTATTCAAAGCTTAAAAAAAGATAATCATCCCTAGCAAGCACAGCATGCAGTGTTGCAAATATTAAAAAGTATATATATATTTTTAAAATATATAAGTGTGTATATAAATATATGCAATATATATATAAAAAACATGTATATATATTGCAAATATAAAAATGTCCAAAGAAACAAAAATATTATAAATGCATGGCCGGGGGCAATGCCATTGGGCTAAGTGTGAAAAACTAAACGACTAGGGAAGAGGCTAGCAGCCCGGGAGGAAGGTCTTGGAGATGTGGTGTAGGATGAAGCCGCAAGATTTAAACATGGCCTGGCTGCATACATCAGATATGGATTGGATAAGCCAGGTTACACTGCTGAGAAACAAAGGAGGCGATTGTGTTACAGCCCCGATAGCAGGAGAGGGCAGGAAGCTAAGGGCTCTGGAGCTGATACCTTTTTTTGTGCAGTGCTTTATCTTTTGTGCAAGAGGGAAGATTTTTCCTGAGTAGTTCACTGCTGAGATGAGAAGCTTCGTTGTTGACAGTTTATGGTTTATTAGTATTTGTCATGTTTTGTTGGGTGACCTTGTCTTCAGATAACATTTGGTACAATTGTGGGGGTTCGATGGGTTTGTTTTTTTAAAGGTTTCTTTCTGCCTTCAAAACCAGGATGTGTTTGTTTTGCCTAAGGAGTGTCCACTGGTTCTTCCATTTCTTTATATGCACCTTTAAACTGGGGGGTCTAGCTTAAGATATGGACAGGAGTGCCTCTGGCAGTGAGCAAACTTTGTGTTATCTGGAGAAGAACATGAGTTCTGAGCTGTTTTTCTCAAAAGTGCTATCTGAGTAAAGGGTGAAGTTCTGCAGAATGATGCATTTCAGAGACTCCTTTGCTGCTTCAGGCAATGTCTCCCTCAGACTTCAGTGCAGGGCACCTTGCAGGTCAGAAGGAGGTGCAGGTCAGATTTGTTGCTGGTCATACACACAAATGATTTATACTTTGTTGAGCCTGGATGAGGACCGTCTCTTTAATTCACCTTTGAATTCATCCCCAAAAAGCTCTGTTGTGGCCTGAGTTAGCTGTGGCACCAGTTAGCCCAGTCTCATGATGCAGAGAAGCCTGTTCATGTGCAGTAAGTTTCTGGACAGCAAAGGTCTAACTGAGCACAGACCTCTCGCTCCATCACATCTGTTTGAGCTTGCTTTTCCACTGCCGCTCATTAAATGTTCCCTTCTGGCGAATCCCTTGACTGGCCTTTGAGCTTCTGTTTCCTTCTCCCCTTGTGTCGGGGAAAGGTCTGGATGGAGAGGTTGCAAATGAGTGAGCTTCCTCAGCATCCCATGCTGGAAGGGTGGCACAAGGTGGCGAGCAGGAGCTGAAGCTCCCCGGGGTGCTGAGTCTGCCTCCCCGGCACTGCAATGCACACGAAAGCCCAGGATTACCCAGGTTTTGGAGAGCAGGGATTGCCGTCAGTCCCCGGCAGTGGTGTTCACAGCGTGGAAGCAGGCTTGCCTGCGCGCTTCTGCTTGGAAATGCGGCAAAGGCAATGTGGTTCCCCAGCACAGCGGTGGGCTGTGAACCACCAGCCACTGCTTGGGAAGCCGTGTCCTAGGTCCTGTTTAAAGACAGCCCTGCGGAGTCTTCCCCCCACGTGAAATGGTGCTTGTGGGAGGGGGAATGGGTCTACTGTGCTCCCCCCTGGGAAACAGGGAAGCGGGAGATGAGCAGCCTGGGCTGTGCTGCCCTCCCTGGCAGTCGCCTGGTGCAAAGCCTGGTGCTGGTGATAAGGCAGGGTTCTTGCCTTCCTGACTCAGCAGAAAGAGGGTTTGTGTTGGTAGGAGGATGAGCACACGAACACAAACATATTCTTTTTTTTTTTTAAAGAAGTCATGGGTGTATTTCTTCTGCTGATGCCAGCCTTTTCCATTGCTGCTGGAAGGAAGTAGAGAGAAATTAAGCTTCTGACAAAATAAAATTCTGATTATTAGCATTTTACTGCTGGCTAGCTGGTGAAGATGAGAACAAAAGGGCTTAAATGGTTTTTATTTTTCTCATCTGTTTGAGTTTGTCAGTTCTATTTCCCATTTTTTTATTGGATCTTGCCTCTTGAGGACAAGCTAGTACTTGTGGGAGGTGGTGGATGGACGGACAGCCATCCTTTCTGACTCCTTTCTCGTTACTTGGCATAGCTATGCATAGCACTTTGTGCAAACAGCCCAGCTGGTGCATGTATAACCTCAGCCCGACTGCGTGGATGGCACAGGCAGTGGGCTGGAGCAAGTGCCATGGTCTGGGCACAATTGTGGCCGTTATCATGATGAAGGGACGTGTCTGCTCTGGTCTATACTTAGGTGGCCAAGCAGGCCTAGGGATAGCTGCCAGGTGATAAAGCATTCGTAGTCTGGATTTCTGCTGGGGATACTGGTTGGGGGAAAGGCTCTGAAATGCCTTTTCTACCTGGGGACAGAGGTGAGATATGAGCAATGGAGGAGAAGATCAGTAACATGCCTTGCAAATCTATGAAATGTTCAAGTACATTAATTTATGAACATGCACCTGTAAAAACCTCTTCTCATCTTTTTCCAGTGGTAGTAGTAACGCTCTGTTGCTCTGTCTTTCTTTCTTTCTTTCTCCAGACGATTTTGCAGAGGAGGAGGAGGTGCAGTCCTTCGGCTACAAGAGGTTTGGTAAGTGGCAGCAGGTCTTTCAGCTCACTGTTGCATAGCGCTTAGGGTAAGTGAAGTCAAACACTTGCTATGAAAACCTTCCTTGCTGGCAGCATCCAAACACACAGGTACAGTCCCATTATCCACTTCAGTGTAATATCTGCCTAGAGGAAAGTGTGATTTTTAGACTTGGTTTATTTTCTTGGCACTCACAACACTTCAGAAATAGCCCTGATCAGAAACAAGAAGTGGTTGGTTTCATTATTTGATCATTAGCATTATGAAAATGAAGCCCACACCTGAACAGAAATTAATGTGCTGGCTGTAAAAAAGAGGTTCATACTTCTTATATGTCCTCTACCCAGCTGGGCTTTCCTTCGGCCCACAGGCCAATGTGCAGCAGGGTTTGTAGGTGTTCCCGAGTGGTGGCGTACGACCTCCTGTAGACTCACAGCAGTTGTACTGCCAGCTAAGCCAGGACATATGCTGTGCACTCCTCTCAAAAAAGAAGTAAAAGTATATGGTATGAATGCATTCTGATGTCAAAAATTATTAAAACGAGGTCAGTCACTTTCTTTCCTTTTTCCACTTTCTTTCCTTTTTTTGATGTTTATTCACTGAAAATGGCCTTCTTGTGTGAAGAAGGCAGTGCTACGCATCTCTGCGCATGGGTCAGCAGCCTTCAAGGCTCCTCTTTTCAAGGCTCTTGTGCTGCCTTTCCCTTGGGGAAACATTTCAGTCTCTGCAGCCGATAGCTTCACCTGGGGCAGGCTGACTCCCGTCCCTTCGGCCACAGGGAGGTGACACAGTGGCCTCTGAACTCCCACAGGGCCAGCTCTGTTTTGGAGCAGCCAAAGGGGCTCAACATCCAAGCTGCTAGCTGCCTTTTCAACTGTAAGCCATCAGGATAAAAGTTCACCTTATTTTTTCTATCCTGGGAGAGTGGCTGCAACAAGAATCACTTTCAACAACCCCACTTGGCAAACGGATAGGAAAGGCAGGCTGAAAATAAAAAATAAGTCAACAATTCGCTCCATCCCAAAAGGAGCAGGGGGAGCCAGCATAAGGAGATGGGGCGTTCAGGAGATGGGGATCACATTCGCATGACCTCTTCTACCCCCTGAACTGCTCCACCGCTCCCTGCTGTTGAGCTTTATTTTGGATAGGTCAGCCAACCACAGAGCCAGCATCTGTGGCTTGGAAAGTCCTGCCATAAGGCTGCACAAAGGGGTTTTTCCTACTCGTGTGTGTGTGTGTGTGTGTGTGTGTGTGTGGATTAGGCCCTGGAATAGCAAAAAAGAAAAACAATCTTCAGAAATGGGAAGAAATGTTAACTGTTCATTTCTGTCACCTCCAGCTGAGCAAAAAATATTGGGATTCATTAACACCTATAAAAAGAGCTTCCCTCTGTGTTGCCCACTACCTAGCTATCCCTGGTCAGCATGCTTTTGCAATGAACCGCAAAAGATTTTAGCAAGGAGCGGGTACCCCACTATCCTTACTACCCCAATAGTAAGTGAACTGTTGTGACATGATGGTATTTTTGCATGTTAACTTGCTTTCATTTCTTTCTTTCTCCTGGGTAATGTGGTGCTACCAATGTGAGTTATTTCTCCCCTTAGAAATGCAAGGTTTGTCTGAGCATTTCCAGAAATGCTTGTGCTGTTGTGCTTGGTGGGGCAGTGGGGAGGGAGGAGAGGGCCAGCAGTCTTGCAGTGGCAGGAAGAGGAGATTTCACCACAAAAGGAGGAGACAGGGTAGTTCCACCCTTAGGAAACAACCATAACCCCCTTCTTCTTCATGAAAACAACATCACTGTGGTCAGGGAGGTGTCCCAGATGTCTACAGCACAAAAGAAGAGCCTCGACTAAAGGGAGAATGGGGTCATGAAGCCATATCATTGGCACTGGTGAGTTGTGTAATTCAGTAGTGTCCTGATCCAAGAAGCCTTCTTTGTCTACACTATTTTTGAGCCCAAACTTCCTCCCATACCCCCTTCCTCATCTTTCCCAGCATCATGGGGCAGCACAGAGTGGAGCTAGGCTGACCTGGTTTCCATACATGCCTGCACCAGCACGCGTGCTGTTTGCCTGCAAGTGCTTATGCTTTTGTGACCCCTAAAGGGGTTATTTCCCCTCCCTCAGAAAACCCAGCTCGGTAAGTTCCCATTTCTACAGTCCCTGCTGCATTTCCAGGCAGCTTCTGAGCAACCTCTGGAGGGAGTAGAAGCCACGTGCCTTCAGCAGCGCTGGCTGCTTCACCTGGCACCAGGCTTGTCCATTCAGGAAGGTGACATGCACATCTTTTAAAAACTCCAAATTCACTGGCCAGCTGGGTCAGCATTTCCAGTGAAGCACCAGAGGTTGCTCTTGGTGCTGAAATGCAGCCGAGTAGTTCGAGCTCCTGTCTGACCAGTAGGAAATGTTATCCCTGCTGTCCCAGCTGGTGTCCCCTCTAGGCCCTGTGTCCTCACTGGTAAGAGAAGGCAGTATGGGGGAAGCCCAAGGCAAGAACCAAGTTTTGTTATACAAACCCTTGATAAAAGGTATTTTTTGAAGAAGTCTTGTCCTGTCTGCTGGCTGACACTGTAGAAATCTTAGCACTGTTCATGTACAGCCTGCTGGACTGAGCAGTGATAAAAGCAGCAGTGGGTTTTGGGTTTTTTTTTCAGGAGTCATGGTGTAAGAGCAGTTATGTTAATATATTGTGACCAGAGTAGTACCTGTATGCCCCGTTGACATGAGACATGGTAAGAGGACCATGACTCAAGTGCCTTTGACTCCATTTGGAAGCGTCAGGCTTTGTCTGGAGCAAAACGTGCTCCGAGTGGGAGATGGCTAAAGCATGACTGGTTTGTAAAAAACATGGCTTGCAGTGAGTCACTTCTGGCAGCTGGAAACATGTGTTGGTCAGCACTTGGCAGGCAAAGCCTTGACCAAACTGCTTTCCTAGAGTTCAGCTGAAGAGTTTATTATTAGCTGCCTTGTTGCTGGAGCCTGTAGTTTGGTTCAAGGAAGGAAGAGATCTGCAGAGGTAGGGAGGGAGAGAGACATTCTCCAACAATTCTCCTGCACTGCTTCCCCTTTTTCTGAATCTTTCTGTCCTTCCTCCTCAGATAAGCTAATTTCAGAGAACTTATCATGCTACTTTATTTTTTAGTTGGCAGAAAATTAACTGGTCATATTAAGCCAAACACACTAAGCAAAACACACTAACATATTAAATAACAATGAATACAGATGCAGACAACTCCAAGATGCTATGAAAATACACACCAGCATTTTTTCTCTTTTGAGCTCGGGACAAATCTGCCGCTGGGGGTCAGGGAGGTTAAGGAAAGCGCTCTTTCCAGCTGACTGATGCTGTTTACTTCTTCTCAATGGATGCTACAGATGTGCAGGGACGCTGCCAGAAGTGCGAAGCTCAGCTGCAACGCCTCCAGATTGCTGCAGTGAGAAAGCACGTGAGGAAGCATGTTTCTTATCACTGTTGCTTCATCATCAGTTGCTGTTCAGGCTGCTTTGAAGTTATCTGCTCCAGATAACAAGCTATGCCTCTCCACTGGTTTTCCTCTACCAGATTGCCACTGATGTTAACTCTTTCATCAATCAGCGTCATTGGTTTGCACCACCCCATGCACTCCCCACTTTGGGAGAGAATGAATGAGGAAAGGCCGAAACTTGCTTTTCAATATTACACACTTTTGGGATGCTAAATGTCAGGCTTGAGAGCTCAGACCAGTTTCTAGATGGTAGATACAGGATGAGATCTCTTTACAGCAGGTTTTTGACTCTTTCCTCTGAGATTCGGGCTCTGGGCGTAGCTGCAGGCAATGGAGTTAAAGGGAACTAATGGACTCCAAGGTGGCAGATCTGATCTTCCTAACTTGTGGCATTCCCAGGTAATAGATACAGAGATCATTGTGAATTTTGTTACTTTATGTTAATGCTTCAGAACTTAAAACATGCACTTTACTGAATAGAGTATTCAATGTAGAAATTCCTGTGTGAAATTATTCAATGCATAGTTTGAAGCTATAGGATGATATCGACCAGCTGAAAGCAAAGGGCATGGTCTTTGAACTGTTGTGAAGCACATTTGTAATGTTTTAGAAAACAGGCTTTGAAGAAACTGGCTGAAAGCCCTGCTGATGAAGAGAAACCTCCCAAGGAATCAAAAGATAGGGCCGGTATAGTACACTATAGATAAGTAGGAGACTAAACAGCTTGTGTAAGATAATTACCCTTTGCTCTTGGCAAACACAGCCAGAATTGGAGGCTGTAAGCCTGTCCTCCATAGTAGGACCCACCTTGGTCACCCTTATGCTCTTGACCGTGAGTCAGGATCCTCCCTGCCTTCACCTTCCCGCTCCCCTGCCATGGGGCTGAGCTGTTGGTAGGGGACAGTCCCTCGTGTGCCCAGGTATCTCCTGTGCGCTAAGGCACTGGTCTTCTGGTCTTCCCCACATCCTGTTGGTCAACAGCTGATGGCAAAGTAGGGATAAAAATTACCTGGAGCCCCTCTCAAGTAAGGTAGTTACTTTTTTAGGTATCTTCCATAGGGTATGCAAGAGATGACTGGGTCAGGATGTCCCTACTGTGCAGGTATGACGATCTAGCTCCTGAGCATCATTCCAGGTGTAAGAATTAAATCTAGGAATTTCTGGACCAGAAATGGATGAATCATCCTGCCATGTGGTAATATATTAAAAAGAGGTGAGGGGACCCCCCCCCCCCCCAGTTTAAAAACATATTTGGAAAATATGATTTTTTTCCCTGATGACTGGCTTGGGAGCAGCTGAACTAGATCCATTTAATAACTGTTTTTTCACTACATATTGTTTATAGTATTTATACAGTGAGAAGCTATATATCATTTCTCCACCTTTGATAGGATACAACTGGGGAGTTTTAGGAGCGTAACAATTGATAAAAGCCTTGTGAATGGTTTACAGTGAAAAAATGAAAACTTTGAGATAGAAAACTTATTCAGAAAAGGGTTTAAAAAATACAATTCTTTTCTGCCTATAAATAACAGTTTAAACATGATCATGGTAAGCAAAACTCATGGCTTGGAATTTTGTGATAGTTCAGGAATAGCATTTATTCATTAACACTGCACAGACTGAATAATTTTAGTCCTTATCTCTGGATAAATCCAAGCCATTGTTCACATCTATAATAACATGCACAAAAAAAAATGTCTGGCATCAGTCTGGTGGTGGGTTATATCCACAAAAACCTTAAGCCCCTAACAAAAAAAAAAATTCTGAGCTTTAGGAATTTGTCAGCTTTTCTTTATGGTTTGTAAATGACCAGTGAGGGGTTTCAGGTGCCACAAGCCACATCCCTCCCTGGGCATTCTTTCACATGTATGCCTGCAGTGTGTGATCATATGGCTTAATAAAAAGTCACGGGGTCACCGATACTCACAAAGCCAGAGGAAAGTCGGGCATGTTGCTTCCAGTTCACTGATCTGGCCATATTTATCAGATGAGGATTTTGTGTCCAGGGGTAATTAAATCCTTAGTGAATGGCAGTGCCCATGTGGCTGTTCATTTTAGGCTGAGAAATTTCATTTGGAGTGAACTTTAATTGCCATGGCCAGCAAGGTGGAAGAGGGCCGAGCCTGCCCTCTCCTGGGGTGAGCCCTGAGCAGCAGAGAGAGCCCAGTGCCCTCGTCCAGGGTTTGTGTGTGGGCTTCAGCCCCATGCATCAGGGGCTGCATCCAGAGGGACCGCCTGTGTAAGGGTTTCTTCGTCGTTCTTTTCTTTTCCAGTACATACTCAGAGTACTGGGGCAGTTGGCAGGGAACTGAAGTCTCCATAAATAAATAAACACTGACGTGTGTGCAGTATTGCCATTGCAGAGGAACGTCAAGGTGTTCACGAGCCGTCAAGGTGCCTGCGTGTCGCCAGCATGTCCCTCTTCTGTCAGTAGCTTCTGTCTCTTGTGATGTAGAAGGCATGGGTGATAAATGGATTATTGCTGATATATCCAAACCATTAATTTAAAACTGCCAGTCTTCCTAAAGATGGAAAATAGTTGGTGCACCCTGACAAATCTGTCAGTGTCAGGCAGTAATAGTGTGATCCAAAAGTTATCAGATCTGTGTGTCCTGTGCTAACTCACTGAGGAGCTGTAGGAGCTGTTCAGCTCTATGGGTTTGGAGTTGCACCTCTCCAACCTGTCCTGCTGTGCCTGGCTAAAGGCACTTCTCCTTCTAATCCAAACCCATAAAGAGGCCTCTTAGCAGTGCTGTGGGGACTAAAGTCATTCCAGCTGTGTGCTCTTATGTAGGCAATCTATTTTCTCTTAGTTACGGGTATTTCCTATCTAGTACAATTAAAATTCTTGACATGTTTCTTCATATATTGCATTTGCATGCTTGGAGCAATACCTGTTTGATCAATCTCTGTCTTTTACAGAGGTGCGTTGAAAGGTGGTGTGGTCACCATTATGTGTGAATTTTCCCCTCTATTATTCATTAGAGCTATAAAATAGGTGTGTGGGCTGAACAGCCGGTTGTATTTACAAATGGAATGAAAAACACTGGCTGTACTGTAAGCAACACCTGGGGATTTTGTATTTATTTGTCTGTAAACTAGCTGGACAAATAATGATGTTTAGTAACATCAGCTTGCTGCCAAAACACCTAGGCTGCATTATGGGCTGTTCAACTTCGTAACAAAATTACCTGTGAGTTTAATGTCTTGGAAGGAAACTAAGCATTGTATTTGCAGCACTTGGTACCATTATGCTTCCATGCAAAGGAGTAACACAGGAAAACTGTGGGAGAAATGAGTATTTCCGATAAGAAGCCTTCACAGGAAGGAAGAAAAAATGATTAGAAATACCTGTAAGTGGACTTTCCCAGCGCTGCTGTGGGATTGTAGCACACACCAGCATTACTCCTGAGTTCCTCTTAAGCTTCAGTCAAAATACAAGACTGCATCTGTAGCCAGCTGCTACTATACTCTGCTCTTTACTGCATGCTGTTAACTATAAGGTTGCAAGTGCTCAAATGTGTCTAATTGATCTTTGGCTTTTCTGTACCTGCTTCAGAGTTATTCTCCATCAGAAAGCTGCTGTGCTGTGCTTACTACCAGCAACACAGACACACTGGTGTCTCATGAGAAAGGGAGTGCTATTTTCACTTGAGAATATGTTGTTAGATATATCTAACAACATGTGCAAATAAAACACATACCTGTGAAGTGCTGCTTACATTGGTATCCTAGATTCCTTTTATTTCTTGGGAAGTTTCTCAAAACATCCTGGAGCGCTAACACCCTCGTTAAGTGAATTGGCAGAGGTGACATCCCCACACCTGATTCTGCAGGGTGCTGAGCCCTTTGCAAACGCTGCTCAGCATCCCATTGAGTCAGGCCCCCGAACGTGCAGTCTGCATGAAGTGGTGCTGCTGCTATTACTTTGTCAGCTATTTATGAACACCAAATATGCTAACAGCTAAGAGCTGTGTATTTTATTTAGCAGCTACCAAGAGAAATAGTTGATACAAGTCAGTTTGACAGATGAGTTGATTGACACATGCACTGTCTCATACAGTAAGCCCCTAGCTGTCAGATTAGGAAGCCTCTCTGCCTTAGGCTGCCTTGCTCAAAAGCCCCTGTAGTCATTCCTGCTTGCTACAGGTAAAGGAGCAGTCATGTCTCCTGCTGTCCACTTCAGCAGCGTCCCAGGGAAGGGGAAAGATCAGATTAAATTGTTAGTATGGCATTTTCTCTGCTGCACTCTCAGAAGCATTGGAACGTAAGTGCCATGATGTTTTGACATAAGATGTTTAATATTACATCAATCTTCCCTGCCTCTGCATGGCTAGTGCCTGGTTTCCTGTGCTCCTGGGGGAGCCACTGTGAGGAAGGTGTGAAACGTCACCAGCTTGGCCCAGAACTGAACCCAGACCTGGACCTAGACCTGGACCCAGACCCAGCAGTCTCTGCTGTCCCCCACCATCACACTCAGCAGCCCTGAGCTCAGCCAGTGTCCTGGAACAGGTGACACCATGAATGTGGTACATCACGTTGTTGTGCTTGGCAGATTTCTTGATGGTTTTCAGAGAGAAAATTTTACATCTGAAGATTGACTTCCATGTGAAATCTGAATATAGGGCTTAGGGTGGGAGGCATTTCACCTACTTTTAGGGAGCCTAGAGATCTACGTCTTTAAAGACACCTGTCCTTAAAATGGTGGTAGCAAGGAGAGGCTAATGCTGTGTGAAGGGACTTCCATGCTGAGCAAAAGCATCAGGCTCCTGGTCATTTTGAGTTACTACATAGAGATCTTCAACTCCAGATCTGGGTCTTATGTCCTATATAAATGCTGGGGAAAGCATGTAAATACCTAAAGAAGCCTGTGAGAGAGAAAGGTAATGGGCATAGCACAAATAAGTATTCTAGGCTGGTTTTGCCTGTTGCAGACACTAACAAGGAACAGTATGTTGCTTTGCTAAGTCAAAACCAATTCAAACTCCGCTGTGCTGCAGTACAACAGATTAGCCAAAGGAAAGCTGGAATAAAATTTTATCCAGTCTCGATTAACCTTCTGCATATGGGTAAACCTAAGTGAAGCAGCCAAAAGCCAAGAAATTTCCATTTGTCCTGTTTCAGCCTGCATTAAGTGAGTGGGCTGAGATTCCAGAAAGCAGAAAGGGGTCAGGAGGCAGGCGTGAGTGGGAAAGGAGTCTTGCTCAGTGCCCAGAGCCGGAATGGACAAGTGTTGCACAATGGGTGCATGGAGTGGTTTGTGTCCTGCAGATAATCTTCAGCTTGGTCAGGAATGCACCTGGAAAATCTACCCAGCCAGAGAGAGAGATCAATGCCTTAAATAAAACGTGAATGTGTTTTTTCGTGGTTCAGCGTGTGACTCCTAATGGAGGCAGCTGGAGTTTTGTAGGAGATGGAATGCAAGACACAGGCATCTACTTCTCTTCAGCCCAGCTAAGGCTCGTAAGGAGATTGTGTGTTAAAAGTCTTGTGCAGACATTCAGGCCTAGCATAACAGGACTTCATAGTATCTTTTCTGACAGCCATTTCCTAATGCCACGAAGATACAGGGCACAGAGGTTTTCTTTTAAGGATGTCTGGGCACTAGGGTCTGCTTAACAGGGTTTCACTGCATATCTTTCAAAAAGTGAACTTTTCAAAGTTTGGAAAATGCTTATTGATTTGCTTTAAGTAACGTGTATCTGTTTGCTTGTTACCAAGGTCTTGGCCAGGAACGTGGAAAATTCTACCAAGTTTTAGATTTTGAATTAGCCCAGGAATGGGCATGAATGCTTTTACTTGCCAGGCTTGTTAAAGTCAATATACCCTACATTCAGGAGTGCTCAATAGCAGAAAAAGTACTTGCCTTTTATATATTGCTAAGAGGTTAAGGTATGATTTCAGACCATCTGTGTATGTAGTGACAACTGGTAACTGAAAGATTCCTTACATACATTTCTGCTTTATCATATAATGGAGGACAATCTGGTTACAAAAAATAATAATACATAGAGACAAGGGATATTTTTCTTCCTTCCTCCCTTCTCCCTGGAAGTTAATTGCTTCAGGTGGAAATATGACATATAATGCCCCATGTAACTGATGATTTCATTTTAAATCTGACCTATAAGACTCAAGTTTGGAGTGGGAAAGCTCTTGTCCTTAATTAACATTTTGAACAGTCTGAAGCCAGAATAATGCAAACACCCACTGTCAAAGTTTCAACATAACATCTGTGCACAGCTGAATTCACCTGTCCCCAGAAGTTATCGCATGTCACTGCTTGTGTGCACAGATGTTTATATTTAATCCTATGGGCTCCGTTTCGTATGAATACATCCAAACTGGATTTGGGTCAGCGTGTTGGACTACCTAACAGCATGACTTCAAATGTACAAAAACCAGACCCGTGGACTAGATTGCATGTTGGTTCCATCTGGAAATTTGTGCTCCAAACATGTTCCTGGAGGTATTGCTCTCCAGGTCTGCAAAGCCAAAAATCAGAGAGATGGTTCTTGTCCTCACCCTGTTCAAAGTCCCCAGTCACAAGTCCTCTTGCTACCTCAAATAGGCCAACTAATCATTGCTCCATAACTTACTTGTCTCCTTAAGAAAACAGGTTTCTGCTTGATTAATGATACTACATATTTAACCTCTTTTACAAATTTGTAAAAATGACCATATGCATATTTCAGTGTTAGGCGGAATTTCTTTACTAAGTGCCTTGCAGAAAGCAGCAGAGGCAAGGACTGGAGAATATGCAGCAGGGCTCACTTTTAAGGGGGAGCAAACAAACGAACATCTGGTTCTTCTGCTCATTGCAGAGGAGCAGAAAAAGCTTTCCAAAACATTGAAAAGTTTAAAACTGGTCCCTTTTTAAATAGTTGGTCAAGGTTAGCTAAAATTAGGAGAAAACTTTGTTGTGTCAAATTAGTAAGTTTGCCATGTGTGAGGGTCTGAATCAGCTGAAATACTGCAGGAGGAGGAGGAGTAGACATGTCTTTGTTGTGTGTCTCTCGGGTCATCAAACAGAACTGAAGTAAAGATCATTTTTCAGAGACCCGTAATTCAACCCCTCTTTGCTCCATCCCTGCTGGTCCCAGATCAGACACATCCTTTCTGCAGGATGTGTCTGTTCAAAACAGTGCATGAAGCCACATGCATGGAAGATCCCTGTGCTTTGTGTAGTGTTCGCAGTCCAAGTTTTAGATCATTGAGGTGCAGAAAACAAGGTACTTTGAGGAGATGCTGGTCTGTGGTGCCATAAGGGAGCCCCATGTTCTGCTTTTTCTTTTCAAGAGGTAGCAGGAGCAAAGCAGAGATGGCTCCTGTCCTTTTTCTGTTTAGCTGGAAGTCTGTCTCTTATTCCCCACATTCCGTCTGCCCATATGGGTTAGGTATGGAGTAGTCCAGCAGGATCAGCCTCAGGATCAGTACTGAGCCCACCAAGAGGAGGCAGCAGGGAAATATGGTAGCTGCCTTCCATTGTCAGAGGGTGATCAGCACCCCGTAAACCCCGTAAACTTCACAGCTCACCTCTTGCTTCAGTAAACCTTGACTCTGGGCCAGGAAGAGTTGAAGAGACAGCATGAATTTTAACCCCTTTGCCCAGCGTGTTACCACCGTGCGTGCTGACACACGGGATGGGAGGGTGTTAGCTTGGTCCCACCTTTGCAGCAATAGCCACATCTGCTCCTCTGCTGCAGCTCAGCATTCCAGCTCCTGAGAAACTCATATTCTTGGCAAGCTGCTTTGTGAAATACAGCATGGTGGAGCTGTTTTTATTCTCGGTCGTTTATGCAAGAGGTTACTGTGAATAGTTCTGTGCTTTAATAAAGAGAAGTGGAGCTGTGTTCTCCACAACAAGCCCTTTTTATTACACTTGATTTGAATAGCAATTGAGCCAGTAATCATGTCTCCAATGGAAAGAAGACCCTTTGTGAAGGCCTTTCATTTACTGCAGAGAATGAATTTTCACATGCATGAAACCAGATTACCAAAAAAACCTCACAAAATAACCAAAATAGCCACCAAGGATATGTATATGTCCAGTGGGTGTTCAAGGTGGCCTAGAAGAGATTAAGTGGAAGTGTCTTTGTAAAAGGAAGCAAAAGAGCTGAACATGAAATTAAAAAGCATCTTATGTCAAGGCAGTACTTAATGTCACTGTAGTCCTCTTCATTTTGAGCTTGCTGATTGCACTGATGTGGCACTATAATAATTTTATTTTATTTTTCTCCCTTCTGGGAGGTTTCTAAAACAGAATTTTAGAAAGAAAAATAAATAATGTCTAATGTCTTTTCAATTGTTCTTCTGGGAAGACTTGTGGTGAGTTAAAAGAAAATACTCAGTGAAGCTGTGAATGGGAGACATTTCCAGGGTGGGTGTGTTTTGAGGTTTGTTTGGGTTTTTATAATACTCTACTCCTATGTCTTTTTTTTTTTAATAGTTTTCATATGCTTTTAATACAGCGGAAACTGAATTAAGAAACTCCTCCTTATTCCACCAGTTACAGGAGCTTTGCAGGGTGATGTGTTATAGGACTATCACCACCTTTGCAGAAGCGCCCTTCAGACAGTTCTGCTGGAAGGAAGACGTGATCCCGCTCTAGTCCTCCAGCCTTCACTTGGGCAAATTACCAGCAAGGACTTTTTGGCAGGCACTTGTCTCTCCTTTTGCTATTGGATGGGTTTGTAACCTCTAAGTGGCCATGTTTCACCTTTTGAGATTGCTATTTCCAGAACGTCAGAGCTCCCAGCAGGGACCAAGGATAGTGCTGTGCTCATTATGGTCTCTTTTCCCCAACACCTTCAGTTTGCAGATCATGTGGCTTGCTCCCCCTTTCCCCGTGCTGAGCAACACTTCACGTCACAGGCAGGACTTGTTCCTAAAGCATTCTGCTGCAAAGTGAGAAACCAACACAGCTTCCTTTGAGCTATTTTAAATGAAATACTCACAGTCCTGCAGAGCTGATGTGTTTTATGAAAGACATCCCCTCTCCGATGGATCCATTGCATTAATGCAGCTGCCAAAATTAAGCAGTTGAGGGCACAACTGGTTTTTTTTGCACTGGAGTTAATAAAGCTGCATGAGGTCAGTGGAAGCGCAGTGCTGAGAGCAGCAAAAAATGGAGACCCAGGCTGCAAGGTGACGGAGATGCTCTGCTGCTGCAGGGAGCCTCAGGCCCTGGTGACAAAACCATGCAGAGCCAGTAGGGAACAGTGGGGAGAGGGTCATCCCAAAGCTCAGCCGAGGGACTCCATTGTAACAGTTTGGTTACTATTATTTGGACCCTGTTCAGCACGGTTCATATTTCTGAGGCCATGCATAGAAAGTGATGTAAAACCCTTTGGACTGCTCCGACTGGTGTCTGTTGGGGCCGTTCCTGCACTGCCTTGAATTGCTTTTATTTTATGTACGAGGCTCGAATTCATCAGAGTGGAGCATGCTGCATGGGTGCATTTCAGGACAGGGTTAAAACCATCTGCAGTCTGGAAACGGGCAGGCTCCCTGGAGAGGGTGTTAAACCCAGAGAGTGCTGATCTGTTTCCTGCCTTTGTTATGATTTCTGCCTTGTAACCCAATCTTGCCTGCGAACCAGCCTGAGCCCGGCCCAGCTGTGTCAGCAAGGCACAACCGCCACTGCTGCCTCCAAAATCCTGGCGGAGAGTTCAGTAATTTGCAGGTTAAGCCATGCTGGGTCTGCCCCGAAATTGGTGGGCCCTTGCTGTCTTCGCCTGTGTGCTCAGGAAAGCAGAGCAGAGAGGAGGAGAGTGGGTGGTGAATTGGGTGCTTACTGGTCAGCTGCAGTTGTGTGCCTGTCTAGAAGGGATATAAAGGGCTATCTATAAACATGACTCATTGCTTTTTATATGGGTCTCAACATGGCCCTTTAGGAAAATCCCATAGAAAATAAGTATGGCATTTAAGACTCTGGGGACTCTTTCTCCGTGTTCACCTCCGAGGCTTGTAGAAGGCTTCATGTTCTTAAAGGAAAAAGACCATTATCTGCATGCTTTTGCACATTTTTAGCACAGCACAGTCCATGTAGTCTCGCAAATACAGACGAATAGAATGGCCTGTGCTGTGGCAAGAGCAGAGAGGGCGAGCTGTGCCGTGACCAGACGGTGCTCATGCTCGGTGCAGCCCCACGGTGTTTCACCTCCCATCCTCAGAGACAGCCAGATGCTACATGTATATCAGTTACCCACCTGCGAGAAGGGCTGCCATCACCCTGAACCCTATCACTCTTTGATAGTCAAGGTAAACCAGCGCCCAGGCTTGCTTCCCTTCCCCAGGAGTGGCAGCCCAGCGAGGAGAAGCGCTGTGAGGAAAAGCCCAGCTGCTGTCAGAATAGTCTGCTGAATCGATTTGGGGAGAGGGATGGGGTGGAGGTGGACAGTGCAGTCCCCCTCGCTCTGCAGGTCCGGGCCGCGTGGCAGAGATGTTGCAATGTGCCCAGGAGCCCTCGCATGCAGGTGGGTAGTGTGGGGCGATGCATGGCAAGAAAAACTCATCTTCTCTGTTTGTTTTCTTCTCTTTCTTGTGAGACTTGATGTGAGCTGGCCCTGCCATCTGATCCACTTTTGATCTTTTTCTAGCATGGCCTGTGTGTTTTTTAAAGCATTTTGCTGCCAGAGCTGACCACTACTAAGAGAGAGAAAAAGCAGTCAGCAAACTTCCCTGTTTAAAAATACACTGGTTTAAATCTTTGCAGATTACATTGCTTGTTTTTCAACCAACTCATAAGGACATTGCCAGCAGGTTTCCAGTAAACTAGACATTTAAGTCAAAATGGCTTTTTTGAAATATTTGAAAGTGGCGTGAGGAAGGTTTCGGTGAATGATGGGGCAGAGGGGAGGACAATCTGTACTTTTTCTGCAGCTCTGCCTAGTGCAGATGAGATACCCACAGCAGACCGTCGTTCTCTTCAGGTTACGGTTTGTTATGAGGATTTGGGATTTTCCATGCTGATTTCCCAGGCTTTAAAATACTGATTATTCATTTCAGCTGTAGTACAGTAGGCAAAGAAATGTTTTTTTCTGGGATTTCTTGCTTCAGGCTCTTTGAAATTCACAGGAGCTGTCTATAACATCATTTTCTCATAATAATTGTAAATGGCTTTTAGAAATCTGAGAAGAGTAGAGAATATTCTGACTATTTCTCACAAATTGCATTCCTAGATCACAGACAAATCTTCTGTAAATAGGTACCACTCCACTAATTAAAGCAGCGTTGTCCCTGCCAGTGTTGAAGTGTGAAATGACTTGACTAGATTTGTGTCATCCCACTGTTGGAAGGCAGGGCATTAAATGATACTTGTGCAGCCAGCTGGAAGGCGTAAATAAGTACGTTGCTTTAAATCACAGTAAGACTCATCATTTATTTTCATTGTATTTAGTGAATTAGAGTCCCACTCTTGGTGAACAAAACTACTTTCCTCTGTAATTGCACGCACTGTGCCGTCCATTAACACTTGTCAGAGGAGCTTGAGGTGCTTCCTGCAGAAACTAAGGCATCAAAGTATGTTTCAAGATCTTAAATACTTTTGTGGGTCTGTACCTGCACATTTTAATTTTGCAACCTTGTATTTTTTTCTACTTATTGTAAAAATGAGGATAGTTTACATTATTATGATAGTATATCTAGTAAGTCACACAGAGTCCTCTCCCCCTACCCTCTAGTTCAAGAACATTATATAAATTCGTAAGCAAGAGTTTGCTAAAACCTGAATAGCATCAAAGTATTATTGCATCTCACTGTGAATGTTTTAAAGTTTTGCAATAGTAAAGTTAATCCTGCCATGGAATTTTGCATCAGGTCAGTATGGGATTTATAAAAATAAATAACATTTTGTTCAGTACTGGATCTTCTTGACAAGCAATAATATTAAGAGTCTGTTTCCCTTTACTTACCTAATAAGTTGGTATTCACTGCAAACTGATTTGAGATGGATATTCCTACATTCTCATTGTTGTATTATTCATTTTTAATGAATAAAAGAGATATTGAATGTAGTCCTAGATGACTGGGTGATAAAATGGCTAACAGTTAAACTTGGGTTTATGATATTTTATGTTTCAAAACTATATCCATCTCAATCTATACTTGATAATATATATTAACCCACTCTGTATGTTTCTGATATTTTCTTAGCTTTTATTGGGGGAAAGGTTATAAGAAACCAGCCAGATAACTCAGAGTTTGCCACCATGTAGCTCTGTTCTTCAACTATCTTTATTTCTTGCTGTGTATCGAGGAACCATGTTAGTTACTTCTTGTTATGCCCCAACTGACTTGCAAATATATACCAAAGGAGAAACAGCAAGGAGCGGGCTTATCTTACTTCCTCTATTTTGCTCAAAAAAGCATCAATATTCACTCAGCTCCCTTGAGGCAGTCCTCTGTCCTCATCTTGATTTTAGAAAAATGTTTGTTGCTGCTTTTATATAACTGGCCCGCTGGGCCATGTGCACATCCCTGCTCAGCAGATGAGCTGCTGCAGCCATGTTCACGCTCCCATCTGAGTGGTAGCACCCCTCTTGCTCTGCAAGAGTGGGCTGTGAGCACAACATGGTGGACCTTGGGTTTCATTCATAAGATTACTTGGAGCACAGCCCAAAAATACATAGGCAAAAAATGGAGAGTTGAGCAAAACAGGAAGGCTAAGCCTTGCTTTAACACAAAATGTGGTCCTGAGTATTACCAGTCTTTGTGAATCGTGAGCTCATACCCATTCCCTCGATGGCATTTCCATTGCAAGCAGAGCGAGTGTGCTATGAAGAGACAAAGCACCTGCTTTATCCCCTGCACTGCTCATTGCAGGATCACTGTGGTCTGTGCTAATCAGAACTGACAGCAATTAAGAATAATTGAGGTAGTCCTTCTAGTTCAGTGATTTCCCTGTAGCTTTTAATAAGGAGAAATCAGAAGGAAAAACAAATGCTGTTGTTCACTAAGCTCTCATGAGCCGTTTCTGATTTTCTTGGGATTCAACAACTCATTAGATGGAGAAATGGCAGTGCTTGGTTTGAGTAACACCAGTTTTCTGCATGTCTGTGTGATGACATTTTTGTTTACATTCTTTAAACATGTGGAATGTTAATTTTTCAGTATTTTTTTGGTCTTGGTATGGGGTTCTTGGGTTATTTTGAGCCTGAGCTTGTTTTCCTCTATTATGTAAGAAGTCAAGATAATAGGAAGTGTGATGTACTTTTCCTCTTGTGATACTGCAATTAAAGGAACTGCGAAGGCAGGACTGGCCAAACAGGATCCTTGTCACAGACTTCTGGTCACAATAAATCACTGGCTTTGGAAAACATATTAGTAGTATGATTTTGTTTGTTTTATAATATTGTCTGTGTTTAGCATGATGAGGACAAATAAGTACCAAATAGATTGCAAAAGTGAAACATGTTTGTGGTGGTGACAGCCCTGGATGAACAGCTGCCTCACCTGCAGCCTGTGTGCTGGGCAGTCTCTGCTGGGACCATGCCTGACATACCAAACCTGTGAGCAGTGTCCGGTGTCTGCCAATGAAAAGAAAAAATGTCTAGAGAAATTTTTCTCTCTTATACCCCTGTCCCAAACTGTGGGGGTTTTTTTTCTCCCCATTTGTTTTGGCCTAAATTGAGGACCCCAGAGCAAGAATTGCAAATGGTTGATGTGAGGGGGGAAAGAGGGATCCGTGTCAACTGCTCATCCTGCTGCTCTCCTGCAGATTGCTCCTTATGCCCACTGGTCTGAGGATGCTCTTGCCACACCATACCTGTGGGAAGAGCTTCATATTCATGCATACCTACAAACTGGGGTCTTCACTAGCCTCTATTAATAAAGTGCAACTAAAATGGTGAATCCTCTACCAAGTTCTCCTCTTAAATGCCAAACATTTTTTACAATCAAGCCATTCGAGCATAACTTGCGGTCAGTGATGAACTGTGGTAGAGAGCACTGTAACAAAGGGGAAAATTGTTGGGAAAATTGTACTAGTAAATGCATAAGCTTTTCAGGTACAAGAAGGAGGCAGCTGCTGATAAATTCTAGTTTACCACAGCTTCCCCTAGAAGATTTGCATTTTTCACTTTCTTGACATCAGGGCTTCACAAATAAAGGCTTATAGGCTGGCATCTTTATCAGATACCTATCAGGCAACTCAGGTATTGTTTTGGAGGGTCCGTATACTCTTGGTCTATCTGTAAACAAAATACATATGTATTTGCCACATGTCCTAGAGAAAGCGAACAGAATCAAAGGTCTTCACCTCTGATTAGCTACTACTTTGAAAATACTTTCTCAAAATGCAGTTTTCATGTTTAAATAATAAACTGTCATGTTCTTCCTTCTTATGCACCACCTGCCTCACCCAGATGTTGATGTGTATTATTCCTGTCATCCGTGCAGTAACCCTCATCTTTGTGTACACGTTCATTACATGCTCTAAGTTTGATTTTTCCAAAGCTTGATTAAATCAGCCCTGTGGCTCCCTGTAAAACTGGAAAAATAGAGATTCTCCTTGGCTGACATATCAAATACATGAGGAAAGCTTTAACTGGACAGTAATTGATGGTTTAAAGCAAGTCTGTGCCCAAAAGCTAAGCCTGTAGCCATGATGGCACAGAAAATCCAAGTAACGGAAGCCACATTGGATTCCCACTCTTTCAGTGCTTGGGTACCTTTTTGGGTATCTAGAATCATAGAAACACAGAATCACAGAAACACAGAATCACAGAATGGTTTGGGTTGGAAGGGATCTTTAAAGATTATCTAGTCCAGCCCCTCTGCCACAGGCAGGGACATCTTTCACTAGATCAGGTTGCTCAAAGCCCCATCCAACCTGACTTTGAACACTTCCAACAATGAGAAACACACAACTGCTCTGGGCAGCCTGTCCCAGTGTCTCACCACCCTCATCATAAAAAATTTCTTCTTTATGTCCAATCTAAATCTACCCTCTTTCAGTTTAAAACCATTGCCCCTTGTCCTGTCACTACAGGCCTTGGTAAAAAGTCTCTCTCCATCTTTCTTATAAGCCCCCTTTAAGTGTTGAAAGGCCACAGTAAGGTCTCCCTGGAGCCTTTTCTTCTCTAGGCTCAACAACCCCAACTCTCTCAGCCTTTCTTTATAGGAGAGGTGTTCCAGCCCTCTGACCATTTTTGTGGCCTTCCTCTGGACTCACCCTAACACGTCAATGTCTTTTTTGTACTGTGGGCACTGGGTGGATATCCAGAACTGGATGCAGTGTTCCAGATGGGGTCTCATGAGAGCACAGTAGATGGGGTGAATTAATTCTCTCCATCTGCTAGCCATGCTTCTTTTGATGCAGCCCAGGATATGGGTGGCTTTCTGGGCTGCAACGTACATTGTGGGCTCATGTCAAATTTTTCATCCACCAGTACTCGCAAGTCCTTCTCTGCAGAGCTGCTCTCAATCCCTTCATCCCCCAGCCTGTATTGATACCAGGTGTTGCCTCAACCCAGTGCAGGACCTTGCCCTTGGCCTTGCTGAACTTCGTGAGGTTCACATGGGCCCACTCCTGAAGCCTGTCAAGGTCCCTCTGGATGGCATCCCTTCCCTCAAGCATATCAACTGCACCATTCAGCTTGGTGTCATCTGCAAACTTGCTGAGGGTGCACTCAATCCCACTATGTCATTGATGAAGATATTAAATAGTATTGGTCCCAGTACAGATCCTTGAGGGACACCACTCATTGCTGGTTTCCACTTGAACATTGAGCAGTTGACTGTAATTCTTTGAACACGGCCATCCAGCCAATTCCTTATCCATCTAACAGTCCATCTTTGAAACCTGTATCTCTCCAATTTAGCAGCAAAAATGTTGCGGAGGACTGTATCAAAGGCTTTACAGAAGTCCAGGTAGATGATATCAGTAGCTCTTCCCTTGTCCACTTATGCAGTAACTCCATTGTAGAAGGCCACTAGGTTGGTCAGGCGTGATTTGCCATTGGTGAAGACATGTTGGCCATCTCTAATCACTTCCCTGTCTTCAATATGTTTGAATATAACTTCCAGGATGATCTGCTCCATGATCTTACCAGGCATGGAGGTGAGGCTGACTGGTTGGTAGTTCTCAGGGTCCTCATTACGCTTTATAAAATTGGGTGCAATATTCCCTTTTTCCAGTCACTGAGGACTTCACCTGACTGCCATGACTTTTCAAATATGATGGAGTGGCTTATTGACTACATCAGACAATTCCCTCAGGACCCTGGAATGCATCCTGTTGGTCTCGTGGACTTGTGTACATTCAGGTTCCTCAGGTGGTCTTGAACCTGATCTTCTTTTATGATGGGACAGACTTCATTCTCCCAGTCCCTACCTTGAGGTTCAGGGACCTGAGAGATGTGGGAAGAGTAGTTACCATTGAAAACTGAGGCAAAATAATTGTTGAGTACCTCATCCATCTCCATGTGTGTTGTCACTAGTTCTGTCTTATTTACCTGGGGAGGATACATTTTCTTCTACACTTCTTTCATGTCAGTGCACAAAGTGCTGACATGGAGGCTTCACTCTGTGGGTGCCGCTCCCCTTGTTCAGGTCAGTGCAAGAAAACCAAAGCCTTTCCATCTAGGGCAGTATCCTTTCGCTGAGTGCCTCTGTCACCAAGTGACCAAGTGTGACAAAGTATAAGATACTTTGCATTGGTGAAACATGAAATAACTTGCCCCTTCTCTGGGCTGCTGTGACTTAGATATTGGGCTCAATGCAAAAGGATGAAGATCCAGAGTTTCACATTGGTTGGTACAAGTAGGTGCTTCACCTGTAGACTTTTTTTTGGTACATCATCACTTTTAGCAGTGAATTCAGAAACTTAATGTAAGACTAAGTGGAAAAAGTATTGCTTCAGTCTATTTTCATCATGATTAATGGCTCATATATTTGTGATATGGAAGTTTCTAAGCACCAGATACTTCCATCATTTAGACCTCATTTGGGGGATTCCATACTGCAAATATGACTCCGGTGCACAGGGCTGAATACTCCAAGTATATTAGTTTGTTTGTATATGGAAATACTACTGTTCGAAGAGAATGCAATGCTGATGTATTGCTCTAATATTAGAGCTTGTAAGAAAATTTTGACTGTTTTGTCCCAGAGTAAACTCTTGTGTTTTAACTTTTTGTTTTGTTGCTCTGAATAAAGACAACATGTGATTTGCCCCCCACTTCCCCCCCAACAAGGGGCTGTTGTAGAAAGGATCATCTTGGAAAAGCCTAGACTGCTTTATTTTGAGGTCTTCAGTTGAAGTGCAATTTCAGAATTTCTGAACGACTGAGCTATTCTATTTTATTCTGGTTTAACTCTAAATGTTGTTTCTTCGTTTCATGGGAAAAACAGATTAGATAAATTATGTCTCAGTTTTCACTAGGAGGCTGAGCTTCCTAGCCAGAGATGCATGGGGTGTCACAGTGATTTATTTAGAAATACTGTCCAGTTGTTTCCTCTTTTTGTTACCTCAAAATAAATACATTTCAACTGAGTAATGCAATTTTTCAGTTTTACAGAATGTTTTGGTGCTTGTTCATTACAATTTGTCCAGAATCTAAACATTATCCACAGCTTATTTTAGCTTTTCTTGAAGAAAAATCTGAAAATGTTTGTAAAATTAAATCTTTCAAATGGAACTACCTTATTCCATAGACACAATATTCTGGTGAAAACTTCCACTGGGTTTAATTTCCCCCCCAAAATGTCACATTCTTCACTATGGTTTAATCAGCAGCACCCTCTAAAAAATATTACAGACTGCCCATCCATTTATAGAAACTATGTATTTCATATGTGCAGAAAATCTGAGCAGTGACTAAAATGTTTCATGCCTGCAGTGAACAACTTTCCCTTTCCAGTGCCTAAATGGTGGGCTGTTGCTGTTACTCATGGTGCTTATTTCAGTAGCATATGCTGCTAACCAAAATTCAGGCTAAGAACCATGCAGGTACCAAAGGGCTTGTGGTCTCAGCAGTTGAGATAAGCAAAGAGTGCGTTAATAACCTGCAAGCCAAGGGAAGGATGTGATAGCAGCAATTAGCACATCTGCTCTGCTGGCTCCTAGGCTTGAGATCTGAACAGAGTAGAAATAAAAGACAGTAGAGCTCAGTGAAAGTTGAGGTGGCATTTTAGGAGCATCCATGGTTCCAGGAGAGCCTCCCCACTGAATGACTGAGTCCTCAAGTCTTTATGAGCAATAAATAAATTAGTTCTTCTGTTAGCTGTCATATTGTCCTGGTTTCAGCTGGGACAGAATTAACTGTCTTCCTAGTAGCTGGTACAGTGCTATGTTTTGAGTTTAGTATGCAAAGAATGTTGATAACACTGATGTTTTCAGTTGTTGCTCAGTAGTGTTTAGACTATAGTCAAGGATTTTTCACCTTCTCATGCCCAGCCAGCGAGAAAGCTGGAGGGGCACAAGAAGTTGGCACAGGACACAGCCAGGGCAGCTGACCCAAAGTGGCCAACGGTGTACTCCATACCATGGGACGTCCCATCTAGTTTAGGAACTGGGAAGTGGGGGGGGCAGGGATTCGCCGCTTGGGGACTGGCTGGGTGTCGGTCGGCGGGTGGCGAGCAACTGCCCTGTGCATCATTTGTACATTCCAATCCTTTTATTACTACTGTTGTAATTTTATTAGTGTTATCATTATCATTATTAGTTTCTTCTTTTCTGTTCTATTAAACTGTTCTTATCTAAACCCGTGAGTTTTACTTCTTTTTCCGGATTTTCTCCCCCATCCCACTGGATGGGGGGGGAGTGAGTGAGCGGCTGCGTGGTGCTTAGTTGCTGGCTGGGTTTAAACCACGACACATATAAAAACATGTTTTCATCTATATTGCTTTCCAAAAAAAATATTGTGAACAGGCAATTGCTTCTAGGCCTGTTTGGAAACAGCTAGTAAACAGGAGGTTGAAGTATTATCCAAGCAAATTCATAAATGCTTTTTTTACTTGTTTGGGTTGTTTCACCTAACACATCTAGGTCTGTTGGTACAGGCCAAGGAAGGTCTTTATGTGTTGATCATCTTCATCTCATTTAAACTTCATAATCTGGAACCAATACAGGGACATTTTACTAAGAGGTTTCCAGTTACTTTTTTTTTTTTTTTCCCAGTTTGAGTATCAGAATACAATGTGAGTTTATCATGCACAGTCAAAAAATCACCAAGAGAATATGTAGTAGAGCTCAAAGTATGGTTTCTAGATGCATCCAAAATATGCCTTGGAGAATAAAAACCTCTCTAAAACTTAAAGAACAGGGCATGGGGACGGAGGATCAGGAGGGATGTAGCATTCCCATTTCTTCTGAACAGTTCAGCAAAGGTTTAGCATCAAGTGATGTGGTTGTGGCTACAAAACTGCTCAGCTTCCCACACAAATCAAGGCTGTGTTTGCCTGGAGCACTGTATGCTGCAGAAGAACTTGTTGACAGACTCCTTGCTGCAGCAGCATCATGGAAGGTATTACAGCTAATTCAGCATGTCTCTGGCAGCGGTTAGACAAGCTTGAGACTTCTGTGGTATCATTGTGCTTCCACATCAGCGTTTGTGAGAGCTGACTCAGCTCTTTATAAGCAAATATATACAAACCAGTTCAGGTTGTACAAATTCCAGGGGTGGTACCAGCGCTCACAGCTGTGGCAAAGCAGGAGTGTTACCTGTCCAGAACAGAAGGCTAGTGTTTCTCCTGAAAGGCTGTACAGGTAGAGAAGATGGAACCTGCTGAAAACACATTTTTACTCTGACGAAAAAACTACTGTGAAGTTACTGCATTTTCTGATATTTAATTTATCCTGTTTATCATCTGAAATGATGTCACAGGCCCCTTTATTACTGTAGTATGTGTTCACATCAAAGAACCGAGTTTCATGTGGTTAGGCTGTTTTCAGCAGAAATAAACAAACTGAAATTTATTATGAATGAAGAGCAGCAAGTGAGAGCTGACCCTCATGCAGTTCCTCCTAACAGAAATCCATGATATTCAATTATATCTTTGTTCTGCAACTGTGGAGACAGGCACGGTGTCCGCTGAACCTGGTGAAAGTCTTCCCTTGGATTATTCAGCCAGCTGAGTCCATCAGCTCTGCCTGTTTTTTTGTCTGAATTAGGTTGATTGTGATGAAGCCAGGTGTAGTAAAGCAAGCTGGACAGATCATGCTTCTGTATAATGTGTAGTTTATTATACTGATATTCTGGCTTTTGGAGACTTGCAGCCCATCCTGCTGGATGTCTGTAGGTGGAGGTGGATGCTGACTGCATTTGCTTTCTCGGAGAGGCAGCTGTGAGAGCTTCAGCTCCACAGAGGGAGCTCAGCATCGAGGGCTCCCGTGGCACATTACAGAGCGGTCCAGGAATCAGTTGCAAATTTCAGTGACCTGTAGCATTATGGCTGAGGTGTTGTGCGCCCCAGCTCCCAAAATGTGTAACGTGAACAGGATGAGTATTTTTCTTTTTCTGGTGAAGTCTGGAAGGAGTCTGGCTGACCTGTTGTGTTCCTCTCCAAAAACTTTTGGATGACTTCTAAGCTAGGGAATCTCCAGGGAGGTCAGGGATTAAGTTGTGAGAAAGGTTTTTAGAGTCTATTTAGGGTGTGCTCACTGCTGAGGTCTAATGAAGTGTAGCTGTCCTTGGCTATGCATGTGGTAGTAAAGGAGGGGCTGATTCACCCTTGGATAACTCGGGGGATGGAGCTCTTCAGGGAAGCTACTCTGGGGTGATGGTGCTTGAGCCTTTGCATCCTGGTTTCTGCCAGCCAATGTGCCAGTGCATAAGAAATCTCCCTACCCAGTGTGAGCACTCGCAGCTTGCTCTGGCCTGGGGACTTGCTCCTCTCACTCCCTTCCATCTCTTCCCCAAGCCACAACCGGCTTTTTCACAGAAACTTGGTTTCTGGCTCCTGTGGCTGGCAGAGTGCTCCTCGGGTGACCCTGTTCCTGTGATGTCTCCCTCTTTTTTTGGAGAGATAATACTGAATTATTTAGCCCATGGGCCACTTCCATGTAAATTAAACCCTTGTTGCCTCCCCATGGGGTTGGGGCGGGGGCGGGGTTTGGCATGCACCATTTCCTTTTCTATTCAGAGCACTTCTGGAGTCGTAGCACTTCTTAAGACTTGCACAGTATATACCCCAGGCAGCGTTTAGTGCATGGACCTCTCCTTTGGTCCACCATCTCCAGCTCTGGATGATGTGCTGACAGGGTGGGTGGCAGACTGACTGCCTCCAGCTCGACCCCAGGCCTGCAGTCAGTGGCAGGGGTGCTGGAGCCACACTTCTGGGTCTGTTCCCACGTTTGACCCCTAACCCTGTCAAACTGGGGAATTTTCACTTGATCCATCTCACCAGGCTAACTTGTCCAGTGTCAGGCTCTTATGCCTATTGATGACTTTTATCATGGCTAACTGAACTAAGGAGGTATTGATGAGAGAGATTTTTGTGTCCTGGATCCTCCATTAATTATTACTTAAGGATGACTGTGAGCTCCAGACTTTCTCCACTTTTCCCCAGTTTTCACAAGGATATCTCCTTGATGAGATTAAATAACCTTCCTCAGGATGCGGAAATGGGGTGAAGGAAACACTCATTTGGAAGAAGGATAAAGTAGCTTGGAAAGTTATGTTAACCTGTGCACTGAAAGAAACTCTGGATTCTTGAAAATGTTTTGCAGGGGCTATCCCAAAGCCCATATAGCTTCAGTAATCCATGATCTCTTCCAGCTGTTAGCATGAGCACCACAGCACAATAATCACCTCTGTGTGCATTACTCATTCTCCATTTTATGGTATGTCTCTCTACTTATTAAATCATTGACAGAGGGAACAAGCCATCCATTGAAGGAGATCTGGATGTAATTATGCATATTTCAACTGGATCCTATTAGTGTTAAACAACAAAAGATGTTACATGTAATGCAAGTTAGTAAGCTACATGGAGGGGTATGGCAGAGTCAGGAAGACAAGGACTGATGCTCAGCAGAGAATGCTGCTTGCGGACATACAGTCTTGATGACATATTAACCATGATGCATATTAGCCATGGTTGTTAATTTTGTCTTAACATTCTAGGTATGAGAGAAACACTGAGATTACACAGAAGTTGACTAATGACAGATAAAACCTGGCCTGGCACAGACGAATGGGAGACTTTTGTTGTCTATAGTGAGCACATGCACAAAATAAGAGAAGACCAAAAATATTCCAGGCTGGTGCTTTTGCTTTGTCACAGGAATGGGTGTGAAGGTCCTGGGGAATCCTCTGGCTCTGTGTAATAAAGCAGTAGGAACCAGCCAGACCGCTATTGGCAGACCCCAACAGGGACTCCTCATCATGCAGTTGGTTAGCACTGCACTCACAAGCCTGCTTCTGTAACTGCAGCGCAATGCAGAGATGCACAAACATACATTCATTAGTACCAACAGCATCCGGGGTAGTGCTGCTCAGTTTCTGCAGTAGTGTCCAAGGCAGGATGGTTAACCCCCAACCTTACCAAGCACCGAGCCCATTTTCTGGCTGACTTGCATCCAATGTGCAGTTTGCACCCAGGCTCAGATTGCTAATAAATTTAGTCTGCTGAAGTGCTCTTGTAAGGGATCAGTTTTAGGCTCTAGCTAGATGCATGTCTTGCCAGTGTAACTGTGCTTAAGTACTTAATTTTGCACAGATTTCCTCTTAGCACTTGGAGACCTGTAAATGTGTAAGTTGAAAGGTTAGGGGAGAAAATCCCTTGAAAGTGAAGCACTTGATGTGCCACTTAATGTTCTTGATATCAGTACAATACTGTGGGCCATCTGTAGCTGTTTTATTCCACCATAAAAAAGGATACAATTTTCAGTCAATTGTGCAAGCTTTCCTTGTCAATAAGGTTGTTAAAAGAAGCTTTCTGATTTTTGAATAAACAAGAAACAAAATAGCTGTGGAGTTTAGTTTATACCTCGCATGTTCCAACACAGTGAAACAACGTAGCAGTTAGGGCCAACAGGTACAAGTACTGAGTGCAATGGTGATGAAAATAATACTAGTAGAATTAGGGAAATATCCTGATTATTATTACTATTATTGTTATTATTGTTTCATCAGAGGCCATTAGTTTGCATTTTTCTTTCAGAATCAGATTTCAAAATTGATGAAGTGATTTTCTTTACCCAGCCATATTTCAGAAAATGCCATTCTCACAGCATATACTTACAGAGGAAGATGTTCAGTTACATTTTGCCCATCTGTTTGACTTATTAAAGACATCCGAAGCCAAATAAATATTTTTTCTAGCCACTCTTCTTTTTTATTAGAAAAAGAGAAATCACTCTGTCTTCAGTACAAATCTTTTGGTTTCTCGTGTGTCATGTCATTGAACAACTGCATATTCATCAACAAGGTGAGGAGAGATGAAGAGTTTTTACGAAAATCTTTTCCTCAACAACAGTAGGAATTCACTAGTCATCTCAGAGTGATCATGGATCTTTTCAGTAAGGGAAATATGTGTCATCATCCTTTTGGTACAGGAGAGGAGACTGAAACCGAGGCAAGGAATTTGCTTGCAGTCATGGCAGATCAGTGTTCCTGAGGAACCTGTGGAGCAATGAGCAATTAATCTGAGCTCTGATACGGGGCAGGACAAGAGTCAGGACATCCTGATGGTCTTCTAGCTCTAGTGGGAATGCCTATGTTGTGTTGAGAAATTCGCTTAATGTCCATCTGAAAAGGTAAGGAGGAGAAAACACACTTTACAGCATTTGTGTGGTTCTCTGCCTCTGAGAACAGCAGACCACAGAGCTCAGGAGAAAGCAAGGGAGCTGCAGACAAAGGCTGGTGTAGGGCATCTAGTTAACTTTGCCCAAATATATCTCAGATCCACAATCCCAGCATGGAAATAAAACACAAAACACACTGATAAAGTAGTTTGTAACCCAAGAGATAAGTACCAGAAGTTTTGGTACGCTTACTAAAAGTTTAGTGTTACTGTGGGAGGTTCTTAAATTGCAGCAATGATAGGGAACGGCACTGTTAGAGAAATTTATAGCTATTTCTAAAGCTTGTAAAAATCCTTGGATGAAAAGTAGTATAGCAGTGCAAATTATCTTTTGTGTTCATTATCTTTCAAAATGTAGTTACAACAAATAAGTAACTGTATGGCCAGCTTGTGCTGTGGCTAAGAAACTTTACAGGACTAAACATATCGCAGAGGTCTTTCCAGTGTATAATCCTTAGTAAGACTCCCCCAAAGGTCCTAGGCCCCGGAGCAGAGTTTCTTGGTTGTACTTTAATTATACCATGCAGAACAATATATTTTAATTAAATATATAACAGCTTCTCTGGAATACATTCTTTAGGAATTCTTCCTTCTTCACCATATTGTATTTAATCCGTAAATTCAGCCCCATGTCTCAGCTGATGGCACATTCAGAAGGAGCAGCTGCCAGTTGTACCAGTGCTAGAGATGAGTTGCATCCAGCCAGAACCTGTGGGAACCCAAGCTCCACTGTGTTTCAGGAAGGAAAGATCAGACCTCAACTTTAGATCAAATTTGACTTTGTGATCTCAGTTCTCAAGCTGTTTCATATCTGGGAGAAATTGATAATTTCCATAAAGTTGAAACCTTAAAATGTTAATTGTTCTAGAGGGGTTTCTGCCTTATTCAAAATAAGTGATAATATTTTGTTGCATCCAAAGAAGAACCTAATTTATTTGTCAATGTACCAACTTCTCCGATCATCTCTGGTAGCTGTGTCTGTCTGAGGTGAAGGAAATTTTTGACTGAAGAAAGTAAGTGTAGTCCAGTTTTCTTTTTTGTTTTCTTTTTTTTTTTTTTAATGAAACTGCAGAACAACCACACATTCTGTACAAACGAAAAAAGTCCATGAAGAAAACACCTGAGAGGTGTTTGCTGTTATTTTCAGAAAATCCATAGTGCTATTTTCAGATAAGAAGTTAGACTGTAGGAAATAAGCACAAACCTCCCAAGCCCAATGTTTGAAAGATATCATCCAGCTTGTAGGCCAGTCCGTTAGAAGACAATTTGGTCTACCATGTAGACCCATAGACTTTGTCCCGTACCTGTGGTTCATGAATCGCTCCTGTTTTGTTTCAAAGCTACGTTGTAGTAGACAAGTAAGTGTTTGTGCAGACTGAGTTAGGAGCAGCTTTCAGCTGGTACCTGCTGACAGGCAGAAAATCATATTTGCAGATGTTTTATCAACAATATTTTATGCAGAACTTTTTGTAATGCTAACGGTAATTTATCTTCTTGTTTACTGCAATGCTGAGTTTTTGATACATTGCTCTCCCTCCCAACCATTGCGTGATGCAGGGATTTGGAGAGGCTGATGAGTTCACCCAGGCCAGGAAGGCTTTTCTGAACCATGCTCTTACTGTAGCTATTGGTGAGGCAGAAATAATGTCTGGTAACCCACCTCCCATATTGCTAGTTTGTGCTGTTCCCCAGCCCCTTCCTGGGATCGCTGGAGCTGCCATATCCATAGGATGGGAGTAGTCTAACACACGGTCTCCAGATCAGTGGAACAACCAGCCCTGACCAGGTATATACAGGACCTAGGATAGAAAAACAGTCACTTGAGGCAGCAATGAAAGTGCAACTCTTCTGCTGCTGGTTGCTGAGAGAATAAAGAGTAAAATCTGTCTTTAGACTGGCAATGATGATATCTAAGCTCTTTGGCTCCTCTTTGGCAAAGGTAGTCCCCCTGTTTGTTAGTGTTCAAGACTCTCCTTAACCATGGAGAAGTGAAGAGAAATTTTGGAGGAGTGTTTTGACTGATGAAAAGCTTGCTTGCTGAGATGGCTGAGCAACATTTCTTGCTTGTTGAGCTCAAGATATATCTTAGCACTTCATGAACTGTTGAAAAAAAAATCCCTTACTGATGCTCAGCCAAGGTGGCCATAGAAAAGCATCATGGCTTGAAGGGCTGTCATAATTCCTAAAATTGTTTTAAACACCCTGTGCTACTGTGGGAGAAGTAGCTTTTCAAACAATGTGAGTCCTTCATGGTCATGTAATCTGGGGAGTCTGTGCTGCAAGATGCTTGGGAGGCTGCATTTCTGCTGGAGAGGATCCTACGGTCTGCCAAGGCTTGGCACTGCCATTAGCTATAATGGGAATGTTGCTACCTGTGATGCCAACAGTTTGCCGAAGGGCTCTGTTTTCCTCTTTGAAATGAGGACCCCAGAGCAGAATTTCTTGGTTAGACAATAAAATAATAAAAATGCTAGTTTAAATTTTGAATTTGTAAAGGACTATTTTTGGCTTTCTCAGAGACAGCATCTGTAAATAATCAGGCAGAAGCCTTTCCATAAAACAACACAGAAAAACCTCAAAGAGCATTTAGATTCTGCAACATTTAAACAAGATTTTTAACTCGTGGGGAAGCCAATGTCAACACAATGCTTCCTGCACATAAAAGCATGGAATTTCTTAGCAGTGTAGGGGCAATAAATGACTATCACATTTCCCTCCTTTCTAAAAACTAAATATTTTTCAGTGGAAGTAGTAATATTGATGGAAAAATAAAAGAGAACCATGAGTTATGTAAGAATTGATTTAAGCACTGAACTCCCATACATTGCAGACTGTAAACTAATTAAAGAAAAACTTAAGCTGTACAGTTTTTCTCTAATTGTCCTCCAAGCTCAAGAGATCAAATCTGCTAGCTGAGATCCTTCTTGTAATCATCCACATTCATGACTCAGGTTTCGAGTTCATTCCTGCTGCTCTCAGCCAGGTCCAACCATAATGCAAACAAAAGAGGTGAATGATATACTCTTAATCATGTCCTCTACAAAGATAGGAGAACGTGATGACTAACAGCTATACACATATATGCTCCTAGCAACCTCTGACCACAGTGTTTGCCCACAGTGTGTGTCGAATCAGAAATTCATCCATAACCAAGTACATATGGATGGGTTATGTGCTAAGGAAAAATGTAAACATTGTCCAGTGAAAAAAAATCAATACTTTATTCAAGATGCTGTTACCTTGGTTTCTCGGCTTTTGCAAGGGGAGTGCTGTTGGCTTAAGGGGCTGCCAAATCAGGCTCTTGTGCATTTGAGTGGAAAATTGTTTATGAACAACTGGCTACATTTCTGGTCATTAGGTTGACCTGACTGAAACCTATACATCTCCAAGCTGTGGACAAATGAACCAGTGAATACCAAATTTGAGGGATGATGACCAGTGCAGGCAAACAGAACTGAGAAATGTTACCATTTAATACGGTTCCACGAGCAAGCTCTGTGGTTTCATGAACCCCCTGGTTTGTGAACCGCTGCTAGAGAAGGGCTGAATTAAGCATTTATTTCGTGTGTGTGAAACTCTGTGTAAAGAAGCAAAAATCACAGTCTTGCAATTCCTGTTTACCAGTCTGGTTAGTTTTTAGCTGTAGTTCATAAGTTGTTATTTAGAGTGACTAATTATCTAGCTTCCCACAAAAGACAGATTTGCATCTTTTCCCAGATGAGGCACAGTTATGAAAAGTTACATAGTAAAGAAGTCAAGATAATGGCATCCCAAACTGTGCCTAAATCTGTTTTTCTCTGCTAAATGATTTACTCAATTTGATATTCTGAGAGATGCCAAAGCAATTTCCCCAAAAACTAGTGTTTGCTTCATCGGCAGCTTTCAGAGAAAACAAAATGTTGCAGTTCAGACATAGGAAAAGATTGTCACAGAGATACTGAGCTTACCAAAGTGCATCCATTGTAATGAATTCCCAGAACTCTCAGTAACAGGTCAGTCAGTGTTGGTGGGACCTGGGAGCCTGGCACAGATGTAGCTCTTAGCTGAGCCATCTCTCCTGGCCTAGCACAGCTGTAGCTCCTGGCCAAACTGTGTCTCCTGGACACCTCCTGCTTTGTGGCTGCCCGAGGCAGGTAGCACTGGAGCGCAGGCGCATAGAGCTGTGCCCCTTCCCAGACTGGGTGTGATCTCTCTGGAGCTCAGCGCTGACATTTCCAAAGGGACAAAGGACATCTAAGCTGGTTTGCACCTTTGAAAATCCTGGTTGGGTCTACCACCACACAAAAATGCTTTGATGAAAGTAAAACATGAATGAAGAGAGAATCCATCTTCTGGGACTGGAAAAGTTTTGCTCCATCCTACAGTAAGAATTTCTTCCTTTTTTTTTTAACTCTGTCAAGCTTGGTAGCACCACAGATTGCCACACTTTGATCATGGTACCATGTGGAAACTAAAAGTTTGTGCTGTACTTGCCGTCTCAGTGTAGCTTTCTTTTCAAATCAATCATCTAAGCTGCCATCAGAAGAACAAAAAACTGGTGTGAAGTTTGTTATCACGAGACAGATGTGCAGTGATGAAAGTGTGTGTCATCCCCTATGTGTTGTCTGCACATTAGTTTGTTTACTTGTTAATGTGACTTGTGGCTTTTAATATTTTTCTTGGACTATAGCACTTACAATTTAAGAAAGATACACTGTAAGATTCTATTAAGAAAGATACCCTTAAGAAAGATTCCCCTGGAAGCGGGAAGGATGCTGAGCAGAGGAGATAACTGTCAAAGTAGGGCAATCCTGCAACTCTTCAAAGTAGAGTAAGAAAGTGTCACTTAGCAGCAATATGGTTGATGGAAAGGTTTATTAACTTGGTTAACACATGTATCTTCAATATAGAGTTTTTCAGGTAGTGTAAGCTGGTGACAACTGATACTTAGTACTTAAACTGAAGACATAAAAAGGAGGCATATTTCCCTAATTTACTCGACTGTACTTGTCTTATGCTTCTGCATTTTCATACAGGTACTCCAACTTTTCATATTAAAAGCAGGGCCCGTGCAAGTCACAACTTCTCATGGTACTTTTCATGAGTACAGAAAGTCAAGGTAGGAACAGGGTTGAGGGTAGTCTCGTAGATCAAAAAACAATGAACGAGATCATGCTGTTCAGGTATTATGAAACATTTTTCCATCATCTTAATTCAATAGGTAATAAGCATAGAATAATCAACACAGAAGTAATAGTATACAATATGGTTGTGCATTTTTTGTTCATATCTTACCCATTCATTCTCCTCATACCATGTGGGTAGCAAACAGATGTATTACATTATACTACATTAAATCCTGTGGACGCAATAGTCTTAAGTGCTGCGTCAAATATTTATAACGTGGAATTATTTTAGGACAGGAGCCAAGTGCAATATGGCATCCTTCATAGCATCTGTCTTGTTTTTGTAAGAAGCGGAAGCTCAGCTACTGCCTTACAATTATGCTTGTTCTCTAACCTTCAACATCCCTTTTCATTTGTCACCATCTGAATGTTTTAATTATTATCATATATTAGAGTCTCTGTTACTTTCTTTATTAGCTTTCTTATTTAAGCTGGGAAGGGCCATGTTTTCAAGAGCCCCTTTCTAGCCCTACTGCTCATCTGGGTAGGCAAGACCCCACTCTCTTGTGCCCATGAGGTGCCACACGCATGTGGGGAGCGTATGTTTCAACTCTGTGCCCTCCAGCAAACCCATGGCTATGCACCAGGTGCTGGGAGAAGCTGGCCTGTAAGTCATCAGTGTGGGTTGGGTGCCAGGCAATGCCATAGCCCTGGCCATGACAGGGATCCCAGGACTCAGCTTATTGGTGCTTCTGTCCCATGGGTGAGGGTGTGGGGTGGGGGGCCCAGGGGAGATGGGTCAGGGCAAATAAGCCTGGCACATTCTGCCAGCTGTTTTACACTCTGTGCATTGCAGGGAGGTTATGCTTTTCAAGACTATATTCTCTGTGGTGCACAAGACACTAATAATTTCAATAGCAACAGGAATTTCCACTCTTAAATCTGCTTTATCTGCATAATGCTGTGTTTCTAGACAACGTCTTGCTTTTCTTTTACTTTGCAAAAATGAAGACCCTAACCATAGCAGCCAGTCCTGAAAACATCTAAAATATCTGCAGCTATTTTGTCTTTAGAAAATCAGCACATTGAAGGAATTTGTTGTTCATCTACAGCCACGTGTCTTCTATTTATGAGTCTGTTTAAATGCCAAACTTTTGCATGCTTCTTTTACTTCCTTTGACTTCCAAGCTTATCCAAATCACTTTTTTATGGAATTAATTTACAGGTCAAGTTAGTCATTAGAAATTCTCTACTCAGAAATATTGGCAATATTTTTACTCTTTATTCAGAAATATTTCTCTCTGAATGTGTTCATTACTCAACCAGCTGTATGACTGACTTCATAATTGAATTGTTGAATTCTTTTGATTGTTTTAATAATTTACCCACACATGCAGGATCCCAGCTTCACAGTTTGACATTCAACAGGACAATGTCCTTTTGTTTGTAGACAATTTTCTGTAGACTTAGAATGTTGTTTTTTTCATGTAGATGAAAGTTTTGGAGCATCATCTTTGCCTACAGTAATTGATAGGGTTTGAGTTTGGTTGAGGTCAGAGCCCATTGCAGTGTCTCAGTTTGTGGACCCAGCTAGATGCTGACCAATGCACTCCAGCACAGTCTTCACGTAGAGCCTACAAGCCACCCATAGACTGCCCATGGCGGGGGGGGGGGGGGGGGGGGGGGGGGGGGGCAAGTTCAGCCTGCCTTATTCATGCCCATTTTTCTTTGCTGAAAAGGTGCAGTCTTGAATAACCTAAGTGTGGTTTGTCATCCTCTTATGTCCTCTTTGTGGTTATGTGTTTCAATATTTAACATGTTGGCAGATGCATGGGAGCTCGTGGGTCAGAAATTCCAGAATAAGAACATTCCTCTTCATAATGTGCTGCCCTGAGCCTGATGGAGAGATTGATCCTTCCCTGTGTGCATGGCTAATGTAGCATGGACGGTGCCCAGACATTTCCACAGGGTTGTAGTGAACCACCTCAGTCTCATGCAGGGACACATAAATAGGACTGTTGGCTCTCACTCTATCACTTGAAGTTAAGACTTTACATAGATCAGCATTGCTATGTCTGTAGTTGAAATACAAGGAATGATGAGATGAGATAAGACGAGACGAGACGAGACGAGATGAGACGGAGAGAGTGCAGAGCTGAGTGATGAGATATGGCTTTATTCTGTACAACAAATGTGTGTCCTCTGCCAGCCATTTTCTGAGCGGTGCCTGTCCTTACCTCAGCAGAAGAGGGCATGCATTCATTTCAGTGCTATCACTCTATTGAAAATTTTTCTCCACATTTAGGAATTTGGAGAATCTATTCAACTACATCTTGGTATTTTATCAATATTTGCTTGCCTTAGAGCTGATTTCCAAAGTAAATTCAACAGCTTCTTTATTCTAATCATTACTGCAGTATGAAGGGGGCTGGCTATGAACAGTGTGTAGCAGGGAAAATGAGGACAGCCTCCAAGTTTCTCTGTAAAGGCCCTCTTTCAATACTTCCAATCCCAAATCCTAGTGTGAAAGTACCATAACTCCTATCACAGTATCTTGACAACCGTAATCCTCTCTGCTGGCACAGGCTGTAACTCACTCTTCAGACCCTTTCTCCTGTTTGAAAGTGGCTTCAAGGAAAATGGAAACTACTTTCTGCTGTTACTTTAAAAAGGCAATTGAAACATAAATATCTTGGCACAGAAGTCAAAGCCAATCTATATTTTAGTTTCTCAAATTCAGTGCAGCATTTTCTCATTCCATAAGAAAGGAACACTGTCTGAGGTTTCCAGCTCCTCTGGGTGGGCTCATAAGCCAGTGAAACAGAGGGTTGGTTTCTACCAAACTTGGCTGAGGTCTTGTGTAGCAGCTCATAAACACCATGATTTGCATAACCTCTCCAGCATCTGAGGGAAAGAGACTGTCAGTCAACACTTTTGGCATGTCAGGGTCATTCTTAACACATTTGATCTGAAAGGGCACCAACAGGGTGAACTTAATCTCCTTCCACTGATGTGACTCACATACCATCCGAGACGAGGAATGATGGTTTCAATCAGGTCAAAATGAAGATGACTACAAGTTGATACCATGCAATCTATAAGCCTTTTATTGATCAAACTTCATATGGGATATTCCTGAAACTATCTAAATTTGCAGGTCTCACTGAGACATAAAATACCCAGACTGTCAGTCTGGTTTTCATTTGCACTCCTTCCAGCTCTGCTGTAATTGACAGCAGGCCTCATACAGTCTATCTATAGCTTCCATATACCTCTTCTAGGCCTGTGTGCTTCCTGGTTTTATACAGGGTCCATTAGAACAGCAATGAGAAACAACTTTGGGAAAAAAATAGAAACTGTACAGAATATATTTTGCTTTGACAGATGACTAGATGATCCTGAAGAAAATTTGCGGGTTTAATTCATGCTCGATTTCTATGTCACAAAGTGATGGTTTTTGCTTGTCTTTTAATGGTTCTTTGATTTCAGCAGGATTTAGTTTTTAAGGCACTTTTTAAAGTCACAGAAGGTTTGCATCTGCATCTTCAGATGATACAGTGCTTTTAAGAGGCTGTGCCTGCATGACTTGCTCTGAGGCCCAGTAGAACCCAATGGAAGGACATTGTCCATTCCAAGACAACATCCTGGCTCCTGGGCTGCTTTTCCTTGGCTGTACCAAGGAAAATGTGTGAGGCACGAGAGGGCAATGGGGAAAATTTAAATTAACCTATTCACAAAAAAAATTAATGAGGCAAATGACTTACTTTTTGTGAAAATTGTCACATCTCTGTCTGAATCCTTCCTTAAGCTACCTGGCATTTCTTAGGGCACTTAAGAGTCATCGCAGTCCCTGAATAACTGGAACTCCTGCTTTCATGCTGAGCGTGTTGTTAACTGCTATCCTTCTCCTCCCAGCAGGATTGAAGGAGGGAATTCTTCTCAGGCCTTCTGAGGGTTTATTCACTGCCCTATTCAATGCCTGTTATGGCAAAAAAAATCAGCTTCATTCTTTACATATTTCCTCACCATTTGCCTGTCATTGTTTGTTAGGGTGTTTTTCTAGTTCACTTTAGACATAATGAATTGTTGGATGCTCTGGTATATCTTGATATATGTTATCCCTGAAGTCCATTTAGTGCCTAGTATTTTTCCAAAGTGTTTATTTTCAAAAGCATTCAGACTCTGCCTATGTCTTTGATAGATTTCCATCTTTCATATCCACATATGATGACAAAAGTAATATCTGAGTTGGAGATTTGTACTTTTGTCTTTTAGCAATGGATGTTTGCTGACCATATATTGTTTAAAGTTATAAATGCAGCTGTTGTCCTGCCAATTTGTGGCCTCATCTCCTTTTCTGCATCTCCAGGGGGACAGTATGTTGTTTCCAAGGTATGGAAATTATTTAATTTCTGGTATTCATTCTTATTTCCAAGTAATATTTGTACTAAGATGTCACCAAAGTTCTCATTAGATTTGTTTTATAACAAACTATTAATACTTTGGTTTTGTGATGTGGAATGCTACTTAGATATTTGTGTGTTGTCTGGGCTGTCACTTAGAAGAGCAGGACTATCAGCAAAACTGAGCTTACTGTTGATAAACTTTGTGATAACTGTATTATAAACTGCCATACTTCTCTTTCCCCAAGAATGAAGTGCAAGTCAACTAATGGAGATGGCTATGGGGATGTTGCTCTGGAAAGGCCCAAGATGCTGGGCTTGGGAAGGCTAGGGAGGGTGTGCACCCTCGGGGGAGTGCCTTGTGCTCCCACACAAGTTTGTCATGGCTTTATTGGGGAAACACTGTTACCCCAAAACATTTAGTATGATTCCTAGCAAACGTTGGATCGGATGTAAGGAGAAGAATGTGCTTGTGAAATTAAAGACAGATCTAACTTTGGATCAGCCTATGGTAATGCCTGCCTTTAGCAGACCTGACTGTATTAATTTAAAAAGAGACTGAAACGCCATGATGATGCACATCATTTGGAGAGAAACAGTTAAAGTAACAGGGAGTTTAAATGCACATCCTTCCTCTTCTTCATTTTAAAGTACTTATTTTGAATAAGGTCCAAATGACAAAATCAGATTAGTTTTCTGGTGCTTTTTGTCAATTGATTTTACCTCTTTTTGACAGCTGCATCCCCATGCAAATGTAAAATCTGAGCTCCCCACTGAGCCCTGACTTCAGAATAACTCAAACCTCATCAAAACTCTTTTTCCAAGCTTCAGTACTGCCATTCTTTGTATATATATGAAGTGCAAGCCTTTTTGTTACATGAAAATGATTGAAAGGAAATTTTTCTTAACTGAAGACTGGTTGAGTAATGTTTAATGTAGTTAATTCCAAACAATCAGTTCCATGTGTGATTATAAAATTCTTTGCTTTGCAAAAAAGTGGGCATGTCTTTATTACAGCTTTATAATGCCACTATATCTTTCTCTCTCCTAAGTCTTGAAGGCTATATGCAGCTAGTAAGAGTACTAAAAAAGGTCCATGTATACAATGCATGTGTGTGTTTGTGTGTACGTACACATAAAACATACATAAGTGTTACACATATCTATGTTAAGTAGTATACTATAGAGTTCTAGGTACATTGTTTGCCACAATTAAGTTGTTTAAGGTGATGGTAGGTTTCCAATCATATTCTGCATATGTCACATTGAGAAACAATGAGAGCTTTCCAAAATAGTTTAGATGCCATATAATTATTTTAGCAGCTGTGGTTTCAGTTACCTTTAATTAGTTCTCCCTGCAGCTCTAAATAAAGAGAGGCTTCTGTTAAATGCAGTTATTTTCTTCTGCAGATGGCATGGTAAGGTGTGGCTACTCATAAAAGGAGGCTGCTGAACACTACATGGCAAACTTGGGGCTCTAACGACATGTGATTATTAATTAAGCACAGTTTCTCCATGGATTATTCATGATTTCCAGTCACTAAGATTTTATATCAGAATGGTCAACCCTAGATTTTGTGCCAGCTGACATTGCTAAAACAGTTGGCTTAGATGCTTGAGAGCTGGTGAGATAACCCTCCACCATGGAAGCAAATGGTGTTTTGACATTGCCCTGTATTTTCCCTAAATCAATTACTTGGTTCAGTGACCTCAGCACTCATAGAGAGTGTGGCTCAATCTCTATGAACATGTGTTAAGCAGGCAAAAAAGTCTCCTAAAGAGTATTTCTTTCTCTTACATATAGGACAAATTCTAAGATCCCATTCAGGCCAATATGATTTAAAAATATTTCAGATAGAAACTGAAGGTCCACATTCTGTTTCCATGGGATTCAATGATACGTGCCTACTGCCATCCATAGGAGAAAACATAGGCACTACTTCTTTCCAATAAAGATTTCATATCATCATTTCTACAGAATCCTTCAGATATTTCAAGTCTATCAACTTTGTGACTCTTCAGTGGTATAAACAAAAGCCACATGAAGCAAAATAAGGGTTCACAACAACACAACTTGAGTTTTAAGGGTTAATTTATTTTTTTAAAGGTAAAAAAAATATACATAAATAAATAAGTCTGACTTGTATTGCTGCTGACTGACAAGGAGGGATGGTATCAGAGTCATGACTTTATAACCTGAGAGTGAGCTTCAGCCTGGGAGGCACTGTAAGATGTAGTGCAGCAGATCTCAGTGGGCTGGAGAGCTCTGCTGGCTTCATTCTGCAACTTCTGGATCATTTAATTAATTAAAGAATTGTTTCTGTTGCAACCACAAATGTTCCAGTTTGCACTGTTACCCAAGGTCAGAGCTCGCCTGACCTCCCTGGCAGAGCAAGAGAAGAGTAAGGAAATAGGAAAAAAGAGAGTAAGCAAATCACTTCAAGGAAGCCTTGTTTCCCTTACCCCCAAACCCAGCAGAGCAGAAAAGGCTGAATTGAAAAGGAAAAGGGCTAAGACTGAGATTGACTAAGAGAGGTCGAGCCTGCAGAAAAGGCAAAGAATGAAACAAGTAAGACAGAGAAAAATAAACTACATTAAGAGTGAGCTTGGATGAGAGAGTCGGCCACCGGCCAGGAGGGACCAGCTGCGGCAGGAAGGCCCGGATCCCATTGAAACAGAAAAGGGCCCATCTCTCTGCTGGAATGAAAGGGAAACAAAAAAATAATTCACCTTTAAAGGCATAGAAATGGGATTCGATGCTAGGGGAAGGGCAGAGAAGAATAAGAATTTGTGAATGAGACGAGTTTTTTTTTTTCTGAGAGCAAAGTGATGGCTATTAAAATCCTCCCAGAGACCTCTGTGATGGTGCAGATAAATCAGACTGGCCAGAGTGGGTAAGACGCTCCAAGTAGCTTCATGTTGCATTAGGACTCTTGAATGAATGCTGAGCATCAAGCAAATTTCCTCATTTTTACCAGGGGAGATGAGGCAGATGACATGCTATACTGATGACATCATGCCTCGCTCCAGATGTGAACAAAGAGGGAAGAAAGTGTAAGATGGATATTTCACCACAAGCCAGAGTAATCCTCAATACTGAGGGGGAACATGAGGTTGCAAATCTCAACACACTGAGGTTCAACAAAATAAAGGACAAAAAGAAACAAAGCAAAACCCTGGGGAATTCTGAGCAGAAACTTCAGTTTCAGGCAACAGAGAACGGACATCTTGACTTAAATATTCATGCCTTCTAGAAAAACTGTGCACAATAAGTGAATGTCATCAGTGTCACAACAAAATGTTGTACTGGACTGTGTAAATCTGGTAATTTAGGCATAGGCTGGAGAAGAAGCAAAGGCTGTAGCGAGAGCATTTCACCTCAAAGTGTCCACAAGGAGGTTAGTTAGAAAGCTCCTGTGGTTTTGGATGTGTCAGTGCACTTAGCTGCTGTTAAAAGAAAGAAGGCTGTTGATGTCCCACTTCAAGAACTGTTTTAGTCTCATGGTACCAGAACTGTAGGTTTTAGGGCCCTGCATTGGAAGGCAAGGAAAATTTTCAAGTGTATGTATCTAATGAATGTAGAAGCAAAATATTCTCTTTAAAAGTCTGCTGGACTGCAGCTCCTAACTATCATAGAGCTCTTCAAACTCCCCCTTCCTGAACTTTCCCATTGATTCTTGCTAAATAAGATGGCAGACCTTTGCTTCTTCAGGTGAACTGCACTATCTCCAACCAGACTATGAGAAGGTTGAGACTCTTTAGCTTGATTTATCAGTAAGATTGACAAATCCTAGAAAAAGGGACAATTTTGGAATATATATACTAAAGTGTGGGAAATATAGCATATAAACTCAGCTCAGGACATCTTCAGAAAACCCATTTGAGTCTGGGAAAAAAAAGGAAATAAGTAATACTGCTGTAAATCCTTCAGTGATGCAAATACTATGTGGGGACATAACAGGAGGGTAGTGCCACCTCCTTTTCTTTTTCTTGATCTCAGAACTTCTTACAGATTTTTTTCATGATGGTAGAAGTTAATTAATAGTGAACTTGTCTGAATCTCTTGGTAGTGTTTCCATCATCTTTGAATAGGTGGTTTATCTTGTGTGCCTGATACTGCAGGAGCTCACAAATGTACCAGAAATAGCTGTTTGTCAGCACTGCATAATTATCCCCAGATTTATACTGACAAAGTATGCAAAGACATTCTGGAGTTTTGCAATATTGTAATGCATGTTAAAGCCCTCCTATAATCTATAAACATTAGGTTAAAGAATGACCGTCATTTTTGCTATTTGAATCTTTTGCAGCATTTTCCCAAACTCCCAAGTACTGTTGTAAACAAACAAACAAACCCACAGGAATGACTACAATTAGGCAGTATAAACAGGCTGCCTCCTGATCAAAACAAGGGCTAGCTAAATTCAAACAGTTATGGTTGCATTCTTATGCAAAAGAGGTTGGTTTGTAGTCTGAAAGACCCTATCCCTGCTTAGTTATGCCAGGCTTTCCATTATGGTGTTTACTGTTAGAAGCTGCACTTAGGTGAACTGGAGGTTACAGTACAGCCCTGAGAAGCTGTGCCTCAGCTTTGGCTCTCTGCTGTCCAGCATGACACCTTCCAGATAACCACTGCCTGGTACAGACCTTCCACCTTTTCAGGTGGTAACACAATCACGCCTGCATCCCTGCTCAGCCCAGTGCCTTCTCTGAGTCATATCCTGATTTCCCAAGGTGAGCAACGTACATGCAACCTGAGTTACAGATCACCGGCTCCTGCTCAATCCAACGAGGCACAACACCGAGCAGAGCGCAGCACAGGTAGCTGGCTCTGCAGGGACATTTCATCCTTGTGTGGCAGGGGTCCAGCAAGGAGAGACAGTGGGGAGGCAGAGGGGCACCAGAGGAGCCTGCTGATGAGGTCTGTGGAGAGGGCACAAGCAGTGAGGTCCTGCTCTAAAAGGCTTAGGAATTCACTGTAGCCAAAGGTGAGATGCTGCCTACGCTTCATGTGGACTGAGCCCTTGGTTTTCCAACCTCAGCAAGCTAACGTAAAGATACCAGCTTCCCTGCATCTCAGCTAGCCTAGATTAATGCAACTTTGAACATGAGAGATGCGCATCTGCACAGTGTGTTGAAAGAGTTGTGATGTCGCCTGTGGTGAGCAATTCCTAGCAAGTGGGAAGCCACAGTGCGTGGCAGCTGTTGCTTCTGAGTGATCTTCAGGGGTAGCTCCAAGCTTGAGTGCACTGCAGTAATTACATATTGAAGAAAAACTAAATGGAAGTGGAAACCTTCAGTTAACTGTGGCAGGACCTGGGCCTGAAGTAAAGGTTGTAAAGCCTTCAGTGAAGCAAATACTATGTGGGGACCTAACCAGGAGGGTGGTGCCACTTCCAAATCATGAGCTTCTTGCATGAGAGGAGAATAACAGTCCTCAACAGCAGCAGAAACAACCCCTTCCAGTCCATCACTGGCTTTCCCTCCTGTATGTCAGTGATGTACACCGCCAGCATTTCATCCCAGGTCAAGCTTCAGCAAAAAGTATTAGTCCAGTCCAAGTCCCTGTGCAGCCAGAAACTGGAGAAATGAAGAAAAACAGTCCTGCACTGCTTTAATGAAGGCAGACTTAAAATACACGTTTTGCCTCTGAGTAATGTGGCAGCCCTGTAGCACTTACTGAACTGGACCAGTGGCACTAGGATGTGCAAAATAAATTGCATACACATTTTTCATTTCTAATTTGATTCCTTCAAAGTCTATTCTGTCAAACCACTGTGGAATGTTAACTAAACTTTAAATATCTATTTACATGACAGAATAGATATTTTGTATATATACTTATTGCCTCTAGACTTTTTTTCCAGTGTCACATTGCGATGCAGTTGAAGCATTTTTTTTAATCCAACCCCAAGTTGCCATGGTTTTCTCAAGATAAAGCCAGAAATGTTAACTGTAGTCAAATTCTATACTAGTTTGGTAATAGGAACATGAGAATTGAGGCACAGTTAAGTTAAACTTAGCTTTGGTTTTGACCTATCTGTACCCAAGTGCTTTCTCTTTAAGCTTTTCCAGTTCTCTATATTATGTTATTAAAGAACATAACACTTGTGAGTGGCTATGTAAACATCCCCCCCCCAGTGTGAAACGAGGCGGTGTGCAGAACGTGTGGTTGAAGTTGTCAGCTACAGATACTTCTCCACATGAAGAAATGGAAATCTCAGTGACATTCAGCTGTTTTCAATCTGCTGAAGTATTTTGGTTTAGTTTTTCTTTTTGAATTCTTTTGGGGTTTTGGTTAAATTAAAAAGATGACAGACACCTTATAACTTCTCTGTAGAATTTATAGTAGATGTTTCTGTCTGTAATTGGTACATCACACAAATATGCTGTGTAAGTAGCGTCAGATGAGTTTTCATATGCATACTGTAAGACTCAGAGTCTGGCATTGTAGGTCCCTTCTCTATATGTCCCCTCACAGAGACGTTCCCTGAATGCAGTGACAGCTACAACACCTCCATCTGATGCTATTACCTTTTCAAAATATTCCTTAGCAAAACAAGACAGGGAGGCAGTTTTGGGCTTCTTGATGCTTCTTGAAGTCTCACAGAGGCTTTAAAAGAACTTTTTAATTTGTTGAAACAGTTTTAGGTAAAAAAGCTAGAGATGGATCACTGCTGAAAGTATTCATTGGAAAGCAAAAAAAAATAGGGCTCTGTTTTGACTCAAAATCATGAAAAATTAAATATAGGGCTAGCCTTGCACAGATTTTCAAGAAGGTTGAGAAGAACAATGTGAAGAGATTTCATTTCCCCTCTTTGAGCAAGGAGAAACCAATATCCTTAGCCTTTTGCTCCAGAATGGCAAAGATCTGGATTTGATACTGGGAATTTTCTCTCTGGTATAGTAAGGAGCAGTTGCAACCTGGATACTGGCTGTAAGATCAGACCTTTAAATGGCTTTCCTGAACATCAAAAGTACTGAGCAAAGCTGCTGTCTCAGCACAGTTATCACATGGCCTGAGCTGGACCTGAGGCTCTGAACTTCAGTGGAAGCTTAGTCCTGCATCAAACTTCATGTCCCACAAAAAGTAGGCTCTTTGAGCATCCTGTAGTGATATAGTTGTTTATCCTTGTGCTAAGAGGAATACAGGGCTCATCTGGTCTTCTAAGCAGAAAGGCTCTGGAGGAATTTGTGTGCAGAGTTTTGTGAAAAGCAGACTTTGTTCTCAGGAGGACATATCATCCTTCCACATTACTAATCAATCAGCTTTTTTCATTTTTAGATGTGAAGGCATTTGCCCAAGACCATTGGCATCTCTTCCTAGACCCTCATTGCTTTTCACGACACATTACAATTGTAAAATGGTGTAGCTTTGAAGTCATCTTTGCAGGGAAGTGAAAGCCTTTTTATTCTCCTGAATAAGAGTAACCACATGAGGGCTTAAGTTGCTTTAATTCACATGCGATGTGCTTCATATGCCTAATTGATTTATCTTAGCTTTCCCACATGTCCTCACACAGGCATGCCTCAATGCAGCTTGAAAGGAGGGAGTGCAGCCTTATGGCTGAAAAAGCTGATGGTAAGTAATTAAACCTAGCAGCAGCAGCAAGAACCCCTGAGACAAAATTTTTGCCAGTTTTCTACACCATGTAGTGAGCTTGGGTCACCAAGGGCCTGTAAATAGCATCATAATGACTGGTTCCTCAGCAGGGATAAACATGTGCTTTGAGTTTTCTAAACGATTCAGAGGCGTGCTGTGAGATAACTACTGATAACAAGCAGATGTGAAGTTTGCTTTTTAAGACAGGGAGACTGAGAGGGAAAGTCAAGTAGATTTTGGCTTATGGTCCTCTCAGATAAGCCTGATATTTGAAGATCATTAAAGCGCTTTTTTTTTTTTTTTTGTAGGGGAGGAACTCAGTTGTATCTGATGAAGGTAATGCTGTTTTAAACCAGTGCTTGTGAGGGCTAGTGAGATACTGTAGACAAAACTTCCTGTGAGTTTGAACCTGAAGACAAAATTGGAACGTTATTTTACAAGATTAGGAATACTGTACAATTTCAAAATCCATTTTACATTATGCCAGTGTCTTTGCAAAAGCTTTCTCAAAACTTGCATATGTGTAATTCCTTTTGTATTTAAATGGTGCCTAAGCATTGAAGGATGCGTTTCATCGTACCAGACAGTAAGACAAAAAACAAAGGTGCTGAGCTAATGTGCCCATACTGGTGCAGCAGTGCTGCTCAGCAGCATAGCTGCAGTAATGCTGTGGTGCTGTGAGTCCAGGGATGGGGTCAGTGTTAACTTGGGGCTCTCAGCACTGTGTTTCACATTAGCAAGATAGATACACAAGCAGTCCTGTAGGATGATGTGTTTGCAAGGTGTCAAAGGAAATCTGTTAGTCTCCCAGGTCAAAGGCTCTTACCAACAGGTCACCCATTCTATCTTGGGGAGTTTTGGAGTTTCACTAATACTGTACAAGTGGAGTAAAAGAGATTATTTAAAAAGCCAAAGAACATGTCAATATTTTTCTCAATTACAAGAGTTCCCAGCAAACTGAAAGGCAAGGTGAAAGCTGTTTCGGTGTTCAAGGAGTGAACTGTTTAGTAAGAAAAGTGACTCCTCTGAAACATGGAATAGGTGTGAGGATGGACTTTTTTAAAAAGCAATTTCTCTGTATGTTGTTTAGGAGTTCCCTTTTAAAAGGCTTACCCTGAAGCCTCACAATACTTTAAAAAAACCTTTTGCTAAAACAGCAAAGGAAGAGGAGGAGTTCCTCCCTGCACTTTTCTGAGGGGCCAGAAGGGGAGAGAAATGAAAAAACATCACCAAACCATATTGGGGCTCATCAGTTGCCATATGTGTCTGGTGCCTCTTTAATTTCTGCTTTGTCCCAGATTTTCCAACAGAAATGCACTGATTCCTTCTGAGCAATGCCTGGCAGTCTGTACTGTGACATTAGCTCCCTATTTGAAGGCTGAACCTCCAAGTACAGTGGTGATACACACTGCCGAAGCAGGAGCTCACCCCTGGTTTGAGGGTGGAGGAAGCCAGCCAGGTCTTCAGGCTGGGAGGCTCCAGCTCAGTGGGGCCCTGGCGACACTCGAGTCCTGCATGCCCAGCCAGTCTGACATGACTGGTCTGACCCACCTGGCTTTGCAAACACAAGTCCCAACCCAAGGGCAGTTACTAAATGTGAGAAAGATGTAGCCACGGTGACTACTGGTGCAACAGAAAAATTGAGTTCAGATAAAAATCTCTTCAAATGCACAAAGGGAACAAGCATGATATTTTATTAATGTTTTCTTTTCTGAACTCCTTCAACCCAAAGAAGAACCCAACGTGGCTCAGGCAGCCTCTGTGCCCTCGGGGAGTCTTATGCACAGGCATCCATGTGGTATCTATATGTTCGCTTTTGCAGTTGAGTCCGTTTCCTGTAAGCATAGCAGCTGGTTACTAGCTGTTGTGAGATACCCTCTTCAGCCTCTCCATCTAGAGAGTGACTAATTTTTATAATCATATAGTTCAGTGCAATTAACTGTTTTCAAGAGCTTAGAGTACTTTAAAAATGCATAGACTCATAACTTTACATGATCATGCAACCTGACCTTTTGCATAATACAAGACAGAGTTATTGCTGAATGATGCCCATAAATTTTTTTCTGGCATGAAGGCATATCTTTCAAAAAGACATCCAGTCTTAGTTTTAAAACTTCATGTGACAGAGAGAATCCATTAAATGTCTTTTCCACTGTTGCCCATTGTTAATCATCTTCTCTGATAACAATCGTCAGCTTGTGTCTACTAGGAATATGTTTAACTTCAATGTCCACTACACTGGCTCTTATCATGACTTTGTTTACTAGAAAGCCCTGTATTATCAGAAAGGGTTTCATTTATGAGCAAAACATGAATAAGTCAGCTTAGCTTCATCTTTGATAAACTCAGTAAAATGAGGTTCTTTAGCCCATCATTTTAGGGTAGGCTTTTATCATCCTTTCATCTGTACTATCCAAGCCATTGCTGCATTTCAGTTTTTCAATAAGTGAATGCAAAAATGACATACATTATTCCATAGCATCACCAGACACAGCTATGCCACGTCTCTAATCTTGCTTATACACCCAGCTATTGCATTTGCTCTCTCCTCAGTTACAGGGTTTCCTACTGTCAAGTTCTGGTGGTTACCCGCACTGCCTTCACCGCTTGCTGAAACAGTCACCTATCCCTCCTACATGATGAGGCTCTTGGGTTTTACATTTAGTTAGCAATATTCAAAAAAAAGGCAATACTGGCTGAGTTAAGTCAATTGCCTCACAATCAAGCTGCTTTGTATCTGACTCATCTGTATTTTCTAAAGTTTGTGTCCTCTGGTGAGGTTTTCAGCCACGACTCACAGACTGTGGTGAACCCTGCTGAGTACCCACCACAGTTGCCAGATATTTTATGTTGTACAGACGAATTCTCCTTATCCTCACATATCCTGTCGGAGATTATATTGCCATTTGAAAGGATGTGGTGCTGAATACAGATTTCACATCAGGCTGTTTCTGGCTCAGTGCCTCTTTGATGTGGTCTCTTTCAACAGCCAGGTGGGCTTGAGGTCAGTACAAAAGCCCTTCTGACAACTGCAGCCTTCAAATAACAAGTTTATCAGGGCGGTGGTAACTGTCTTTTGATATATCATCAACATCTGTTTCTGCTGCAGCCTTTTTACATGGCATGATGTGATTTGGGGAAAGCAGATGTTCTTCTGAGCTTTTGTTGAAGTGTTGTTGCCATGGAAACAGGTGAATTTCTTTGTCTTCTGCTCTTTCGGGGACTGGGGGGGATATTAGAGGGTTCAGGGTTGGTTTTTAACAAATTTTGTTCTGTAGCTTTTCAAAAGCCCTCACTATCAAGAGTCCAGGTGGAGTAGCTGTAGTACTATATTCACCAAGTCATTTATAACACACTTTAGGTTGCACTGTCCAAACCACAACATATTCAGTAGAGTCCCTGCCCAGAATTGCTTCCAGGTTAAGAACGGGGACATACATGAGCAAGCCCAGAAGGCAGCACACATGTGCGCAATGCAACTGCTGGATCTTAAGGGCACCAGGGACTTCTGCAGAAGAGGAGCAGGCAGGAGGAGGTGATGGAGCAGGGCTGGGGCTCTGTGCACAAAGACTGGGTGCTGCTCTGCTCATGGGAGATGGAGAGCAGACACAGCTTCCTGCTGCTTGTCTGGAGTTTTACAAGTTAAAGCAGGAGGGAAAGGCCAGGGTGTGAGAAGAGAGGCATTAGGAGTGGGAGTCTGGCTAGGAATGGACCTCTGGAGCGACCAGCAGGCCCATGTGTGTGTTGCGGAGATGGAGAAGGGGGATGTGGTAGAGGGATACAGGGAAGACAACGGAGTCGGATGGAGGAAAGGGAAGTAGCAGCTGCCTCAGAACTTCTGGAGGAGGTCAGAAAGAAATGTAAGGAATCCAGTGGCAAGGGGTTTTTAATCATTGAGTCCAGGGGTGGGCAACCTAGGGTCCAAAATCTTAGCAGAAAGAATGTGGAGAAAGCTCATTGTAGAAATTTTTAAAGAAAGAACCTGTATGACTTAATGACAGCTTCAGCCTGAGCTAAAAATCTGAGATTTATTCATAAACTGGCAAGGGATGATCCATTGATATGCACCCCTTGGAAACAACATGGAAAATTAACACATTGTTGTAAATACCTAGAGGAAGGCTTTCTGGCAGTTTTAATCTCACATTGCACAAGGCTTTAGCTCTCACAGGGAGAGCTGGAATTGCTGAGCAGGTGAGAAATATCCTGCACAGACAGGCGGGATACCAACGGAAGCGGTGTGTAATATCTAGATATATATATATATATGTTCATACATGGGAAATGAGCTGTCATTAAAGTGTTAGAGACCTGAAGAGCTCTCAGGGTGTTTATGAGGGGGAAGATAGGGATGTGTGAAGAATACTGAAGATAACTGAATAGTGAGTTATTGCACCACATGAGTCACTCAATTTTTACTTCATCTGGCTAAAATTCAAAGTCTGGTTTCAGATGGCTTATTTATCCCAGCCTGGTTCCTATTTCTCTGGTATCTACTGAAGTAACTAGCTAAATTAGAAGAGAGACCTGGGACTGGAGTAACAGGGAAGCTAGGTCAGGATGGAGGCATGTGAGCTGGGATCACATGATTCTTCAACCTCACACTTTCATAAGTATTCACTTGGCTAAATGATGTGCTGTTAATTATGAGGTGTTCTGAATGCAGATAGCTTGCTAAAACTGTTAAGTGAGCCTTTAGATTTTTCTCATGTACAACTTGCATAAAGGAGGAAGATAATTTAGGTACAGGAGGCGTTGCAACTGTGCATGGCGATCTTGCAGGGAGACTACTTTGCATTCATTTCTCCTAATGATATTATTCCCTATAGCCCAGACTTTGTATTACATATTTTCTGAGTCCCCAGTTCATGGAAGCAGTGCCTTGACAGGGAACCAGGAGGGCCTACAGAAAGATTTGGTCCTGGGAAGATATAAGCTGATTTTGAACATTATTTTTGTTCTGAATTGATGACCCCTCTTTTGAAGACCTTTTGGATATCCCAGAAAATATCTTAAAAGAACAAGGCCAGAGCTTTTGGACATGGCTTCCACAATTTATTTCAACAAGCAATATCTTAAATACTTCATGCTGTTCTGTTTTCACTTGTACCAATTTAAATCTACAGTTAATACCCTGGAGTTATCCTGGATTTGCATTGATGTAGGAGTTAAGAATGCAGTTCAGAATTAAAAATTTGCTCAGAAAGGCAGCAAATTCCATGGAAAACTTGTGATTATGACTTTGCTTGGTGCATCTTAGCAGTAGAGGGACCAGATATTTCAAAATACTACCTTCTGGGAGTAAATTTTTGTTCCTGTGCTATTTAAGGTGGACAGCATGACTGGCAGTCTGTATTTAAAGGACAAAGGTGTAAATACAGAGAAGCATAGTCAAAATTTCTCCAACAAATGTAACAGAATGCTGTAGACCTGGTGAATTTGGCGTATTTTAGGTTTGAAAATTGGGTTATGCTAAAAATCTAAATTTGAGGCAAAATTTTTGTGACTGAGGTAAAGACTCTACTGTTGGAAAAATGTCAAAATTATAGAAAAAAAATTTCTTCTGTTTTCTTTTCTGTGGTTGCTGAATCATAGATTTTTTTCTCATGAATTCGTGTAGGTTTCTTTTTCTAGAGTTTTTGTTTCACTCTGTCTGCTTGGCCAAAATCAGGAACTCCAGTCACTTTTTGACTGACAAAAGTAAGTAAGGAAATGGGATTAGTCCAGTCTTCAAAACAGGGACCTTGGCTATAGACGCACTTGCTAAATAGTAATAATAGACCAAATTTCAAAAGAGCTGAACCACCAGCAACTTCAGGTAACCTCCTACTCATGTATTTAATGTTAAACTGTTTCTTTGATGGATGGTCCCAATTTCAATAGGACTTGCCAGGTAATTTTATTTAGTAACTCCCCTGAACCTGGAAGTGCTTTACATTCTTGTGGCACGAGAGCATCTCTTTTTCATACTCCACGTAGAGCCAAATGGTGTGTCAATACTGAAGAAATGCTTGCTCTGCTGACCAGTATGTCAGAGGCAGAGGAAGATATATTTGAAAAACTGCAGTGAGGGCAGAACTAGAAAACCCCACTAATTTCCACTTTCTCCTCATTTTTACCAGCAGTGGTGTTTTGTGCTAGACATCCTGAAACTCTGTATTATAAAACATCTTTAAATAATCTGTTCACTTAAAAGTCATAATACATTAATTGTGTCATCAAACAATTGCAGATTTAGGGACAAATTCTGCCGATTTTCTAGTGCCTACAGCTGCAAGTGAGTTGGCACATCTGCAAGGCCATATGAATACCAGACTTGATTTATGAGGTGAATTTACACTACAGAAAATTATCTTAATTCATGGTAATAATCTTTTAGAGCTGAGTTTCAGTCTATAATAGCTGCTAAGCAAATTCAATCTGTTTAAATAAACATACATTCACCAAAGAAAGTCTTGATCAAGGAAAGTAAAAATATACATTTTAGAAGCATTATTTTGTTAGCATTTTTTGTGCTGCACAACTGAAGGATGGCCTGCCCTCTTTTTCTTTCAAAAAGAATTGAAAAGCAGGGAATGGGCAACAGCCAGCATATCAAATTTTGGTCCAAGTTTTATCTGTGTGATGACATTAACTCTGTGAGTCTCCACTGGAGCAGGTACAAGGATAATTTGGCCTCGCTACTGTAAGAAAGTAAAATAGATTAATCTGCAATTTATCTTGAAGACAGGGTGAGCCAATGGGAACTGGCACTGAACCCGAACACTGAGCCTTAATGAAAATTCAAGGCAATGTTTTTCACTTTGTAAGATTGCCAGGTATTATTCAGCTGTGTTAAGGAGACACAGGCCCTCAGTCTTTCTTTTTGCAACACATTAAGCATCCTTGCTGAAATGCAACACTGTTAATTTAAGGCACCCTCAGTACTACAATGGCATTTTATCTGTTAATAGGTGTCAGACTGGATAACATAGTATGTCTGGTCACTCAGCTTTCCACATTCTGCTGCCTACTACATTAAAAAGTTGAAAAAAACAGTAATAGACCTACAGGCTGCAGTAAAACTCAGCATGAATGTGAACATCTCTCGAGCGTGTCACCCTGAAGCAGAGGTGGCCACACACTTTCTGCAGTGACTGTCCCCCTTTGATGGCGGAGTCACTGCGTGCTGCAGATTCCCAAAAGTGCCCTTATCCTTTCTCCTGGCACAGCAGAGTCGTGGCTGGAAGCAGAGCACAGCCGCCCCCAGCTGTGACTAACCTGGTGAATGATTCAAATTACAGCTCACAGGGAGGCAGGTTTCTTGGCTGTAAAAGATCGATGTGTTGATTACCCATTATGCCATGAAGGGCTGACAAACACACACACACACACACACACACACACACACCCCCCGATTTTGTCTCTGTTCTCTTGCAAGTTGTGGGAACCATCCGAACAGATGCAGATAAAGGAAGTTTGCAAGAAAACAGGTTTTAATGCTTAAGCCTAGATGCACAGTTGTCCAATACTTCTAGCAATCTTCCAGTATTTCATTTATTAAATCACTCATTATACTTTTTTGGTTGAAATCAAATCATCCTGAAATGCAGCATTTAATTTTATTGCCATAAGTAAGGGGTGCAAATACAGCAGAAAGTATGCTCAGAATAGGGACCGTAGGGACGGGTTGGATCTCAGTAGTTTTCTGTGAATACCAAGTGAGCTCTGCCTTAAAAAGTACTTAAGTAAATAGCTTCTACAAGCCTGTCAAAGTTAGCATTTTTCAATGTCCTAAAGAATGCTCCTGTTTCACATCCTGGTCCTAAATCTTGACTCTCCACACTGTGCCTTTTAGTAGTCACTAGCATTGTCATCAATTTTCATTGATTTGTGTAGTCATGATACATGAGGTTTAGTACTATTACTTTTTCCCAATCTGTATTAATTGACTGAAACATTTTTCTTCCCTCACACTTTTCCATATGCTTAGTCTACACTTCAAGGAAAAAGTTGCACTTTGACAAAAAGAGCTTACCTCCAGAATTTGGTGAGCAGCTCTAAAGAAGGTCCTCCTTTAGGACTTTGATTCAGTACGTTTATTTAAAGGAAAAAAAAAAGAAGGGCCAAGATGAGAAATGTGTCCTTTCTCCCCTAGGTAAGAGACATATGCTTGCCTTGGTGGTTGTCTCTCCAGATGGATACCTGAATGACAGGACACCCTGGCTGAGGATGGCCAGGTCACACACTGGAAATGGTGCCCGCTTTCAGGAAAAGCAACAGAGGGATTTCTCAGTGGTAGTGTTTAATAAACAGGACTGAAAATAACTCACCAAACCTCTTAGCATTTTCTGGCAGTATTGCAGGGCCCTGATACAACATAATGGACTGTTCCTGAGCAGTTTCTCCCATTCTATTACTAGAAACAGGCTTTTTATTAGCCTCCAGCCTTTATTCCTTTTGATTCACTCTGTTTTGTTTCTTGAACAAACCAACTTACTACATGTTTTATAAGAAAAACAAAATCTCTGGTGTTCCAGCATACAGAGCTATGCTGGCCATTATCATCTGATGTCCCCTTCCAGTGCCATAAAACATCTGGGAGGGTTATCTGCTCACTCCCTGTCTTAATTCTGAGCTCAGCGGGATCCAAAAGGCATGTCCCCCTCAGGGCAGTAAGAAGCCTTGTCATCGCCTTTGATTTCCCCTAAAGACATATATTTTCTGTGCAGCAGGCCAGAGTGGAGACACACCTATTTCCATTTGTAGGGTTTAGAGCCAAAACACTTAACTACTCTGACCTCTTGTGTATGATAGGCCGTACAGTTATATCCAGTTACTCCTGTACGAAGTCCAATGACTTTGTTTTTGGCTAAAGCATATCTTTTAAATGAGGAGTCAGGCTTGATATGAAGACATTAAAATACAGGGAATCCCCTGTGATGGTAATTTGTTCCAGTTGTAATCACCCCCACTGCTTGAATTTTTGCTTCATTTCCAAGAGTCATCTTTCGACATCCAACACGTAGCCAGGGGTGTATGTTACTCCTTCTACCTCTTAATAGAAGTGCCCTTTAGTGCCAGTGCTCCATTAAACCACCTAGGCTCTGCAGCCAAGTCTTCTGTTTTTCTTTTTTTTTTTTATGTTTTCTTCCGAGTAAGAAAACCATTTGGTTCAATTTAAGCCTTTCACTCTAAACCCCAGTCCCCTGGTAAGACTTGTAGTGAGGAAGCACCTGGTAAGACTTGCAGCCTCCCCCCTACAGATGTGAGGAGCTCAACAGCAGCTCCCTCCCGTATGTGCTCCCTTGCAGCCAGTGGCCCTCCAAGCTTCTGACCCCACCAGAAACTGCCCTCAGTCACCAGCCCCAGGAAACCTTTTCTCTTGACCTTTGCATGACGAGCCTGGCCCTGAGCCACTGACCTTGTCCAAGGTTGTCCAGGTTCCAGGTGCTGTCTCCAGCATGAGAAGGCTGGAGAGCCACTGCAGTGGCTTTTGAGGTCCCTGTGTCCAGCTGGGTGCCCATCAGCGCTGCAATGCCCAAGACCTAACCAACTGCCAGCTCACTGCAGCAAGACAGGAAGCTGGATCTGCCCTTTTTGCCCTAACTTCTACTCTGTGGTAGCTTTCTTGTCATCTCACTCCTGTTATCCTTTTTCAAGCCACAGCTCTCCAAGTACAGCACACAAGGTTTATGCTTTTGGTTCCTACCATACTCTTAGGTACATTGACATTCACTTTATGTAAATGGCCCCAGCTTACCCTGTGATCAGCTTGCTTGAATGGCTGCTCTGTACTCATCACTAGCTATGCATTAAGTTTTGTGTTCCTTTGGAAACCTTACATTTGTGTCCACAGCTGAGAGAGGCTGAAGAAAGATCTCCCACAAAGCTGGATGCCATTTTCAGACAGTACAAAATATTATGGAGCAGCTAAGAAGTTTAGTAACTAATGGAATAACGATTAAAAATGAAATGATCTCCTGTCCTCTGGCTTCTGTCCATGTACAGCAAAATTTTGACCTGAGTTTGCTCATGCACCTTGGCAGAACACTTGGAGGAAATTTCTGTAAGTGCTTTTAACTTTTCTTTAACAAAGCTCTCGAGAAAACAAAGAGTGGAAGAGAGAAGAACCTGCATAACAAATTGGACTACCCTTACAATCTCTACAGGAGTGTAACACTGTCGCTGGGCATATCATCTCTCATCTTTTGATAAAGAGCTACCAGGACATTTATCAAGCAGTTTACTCTATTTTAGGGTTGCATTTGTATCGTGTGCACAATTGTACATCTTCTAAAATTGTACAGGTGTTGATCTTGCCATTAAAAAGTAGTATTCATGTAATAGGATATGAAGGACCTGAATCCATTCATTCACCTTAAAAACATTTTTTAGAGGTTTTTTTTTTGCAGCATTAAAGAAAGTCTTATCTAAACTATTTAAATAGAGTAATGTATCATTCAAATGAGCAAACAGGACACCACTTTTCTTGTGGATCAGGCCAGAAGTCCAGAACAAAAAGACCATGCAAAGTAGTGAAAACATTAGTCTCCTACATGCAAAGGCTACATCTTATGTGCCCAAACACTTCTTCCTTGCGGAGGCTTGAGGAAGATTCAGTTAGAGTATCAGGAGGTGACGTATGAAGTATGCTTAGCAAACAAAATACATCTTTCATTAAAAAAGAAGGTTCTGCTCAAACTGAAAGCTCTGCTTTTCATGGTCCTGTTTGTGATGTGTGTCTTTAGCTATAGTTTATGGTTTTCAACATTTCCAACTCTGCTCTTCAGGAGTATATAGTTCAGCCATGGAAAAATTCACCCTGGACTAAAATTTGGCATACAAGGAACCAGCCAAGAAATAAATGTTCTAAGTCAAATAAAACTGCTGAGAAACAGACATTTTAGGAAAATATTTTTACTTTTAATACATGAAAATTATTTTTCAGCCTATTATTTATAAGTCTTAGAGCAGTACAGGGACTCAGTGCCTGTGGACTCTGAAGACGCGAGGAAGAGTTATTTTGAAGTTTATTGGATTTTGCTTAAATAGGCTATAGTGCTATGTGTTAATTTTTTTTAATCCAAAGTTTCTACTAAGCTGCCACTTTGGCTGCTTCACCTGCTCTTCTGTTCTATGCTTTTAGCTTGACATGGAAGAAAAGACATTTTCCAGCTCCCTGGTTGAGTGATACACCTACACGGATATAAAATGCATGTAACACTGTGGAAGCCAGAGAGGTTACACTTGTGCAGTTGAAATTGTGATAAGGAACAAGAGTGTTTGGTGCAGTTTAGTGCTGAAAACATTTGACACTTGGGTTGAGCAAATAAATTATAGTGTCTCCACACTTAGGTTGAAAGACTGTGGGTCAAGGATGTGATGTATTTCTCTGTTGGAGTTCAAAAGAGCAGCTGCAGAGTATGGCAGCCAATATTGACTTCTCTGGGAGTGAAAAAGCAAGATGTGTTGACCCTGAAGTTAAATATTGACCCTAGATTTGCTTCAGTCATTTTTTTTGCTTCAAGGACCAATAAATCTTGATATTTGGCAAAAAATAGGCATTGAAAAGCAAATTCAGGCTTGACAAAATGTGTGCAATTTTTATTAACTTTCTAAGTGTTTGCCACCTTTTACAATAAGTACAGAAAGGGATCATTTTCTTTGTATTTTTAGTGTTATATCATATCAAAATAGGGAACCTGATTATTGCAGACATTATTTGAGGACTTCAACATTCTTAAAAAAGTTAAAGGTATGATAAAGTTACAAGTCTAGAAGAATATTGGAAACCAGTGAAAGAGTTGCAAGGCAGATATTTAGGTTTGTAGTCTGAAAGTATTTGGCATTAAATTCAGGAAGAATAATTTTTCAAAATAAAAAATTTACACATCTCGCCTGTCTGACTTCACTCAGTTCCCTTCTTCCTTCTTTCCTGAACCGTTGCCCTCCAAAGAAGGAAACATTATTTTCAGTTACCTTGGGACTGCTTTCACTGAAACACAAGCTAAGTTTTTGTTTGGGGTTTTTTTTATTACATAGGATTGTACCTCTCTCAAGAACTTTTAATAATATATTTACACATCAATTAGGGGAAGAAACCACAGGTCTCCCTTACAACTTCTCCTCTAAAATAAAATTCACAAATTCCCGCTTGCAGCTATAGATTTATATAATGCCTTCTGCCTCTTAATTAAAATGTCCTTCATTATCTGGGTTTTTCTCTCCATCAAAGCACATAAAGTTTGTTGTGAAAACTTCTAATTTTTTAATTTCGTTTTCTGGATAAGAATAGCAATTCAATTTAAGCCTCCCACTGTAAACCTCAATGCCCTGATAAGACTTGTAGCAATGAGCCTGAAATGCCTGGTAAGATTTGAGTCCTCCATCTGCAGATGTGGAATCACAGGAGCCCCTGGCCTCATGGAAGCTCCCTCCCCTACGTGCTGCTCTGGAGCTGGACACCCTAAAACTCCATGGCTCCATTAAAAAATATTTTGCAAATACTTAGTTTTCCATGATTTTGTAAGCTATCAAGAAAAGGATTATAACCAGGAGTATATGTTTCAGGAAAATTATTATTATTATTATTATTATTATTGCAGTATTATTATTACTATTATTATTGTAACTGTAGCAACATGTTTAATGCTGTGTTAGGGGTGGTCTAATAAATTTCCCAGGATATTAAAAAATGGCAGGTTGTGACAAGGCATACGTACACCCTACAGATTCAGTAGGTTAATGCTTTTAATGGATTTGTCAACTTCTGTATTTCCGTGATTGCAATAGAGTTTTCACCTACTTAACAGGTGATTGCATTGACATTAGGAAGGCAACGGGTAGGTGCTATGTAGGTAGGTAGGTAGTATGTTTGTTTTACTCCTGGCTAGTTGCTTATCTTGTCTGTGACTACTGTGCTCTGGATGCCCTTCTGCATAGCTTTTCCTCACTTGTAACAAGCAGATTCAACTCAGCAGTTTCCTGTGTTTATCAAGACAGTATAAATTTGCTTATTGCTTTGTTAGGAGGGAAAACACAAATCGCCTTCATCAACCACACTTCCACCTCTGTACAGGAAACTTCTTCTAGTAATTTACGGAATAAAAATTTCCTCTCTAGGTACAGATGAATATTAAGCAGGGAAATATCACAGAAATTGTGATGGTATTAGGTGGAAAAAATCCATTTATCAGGGCTGTTTGCTCCTTATATTGTACAGCCATTGCACAGCCATTGCACATTGGCACAACCATGTGAAAAATGTTTTGATTGCCTGAGGAATTCATTCTAAGTCTGCTTTTTATCCAGGAAATTGGATGCTAGTGAGGTGTGTATGAGCCGGGGTATGGGGAGAGCTCAGGAGCTGGAGATACTGCAGGACACAGAGAAGACAGGAGAGAGGGAAAAGGGGAGAACAGAATGAGAAAACTAAAAGATGGTAGCTGCGTTGGATCACGGTCCTTCATCTTAGCCTAGAGATCCAGCTTCACAGAGAAAAACATCCATTTTGAAGAGATAAGATTCAGGAAAAGGAGGCAGAGACAGGTGTGTTGGGGGAGGTTGGTTAGGCTGGAGGGTGGAAACAGGATTTATTGTCTCTACCATCAAGCCCGCAATATTTCTGAGGAAAAAGCTCTACCTTTAGAAAGGGGTTTTAGAAGGGCAGTGAGGTGCAAAATAAATTCTAGCCCTGACAGCCCCTCTCCTTTGGAGGTGATTTAATACCATGTCTCGATCTGGCCGAGGGGACTAAGGCAGCACACTTCCAGAGGAGCAGTGTTCATACCTGGACATAATTTCTCTCCTGTAGTTGAACATGTAGCCTCAGGAGATTCGGAATTAATTTACAGCCAGTGGATTTGTGACCATGAGCTACGTTCAATGCAGTGCCTGCAAGGATCCTTTCTTCTCTGTTCAGTGTTGGTATCTCAGCCAGACAGTCTTGATATCATCATGCAAAAGGCTAGTCAGAAGTGGCAATTGGCACTCACAGCCATAATCAAATGCATCGAGCAGGCTTCCGTATCCATACTGTGTTTTCTGCACTCACTTTCTTCTGTGAGGTCCTACTGTATTCTTCTCCATGGCCCTCTTCATTTCTGGGATCACGTTCCAAGTAAGGGGCCTAAGTAACTGCTAAGTACCCAGCACGAATAGAAACACCGTCACCTCTTCTTTTATGTGCACATAAGTCTTTTAAATTCCAAATAATGTCCTCAGATAGACTTTTCAGCTGGAAAAGGGGCAATTGTTATATTAGAATGCTTCTTAATGAAGGCAATGGAAGCCTTACCACTAAATCCAGCAAAGGGCGGATAAAGGTCTATATATTAATTTGTGGGATCAAATCATCATTAAGTTTTTTCAGTTCTATTAATGTCAGCACTTCATTGCAGCATTCCAGCTGGAACATGTGACAAAGCCTGCAGGTATTGATGCATCTGCATTTTAAAGCTTACAAATCACAGTCCTTATAATTTTCTCAGAGTTTTGCTTTTTGGCATGAAGTTGGGCATACTTGTTCATAGCCTGCAGACAATCATTTTTTCCTGCTGAAAGTCTCATCAAAAGTAGCTCTGTGTTTTTCTCTAATGGAAAAAGATAAATACAATTTTTATGCCATCAAATAAGATCTAAACATTATTTTGTTCCGCTCCACTAGGTAATAGAGGAGAGAAAAAAAACCTGATGAGTGAGAAGGGCACACAGTGTGCTTCCAACTACCTAGTGAAAATTGGTTTAGATTCATATGAGTTATAAGAGTTTAAAAGCACACTTTGAAGAGACACATGGGATTTTATAATGCGCTTAAACAAATGACCTGCCTCGACCATGTTAGTGTTGCATGTGTGCACGTAGGTATCCATACAGAAACTTCTGCGGAACAGATGGTTGCCGAGTATTCCCATTTAACTTGTACAGGCACATAAAAAAGTTTAATTTCTGTAGATAGCTGGAATAGCATTTGTGGTAGCATCGGTGAACACAGAAATGTAGCCTCATTGTCTGTCGCTGGAGTCTTCATTTGGCAAGGGTGAGCTTTTCTTGTTTTGTTAAATAGTGATCCAACATTTTTAGCACTGTCCTTAACATAATGTTAAAATGTGTAGAAGTTAGTAAAACAAAGGATGAAAGCTTCCCATGAAGAGAACGGTTTTTCCACCTGTGCTCTGGATGACTTCACCATGTTCCTGGTGAGCTGCTCTGCAGCACAGGTGTCACTGCTGGTGATATCAGCACCTACCATGCTCACAGCCCCAGACAAGATCATGTTGACCTCTTAAACAAGTGTATCTCAAAAGCCACAAAGCACAGAGTTATTATTTTTTCTACTTACCAGTTAATGTAACACCATTACTAAGGTCGCTAACACCTAAATACTGTGTTATAAAAATAGAGAATGTTACAGGAAATCCACACTTTCAGTGTGTTACCTTTTTTCCTCATTTCAGTCAAATGTAGTTTGAATTAAGACTAAAAATCATGTACATTAATCATCAAATTATACCATCTTAATTAGGAGCTATGGTTCATTAGGAAGCTTGTTTATTTCAGAACAGAGGGCCCAGACTTAGACAGAAATGGCATTACTTTGCCATCTGGCATAACTCTGAAGGACAGATCCCTTCTGTGACTTTGCAAATGCTTTGTTCACTCTAGTTTTAATTAACTCATTGGGTTGTGTATCCTCAGGTTGTCTTAGGAGGCTGTGGCACAAACAAAAGGTCTGGCTTTGATCTCACTATAGATCTGGCTACATGTCTTCTTGTGAGGCAGTCTAAATTCTTCTCTTTTGGGATACAGTTTGAGAGGCTCTTTGCTGTGATGTATCGTGGCTGTCTTGCCTGCCATTGAACAAGTCTTCAGTTCATACATGATTTTCATCTTCTTTTAACTGTTCTAGTTTTTCTTTCATCTTCTGAACAACCTAATTAGATTTTGGGGTTTAGTTCCAGAGAGGTGCACTGAGTGATTCCTTGCTTGATTTTCAGTGACTGAGGATAGACACATAAAAGCACCAGCACTTACTGGATTTTGTTCTGGTTTGAGTTAAGTTCTAGATCTGTCTTTAAATCTAATACTCTATGCGATGTTAGACCATCTGGTGGTGTGATATTTGTAACGCATTGCTATGGCTGGACCTTAAACTGTTGCAAATCCATTATTTTTCTTAAAATTTACCATGCTGGTCCTTCAGTTCTGCTCATAATATTTGCCTAACATACAGTTCAGATACTCAGCAGACTTTGCTTAGCCTGTGTTGTGGTCAGGCTTTTTGTATCCTTTCAATTAAGATATTTAGTGTTTAATCACAGTAGGACATTGTTTGGTAATACTATATAATTAAATGGTGATGGTCGTTGAAGTGTATAATTAGGATTTCTGACAATTCATTGTGAATCTCTGGTCTACTGTGAAGAACAAAGCCAGAGAGAAAATGCTAGCTGGGTTATATAAATAAGTGAGAGATGATGGTCAGGCTAAAAGTGAGGGTTCTCCCCTTCTTTAATGAAAGGGTTTGTGTACATTACATAGAATAAAGTATTTCTTAGGCCGAAAGCTTTCCAGAGATAATAGTGTTGGCCCTCTGAGGCTCTTTATTATGTCAGATGTGGGATTTGGATTTACAGGAAGCAGCCACTGCCTCCAACAGACTCAGTCTGGTGGAGGAGAATTTGCCTCGCCTCCCCTGCATGCAGAGCTTTGGGCTGCAACCTGTGGATCATCAAGGGTGGGGTTTTCCAAGGTGTCCCAGAGAAGGAAGCCCCCCATTTCCACTGAAATACCCTGGGCTCCTGGGACAAAGTGCCCCCCTCCAGCTTCAGGGGATGAGGGACACAGTGAGCCCTGGCGGCCCCAGCCCCAGCATTGCCCCCTCAGTGGTGAGAATGGCTCTTTAGGGGCAGGATTATGAAAAATCCTCTAAATGGTGGATTATTCTATTGTCTTAAGCCCTAAGGAACAACTCCTCCCTGCTTTTTTAACAGTCTAGGATATGCTGTTGTCCTGAAAGCTGAAAGTCTCATAATTATATAGCTGCAAGAATCATAGAATAGTTTGGGTTGGAAGAGACCTTTCAAAGTCATCTAGTCCAACCCCTGCAATGAGCAGGGACATATTCAACTAGATCAGGTTGCTCAGAGCCCTGTCCAACCTGGCCTTGAATGTTCCCAGGGACGGGGCATCAACCACCTCTCTGGGCAACCTGTTCCAGTGTTTCACCACCCTCATCATAGAAAATTTCTTCCTTCTGTCTAGGCTAAATCTACCCTCTTTTACGTTAAAACCATTACCCCTTGTCCTATCACAACAGGCCCTACAAAAAGTCTGTCCCCATCTTTCTTATAAGCCCCCTTTAAGTACTGGAAGGCTGCAGTAAGGTCTCCCCGGAGCCTTCTCTTCTCCAGGCTGAACAACCCCAACTCTTTCAGCCTGTCCTCACAGGAGAGGTGTTCCATCCCTCTGGTCATTTTTGTGGCCCTCCTCTGGACCCGCTCCAAGAGGCCCATGTCTTCCCTGTGCTGAGGACCCCAGAGCTGGAGGCAGCACTCCAGGTGGGGTCTCACCAGAGCGGAGCAGAGGGGCAGAATCCCCTCCCTCAACCCACTGGCCACACTGCTTTGGATGCAGCCCAGGGTATGGTTGGCTTTCTGGGCTGCAAGCGCATGTTGCCGGCTCACACCCAGCTTTTCATCCACCAGTACCCCCAAGTCCTTCTCTGCAGAGCTGCTCTCAATCCCTTCATCCCCCAGCCTGTATTGATACTGGGGGTTGCCCCAATCCGGTGCAGGACCTTGCACTAGGAAAGAAAGGGGCACCAGGGTGAAAAAGAAATCCCACAGTGTGAAGCTTAGGATAAAATCACAAGCACTGGCACCACTGGCCCTGGCAGGAGTCACGCAGCTCTTTTGAGGCATAAATTCTCAGAACAGGCTTTTGAGGTGTGTTTTTTCCCCTTCAGAGGTTATTCATACAAGCTGCTAGCTATGTAACAGGGTGATTGGGTTATGCAGGATACTGTAGAAACCTGTGAGGATGGAGTGATTTAGGGTTGGTCCATTTATTTATTAATTTATGAAGAAAGAAGCTCTGTGTCTCGCAGTGTTTATTTGAAATAGAGTGGCTGTTCCATCCTCTGTCTTGCTGCCATGTTTCATGATTTTCCACCTGGCATAGGAAAACTGGCACAAGTTAGGTGAGTACATACCCACCGCTTAGATTTCAAGTTTCGCTGCTTTAATTGCCTCCTAGTAAATGACCAGAAACCTTTTCAAAATAAGCATAGCTTGCATTTATCCCTATTTGATTACAAAACCAGAAACAAAACTAGTAAATTCCGGAACAAATGACAGCATTTTTGTGCTAAATATTTTTTCCAATGGCATTGTAAAAATCTGAGAATGAAGTTAAGCAGGCTGTCGCGATCCACCTGCCCACAAGGTAGCACTGCACCACCTGGGCAAGCAGGACCATTGCCATTGCAGAGCCCGGGCTTGGAAAGAGTGTGGATGTGGGAGGAAGGCTGGCACTCGTGTTCCCCTTAGGGCCGAGTGGAAAGGAAATCATGGCAAGAGACTGAGCGAGAAGTGAAGAAGGGGGTGGCAGCAGACACAATTCAGTAGTATCACCCCTGTTTTATAATGTACAATAAAGGGCCTTAGTTTGCCTGGTCAAGAGCTCTTCCCCACAAAGCCCTGGGGATGGATGTGCATACGTGAGGGAGCTGTGATGTGAGGAATGGCTCAGCGTGCCACTGAAGGCAGGAGCATGGCTCTGCCAAACCAGGCGCTTCACAACTGCAACCTAAGGACTCAGTGCTTTCCTGCAGGCCAGTCGTGCAATAACTGTGACGTTTGCTCTTTTAGCCATGCTTACCCCCAGGAAGGGTTGTCCAGCAGCATTTAGGTCACAGAGATGGAGAGGGGCTGGGGCAGCTGCTCAGAGAAGCCCTAGTATATGCTATGCTTCCCATGACTGCAGCCTCATGCTGAATGCCCATCCAATAACTTGGGGATGGGCATAGACCTTTACGCATTAGCTAGGAAAAATGTAGGGTGTCTATTTACACTTAATTCAAGTTATAGCCTTTATAGTGTAAGAATATACTCTAAACTGAAGGAAGGAGACTTATCTCAAAATAATAATTTAAAAAAACATGAACCAGTCTCAGTTTTTGCCATTTATAACCATTATAAAAAACAATTGCTTTCTGAGGTAGGTTAGTCATATGGAGCCGTCGAATCATCGGTTTTGCTGACTGCAATGAAACCATTCATGGAGGATCACAGGAATTGTTTTCATGAAGGGTAGGTTAATAACCTATAACACCACGCAAAAGAGAAGACAAAAATCTCACTTTGAATTTTGTGGCTGGCTGGATCCAGTAATCTCAAAGCTATACAAAGTTTATTGTTGGCAAAGATGTGTCTGCTTTCGATTTGAGTGTGCTAATGTAATATGGAAAAGCTTCCCTGTAAAAAACATATACACACATATTTTTTTTTCTATATATTTCAACATAAGTGTGTGTGTGTGTATGTGTGTATATATGTACATGCTTATATGCCTGAATTTTAAAATCCTCTCTGTCCTAAGAGACAGACTTACTGTCCTAATGGCTAGTCATGCATATTAGTAAAAAACTACCATTTTACACTTGGGTGCCTGAATTTAAGCACTTACAGCCAGTTTTTTCAAGGCATTTAGTTATTTACACCTAGAGTTGGGTTCCTCATGGGATCATCTACTTTTGCTAGTGAGATAGATAGGCACCCACTGGGAGCTTGTTACAACTCTGCGTGGTTACCTCTCAGTATCTGATTCCTATCTACATGTTGAATCACAGAATCATAGAGTGGTTTGGGTTGGAAGGTACCTTAAAGATCATAGTTCCAACTCCCCTGCCATGGGCAGTGATACCTTCCCATGGCAGGGGGGTTGGAACCAGATGGACATAGTTTGCTCAGGCCCCTTTAAATATAAATATTAGATCTATTGTTCATCAGTTTTGCAAACATTCGCTTTGAGAAATTTATCATTTGATGGCTGCAAACTAGGCTTGCAGTCTTCCTTCCAAAATTCAACATAGGTTATCTCTCTTCAGTGAATCACACTGGGGAAAACCCCTCGTAACTAATGTATGTATTTTCATTTCCCGCACTACATTTCTTCAATCATCTTATCAGTACATTTTTTGTCATGGTTATGAAGGGAACCTTGCATCTTTGTCAAAACTGATCTGCTAGCAGAAATATTATGAGGCCACCTAAGATCCTGCAGCAAGCACCAAGAAAAGGACATAGAAGCAAATGCTTTTAAAAAAATTATTCAGCAAAAAAAAATATGTGTGCACATCATATTTGAGTGTTCAAAGATATGTTCCTGAAGTGTAACATAGTTGAGGAGTCAGGCATTTTGTAAGGTGGTTACTCCATGTCAAAGAGCAAATAAAGTTAGTCTCCCATTAAAAAACACGGAACAACAACAAAAAAACCCCAACCAAAACCACAAGCTCCTCTCCCAGAAAAACCTCTGCTTATCTGGAGCCCAAAAGGAATCTGCAGATGTATACCCCCTGCATGAGAACAAAGTCTTCAGTCACTGGAATGCAATGCTATAAAAACAAATACTACAAAGCCTGGTAACAGGGGGATGTCTCACTTGCATATTTTTTTGTGACCATCTTGGTTTGCAGAGAAGGGGCTCCCCAATGCATGTGAGCCAGCAGGATCTCTTTGTACTAGGTCGCTGTCTGTTTGGCCAGATGTCTTCCCAACAGTGAGATAGAAAAACCAGAGCTCTTATTAAAAGAAGTTGGGAAAAGGAATGGAAAAAAACATGTGTCCAGTGAAACAAGGCACATTTTGTCCCATCTGATATTTATTAAACGTTGATCAAATCAGCAGTGAGAAATGCACATCATGCGGAAGTGACCCTGGTTCCCTGGGTTTGGAAGTTAGTGACAAATGTCTGGGAGCAGACCAACATTGAAAACACGTGTACAGGACACAGAGAGGAGTGTGCTGCACTAGAAGCAACAATAACAAAGGGAGAAGAGCTTGACTTCAGCTGAGAACCCCTTTTGCAGGTTTTACATATGTTCTATCAATGGAATGAGCGTGTAGGGTCTTTCCCTGTACATTTACTCTATAGCTTTCTAGATGAGAGGTTACACATCTCCTGGAAGAACACTGCATTTTATGTAAGCCATGAAAGCAAGCAGTTGAGTGGGTAAAATTGGGGAAGTTTTGTCAAATTAAAGCCAACCTGCTCAGTTTTGTGTAATCACAACAAGCATTTGAAATCATCTCCCATCTGTTGTTGCTTAACGTTTTGGCTATCGTGTCTTGTCAGAGCAACCCTTCAATAAAAATGTGTCCTCACAGTGCAGACTAAATGCATCTCCTGTATCAGAACAATCTTATTTGGGCTTGGTCCTTAAATAGGGTAGTGGGGAAGAGCAACGGGGCAAGTTGAAGCCAAGGTATGTACTTGGGGAGGTTGTGGAGCCCTGGTTACACTGTAATTCTTCCCTATAGAGAGGGTTGCATTCCTGGCTTTTACCTTTGCTCATAGCCTGGATTATTTAACTGCACAGAAAGACATCAGAATGAGTCTTCCAAATCTTTTCTTCAAGGTACCTCTATCTTTAGTAATTTTTATAAGTCTAGTAAACTAGAAAGTCAGGTGTTAATAGTAGCAGAGTTAAGAGCTATGTATTTGCAATAAAGAATAAATTTAATAGCTCTGAAAGACTTTACCGTGTCTATCTCTAGGTAAAGGAAAACAAAGGAGCCTGTTAGAGCTCCCTGGCTTTTTACTCCAGCCCTGGACCTGGGACACGTTAGATGAGGGTAGCGGGGGTGCAATGGCAGTCAGATGCAGTTTTAAGCTGATAGGCAGAAAGCGCCAGCAGACAATGCAATACATGGTTCCAACCCAGCTTAGTTAATGGAATCACTCTAGCCTGTATGATCGCTTCAGGATGCTGTGTTTATATTACTGATACCAACAGCACTGGTCTGTTAGAAGTTGAAAAGGTCTGGCTTTTGTTGGGGCGCTGTTCTGATGTCAGTTTGAAATACGCTGAAAGTAAAAGTTCAAAAAAGCCAAAGTGCTGTTTTATTGAACCAGCAATAGAGAGAACTGAGACAAGTGAAACAAGATCCTTATGAAGCACTGGAACATACATGATGCTAGATGCTGAACTACAATACATCCAGTGACATCAGTGAAGTTTCAGTTCATTACACTACACAGGAAGCCAGAGTATGGTGACAGAAAGCAGGTCATGTCATAAAATGAGTAATCTTAATATGAGACTGTAATCAAGTGAAACTTTTTGATGTGCAGTTGCTGTCAAAGGTTTTGTTTTTATTTCTGCCTTTCTCTGTGCTTTGTACCTCTGCAGTCTATCAGTCTTCCCGGTTATGGATCTGGTCCTGCTTCCATTAACATTAAAATAGGGAGGATCAAGCTTTCTATTATCTGTGTACTTAGAAGGTGAATGTGATGTGCTTTTTGCCCCAAGTTTCTCATGGTTTTTGATATGTGGGATGTTCAAAGACTTAAAGGATTGGAATCTGAATTTTAAACCCTTCCGAGGAGGAACGATTCAGCGCTCAAGGGTTCAATGAGCCCATTGGTACCAGTTAACAGCAGCAAAATGGTGCTCCATACATCACAAGTTCCTACTGTGAAATAATTTCAGTCTCTGAATACCTACTGCAAACCCTTAGAAAACTGTACTTTCCCTCTCCAGCTTTTTCAGTATGCAGAGCTTCCCCACTAGCAATCTCCTTGAGATTGTCGGCCAAAGACAACCAGCCCACACATCAGGATCCATAAGCAAACTTGGCTATTGAATTATGGACACTTCACCTTTTCTTTTGTGTTGCAGGAGTTATCAGCCTTCCAAATCCAAGTCACCAATAAATGGGCTATGCAACTGCCTGTCTCTGTGCCAGCTCCCTTCCCTCCCACCTACCCAGGCAGGAAAGAAGCCTTTCCACTCTGGAGTTTCTGTTCTTGGGTGTATGCTTACAAGTCTTTGTCTCATTTTCCCCTGATGCTCCTGTTCCTGAAAAAAGAACCAGATGTTCCCAACTGGTCTTATGCCTAAACACCAAGGAACCCAAATCTATGACATATTGGTTTCATCACATGGCAGCAGAAAGTCATGTCACAGCTAAAAAGTTTGGAAAAAACATTAGGCGACATAATGCAGAAGGTGGGCTGACCTGTGAGATATGCATTTCTGCCTTAGCCATGGCTAGTATATGTGCAGAGGGAATTGAGGAAAATGCCTTGTCAAATAAACTTTGTATAAATCCTCTTCCTGAGTTGTTCCAATATGGTAATCCCTCCTTCAAGTACCCTGGGCTCAAGGAATTCACTGGAAACTGCTGTTCTTTGAGAGAGAAATACAGTTGACTTAACTTGATATGTTGGTCACCCATCCTCCGTGAACCCGGGGAAGTGGGCTGTGCTCTTCTCTTAAAAAATGAAAAATAAAAAACCATTCTGCAGAAGGTCATGAGTTGGGAAAAGTAAAATCATCTGTGGGTAGGCCTCGGGGGAAATATAAATTACTCATAAAAAGCTACGGAGCAAGTTTTGATTAGTTAAGTAATCTGGTACATAGAATTTATTAGAGCTTGAAGGTTTCCTGTGGGACTCCCCTAATAGTATACAAATAGAGTAAAATATCAAAGAAATGCATTTTCTGACAGACACAGAAAGCTACATTAATCCTGGCCTGCTTAACACACAACAGAAGGAGGGATAAATCCTGTCCATTAATTCCAGCACAGTGGTCCAGTATTCATGTTTTTACACATTTGTGTTTCTGACAAATTTCTTGGTAACTTAATCAAGGCTTCCAACACTCTCAAGCTGTTCCCAAGGAGGATGTAGAGAAAAGAGGAATATTGCTTCCCTAATAGACTCAAAGATATCAAACCATTCTGCAAACAGTGCAAATATAAAATAATAAAGGCCTGTTTTCTCTCAACTTGAAGCCCTTTTTCTTAAACTTGTCCACAAGGGGAAATTCACCAGCATTTTTCTGTTGGTATAGATGTACCACTAGCTTTACCAGTATAGCAATCCTTCTTTTCTGTGGAAATAATACTCTCCAAACCCCCCAAAAATAAGGAAAAAAGTCTTTCTCATTATGGAAAAAAAGTGTTCATATGGTAACCATTTGTGGTAATGGTTACACAGCAGGACCAGTACTCCTATCAGGTTTTCACAATGCTATTTTATTTCTGTATTTTCCTTCTGCCGGAGCATTTACTGTCTCCTCTTGCCTCTGTAGGGAGACTGAATGCTAAGAAAGAGCTGCTACAGTGTGATGCCTGACAGAGGAGATGCTAATAACCATTTGACTTCCAAAGCTCACCATAGTCTTGTTAGCACAATTGGAAAATAGCCCTGTCTCTCAGGAAAGCCACAGGTTTTCCAGTGAAGCAGAACCTACTTCTCTTCCACATGCTAAGATCCCAAAGTGATTGTATCACTAAGCTGATGCTTTAACCACTGTGGAGGCTATCCTGGCAGAACAGGCAGATAGATAGGCACCCATACATCATCTGCTTACATAAATAATTTGTTCTTTAGAGAATGGAGGAGAGGAAATGGGGAGATAAAACCAGCGATGTGTTCTTTGCCATTGTTTTAAAATTCTTAAAAATCTTCTTTTGCAGGTATTCAGGAGGGGACTCAATGTACCAAATGTAAAAATAACTGGGCACTGAAGTTTTCCATCATCTTATTATATATTTTATGTGCCCTGTTAACAATCACAGTAGCCATTCTGGGATACAAAGGTATGTATGCATCAGGCCCAACATTTCACTTTCAGCCAGGCATCCAAGAGCATTTACATATATCAGATAGACAGGCAGTTTATCACATTTCACCTTAAATATCGATACCTTGGCAATGTTGGCTTTTTGTACACACATAACAAACTGCAACCTTAGATTTTCACTTCCAAACAATTATGAAGTTTTGAAACTTGATTAGACATTTGAAAGAAAGAAAAAAGTTAGAACAAAATGATCATTCTTCCACACAAAGTACTAACTGGAAGACTTAAAGCTCTGTAACATGTGCTATACCTTGATTTCATTGAGGTTTTTTTACATATATTGCGCCTTTCCAGAATAAATATCCTTCTTAATGGGAGAGCCAGGAATAGTCTTACTAATACAATATTTATCACAGGAACAAAGTGTAGGATCAATATCACTTTGAAATATCTGGAAGAAAGATTGAACCAGGAGGTGCCATTGTTTTGAGTTATCTACAATTATTTTGATGAACAAAGATGCTTAGATGCTTTTGAAAGTAATTGCAAAGATTCTGGTAGTTGGGCAACCCAGTAATGGAGAAAATTTCATTTGTGCAAGTCATTGGTAGGGCACATTGGAAAGCACGACTTAAAATTCCCATATGTCCTCAGCACTAATTAACTGTAGCTACTTAGGCATTCTTATGAATGTTTTGATGTAAATGTCTGCATGTTGTGCAGTCACATCTGTAAGTTAAATAAATAAGACATGAGTTTCTGGTAAGAAAAAGAAAGTGAGTAACATCTTTGTGAGTATTATAACAGGACATCACAGCATGTTGCAGAGAAAACCAAGCTAGCTTTAAACTAGCTGCTTGAGTATGGCCCTGAGAGTAGCTTCAAAACCCCTCCAAGAAGCTGGGTAAATTCTTGTGATTAGCATGCAATGTGCCCTGTGCCACCAACAGCTGCACTTGTAGAAGAGCTGACATCACCTCTGTCCTTTGCCAGTGAAAGAAAATGAAATAGTAGAAATAGAAAGGGATAAATACTTATTTAGGAGGATTTGGTACAGTTTTGAGTGGGAAGAAAATTAAAACTGATTGGTTTAAATGGAAGATTTAGCCAGGGAGATGACAGAATGTGAAGGACAGATAGACACACGTAGGTATTCCTTTTTCATGATCAAGCAGACAGAACGTGGCAAATTAAAATCAAATGTAAAGAAATGCAGTACATATATAATTGGTCATACATTCTCCTGAAGAATGTGTAACTGGTCTCTGGAAGTCAGATTCTGAGGAAAAAAAAAACTTTCCAGGATTCAAAACCTTGTTCTTGATCTATAAAGATAAGATAATTTGGTTATATGGACTAGGGGAAGACAAACTTAGGCCTTTTCCAGGTACAAATCTGCAGAGATCTGCTTACAGCAGATGAGGATGGAATCCTTCCAGGCTATAACCCAGCCACTAAACGCCTGGGATTTAGCAGAATTTTCCTCAAGAGAGTTTTATACAAGGCTGTCAGTTCTGGGGCTCATCAAAAGACTCAGACCTCACTTGGCATCAGAAACAGCCTATCAAGTTGGAGGAACCATTGCTCTGTATCTTGCTTTGACAAGTGTTTTTTTGTGCAATAGTAATAAGAAAACTGTCCAAAAGATCTCTTTGGGAGAGGGAGTTTCTCTTCCTCATTTCAATCCACAATTTTCAAGCTTCTTTCTCCATGGGGGCCTCTAGCACTGTCTTTTCCCCAGGCTTTGCTCTCATCTTGAGGCCCCATCTTTGCTACACTAATTTCTAAACCTCCCTCTTGTACTGAGTAGTCATTGACACCTGACCAGGGACTAGTCTTTCTGTCATAGCAGTATCAGGGCAAGGACAAAAGAATTTTCTCTCCCACAAAAAAAATGGGAAAAAGATTATAGGAAGGTCGATAATGCACATCTTGCTCACAGACCTTAAGACATCTTGGTGACCACTGCTCCACCACTCACCTACTTGGTGACTGCTCCATCTGAATGCCAAGGGAAAGAAGCATATGCTGGAGAAAAGTCCTGTTTAGTCCAAGGTATCCTTTCTGTAATGCCAAGCAGCAAATGGTCATACGTCAGGCATTAATTTCGCCCTTTGTAACTGCAGCTTAAGAGCTTCATCTCCACAGTGCCCAAGCACTAATTTGCAGGGAAAACATGAGTTAGACAAAACCCCAGCTGACAGTACATATTCAAAGGAATTATTGAAATATTTTTGATCGTTGGGAAGGAATTAGGCCTTAAAGGAAGAACAAAACTCAAAATAAAATTTTATAGAGCTCTTGAACTCTCCTCTCTGCATTAGAGTTTTGCTTGTCTGTCTTATTGCAATATTACACTGAAAGAAGGAATTCTGCTGGCATCAGGGATTCTTTCAGTCTCTTAGCTAAGTTTCTATTAAATTTGCCTCCCACACTTATGTTTATAAAGCCCAAAACTACTTTTAAAACTTTCATTTCCTACGTGGTATTTAGATAACCTTTGTGATTTAAAATGTTAAAACTACTAATCAGTGGATTAAATATGGCAGGCAAAAAAATAACTCAATGGGAGGTGAAATCAACACAGAACAAACCTCCAAACTGGTGGTAAAAATTACATAGTCGTTGGAGAAACCTGAAACCAAAACATGAATTAAACATCAAGGTCATGAAGGAATAACAAGCTGAGTTTACTATTAGTTTGCTTTGAGAAGACATATTAAATTATTGTTAAAAGCATTAATAAAGCAATCTGTAGTTTTTTACTCATACTTTCTTAAATTAAATGCAAAATACAAAGTTACAATTTTTCTGGCACCAGCCAGTGTCGGATTAGCCTATTGAAGGTGAATGATCTTCCTGTGACTCACTCCAGTGAGGGAAGCTAGCATGCTCTCAGCTTGAATTTCTGGTAGTTCTCATTCTTTGGTCAGTCCTTGTTTTGAAGTTTCTTGACTAATGCCCTGCGTGACTTTCATCTACTTCTACGAGTTTGCCTGCCATTACCTAGGGCCCACACATCCTGGTGAGATGGCACATTTTGTCCCTACTTCCAAAACAGTGGCTCAGATGCAGGAGGTCCTCAATGTTCTGGTCAGCAACTACTTGAAATTTTGGCTTTGGAGGGTCTTTACCACATTTTCCAGTGACCTGGTCAGAAAGTGAGATGACAATGTAGAGAGATCTGACCAAGCTTAAGTCTCTAAGCTTAAGGCATAGATAGACTTTGCATTTTTGAGAGCAGCAGACTGTTGGGAGCAGCAGAGTGGCCTTCATAAGGGATATTATGGCTGGTCTGCCTGTTTTGCCTTTGCCTTTTTCTGGAGAAGATGGGAGATGGCTGTTCGAACCCAGGGCACCCCCCAGAGGTTTACTTCCACTCCTGAGAGTGCTCCACATGCTCACCTACCACCGAAGGCTCCATCCAGCGATGGTGGTGGGAGCTACTGCCAAGGAAGCAAAGGCATTCCCATTAATAGGACATCCATTCATATGACCCCTTTTCACAGCAAGAGCAACAAAACCTACTTTGGCCGTGGTGTTCTACTCGTTCTCCCCAGAGTTCATCCTTTCCACTTGCAGGCCAGTAGCAAGAAAGTACATAAGCTACAACTTGCTTGGGTAAGGAGTTTGGGCAGGAGATCAAGTCCCCCAGGCCCACAATTTGTTTGACCGTGGAGGCTAAGGTTCTGCCCCTGTGTAAAGCAAATATATGCATTGGTTTGTCTATGGGATGACAAAATTCAGCTTAGCCTGCATCACTGGCAATCCTTGAGCTAACCCTACAGTTCGCATTTGCAGAGACCTCCACTGTTTCTGCTGCTGGAGCTGGGTGGTTTGAACTTGGTTCTGGCCTCTCTCCTCTACACTTCACGACAGGGGAAACAATTAAAATAAAGGAAATGGTTTGCCTGATATAGCTAATTCTCCACTTCGCATCAGTTAATCTGGGTAAGTCATCATCAGTTTAGTGTCAAATAGACAAAAATCAATACCTTGTGTGTTTGAAAGTGGCCTTGTCTTTCCAGACTCTCTAAACCAGCATCGTCCAGCTAAGTGTCATGTCAGCCCACCCAATCCAGGGGTGCTGTCTTGCACCCAGTTACATGCTAGAATTAAGAGCTATTACTTTCTGTAGGTGGCATGCTGCTGGAGACTGAAAGACCTTTTAACAGTGCTCATTAGTGATCTTTCAGACACAGTTCAGGCACAGTCTTCCCCACATATCATGGCCAATTGTCAATAATACCAGTAAGGCTTCTGATTAAATTCCTGCTTCAACAAATTTTTGGGGTGTTCCACACAAAGAATGTCCATAGCTACAGACCAGCTCAGTCTTTAGAGTGGGGTGTTTTTTTACTTTCAGCAATGAAAATACCATACGCTGTTGTATCTTGAATTCCATCAGATCTCATTGAACTGCCAGTACAAGCTACTACATATTGATAGGATTTCTACTATTTTCATTTGCTTTGGACTCTTCAGGGGAATATTTTAACCCGAGTTTCCAGTGTTAGATTTCATTCAACCATGAAAACATTCTTGTTGTTATAGGACAGTGTAAAATCTCAGTTTTACAAACTTCAGATCTGAAGTACAAACTGGCATTCATTTGTACAGCAAAAGGAAGAAAGTACATTTTCCTTTCATTATTGATAACATATATCAATTTGCCAACTCCAAGTGTATTGCATAACTGGAGAAACCAGGTGAATATTACACTAAATCTGAATTAACAAGACCCATCGGTGATGTGACATTGCTAGTCAAGGCACAGGTCCAGCAGAAACACTTGGAGTAGGCCTGCTTTTCAAATCCAGATGCTGTCCTCTTTAAGTGCCCAGAGTGAACCATGTCCTTCACACTGACTATCCACAAGCAAAGCGGAACACAACAGACTGAACAAGGAGCTGGCTAGAGCTAGCCAGAAGGAAGAACCAAGTATGCTCCCTACACTCACTGCATGTGACGCATAGGTGTAAACATGCATCAGTAGAGTGTCAGAAGTAACTGAAGGACTTTTGCTGATCTGGGCTCCAGCCTGGAAGACAGTTTGGCAGGACAAACAGAGTATCAGCTCTGAGTTCATTTAGGAAAAATGGCATACAGCATTTTGACAAGTAACTTTAATGGGCAGAAGAACAGTGAAAAATTAGTGCTGTATTGGGGGGAAGAATGCTTTCTAAAGCAGAAGGTATTGAGCAATGATCCCCCTGAAAAAATAAAGCCATTATTGTAGCCTGGATCTGGTGCTTAGCAAGCAATCTGCCATCATCTCTAATACAGAAAGCCACACTCTGATTCGTATCTTTGCACACACAGTAGAGTCTCTGTTTTCCTGGCTTGTAAGCAGTATAGAAAGGAGCAGACAGCTAATTCGCTAAAGGGTGTCTAGTCTCTCTGAAAACCTTGAGACTTTTTCTCTGTTGTAACTCCATTCACCTGAGTGCAGTTGCACCAGAGATAATCTTGGTGTGCTTTTTCTCCTGTTGGTTTTGGGGAAGCAATAAAAGCCTGCTGTGTAACTGCGGTACCCAGAGTCAGAAAAACAAGGGGAAAAGTTAATAAAAAAGCAGCACTTGGTGGACTACACTTTAAAGGTCTGGGATTCTTGTGGTTGATCATGAACAGCAAAAGATCCCCTAAATTTCCACTTCTAGTAAAAAACCAAATCTTTACATATCAACAACTTCTGTGAAGCTATTTCCTAGCTGCAGATTATCTCCCACACAGAAAGAGTTAGCAGTACCCCCTACACCACACAGGTTTACAGAATTGGCTTCACTATCTCAAGAGATGGGAAGAACCTTATTTCTTCTGTTTGAAAGAGGGAGCTGGCACGATAACTTGTGTAGCCTCTCCCAGGGTTGGTTCAGATCAATTCCGTTCCCAGTGTAGCAAAAGGGCTAAATAATCTTGTGATGAGAAGAAATTTCTGCCCCTGGTTGCTGCTTGAATGCAAAAGCCTATTAGACAAGATTTGGTGTGGAAGCTGAAGGCTGCCTCTAAGCTTGCAAGCATTTCACATTTTTGCCACTGGAAGCCACCCCAGGCTCTTTATTTGTTGCTCTGCTTTTTCCATTGCCATATCGATTCCATCAAATAATCAGATTGTCTTAGTGACAAGAAAATGACTCAGACATTACAGAATAAAGAGCACATCAGCCATAAATATGCACTTGCTGAATGACCATCCTTTCAATCTTAATGAGGCAGAATGGTTTCAAGACCATTTTGAGTGATCTGTACCATTATCAAGATGTTTAAAAGTTGATCCCCAATATATTTAGTAATTGCATCTTCAAACTGCTATCTCAGTCCAAAGTTTGCTATCCAGGTGGCAATTTTTAATGATTAAAAGGCACAGGAAAAAAAAGAAATGTACTTTTTAGGGAGAAATGGTGCATAGCAAAATAAAAGGAAGTCTTCTCTCATGTGTCTGACCCTTTAGCAATCAGTCTTCCTTTGCCACACAGCACTGCGCTTGGAGCATGAAAATACTGTTAAAAGAAAAGGACTTGGTTCATGAGGAAAACCCTCAAAAAGGGATTTCCTCATTCAGAAGAGAGATTGCTGATGAACAAAGAAATGTTTGGGGACTGTTGGCAGACTGAAGAACTGGAAGAATGCTGGGTCCCACCAGCAGATAGGAGCTCATCCTTCCAACATTTTACAGAGCAACAACAGAGTGTAGTGGCAAGCAAGGCAATTTTAAAGTGGTTGCTTTTTTTGTTTGATAGTAGTGGTTGTTTTTATGGTTTGCTTTATTGTTTACTAGACTTTTTTCATAATTTCACTTTTCTTCTTTTCATAAAATACTGTTCTTTTTCCCTAGTTGTAGAAAAGATGGACAATGTGACAGGTGGCCTGGAAACGTCCCACAGAAGATATACAGAAAAGCTCACCGAGGTAGAGAGTGATCTGAAGAAATTAGGTAATCTACACAAGCAAAACCCCTTTGTATTATGGCTTTGGGGTATTCTCCTGGCAGATAGTGGCAGGAAATTTGTCTGAAAAAATTTCTGGCTATGACAAGATACAGCACGTCTATTCCAATTTCGCAAGTACTTGGGAAACACTTAAAAATAGTTAAGATCAGCTCTACTTAAGACAGCATTTTAAGCATACTTCAATATTTATAGTTCCCACTGAAGTCACTCTGAAATAATTTATACTAAAATAAACAGATACTTGAAGGTTGTCCTCAGGAGAGAGTCTTCTCTGAGGTAGAGATGTAAAACATAGCAGAAGCTGTTCCACAGCACAAGAGATTCTACATAAAATGAAAATCTGTCACCTGGTCATCTTGATGCTGTTTTAGCAATTAAGATTCAAAACTGAAGGCCATTTTAAGGAGTGCACAAATAATCAGTTGTTCAAAACTCTTACATCTGAGGCAAGTTGATTACTTCCATAAAATGTTTCTTAATCATCTCAGGGAATATAGGACACAAGGTTGTTATGAGTTCATGTCTCCCAAGTGCTATCACAGTTCTCAGTTTGCAGTAAGATGAAAAAAGATCATGGATAAGGATTCTACTCACTAAGTGTACATTTCCACCTTTCTTCCTTGTCTGGGAAGGAAGCAGAGCTGTTATCAATTTATATATACATAGACTTATAGTTTATTTAATTTGTTTTTATATGAATGCTAATATACACATACATGCATGCACTTGTTGAAATAAATTTTGTTTAGATTCATAAACCATATATTGAGACACATATTTCTAAGAAAAATTAATTGCTTGCAGCTTGATCATAAATTTTTACAACTTTTTCCCCTCAAAAAATAGCTGGATTCTGAAGTATTTCCACACTGCATTTAGTTCAAAGACATGGGGTAATTCAGTGGCGTGTATTTTTACTTATGCATGTACAGAAATAATTGTTACACTTTAAAGCACATGCAACCTTTTGGGTTATATTTGGGTTATTATACTATGCTGATTAAATTTTCACAACTTGGAGCACCTTTGATTCATTCACACCCACACATTTTTACATGCTGCTGGATGGATGGCCAGTGAGATGCTCAGGACCATCAGTTCCCATTTAAATGGACTTGACATAAAGGAAGTTAAAAAACTTATGGGGCAATGTGTGTGGGAGGCATAAAGGTAAGAGAACTGCTGTAGGGCCAGTAGGATAACAGCATGCGCTAAATGAAAGACAGGCCTTCGGGGATTAGCTGTATGTGGACCTGGCAGTTGTCAGAGTTGTGTGAGGAACACAATATAATTTGAGCTATAATCGAGAGGTAAACATAGAGTCAGAGCTGAGAAGATCCTGGAGTGAGACAAGTGGCAGGGAGAGGAACCGTGCTTGGGAAGATGTCCATCCACAAAAGACTCCGTAAACACTTCAGACTGAAGTCTCACAAGCCAGCATTTGATGTTTGCCATCACGAGTCACTGAAACACACCAGAAGAAAGCTTCATACACAGCTGTATTCACTGTAGTTTATGAAAACCATCCTGCTCTCTCTTGGAGTCATCTGAAATGATGGACTTCAGACTGCATAGTTCATAAATATAGCTACACTTAATGAGGACAAAAATATATGGACTGCATGTAGGAGAGGGAAGTGACTGAGGTCAAGAAAGGGAACTTTCCCTGAAAGTGAGTGTTGACTGCTTATTTCCTTGGGTTTTATGTCCTGGCTGATAAGCTGTGGAGCCTCAAAAGCTTAATCATACACAGACAAGCTTCCAGAAGTATTTTGTAGGGCAGTGTAAGCAGCAGCAGAGATGTTCCTCAAAGATTAAAGGTTTTGCCTTCCTCAAACTCAGAACATAAGGAAACAATAACAGCAAAATAAATGTCATTAAAAGCAATAGTAAAATATTAGAGAGAAAAACAGGAATACATCATATCCTGTCATATCTGGAGTAGCCTGCTGGCAAAGCTTTTGTCTGTAACCTAGATTGTTTTAAAATAGGTATTAGAACTTTTTTAAAACTAAACCCAAGATTTTAAAAAATGGAACTATATGTACTAAATCACAATGAAGATACTCCACCTGCCAGGAAAAGGAGGAAGAAAATATCAGCAGCTAAAATTTACTTCTAAGCTTTCAGTGAAATCCAGTTGTAACTTCAAAACATATTGATATCTCTTTAATATTTGAAATTCTGTTTATCATTCAGTTTTCATTCAGAATACAGCACTACTTGACTGAGTATACTTATAACTTTCTAATGGTAGTTTTTCCCATATATAATGACAGAATCACCATTTTGTTCTCCTCAGCAAGACACAAGGTCTTCATTGATTATTCTTTGATTTTTTCTCTGTCTAGTGGCAGACCTTTGCTTAGTGGTTTCTCTTTTCTGGAAAAGATAGCACAGAAGTTCTATTGAAAGAATATTTTGACAACCTGACTATACTTAAAATACACTATGCTTTTTTATAGTGTGTTTTAAAAAACTTATCCTAAAGCCTTTCAATTTTTTTCCTGTACAATAGATGACCAAGCTGGACAAAAAGCCATGAATACTAACACTGAACTGTCTAGCTTCAGATCTGACATTCTGGTTCTTCGTCAGCAGCTTCATGACATTGCAGAGAAAACTACCAGAAACAAAGATACACTGGAGAAGCTGCAGGAGTCTGGAAATGTATTAAATGATAGACAGAGCCAAATGAGAAGTGCCTTAGATAGTAACTCTTTCATGATCATCAGTGTCAATAAGACTCTTCAGGCATATACCGGCTATATCAACAATCTTCAACAAGACACAAGTAATATCCAAACAAACTTGCAAAACCAAGTGCATTCTCATAATGTGGTCGTCATGAACCTGAACAACTTAAACCTGACACAAATACAGCAAAGAAATCTTATCAGTGTCCTGCAGAAGTCAATGGAAGATACAAGCTTGGCTATTCTAAGAATCAAGAATGACTTTCAAAATCTGCAGCAGGTTGTCCTTCAAGCCCGGAAGGACACTGACTGGCTTAAGGAGAAAGTACAAAATTTACAGACTTTGGCCGCCAACAACTCAGCATTGGCAAAAGCTAACAATGATACACTTGAAGACATGAACAATCAGCTCAGCTCCTTCAGTGGGCAAATGGAGAACATCACCACAATTGCCCAAGCCAACGAACAAAATCTAAAGGATCTCCAGGAACAGCATAAAGAATATGAAAACAGAACTTCTGACAAATTCAATCAGCTAGAAGAGAGGTTCCAGGTCTTCGAAACTGATATAGTCAATATCATTAGCAACATCAGCTACACTGCTCATCACCTACGGACACTGACTAGCAATCTCAATGAGGTCAGGACAACTTGTACAGACTCCTTAAGTAAACATTCAGATGAGCTGATTTTTATGAACAGCACACTAGCCAATATTCGCTTAGACTCTGCATCTCTCAAGATGCAACAGGATTTGATGAGGTCAAGGTTAGATGTTGAAGTTGCCAATTTGTCGGTAATCATGGAAGAAATGAAGCTGGTAGATTCCAAACATGGCCAACTCATCAAGAACTTCACTATCCTACAAGGTATGCAGCTTCCCTAATGATGCCTATAATCGTCTATGCTAAATTCCTGCTTGCATTAATACTTTAGTTCTGTGGAAGTTAGTGCATGCTGGTACAGAGTCCTGGGGTTTTCCATTATCTAATCCTAAACTTTGGAAATGTAAAAGTAGCTGGGATTTTCCTTACTAATTATCCTGTGCATTCCTTACATAGCTAGAATGGGGATGTTACGAAAGAAGGTTCTGACTTAGCAAAGTTTTATTCTGTCTGACTGACTGGATCAGCTTTTGATTTAGTTTCTAAAATAAGCTAGTGAAGGTGTGGAACCTCAAGAAACCAATCCCTGCTAAGGAGGAAATGGCTAAGAAATATACGTTGGACTATTCCCAGAAAGGTCCACCCTTACTGAAAAACAAGTTGCTATTTCACTTTAAGCCAGTTGTTAGACTGCCAGAAAACATCCTACTTCACTTAGTTTTTAATCCTGGGATATTTTATTTTCTCCAGAAATAAATAGCATCAAGTTTAGGAGGTTTCTTCCAGCCAAATATTATCCCAAATGAAAAGAACATTCATATTTCCAACCTGATGTGAACCAGTCAGGCCTAAAACTCTAATCACAAATATAAATCCATTGCTCCAAATAAACTAAGGCTGAATTAGAGCCAAGATTACATGTCAGTAACCTTAACCTTCCTCATTTCAACCAGGCCTAAATGACTCCATCTTAGGAATTTATCTCTGGAAGAGTGGAAATGATGTAGATTGACGGGGGGGGGGGGGTATTGACAAGGCATTTGCTCATCCATGATGAGAATCCAAAATTATTTTGTTTATTGCTGTCACAATATTGCCATTTCTTATCATGGGTATTGTTCTCTTTCTTGTTAATAGCCAGCTAGTTAGCAACTACTACTTCCAGTCTTTCCCACAGTTGGCCTATTGCTCACTATCCATCGTTTTGTCTCTTTTTGACAACCCATTATTGACAGAGCAGCAAACAGGGTCATTGCAGGAGAAAGAATCCAGTAGTTTAAGAGCAGAGAGATGGGGATGGAAGGAAAAGGGAGCGTAGCAGAGTGAAGGAACGGGAGCATCAACACACAGGACCACGTGCATCGACAGCACGGAATGTGTCTTGCAGGGACTGGCACCTCGGCTGGTCACCTGGGGCATGGTGTCACTGTCCAGTTCACAGGATGAGGTGCACCAGATTATTTTCTTCTGTATCCTGTATTTCATGGAGGTTAAGGAAAGAGCAATGGTATGTAGCACCTGAGAAGCAGACGTACTTTTACAAGCACTGCTAGAAGTAGCTGCTAGCCCATTTTTCACAGTGCTGAATATCCAGTGTTGCTGGCCTGAGATAAGTTAAACAAGGACCTCATGTGGGCTTTTTGTTTTGTTTTCTGTCCATATCCCCATTTCACATGCTTACATTGTTTCAGGCCCTCCTGGTCCAAGGGGACCTAAAGGTGACAGAGGCCCTCCAGGTCCTCTTGGCCCCGCTGGCCTAAAAGGACAAAAAGGAGAGAAAGGAGAGCCTGGACCACCAGGACCTGCAGGTGAGAGGGGACCACCTGGGCCAACTGGGCCACCAGGAGAAAAAGGAGGGAAAGGTTCAAGAGGATCGCCTGGCTCCAAAGGTCAGAGAGGTTCTCCTGGCAAGACAGGTCTGCCTGGACCAAGCGGAGACCCGGGGCCACCAGGTCCACAAGGCAAAGATGGTCCACCTGGGCCACAAGGCCCACCAGGATTTCAAGGCCTGCAAGGAACTGTGGGAGAGCCAGGGGTACCAGGACCTCGAGGACTTCCTGGGCTACCTGGAGTCCCTGGGCTGCCTGGTCCAAAGGGCCCACCTGGCCCACCAGGCCCGCCAGGTCCAGGGGTGCCGATGGCACTACAAAGTGAACCGACATCAGTGCCCGAGGCTAATGGTAAGCTATCAACATACCGCATACATCTTTGAATGAGATACAAATATATGTAGTGGAGGGTGCTCACCACTTAGTTACTGGTTCACATAACCTCTGCTACCTTAGACTAAATGTCTGGGATTTATCACAAAGAGCTCTGTTAAGTGAAGCCATACCTGTTGGTCTTCCTTCTGATGACCTGAAACTGATTGAAGTTAATTTTTACAGCTAAAGAAAAGGCAGCAGTAGTATGAGTAATAAATAATCCCCTTGATCACACGGTTTAGCCTTGATTTCACAGAGTCAGTATCCTAATAAGTAAATTCCTTAACTGTATGTAAGTGCTTTAGGTGGCAACATGCTGTAGATGGGTATGGGATCCTCCACTTACTGGCCCTGTGCAGAAATTTACCTGGCCTGTTGAGTTAACAGTAACTGGCTTAACACAAAAAATTCACATCACAGGTTGTTCTCCTCACTGGAAGAACTATACAGAAAAGTGCTACTACTTTTCAATTGAAAGAGAAATTTTTGAAGAGGCAAAGTTATTCTGTGAAGAGAAGGCATCACGCTTGGTTATCATAAACAACAAAGAGGAGCAGGTAATTACCTTCTCTTTCTGTTTTTCAAGGAGAGAATTTGAGGTTATTTAACATGTGGAAGCCACAAGGCAAGTGCGAAGCTAAGAGCATCATGAATTCATGTAATAAGTAGACACAGTGATTGACTCCAGTTAGCATTTTGTCCACCCTCTGCCTGCTCAGCAGCTTCTCCATGTGCAGAAGGGCAGTGTGAGCAGAGCTGGTGCTGACCCTGAGGGTGGTGGGCATAGAGCAGCCAGAAAGGCTGGCGAGAATTGTAGGAGTTTTGAACCTTTAAAGATGGAGTCCATTATGCCTTGCATATTATCCAAAATGTATTTTTTGCAGTGGTGAATATAAATTAATTTTAAATTTTCTGATTTAATACATGCAGCCTAAGACTACTGTGATCCCCAGAATATTTTTAATCTAACTATAAATCTAGTTATACTTTTACTACTGTTCAACACAATTATTTGGTGGCTAGATAGCAGTGGGGATGTCAAGATACAACTGCTTCTTCTTTAGGGTTTTTTTCAATTTGTATCTATAAGATGTTGGCTGTGACTTTATGTCAACCTAATTTTCATGCCTAGCTCTCTCTACTTCACATGCAAACACTGCGATGGATTCTAGTGTGGGCAAGGAGTCGCAAGGCCAACTCCTGAAACATATCTTCAGCTTAGAAAAATTTCTTTGACCCTTCCTATTCTGATAACAAAGATGCTCATGAAACCAGAGTATCTTACTGGCTCCGAAGATGGTTGTGTTTGTTTGTTATAGACTTAGACCTTTCTTCCACAGCAATGGATAAAAAGGCAGATTTTGGGGAAAGGCAGCTTCTGGATTGGACTAACAGATTCAGAGAAGGAAAATGAATGGAGATGGCTGGATGGATCCTTACCAGTTTACACGTACGTAAATAAAAAACAATGGTGTTTATTTTCTGCAGATGCTACCACTCTTGCTGACACTTCTAAAAGCAGCATCTAGAAATTATCCAATGGATCCAGAGGGTTGTAGGTGCCAATGAAATAATTTGTTACTGAGGGTGCTGTTGAACTGTTTTTTTCTCTCTCTTCTCCATGCACAAGGCTTTCTTTCCTTGCCAGGAAGAAAACTGAATGTTGAATGAAAGAATCACATAACTACACAGGGCAGTGTTTCTTGCCAAAACATTTCCTCCTGACTTTTATTATAAAGTTGAGATGGAAAGCACAGACAGTTTTGCTGTCTTGGTTTGAATTTTCCATATTTGCATTACAACTGGCTATAAATAGAGTGCTCGTTCCGATAAAAAATGACCAGCCTTTAGATAAAGCCCAAACCCAAGTGGAAAGCGTTAAATGTAAGGAAAATGTATGAAATGAGGGTGTCTACGCTTTGGCCAGCTGAGAACTGAATTGGCAGCTCTCCAGGAATCCTAGAGCTACACCTAATTTGTCCTAAATGGAACAGATGTCAACCACCCAAATTTTTAATACTGAGCAGTGGACTAAAGAGTTTATAGAGCTGAACATGCTGTGCTCCAGGAAAACAGGCTACAGTCAGTCAGATGTTACGAAATGATTAGCTGTGATCTCATTGGTGTTCATTTTGATGAGAAACATGGAAAAAGTCAGATGCATTTCAAATGAGCCGTAATATTTTTCCCTTTTTCTCCCTCCCTGTTTTCATCTTTCTTTCTCTTTATGGCAGCACTGAGACTGATTCCCACTTCAGCTGCTGCTTTCAATAGATTTCCACTACACTGTGATTTTAGGTGCCCTGTTGTAACCTCAGAGCAATCAGTTACTGATTTTCAAAATATTTCATCACTTCAGGAAAGCTGTGTGTCCTCCCAGGTGCCTGGTCAGACTCTCTGTGTCAGGCAGCATGTTTTTTAGCCGGGCATGGACCGTATCAGCCAGCAATCACAAGCTCTCTTCAACAACCTGTTTCTTGAGGAAAATGGAGCTTTTAAGTCCTGAGGTTGGAAGCGTTTCTTACTTGTTAAACAAAAACAGGGTGAGGAAACACTTGCTGCAAGCTTTTTACATGCTGTGTTAAGTTTCACCATCGAAGCTAATGATCTCAAAAGATAAGTGTATATATGCTTTGTACATTCCTTATAAGTCCAAAAATTCACTTCCCATCCAAGCATGGGTCCATAAAACACATAAATCTTTTCTTTTCCTCCCAAAGGTCTGCCTCTGTGCAGTCAGAGCATGATGGCAGGGTGCTGCCATCTTGGAAGCACCTGTGAGCCTGCCAGCTCTTCTCAGTCCCATCTGCTGGCAGGAATGCAGTGCACAGGGTTTGCAGGCTTGGAGCAATGCACATGGAGCATGGAGCACTCCCACTGTATGTGCATGTATATTCAGAAACAAAAATAAAGTTCATTGGTCTAATTTTAGGTCTCTGAGTTTTGGCAGCCTGAGGCTGAATAGATTCCCTTCTCTGTAATACATCTGTTTTCCATTTTCAGCAAGAGTCATGTATTGTTTGTTTCAGTGTGTATTTCCTGTTCAGAACAGATCTCGTGATGTTTTTGTTAATTTCTTGCGGTGAAAAACTGTCATGTGTGCTGTGTTGTGCAATCATATCTTTTGCTTTTTTGTTGAAAGAAACTGGAAAATCGGGCAACCTGATAACTGGAGCCACGGGCATGAGCCAGGGGAAGATTGCGCGGGGTTGATCTATGCTGGGCTCTGGAATGACTTCTACTGTGAAGATGTTAACAATTTCATTTGTGAAAAAGACATGGACAAAGGTAAGCAAGGTGCTTGGTTTGTTTATTTCACCCTACCCGTAGTCAATTTTCCACAGCTAGAGGGCAGAAAAAGATCCAGGGTAGATGTTATGGCAGTGTATTGTTGAGGAAGAGAGGGAATCACACGTGGAGCACTTCTACTCAGATCCAGCCCAACGTGCACTTTTGTAATACTCTGTGTGATGCAGATGCTGGATTTATTGCACTCGGAAAGAGCAGCCTCCAAGCTGGCTGTAGCCATGGCGTGCTCCTCATCTTGACCATCTCCTACATGCCTAAAATTTCAGGCATGATTTGGCATGTGCTGCAGACCCTAGCCACACTGGAAGCTGTTTTTATAGACTCAATGGCCACACAAGGGGGAAAGCTGGTCTCAGGATAGCTCAGGGACAAGCCTTCAAAAACCAAAAAGACTCTGTTTTGAGAGTTTGTGCAACACGAGGCACTTGGTGACTGCTAAGGGGGTCTTAAAATTCCCACTGCTGCCAGGAGATGTCCTATAGGGCTGAGAGGCTGGGTCCACAGGCCATGAGGAACTCATCTGTTGCAGTTGGAGTGAAGGACTCGAAAACTGCCAGTCTGACCCAGCGGTCACCCAGGTGTTTGCCACAGGGCATCTCTTTCTGGTTAAACAGGCATTTCTGCAATGGCAGAGGGTAGGTGGTTCTCATGGCTGCTTAGAGCCTGGCCCTATCATCACAGAGTTAGGTGGTATTTGTGTTCATGGTGGGGCTCTGCCTAAAACATTATCTCCTCCATACAACGTGTTTAAACATTGCTTTGCCAAGTGTGCCTGGGTGCTCCAGTTGCAAACCTGTAGGCTGAATTTCAGTGAAGGCAGATGGAAATGTCAGCTAGAGCCAAAATTACATCCCATCCACAGAAATGCACCCATAAAACAAAACAAAACAAAGTGCTGAACAAGCTTTGTGTATGTATAACTCTGGATGTCCAGAGCGAAGAACCATGTGTAAGTAACAATGTAATTTGCCCTCGTTTTCCTACATATGTTTGTTATTTTAGGAAAACTTCATAGTTTACAAATTTTTATCCTCCAGGACTTCCAGGGTCTGAATGAGTCCACTTAAATTTTTTGCATACTTTCATCTCTAAGTTTTCTTTTTGGAAATGCATTTAATCTTCACAGGCTTTTTACATGATTTTTTTTTTCTCTTTGTTTTTCTTTTTTCTCTCATACTGTAGGGCAAATATTTGGAGTGTAATAGGCTGTGACTTTACAGATACCTACATATTATGGAAGTTTACTTAAAGACAAAGAAAATCCTGGGAGAGAGCAACATTGCCTACCAAAATTGGGGGGAAAAAAAAACCAAAACAAAAAACACAAAAGCAAGCACTGAAAACTGGTTTAAATGCATAAAGGAATTCAGCATCAACTCTTCTCCAGCATCCTGCAATTATTTGAGGCCTTTCAACCCACAGCATCAGGAAATACCGTTGGACTAATTCTGTTATCGATTTTCTTCCCAACCAGTAACCACATACATAAGCAACTTGTGTCTTCTGAGAAAAGACATTCTTTCAATCTGAGTAAGACTGTTGGTCACTCATATAGAAAAACATATAAAGCAACTGTGTAAACAGTATGTTTCATTTGCTAAAATCCCAAATGTAGGAAAATTATACAGATACACAAATATATAGATTTTATATAAATATATATATATAGTCCAACTCTTATCAATAATATGGAATATACTTTTAAGAGCTTTTAAACTTTGTATTTTTGTACAAAATATTTGCTTTTTACAATTGTTCTCTTTTTTACTGACTTTTTTTACAAATATAGTGCACAGGGGCCAAAGAGAACAATAAAGGTACTAATAATTCATTAAGGTTTGCTGTCAGGCCTAGCTCAGCTATAGAGAAATAATTTTCCAGTTAGAAATATTTGTACTTTCCCAGATGATTTGTTCTGGTTAAATAACTCTAAAGCAGATTTTAGATAGTGTTTTCCTTATTATATGCAGTCTAGTCTGTGTGTGTAACAAATTAAGTTGACTAAGGACTAGATACTGATTGTAGCTCTGATCACAGCCAGTGTTCCATTGGGGTACTATGCAAAGACCATGTTAATAAAAGTGTTTCCTTCCTTCCTGCCTGCCTACCCGCCTGCCTTCCTTCTTGCCTGCCTGCCTTTTCTGCCTTCTTTCCTGTCTGCCTGGCTTCCAGCCTGCCTACCTTCCTTCTTTCCATCCTGCCTGCTTTCCTGCCTTCCTGCCTGCCATCCTGCCTTCCTGCCTTCCTTCTACTCATGAGAAAATGGCACAGAAGTAAATCACCAACTTCTAAGAATGATTTTGAAATGTTTTCATTTCTTCTCCTTTCTTGTGAGGAATTCTACCCCAGTACGTGCTACCCATATTGCAAGTGAAGCCCAGATGGAGGATTTTATGAAAACAGAAACAAAGGAGCTGCACACACTGAAATATGTTTCTTTTTAAGACAGATTTCAAAATTTGGTAAGAAAAACATGCCATACTCAGAAAAGTCTAATCAACTTGCACTTTTCCAAAGTGCTTTGTAAATCGATCTCTCTGTTTTCTTGGACCTGCTTCTTCTTTCCCAAACAAACTAGAAAATAAAATATGCTGCAAAACAGAAAGCAGTGTGGCTAATGAGATGATATCATCACCCAGCCAGTTTCCTGCGAGGTCCCATGAGCCGTTGTCTAGGTAGCAGTGCTGCTTATCAAGAATTTAAAAAAATTAGCAACCATTTAAAGTTCATTAGCAGAAACCCTGGTTTTGGTTCCCAGTTCTTACACTCTTTGCACGGCCACACGCTATACCACGAAGGAAGTTGTTTTGGCTTCTTGGGAAGGAGAGTTGTTTTTCCATTGCCTCCTGACCTGACGTTTACCTTGGCTGAATGCAGATAAGTTTGTTGAAATACTCCAGCTCTGTTGGAAAGAGACAAGATTTTGTACTTCAGATTTTCAAATATTGCTTCTAAGACCAACCAATTAAAGACTGCTGCTTTCCTCCATCTCACACTCCCTCCAGTGTTCATTTGGGGGTGAGGGGGGGGATGTCTTTTTAATTTTAGCTATAATTTTCCTAAAGAAAATACACAAAGTGTTACATTTGGGAATCTGTCCTGTGGTACCTATTAGATACGAGACAGGAACAACATGAGAATTGCATATGTTTAATAAAAAGTGAAAGGTCTGTGTATTACAGCTGCAGAAACCCTGTGTCACCATCTTGGAGGCAGGGCTTTTCTTCAGACAGTCTGGATCTCCTGAGACTTTTCTTTGGGCTTTTTCATCAGGTTTTGAATACAAGATGATTCTGCCATACACCCTGTCATACACCCAACCTAGGAGTTGTGTGTAGATACACGCTGTAGGGTTTACATATATATTTACACAGTGTCTGTGGAGATAATGTTAAACTGCTATTTTTGGATAACATGGTACAAAACTATTACTCTGCATGCCCAGAAAGCCTCACAAACCCTGGTGAGCGGAGCTTTGCAGAGCCACACTGAATTGGAAGCACTGCTAGCTTTGTTTTAGCTTACTTAGGTGAAATAAGCCCATTCTGAGCATCTGCCACATTAAATCATGTTCTTCCTGCTTTTTACTGATGTGATAAGACTTCTATTGACAAAAGAAGTTAATGAGAAACCTCTGTGTAAGCCCCAGCTGTACTGTTTCCTTGCCCCAATTTCATCCTTCTCTTCCTTCAGCAATAGTAGTGGTGGTATATATCGAGATGAGATGAACCAAGAGTCACCTAGTATCCTCCAGTCCTTCTAAAGAGGTTTTCTGCGCAGTGGTGATCAACAGCTATAGTTGCACTTATGCATGCATAAGGTTACAGAAATGGCTGTTTATCAGTGATAGCTGCTTAGTTCGTTGAAAACTAGCACAGCAGCTATGCTAAACTATGGGCAGTTGGGTGGCCTTAGCATGGAAATAACCACTGAACTAGGACAGTTTAAGGATGCAACATGTTTATGAATTAAATACTTATTTCAAAGCAAATTTCAATGCTGGGTTGTAATTATCTATAATAATGCTTTAATTATCCACCTTTAACTGAGAAACGAAGCGTGCCTGGGCTCAAGCTCTCTGTTCACACATTTGAAGCAAAGAGTGTAGCTGTTAGGCAAAACGGGCTGGAGAGGGATGCTGCAGTTGCATGCCTGGCATGTTCATCCTTAAAATCTGGCCTGAGCAGCCAGGTGGGCTGAGACAGACCATCCTTCTTACCCAGTATTCCTGCAGGAGGGAAACGGAGGTATCAAATGGCAACAGAGATTGAAATCACTGGGAGAACCCGGGGAGTATTAACACAGCTCAGGAACCTGTCAGAAAGGAGAGATTGGCAGAGGTGCAAGCAGGACACCAGAAAGGGCCAAGAAATTGTCATGAAAGTCAGAGCTGCCACATGGGGTCTGGAAAACTTCCCCATTACATCTGCTTTCTGTACGGTTCGAGCAATAACACAGGTTGTATGGAAAGTTTTAAGTGATAGGAAATGATTTTGTCCCAGCTCGAGTTTTGGCTTTCCTTATTATGCACAAATACTGTAACTTGGCACACTGAGTACACATTTCCATCATCCTTTTTCTTGTTTTATATCAAACTAAATGCAAGTTCATATACCCTGGCAAGCACTACGACTGTTGCAAGAAGGGGAGGGGAAGGCAGAGAGGATGCAAAGTCCCTGTGATTTACGTCCAGTGCTGGATTTCTTAATGTCATTTCTGACTCGTTTCATTAATTTCTTTAGAAACACCTCCAGCTGATTAGAGCTTATAAATCTCAAACTCTCATCCCCTTTGATGTGTGTAAATAATACCTACAAATGTTCCAGTAAAGGAAGCACTAATAAGCAGAGACATGGAAGTGAATGTTGTTTACTGTGTACGTGCTTGTGTAACCAAGAGACATGTGGAGATGAGAAACCTGAAGACAGAAGCATTCATAGGTATTAAAAATCAAACTGATGAAAATTATTTCTATTAAAGCCTTCCTTCTCACTTACATCGTCCTAGTTCTAAGTGTGACTGTGGCTATTTTATACCTTCATTGCAGTTTTAGTGCATTGTTCTTGCAGCACCTAGGTGCTAGAAACTTGGTTTTAAAGATTTGTGCTGAATAAGACCTTTAAGGTTTTAAGAAGCAAGAATTCCCTCTTGCAGTTCACTGTCCTAGCAGAAGCATGCAAAGCACCTCAGATGGGCCTTTAAGTGAAGGACGTCTTGACTCGAGTAGAGCAGAATCAGTCCCTAGATGAGCCATTATTGCATCTAGCTTAAATTGGCTGTTTATAATGCCTAATTTGATCTTGCTATTTCTCTCTCTCTCAGATGGCTGACCTCCTCTTTTAATTTTCTGTTCCTGGCAAGTAGCTCCTCTGTTTTTAGCAAGTAGCAGGAACTGGTCTCTGATCACTGGCAAGGCGAGAGGCTGGTTGGAGGGCGGCTGCTGGCTGTCAGAGGAAACCGCTCCACAGCGAGTAGGAGAAAGGTGGCCGAGTTGATTCACGTGTGAGAAAACAAAACCACTTTTCCCCAGTGCAGCTTCCTTGGTTAAAAGCACAGCGGCTCATGCAGGTGTAGCATCCAAAGGGAACAAAATGTCTGCAGCCCCAGCCTGCAGACTTGCTTTGCCTTTCTTCCCCCCGCTTCTGTGGGTCTCTCTGTGTGCCCCAGAGGTGTTTGCTCCTCCATGAACACCCTGCTGCCCCCAGAGCAGGCTCTGTGCTGCCACGTGTGGGTGTCGGGACTTACACCAGTGAAGGACTGGCAGTGGGACAGCTGCCCATGCCTGGCACTCCCACCCACTGGGAGTAGTATCTATAGATGGGAAAGCATGGTGCCTTACGGACAAAACCCTTGTTCCCCAGAAACCAGGCCTTACTAAAACCAGAGCCTATTTGTTCATTCACTACCTCCACCTCACTTTTTCCATGCTGTTTAGTGAAAAGAAAAAAGAAAAAAAAATTGGCTACAAAAATTTTGAAAGTTCTTATGTGTTTTCTTTCTTAGGGTGGAATACATTTGTTTTTTCTTTCCATCTGGCTCAGAGATGAAAAAAACATTCTATGATTTCTTTTTCAAAATAAACTCAGTGTAACACTCCAAATTCTATGTAGAGATTTTTTTTTTTTATACCAGAACAATAAAAGCAATCACTAGGCAAATAGTGCTCTTTTTAGAGATGATCTTGCATGCCCTGAGGATTTTCTTACCCAAAGGGCTTCCCAGAGGCATGTAAGTATTGCCAGCCCCATTTTGTGACTGGAGGAAAAAGGAGATTTTCAAGAATATGATTCATTTTGATGTCTCAGTTTTAGGGATTTTGTTTTCGTATGTTGGGGAGGTGATCTTTAGAGGTGACTTTTTCCAATGAAACCAATATTGGCACAGAGCAAATTAGTTTTCATACACCTCAGTGAAAGGAGTGGACTTTTCACCGCTAAATTAAACAGAATGGTGTCTCTCCCACATCACCATGCATATGGGAGGCAGCCATTTCTGCTGCTGTTTTGGAGAGCAGAGCTCAGTGTGATCACAACAGAGCAACATCAGCCCTGCAGAGAGCAATGTCTTGTGTAAGAATTAATGATTGACACTAAATTACCAAGAGACCCCTTGATCAGAGGGAAGAAGGTTAAAGGACTGCTGAGACTATTGACTCCTCTGCAGCCCAACTTCAGTAAATCTTCCAAAAAAACGTACCAAGTTCTACTTTAAAAATAATTAGGGGGCTTTTTGCCCCTTTAATCATTTTGGCTGCTCTTCGAAAACTTTATTAGAAACCTTCTTTTAATAACCAATGTGAATGCAATTATGTCCAGTTTGGACACATTTGTTCTCTTTCCAGTGCCATCCTTTAGCTAAAATAGCATCTCTCCTGGGACCGTCAAGCAATTGTAGTGGTCAGTGTGGAGCCATTCATCTTGAGACACAGTAAGGGATGGTTGGGAACAAACACACGCCTCTGACCAGCTGGGGAGTCCTGATGACAGAGCCTGGCTCTGGTCCCACCGTCCAGTCCCACAAGGGATTATCTGAGGACACGCTGGGCTTCTTGATGAATGGTGGAAGTTTCCATATTCTTTTCTTGTTAGTACTGCTAGAGGACAGGGAGTAACAAAACAGGTGTAGAGGATGGCTTCCTGCTGAATTAGAGTAGGTTACAAGTGCTTTATAAGGTAATGCCATGTTTTATAAGGCATTTGAAAAATTAGTCTGTAGGTCTGGGCTTAAGCACACTTATTCTGGTCTTACACTAGAGCAGAATCTAAGTGCAGGTCAGACTTAGGCCCTTGATCTTCAAGAGATTAAAATCTCTGATTCAGAGATTAGCATGTGACTTCTCCTTTTTCTGATCTATATGTCCTGCCAAAGCACAAATCCACGGCTCAGGCATCAGAGTGGTTCCAGGCTCTGAGAATTGCTTCCAAACTCCCTGCATTCTCAGTCATGCTCTTGCCAGCCTTGCCAGAGGTCCTGTTGGTAGAAGCTGAAATTCTGAAATGTGACTTTGGAAGAAGTTTGTTTGGGAATCCCTCTCATTCAGAATTCTGGGCATATTGCAAAGATGACATTTCCTTAATTCCAGCTCTACTACCCGCATTCATATAAAACAGATGATGAATTATTTTTCTGAATGGCAACAATGTATTTTTGTCCACTTTTTTTTAATGTCAAAATAAAAGCCTGGAAGTGGAAATCAGACAAAACATCCCTTGGCATTGCAGTATCCCACTGTAGCAGGCAAATAGTGTTCCTGGATTAATGCCCATGAGAACAGCATGAACTGATATTTGAACAGCAGACAGCTTAGTGCTATCTGCTTGTGGAAGCAAACTTAACTGCAGGTACAGCCTTGTCACTGGTCCATCTTCTGACAGGCAGGGGCAACCCTGCATGCCTGCAGTGTTTCAAAGAGACCGTGGGAGATAAGAGATGAAAAAAAGTAAAGAGAGAAGAGTTGAGAATGGAAAGGGAACAGAGAAAAACAGAAAGAGAAAGGGACAGATAGGGAAGAGAAGAGAGATAGATGGAGAAAGATTGAGGAGGAAAATGAACCCTGATGTTCTTATCGTGGTTTCTAGTAAGATCAACCACAGAGGAGCTCTCTTCTCAGAAACAGTATAACATGGCACTGTCATGGTTCTTATAATTCCCATTCTTGGTTGTGAAAAGAATACATCCTTGTCTTTCAAGAGAAGCATGTCATTCAGTTGGTGCCTGAAGTCATGTACTACTTTACCAGCACAAACAAAAATTCCTGGTGGCTCCAGGTCTCCAGGGAGCTGGGTTGGGGCTTTTGTTTTGGTGGTTGGTTGTTTTTTCCTACATGTCCTTTTCCTCCTACACAAGTTTTGAAACACTGAATATTTTCTAGTTTTCCAGCTGTATTAGAAGTACAGAGCTCGACTTTGGAAGAAAGATTAAAGCAAGAACATACAGCAGGTCTCCATGCAACAAAACAATGTCTGCAGTGGGAAATAGGTCCACAACGGTATTTGGACTCGTAACTCCTATTTCCATACTAAACTCTCATTGGTACCTGCATTTGAACAGGTGCACTTTATGAACAAACATGCATCTTTAATAATTGTAATAAACAGCAGCAGAAAGTACAGATGTTGAAAAAGGAATTATTGAAACAAAAGTGAGGTAGTTTGGTGTTAAAAAACAGAGACAATTGTAGAATTTGAACACCAGATACAGTTCAATTTCAAATACCCAAGTGCTTGAATTGGTTTTAGAGGTGGCATTTTTAAATGAGTGACCACTGGCTTTCCCCAATTTTTAACTTTAAGGGGCAAAACTTGGAGCCTCCAGGGGACTCTCAACAGTCACCAGCTGGTGATTTCAAGCAAAAAGCTAATTTCAAAGGCAGGTTGGATCTCTACATCCCATTTTATCCAGATTAGCCATGTTAGGAGTGGGAAGGTGGTCAAAAAGTCCAGGTCATGACTCTTCACTAGCTGAAATAAACTCTCTACTTCTGTGTTTTGCAATGTCAGATAAGCAAGAACACTTTTTAAACATAGTTTGACTAAAGTATTACTGGGAGCACTTTATTTATTTAGCAGACATCACCCCAAGGTCTCCCAGTCTGCATCCATCTCCTGGCATTTTACATATGAGAAAAGTCTAAAAATAAAATAAAACAAAACAAGAAAAAACACAGGCAGAACATCTGTTGTTCTATCCAGACAAAGCTTTGAATGAAAGCCATTATGATGGAGCAGACTCTGCAATTGAAAATCCATTTACATTTTCAAGTCTAATTCCAACTGTAAATCTTAGGTTATATAGATGACAGATTAAAAGACTCTGGCCCCAATACACTTCTCCCTGGCAAGAGAAAAACCATCTGCACAGCATCATTCATGGTTGCTTCAACTCTGTAGGTACACATTTTTAAATGACATGGTGGTATATTTTTTCATTTCCCTTCCCTTCTTTTTCACATGCAGCAAAATCACGCGCATGGCATTTTCCCCAACTCTGTGGTAGTTGGCATGCTGGCTAAGGAGACCGATGTGTGTTTTGATTTGCTCTTTTCCCTCAATTTGAGGGGCTACTGCACCATTTCCTTTGTAATCAAACTAGCCAGAGTAAAAACCCTGTACGAATATATGGCTGTGAAACAAGGCAAAAAAGCCAGGAATATTGCTTTCTTTCCGAGCACAGAGAGAGAGAGAAAAAGAGCATACACCATGTAACAGGCTGTGCAAACCCATCTGAAGCTGACTCCCACAGCACTCTGACCATGCTGTGGGCCCCATGCTCCTCATGCCATGGGTAGGGGATGAGGGATGACAGTCCTTCCACATGGGGAGCCAAGAGCAAGCTTCCCAGAGCCCAGGCAAGCTTTGCTTTGACAGTTTAACTGCTGGCTGAGAAGTGCATGGCTCTTGCACCATAGCTGTTGGGGAGACCTCCCCCAGCATGGCTGACACTGCAGCCAGAGGTGTTTCCATGCCCAGAGACCCCAGAGAGCACTGGGTCAGCTATTTCCCAATGCACATGCAGCAGCTTGCCAGGTTCAGCCCTAATTTTTGAACATGTTAAAAGGAAGATGAAGAAACTAGGTGAAGGATGTGAAGTTCTGCTGCAAAAAAAAAAATGCAGAACAGGTTAATTCTTTGATCATTAGCCAAAACATGTGACAAGTAGAACTTAAGGAAAATATATTATTTGTCATTATTTATTGTCGGTGTGATCAGAACTGTACAAACACTGGAAAGGAGTACACACCATGCGCTTCTCCTCCACATGAGATGACACATCCAAGAGGTCACAAAGTGTAATGTGGGAGGGCAGAATCAGACCCATTGCTTCTGTTCAAAAGTAATTGCTGCCTGAGAAAACAAACCCAGAGAGCAAGGGATTTATTCAGGCACTTACTTACTCATAGGTGCTTAGTGCTCAGGGCCATCTTCTCCTGCAGCCAAGGGTATGGTCTCAGGCTGTGTCATATATGCCACCCTTGTGTGAACATCTCAGCTAGCCCACAGCATCCAGCACCTGTGATTAGGTGACATCAGAGAGGGCTCTGCAAACACGCCACTAATGCCATGCAGCATGACAGACAACCTTGGCCTGGTTTAGTTTGGTTCATATAATAATAAGAGTATAATGGCATAAATAGATTAAATTCTAGAGCATGAAGAGTGTGCACTTGAAAAAATATTAATTAAAACATCAGCTAAAGGATTTTCAAGTTGGCTTCTATTCCTGCAATTAATATAGCAGGCCAAATTACATCATTTACATGCCAACCAAAGAGGTAAGAAAAAAATTTAAATAATGAAGAGCACTGTGATGAGTGTAACGCTTAACTTCAGCTCTTGAATTTAATGGAGAAGCAGTTGTTTTTAGTAGTGCTCATACTGTGATTGTGAGTGACTCCGAGTGTCACCATGCAGCAGTATAGGAAAATGACAGTGGTAAAATGTGCTCCAGACTCTTAAAAGGTGCTATGGGGTGAGCAGGGAAAGCTCCATTCTTCCTTTAGGGAAGAAGAAAAAAGGGGGGATTTAGAATTATATTAATTTTACTAGCAAATTGAGAGACCGGGTTACCCTTGTAACTAAATAGATGTACGTGGAAGGAAAGGCACACAGACTTACACCCAACAGACTGACTCCTAGGCCATTGTTTCTTGATGAACCAACCTAATGGCGAGGACTGGGCTTCCTGAACAGGCAAGAGTCACATTCAAAAAGCTAAAGGCATTGTGGTATTTAAGGGCATCAGTAGGCCTAATTCAGATTGAGCTAGCTGAAGGCAGTATGGCCGCTCTGAGGTTTGCATTGCATTTTGTAGTGCAGACAGCCCTGCCTGCCACAGGAGACAAAACTTGCCAAGAATATTGGCTTCTTTTGTCCTGCTCATTGACATTTACCTTTTACTTTCTTCCAAACTAGTGTAGAACAACATTGCATTAAAACATATGCTTTAATGAAACCAAGTATTGCTTTTAAAATAGACTGTACCTTGCTTAATAGGGAATTACTGAATGCCATTGCAGTTTAGGCAACAGAAGCTAGAGATATCTTAATGTTTTTCACCTTTCAGGAAATCAGGTGAAATTTGCCTCTTAATTTAAAAACTCTATAGCCTGAACAACAGAGGATTTACCCAGAAGACGTCCATCCCTCTACTTCACAGATCTCTGCAAACACACTCAGTCTCTAGGATCCTTTCTCCAGGGGAGTCAACCAGATTGAGGCCCATCTTGTACCGTTGTCACACAAGATTTCCATGTGCTGCAGTCTTTCACAAAACCAGTTCATTTTTCTTCCCAGCTTATCAGATTTTTTTTACTAAATTGAACAGTAGTTTGCTGTAATAATTAAAGCCTTAGCCTAGCAGAGCTGTAGGAGATACGGGTACTACCATCAGTTTTCTGGATGACATTTGGCAAAGATTTGAAGGCCCGATGTGCTAAATCACTTAATTTGTGCTTGGCTTTAAACAGATCACTGGTCCCATTGATCAATGTCTAAATGACTCTTCACCCCAGTTTCTCTCACTGTTCACTACAGACGCTGATGAAATTTGCCAACCAAATAAATGTTTTGTGAGTATTCCCACAAGAACACCTGCAAAATACTTTGAGAAAGTTGGCTGGAAGATGGACTAGAAATATAATTACTTGCCAATGTGACACCCATTTACAAGAAGGGTCGGAGGGAGGGTCCGGGGAACTACAGGCCTGTCAGGCTGACCTCAGTACCAGGGAAGATTATGGAACAGTTTGTCTCAAGAGCACTCACATGGCAAGTCCAGGACAAGCAGGGGATCAGGCCCAGTCAGCATGGGTTTACGAAAGGCAGGTCCTGCTTGACCAACCTGATCTCCTTCTATGACCAGGTGACCTGCCTAGTTGATGAGGGAAAGGCTGTGTATGTTGTCTACCTTGACTTCAGCAAGGCCTTTGACACCGTCTCTCATGGCATACTCCTTGAGAAGCTGGCATCTCATGGCTTGGACAAGTGTACTCTTCACTGGGTGAAAAACTGGCTGGATGGACAAGCCCAGAGGGTTGTGGTGAATGGGGTTAAATCCAGTTGGCGGTGGGTCACGAGTGGTGTTCCCCAGGGCTCGGTGTTGGGCCCCGTTCTGTTTAATATCTTTACTGATGATTTGGATGAGGGGATTGAGTGCACCCGCAGCAAGTTTGCAGATGACACCAAGTTGGGAGGCAGGGTCAATCTGCTTGAGGGTAGGAAGGCTCTACAGAGAGATCTGGACAGGTTGGATCGATGGGCCGAGGCCAATCGCATGAAGTTCAACAAGGCCAAGTGCCGGGTCCTGCACTTGGGTCACAGCAACCCCATGCAGCGCTACAGGCTTGGGGAAGAGTGGCTGGAAAGCTGCCTGGCAGAAAAAGACCTGGGGAGGCTGGTTGACAGCCGGCTGAATATGAGCCAGCAGTGTGCCCAGGTGGCCAAGAAGGCCAACGGCATCCTGGCCTGCATTAGAAATAGCGTGGCCAGCACGAGCAGGGAGGTGATTGTTCCCCTGTACTCAGCACTGGTGAGGCCACACCTTGAGTACTGTGTTCAGTTTTGGGCCCCTCACTACATGCAAGCATTTGGTATCCACGTGCACAAGCATAAACTGTGATTGGTTACATCGATACTGTCCACGCGTATAAACATAAGATACAGTTAGTTATACTCACTCTGTACACGTGCATACACACAGGATATAATTGGCTATGTTAGCTAAAGCATGTGAAACTTGTCTCAGTCCAATTGGTCGAGATAAGCCCCTGAATTGAGGTTGTTTGTGCCAAGTTCCCTTTATCGTGGAATGTGCACCTGTGTTTTTCTAATTGGGATCTTTCTTTTTCTATCTTCTTGTTTATTCTGTTCAAGGCCTTCTAAAGGCGTCTGGAACACTCTTGTGACCATGAGTTACTTTCAGGCCCAGTAACTAAGTTCCATATAATTGAACCCTACAAGACAGTTGTCAGACATTGGAACAGGCTGCCCAGGGAAGTGGTTGAGTCACCATCCCTTGGAGATATTAAAAAAGCGAGTAGACAGGGTACTTCAGGACATGGTTTAGTGGGCATGGTTGATGGTTGGACTCGATGATCTTGAAGGTCTTTTCCAACCTAAATGATTCTATGATTCTATAAACAGCCAGAAAATTCCACTAGTTCAGCAGATATTTGTAATCAACTAACTCAAACTACCCTTTGCCTTTTACCAACAGACAGTAGCTGACTACGTCAATTACAGCTTCTCCTTAAATAAGGCAATGAATGAAGAGCATCTCCTGAGCAGGTAGGCAGGATTTATGGGGATGGATTTAGGAGAAGGACTCTTTGAGATAGACCCTACCCTTCCTCTTGCAAAGGCAGCAAAAATGTTATCTATAGAGAAAACCATGAACCTTCATTATTGCATGTATACTATAGAACTAAGGCAGAGTCTATCAGGCTCTACCTGTGAAAACAGGGGCACAGTACTAGTGAGATATGGCAACACTGACTAGCTGCAAACAGCATCACCGCTACTCCAGGAAGAATGATCTCCTCACCAGCACCTCTTGACTTCCCCTGTGCCAAATGCTCCCTGCTCAAAAAGCTGGGATAAGATTTGCGCTTTGCTTCAGATGGCCTTTCTTGCAACACCTCTCTCCCTAATTTACACATTTCTCATGTGATGGAGACACAGAGGTTTTAAGAGATTTTTAGATCCAGAACTGCAGCAAAAGGGTGGCCCCGCTGGCTGCTGCTGAAACAGAAATTCTCTTCCAGCCCTGGATTTTAAAGGAGGGTCTCCTGTGGCTATATTTAGTTTATCTAGAGCCTAATAGATAGCTAAAATAATCTTAAGAACCTTCAGGTGAATACTTTGGTAAGTTATTAGTGTTCCCTTGGGTACCCCAGAGAAGTAATTTGCATGTGAAATTTAAGTAGGTAGGTTATATATAATAAGAAAAAATGTGATTGATAGAAAGCTGTAGGTAGATTTTATCTTTTGTCATTTGGATATTTTATCTTGGTTAGAAGCCACACTGTTATCTAAGCATCCCTGCTGCTGTGAAGCACAGGGGCACCTCAGATTACTAATCCTACTTTAAAGAAATTAGGGGGAAACGTATTTTTCACTTTTTTTCAGTGGACTGACTTTGTGCGTTTGGCAACTCTTTGCATGTATTTGTCCATGCAATGAGTTCTCCGTTTTCTTCTCCTACTTGCTCTGAAGTGAGAGAAAAACAACTTGAAAACAAGGAGAAAATGTGCCACAAAGTCATTTAAATTGGCAGTTAGAGTCAAGGGCAGGTAAAGAAAGTGAAACTACTTCCAGTCCCCCCCAAACTTGTTCTTCCCCCAGCAACCAGGGGAACTCTTTCACATGGTAGCGAATGCTCATCTTTAGCTGCTTACCCAGCTCCCAGGTCCAGCAAAGCACTGGAACTTGTCTAGGAATTATTCTTTGGAACTATCTGAATGTTTCAGATGGTATTTAAACGTTTGCCAGTTTGCTTTGGACTCAGTTGCAGGTTTTCAGTTTTCGCTTCCTCAACCTGTTTCTGAGCAAAGCAAAAACCTTAGCAGACTTTTTATTATTAAGAGTGACAGAATGAAACCTTGTTCCTAAATTGCTTTTACGAATCTGCTGCTATCGCAGCCCTGAGCACAAGATCAAATGACTAGTTTAAAATCCAAAACCATAGCTCAGTGGCGCAGAGCTTCCTATGCTGCCATACAAACGCTCTCATTTTAATTACACCATTGTGAAATTCCTTAACAATAAAAAATCCAGTGGCCATTAACTATGCCGAAATATCAGAATAGTTAGAGAATGTAAGTCTCATTATAAAGAAAAATTAGAAGCCAATACCAAATGTTGTGAGGAAACTGAAACTGCGGGTAATATGACAGTGAATACACAAAGAATCCAGACTTATGAGAGTCTGGGGAACCACCTAACCAAGGAGAGGAATCACAGTGACACTCTAGGTACTACAGTGCTAGATATACCTCTCAATACATGCAGTTTGCTATCAGTTTTCATGAGAAATTGTCTGTCTCAAGAACATGACCAAGTCCCAGAAAAAGTGCGTAGGCTGATCGGACTTTTCTTTAGTTTTGTAAGAAGCATCTAAAGCAAGCAGCCATCTGGAAAAGCAGCAGATCTGAGATTATCTTGAGCAAGTCAATTTAGCTGTTATTCCTAGGCTGCAGCCTGAAGGAAGGGTGGGTGTGTGCAATGAATGAAAATCATCCTGCCAGTACGCTGGTCTGCGCCACTTGCCAGTTAGGAACACGGCACGAGAGAAATAGGGTAGATCATTAAGTTATTTCTGTCATTCAGATCCATCCTACCTAACTTATGGTACTTAACTGAGTACCTAAGAGAGATGCCTACTTGCCCTAGGCTGTCTGTAAGGACAACACACCAACACACCAACACAGCATCACTCATCCCACCTATACCTGAATCACCCTTGGTTTTATCAGAACAGGTGCTCAGGAAGGCTGCGCTCCTCGCCTAGGCTCCACAGATGACTGGGATCTGGGCCTTACAGAAGGCACAGAGCTAGCTATGAGATATACAAGTGAATACAAATTAGTATTCACCTGCTTTTCTCTCAATGTATCTGAGCCAGCCATTTCCACATCTTTTGTAGGAGTGATGCTCAAGAGCCTAGCTTCAAGGCTCTTCATCTAGGAGGGACCCCAGAGGAAAAAAGTCTGTTTCCCACTCTCCCCAGTGATGACTAGGGAGATCTTTCAAGTAGTACTGGAGCCAGAGAGAGCTCTGCTATCAACCAAAGCCATTTTGCCATTGTGGGTGTTGGCGTTCTCTTTGGTCATTTGTCATCACTTAGCCTGATTCACCTGCTGGGACACTGGGGAAAACTTTCCATAACAGAGTCCCAGCAACCTGCTTGCCGCATGTCATGGTCATACAGAGTATGAGGAGCCCTTGGAAAGGAGTTGGGGTGCATCACCATAGTGCGTTGCACTATGGCAATAACACTTGATCTTCTGGGCCTGTACTGTCTTCTTACACCTTGGCGAAGCTAAGGAAATAATGTGTGGATGCATGTGCATGTGAGAGCGAGTCTGGACAGCTTTAGGTTTGCTACTAATTGCAGTGTTAAAGGTCAGTGGGTCTCTTCATGAGATTTTTCTAGTAGTGTATGACATGTGAGGCTGCCTGGAAAAAGACGGCTTCTACTAGCAGTAAGCACTTGGAGACAACTGACAAAAATGTAAACACTGTGCTGATTCCAAGTCTGTTCAGACGTTTTGATTGAACAAGCTATACTTCCAGATGCTTTTCCATACTTCAGTAGATAAACTGTGCCTTAGTATTTAGACAGGCAGTTGCATTAAGACAATGTTCAAAACAAGAAATCCTCTGGGGCATTTATTTCATGGGGAGGCATATTGATGTTGCAGGGATCTTAAAGTGATTGGATTCTCTAAAGCAATGAGTCACTAATTTCCTTTTCAATGAATCCACATATGCTCAGCTTTCATGTTTTGAAAGGCAGCCAAAGTGACATTCTTTCATGCTTTAAGTTGATATAAATAAAGTATAACAGAGAGCCCTGATAGCAAAGTTTATCAATGACACATGCCTTAGAACTTACACATGGACATGGCTGGATTTTCCACTTTGTCTTCAGCTGGCTCTTAAAGAACGTCATCAGTTGCTGTAAGCTGGCAGTTTCCAGCCACAATCCATCTGAGAAAGTGACATGAGATCCCCATGCACAGATGATCTAGAATGACATTTGGAAAGCAGCAGGCCAAGGTGAAACACAGGTCCACAAAATTCAAGGTACTTTACAAACCTCCATTTGGGCATGGAGACCTTACGGTTTTTATAGTATAAAAAACTAGATAAAATAGAAAGGGACATACTAGTGAAGTGAGCCAGGAGATGTGACACACACAGTTTGCTAATTCCCCTTCTGGCCCTCCCTATGGGGTTTTTTGTGTATCTTAATAAAATTGTTAGCTGTAGATCTTACCTATTTTAACATATTTAACTGAATTCCACTACAGTTTTTAAAGTAATGTTTTTCCATTCTTTCTTTTCTTCATTCTTTGCTGGAGAAAACCAACACATGAGAGCAGCACATAGTGATGATGCAGCACCTAACCTAGAGGTTCCCCTCTCAAACTGTGTCCTGTGATGAAGCACAGGAGAGAAGCAGCAGCTGACGGAGCAACAACTTCTGGTCTAAAGACTTTGCCCAGATAGTTTGCCTTGATTTGGGGAGATTTTTGGATTCATTCCTGCTACATAGCCTCAGCAGGGCTTTTCCAGGTTGTATTTCTGTAGCTGGAACTACAAGAGTTGATTCCTTCTTTTCCTCTTGCCTATGCATGTGAGAGTAAGAGATTACTTGGACTGGACTAAACACTGGTTAGGGATCTGTCACGACCCAGGCTGGACAGACCAGGGAGTTGTGTTGGGCTCAGAATTCCCTCAGGCTAAATTAAGGTGAAACGATACCAAACAAGCTAAATTAAGGTGAAACTACACCAAACAATCAGTTAAACATTTTATTCATGGCAGAAGTAAACTGAACTTAGAAGGCGTTAATAGTAGGTGGCATGGTCTCTCACAACAGGAATTGGCATGGAACTACCTCAGTAAACTGTGTAACCCATGGTAACCCTTATACCTGGATTCAGGGAATAAGGAGATCCCTCCCGTTGAGTCACGAGGTTCAGAGCGGACCCCCTTGCTTTCTAGACTCCTTCTCAGAGAAGGGCCTAGGGGCAGCTGGATCCACTCTTAGTCCCAGACTTGGTCAACAGTTTATGTCTTATTATGAAGAGGAGAGAGAGGGAGAGAGAGAGAGAGAGGAAAAGAGAAGAGAAAGATTTCACCAGTCCTGGGTCCAGCATTGGTCTAAAGGCCCAGTTCTGGTGGGCGGGTGGGTGTGGGGCTTCAGTTTGTGTCCTTTTATCATCCTTGCCCCTCCTTCAGGCAGGCACTCAAACTCATTAGGCTAATTAAGTGTCGTGCAGTTTGTGCTTTCAGAACCTTTGGGAAATGGGTCGGTGGGCTTGGGGGTTGTTTGGGGAGTAACTTCCCTGCAGACATGACCATTGTTTGATCTTCGGCCAATACATGGTGAGCTGCCCTGCTCAGCACATCAGAACAGCATATCAGAACACAGAGCTGCGAGCTGTGCACCCTCTGGCAAGCCCTCCTGTCCTGTTGCTATGTTCTGTGCTGATCTGTGCTGATCAGCTTCTTTTCACCTGTGGTTCCTTGCTATGCAGGGTTCGTTGTTACATAGAGTTCATCCTTATGCAGAACTTGCCCCACCACAGTCTTTGAGACATTAACTCTTTCAGTCTCTCACAGGATCATTTCCTCATTAACCAAGCTGCCTTGCTTCCCCCACCCCGCCCCCAAGCTATTGGGAAGCCAAAGATTCAACATTTGCAGCATGGTGGATTTCTTCATTTCAGGGCAAAGCAGGCTGAATGTTTGAGCTAAGATAGGCTCTCCCTGCCTTCAGCTTCTCTTTTATTCCTCCAGGAGTTCCTTCTGTCCCTCTCCATTGAGGCCAAGCTCATTCTCCAAGTCTTCAAGGCTCTGACTCTGCCTCCTTCTTACATCTTACTAACTCCCACTCTCTTTGCCAATGTCTTTCTGGGATTCTCACTTCCCTGTCTTCTTCCATCCCACCCCAAGCCTGGAGTGCTGAGCGGCTTTGTTCTCTAATTCAAATTCATCCCCAAAGAAAAGCTCATTTGCAAAAGCTTACCATCAGCATTCGTTGCCTACCTCTGCCACCAGCTTTTGTATTTTTTTTTATGTGTATGTTTGAACTAGACTTCAAGTTCTTTGGGGCAGAGCTGTATTTTACCTGAATATTGACAAAGAAGGTCAAAAAGAGGATGACAAGGAGGAAGGAATGAGCTTCAGTAGTGCAATCTACAGGAACTGAATCTGCAAAAATGGTATCATTTTTCAGCAGCATAATCACAAAACAACAGCATACTTCAGAATTCATACCAATGGCAGATGTGAAAGTAAAGAAGTAACCCCAGGCACTTGTGGTATAGAAACATAGGTATGTGGTCCAAAAAATTACTTCCTGCATTCTTTAATAACTAAGCCTGACATTATAAAGCACTCATGAATAAAATTAAAGGAGTTCCATATCAGAGTATGCTCAAAATGAGAGGTATGTTGCAAGGAAATTCTAGCTAAAAAACATCCAACTAATCCAAGTTCTCTACTGAACTCACAGTAGTGTTATTAGGTTATAATCCAAAAAATGTTACTGACTGAGGGAAGAAGCTGTTGATGGCATGATTGTTGTGAATAGCAGCCAGATGTGTGACACCTTGCTTTTGAAAAAAGCTAGATTTCTGTAGTATTAGTGGCACAGAGAGATGAATTTTAGTAAATTATTTTGGCAACAAAAATGGCACATGTTCTCTGCATTGGGATAAAACAAACAGTATATGGCAACCACTTCCGCAAACTGATACACAAGACACTCAGATCATGATGATAAGTTAGCCAAATACAAAAGACACATTTAAAAGTAGCAAATAATACTATTTGAAAATATTTCATGGGCTTCGATTTCTGTAGAATATTAATATTTTTGTACAAAAATTGTGTATGCTGCTAATTATGATGAAAACAATAAAACTTATAGACATAGTGCAATGTTTTAGACACAGGCCAAAAAACCAGTCATTTTTCCTAGCTCACCATGTAGAATCAATGACGAAAAAGGGAGTCATTCGGCTCCTGGGTTTTGGGCTAGTGCAGGTACCTAGCTGCAGTACATTGTCTGATCATCATCTCTTGTTAGAATAGTACAGTTTGTTTGGCTCAATGTAGATGGAGACAATGGAGTCTAGTTTGGGCAGAATCAGCCCACAGGTGTCTTAGCATGCTGCAAGAGCATACTTCATGCTCTCGGCTTCCACTGACTCCCATTTTCATTCTACTCTAAGGTCAAAACCCTGGTCTTGATCATTAAAGTCATTAATGGGTTAGATCCATTGCCATTTGTGACCATATTTCCATCTATATGCAGAGTGGCAGTATTCTAGGACAACTGTGCTAGTAAGTCCCATGTCCCAGATGAAAGATGAGGAGTAGAAAAATCAATCATTCTCAGATTCACATGTGAAACAGTCTTATAGGTGAATCCAGGTAAATGGACCCTTTCTAGGTACCCTTACCAAGTTATTTGAAAAACGCCACCAAAATATACAGGCAAAACATTTCTGCTGTAACTGGCATGACAGAATGGGTTCATATGGTATATATTCCCCAGCAATTTATTCAGGAAATCAAGAAGAAACCTAGAAAGTATTAAATACAGCAGAACATCATCATGAGATTTAACAAACATAAAAGTTGTATGTATGCTCTGGTGAAAAGTGTAACATACTAATAAAAGGTAGACAGATTCTTTGTTACTCACTTCTTAAAAATGTAATTTAAAATTTCCTGAGGGGCTGTTCTTTGTGCTAATCTAGTTTCTCCTTCATCAGTTCACACATTATTAATTGTATCTCAGAGTCAGTAACAAACTAAAGTTGCTGGCGGGATGCCACCTAAAAATTAAGTACCAAAGGTAGTACAGCTTGTATTCATAATTGTTTAAAAGATGAAAGTATCTTGTGCAACTTCCCATGACTGGTTTGGAAATAACAGGTAAGCTACTTAAACTAGGCTAATAAGGCAATTTATCAACCTTTCATGCCAGTCCTTCCACACTGAATGTTGTGCAACGTTGTTCAGGGAGGAAGAGAGTCGAAAAGAAGAGCTCTTGAGCACAAGGGAGGGCAATGAAGGAGGGAGAACGAAGCACCAAGCACTAGTGCCATTACAGATGGGAAGCTTTGGAGGCTCCAGGTATACCCTTCTGCAGAAATGATAGCAGAAGTCAAAATGGAAACTCAGTTTGGTCTTTGAACAGGATTTTATTTGGAAAGATAGCACCTGGTTTAGGTGAAATTTTTTTAATTCAAACTACACAATCTATTGACATAAGGTAATACAATCTCTGTTCTATCAACTGCCCTCTGAGCACAGAGAGAGTGTTTTTGTTAACTGCTTTCAGCTGGTGATAGCACTTAAATCTGGGCTGAAAACTGATTCTGCTTACAATAGTTTTAAAGAAAGTAATATTAACTCATTTGTTCCCCACTTAGCTTCCCACCTAGCACATACTAGAAGACATAGCCTAATTGATGCTGTACTTTTCTAACATACTGCTAGCTAATTTAGGACACTAACTCCTCTTCACATGACTAACAGTTGTGGCATTTTAGTTTATTACTGACTTACAGATATGCAGCACTACTCTTCTGACTGAGTTTCTGATCCCCGAAAAAGAGAGCAATTTTTGTCTGCCAGTCCAGTGCATAGTTTGGCATCTTTGCTTGAATAGTTGATGAAGATGGCTTTAAGCAACATTGTCAGATTTTGCACTGTGGCAACACCGAGTGGCAAGCAGAAGTGACATGCTGCTGACATTGCTGTGGGAATAGTAATCTCTGCCAGGGGTGCACAGCAACTGCTGGGGTGCTAACATCTTGAGTCACTGCAGCCAGCTTGCTAGGACTTATCCATTGATATCCCAACATAAGCACTTAACAGCTCAGCGTCAATCCTCCCCAGCATGAGATCTACAGGAAAGTAACAAACACCATTCTAAACAGAGGAAAAATTCAGTATCAAGCAAGAGGTGGCTATAAAATGCTATTAAATTGCAGTGGCAACATTGTTCTTCCTCTTAATCTCTTCTAACCCCAGGAAAAAAATGTCTTTGTCTATGCTGTACTCTCTAACAATTATATCGTACTGCTTTTCAGCATGCTGGCAGTCCTACTCTCTGTTCACATACATCAGTCTTGGCTTAGGGAATATTTGTATTCTAAAAAAGACTCCATTTACTTTGTCAGTGTCTCCTCAGGACACTTGTAATTGGCTTTCTACTATCTTTGTAAAAGTTTAAAAGCTTTTTTTTTTTACCTATTCAGAGGGGTCTTTGTTTTTCTTTCATACAGAAAGAGGTGGAGGCTAGAATAATCTCAAATTATTTATTTAGAATGGCCCTTTATTCAGCTGATAATATGGTTTAATTTCTCAAGAGATGAGAAATAGTGAAAAAGCTCTGTAAAAAGCCAAGTAAACTTTCTTCCAAGCTGGAATGGATAATATTCTCATAGTATATGCAGGTGACTCATTCAAAATGACAAATCATGTGGAGGCTGTTTTCAATGTTATGAAGCCCATTTCCCCATGATTTGAAATGAACTGGTATGGCTCTGACATATCCCGCATTTTTTAGGCAGACAATGGTTTAAATTATAGATGAAGTGACAAACTCTGGGCTGGTGGCTTGCCCCCAGCCCCCCATTAGTGGAGCAGCACCCACGCCAGCCTCCCAAGCAGAGGCCAAGCTGTCCCTCACTCGGCACCTTCATTTTCTGGGCAAACACTTCCCTCTCTCGGTACAAGAACTAACTACAGCCACACCACATAGAAAAACTTACTCCCATCCATCCTTTCAGAAGTTATTTTAAATATTTGCTTTTAATAATAACAATAAATTGAATTTTAATATTATTTGCCTCTTTCAATATGAACAGGATATTGGATGTTTGAGCTTTTTTCCACCTATGAACAAGATTTTGGCAGTACCTGAGCTTTTTGGCCAGACAACAAACAGCATGCTTAGGAGACCTGGGAAACAACATTGAGGCTTGGCTTTCTCTCAGTTCTCTGAATTAAAACACAGGCCGAAGCCATGGCAGTCCTTTACCTTACACAAACAAACAAACAAAAGGAAAACTTAGCAATGGCGGACATTTTCTAATGCTCCCAATAATTCTGGTCAGACCCTCCTCTTGCAAGCAACTTTGCTGATTGAACCCTTTCCTGCTGCCTCCTACACCTACCCCCCAAAAAGCACATTAACCCTACACTGCCTTGGCCCAGGCAGCTCTGCTGCTGGAAAGGGTCCTGGGAGAAATGTAGACATAAATGGCTGAGCTTGCACAGGCTGTGGGCAGGGGTGGGTGAGCTACCCCCCTGACCCAGCCAGCTCAACCCAAAGCATATGTGTGATACTCTCTGCCAGCAAGGCAGTAAGGGCCCATCCCAGCCTGCTGGTCAATGGTGGAGAAAACCTGGAGCCTCCAGCCCACAAAGCTGGATGCAGGAAATTACTTCTGCTCTTAGCCTGTCAATAGAAATCAAAGCATATACCGGAGCACTGCATGCCATAACTTAGGGACACCCTAGGTGAGCATGTTGCCTTCAGAGATTCAGAGACATCAGCAGAAGGCAACCGCTGAAACACTCATGTGAAGAGCCAGAGATGGGCAGGATGGCTGCCTGCACTTGTCATGCTTCAGACACCACAACTGACCAACAGCCTGATGTTACAGTACTGGAAAAGAGCAAGATCCACAATATGGAGGGCTTCAGTGCTAAGCTGAATTCCTCGTACTCTCCTAGAGATTTAAAAGATAAATGACTACTGAAGAAGGACAGTTAAGAGGAGAAAAAAACAATTGGCTGGTTAGGCATCTTCAGTGCAGACCAATTCAGCAACTTAAGAGAGTCATGAAAATGGCCAATATTTCTCTTTCCTGAGGCAAAAAATGACTACTTGTAACTCAACAGAAAGCAATGTTCTTGCTCAAAAACCTGCCATTTGTAGCTCATCTGAAAACAATGTTCCTGCACTAAAAGTGGCCATTTGTAACTCAGAAGCTCAGAAGCAATGTTCCCGCTCCACTGGGAGTTTCCTCAGTATTGTGAGGCTAACACATTGTTACTGTTTTCAGCGTGTACCATGCCTGGGTGGGGAAATAATATTGGTTATGGTACTCTGGCCTCTGTGAGTTGTTCATGCACTGGTGAAGGTGGCAAAGTCAACAGAAATAAGAAATGTCTCCTCCAGCCTTCCCAGGAGCCCATCATAGCTATGTGACAAAGACAGATGACCGCTGTGCTTACCATGAGATTTAGCTAAGAAAAAGCTATGGGATGAGCTTATTTGTATTTGAATCAGGGCAGGCTCAGCCTCTCCTAACAGTAAAAATAGGAAGGGATGCAGGAAAATGAAAGTATCTTCCATGCTGTTCAGCAAAACAATTTTCTGTGCATATTTCCTATGTGTTCTGTGTAGTGTCAACCCTGTGCTGTCTTTATACACTGGTATCATCTAAAAAGGAAAAACACATCACCTGGGATAGGATTCATCTCACCTAACCTTAGCTGTCTAAATCAGACCATTGTGGTGAATGCAGAGACAGGCGTCGGCAGGGTCATATCAATCCCACCATTACTTTCTGTGGATGTAATTCAGGTCTCTAGTGCTCTTTTACGTGTGGAAGGGCATCCTGCCTAGCCTTCAGCTGCTGCTTCAAAAGAAGGCAGGTCCCATGGCTCCCGCTCTCAACTGACAGCACTGCGTAGAGGTCTCCCGTACCCTGGGATGTTTAACATGGCACTGGGCACCTTTCTTTAGGTGCCTGAATTGTCCCTGTATTTCTAACTGCAAAGTAGAACAGGCTGGGGTTTAAAAAGCTATTTTCCATATGACAATGGGATAATTTGTGACAAACTTTTGCTGTACTATATATTGGGGGGAGGGGAGAGAGTGTTGTGCTTGATGTTGCAACACAGGTATGCTGTGTTGAGGAATTTAGATTTAAGGGCAGCCACACACCCAGGAACGCGGTGACAGTCTAAACAGACTTAGACCAGTTTGTTTAGTGCTAGTCACACATCTTGAGAGCCATTTATCACCAGGATGGGCTGCCAGGCTCAGCCAAGTAGCTGGGTTTTTAATAACAGTGATTGCTTAAGGAATTTCAGAACTGATAAGAGAAAAGGTGGGGTGGGGTTTTTTTGTTTTGGTTTGGGATGTTTTTTTCCAGACGGAAAGGAAGGAGAGTCAAATGATTCTGCGTTGACAGCAAGAAGGAAAGCAGGATTGAGAAATGTTAGGAGAAAACCATATCTCCAGTCTGGTTTGAGGTGCCCTGGAGAGTCCTAGGAGAAGGCCGATGAGGAATATATTTAGGAGGGTTTTATGGCTGGACACTGCACAGCAAGGGTTCCCAACTCATAGCTGCAAGCTTGAACATGGGAAGACAAAGAATCCCAAGCCTGGAAATGGACTGTGAACAGCCAAGTCTGGGAACCACCGTTATTTAGGATAGCTAGAAAATGTGGTCTTTAAAGGAGGTGAGCCAGACAAAATTACAAATTTCATAATAAACATTCGTTTATTTTTGCAGGGCTATTTCAGACATTTACCACTGAAACAATGATTAAACTCCCATCAAAAGTGACTCAGAAGGAGGTATCCATACGATATTGTTCAACCTGTGAATTGTTAGCACTGAGATGATTTTACCAAGGATATAAAAATTCCTATTCTTCCTTCAGTGATACTTTGAAACTGGTGGCAGACTGTGGCTCTGAGGTGGCTATCACAAGAAACAACAACCACATCTGCCACTCCCCCACACGTTGAACCTTTTAAAGTAATTTTCACTTTGACAACATGCTACTGACAAACGCGACGGGCTGCCAGCTCCTTCCCCGCTCCCGCGCTCACCACACCGCCCCAACAGCCGCCCCCCGCGCATGCGCTCGGCCCCAGGCGGGAGGCGGGAGGCGGGAGGCGGGAGGCGGGAGGCGGGAGGCGGGAGGCGGGAGGCGGGAGGCGGGAGGCGGGAGGCGGGAGCGAGGCGCCGGCACCGCCCAGGAACGGCCGCCCGCAGCCACGCCCCCAGCCGGCCCGCGTGCCGTGCTCCCTCTCTCGGCCCGGGGTGGGGAAGAGGAGGCGGGCGGTCTCTAGGATGTACGCCGCGCCGTTCGGAGGACTATGGCGTCATCGGCGCGCGCCGCGGAGCGTCGTTCGGTTGGAGCGATGTCGCCGCCGCTCTTCAGCCTGCCTGAGGCGCGGCTCCGCTTCACGGTGAGCCCGGGCGGGGGTTGAGGCTCCTCTCCCTCGCTGCCGCTCGGAGCCGGACCGGGCGGGCGGGAGACGGCGTCCGGGCGCCGGTGTGGGGCTCTGCCTCCCCTTCCGCATGCGCGGCCGGGCTGGGTCGGGCCGCCTCTGCCCGGTCCTGGGCCCGCAGGCCCGGCCGGCACTCCCGCTGAGGAGGGGCCCGGGCTCTCCTTTAACGGGCCTTCAGCGCAGCCGAGATAACGCGCCATAAGTTGGGGCACAGGGCTTCATACCGGCTCAGCCTAGCCCGCCAAGGGGACGATCTGCTGTTGAGTTAACTAAAACTAATGTAAAATAAAATGAAGTTATGGCGTAACCCCAGCAACAAAACGTCCGTAGCTTATTGTGCTTATCTCTTGCGCCTCTGCTGAATGATGCTTTTCCGTTGCCAGAGCAGGTGGGGCTGGATGTGTACTTAGGCCTCTGGATCCTGCCGTTTGCGGCCCAGTTTCTTGGGCGAGGGGATGGGATTTGTGCAGAAGCGGTCTAAGCACAGACACTTGCTCCGTTAGATTTATTTTGTTACAGTAATTTTTAGACCGTCTTGTTAGCAGGAGTCATGTCCCAAATAACCATAACCTGCCTGTGGGGCAGATGAAGTTGTGTTTGTGGGACTGCTGTAGATGCAGTATTGGTCACAACAGCATATTCCTCTGTGTTTTGCTTAGAAATACTATTTTCACCACACTCTTGGTCCAGGTTTGAGGTGTGATGTTCAGCTGGCTCACATGCCTAATTAGCTAGGCACTTGTTATTTGCCCTACTTGTTACAAAGTTCTCTTTGTAAACTGACACATGGTATGTGGCAAATAGATTCCTTAGTGTTTCTGTCCACTGTCAGATAGAGGAAGGAGGAGATCCTTCTGCTTTTGTAACTTTTCTTTCTTTACATTTTGGTAGACATCCACTAGAGAGGCTCTGAATAACAAAAGTATCAAGCCATTGTTGAACACATTTAACCAGATTCCTGGGAGGTAAGTGCAGCTTGATTTTAAAAGGTGCTTACTCAGATAATTTTTAGTAATCTTGTCCATAATAGTTGTTGTTAACTGATGTGGAATGTTTGCATTTGCAGTGAAAATGAAAAGAAGTGTACCTTGGATCAAGCCTTTAGAGTTATTGTAGAAGAAGAAATAGTAAGTATTTTAAACTGCTACAGCTTATCTCTTGATAAAGCTCAAGTTTCTATTTGCAAGTTAATGTATTACTTTAACAGCAACTTTAGTGTAAGGAAATGCTGTTTGTTAAAAACATGAATTATGTAAAAGTTATCTAATTAACATTGAATATAGATGATTAAAGGAGATTGGTAGGTAGGACAGAATGGCAGTGTTTTACAGATACCACACTATAGTAAGAGGTGTTGACTTAGCCTTTTCCAGCAGTTCTTCATAGTGCTTATGAAAGTCTGCTACATCTTAAAATTCTAGTTCATAAATATGCATTATTCCACAACTATACTTCAAGTGTGGGGTGGAGTGGGTTATCTGTTACTAGCAGGTAACAAAGGTGCCGGTCAGCTGAAAAGAATGATGAAAGGAATCAAATAAAGGTTTTGTTGGTATTACTCGAATGAAGGTTGCATGTGGTACATTAATTTTCAGAGGTAAATGACTCTATACAGTAGGTATTGTAGGGTCTTTAATGGCTGGAAGCAGTCAAGAAATGTTGCTCACTCAATAAAAACTTCATATAGTTAACTGACAGGTCTGATTTAATAGATTGTTTGAAGTTTTGGGAAGTTGAATGTCAATATTTGTTTCAAATATGCCTACTTGGAACCAAGAACTTTAGTTTTGTTAGATATATTTAGGTCAGAATAGAGAAGTTTAACACTGTTTTGTTTGTTTAGATAAACAAAGCTCCGTGTGAAAATCTCCTGGCAATTATTTCTCTTGCTATTAATGGAGTCACAGAAGGTGAGCATCTTTCTCAAATCTGTTGTCAGTTTTAGGGACCATTTAGGGGAATTTTTAAATCTTGATTGTTGTAAGTCATCTACAGCGGTTGACTTTGATAATATGTGGCCCTTATGCTAGTGGTTAAGTCTGTTTCACGAGAGGAATGAAGTCTAATAAAATTAAATTCAATTATATGTGTGACATTTGCGTTGGAATCTTTTTTTTTTTTCTAATAGAGGAATTTGCAGGGTTTTGGTTGCAACGTAATTAGCATTTTCTATCTTTGTCCACCCTGTAAAATGCTTAGAAGTCTCCCATCATAATTTCAGAGATGAGACCACTGAGGCAGAGAGGTTAAATGACTTGTAGGTTTCTCTGTCAGTTGCTGGCAGACAGAAATAACTTCTGAATATCTGTGCTCATCTCCCAGTACTGCCTGTCGGTACATGTCTGTTTTTAGATACTTGAATCTGTCTCTTGTGTCAGAAATCAGTGTGATAATCCCTTCTGAAAGGGTTTTTGCACTCTTCCCTTTGTTTATTTGTTCACATTACACATCAAATACTTGTTTGTCTTAGTAAGTATAGCTTAACTACATATGTTTTTTATGAACTGTAGAATAACAAGACCTGTGATTATGAGGAATGGAGACACTACCGAACTACGGAGTGTGGGTAGGCAGACTTGGAGCACTGTTTTAGTGGTGCTTTACTGAGGAAAAGACTCTCAAAATTCATGGGCGTGTGTAGTGTAACTAACTGTGGATTTAGAAGTCTGAAAGAGTTCACTTGCAGTCTGCAAAGAGATGTGACATTGTTTCAGACTTTGAGGTTTTTAGAACAGTTATTCTTTCTTGTTTTATGTTAGTGCAAAGCTCTTGTAAAGCTCATCTGCATATGTGTACATATAGAAATAGCTTCAATGAAAGTTCACGCTTTAGCCCAAGCTTTTGGATAGGATTTGTAGTAACCCAGGAGAACTTTTTTCTTTTTTTAACATAATGTCCCTCAACTGCCATGCATCTTTGCATTTCAGTTCACATTTGCTGAATAAAGTATTCCCTGTTCGTCATAGGTATCTGCACTGCATCAACCCCTTTTGTGCTTCTGGGGGATGTTCTGGATTGCCTGCCTTTGGATCAGTGTGATAAAATTTTCACTTTTGTGGAGAAAAATGTTGCTACGTGGAAATCGGTAGGCATTTTTCCAAAATGTGATACAGTTGTACCAAAGCTTCTGTCTACCTGAACCTTTTTTACAAACAGATTTTAACTGTCTTTGTATCTATTTGTGTTAAAATAGTAGCATTGAGCACATTTTGGTTTGAGGCTTAAAAATGTCTGGGCAGCAGAGGTCAGAAAATTAATAATAAAAGAAATCATAATTTTGATATTTTATTTCTAACTCCTTTCTCTACAGTATACAGTGTTTGTCACATTTAGAAACTGGAAATTTAAATTCTTATGGACAATTTGTATGAGTAGCTTCTCTCTTGACTTATTATTCAGCTTCTTCCTCAGAGCTGCAGGAGATTCTTCCATCTCCAATTTGCAGGGAAAGAAGTCATCTTGGTCACTTCCTTAATGAGCTTTCCATTACAGGACTATAGCAGTGGTGAATATGTTGCCCTAAAATATTTCTGCTCTTGAGGAGCAGTTGGTGTTTTGAGGCCTGCATGAGCATTTTATGCTCTTGCTGTACCATGGTGCTGTAGCAGAAGAGCTGCTGCGATAGGCTGCTGAGCTTCTTGTGCTGCGGGTGCTGTTAATTAAATAGGGAATTCATGGTCTCAGGCAGAAGTCCTAACTTGCCCACATTTTATTCCAAGACCATAAGAAATCTTGGATCTCAGTATCCTTGGTAACACCTGAAAAGCATTGTAGTTTCTCTGTGTTTTCCTAACCTGAATTTCCTAACCAGGACTACCTCCCATAGGCATTCATTCAGGCTGTTCTGTTTCAGATAACATTGTGTCCCCTGATATATTCACAAACTGTTCTTTATCATTCGTTCAAGTATTTAGCAATTTCTTTCTCCTGCTGCCAAATTACTAGTACTGTGAATGCTCTAAATCTTTTGTATATTGCTCTTTGCCTCTGTGTATAAATAATGCATGGAATAATAAAGGCAATGCGTGTAAAAAAAAAAAAAAAAAAAAATTAGTCTGTTCCAGGAAAAAAAAGTGGATGCTGCTCTTACAGTTCATTGTCACATGTGTTTTTTCTGTGTGGAGGCTGGATTTAAATGTTGTGTGTTAAGCTTTCTTGGAATTTCTAGGACTGCTTGTTTTATGTTGCCTTTTTCTGAAACCTGCCCCTTATTTAAGCGAAGACTCAAATTTGGAGTTAACAGTAGGAATGACTCATACTTATTCATGGCTTGTGATTGAATTAAAATTCTGCTTAGGAAGGTTTTGTGATCTCTTAATGATCTAAATACCTTTACTCTGTTTCAGAATACATTTTACTCTGCAGGGAAGAATTACTTGCTACGAATGTGCAATGGTGAGTTGTAGTTTTTCAGGGGGGTGGTGGGGAATTAAAGAACTCCCTATCACAGCAAATGAAAGTGAGTTTAATAATATGATTTGCATTCAGATGTGTTCAATAAGTAATAAAGTTAATAGGCAGATCATTCATCTTAGCAGATATTCGTGAGTCTTGCTGATTAATGTAAAAGCCATTCTGACCTTAGGGAAATCTCTTCATCAGTGGAGGTCGTTACAGAAGAACGTCTGAGAAATATTTATTTCTCAGCAATGACAAGGCCCATATCAGAGGCTGCATTTGAGTAGGATCCATTTGAATTTATTGCTGTTGAAGATGTTAGGACAATTGGTAGAATGCATTTGGAAAAAATATGGCTGATCTGAGGAAGTTACTAGCATTTAAATTTACAAATCTTAGCTTCCTTTCATTAGCTATGTAGGTCATGTAATTAGCAAGTCTTGAATTCTAGTGTATGAGAAATTGAAAGAGGGATAAATACTAATATTCTTTTTACAATATTTAGACCTTCTAAGAAGATTATCTAAGTCACAAAACACAGTCTTCTGTGGAAGAATTCAGCTGTTCTTGGCTAGATTATTTCCGCTTTCAGAAAAGTCAGGTGAGATTTTTTTGCATTTCATCGCACTTAACATCTGACAAAGTCAAAATATGCTGAATCTTTTAAGTTTGATGGTTGCAGTCCAAATCCAATTGGAGAAAATCACCTTGCACTTGTATCTTAGTTCTTGTCTGTACACTTAATATTGTGAGTGACTTTCATTTATTGTGATTTCAAACATGAGTTTTGAATGCAGTTTCTGAGAATTTTAATATCGGCATCTCAGAACTAACTGAATGAACAGACTTAAGAACTTCACATCTTCTAAGACTGACCCTTTGTTTTTCACAGGACTTAACTTGCAGAGTCAGTTTAACCTGGAAAATGTCACTGTTTTCAATACCAACGAACATGAGAGCACTCTAGGACAGAAGGTGAAAATTCCTGTTGGTTTTCACTCATTCTGCAGTAAACGTGTAAGACTGTTTGCATGAGATTGTGCTACTGTGCTTAATGTTTGGAACTGTATGTTCATAATTTGGTTGTCCCTCTTCCAGACCAAGCTGATTCTGGAAATAGGCATGTTACCTGGTACATTAAACTGTGCAGACTTTGAGGGGGAAAACGTTGATTTGATTGTGACGGATAAGCACTGTCATGTACTGTACTAAGTTTTCCCCACAGTGTACAGAGTATAGAGCTGTCCCTTCAGCTTTTTTCAAGAGAAGTCAGGCTACCATTGCAAAGTTTAGTAAGGCGTTAAGACAGGAATTTGTTGCGCATTTTACTGGAATAAAATTTTAGAGATCTCTTGAATTACCAGTTTAAGCTTTCTGATCTAAAGTATAATAGAATCTTTAAAATAAAGAACACTCTGAAAACTGTATGCACGTTATAGTGGCATTTGTATAAGTTTTAAATTTTTTTTTTTTCCTCTTAGCACACTGAGGAGAGAGAAGAAGGAATGGACGTAGAAGAAGGTGAAATGGGAGATGATGAAGCACCAACAAGTTGGTGAGCTTACAGCAATTTTAAAAGTTGAAATAAAACTTTATGAAGTGAAAGGAAGGAGCTGTTTGGGAAATATCCTTAAATGTTGTACTCGGAATTCTACTTATCTCCTGCCTTCTCAAGATTACATACAACCTAACAGTGTCTTAATCGGTTTAAGTGGAGCTGCCTGGAAAAGAAAGAAATCTACAGATATTTGGAAAAAGTTGCATACCCTGGCTGAGAACCACTGCTATTCTGTCTTTTTGACAATTTTCCAAATTATCTTGATAAAACTTGTTCTTGTAAGAGGTATTCAGGGATTCTTAGTACATGCTGTATATGCTTTTAGGAGAAAAAGCTGTGCTCCTCTTCATTCCCCAGATGGTGAAAAACTCCTAAGATCCCTTTTTCTTACTATTTTTGCTTTTATGGTGAGGAAGTAACAATAGACTGGATGGAAAACTCTTTTTAGGGACAATTTCTGAATTGCAGATTTCTCTGAGGGCTTGCTATTCACTCATTATTTCACTTACAAAATGAATGATATCTTCTGGAATTGCAAATTCCTGAGTGGACTTGAATTTAATATATCATTTTCAATATTGTGGGTTTTTGTGTTTGTTTTTTTTTTGTCCCCAGTTCCATTCCAATAGATTATAACCTGTATAGAAAATTCTGGTCACTTCAAGATTATTTTAGAAATCCTGTGCAGTGCTATGAGAAGGTCTCATGGAAAACTTTTCTTAAGGTAATCTGAGTTCGTGCTTTCAACCATTCAGCCTAAGTTAAAATCACTGTTTACACAAGTAGGAGAGTGACTGCATAAGCATAGAACAGTTCACATGCTAATGTCATTGAAAAATAATAGTGCATGAGGAAATGCGTTTTGCTGTTTTCTAAAGTGAGCCTTTGATGGTAAACAGTATATTAAGATGTACTGTAAATCCCCTAATAAAACTTGTGTAAGTCAATAACAGAAAGACTTCTTACATTGCAATGTCAGAAGTACCGTTTTTGTGACTTATCAGCTGCAAAAAGCAGAACTTGTGGGTTTGGAGTTCCCCCCTCCCAAGAGGATAAACAGTTTCACCTAGTCCTAGATCTTACTTTTGAATAGTCATATTGATCCCAGGGGGATCGTAAGATGATGATAGGTTCCTAACAAAGCAAATCTCTTTATAGAAGCATTGACCTGAATGTCCGCTTGAGCCAGTTGCTTCAATTTTGCTTAGTATGAATGTTGAGGACGATTTATTGCTAAGCTACTGTTTCTTCACGATTTGTCACTCAGTGTTTATTTAATAGCAAGAAGCCTGTTGGGTTTTTTTAATCTTTATTCTCTGTGTTCTGGTAATAAGAAGTAACATCTGCTCAGACATTCTAATATAAATCTAGTTAATGAGGTATATACATTCTCAGCTGTCAAAAAAAAAAACCAAACAAACAAAAAAAACCCCACATGTGGTTCAGAAAAACTGAACAAGGCCAGGCTTAAGTCTTTCAGATGCAATTTTTTAGTTTTTCTTCATTGCAGCTTTAAGGCTCTGAACTGATTTTTTTGACGAGCAGCACTGCAATTTTGACTCTCAGTGATTTACCTTTCATTCTGAACAACTTAAATTGAGTTTGAATATAGCATTGTCGTCATGTGGACCTTTTTTCTTTGTAGCATGTAAACAACAAAGCAATTGTACACTGTTCAAAACCTGCAACACTGTTTTTCTTAGCACATTTTGAATACTCCAAATTTTTAGATGTTCTGAAATGATAAGTAACACTTTCACTGTCATTTGTTGTGTTCGGAGAAGCCCTATATATTGGTGGTAAATGGGTTGTTTTGACTGGCTGATAGCAAGTTTCCAAATTATTTCACTTGCTTGGCACTGAGTCTGGTGTAGTTATCTAACTACAGAGTTTTTGTGTTATTTTCATGTGGCAAGTAACTCTTGTTTTATAGTACTCAGAAGAAGTTTTGGCTGTTTTCAAAAGTTACAAATTGGATGACACTCAGGCTTCCCGAAAAAAGTTGGAAGAATTAAAAACAGGAGGAGAACATGTATATTTTGCAAAGTTCCTAACTAGTGAAAAGGTATGTGATTTTTGTTTTTATTTTTTCCTCAGAATCACAGACTAATTGAGGTTGGAAGGAACCTGTGTCTAATTTAACTTCCCTACTCAAAGCTCTCTGCTAGAGCAGGTTGATCAGTGCTATGTCCAGTTGGATTTTTAATGTCTCCGCAAATAGGGACTCCAGAGTTTCTCTGGGTATCCCATTACACTGTTTGATCACTTGATTTAGATAGATTTATTCTGTTCTTTTTTTATTTTATTCTTTCTTTGTGGATGGCCTCTGTTAATTGATGATTGAGGGACTTCTATTTCTGGAATAAGAGTCTGCAATAAAGCTGATGTATTGCATTTGATTTGTACTGTTACATTTAGAAAAGGAAGTTAAAAGAGAGTAAATATTTAAAAATCTGTTGCTTATTTATTGCCTTTAGAATTACATTTTCAAAACTTGGCTGATGATGTGCTAACTGTATTTTCTGCCTCATAATGGTCTTGTTTAAAATTGCTTTGAAAAAAATCTTGAGAGTTTTTAATTCTGTTGATATTAAGTCAAAAATACAATGCTCTATTGAATTTAATTCTAAAATTGTTGTCTTCATTTTGGAATAATGTGTAACTAACTTTTAAATACATGCATTAATAGATGACAGAAAGCAAGTCTCAGCGCAGCATGAGTTTTCTCTTTATGGGATACAAGAGTAGGTAAATTCATCATAAGCCTTTGACCTATGTATTGACAATTTTAAAATAAAATAGTATAGAAGATACAGAACTGGTTGCTTAATTAACACCCAGTAGTCAAAGGCCTTTTTCTTTAAAGAATCTTCAAATGCTCCCTTTGTATGATGTATCATGCTGCAGCACATAGGGTAGAAACCAAGCAGTGTGTCACTGTGCAATTGTTGATGAGAGTGAATGCTTCTGTGGTAGCTGAATCCTTACGTTGTAGCCAGTTGTTCATAGGAGAAGGGAGCAAGCTGTCCTTCAGTTACTGAAATGTTTGAATATTTGTTTTTCCAAATTCTTGTTCACTTCAAAGTGAATGTTGTTAAATCCAGCAGTATGAAACTAGTTAAAAATCTAGGGATACTTTTACAAACAGTTCCTCGTGTTTTTAAAAAGTGATTTAATTAGAAATTTTGCTGGTCTTTCTTAAATTGTGCTAGATGACAGTTTACCCATCTTAGTACCTTGTGAAGCACTGTCCTGAAAGTATAGGTGGTACCGAATAGAGCTTTTGTAATGGCTTACCATCATCTTGTTGTAAAAACAGTCTCCATGGAGTTTATCTGAAAACATTTGTTGGATTTTTTTCACTTACACATATTTAGTCTCTTTAACGTGTAATTCTTTTTTGTTGTTGTTGTTTAGCTGATGGATTTACAGCTGAGTGACAGTAACTTTCGCCGTCACATCTTGTTGCAGTACTTAATACTATTTCAGTATCTAAAGGGACAGGTCAAATTTAAAAGGTAATGTGGAAATATATTGTGTTTTGGGGATAAGGAGCTAAGAACTTGGAGATAAACCAAAATATTTTAAAGGAGTTTATGCCTACTTGTTCTAAGGTTCTTGTGAAACTTGCAGGGCCTTGGATTGGTAAATACAGGATGTGGCTGAAGTTATTTTATAGCAGTAAAGCAGAGGTCTCATTCTTGCCTTTCTCTGCTCTTCTCTGTGTGATTCTTTGTCATCCGTTGCAGTGGCTCTAGTGTTCATTAGACTCACTCAAATTTATGCAGTTTACTAAACTAGCAAAAACCCACTCTGCTCGTCTTTGCAGAGTTAGTTTTCTGCCAAATTGGCGAGTTGAGTGGGGTCTCTGAGAAGTAGAGGCCACTAAAGCTTGCTTAAGGTGAGTGCCAGCCATGAGAGGGAAGGATTATCTTTGGCAGCTGCTAGTTGTTAGACCAATGCAAGCTTGTATGTGGCATCATTTGGAATCTATATTGACTCTGAAATATGGCATTGGTTGCTGATTTGTTTTTCCTAGTGTGCCACAGAATTCTGTCTAAAATAGCAAAAAATAACAGCGGTGATTATCCTAGTCTCTAATGTTATGCTGAAGAAAATCCTAACTCTCTGTTTATTTCCTGTGCCCTTGATTATATTTGCATATAATGATTAACATTAAAGGCAGCTGTCTTTCACCTGCAATATACTGCTTTTTATAAACAGATCTCAAAGAACTTTGCAAACTAGATTAGGATCATTATCCTCATTCTATAGATTATTTACCAAAGCAGTCCAGTGGCAGAGGAGGAATAGAATTCATGTGTTCTGAATTGCAGTTCAGTCTGGTGGAGGTGATAGTTAGTCATTTGAATGACAGTTCATTGAAGTGTTCATTAAAAGCACTCTTATTAGTGGTCAAGGATGGTGTGATATATAAATGGTATAGTATAACACTTGGTGCAGTTGTTGTAAAATAATACTAATTATTCCCTTCCTTAAAAAAGATGAGCTTTTTTATATCCTATTAACTAAGAGAAGCTAGTTCTAAAAGTCTTTCTCATGTTATTGACTTAGCCATTATCATGTTTGTATTTGCTACTTAAGGTACCTAGTGCTTCATAAGAAGCTGGTTGCTGTTACATTGCTTTGGAACACTGTAAATGCATTGTTAATAGTTATACTTCAAATGGATTCTTCTTGAACCAGTGAAAAACAAATATTAGATTCTCATCTGATTTTTAATGCGTTTAAAAAAAGTTCTGGTCTCTGCTTGGGAATGAAGTAGACCATGTTGGATTTATTACTGTGTTCCTTTCTTTTCACTTCTACTTACTGATTGCATTATAATTCTAGATGTACCAAGCAACTTGTTTAAAGACTTCAGGTTATGCTATATAGAATTCATGTTTTGAGGTATTCAAGGTCTGTGTTCTGTATACAGCTGGTAGATTGTTTCTTTTACTATAGTTTGTCTACAGTACTGCTTTAGCTGGGGTTAGGAGAGGGGTTTTTTTTTAAGTAAGCCTTTCATTGCACCCACTTGCTGTGCTTTGGTGTGATCTTGAATCATGCAAATGGACTTGCTATTGGATGAAGCTAAACCTGAAAGTATATTCCACAAGCACATCTAATTAACTCCACAAACTAATGAGTGGTCAGTCCATGGGACCAGACCAGAGCACATTCAAACTACTTTCTTCAGATCCCTTCTAAAGACCCTCAGAAAGTATGTAGTGTAAATGATGTGTCCTCAGCACTGTTTTGGTGTGTAGTAAACTCTTCAAATTTAAAAAAAAAAAAAGAAAAAAAGAAAATAGAGCTGATTTAATGACACTTTTTTGTTGATTTTTTGTTTCATTGGTTTTGGGTTTTTTTTCCAATTCCAGTTCAAACTATGTTCTAACAGATGAACAGTCTCTTTGGATTGAAGATACTACAAAAGCGGTTTACCAGGTTGGTATGGTAGATACTTCTATGAAAATTACATGGAAAAATATTTATTGTGTAATGCTGTATCAGTGACCTTTGAAGCAGTAACCACCATTTTCTTTGTTTTTTTTTTTTCTATATATTCTGTATCTGTATAAATCTAATGCAAAAAGTTAACTTTTTTCCTCCCTCCCAATCATAGCTTCTTTCAGAAAATCCTCCAGATGGGGAAAGATTCTCAAAAATGGTAGAGGTAAGTACTTTGGTGCCTGTCTGAATAAAGTCTATATAGAGCATAAAAAAGCAGTATTGTTTTAAACTAGCTTTTGGAACATAGATGTCATGTCTGAGAACTTTTATCTCATCTCAGTAAAAAAGGTCTCATAACATCTTTTTTATTTTGTAGTCACATTTTTCCCATGTTTTCATTAATGTCCTTTTCCTTCTCCTGGGGAGAGATGGAAATGTGCATATATGTGCATGTGTACACACAGGAGACATTGGTTGTTGGGGGAAAAAAAAAAATTTAAAAAGTCTTTACAGAAAGGAGTGCTGTGCCCAGAGACATGGCAATAAGATGCAAGTGGAAATTAAAAAAAAAAAAAAAGTTGTCGTCTTGCTTTCATTTTTTCCTTTACTTTGGCTGCCTCTATTTTCTTGTTTAGAAAAGGAGAAATAAAGCCTTTCCCACAATTATTGAAGAGAGGAGCGACACTATTTTTGAATAAACTAAACCAGCTGCCTAAGATTATACTGATGACCTTCAAAATAGTGGCTGAAATACAAAATAACAAAGTTTTCTCTTTAATTGTAATAGCTCAATTAAAAACTTTGGGGTCAACTCTGAAGGTGATTATGACCCTAATATGTGCAATATTATGTTTCTCTAGCATATATTAAATACTGAAGAAAACTGGAACTCATGGAAAAATGAGGGCTGCCCAAGCTTTGTGAAAGAAAGGTAACTATTATGAAGTAGAAGCTTGCTGTTGCTTGTTTGAAATGGTGGTTCAACTTCAGAATATGTACCCACGATGTACATGAACATTAATGATTCACACAAGATTTGCATAGAAGAATGTCCCTTCTGTGTGTGCAGAAGGCTCCTAGATTTCTGCCAGAAGTCTTAAGGCTTCATTATGTTAGTGAAGCAGTGGTTATGTATGTGCGGGGTCTTAGGAGAACATTCCGCACTGTCTCATGGCAATGTTTTGTTCTCTTAATACCAAGGAACCAGTGACTGAGGAGACTGAAGCATGTTGTCTCCCCTCCTGCCTTCAGCAGATGCTAGGTTCAAGAAGTTAGTGCCTGACTTCTATATACTGCTTTGGATTGCCTCTAATGAAGCCTTTGGTGTTAAGGCTTTGGTGGGGCAGCATACCTGGAGTTTTGTGTAACAGTTCTCCTCTTATGTACCTTGTTAGGTTTGATACTTGGTGGTGATTGCTTACCTGAAAGGAAATTATGATTAGGTGGCTTTTGCCATTGCAAGGTTTCCTGTGTTATTGGTTACTAACTAGTGACAAAACTTGAACTTTGACTCCATATGTCTACTTGACTATCTTGAGGTGGTGCCCAAACATTCCTCTTCCATCCTTATTTATTCTACACACAGACTGTAGCCTCTTTGTGGTAGGGAGCAGCTGGGTCAATCTCTCTTTGAAGATTTCCTTTTATGGAGGGATCAGGTGGAGCCACCTTTTCATGACTTCATCTGTTTGCAAAAAAGGAAGAGGGGCTGTGAGAAGAGAGAAATTACTATTGGGAGGTGGTGAGAAGTAAAATTATGAAATTTGACTTTTACAAATGTTCTGTCTCCTTCTTTAGATCTCAGCCAGAGTTTCAGCTTGGGTAGGTCTTACCCTAGCCTCAGTGGTCTGGGATCTCCATTCTCTGATCCCATGAAATCAGATGCACCTTGGGAAAGAGAACTTGCAGTCATAGAACAGATGATCCCAGCAGCAGGGTAGATCATACTAACTATGTGCTGCTGGCATAAACATGATTTGCTTCTTTTTCTATATCAGGACTCTGATAGACCTTTAAATTTGTGAGTGAACTAATTCTGGTGTTTGGCAAATACTTTTCCTTACTTTACATTCTCTCTCCTCTGCCCCACTCCCTTGTTCCATTCCTGGAATCCCAGTCCTTCTGAATACATTAATCATAATTAAACTCGTCACCAGCTGAAGTGAAGTGGCTTAATTTTGTTCTCTGAATATTACTGGTTTGATACTAAAGAGATGATTTTTTTTTTTTTTTTTTTTGCTTTAGACCTCCGGATTCTAAGCCAATGAGGCCTGTGAGAAAGAGGCCAGCTCCAGAGGACTTCTTAGGAAAAGGACCAAACAAAAAAATCCTTATGGGGAAGTATGTTGAATATTTTTTTGTTACCCGGTTTCTGGGTTTTGGTTGGTTAGTTGGTCTGGGGTTTTTTGTGGGTTGGTTTTTGGTTTTTTTTTTTGCCACTGACTGTATTTTCTAGTCAATAATTTTCAAACATCCTCATTTTGCAACTGCCAGGAAAGAACAGCCAAGGGATATGTCAGTTCTTTTAAAACTTGCAGTAGGCTTCCTTTCCTTACAGTCATCTCTTTAGATCCCTTTTAAATAGTCTGTAAGTTACAGGCTGAAAATCAGTGGTTTGTACTCATTGGATCAGTTTTTATACTTTTGTAGTCCTTATGGTTTTGCTTAAAATCTATCTGTGCCATGGGTTTTAAAATAACACCCACTGGTATTTTATCCCTGGGGCGAAGAATTCTTCCTGATATGTCCTCTCCGATAAAAATGCCATATTTTGCATGACACTAAGTGCTGCATTTTTTCACTTCCTCCTTTAGGAGGAATGATAGTCTATTCATTCTAACAGTTCACCCAACCTAGATGTGGAAACTTGACCTTCAAGACCTTGTACTGAGTGTTTAGTAAAATGTCCCTTCTGAAAAAGAAAGTGGTAAATTATTTCATTTATCAAAACAAAATAGCCTGACCTTAGCTAGTTTGGAAGGAGAGTTTGTTACTGTTTCTGACTATAGATCAGCAAGAGATTATAATAGAAATTTAATACGTAATTTTCCTAATTTGCAACATCAGATAAAATTTCTGTCATTTCTCGTAATTCCTAATATGTATGTATCACAAAGCTCGTATGATATGCTTTATTATAAAGGCTCTGGGGTGAGAATTTCTGTAGCGTTGTTTCGTGTGTCTGTCTTTGAATGATGGAGTGTGGAATGATAGAATGATGAATGTGGAGTTTCATATGCATTTATGCCTCTCTTTTCAGTGAGGAACTGACCCGCCTTTGGAATTTATGTCCTGATAACATGGAAGCTTGTAAATCTGAGAATAGGTAGGTAAAAGATGATACATTGTTGTCTAAAGCTAACTTTCAGCACTCTAATTGCACATGAAATTACAGTTATTGGAAAATCGGTATAAGGAAAGTATACAAGATGATCTCATATGGTATGCTGTTTAACTCTGTGTCTTGAGAGAAGTTGGTTGTACGAATCTTTGTCTTAAAATCTCCTTACGGTTTCCTTCACTAGTGTTTTCATTGCTTAGTAAAGTAAAATCTAAGCTAAAACCCAGATGGAAATCCCCATTTTGTAAGATTGCTAAGTCTGGCTCTAATGAAGTTAGCATGCTGTTTAGCTATGATTTTCAAGCAGGCATGTGCTTTGAACAATACTAGATAAGAGGAAATTGGCTAGCAGGCATTGTTCCAGTGCATACAGGATCTACTAGTGGTGCAGATGCAGAAAAATACAATTATTGGTTATCCTTCCGCTTGCACAGTTGTAGGAAATACTGAAAATGTGCTTTGCTATGTAACTTTCTATTTGTTAAAGATAGCATAATCCCCTTTTGTGCAGACTGGTACCTAGTATGAAAACTTGGAAAAGGAATGGGACAGTTCCCAAAGAGAACTTTGCTAGTAGTGGCTGCAAAGGCTGGGTGGCTGCAAAGGCTTGGTGCCTGGGGAGAGGTGCTAGCTGTGCAGGTGTCCTGAGTGGAGGAATTGCTTTTCCAGAGGTTGAGAGCTCTGCAGAGGAGTGCCTTCCTTTCTTGTGAGGCCGGGATGTGCAGGAAGGCTTCTGACAGAATACTTGACTTTACTGGGCCAAGGGCTAAACACAGTGGAGCTGTGTTTGGAAACAAAGCTTTTGATTCCCTGTGCATGACTGTATTGTGCTGCAACTTCTTTAAATAAATAAACAAACTCAAACAAACAAAAAAAACCCCTGAAACTAAACAAATGGAGATAAACCAAGAAAATTGCATGCCATGGTAAACAGGAAAGAGAAGATCCTGGAGGATCTGGATTCATTTCCAAGTTTTATTACAGACTTTGTGACTGAACGTGGTCAAGTGACTGCAACTTTTTGCTTTGATTCCCCATGTCTTCATTCAAATGGGGTAATACTTCCTTACCTGTCTTCTTTTTACATAGCTGTTCTTGGGATAAAAACTCTAATGTTTTTGCATAATGCCAAATATAGCAGGATTTAAATCAGATGGGTTTTCAAGATGCTGGCTTTGGTTCCCGTAGTCAGTGATAATACCACATTTAAACATGCATGGGGCACTGCTTTCCTGGGCAAAATGTGTTTTTCAAAATAAAACTAATGTGAATTTGTAGACCAGTGTGCTTCCACCCCCACAACTGATCACTAGGTTCCCTTGTAGAAGCAGATATGTCTCTGTCAAACATTAGGTAGGAGAAATACAGATCATCATGAGCTTGCTTTGCACCACTGATAATTTTGGCTCACAGTACCTACAGCTCTTAAATAATCTGTATTTCTTGCTTGTAGTGTTAATAGCAGCAAACTGTCCTGATCACTGTGAATATTTCTGTTATTTTTTTAGGTCGTGGTTCCTTATGTACTGGTTTGAATACCTTTCAGAAGCAACCGCTAGCTGTTCTAAGAACAGAAACATCCCTTTCACCTTTTTAATATGTCCCCTATGAACCACAAATATTGTCTTTTAAATCACAGAAGTGCTGAGGTTGGAAGAGACCTGTAGAGATCAGCTAGTCCACCCCCTTGCTCAAAGCAGGGTCAACTAGATCAAGTTGCCTAGGACCTTCTCCAGTCAGGTTTTGAATGTCTCTCCAAGAGTGAAAGCTCCACAGCCTTCCTGGCCAACCTGTTCCAGTGTTTGACCACCCTCACAGAAAAGTGGTTTAGTTTTTTTTTCTGATGCTTAAGTCAAATTTCCAGTATTTCAATTTGTGCCGGCTGCTGCTTGTACTTTCACTGAGTAACATCAAGTCTGACTCTTTCTTCCTTACTGCCCCATCAGGTATTTATTTACTGCCCCTGAGTCTTCTCTTCACCAGAGTAAATGGTCCTAGCTCCCTCAGCCTCTGCTTGGATGTCAGATGTTCTGTCCATGCACAGCCTTTTGCATAGGGAAAGCACTTGCACTGGGAAGCCCAGAACTGGACCCAGCACTCCAGATGTATCTTGCCAGTGCTGAATAGAAGGAAAGGATCATTTCCCTTGACCTGTTGGCAACCCTCTTCCTAATGCAGCCAGGATGCCACTGGCCACCTTTGCCAGAAGGGTGCATCGCCGGCTCATGTTCATGATGGTTGTCCACCAAGACCTTTTCTGCAAAGCTGCTCTCCAGCCAGTCAATCTCCAGCATGTACTGGTGCCTGGGGTTGTTCCTCCCCAGGGGCAGGACTTGGCATTTCCCTTTCCTGAACTCCAGAGGAATTGGCTGTCAGGAACATCATGGTCCATTGAACTCTCTATGAATGGCAGCAAAACCCTCTGGTCTATCAACCACTCCTCCCAGTTTTACATTGTCTGCAAACTTGCTGAGGGTGCACTCTGTCCCATCATCAGTAGGTCAGTAATGAAGGTGCTAAATAGTACCAGCCCTAGTATCAAGCCCTGGCACATGCTAGTGACAGGCCGCCAGCTGGACTTCATGACACTGATCACATCTCTTTGAGTCCAGGAGTTCAGATGCTTTTCAGTCCGCTTCAGACAAATTCTGCTGATGCCTGTAGACTTTGGACCTGTATTGAATGTACTTTAACTGAAGTACCTTCAGCAGAAGGTGCAAGAATCACCATGGGGGGTGAAATGAACATGTACTTGAGCAAGTCAGGAAGCCACTAAGATGGGATCATTCAACACAACATTAAGCTGCCTAATATTTCCCCCCCTATAAAATTAGTGATTGTAAATAATTGAAATTGGGGAGTAATAGTAGTCTAGGTATCTCTGGTAGCAGATGAAACTGAAATGGGGGTTAAAAAGGCCACATTTTACTATCCTGTCCTGTCAAATTGCACAAAACTAACAACCATTTTAGACTCCTGAGCACAGTCAGTTGTTAGGGGTATTTTTATGAAAGTCTCATTTCCTTATTGCCAAAATTCTTCTCTTAGGTCCCATAGTCCTTTTTCACCAAATGCTATTGACAAGATGTTCATGTCACCTTTTGGTATGGCAGAAGGTTTAAATACATATAATAGGCAGTGCTAGCAACTACTGGTATGCTTAAGTGGTTATGCAGTAAATAATTTTATAGCAACATGTATCAAACAGATTCTTTGCTTATTTTCAATTGTTAAGTTTGAGTAGGTTGGGTTTGGGGTTTTTTTTCTTCTGTGGGTAAATTTGAGATGTGTATGAAGGAACTGAAAACCAGATATTTTAGGGTAGATTTTGAGGAGTATTAAAGCTCCTTATTTTATTTTTTAGGGAATATATGCCAACGTTAGAGGAATTTTTTGAAGAAGCTATTGAACAAGCAGATCCTGAAAACATGGTTGAAAATAAGTACAAGTATGTTAATTTTTGTTGTGTTTTGCTTTATTTCGATCTCTTTCATGTTTGGATTGTTAAAGAAAACAGACTGTTCTCTCTCTGTATTGTTAATATCTGTACAGGAATCTAGTAACATACAAAAAACTTTAATATAATTCTGTCCAAAATTACAATCAGGAAATTACGCAGATCTTTTTCTGTGCTTTTATAGATGACAGACTGTTACCAACCAAACTTGTATTTTATTATAGGGCTGTGAACAATTCTAACTATGGCTGGAGAGCATTAAGACTTCTAGCACGCAGAAGTCCCCACTTCTTCCAGCCAACAAACCAACAATTCAAGAGTTTACCTGAATATCTAGAAAATATGGTAATCAAATTAGCCAAGGAGCTGCCTGTAAGTAATATTATCCTACAATAATAAATGCTGAATTCATTTGACTTCCTGCTTGTCTCTCTGCAGTCCATTTGGTACATGGGGAGGGAGGGGAGCAAAAAAACACAGGGGGGAAGAAAAGCTTGTAAAGTAAAAATTGCAAGTGAAATTGGTCTAATTGATGAAGATCCCAGTAACACTAAACTGAATAACATTGGCTCGCCAAGTAACTGCTGAGCTCTGCCTTGTATTCTGTGAACAAACAGCTGTGGCAATCCCAAGTTTTTCTGCTGGGTTGGTAGACAGGAATATATTTGTACCCAGCTGCTTGGGTCTCATGTTGCGGTGCAAACCACTTTTACTTGAAGGTATAAGCCAGTGTTAGGGCTCATGAATATCAGTAGCTGTGGCTACTGGGATGGCAGTAAAAGGGACAGGGTGTACAGCTGAAGATACTGTGCTAAGTGTTACCAGAGCTTTACAGCAAGATTTACCAGAGCTTTTCTATCAGCTTCCTGACTTTTAAAATATGTAAAGAAAAATAGACCTTGTGGAGCTGTAAATTTAAGGCTTTAACCCTTTCACATACAAATTTGAGGCCAGGGAGGGGTCTTTCGGATCACTTTACACACAATGATAAGAGAGACTAGGAGTTGGGAAAAGGGAGCATTTTCTAAACCTTTGACTTAGCACACAACCCAGCAATTTCTTGCAGATATGAACCCATGCTTCCATATTTGAGACCTTCCTTGTCTGTAATGTGAAACTACTGAGGTGTAAAGGTTGGATTGTAATACATAGCTTTTTTGTTTGTTCAGCCATCAGAGTTAACTAGATGCTAATAGCAATTTTAGAAAAAAAATACTGGGAGGGGAGAGCTGTTTAATATATTAAGGTATCACTTTATGTAATATTTCTGATAGTACTACTGCCATGTACCAAATGTTGTGGCAAGAAACAAATACAGAGATAAGGCCTGTGATTGAAATGTAGGAAAAGAGGAAGCCCTTTGTTCATCTTGGCTGATCAATAGCTAAATCAGAGAGTGAAAAGTTTATTGTTTGCGTATTTATTTGCCACATTTAAGAAGTTTGAAAGTACAGAAAACTTTGAGGAATTTTGGAGCGAGGAGTAAAATTAGTGAAGAAGAATTTAAAAAGTTTATTGCTAGTGGTGTTATAGAAAGTTGGTTGGTTGTTTTTTTTAAAGTAAGTAATAAAACTAGGTATGTAATACTTAGTTGTAGTTACTATGAAAAAGAGAGAATCCTGTGAAGTCAGTGGATACTTTCATTAGGTTTTTTAGTTAATAGTATGTTTTATTAGAACACTTATTACTGGTGTTTTGGATACAGGAGACTGGGGGATTTTTAAATCTCATATGGGATCATGTGAGGTTTTCCATCCTAACACACATTCCAGAGACAATCACAGAGCTGTGAAATTTCTCTTTAAACACAAAATTCATCCAGTGATGTTTAGTTCTTTCATTGTAGCCTCCTTCTGAAGAAATAAAAACAGGCGAAGATGAAGATGAGGAAGATAATGATGCTTTATTAAAGGAAAACAATGAAAGTAAGATTTGCATGTTCTCAGTCTTTTCAGTTTCTCTCTTGATGTGTATTGTAGAAGCTGTGTTTTAGCATAGTTTCTACTGAGGGTCACCAGTCCTGGTTACCCCAGTGCTCCTAACTTGAACCTGCATTCACACCAAGAAGTGCAGCCTTTTCAGGACACAGGGCACCAGTAGCAACCTCTCAGTCTTGTGGCCTGCAGCGCTGAAAGCATCCAACTTGTTGGAGTTGGAGTAGCACTTGAATTAGGAGCCTTTTCTACCTTTTCTGCTATGTGGTGTATGTTTACAGTGTTAGTAGGTGTTTATAGCTGAAACGCTAGCATTGCTGTGTAAAAACCTACCTGAGTGTTCCTCGCCCCGCTTTCCTGTTCTTTCTGCCCTTTAACTGCCACGGGTACGTGCTTCCCTCTAGCCCCTGCTGGGGTGAGTAGTTATGGGACTTTCAGAAATGGATATATTCCAACTCTGAGATCTTTACTTCCTCTTCATTTAAAATATCTTAAAAGGCAAAAGCTTGTCTGTGAGAAGAGCAATCTTCCTGACAAATGTTATCTCTTGTTCATTCCTCTCCATGAACCAGTCCGTCCATTTTTGCCTCTTGCCTGTAACCTTGGTATGTCATGCTCCCAAGTGTCCTTCCCTGTCTCCCGTGTCTGTAAGTCTGCCGCCTTCCATCCTCATTCATGCCTTCATCTCACAGCACCTTCTCCCTTGCGTGTTGTATCTCTGTGTGCTAGCTCTTGGATCCAGCATGGGCTGATGGGGTGTGCAGGGCATGGAAGGCACACACCGGGTGCCGCTGGTAATTTTGTTGGAAGATTTTTCTGTTAGTGGAAAGCTGCCTGTGGGCCTCTGAATCTCTCTCCTAGTGCCCTATTGCATCCAGCACCAGACCTTTTCCACAGTCTCCCCGTCAATAGCGGAGAAGTTCTCTCGTCTTCAGCTTAACACTGCCTGATGCAGCCTTCGGAGCTTCACTGTGTTGATTTTACATCTTTCTTTACATCTTGTCTTAAAGCCAAGATGGCAGAGCTGTCATCCGCTATACAACATTGTGCTTAGAAATAAGGGAAGTGATTGGAGTGTTTTTGTTGTTTTGTTCGTGATTGTCCATTCTTTTCCCCTTGATGTAGTGAGTTTAGCTCGGATAAATGAGTGTGACTGATAAGCACTGGAGAGAGTTGAAACTTCCACTCCATGCCAGCTGGCTCTTCAGGTGGCATGAGGGTGAGATATTTACTAAAAACTAAGGATATGATTACTTTCTATGCAGTAATTATGTGTAATGCAGTTGTTAGGGTTTTTTCTTTAAAAGCATGTAATAAACATAGGTGGTAAGCCATAGATTGTAGACCATGACAAGTGATGTTTTGATCACTGCAGCACTTGTCTTCTCAGCAGAACACAGTATTCCATGTCTTTTATCTTGATGCCAGAATGACAGAAAATTCCTTTAAGAATTGACTACCTGTTAAAGTTACTATCCTATTCACGGTCCTGCTGCTAATAGGAACATGAGGCTTTAGTAACTCAGTAAAAGGGAAGCAAACTATTTTTTACCTGGGTTAACTCTTGAGTAAAGTGACTAAGATAAGTCCAAAAGACAATTAAATGTTAAAGATCACTCTTATTTTAATATCATAGTTGACTCATGTATTGAAAATTGCAGGCTGCCTGTCAGAATCCTTGTTTTCATTTGGAGGGGGCAGTTCTGATATACTTGAGGTTTTAGCAATTCTCTCTCAATCAAACAGGAGATAACAACATAAAAACCAATTTTCTTTATCATGGGCAATAAGGGACATTCTTCTTGAAACCCAGGTAGTAAATCTGTAAAAATCCATCTGTTCTCAGAGGTCTTGAGTAGGTTTTAACAACTAAAGGAAAGGTTTAAGTCAGTCTGTTAGTAAATAAATAGGAGGTTTAAAATGGGGCAGATCAGGGAAGATTCATTGCAGTATGTGGAGACGTTCCCTGTGTCTCGCTGATTCTTTCACACTTTTTTTTCTTTTTTTTTTTTTGTGTCTCCAGGTCCAGAGGTACAACGGGACAAAGCCATGACAGGCGAACAAATTGAGTCATTTGCGACAAGGCTCGGGGAGCAGTGGAAGGCCTTGGCCCCCTACTTGGAAATGAAGGATTCCGATATACGGCAGATTGAGTCAGACAGTGAGGACATGAAGATGAGAGCTAAGCAGCTGCTGGTTGCCTGGCAGGATCAGGAGGGTGCACATGCAACCCCTGAGAATCTGATTACTGCACTGAACAAAGCTGGGTTAAGTGACCTTGCAGAAAGCCTAACCAACGACACTGAAAGCAGCAGCTAACACGCTTCACGTGCTAACTTGTTTGGTTTTGGTGGTGGTGGTGGTTGTTAATTGTGACTGTTCTGGCTGTTGTCATCATTGTTAATTGTGACTATTTTGTTGGTGGTTGTTGTTAATTGTGACTATCGTTGCTAGGTGATAGATTTTTGATAGGTATTTTATGTTCAATAAACAATAAAACTTTTTAATAACATTGTTCAGTTGTCCAGATTTTCTGAGAAAAGGATTAGTCATCCTGATCCAGAAATAGGAAGCTTCACCTTGGATGGTGGAAAGGTAAAAGGGAGGATGGAGAGTCAAGGCTGCTTCCTGTGCAGCCTGCAGCAGGAGGGTTTGGCATCAGCAGAGCTCAGGTGGATCCTGTTGGACAGTGTCTGGTGGTCTCTGTGACCCTGCTGCTGGTGGGTGGTTTCTCAGAGCATGGGTAGGTGCAAAGGACTTCCAAGTCATTGCTTGGGGTGGCAGGGAGCTATAGACCATCAAAACATACCTGTTTGTGAGTGATTCCACTCTGAGAAGGTAACAGAGTTGTCATGGAGATCCAAGTTATAATATTCACTTTCAGCAAAGAACTGCTGTCCTTGGAGGGGTGCTGTGGTCCATTGGCTCTCCTGCTGAAGAACTGGTTCTCTCTAGGCCTTGACAGTCAATAGTCAGGAGGGGTTTCTATGCTTGTTTTTATTAGTAATGATTAACTTTAGTCTCTGCATATGTTTGCTATTTAAGAACTCCCCTGAATCATGATAAACAAGGTGAATTTTTTTTGTCCCAGTTCACTGTGAAGAAGTGACAATTGGTTTCCTTTTAAGGATACAGCTCTGTTGATGAGTGCAAGCTGTTGCATGTAGCTAGATCTGTTTTTCCTCAAGAAGTGAGAGATTTTTGTGGTGGTATAGCTAGCTACAACTTGTTTTGTGGCTATTATTTCCTGTAGAATTTGTGTCATTCAGTTAATTGCTGATTATTTGGAAAACTACATACTACAGGACTTTTCTCTGCATTGTTTCAGTTACTACATTGTACCTGTGAATTTCCAGGGTGGTTTGCTACCAGCTGGGAGGCAGGTTCCTGCCTACAGAGCTGTTGAGGACAGCTTTGTGCCTGCTCCCCCTCTTTGGATTTAACTGCATTTATTAGGAATTTGATTACTGGGTGCTCCAGTGAAAGTTGGTATGGGCTGATCCATGGGACAGGCATTGGAAATAATACAGCCTAACTCTTAACCTCTTGCTGCAGGTACAATTTGGTAGAAGGTACAAAAAGTAACGATGTCACTTGACTCAGGCACTCAAGTGTATTGTGAACTGAGGTGTGTGTGGATGACTGAACAGTTCTTGAAGGTGGCCTCCCTGCCACCTTGACACTGGGAAAGCTGGGGATGAGGGCAGCCATTATGAAGGTAACTGAAGGAAGCCATGTCCAGCAAGTTACATTCTTGCTGCTACAGGCATGAACCATGATCTCAGTGCTTGTGTTCAAGGTGGGAGACTTGGGCACCAAGCCACCCCCCTGCTTTAGATTTGATCCCTTTCTCTGATCCAGCAGTCTTGTGTCATTTTGTGCAAGGAGTGCAGATTTTTTCTGCATTATCTGACAAGTGTGACCTCATCAAAATGTGACAGCACTGCTCTGGCCTTCAAACAGGCTTGGAATTAGACCCACTGGGGGAGAGATCCTGACTGTGAGGATCCCTATCATGGCTTCAAGCCCCAGCCCTAAGGTGCAACTAAAGGGTTTGATAGACCTAGAAAGACATCCACTAGAAATGACAATGGCAGGCCTGTAGACCCATGTAGTAAGGGGTTTTCAGTGTCCCAGCTGTTTGTTATTAAGTGTATCCTGTCCCAGTGAGACAACTTGTAGTACAGTTGTCAGGTGTGATAAATGCATGCATCTCAAAATTAGGAAAAAGCAAATGGGGCAGAACACTTTCTGGGAAGAAAAAACAGTTAATTTTTTTTTTATAACTATCAGGCTGTGATCAGTAATAAAAGATTAATTATTTTATGGGTGTAGGCTCTCTTCAACTGCCAACAGCAGCTTTCAGAGAGGAAACTCCTTCCTCCTTAACAGGACACAGAACAAGCCTTTAAAAACAGAGGAGCCTGTCCTATTTCTGTGGGGTACACAGGAACAGAGTCAGTACTGTGCTGGGGAACTTGCCTTTAAGCATCATCCAACTTTTTTAAATTGCACCCTTAGCCCTTTGGCGTGCTCCCAGGGTAAGCTGTGCAGTGAAGGCGGCAGTGCAATAACCAGCAACACGAGTTGTAAGGGAGAAAAACTACCTGGGAAGGTGAAAGCTGAAGCCAGTGGCCCCAGAGGAGGGTTAAAGGAGGGATCCTTTCTGTGCAAGGAAGGCACAGCTGAACTCACCACACTGTCACTGTTAGCGAAGACACAACAGAAGGCATTTCATATGAATATGGACTAGCTCTCCCAGAAGGGACTGGGACACATTAAAAATCAGATCCTCTACACAGAGGGCTGAGTTCTGTTGATGGCCTAGTGCTTTTATGGCTGTAGCCAACACTGAAATACTTTTTACTGCAGCCTCCCACTAGCATACAGCTGCTGTATTCCTGTGGGGAAGGAACAGAAGTTACTGTAAGCAAGCAAAGCCCAATTTTGCAGCCACTACACTAGACTTACATACTGAGTAAAGAGTAACAGGACAGGAGATAAATCCCTACAGCTTAAAAAAAAGTGGCTTTATTATGTGACTGCTTCAAGACATTCATCAGTGGTAGCCCAAGAAGTGAAAACAAAACACATACTAACTACACTACCAAGACATGAACTTTTTTTTAATGGAGACACATTGTTGATCACAATTTATTTTGAAGTCATGAGATGCCAGCAACAACAGACTGAATCAGCAGGTCAGGCTGGACAAATACTTGATTGCAGCCACAGTTGTTGGCTATGGGCAGCAGCACTGAGTTACACAACAAGGCAACAGTTTCTCTTCTACCTTCCTAACAAAACTGCCAGGTAAGGCAAAGGATGGACAGCTACTGAACTGTGGTATAAACCATGCAAGAGTAACAAATGTGAGAACAGGTGTATAATAAATACTTGATGACTTTAGAGAGGAAGGAAGGGGCAGGAGGGCAAGAGGCTCATTTAAAAAAAATTATCTTCTGCAAGACATTAAAGCTATTTAAAGTATTGTCACCACCACAGTGGGCAGTCCAGTCCAGTAGTGACTAATTGGTACATGGATCAGTTTTGAAACAATGTCCCTCTTCTCATGAAAAGGTTTAAACAAATTATTTATCCACTTGCTAAAGCTCTGGGGTTAAAGAAGTGATCAGTAATCAACATTTATTTCACACCTAGGCAGAATGACTAAAACTGAAGACTACTGTTCAGCTTCGTCTTCAATTACTTCAATTCTGCGAGGCCCGTAGAGTAGAACATAAGCTATATGCCAGTCTCCACCCCCAGATAACCTCAAAATATCTTCAGGTGTAACAATGCTGACTTTGTCATCATCAAATTTAATCCATTCATCTGCAAGAAAAACAAGAGGATTATTTGTAATTTAGGTACATAAAATCTAATCACATTTAACAGCCCCTTAAATGAAAGAAGCTGTGAAGGGTGGTTAACAGTACTGTAATGGGTTTTTTTACCTTGTTTCCTTTTAACCCAAGACACATAATGCCCAGAGGAACTTGATCTGCCTTGATGTGTTAGCACTGCCTGCAGGTCATAATAGCCGCAATTATTAGAACCAATATCTAAAGGAAGAGGGGAAAAAACAGTTACGCTAGTCTTACATGAACAGTTTTAGTGTTTTTAACAGCATACAGACCAAAGGCACGTTAGCCATACTGCAGCACTGTAGCTGTGTAAAACCCCATTTACAGCATGGTTCTAAATCATTGCGAACTAAAAGCAGCAGCTTTCAGCCAGGATAGCCTCTCAGGAAACTGAGAATGTTGTCCATTTTCAAGACATAAATATGTATTCTGGATGTAATGCAAATGCAGCAAGCTTGAAGTATTAAAACAATGATGTATGGTCAGTAAATCTTCTGGAGAGGTTTGGCCAATACCTCCTTCAAACACCAGCTGCTGTCCGCATTCAGGGCAAGCCATGAAACTGCAAGAACTGATGTGCTGGGCATGGGCTGTATAGCGACACTGCTGAGAATACTCAGATACAGTAATCAACCACTCTGCAGTTAGTTCAATTATGCTATTCCATTTTTCAATGGAAAAAGCTGGCTAATTCCAAACATACCAAGAAGGGTGTTACAGTTCCCAACGTGTCTTAACTGCATTTCTCAGCACTCCAGAATATCTTGTTTTCACTGTGCTCTCAAGCTAGTCAACACCCCCCACCCCACTTCTCACATAGTGCAACACACACAAGCCTCAGGAAGCACTGAATGGTAACAGTCTGGGTAAACAAGACCTCCAAAATAATTTCTGCACAGCGTCCTCAACATAAGGGTGAATGCTTAGGACATTCAAGCTCCAAGCCCCCCCAAATTAGGCAACACTAGCACCACTACAGAAGTTTTAAAAGTCCAATTTAAGTTTCTGTTTTGATTTCAGCTTTCTATCACCCACTGACATGGAAGCATACAAAACAACTGCACATTACATGCAAAATGTCTTTTGAGGCGCATGTCTTCTATGTATCATCAACTTGTCAGAGGGATGACAATTAAGTCTTTGACTATCTCAACACCATTTTGACTTGCCTAATCTTTCCATTCCTTAAATTTCCATCAGTTTCTGAAGATTAATTTTCAAAGGCATTAAAAATAACCAGGGTTCTCAAAATATACCTACCATCAGGTCCACTTAAATATCAGTAAATAGAAAATTACTTTAAAATAGCTTTACTTCCCTGTACTCACCATCAGGAAAAGAAAATGGCTCATATTTAACTTCTTTCTGTGCACCATCACTTTTACTAGACTAAAGAACAGAATATGCTGAATTAATGTGGAATGGTTTTGAGAAAGCTTTAGCACAATCATATCAAATACCAACTCTCCATTCATTTAAAGATGTTTCTAAGCCTAAACATTTTTTGTTCAACTTGAAAACAAGTTCCATTACAGTATTTCTAGCTGGACATCCAAAAGCTTAACCTAAACAAGACCACTTTTTAAAGCAAATATATAACCATTTTAGCACATATTGCCTAGACTGTTTACCCACCAGATTTACAAGTTTGGAGCCTGAAAACAATTCTGCAATTGAAGATTTTATTCCTTGTTAGGGACTTGCTAGCAGCAGAAGTAGCAACAAGAAAATACCAGAGACAGATCCCAAGTGCCAACACATTCTGTTTTAAAATAGCACTCTTTCCTTGCTCCTAACTGTGTAAAAAGAGATGCAAGCCTTATTCAAATGTTTACATGAAACTGCCAGGAGTTAGGCCAGGAAAAGAGTAGCAAACTTTAAAAAAAAAAAATTGGCTAAAACACTACAGCTTTAGCCCGTTTACTTTTTTTCTTCATTAAAGAAAGGCAAGTCAGTTTTAGAATGTGTAGACAAGAGAGGAGACAAAACCATTTACCAAGTTTTTAGGGTACAGTCTTTTAGCTCACTAGTACATCTATTCTAAGTTTTATCAGTCAGACATGTAGCACTCTGTTATACAACCCTTTCCAGTTCATGAGCAGGAAATAGCTACCTATGCTCCACTGAAGAGGTGACCTGCCAGCAAGCAATAATGTTTGAAGACAATCACTTTGTGTAATTCAGAGAAAACCATTAGGCATAACACTGGTAAGCAGAAGCACTACATTTTAATACATTTTGAAATAAAAATGTTAGCAACATGTATGTCCACAGCATTTAACATTTCTCATCAAGCAGTCATACCAAAGCAGATACTGTATTTTCATGAAAATACACAAAAAAGATCTAAAGCTCAATACCAAGGAGTTTGAATGCTAAATAAGCAAAAAATGTATTTAAGTCAAGTTTTCTCTAGTCCTTATTAGTACCCCTATTTCATATGTATGACTTATTCAATCAAAATGTCAGCAGACTTACATTCTTTGGCTGTTGATTTACTTTTTTGTCTTCTACATCTTTGAATTTTGATCGGTAAGAAACCATTTTTTCCTGAAGGTCTGGCGTACACAGCTCATACACATCCAACATAAGAGGAAATTTAACATCCTAGGAAGTAGAAAGCATAAAGATTATTAGCATAATTTAGTACCCCACATTAAAGCGTTCTCCCATGGGAAGACAACAGTAAGTCCAATTAAATGCAACTCTCATCACATTTATGACAACTTGATCTACTGAAATGTTGCTGACAGCACTTACCTAAAGGGCTACAATACTTTCACAGAGGAATGTCTGATTCAGTATAAACAAACCATCACAAATTACTACATTCAGTATAAATATTTAGATTCTTTATTATCAGCTGTCATACTTCTGTACTACAGAAATACCTATGCAGGCCTAAGGAAAAAAATGCTTGTAAAATGACTGTACACTTGCAAAAATGTAAATTTGTGTTATCCAAACAATCTTCTAAAATAGTTAACACGTGCCTTCTACCTTTATTCCCTTGCTTATCTTGTAAGGAACACGCATCATCTATCATGATGCTCCCTGGGCAGCCTAGGAGGTCTACCAACCAAGGCCAACAGAAAGCAAAACTGAACATTTAGCTGTTTGCAGCTGGTTCTTGCATTTGTCAATCAGAAAGCCAGACAATTAAAATAACTAATACAGGAAGTGTTTGTTAGCATAAACATTTCTCATCAACTTTAGAACACTGTCCAGTGACTGAAAGCATGGCCCTCTCCTTAATTAAACATTCTCCTCTGAACCACTGGTGAAGAGAGACCAAAAACCATCCTAACAGTATTGGAGCAAATTGTATTGGTTTTATGTGGCAAGGTTTTGGTAGCGGGGGGGGGGGGGGGGGTTTACAGGGGTGGCTCCTGTAAGAAGTTGCTGGAAGCTTCCCCTGTGTTCGAGAGAGAGCGAGCCCATACCAGCCGGCTCTAAGACGGACCCGCCGCCGGCCAAGGCCGAGCCAATCAGTGATAGTGGTAACGCCTCTGTGATAACATTTTTAAGAAGGAAAAAAAAGTTGGGACAGGGAGAAAACAGCCACCAGAGAGAGGAGTGAGAACATGTAAGAGAAACAAGCCTGCGGACACCAAGGTCAGTGCAGAAGGAGGGGGAGGAGATGCTCCAGGCGCCGGAGCGAAGATTCCCCTGCAGCCCGTGGTGAAGACCCTGGTGAGGCAGGCTGTCCCCCTGCAGTCCAGGGAGGTCCACGGTGGAGCAGATATCCACCTGCAGCCCGTGGAGGACCCCACGCTGGAGCAGGTGGGTTCCCGAAGGAAGCTGTGACCCCGTGGGAACCCTGCACTGGAGCAGGCTCCTGGCAGGACCTGCGGATCTGTGGAGAGAGGAGCCCACAGAGCAGGTTTTCTGGCAGGACTTGTGACCCCGTGGGGGACCCACGCTGGAGCAGTGTGCTCCTGAAGGACTGCACACCGTGGAAAGGACCCATGCTGGAGCAGTTTGTGAAGAACTGCAGCCCGTGGGAATGGCCCACGTTGGAGAAAGTTTGTGGAGGACTGTCTCCCGTGGGTGGGACCCCATGCTGGAGCAGGGGAAGAGTGTGATCAGCCGTCCCCCTGAGGAGGTGAAGCGGCAGAAAATAACGTGTGATGACTGTAAACCCCATCCCTGTCCCCTTTGTGCCGCTGGGGGGGGCTTGGTGGAGAAATCCGGGAGTGAAGTTGTGCCCGGGAAGAAGGGAGGGGTGGAGGGAAGGCGTTCTGAGATTTCGTTTTATTTCTCATTTACCTTACTCTGGCTGGTTCCTAATAAATTGAGCTAATTTTCCCTAAGCTGAGTCTGTTTTGCCCGTGACGGTAATTAGTGAACGATCTCTCCTGTCCTTATCTCGACCCGCAAGCTTTTTGTTATATTTTTCTCTCCCCTGTCCAGCTGAGGATGGGGGAGTGATAGAACGGCTTTCGTGGGCACCTGGCATCCAGCCAGGGTCAACCCATCACACAAATTCACTTCTGTCCCTTACCTCCTCTCCCAGTCTATTTTGGTAGTATAGTTTGCCACACATCATCACAGCTGGGAACAAACCTACTTTGTACTCAAGCAAAGAAACTGCATTGTTAATATTTTTAAATGCAATTTAAAAGTAAACAATTTAGTAAATACCCTTCAAGTATTAGTTGTCTACATATAATAAAAACTCATTGAAAAGCATAAAGAGGAATTAAACTTCAATATGCAGAAAACTTACTCACCTTAAGAACTTTGGCATTCACAGATTCTTTCTCTTTGTAAAAAAATCTAACCATCTGAATAGTCAGGTACGCTGGCAAGCGACTAATTTTAGACTATAAAAAAAATTTAGAAAAAGCTATTACTTTAGATATTCACAGATCTTTTATACCTTAAACACAGCTCATCCTAAATTACAGGCTATTCTGGGAACATATTTGTACACAAACACACCAGAATATAACAAGGCCTCCAATTTTGAAGCTCTTGTATAGTACTGTACTCAAAGAAATAATTTTCAACTGGTCTTAAATTTCTTGGTAGTGGATATTCAGATGCTTTATAAACATAAATCACATGCTGTTGCAGCAATAACTTTGTGTTTTGGGACAGAAAATTGACAACAGTTAAAAGAATCATAAAGACAGCAACAAAAGTACCACGCACAGATTTGATATAGAGTGCATTTCTCTGCAGTGTTGGAGAGAGTTTGGTGATTTCCTCTTGAAGACGCTGTTAAAAAAAAAAAAGTAGTAACACATACGTTCATCATAAAATACAGCTTAAAGAAAAGCACAGATAAACAAACCATAAACTAAATGTTGTTCTGCCAACCTCTTCTGTTGCTATGAGCCATTATGACACACAGAATTTTGAAACTCCTTGGCAGAAAGACCATGCCCATTCATTTGTTCAGCTGCAGGCTCATTCCTGAACCCTGACAAAACGAAGTTTCTCTCTGCAGAAAATTTTATTCTACAGGAGTAGAACTTGCAACTGGATTTGGTTACGAATTATATCTGGATTTGGTTATGAATGTGTCATGGAACACAACTGAAGAAAATCTGAACTTTCTTGTGACGGGAATATTTGCACATTTCCCAACTCTCAGTCTAAAGCTGACAGAGCTGTTTATAAGGAGACAGGTGGTGGTACTCTGCTTCCAGGGACTCTTCCAAGTTCAGGGAAAGACTGGCCTGGTTAAGTGTTGTGACTCTCTTGCTCCAGGCAGTCCAGCATAAGAATTCTAGAACACCTTTTTTGGCCTGAAAGTGAGGTTTCTTTTTTCATAATCTTTTTAATTTGTGAGCATTAACTATTTTATCTTACTTTTCCTTCTAAATTCTGTCAAAAAAAGAAAAAGTAGATACAAAGACTATCTGAGAACCATGCAACTTGGTCCTGTCCTGTACAAACCAGATCACTGCTTCCATCCCTGCTCTTACACAAATACTCTGCAAGAGCAGTTACTACAAAGGTTTTGTAGTAGCTCCTCTCCTTGCTCCTTCAGATACTCCAGAAAACCCTGAAAACTTAGAAATACATATATAAAAAGCACAGACTACTTTAAGAAGTTCTACTTAAATAAACAGTTTAAAGATGATGTTGTGCCACAGAAAATAACACCCCCTTCAAAATCTGCAAAATTAAATTGAATTGTTCCATCATCTGTTTTATTTTTCTTAACAACCAAAATGCCAACCTATTTTAAAACTGACTTTTGGACTTTTGGGGAATTGTTTACAGCGTGCTTAAATCATGATACTGCTCAGTCTGAAGTGAAAGCCAGCTGAACAAACAAGTAGCAAATTGGCTTGCACTTGGTTACCTGCCTGGGGAAGACCACGTCAGGGTCAAGAAAACACTCGGTTGAAGTCTGTTTTACATCTTCCCACTGACCACCAAAAAAAAAATATCTTGGAACTTTGCAAAGCTTAGACAGCAGATGTCAATTCCAAGTCATAGACTAAAAACACAGGTCATTAGAATTTCAATTAAATAAAAGTTGTAAAGGCTTACCAATTTTAGTCCTGTAAACAGATATTTCACTTCTTGATTGATAAAGCAGCTAAGCTGAAGCAGATTCTCCTTTCCTTTAGTTACTTCCTCTTCTTCAGCTTCTGTACATTTCATGCTTCACAAAATTAAGGAAAACCATCATGCACCAAGAGCTGAACTACTGCTCTAGTGCAAACAACATGCTGAACAGCACAGTAATTTAAGATAAACCTGTGCTTGTGCATCAATAGTACTTTTACTTCTCGTAGTATAGAAAAGATTTGAAACAGCCCTTCCTTCTAACCAGTCTGTTCCTTCGTGTCTAATGACAAGTGGTAGCTGAGGCAGACAGCATACCAAAAAAAGTAAAATAAGTTTTTAATCACCATTTAAGCTTGTGAGGCCTGCTTTGCTCTTTCTTCTCCCCACCCACCCACCCCCCAACCCCCAGGACACAGATCATACTAACTAGTTGTCAATACCAAGCTATGAAACCCTCCCGCAACATTACACTTCACTGTTGTTTACAATTAATAAAACTCTTCTATTCCTGCTGCTGGCCAGACTTCCCATTTCTTTCAACATGCACAGCCTCCTCTCCCTGCCTTGTATCTGTCCACTGAAATTAAATCCATTTCTTCATTATTTTCTACACATTCTTTAATAGTTCTGTCCAACCTCTTCTTTTTCATACTTCAACCCCAATCCTTTTCTCTAATCCACTTCCTTCTATCTAGGTATTTTTCTGACTGCTCTGAATGCATCTATTCTACTAATGCTGCCATAATCACGCTTCAAAGGCTTGCAACATGACTTTTCTGCCAAGCGTCTTCCTCCTGCCATTGACCTATGCATCATTCCTCTTAGCTACTCATTCTTCTCCTCCCTACCATTTCAGGGATAACAAACATCACAATACAGGGAGAAAGATCCACGATTCTTACCTTAAAAAGGGCCTTTACTCTTCATTACTACCAAGCTATGAGGTACAGTACCTCATCTAAGGGGATGTTTCCTTATTTCAGACCAGCAAAACGCACAGTATAATTCTTTCTAAGAGCAGTGGTCAGTTTCACAACAGCCAGGATTTTGGGATGGAGAAATGGGAAAAGAGTAATATTTGGCATGAGATGAGTGCCCCATGTGGTCATATGCTTTTCGTTCTTCCTATAAAAGAAGCTACTAGGAAGTTGTCAGCTGCATTAGTTTCTTATTCCCCTAACAGTCTGCATCTAATTTATTCCCTAAGAAATCAATCAAGCTATCTTTCGTGCATGTTTAATATGCCAAGTATATCAGGAACACTCCTTTACAAGCCGAAAAAAAAGGCTATTTAGGACGGCAATTACTTTTATTTGGATAAAACACGCCAGCATCCTTGAAGTAGGTAACTGGCATTCTTCTCTGGGGAGGGAATCTCATCTTTATAACCAGTGGTTTTTTTCTGTAAATTTCCAATACCATTCCTTCTCGCCACATTGTCCTCTCTCTCATAGTTTATCCAATCTTAACTTTAACTTCTGCATACTCCTGCAATACATCCATCCCTCTTTTCCTCAACACACACCTTTAATTTCTGAACAAGGCTTTTCACCCTCCCTGCACTCAACTGCAAAAGTGTGAAATTATTATCATTCTTTATGTCTTGCCTTAGCCTTTAGGATACGCTGTTTCGAATTCAATGCTGAAGAACTGATCAATTAAACTCTTCTTTTTAGAAGATGCTGGTGTAGCTCCAGAGTCTGTCTGTAAAACAAATTCTCTTATGATGTAACTTTAACTTGCACGTAAAGGCAGTCTTTACAGACAAAATAACCCTATTTAAATTCTTTAAAGCCTATTCCTTCACCTTTCTATAGGAGCAGTTTCTCTAGTCAGTCTGTCTCCTTACACAGCCTAAAAGTTTCAAAAGAAATGCATTTCTAGCATGCTGTTAAAGCCACCTCAAAGCATATTAGCAAGCAAGATTTCAGTCAAAGTCACACCTCCCTGTCCCCCAACTGAAGTATGACTTAAATTTTAGAGTAGTCTATCAGATTCTTGCCACTGCCAAGACTCTCCAGAGAACAGTTTACAGAGAAAGAAGAGAGTCAGTCTGGTGAAGTCTTGGGAAAAACTTTAAGTAACTTCTTATCCAGTTGATTAAGCTAGTTGTCTGTTTGAAATAGTAGTCTTGTAGCCAAGAATGCTGTAGCACACTTTTTTCAGAAAAAAAGTTCTTCTGTGCTAAATTCACAGGTAATCGGGGCCAGCTGCTGAATACTCACAGTCACCACCACCCTGGTCCAACACAAGCCTTACAAAGCCCATAGAGAAAGTATTCCTATAGTACAATTCGTACATACCTGACATGACATAGGTAGCAGTATGCTGATCGGACACATCACACACAAAGCAATTTCACTCACTGGACTATAGATACATGTTAAAGAACTCAAAACAGATAATCCTTAGCAAAAAATATGTGAATCACAAGTACAATATTATAAATCCTAACTCTGGTTAGAGTAAGACCAAAATTACCTCCATAACTGTATCACCTTCTATGCCTTCCAGCTTCTGCTGTAGTACCCTCATCATCTGCACCCAGCACTCATTGGCATCCTAGGAAGGGAACAGAAAATTAAATCTGACTAGTAGCGTTATGATTTAGTAATATTAAACCCATCAATCTCTACACTATAAAACCAAATGTAAGGATGCCTTCACTAAGAATTTCTCCCTATTCCACCACACACTTTCAGAGCTAGCACTTGATATTACAGTCAACTTTTCTACATTATACAAAAGCAAACACTTTACTGGGATAAATTTTCACAGGAGAAGGAAAGTTTTAAAATATTCTTGTTCTCAACTTCCAACACACTATAGATTTTTCAAACAATAAGCTAATAATCGGTCTTTACCTGTTGAAGGTACTGGCCTTGATCGCCTTTCTCTGCAAACTGTGGGAAGGCCATATGTAAAAACTGCAGGAGAATGATAGGTGGGATACTGGAGGAAGTTTTATCCATGGAATCAAACAAGTCTCTAAGAGCTTGAAGAAAAAGTAAGTGAATGCTTTGAGAAGTGGAAAAACAATTCAAACGTGGCAGGAAGTTTAAAAAGAATAGTAAAACAGCAGCAATATTTAAAGACTGATCATTTAACAGTGTCCAATTTCATCTTTCCAAAGCAGGACCAAATTTTCCAGGTGGCATAACAGATGCACCTAAGATCTCATTTGTGAGCATGACTTTGCAAGCGTAGACAGTTCTGAGAGTTTGGCACATAGTGCCTTGTCTTTCCTGGCTGCTAACAGAAATAAAAAAAAGAATTTTTTTTTTGAGCAGTTAAGATTTCATTTGAAACGCATCTGAGGACCAATGTTTTCACAAGAGGACTACACCTAGAGAAACCAGAAGGCATTCACAATCTATCCTCTAGAGCAGCTTAAGCTTCACCAACTACTGGGAAAAAACTTTCATTTTTCCCAAACTAAAATATCTCCAAAATACTCATGCTTAACTTAAGACCCAGGAAAACAAGTATGTGTATGCATATGTGCAGACAGTTCATAACTATGTGCAATTCAATGAATGCTACTGATTGCATGACAATACACATGGCTTGCTTTTTTGCTCCAGACATACTACTATATATGTCTTGTCTACCCAGGTTACAGCATTTTAAATCCACAAATCACTTCAGAGACACCTGTTAATCCTCACAACAACCCTGTGAGGTAGGCAAGTCTGCATGGTCACTAATTTACAAGTCGAGAGACTAATGAATGATACTCTTGAGTAAGTAAATATAGGCAAGATTACAAGGAACCAAGGTCAGTTGCTGCTTGTGTTTAAGGAATATCTTCACTGACCTTGATAAGAGGGACAACTGATATGACACAGCAATTTAAAAAAATGCCATAAGTGTCATGCAGGACAGCATGTCCTGACCAGCTCAGCACCAAAGAATTAACTACAAATTACTTAAACTATTAAGATTCCTAAAAAGCAGAGCTGTCACCTTAAAAAGAAAACAAGGGACATGAAGTAAAGGCAGCGAAAAGGGGAGGGGCAGGCATGGTTGTATAGAGTAACCATTGAACTTACCACCCCAAAATTCGATCAGCAGGCATACCCACAAACTGGACCTTTCCTTCCTTATATTGTTTTGTTTTTCCTTAAATGGACTGGTAGAAATCCCAGTGTCCTGGCCCAGCATCTTAGTGGGGCAATGAAATAGAGTAAAAAAAGAAAAAGTGGACAAGTAGTACCCTTGTTCAACTGTAAGGGGTCTAACTAGAATTCTAGTTAGAACTTGGAGATATGGGGCCATGGTGAGCTCCCACACTGTGAGCACCCAGATCACCACAACAAAGAGTAACTTTCCTTTTGAAGACACTACTTTCTATTTCAGTTATGACATCTGGATCTTTAGGATAAAGGCTGAGACCACTGATAAAGCATCAGCTACCATCTTAACAATAATGCTCAGCCAATAAATCATATTTTAAAATATCAATGAAATACATACTCTAGGAGTATGGCATTACCCTACCATTAAGTGAATCAAAGAACTGTATACTAAAGTATTTCTACACAAAATGATCAAATCAACAGGTGGGTGGAGCCTGCTCTAGGAAGTTCCAATTGCTTCATGCCTACATGCAAAACAGTTAAGAGGTAAGAATGATTTCTATCTAAGCCTAGGTCACACTGGAATATATTTTTCCTAGCATGCAGCTAGGTAATATGCAGAAATGTATGCTTTGCAGTCATGGTCACAATAACCTTGAAAGACATTAATGATAGAGCAAAATGAATCCTCCAGTGCTAGCAGATCTGAAATTCCTAAGGCATATGCACTAAAGAAAAATACGTAGAGCTCTAACTGCAATTTTCATCTGCAGTTAGCAGGAAATCACATACTAGCCTAAAACCCTGTTTTCTACTCTAAACACCAACCTGCAGTAATGTATTGAGCAGAGGCCATTTCTCCTGAAGCTCTTAAGGCACCACCATACCTAAAAGAGAAGGAAAATAGTTTGTATGCAATTAAACACAATTAAGAAGAACAGTCAGGTTTTTACATCATAAAGCAGGCAGCAGCTAGATTTACTTAAATGTATCAAAAGAAATCAATCACCAAAACAGAAGTAACTGAAGATAAGATTTACTCACACTCACCTCAAAGTCTCAGCTATTTTGCAAGCACTGCATGGAAGCAAAGAAAAACTGGCATCCTTGAGACAATAAATAAATGCAGACTGAGAAGTCTGGATACATCACTGCTGCTTCCCTAATCCATTTGCCTCAAAGACTCTATCTATTTTTAAAGAAACTGAGAAAGGGTCTGAATAGAAGCTACCCCATTTCTCAAACATTTGCCACAGCTTCTTCAAGATACATGGAAAAAAAACACCTTCAAGGAGAGATGGCAGATAAAAGCACAGAGATGGAGGGCAGGCTTGCTTCCTCCCTCCACAGCAGAAGCAAAACAGTGAGAGGTGAGACATTTTTCTTGAAGAGGTATTTCCTACACTGAAAAAGTACGGGAGTCTACCTGTATTAGTAGAACTTAACACTCTTCTTTGAATGATTTCTTAATTTACCACCTGCATGAGGAACAGATGGCCTCCTCAAAGCATATAAGCCTTTAAGCAAAAGGACGGTCTCATGCATTCTTTAATCTCAGAGTGAACTCTAAAAATTCTGTCCATTGCTAGATGATGAGCAGGAAACTTTCCCCCTGACATGCTACAAACAGGGAGTGCCCTTGCAGAGATCAACAGAGCAGCTGGTGAGAAATGAACCCATAACAGTAAGCTTTCCCATGTGAGTCCTTTCACCTCTCTCCCACTGCCATATACCCTTCCATGCTGTCATCAGGCAGGGAAGACCAAATAGAGGCTAAGTCTCCAGGGAAAAAGAACACGTCTGCCTGTGTATCTGACTTCCCACAGATAAGGCCACATCTTGTCTGCCAGTTTTATAAGGTACATTTTGACATTTGGTATGTTAAATTTGTCAAATACTCTAATTCAGTGCAGTAACTCAGAGTCTTTTACATCAAAATAAACAGACTTTCCTAAAATGACAACACTGAAAAACAAGAAAAAGCTTTAAAACAGAGTTTCTGTACTTCACAAATAGTTCTCAGTGATAAATAATTAAAGTTCATCTGCTAACAGACTGAAGAAAAATTTATAAGCACTTAAATAACTAGTGTTTACAGTAATCTCAAACATCCAGTTGTGTACCAAGGTATCAAGAAAGCAGTGTATTTTAAAGGAATTAAGTTAACCCAAGATGGCAATGCTCTACCTAATCCTCATATTTTTTAAATACTGATGGTTTTCTCATTGTAATTCATATGGATGACAAATTCAGGCTCACATTGCCATGTATTCTTTTTTCCTCCGATCTTCAAAATTTTCAAGTTTCTCATAGATTCCTCACAAAAAAAACCAAGGCCATTTTCACATTTCAGTCCAGAATCACAACAAAAATTTCAGAAAAGTTATTCTACAATCGGAACAAATGAAACAAATTCCATAAGGGCATGTCTTCTGTTCCCTACATATCCTCATGACAGTAACTCCAGCTTATTCCAGTTTGCTGCCACAGTAACACCAATGGTCCTATCTCAGAGGTTCCTGCGGTACCTCCAAGTACCAAATGTCAGTAACATCAGAATTTCATAGCTGAAAACACATTGCGCAACAAAGCCACTGAAAAAAATACCCCTCAAAGGAACAGGACTCCCATACGATTCTTCTATACAGAACAAGACCATACAAACTAACACCAGAAAACAGGGTTAGGAGAGTTCAGTAGCTTGTTTAAGCATTTTAAGCAAGTCTTGATAGGAACTATGTATTAGCTAGGCAAAACACATTCTCTCCACTAAAAGCCAGTTCCAACAAATACATAGTCTTAAGTTCTTTAAAAAGTACAGACTAATATGGCCATAGGATAAACATTAACTGATCACCATGTTAATCTTGAATAGATTTAAAGAATAACAGATTGTTTTGGTAATCCATACCAGTATTAAGACAACTGTTCCACAAAATATCTATTTCCTAAGCTAAAAAAAAAAAAACCCAAACATTTTAATCACGGTATTTTTGTACTGAATCCTACCTTTTAAGGGCCTCTTTAACTTCTGGCACTGAGCGGATACACTGAACCGTAGCGTTCATGTAGCAAGTGTTGCCAAGGTTTGTCAATCCACATGGTAATTCCATCTACCAAAAAATTTACAAGGGTGCTTGAAGGTCTGAGAGAGATGTACAACCATTTTTCTACAAATGCTACAATTTGACATCAATTTCTAAGAATAGGAATGATCAGAGATGCATAAAACCTGGAATATTCCATCAAACTTTATAAAGTTTTCCAGATCCATTTTCTGATTATATTAATCATTTCACCATTCGGTGCTTTTAGAGGACATTCAGGAACACTTTGGGGTTTTTTCTGTGCATGTTTAGTTTAATGAACATATTCTTCAAGCAGGCAGTCATTCAAAAAGTTCAATTATAATCTCATTCAAGTTTTGACCTTAAAATTCTATTTTGGTGAAATTTCCACATGAATGCATTTGTACAAAACACTGATGTTTTAATTAAAATCAGTTTTCAGTAAAACTCTGAATGTGATGAAGTTCATAGTTAGAAACAAAAGCATTATACTCCTCTCCAGAAGTCTGCAACAGATCGTTAATTTGATCCTTTCAGACTAATTGTGAATTTCTAATGTTTTGACAAATGTGAAGGCCAACTAGTAATTAAACTAACCAGTTTGAGAAACAACTATAAATCACAATATAACAGCATTTTTCTTTTCTTTCTTTTTTTTAAATCCTGCATATTTGAGTAGTTGTTTAATGAAACTAGTAGTACTGCATACTGATACCACTTAATTATTTTAGGAAGAGAGAATTCATTTAGCTGTATATTCCATTTTTAATGAATATATACAGTACAGACAATTGAATTTTGATGTATAACAAAATTTGAATCAGAGAAATGCAATGTGACCAACTTTTCCAGAATGTTATCGGACACTGAATCATCTCCTTGTTTGCCTCTCAGTTATCTCAAAGCCTGTGTACAGGGTTAGTCTCAAAAATACATAAAATATCCTTCACCTGCTGGTGCCACGGAAAGCATTAAATACTGAAACACAAAACCAGTCCTAAAATACAGATCCATTTTCATACAGACATGCTGTCCTGGTTTTGGCTGGGAAGAGTTCACCTTCTTTCTAGTAGCTGGTACGGTGCTGTGTTTCAAATTTAGTGTGAGAATAACGTTGACGACACACTGGTGTTTTAGTTGTTGCTAAGTAGTGCTTATCCTAAATGAAGGATTTTTCAGTTTCCCATGCTCTATCAGCAAACAGGTGTACAAGAAGCTGGGAGGAAGCATGGCCAGGACAGCTGACCCCAACTAGCCAAAGGGATATGCCACACCATAGAACGTCATGCTCAGTATATAAACAGGGGGGACTTGGCTGGGAGGGGCAGATCACTGCTCGGGCATCAGTCAGTGGGTGGTGCGCAACTACACTGTGCATCACTTGTCTTTTCTTGGGTTTTATTTCTCTCTCTTTTTGTTATATTCCTTTTCATTATTATTATTAGTGTTATCATTAAATTATTATTATTGTTATTATTATATTTTGTTTTAGTTATTAAACTGTTCTTATCTCAACCCACGAGTTTTACTTCTTTTTCTGATTCTCCTCCCCATCCCACTGGAAGTGGGGAGGAGAAAGTGAGTGGCTGCATGGTGCTTAGCTGCTGGCTGGGGTTATACCACAACACATGCATAAAAGTATTCCTGTTCTGCGTGCACAGTTGACAACAGACACGCAACTGTTTGAAATATGACAAAGAGCTCCTAGTTCAAATGACTGATGAGAAAATTAAGCCTTTCAAATTGTAAAAAAGGGAACAACTCAAACAGAAGTTACTTCATTAAAAAAAAAAAAAAAAAAGCTTAATTATGCTCTTCCAGACTTCACTCCCATGAAGGAAAACATATAATCTATTCTACTAACGTCAAACTTATTTTCATTTTTCAGATTTTCATTTTTCAGAAAGAAACGTTTACCTAATACTACTAACAAGGACAAACAAAACTCCAGACGCACCCCGCCTCAAACAAACCCTAGTTTCGCTTCACAGATATGAAGGAGGCAGGAAATAATTTTGCACATCTAAGAGCCCTTATTCAGGCAAAGTTCAGGACACTAATACAGCAAGGGCAACACAACTTCGTCTTTAAAAACATCAGCAATGCTATTCTTAGAAAATTTACTAAGCTGCCTGCTTAAAGAAAAAACAGCACTAGTTACATGACTTTTAAATTCCGGACTTCTCATCACTGTTACCAGTTGGGTCATCGATGTAAATTTGCATTCCTTTGAGAAGCTAAAAATGCTAAACAGATATTACAGTTTCAAAATCCACTTTTAAGCAACTGCAAGTATTTAAAAACTTGCCATTATCACCATTGTTAAAGGTTTACAAGAAACCAAAGTTTGAAATATGCTTACAGCTGAAGCCAACTGCTCCTCTGTCATGTCTTCGACAAAGACGGGTCGAGCAATTGGCTCTTCTGGAAGTGCATCGGCAGAACCCATCATTAATAAGGTCATCCCCTTGAAACAGAGTAAAAATAGTAATAAATATTTAAGGGCAGTTATTTCCGCTTAAAAAAATAAAAAAACATTAAGCTCTTGACATATTTCAGCTATTTCCCCCAAAATAAACACAATCTTTCTCTTAGTTTGCAGAACTGATACTGCACTGTTGTTTATAAGGGTATACCCTAACCTTCTCATTATCTACAAAGTATGTATTGAGAAAAATTCCACAGCATTATCCATGCTAGACATTTCCACTGAGCCTGGTGAGCTTGCCAGCAGCTGACAACGCAAGATTCCAATCAGGACTAAATTTAACATTCATGGAATACCCCAATGTGAAGTGTTCAGAAAAGCTCCCTTCCTGATGGGCCAATAGGGATCAAGCATCTTCAACACTTCAGTGCAAATATTACTCTTTGCCTTAAACCTTAGAAAATACCTTGGAACCAAGGATAACTGAGCAGCTAAATTCCAGTTTGAAAGAAGCTGCAACATTTGAGCTTCTCGATCGACAGAGTCTCATGTTCTCAAATTCAGAATTCTCTAAACAGAAAAAACTATCCCTCATCTAGAATCTGGGGAAACACTTCAGACAGATGTGGGTAATAATGAGGACCACAGCTCTGAGTTCGGAATTGTTTTTTTCACCTGGAAAGCAACCAGGAAAGCAAAGTGCCATCCTTTGGTCTGGCAAGTTCTGAGGACATTAAACTAATTGAAAAGTGAAAAATAACCAAAACAACCCTGCCAGTTTAGGGATGAGGACTAACATGCGGGGGGGGGGGAGCAATAAAGTTACCCTGCTTGCTTGACTAGCATAAGGGAAAGGAGTTTTTCAGCATTCAGCAGGAATACATACACACAGTAAGATCTATCAAAGTGGGAGAAAATGGTTATCTGGGGCCTTGAAAAAGACAGTGCCAAGGAAAAGGATGGACAACAAAACAGAAAGAAACTGCTTTGACAGTGTAAATAAATCCCTAGAACTTGTATACAACATTATTAAAATTAATAAAGGCAGCTATTAGCATAACAGTATGCAGAAAAGGACAAGAATATTAGGTACTGGGGGTTTTGCTGAATGACTTTGTTACAATAGCTGCAGCTACAGCCTGCTAATAGATGCTTGTGAACTAATTACAAGGGTAAGAGTAATGCTACCTAATTCAATCTGCTCAGTGAAGAACTAGAGTAAAACCTGTACCAAATTGATGTTACAAGATACGTACAGAAATGAAAATGACCAAAAAACCCCAAACAAAAGTCTTTGGGATTCCCTGTTTCAATAGGGAATCATATAGGTAAGAAACACAAATATATTCACTTTTTGTTTTCTTTCTGAACTAGTCAAAGGTATGAATTACCATTACTAATGGTTTTCTTTTTAAACAGCAGCTATTCAGTACAGGAGAAAAAATTTCAGCAGGTTGATAAAAAAAGGAAATAGGCAGAGCTGTAACATCAGCATTTGTAATGTGTTACATTTGTAATGTTTTCCATGTCCGGGAGGTACAAGCACAACAGACTGCAGACAGTGCCCAGGCTTCACGAGCTCTCTCTAAATAACATCACTTATTATTATAGTCACAGATAAGACAACACAGAAGGACCACTAGTCTGACCCAGGACACTTCTTGTAAGAAAGAAAGAAATATTTGCTCCCCCGTAGTTCAGGAAGATGGTATAATTTCCCTACTGATGCCAAAAAAGTTTTTTTACAAATCAATGGCAAGAACTTTGTAAGAATGCATAGGTATTACAACTATATAATATAAAATTATTTTTCATCAAGGTCTGATATTTTTTTTTAAAGAGCTATCCATTCAAACAGAAACAAGAACTTTAAATCTTTCTTTAAATGCCAAAACAAAAATCAAACTAGTAAAATCTAGTTATTCCTCAGAACTTACATTCTTTATTTTTAGGTTTCCCCAGTCATCATCCTGTATTTGAAATGAAATAAAAGACAAGTTCATTATCTTGCAGCAAAAGACAAGCAAGTATTTTCATTAATATTAATTATTAATTTTCATTAACATTAATTACGTATTTCTAAACATACAATTGTGTTTCATCCAAGATCCCACAATATTAACTATTTACACATCATCAAGTCTTGTCTGACTAAAATAAAAAGCAGCCAAGTCATCTTTTCAATAAGGTTCTTCACCTGTTGTTCAATGCTGCCTAGATGTAAATAACTTTTTGTAGAAAAGTTGCCTATATTGCATTACACCAATAAGTCTCCAGCAAAGAAGTGCCAGAGAAATTTTTCTTAAACAAGCTAGAAAGCAAAAAGTTGCATTCAGATTCTGAGCATTAAAAAGGAACAGAAAAAAAAACACCAAGCAGAGTAGTGTTTGGTATAAAAGAGTAAAGAAGTGTTTTAAAACAGCAGTGTACCTCCCAACCATTTAGCAACAAATTTTTGCCAGTATTTTCTAGTAGTAGGCAATGAATCATACAGAATTATTTCTGAAAAGTGTACTCAGTTTAATACATACAATGAAAGATCTTCTGGAGGAACACATGGAAATATGGTCATTGCTCATTATGTTATGATGTAATAAAGTTAGAAATAATATAAAAAACCCCACGTATTTCTACCTTCAGAGTTCCTCCTTTAACCATAACCTTCTGTCTAGCTGGCTGAACTCCAGTCAGTGCAAACAACTGGGCTTTGAAGACCATTGGAGGTTCATCAGTGTTAAGCTCCACGCCATCAAATTTCTCTTTTCCCCATTTCACATTAACTGCAAACAAAGTATTTTGAAACTAGATTATTTTCTAATATACAAGAACGTAATTACCAAGATTAAGCCAGTATTTAAAATTCCGGACTGCATACCATCTCAAAAGATTCAGTTTTTAACTCTAAAACTTGTCAATAATCAAGCTAAAGGATACCTTTTCTACAAGGCATCTCAGCCATCCGAACATGCTATTTCCAACAAGTCTAAAAATATCCTACAAAACAATTGTAAGCAACATATATACTGAGAAACTGCAAGCAATAAATGTGTATAACAGCATCAGAAATTCTTTGGGCAAATCTTCACAAAGGCAGCTCGAAAGCAACTCTCCCAATCTCTTGACACTGTTCATTGCAAACAAATTTCTGAAGGAAGTTCAGACATGCGATTCCCGTTCAGTTTTCCATAGTGTTTCCGTTCTCCTTCATGGCAAACAATACCATGTTCTTTAAAAGCAAAACAACTGTTTGACAGCTGTAGTTTTTGGCTACCATTCACGTGGAGCTACATGAGGAGGTAAGTGTGCGTCAAGACAAGACCCATAAAATAGCACACCTCCTGCTTCCTTTCAATGGAAGGTTAACCTCACAGTGCATTTACACCACCATCGCTGCTACCCTCCTCAGTTTTGACAGCGTTCACACAAACAACATACCTGCGTGCAAATACAGACAACAGCCTAGCACAGGTTGCAGCTCCAGAAGACCTGACCCCAGTAAAGGTGCAAGACTGGAATTAAGAAGTGATGTGAAATTTGGTCATGCAAAGTCTAACTTTTGACGCTGGAAATGGGATCACCAGCAGGAAGTTAGGCAGAATGACACAAAGCCACGTTAACTTCACTTCAGTAAAGCTGTTACTAACCAAGCAGACAAAAATGCCTGGAATAAACACCGTGTTTCTGAAGAACGGTTACACATCTTTGATCACTTCCAATCACTACCACAGGTACACAAGGCTATTTTAACAAGCTGCAGTTTTACTGAAAATCTGCAAAATACAGCACGCAGTCATATCCTATGTGCACAGTAAGTGGCTGAAATATCATACTTTAAAAAAAAGCCATATCCTTCCTTCTACCTGAGCTTCAGTTTTTACCTGTGCTTTGGTTTTAAGTAAATACTCTATGGCAACGCTAGGGTTTTTTCAACACAAAACTCTTAAAAGTCATGATTTGAAAAAACCTCCCAAGAAGGTTCAAATTTCAGATGTATGCAGTGTTTGTGACAGGTAATAAGAATAATCAAAACTTAAGTCTAAATTAGCCTACAAAGCAACTCAAATTACTGTTTTTTCAGTATTTCTAGCAGAAAGCACCTTCTGATTTGCCCAACCCTCTGGGGTTTTTTTCAAAACAGGTTTATTATTTTGCATATTTAAGACCTACCAAGCACAAGACTTTTCCCATTTTCTGGGAAGACGACCCACTCAGTTGCTGAACAGATCAGCTGCACATCCTTTTAAGTTTTGCATTTTTGAACAGTCATGCATCCACCACTAAATACACAGAGGATTTAGCAATTATTAGTCTGCAGTGTCACCGGTTTTGACAACTCAGCACTCAAGAGGAGGAAACCGAACAGCACGAGGACCTTCTCTTCAGAGATCGTAGCCAAAATTTCACCAGAAGTTTCCAAAAATAAAAAATATTAATTTGAAAACAATGGAAACTAAGAAAAAGAATGGACATACTTCCTCCACTGAACAGAAAACATAGCTTATACGGATGTGCTAGAGTTCAGGAAAAGTCCTGTTATACTGAATCAGGGATCCCAGTTTGCCAACCACAATTAAAACAGGTGAAAAACAGGGACACAGCCGCATACCAAGTCCTCCTACAATCCGTTCCTCACGTACTAAAAAGCCCCAAGAGGCCAGACCTGTGAAACATAAACAAGGCAGTAACTGGTCCTGGAAGCGTCACTGGAGGTTTTGCTCTTGCAGCCTTCATTAGAAACTTTCCTTCACGGCAAGGAGGGCGAGTGGGACGCGACACAACCTAAGGGAATTCTAACTCCTCTGGTTTCCACTAGGAAATAATGGGTTTAAAAGAGCGGATACAGAATTACGGCTCACTTGACAGGCAGCAGCACGTATCTTCGTACAACACAAAGATAAACCAAGAAGGGGCAATACCGAGGAACGACGGCAGGCGATACGCGGATGACACCCGTTCGCAGGACCGCGCCTGGCCGCAGGGGCCCTCCCGGCCCCAGCAGAGCTCTCCCCTCGCCCCATCCGGGCCGGGCCGGGCCGACACTTCCTCTTCCTCTTCCTCAGGCGGCCAGGCCGCCTCCCGGGGCGCTTGGCGCCGCGGCCGACACGTGTCGAGGGCCGGCGGCAGGATGGCGGGGCCGCCGGAGGAGCCTCCCGCTGCCCCTCGGGCGGCACCGCCCGCCTCCCCCCGCCCGGCGGCAGGAAGGGCCCGGCTGGGGGCGGCAGGGACACCGAGGAGAGGGCGGCGGGGCCGCCACGGCACCCGCCGCCGCAGGCGCTGCCATTCCCCCGCGCTGCGGACGGGCGCGGGCCGGGCCGGGCCGGGCGCGGGCGGCGGGGCCGGCTCACCTGAGAAGAGCGGCATGGCGGAGGGGGCGGGCGGCGCGCCGTGTCCTGGGAGGGCGCGGTGGCGGCGGGGAAGCGAAGGGGCGGCGGGGAGTGGCGTTAGCGGGGAGGGAGCGGGCACGAGCGGGCGATGGCGGCGGCTCCGGCGCGTCCCTCCCTCCCTCAGGGTCTCATTCAAACCGGCCCCTCAGGATGACGCTGCAAGCGGGGCCCGCTCTCCGGAAACGGGGCGGGCTGCGCGCGCAGCGCCGGAAGGGCGGGGCGGGGGCGCTCGCGCGGCGCGGGCGCTAATGGCGGCCAGGCGCAGCGGGAGGCGCAGCGGCCGGCGCAGCGGCCGGGCCTGCGGCGGGGCGGGGCGGGAGGCGCTGCCCTTCAGACCGATGAAGCGAAACTGGTCCGGCCGTGCACTGTCCACGGCCGACGGTAGTTTCTCGGCAGAGCGGGGCGAACGAGAAAGCGTGACTGAATAACCGGGCTTCTCTGTAACCCGGGGGCGTATACCCCACGGGAAACCAGCAGCCGGCTCGGTGCTAGGCCTGATTCAGCCTGCTGCGTACAGACCGAACGCAGAGCCACCCCCACGGTGTCCGGGTGGGAGTAGGGAAAGAACCCGGTCCCCGGGAAGGGGCTGACACCGGCGTTGACGTGGCCGGCGGGGGAGAGCAGTGTAACGGGCCAAGTGCCAGAGAGCCGAGGTGGGGGGGGTGGAGGCCTTCTCTTCTGGCGAGAGCTGTGACTGCGCGAAGACGGGGAGGGGGGAAGGGAAAGAAAAGGCTGTTGCGGGTGAAATACCTTTGGAATAGAGGAAAGCGTGGAGTAAGAGAGGATATTGTCAACGGAAGAACTTTAGTAAAGGGGAGAGGGGGATGACTGATCTACCAGCTATTACTTTGCGACTCGGTGGTAGATAGCAGGTATGAAGCGCTGAAGGTTGAGTTGAGTGTGATGGCAGTGGCCAGGAGCCTTCAGGACAATAAAAAACAGTTTTTAAAGATACTAAAAACAGTAGGCACAGAGACGTGAGTCTTCACTGCCACTACAAAAGCTCTTGGTATTAGGCTGCAGTTAAAGAAACTAAAGCAGTGCATAAACATACCAAAAAGGAAGAGAATGCCAGAAAGAAACATCCCTTCCTCAGATCCCCCCTAGCTACCACCTCTAGAAACCTGACACAACTACCTTCACCAGCTCCTGTGGCAGCTGCAGCTGTAAGAGCTTCTGCCAGCATTTGGTTGTCTGTATTTGTGCTTCTGTGATACCGAAAAGCTGGCTGAAGAAACTCTCTTAAGACTCGTTTTGGAGTTCTAGAAAGCAGGCATTCTGTATTGCAGCGCTGGATGCACAGGGGATAATTCCACCTAGCGTGCATGCCACAACTTCAGCCCAAACAGGTTACACAGAATAACTAATTGTATATTAATCAGATTAGTATACATTACATAAAAATGATTGCAACTGATTATCATAGTTCTGCCTACATCCGATCATGTGCAATAAAGGATCCATTTGAGTTGAAGGGCTGCTTTTGCGACCACCGACCTATTTGAAGTTTTTGTTGGCTGTCCTTGAAGTCTTTATTCTTGTCCTTGTCCTTTGATCTTGAAGCTTAACGCAGTTTCAATCACATGTGGTCAGTTTCAACATTGTTCTCATCTAGCGCACAGGAACATCTAGTCATAAGAGCAAAGAACTGCAAAACTTATGAGTAACTACCTCTACTAGTTAATTGCTTGGCTATACTTTTGTCTATTGTTTCAATCATAGTGTTAGTATAAGATTTCTAATAATTATTTACCAAATCTTACTTTTACAGTCACCTAGCAGCAAACCAGTTTCCACGGCTGGTACAAAATATTAAAACTATCAGAATATTTAGACATATTATACAGTATGTATGGAAATATGCTATCACCTGGCCCTGCTTTTGCTATAGAAGTGATACCCAAAACAAGAAGGATCTTTCCTTGATAACGATGCTGCTGACCAAATGTGATTTTCAATTCCAAACAGTCTAAGAAGGATATACAAAATGGCCATAAAAATAATCCAGGGCTTGAAAGTAAGGCTTAAGATGGAAGGCTTAGAAATGTCAGTCTTTTCAGTTTGTCATGGAGAAGAAGAACAAATGTTGATTTTATTGTCCAGTGTAGGCTCCTAGACGTGAAAAGGAAGTTTTGGGGAACAAGGATTACATTTCACAGAGAAGCTCCAATAGGTGGTATGCTGAAATTAAGCTGGATCATGAATTAAGATGGAGTTTCTAATTATTGAGACAACTTAAGCATTGTTAAAGTTTACCAGCAAGGGTGATGAATCTTCTGTTACTTTAACTTGCTTAAAGGAGCTTTCTAGAAAAGCTTTAATCCAGTTCTAGGGTGAGATCCTGCAGGCCATCTATTCAAGTGAGAGCAGATCCCAGCTGTCTGCCCATGAGTCTAAGCGCAGGATATCTCCAGTCTAGCCATTTGTTCTTAATACCGACAGTGAGGCCATTTATTTGTGACTCTGAAATGAAAATTGAATGCTCTACAGTCTGAAGCTGCACTGAATACATTCTCCCCTTTAGAGTAACCCTTAGAGGATCAGGTCTCAGGCAATCACAGGCCACGCCTTTCCAGAATTTGGCAAAGGCACTAGAGGGTGCTCCGCTGGAAGAATCAGGGTTTGTATCTGCAGGAAAGCTCTTCCCGACCTCCGCAAGGTAGAGAACTGCTACCTCCCTCTGCTTTACTCCAAGATCGTATAGGCCTCTTCCTGCTGTAACAGCTTTGTGCCTTTTTCCATAAGGAAGGGATCAATAGATGCTGGTTTCCTTGAATCTTGCACAAACTGACATAAGGAGTATAAAGACAAAGAGTGCAACCTGATGTATAAATATGAAGTACAGATTACCTTGACAACATTAAACTTGTAAAAGATTGGTTGAACGTTATTAAATGCATCTTTTTTCTTAGTGAAAAGCCCAGAGGGAACCGCAGGCTGGGTCACAGAGGCACAGGGACAGCAGAACTGCCTGCCCTGGCTGTGTCTCTGTGTGGCCTTTTACTGGGCCACCTGAGCATGGCTGCTTCCCATCCTGAGCTGGCCGGATGCAAGCCAGCTTGGGTCCAATAGCTGGGGCTGTGTCATTAGCACAATACTATGTGCAGGCCAACAGGCCTGGCAGGATTTATTAATGCTGGAAGATGGATCAGAGCAAGTCCAGATTTGTTTACAGAAGGCTTTTACTCTATGAAATCTCCCGTGGCTCAGTTTTGAGGAGCACAAGTAGTAGGTGTACCCTCGGATGGTACAAGCAGGTGCTGCTACATTGGGGAAGCAAGGCAAGCCCTTTTGCAAGGCATGCTTTAGGCACCTTCGTGATGCCTGTGATAGAACAAAGAAGATGGTCTTCATTTTAAATAATCAGAGTCTCAGGAATTAAAATACTGCATTTACATTTCTTGTTTCTTTAAAGGGGAAGATGTGTTATCCAATATATTGACAGGTGCATTTATTAACATATTTTATTTTCTATGGGGAAAATAATGTTCTTGGCAACCTTGCTATGTATCTTCAGGCTTTAAACATTTTAGTGTGTGTATTCATAGCACAGGTAGGATCAAATCACATTATTAATTCCTGTCTTACAGATAATAGCCATGCATATTAAACTCAAAATAATCCTAGTTTAAAGTGCTTTAGGTCTGATTTTCCAGTGTCCTTGCAGTGCTTTACATGTTTAAAGTTCTTTTTCATGATAAAGGTAAGCATTGCACTTTCCTGCACTGCAAACCTTGACTCTCTCCAAATGAGCACCCAGAAAACGAGGAACAGAAACGAGATACTCGAACAAAACTCTGGTGTGCACAATCTCCCCAGCACAGTGCAGGGCTGAGCGAGGCCCAGCCAGAGATCACGGTAGCTGCCCTGTGGGGTAGCGGCTCCTAGAGCTGACTTAGGGGCCCAGGTGTGGCACAGCCCAGGCACTCCCACCCTGAAAGCCACTGCTACATTCAATCCTTGTCTCACAGCAACTACAAACTGAAAAATGCAGTGTCAATAAGGTGTGACTTCTAATAATAGACGATACAGAAAACGTAATGACAGGGTAAAGAAAAACAGCAATCCAGGAGATGTTTAAAGTAACGTACACAGTATCCCCCATTTCAATGTTACCTGTTCCATTTCAGCGGTTTTCAAACTTTCTGCATTCTGGGTCACTATGAAATGTACATCTGGGGGAAGGAAAAAGAACAAAACTCTATTTGCATTTTTTATGTTTGAAACTAGTACATAAAAAATTCCCAGTAGAGTTCACCAGCCCAGAGGGAAGCTCAGTACCTGCTGCTCCACCTCTTGCTGCATGATTCCTGACTTGCTTCTGGCTACAGCCTCGGTGCCCACTGCTAAATCCTGCTTGTGGGAAAGGCCGTATCCTTTTCTTATGACCCAGGCTGTTTTGCTACAGTTAAGTACTCTTATAATTTTCTTTTCCTGTCTCCTTCAGCAGGAATAGGGAGGCTTGAAGAAGGAATGAAATAGAGCAGATTTTGGCATTCTACCAACGTTAATGAACTTTCAACCTAATACAGTAATAGAAAGTGGAAAAAAGGTGGAGGCAAATCAACAAATAATGATCACGTAAGAATCTAGACTTCTTGGTTTCTCAGTGCGTAAAACTACAGCTTCACAGATATGAATGAAGCCAGGTTGATTTATGCTAGCTCTTCTTAGCTTACACATTCACATCTCTTCGTGACTTTCTGGCACTCTGCTATACGAACGTAGGCAAAATGTTCCTGTAAGAGGAATCGTTAGTGACAAAGGTTAAAAGCTAGGCAAAATAAGAAGGCAAGAGCCAGAAGAAGTGGAGCTGTAGTGAACACAGCAGCACTGATGATTTTTTTTCTGGATGGTGAAGCTGATGCTTGCTAAAAGTTTAATAACAATTCGCCCCCCCCCCGCCCCCAAAATATCTGTTTGCACAGTTGAGATTGTAGGCATTACTTTTCCTAACAGTAGAAACATTTGGCTGAATTTGTTATTCAAAGTATAGCTATTCCTGTAGATAGGCACCTTGCTTACAGTAAAGAAGTACCAACATCAGTATACCAGAACACACAAACTGTAATTTGCATGTCTAGACTTTACTATTACAGCATTTTAGTTGCAACTTATCCCAGACATACAAAAGTTAATGTAATTTTACACTTCATTATGTCTGCTGCTTCTTTCCCAAGCAAAATCAGCATTCAAAAAGAATTGCAGAATTTCAGCACTGCTAAAGAGCTATGGAAATGATAGTACATGCCAATCTGTAGAGCAAACCCATTTTTTCCACAGTCCTTCCCTATTCCCACTAGTCATTACCTATTCATAACAGTTTTTATGCCATTTTTCAGATTCATAAAATACAGAACTACAAGATATGACTTTTTTTTTCTTAAGAAATTATTCAAGCAAGAGTTTTTGAACCTGTAGAGGTAGCCAGTTACACAAGCAGAAAAGCAATCCAAAACCTAATCTGGGTCTGGAGAATGACCTGACCATAGGGCTTTTCCATTGCTCCAAATTTCCTATAATAATGTACATATTTAACTAAGATACATTTAATCATCTTACTATATTATTTCCCCTCTGGGTATGTGATAGGAGATTAAAGCAGGTCATAATTATCGCTTGTATTGCTTGGCAAGTTAACAGTCAGTGTGACTGGCGATCTGGAAGGTAATCGTTAGCGTGCTCCAGCCACAGCTTTGAAATTGCTGACATTTCTGATACAGCAAAGTCAACATAGGGGAACTTTCTGAAATTACCACATCACCTACTTCTTTTTATCTATACTGCCCAGCTCTGTGACCTTCAAAGGACATACAATCATTCGCATGTAATTTGTCCTTACTATTCCATTGTTCTATAGGCCTTGGTGGATTACCCAGGAAGATTTAAGGACAGCTAGCTTTATGGGATGCACAGGCTGTTAAAAACAAACCAAACCAAACACCCCCCCCTCCCCCCAACAAAAACCACCCCACAGTTTTTTGTCTTTTTTTTTGAACAGGATTCCCTCCCCAAATACATGGGATTTCTGAAGCTCCAAACCTGCGTCATGAAGGATGAAGCAATCACAAGGCAAGCTCAGGGTGGTGGTTGAATAATAAAATTAGGCTACTACAGCAGGCCATGAGAATAAGGGAATGAAAAAAAATTATTTAATATGCTATTTACTTATTCATGTAGAATAGTAAAAAAAAGTTTCAGAGTCCCCTAGGCATTATGTTGCAAATGCACCTTGGACTAGCAAGCTGTGGCAGTATCTGAATGCTTAGAAAGATGTGTAAGCTGCAGTCAGGAGAAAACACCATGCCAGTCGTTTTCAAAAGGGTCTTTCCATAAATTACTTTATTTCTCATTAAATGAGCACAGAGTCATTACCATATTAATAACAGATATGTTTATTATTACATATCCATCAGTGCGGCTTTCAATACCACTTGAAACATGCAAATCGTCCTAAGGACGAATCAGTTTTCCAGTGCTTCTTATTTAATACACAACTGCAAAGCCATTATAAATTACTGAGGAGGTATTTGGTTACGAAATAAAATAAAATAAAACCATACTGCCCATACCATGAATGTATTCCTGCTACAAAGCAAGAGTCTGACAGCATTTACTGAAATTCCTGAATTACCCAGAGCTTTTGCGTTATATGCTTGCTTTTTTTTTTTTTTTTTTTTGCATTGCCTACACATCTCTTGGCTTATGAACCAGAATCAGTCTTTCTTTGTAAGAGGAATTCTCACTCAAAGATTGTACTTAATTTAGAAAAATGCATCTAGCATCTACAATACTTTAACCAATTAAAATTCAGTAAAACCCACTGATGCAATAGTTTTTTAGAGGTTTCCTTCGTTTAGTTTTAGATTTCTACATTTATTGACAACGGCAATAATACAATTATCTCAAATTAAGGCACTAAAAGGACAATGTAAAACCCAGTAAAAGTGTTCTAAGAATAATTTACAGTTCAAACAGTGCATATATTTCTTAAATGTTTGTTAACTTAATGTACGTTATCACTTAAAATTGTAAGGCAACACATTATAGTTACAGAAATTATGTACCCCAAAATATGCTTTCAACCTCGGTGGTTCTTTTTACTGTTAGTTTCTAATGCCTCTAATAGTAAAATAATTCAGTATGGCTTGGCAAAAATGCATAGATTAAAGGCAATTACTTGTTTTCCCCCTTTACAAACCTGCTGAATCAGTATTTTGTAAAGCATAATGCAAAGTATTTAACACTTTCATCCATTCCATAGTGGGTGGTTAGCATTAAGGCTGTTAAGAACTCTGCAGTGAAGGCACTGAAGTTCAAGTGATAAGGCTTCATTTTTAAGCTAGTTCTGCAGTCTTCAAGAGCACAACTTTGAGTCTTGAAAGCAATTGCAGTCCTTCTCATTGAGAAACCTTCCTCCTCTACTCCATTTCATATGCTCATCTTGACATAAATAGCCCCTTCACAGGGTAAACAGTCCTTTTCTTTCACTGATACAAAGAAAGTTGGCTGCACTTCATCATGATTGACAGGCTTTTTTTTAAAATCCAAAAGGCAGCACCTTTTTTTATACACCTAGCTAAGCTTTATTTGCTTTAACTTGCATTACATAGTAATAATTAATCTAATCTACCTTTAGGCAAACCCGCAATTAAACACCCTCAGCGTGCTTTTGTGCCAAAGCAAGGAGGAGACAGTAATAGCAATCTTAACCCTGAAGCCTGTGATAGTTATGTTGAAAGGAACAACAGCCCGTCTGCACTGCTCTGTGTGGTTAAAAAAAGCCCTGTTTCTCAGACCGCATTCCATGAAATTCCATTAAGCACTGTACATGTGGTTAGCTGGAACAAAGAAGAAAACAGACAATTAATAACAAATATAAAAATTAACTTCATAACACTAGTGTACGTTTGCCAAGAGCTTCAGAGAAGAAAATATTTTATGTTAACTAAGTATTTTTTCAATTGACAAGGTACAATACACTAAGATCGAACCTACAATCTTCCACAGACTTCTTAACTTCGAACAACATTAAATGAATACAGAGATCAGACAGATAATAATATTACTGCAGCTTTACAAGTAAACAAGAGTAAACAATCATGGGTGTATTAATGGCAAATGCAAGGTGACCCTCTTTCACTTGCAGGACAAGAAAAGGTTCTCTATAGGGCTAAGAGCACTCACATGCAGTTGCCAGAGCTCATCTGATACACAGGAGTTTTGGTTGGTTGGTTGGTTGTTTTTTTTAACATGCACTAACTTGATCAGGTGCCCAAGTCCAAATATATTAAAACATCTCCACTGTGCTGATACAATGTATATAAATTAGCATACTATAAACTATGAAGTGTAGTTTCAGATCTAGAAGCAGTACTGCAAATGCTAGCAAGTTCATCATGAAGTTGTGATTCATGTTTACTAGTGATAAGTTATTAAAATGAGGACTAGAACTTAAGATGAACTTATACATGAAGCTCCTTTCAATGGGTCTGATAACACCTCTCCATGAAGTCCATGAAGTGCTGCCTACCAACTGCAAAGAAATGTGGATCAGACCCTAAATGACATGTACTAAAATGCCTTAAAGCATGTGTTAAAAGTCTGTACCCATTCGACGAAATAGTTAATGCCTGCTTACATGGTAGGACTCTATCACTGAGATCAAGTTCGGCTATACTGTCTGACAAGAGAACGATTTTCAGATACTTAGTAAAAGCTAAACACGTATATCCCATAAAAATCATCACTGCTTCTCTTACTCCCATGTCTAGGTAAAGAGGTCAGGATGAGAACTTCAGGGTCCAGTGTCTTGAGTTCAGAGAAGCTGATCTAACAATTTGGTGCCTCCTGAAGGAAAAAGGCCTGCTGTTCCTCCACTTTATCACCTTCCTGACCCCACCCTCCTACTTGCCCATCCTCAGCATTGGCAACCACTGCACTTCTCAGCAGGCTGATTCCACTCACTAGCTCAGCAAAGTAAGTCTACTTTTTTTGACAGTCAGGAAACTGAATTGTGGACCTTGATGGAAGGGTCCAAAATGGATCATTTCAAGCACTTACCCAGGATCCAATGACAGTAAAACAGGGAAGGAATACAGAGAGGGAAAATCCTCCCCCTTAAGTAGCAACAGGCTGTCAGATTAGCACAGCTACTGTGCAATCACCAGTTAAGTGTTCAGTATATAAGATCCATTGTAAATTTATTTAATAATCTAAATTTAAACATCTGGTACATCAGAAGTGAATTTTCCTAAAATAAATCCAATCCCTCTTCTTTCTAAACATACAGGATGGAATATGTAGTGGTATCAGGGCACAGGCTGGCCATACTACATCACAGCACTAATTGTCTAGTTCATAGACACAACTAACATAAAATTTGTCTGAGAAAGTCACAAAAACGTCCCCAGTAGAATAGCTTGAAAGCAAAGTTCCTATCTGACCTTTTTGTAATGCTTATTTGCTCAGTGTAACTCTGAATCTTTTAATTACTCACTCACATTGCTCTGCAGGTGCCACACAAGCCTCACTACATTCCAGTCAACCCAGTGGCAGCTGTCTGATGGAGATGGAGCACATCACAAAGCTGCCCAAGCAGCTCCTCAAGCATCAGCAAGGTGCGGGGGCTCCCCACCTGCCTCCTGCACACGTCTCCATGCAGCACAACAGGCTGGCAGCGCTCACATACCTAGCACTCTTGCTGGTCAAGTACTGTGCCTCTCTAAACGGCTTATGCTCAATATGCTTCTTCCTCCATACTCAGTGCCTATAATATGCAGCATTAAAACAGAGTTTGCTGTAAATTAATGGTATGTTCTAAGAAGCTATGTCAGTATTAAACATCATTAAGAAGCAAGATTTCTAAGACCAAATATCAGTTATGTCATCAAACTTACTGATGGATTTGGGCTCAGTCTAGAAGAGTAATATAAATGTTAACTGTTTGATTCACATCACAGCCTGTTAGAAAAATTCAAGTTAAAGAGGTAAAATACCACACGGGTATTAACTTCTGAATTGCCAGAAAACTTAAGAGCTTTATTTCTTTCCAAGAACCTGGAAGATCCTATTGGGTGATGGAGAAAGGTGTGAACAGAGGCCATACACTAGGGCAGATGGAGAAAATACAAGGCTGAAGTATTCGGAACAGCTGATCTGGCCAGATACTTCACTACTGCAGGAAGACCACCTTCACCCGTCCTCCTTCCATTCTTGAGACCAGTCTGGTGCTTTCTGGACTCTTTCATGAACCATTGCAACTTCTTAACCCAACAGAAAACCACATGCTTTTCTTCTGTGGGGTTAGGGTTGGGTTTTTCTGTTGTTATGCTTTGGGTTTTTTTGGCTTTTCTTTAGTGAAATTCCTGGATTGTCTGCTGGAAAATACATCAATTTACTGTGGTAATCTGTGAAGCATGAGCTGACACAAGATAAAGCGCAGGAATGTGCAGCTCTCCTGGTGCTGGGGAGCTATGAGGCTCATTGTATCTCTAGGACCTTAAAAAAAGAGCTTTAAAGATGGTGTTTCTCATTTTATTTAAAAAGTTCCCATTCACTACTTGCATATTTCTGTGCTTCTGTGACACTCTCACATGACAAATGCCAATAGGATTAATTACAGAAATTGTCTGAATAACTGATCTCCCCAAACAGACCCATTCCTTTAAGAGCTACTGTAAATTTTCAAATATGTAAATCTGTTCATTCTATAAGAGATTAGCTGCAAACTTGTTCACGCTAAAGGCAACCCCAACCAGCATTTCTAGTAAGAAGAGTGAAAAAGCATCAATGAATTGATTTAAGAAAAATGGATTTGCTCCCATAAAAGAATATGGATGAAAGCTTCTGTGCTTTTCCAATTAGCTCTAAAATGCCTGGAAAAAAGTTTAAGATCTTGAAATGAAAAAACTGAGAAATCATGGTTATGTTGGGAAAAAAAAAAAAAATCTATTGAAAAGCTAACAGCTATGAGACATCTGAATACCAGAGCTGTTTTGCCTATAGTAGGTTTTTAACCCCTCCCCTTTTTTTTTAATTCTGTGTGTGCGCGCACATGCAAAATCCCCCTGCACGCCCTAGCATGAGGTATAGTACAGTAACTGCAGTATAGCTCATCAGAAGACCCTCCCAAAAATTGGAAACAAACACTGCAACAGAACTTTAAAAAAAATCTGGTTATTACAGCTACCAGAAGACCTCGCAAGGACAAATGGAAAGGAAAGCATACTCAGAATACAACTCAAAGTCTTTTGGGGAAAGGGGAAAAGGGAAAGGGGAAAGGGGTAGAAGGGAGTCTACAACTCTAAATATCTAAATGTGAAATAAAGAAGGATGCACTCTATTTACAAAGTGAACTCTACATAGGTAAGGTTTGGCAGGGGGGAGGCAGGGGGGAGGGAAGAATCTGCATACTCAGTAACAGAGGATAATTTCCAAAATGTACAGTCAGGACTGTGATCTTCCAAGTGTTGTTTTAGATTATTCCAATTAATACAGCTTAAAGATGCACATAAATGGTGTGTTAAAATAATTCTTTCCAACCCCATTGGCTGGCTGGTTGGTTGGTTGCCTTTGAGGGAGTTGGTTGTTTTGTTTGGTTTTTTAACTGTCCAGGAATGCTACCTCATCAAAATTCTCAGTTAATTTGACATCTTTTTCAGTAAGCAATGTTGACTAGCATTATTTCAGTGTGACATTTTAAAAACTCTTTTTAAACTGTATTAATGAATTTTACATTATCGGTTCTGTTGGTTTTCCAGAATTTATGGTGGGATGACCATTCAGTGTCAAAATCATTCTACCTAATCCTTTTCAGTATCAACATGATATGCTTTTTCTTTCAGTCTTAGGTGGTCCAAGACTCACTGAAAAATCTTATTATTCAGTAACAGAGCTCTTTAACCTAAGTACTTCTGTTATCTTTATCGGCCTGTTTAAAAGGTCTGCCTTTAGTAACTAGTTTCTAGAATCCTGATTATTGTTGACGTAAATGTATCATATGATATATAAAAGCACTTCATATTTTTCTCAACCACAGAACAGAAGTATTTCTTCAATAGTCCTATTGTAAATAAAGATGATGTTAAACAACAGCTATTAGTGATACATATTTTTAAATCAGCAGGTGTAATTTATATCTGAAACTCTTAAAAGATCTGGCTAAAGCCTGTGGAGGGGTCTAATATTTTTCAGTAAATCTTGGAAAATTGAGGACTGAAGGAAAAATAAGTTTGGAAACACTGTGAAGCTTTATAGAAGCTCTTAGAAGTTGGGAGAAATGGACATTTTGTAGACAAGACAAACAGTTTAACAAGATTCTGTTGTACAAGTACACACCGTGTAAGTACATAACAAATGTGACTGAAACCTTCTGAAATTAGCAATTACCAATTTGTCTTTATTTGGCACAATAGTGAAGATGCTACTATTTAGTAAGCAAACTCTGATTTTACAGTCATTCTTCTTAACTCAGGTTTATCACTGTGTGCTCTTCCACTGCATTCACCCTTGTTTTCAACAGATTTTTACAGTGAAGACTGTAAAGGAAAAACTGCCCACTTCCCAGGAAATCTCCCCACAAATCAGAAGTGTTCCTCTGTTTCACAACTTCGTCTTGGTTAAGCACAGTGTTGAAAAATGTAACATTGCATCATGATTCAGTTATGTTCCTGCTATCTGAGCTGTAAGGGGCAAACTGAGACTTTGTTCAGTATTTGTGAATATGGCTTCTCCCCCAAATACTCTAGCACAGCTACATGTTCTTAACTGCTGGTCACAGATTTCTTATTATGTCCTTCTCCTCGTGCTGTTGCATTATTATCTCTAACACAATACTGCCCACAACATCACTGTTTTTTGTGTTGACAGCTTTGTAGTCAAGGCCTAAAGTAATTTTCCTGGATGAGACTATTTTGAGGGCATTCACTGACTATATTAGTATCTCAAAACTATGATCACTTACATTTTAGTGTTAATTATGGGGACAAGAAAATCAGCACCCTTTGTATCTTTCAGATTTTTTTCCCTACTCTCCTCTGCAGGAGGATATTTCGTGATATATCCAGTGTCTCTTTCCACGCAAAAGTTTGCTTTTATTGCACTTCATGCAAGGAATGTTTGCAGGACATTTATTTTGGTAGCCCTGCCAATCTAGGAAGACTCTTTCCCTACTGAGACACTAGTTTCCACTTCATACTGTCTACTCAATTGGTTATTTTGGGAGAAAGGAACATGCATAGTATATGAGGAAGCTAATACAGATTAAAAATCGGCTTACAGTAACCTAGCATTAAAAAAGTGTATTTTAAATACTGCCCTGGTTAACGCATAAGGTCACAAACAGCTTGCAAAAACAACTGCTGGGATAGGAGAAGACAGGGAATAAGTAAGCAGGGAGAAAGAATGGAATTAATACTTAAGCTGCCTCACACCAAAAGAAATGGCAAACAAGAGACTGTAAGTTTCTCATTGCACCCTCATTTGCAGAAGACTTCTAGCTTATGCAAGCTTTATGAGTCAATCCATGAATGACTATGTGGATCACCCTTGCAGTTAAATGCCATTGCTGATACATCTACTGAGTCTTGCCTTTAAACAGGAAAAAATGCAACCAGCTCTCTCACATGCATTGGCAGGCCAGGCACTGCCATCTCTATGGTACCTTTCCAAATCCAAAGAACCAATAAGTTGACCACAACAGCAGGAGAATTCTGTCTGTTACTTCCTTCAGGATTTGAGCAGAAATTTAGATCACCAGTTCAACAGTCATAACTACAGAATTATTTTGCAATTTCAGATTAAATAGGATTTATAAACAGAGATTTTTTTAAGTTAAAAAGATCTGTAGCTTTTGTAGTTTATTTCTCACCTAGTTTTCCCAGAAGTATTTTTAACAACTTTTCGGAATGACTGATTTGCTGAGGATCTTGTAGACATAGTTCTAGGAGAAGCACGAACAAAAGTAGATGGTGGTGTCTTAGGGATCTTCTTTACTAAATGAGTCACCCACTTCTTCTGTTCATCTTGACAGGATGCCAATAACAGCATATCTCTTGCTGAAGTTACATCGTAACTCACTATAAGTAAAAGGAGGAAGATGATTCAGTGAAAACTATGACTTGTTACCAAAATAAGAATTATGACATAGCAGGTGTGCCACTGGAAAGAACAACGGCACCTATATACATACTTGTATTGGATTTGTTTATATATTTTTGGAAGACAATAAACAGCAGGGGAAATTATGATTATAGTTTCTTTCAATATTTGTCGCTCTGCATTAAGATTCTTGAATCTAACATTAATATTCAAGAAATGAGAAAACTTACACTAACTGCAGTCTTAATAAGCTGGAAAGTTGTGTGGGAGCCTTATGGCTGAGTTCCAGAGTACATATCCCAAATGCTCCACTTCATAGGAGCACAAAGAGAAAACCTTTACTCCATTCTCTGATGTGGCTGAAGAACCACTCTTCAAGGTCTTCAAACAGCTTGGTGATGTGGCCACTGCATTGTCCCTAACGTGGGCCATGTGTAACAGACAGAATGGTCTGGGAACCAAGGAACTGCCCAGTACTTGGGCACAAGCCTCCAGGGACCCTTGTGCTCTCAAGGCCTTCAGCAGAGCCACATCAGTTACACCACCTCCCTACAGAGGCTTGCCACAGCTGTCTGTTTATAAGCAGTGTTAAGAGTCTATTATTTTAATAGCACCTTTCACATCTAAAATCATAAAACTAAAGAGTAGAAAACTTTTAAACTAAAGTGCTTTTATTTGCCCCTGATAGTTTAGCAGGTCTGGCTAAACCATGCAGAGAATACAGAACGCAGAAAACGTGAGTATACCTTTGCATGGTGCAATTAATTCCTCCTTTTTATCCAAGTGGTCTCTATGGCACTTCACATGGCATCTTCGACATTCTAGGGCAGCAGGGGGTTTAAAGACATGCCAAAGAGGTTTGGCACAGGCCTCACAGTTGGCTGGAAAGTGGTATAACGTTGGAATAAATTCATGGCCTTTGTGATTTAGAAAATTTGTCTTCTCTGCTGGCTGTACTGGTTCTACCTCCAAATCCTTCCTGCATTCCCCCTCATTAGCATAGAGAATCTGAAAAAGAATACTGCTGCGTTATTGTTGAAGCACTATGTGTTTTATACACTTCTCAAAGAAGCCGCCAAACTTTTTCAAGAGAGTTAAATAGAAATGGCAATATACTTCTTTTTACCTGGAATATTTTAGGAATTTCTTCAGTTTCAGCTCTATATACATCTCCTTGAGTTACAGGCCGGACATGGAACAGCTTACTGGATTAAAAGAAACATGAATCAGAAAACACTAAAAGGCTATGTATGTTTTTAAAACAGTTATCAAAGCACTTTGAAGTTCATATAAATCTTGTTTATGCAAGCAATATTATATACTTCAAGGCTGCAATATGATTTTAGGAATTAATTCATAAACCATATAGATCTTGTCTACCGAAGTAAGACCAAAACATTTCATAGCATTGAATGAGGGTGATCTTACAATGGCCTCAAGATCCAGCATGGCAAATTTACCTATGAAAAAGGAAGGCTTTCAAATTCTTCCTCAGAACACTGGGAAGTCTAACTGATTATTGCTAGAAAAGCTTATTGATAACCCTGGATGGAAGTCACCATATGAAGTATAGTACTACTCACTAATTTTATTACTAAATCACGTTACCAGCTGATAATCAATGCCAGAACATCACAAAAAGCAATCTGGGGCACCAGCTGTTGAAAATGCTATTAAAATCGGAACAAACATCATCTTATACTGGGTCAAGACTTTAAGTCCATCTATCCCAACATCCTGTTTTCAACAGTTGCTGTAACAGATGTTTATGAAAAGGGAATAAGAAACAGCTCAAAGAGAAAATAACTCTTTTCCTGGTTACGAGCAATTGGCAGCTTAAGCACTTCCTGAGTTTGAGATTCCTTCCAGACCACTGTATTTGTTAGTTACTGATAGACCTATTCATGAATTTTAAAACCTTTTTTCAATTACTACTTTATAAGATCCCATAATGTCCATCAGCTGTTCAAACATCACACTCAGTCATGTATCAGCGATGGGCTTCAGTGATATTTGACACAATTTTCCTCATGTATAACCAATGTAAAGGGATCACTATTTATTTATTTTGTCACTCTAAACAGAAACCATCTCGACAAGTTAGAAACGCTTTGGGCTTCATCAACACTGATCCTTTCTTAGACAGCAAGAAAAAGGGATGAAGCAAGAGGATGAGACCTAAAATCAGACAGCCAGTTCCCTAACTATCCCACAACTATCATGCCTTTCTTTAGAAAGCAGCTGTTAAAGCAACTGGAAAAACCACTCATTACACTGAATCATAAAAAGAGATAGCATAATATGTAGGTTCCACTGTCTCTGACCCTTCTCTGTGAAAACAAGACAAGGCTCTTCATTTCTGTAAATTCAGACCAGTGACTACAGACAGTACCACACTATTGTGTATTTAACTTTTTCTCTTTTATCAATAGTAGGACAAAGAAAAAGTAGTATCTTCTGTTAACAGTACCCTGAAATACAGATAAACAGACATTTTCCAACTAGTATGGGAAATTAAAAATTATTTATGGAATTTTGATTCCAAGCTTCTAGATTGGTTATTAGTTATCTCACACACAATGCTCTTTTGCCAATTTGTATCCAAAACTAACAGTAACTTTACTTACTCTATATCTAGTACCATTGATGGATTAGACTGGTCCTTGTCCTTTTCATCATTGTAGAACAGTATCTTTTTACTGCTCACCACAACATACTGGGAAAGAAAGGGTAAAACCAAGTTAAAATTGCATTTTAAAAAGCAACATTTATCCTACTGTACTCCCGTATGCACATAAAAAGCCTGAGTAAATCAAGGTTTTTAAACTAATATCAGGAGATATTTAAATCATCATGTAGGCCTCTATACTACTGACAGCTGTGCAATGCTACAGCTGCAGTGACTATGTATTGTCACTGGAGCAACCTTAAATGCTTGTGATGACTCTGGAAGTTTATCTGTACACAAACTCACAAATATCAGTTGCTACTGGCATGTTGCTATAAAAATTACTGTGTCACTGAGAAACTCCTGGAGTGCAGAATCTATCACTTATTCATAAAGTTGGTAAACAACTTCCCTAGTTCTTGAGACATGCAGGACTTGCTGGTACTTGGCACCAAACTACTGGTAGGCTAAAAGAGATTCTCACAGTTCCAGCTGACTATTTCCTACACTTTCAATTTAATGGACTGGTAAAATAAAGAGCCAAAATGAATCGGCAGAAACAGAGTTCTGGTATACATTCCAAATCTAGGAATACACTGAGACATTAAGGGAAAGGTTTGCAGAGGAGGAGAAAAGAAATGGACATTCCTTTGCTACGTGTCACTTTAAGGGTCAAACCACACAGTTTTTTCCAGAGTGGTAAAGATGTTAGAGAACAGAAACATTTGGTAAGGTGTTGATTATTTTCTTCCCAAGTGTTTTAAAAATTCTTGCTCAAAATCTGCGTATTAATTTATTATATTTATCTATCCCATGCCACTGAACAAGTGGAGTACTCCAGAATGCATAGGATTCTGGGGAATAAGCAAGAGCTACTGGGAAGGCACTGTGAGTTTTAGAGCAGGAGTGGACTGCAGGCCCCATGTCCAAGAGAATTCCCAAATGCAGAGTATGCCTGCAGTGTCCATCCGTCCGTTCCACCCCACCCCCCCCCAAAGCCCAAGGATGTTGTCCTCAACCTAAAGTACACAGACACCCTTCCAGTGCTGCTCACAATCACACAGAATTATAAACATTTGTTCATATGACAGGAAAAACAAAGCAAGCTGCTCAGAGAAAAATTCTGTAACCCACAGGCCAGTTAAGATCAAACAACTATAACCTAAGCACTTCCCAGTGAGTTCAAGCCTGTAGAATTTGCTGCCTGTTGCTCTTCACTGGGAGCTGCCAGTCCAACGTCTTTGCTAAAACTGTCCATAAGCTCAGTGACAGCTGTGGCAGTTCCCTCCCCTGCAGTTTCAAATGTTTTAGAAACAGCGTATTAAAAGGTACGCGGTACTAAAGATGATTAAAAAGAGGTAGACTGACTGCTCTGTCTACATTGAGCTCCAGATTGGGGTATAATATGACGCAGAAGCAGGGGAAAGGACAGAAAAGCAGGAGAGCGAATACATGAACAGTTCATTTTGAATTCCAATTACTGGCAGGTAATTGAACGGGTTTCTGCACAGTGCAGATACTGACAATTTAAGTAAATGGTGTTTACTCCTCCTACAAGAGGAGGTTGAACCTCCTAAGTCTGACCTTAAAACCTGAATATGAAAGTTACCTTAACAAGTTTATAGAATAGCGTTTTGAAAATGTGTTGCCCAAACTGCATGCTGCAGTTGTACATCTCAATTACTGAAATGCATCTAAAAAAGCCGCAAAGGGTTTTTTTCCCCACTGACTAAAGGGGCTTTCAGCCCCTCAGTCAGGATTCTTTAATAGAAAGCCTGATCAACTTGAATAGGTGCTAAGTTGTAATGGTGTGAGCCTCTTGCAATTTTCCCCACTGAAGAAAGAGTCTGTGCTTGAATTTCTTTGATCTGCTTCAAGAAGCAGCTAATGCCTTTTTTGTCTTTGAAGTATGCACCTCTGTCTTTCACAGACAAGAGCAAGGCCTTAAGGTGACTATCATAACAAATGCAAATTATGACTGCAATGGAATTCAGTTATCACACAAGTCTTGGTGAAAGAACAATTTAACCTCACAAAAGGAAGAAAAAAAAAAAACCAGCCTCAATATCCTGTTGTGAACATATAAAAAAAAAAAATCTTCTGACAGTAGTTCTACGGTGGTTTTTGAAGAGTTATCATCTCTACTTGGGATGAAATGAAGTTCCAGATAAAAATATGGCTAATCCATTTTAGTGTTAGCTTGAGGTATAACTCAAGTGTTTATTCTCAACTGAGTTTCCACATTTACCCCTTTCTAACTTAAGCTAAATGACTCAGCATGGGGCAAAAACATCAGTGCTACTGACATTTGAGTCGGAAATGCAGCAACTCAAGTTATAACAACTCAGGCACCAATCCAATTGCACTGCTAGTGCAATTTTGCTTTCCCTTTAATTTAAATTAATTTGGGCATGCCTATATTTGAGGTTGCATACCTCCCATCAACCCCAAAATGGAAAGCACAGGAGAATTTGGAACAGAAGCACCTGAGGAGGCTGACTACAAGCTAGCTTGTTTCAGATGCAGTACAGTTCAACCAACAGAATACACATGTAAGTCAACATGACCCCTCACTATGGTGTCTCACTGGCTTGAACCTCAGCTAGTTTAAGGAATCTTATCAGCATGACTCTTTTTGGTATCTGTAGCTTAAATTCCTTCAAAGTGCAAGAACTATTATTCAAACTAGGAAAGTATGAATGGAGTAACTACCTAAAATATCTTGAGGGAACTAAGTATGCGTATACTGGGCATGCCTAAAGAAGCTCAGATACAGTCTTTCACTGGAGAAGCTGCATTTATCAGAAGTTTAAAATTTTAACTATCAGAGGATGCAAGAATAATCTCCATTTCAAGAAGACAACCAGAAAAGGCTGCTGGAGGTATTCTGACAGGAAAATGATGCAGTACTTTAGATAATCTAGAGCAGAATAAAGCTACATGACTTGTGCCTAGGCACAGTCACTTCATTCATGGACACTGCCAGAAGTCTGACAGCAACCTGAAGAATCAATTCTGGAACAACAGGAATCAAACAGCCTTAGCTATCAGAACAAGGTGTGGAATTGATTTACAAATAGGCGTGTTTCGTGAGACACCTGAAGAGCATTCAAACACTATCAGCATTTGACCTTATGGCACCAAGAACATTCTTGACCTTGCCCTGTAGATTTCCTGCAGTTCTGCTAATAGGGAGACAAAGTGAAATGTAAAGAGACTAGAAACCAACTGAAAAGCTTTTGAGGTATTTGTAGCAACCCCCAGGTTTCAAACTATGGTAAGCAAGCATTTTCAATAAGGCACATGTTCACATTGCCTCTCAACTGAGGGTCTGGGAGAATATTCTAAGAAGTCATTAGCTGAAACACGGCAGAGCTTAACACTCGTTCTCTGCACTCTGCAAGACAGGATAGGTGGCAGTTTTAACTTACAGACACGGCACCAAGAAGGTCTGGTACTGATGTAAAAATAGGCAGGTCTGGAACTCAAAACACTTCAATTGTATAAAGAAGGTCATGCTAGCCAACCAAAGACCAGAGTACTTTAAAGAAGGGGTTCTGCAGCTAAAGGCCCAATACAAACACTTCACTGCTTCTTTGACAGGAATTAAATCCTTCTTCAGGTTTTGTAGGAACCACTGCTTCTTTGACAGGAATTAAATCCTTCTTCAGGTTTTGTAGGAACCACTCCTAACACTTATAAAACGTGAATGTAAACAGGAGCATCTTTCAGCAGGAATCAGTTATGTTGAAAGTATCATGAATAAACTGAGTAACTTCCAATACTAATCTCTGAATATAAGGAAGATGCAGGGAAATAAAACTGTTACATACACATTGCTTACAAAATTTACAAAATTCCAGTGACTATGTTCACTTTTGCAATTTGTTATACTAAAGGATGTTCAGAGAGGGGAACTGGAAAGCTAGAAAACATAATCAGAAACTGGTTCTAAGCTTCTAGGCACCTCAATTTGAACATGTGAAGTTTCAAAGAACCAGATCATAAACCTCTGCAGAGGCAAAACAATACTGCTTTGTTTAGAGTGGGAATTCCAGCACAGAGGTCCAGTTTCTGAAAGTAAACCTGTTCTTTTCAAGAGAGACTGACCATTTTAAAAGTAAGGGAGATGGAAATGTCTTTGGAAATCATATGTGGCAAGTTATAGTGTGATGCACTCTTCCATGGCCTTCAGAATATTTAGGTGTGGCATTCCCTACTCTCTGCTGTCAAGTTGCACAAAGAGCATATTTTTCAGTAACAGGATTATAAAGAAGCTTACTCAAAGGAGAAACGGGATTTTTAGTGGTTTCAAGATGCCCATTGTAAAGCATTTCCTCACCCACCTCTCATAATTTGCACAATATAATTACTACAGAATTCATACTAAATTTGTATTTTCTTGGTGCTTTTTTCTTCAATAATGTATACACACTAAATTACTGTAATTATTTTGTTTGTTTCTTAAATATGAGCTGTAAAACCAATTCACCATATGCCTAAAAAACTTTCCAATGAGTTGAGGAAGAAAGAAAAAAATCCATTTGTACCTGTTTCTTCCAGCCATGCCGCTTTATATTTCCTTTGTTTGGTATTGAAAGCCAACCTTCAAGTCTTGATTCTGGTTTAAAAAAAAGCATATTAAATAATTTTATGTATTTATAGTAATAAAGCAGAATAGCACAAAAGCAAACTATTACTAGAAAGGAAGATATACTACATGCAGTAACAGGGAATTACCTATTTAGCAAAGCAGAATAAAAAGCAAGCTAAATAAAATGAAGATATAAGCATTTACTTCATGCTTCATCACAAGCTAACATTTGATTATCCAGTTACTGCAAAATAAAGTGAAGCTGTTGTCCTTGATGCCAACATCTAACACTGTATGTAAATAGTTTGCAAAGAGCCAGGCAGGAAAGACTTTGCTTTGAAAATGTGTTACAGCTTAAACAGAGCATGATTAAGAGATTTTCAATATAAACATAATTTAACATTCAGAGGGGCTATATGAAAATCCTCAGCAGGAAGATGCAGCAAGTAAAACAAACCAGATCCATATTTTCCAAAGGAAACAAAAAAGGAGAGCGCACAAGAGCAAGCAAAGCTACACGGGTGTCCCATTACTCACAGAAGATAAGCATAGGAGATAAATAAATAAGGAATGCAGGAAGAATCAACTAGATATAAAGAATAAGAGACAAGCATTTTATTCAAAATTTCAGTGGACAATTTTTTAAAGAGTAATGTAATAACGTATTTTCCTACCACAAAACTACTGAAATAATTTAACAATGATACAAAGAAGTGTCACAAGAAAATTAGCATTCTGCCTAATGTGAATCATAGATTTTAAAAGTACCTCCAGCTAACTGATACTGGGTTTTGATAGATAATTTTTAAATTATGAAGCCAGGTAATAGCACCAAGAAGTTATCATGATTCCATTAATCTGAAATGACAGAGTAATAAGTTTCACAATTTTGTAAATGTGAGAATGAAGTAATCGAAATTTCACTCCATAATTATATGTTTATTTCACAATTGAGAAAAAAATTTTAAATTTTCTTAAACGATCATAAAAATGGGATTTGTAAAAAAAGTGTCAGAGTAGAGAAATATAGCTAATAGATTTAATAAACTGGCAGCACTGAAAACTTCAAAAACATTACGTTAAAATTTGCTGAAACATTCTCCACAAATATTTATGTAAGAAGGAGCTATTGGTCCCTTTTATCCTTCAGGGATAACTCTGTGTGAGGTGTATAACAGCAAGCTCTGAAAATACATCCAAATATATAAAAGATACTGTCCATACACTTTGTTATGTAAAATTACAATGAGACTGACAGCCTAGCCTTGTACAAGGCATTAAAATTAGGCACAAAAACCCCCTCCCACATTAGCCTTACAGCATACAGTATTTAGAAGTGGACTACACTTAAAAATACAGAATCTTTTCCTAACATTTCTCCACACAGAATAACTTCAAAATATGGGGGGACCACTGAACTACTGAAATCCTAATTGGAAGACAGACATGTTAACATAACTCACTCCAGTAAGAAACCTTCCTGGAAAAATGAAGGAAATTTGTATTTCTCTGCCTCTCATATCTGCATAAGAATTATGGAGGGTGGGGGTCCCCCCCAGACCCCTCCCCAGTTCTTGATATTCAGTAGCTTTAGAAAAAGAAACCTATTTCCTTCATGTCTGCAGGCATCACAGATAATGCTTACCCTATTTTGAATACTTTGATTAATTTTTACAACAAGAGAAGATTCTTCCATTTTTAGAAATTTTAGAAATATCCTAAAACTCAAGGCCTCCATTGCAAAATAAAGCAACTAATTGCTAATAAAGAACATAGTATGGACAACTGTGCTTCAAAAGGATTAAGCACACATCTGTGGAAATTGTGGCATATGAAAATCTGGAAAGATTCAATAATGATACATTTTAAAAGATGCATCAGGTACTATGTTGCTTATAGGGACAATGTGAGTAGGAATTTTTTTAAGTTCACTTCTATTTCAGCAAGTTCTGAAAGAAATTTCGAAAGAAGTACAAAGTGGATGAGATATTACAAATGAATCGGTTGACATTCTTTTCTGCCTACTACAAATCTATTTTAGTGGGCAAATTCTATTTGCATGAGAGATGATTTCTGAGCTGTGAGTAACGTCTTCCAGTTGAAAATAACAGTTTCTGAATGTACTCTTTTTCAACAAGGCTAACATTCGTCTGGAACCAAATGTACTCTTGAAAGGGTAGATAAGCCCCTTCATTCCAACCTTGCCACAAAGGTTTGTCTCAAGTAATATTTATAGTGCATTTTAATTTCCCCTGACAGAGTTAGCCAGCACAACTGCAAATGCTCATCTGGCCATTTCACAAAAACTTGATCCATAAGAATAATATTTATGAGTATTCTGATTAAGTAATTAAGAAAACATGGGCTATCTAGACTATGGAAAAGAATCTTCCATTCCTGTCTTTAAAAATAGGCTCAAAACTATTGCCTGACAACTTCCCTGTGCTTTGGAAAGAATCCCAGAATTTATACTTCATATTTCCAATGCAGAAAATCCAAGACAGGCCTCAAAAACATCTGATGGCTAGCTGGACCTGAATAAATACAGAGAAAGAATTCCACAAAGGCTACAGATCTTATAATTATCTCTGACTATATATTAAAATGTAGATTTCCATTCTAAACATCTTCATGGTTATTATTCATATTGCCAAGATTCATTGTGATTCAGTATGATAAATGTGAGCTCTTACAGTAAGCCTTCAATAAAATCACACAAGACAACCATGACTGTACTGATTTATGAGACTTTATATTGCTTTGGAGCTAAGTAATACAGGCACCTTCATGAGCAGTAGAGCATCTCTTTCCAATGTTAAAGAATTCCTACTCCTTAGACTTTTCCACAGTAACTAAAAACCTGGAGATACTACCTTGCTAATTCTTTCCAGTCCATCCTTCCCATTTGATTCTTTCCTTCCTCAGACTGTCTTACTGTAATTTCATGTGGATCTCACCAAGGATTGCTGGCTGGATCTTGCTCTGAATTCAGGTGACAGCTACTTGCAGGTATTCCAGAAAGTCGTATCTGTGTCCCGTACTCCAAAAAAAACTGTTGGCTTAAATGGTCCACGTTTATTATTCCACCCTACCTTTGTGTAAAACATGACTTATAACATACATTGTAAAATATTATGTGCTGCAGTTAAACCTGTACGACAGCTCAATTGCTTAAATTATCTTGCCAATCAGATGAAAAGAATTCACAACAGGTTATGTGCCCTATAACAATTAGGAAAAAAACGCCTTAAATTCCTGATTATGTTTTGTCTTGACAAAGAAGAATTCTGTTTATAATCATGTAAGTATTAAGACTTCCTAAGTCCAGCCAGGAGGCAGAAGCATTCCAAAGGCATCATTAAAAAGCAAGTATTTCAGCTGTTTCAGCAAGGACTCTGTTAACACTGGAGTGCTGAGCTGCTCTCTGAATCAATAATCAGGAGTGAGAGTTACAAAAAATGTCTAGAACTGATAAAAGGAAAATATTCCTCCACACCACGATCTTTCCCATCTGGTGAAGCCAAACCCTGACAATAGCCTGGATTGTCTAAATGAGCCAATCCCTTCCTTGGGAGAACATAAATTGCCCTGGGAGCTACCAGAACTTGAGGGGGGTATTTAGCTCAACGACAGACAGAAACCGCCTCCAAGTGAGGTGCGGCTGTAAGGTGTGTTACCATGTGATTGCTCTGTATCTACCTCCAAATACAGAAAATTTTTCCTTAAATTTTTCTGAGTATTAGGAATTCATTTTAGTATTACCTTAAGTTTATTCAAAGAGTGCAAAGCCCTCTGACCCCAAAATTTGACAAGATGCTTTTCCTGTAAATTATGAATTCTACTGTTATAGCCTGTCTGGTGGCTGGTAACCTAAGCTCCCTGATTAGACCAGACACTACCCCATAGCCTGAACCTTTCTGCCATACAGGAGGACAGCATAAAATGCCTGAGAGCCAGGGGTCTCTCTGGAATTCCGCCAACATTACTATCACACCATTTCATACCAAGTTTTTTCTCAATGAAACCAGAGACTGCCCATCATCAGAATTGAGACCATGGAATCATTCTTTTATATGTTTACATTATTTTATGTTTTCATTTTTTCTCTGATGGTGTTTTTACTGTGACGGGAAACTGAATAAATCATACTATAATTACTTATTTAGTAATTTTACTGTTTATTTGCCTTAAAAATTTTTAAGGAATGTCTTTGCCATAAGAACAGATGCATCAGCTAGAGAATCCTATTGACTACTCATCAGATCCACCTCTTAAACAAGATGTTATTCAAGGTGCTCCGAAGGAATGTCTATGTTTGGGCTATAGAAGTGACAGGAACTTAGCACACAGTTGAAGACAACTTCATATAACTAAATTGTAGCAAATGAACTGCTGTGGCATGCCACCTTCTGTTCTGAAGACTCATTACTTGGTTTGCAGAAAAATAACTACATGCTGGATAATTTCCTCTTTCTGTGGCATGGGGTATTTCTACTTTGAAGACTGGCTTTTTTTCCCTCCTTATAATGCTAGTGCACTCCTCTGCCCTCTACTTGGTTCTTTGACAATGTGTAAAATCTGACTATACTAATGTCACTTAATCTCTTTTAATTACCTAAATTGCTTCTTACTCAGATCCTGATCACCTCAGAGCCTCACTCAAAAAAAAAAAAAAAAAAAAGCAGCATGTAGGGACATGATCTAAATCTAGAGAATTCCTAATAATATGTATTAGAGGTCCTACCTGTATGACACAGTAACACCAGCAGCACAACTGCAGTAAATATCAGAGGCATATATAGAGAAAAGGGCAAAAAAAGAACAGAAATGAAAGGCTGGTAAAAAAGAAATAGTTAGAGGGGTCATAAGTACAGAAGATGAAGACCACAAGAACTTCCAGTAATTGTGATGTTCTAATTAACAATGGAAAAGTTACAGCTGACTTGAAAAGATCTTGCACATACCAAAATTTCTGCCCCAAAAATAAAGCGGCAGGTCATATAGTCAGAAGCCTGACTACATGTGTCTCCAGAGGTAAAACTCAAAATAATGTACCTTAATGAGGCAGACAAAGAAAGAGCTTACTCCTACAGCCTTTCCAAGATCTAAGAGACAACAGGGTCACATTGACATACTATTGCCCTTAAGACGAAAACAGGGAAGGTGCCTATGTCCAGATGGAGGTGTTGGGTGTTTTCAGTGTAATACACAACAGCCTCTATGCTGAAAATGGCTGAGAAAGGAAGTGAGGAAGTTCAAAACTACCCTTTTATGTAGAATAAATCTAGTCTGTTTTCCTGCAGCAAAATTTAAGCTCTCAATTTACAGGAGTTCAGAAATTTTCAATAAAAAATTATTAACTACAATGTTCTTCATTTAGGACACACTATCAAACACAAGACTTGATTCCAAATAGTAATTTGAGGGGAGAAAAGAACACTTTAATAAGTAAAACCCCCCTGATTTATTTTTTACCCCAGTTAAATGGAATACACTGAGAATTAGTATCAAAGAGAAAAACTCCCGAGAAGTACTGACAGTTCAGAAATACCAGAGGGAGTTCCTAGCAGGTGACAGCTAAGAAAAAAAACGTTCCTTCACCAATCTAATAGCTCGAAGAATTCCCCACACTGAGTTTCGATGGAAGTCTGGCCCAGAAGATGTTTTCGAAAGAAGTAAAATAGACATTTACGTTGCAAGATGGCAATTGCCTGAGGGTTTTACAGATCAAACTTCAGAGTGCAAAAGGCTTCTTGGACAGAATGGAAGTTGTAAAGGAAAGACTGTATCATTCTCTGAATGAAAATGTATTCTAGACCAGAATTCATTTAAATATTAACTAAAAATGAAAATCTAAAAATATACTAGGGGAAGACAGGACACAAAAATAGACACAGAAAGGAATAACTACATAAAAACATATACTAAGTCTCGTAACCTACCTGAAATTTCAATCACTCTAAGACCCCTGGAAAAACTCTAGAATGTGGCAATCTGAGCAGCATGAAGTGCATTAACAGGAAAAGAGACACCTAAAATGATTCTATCTGCTTTTATCTGATTACTCGTCCACCGAAGTTTTAAAATACCCAAAACAGTACTCTATTTTCCTATGTTTTAATATATTTTTCTACAATAAAAATCAGGCTGTAAATCTGTAAGACAGGCATGTAAGACAAGCATTTGTTAAGAATTTCGTGATAAATTATAAAAATTACTTAACTACACAAAAAAATAAACCTAGCTCCAACATATGGAAATTGTTAAGCAGAGCTTATTACCACTAAACGTTTTTTCCTGTATCTAGAGATATAGAAGTGGATCATGTTAAAATACTAACTGATTACACTTCTTCAAACATTGGGGAGGGGGAAATCACTGATCAGTGTAACAGTGGGTCTCAAAATATAGTGCCTGGAACTGACACTACATAGAAATGGCTAACTACACTGTATTATTTGTTCTTATTTTAATCCTGCTAAATCAGAGTACCATACAACCATACACGCATTATGGAAATTCCTACAATTATTTTTCACATCAGCAATTATTGCCACTTGTCACAAAGGTGCTACATGTCTCTGAGTAAGAACAGACAAGATCAAGGCAATTTTGCATTCAAGACATAAAATACAGTCATGATGTTGTGGAAGTGCTGGCCCTGTATTCTATTCACTGGTCACTGTACATTGTATTCACTATATTCAAACAGCAGCAGATGTAAAGACACTCTTTCCATGAAAGTGGATAAAAATTATGCTAATGCCAAGCCATACAGTGGGAGGAGTGATGTAAGAAGAAACTAAGACTTAAATATAAGCAGCTAAGCTAGGAAATAAAAACAAAAAAAAAAAAAAAGAAGTGGAGATGTGATAGAGACAGACAGAAGATTTTTAAAAGGTATTTAAAAATTTAAAATTGTTTGAAACAATACCTTCCAAAACTATGTGTATGCACAAAGTCAAGTAGTTCAAATATGCTTTCCTCTTACCTGAAAGATTTCCATCCGTTTCATCTGGCTGGAGACTAGCAACACTGGTGGAATCCATTCCTTGCTGGAGGTCCAAAATTTTCCTTCGTAGTTGTTCTATATCACTCTCTTTACTATCCAGCTGCATCTGGAGCTCATTCCTGTATGTAGATTCTTCTGCTAGTTGCTGTATTTATATACACATGCATAGTTACTGTGATATCAAAAATATGGCAGCAAAGTATTCTGAAAACAAAACTCATTACTATTTGTTTTTTAATATCTCTAGATACTTTTGATAGCATTAGCATAAACTATTATAGTTGAAACTATTGTAGTATTATAGGCCTTGGAAAAAAGTTAAATATCAAAGATCCAGCCATGCATTCAAGTACAAAACAGTCTGATTAATCTATTAAATTAGCATTTCTTTTGAAAAGGAGACCACCTACCAGTGAAATAAACTGCATAAATAGTATGCTACACTGTATTCAGTTTTTTAGTCTTCATAATATATCAGTAACTTTAACAGTTAAGAATTTAGGAAGGGGAAATGTATGAGAGCAAGCACAGCTGCACACTTGTCAAGTTCTCTGCCTCACTAAAATTCTGTAGCCTAAAACATCTGAAACAGAACTTGTCATTTTTTCAAGTAGGCGATACATTTTTCCTGCAGAGAGAATTCCACAATGTGACAAAAAAATTAAGATTATTTTACCGCTTGCATTTCATTGACCTCCTTTTGGTATTTCACTACCATCTGATTGAATTTCTCTTTTTCTTGATTAAGCTCTAATTGGAGCTTCCGGTTTTCCTTCTCTTTCTTCCTCAAATCTTGCATGTTAGCTTTTTTTCTGTCTATTTTAAAATCTTTCCGATTCATTATCTCAGCCAGTTTGTTGACAGCCTGTTAAGAAAAGGGAAAACCAGTAAGAAAAATTATATATGCAAGCATGTTTCATACAAAATTTATAAGTCCCTCTAGTTAGAGGATTCAATCAAAAAAAATCTTCACCAACACAAATGGCCCTTACTCACAATGTAAGTAATACTGAAAACTCTACAGCATCAAAACTTACTCTTTCAACTACAAATATCACAATGCATATTATATATCATGGTTAATATAAACTTAATCTCAAAGGAACTAAGAGTTAGTTGCACAGAAAACAATAAACTGAAAATATATCTGATATGCAAAGTAATTATTGTTATTAAATTGCATAAAAAGTTATACCTGTGTCTTCAGAGTTCTTTCAGTGTTAATGCTCTTCTCATAATGCATTCTAATAGTATTGATTTCCTCCTCTTTTTTGATTTTGTATTCTGTTAAAATAATATTAAACTTTGAGATATTTTAGGACAAGGTAAATATTTCTAAGCTTAATCACTTCTACAATTACATCTTTTTTTTTTTCCTCCATTTTCCTGTTGTGTCACTTAATGTGCAAAATACGGTTTGCAATGATAAAGGCTACCAGTTTAATGCTACTATAATGATGGAAAACTACCAGAAGAATATATCAGAAAGCCACCAAGATGAAATACTAAAGCCAACATATGTATTTTTGTTTCCTGATGACTAAGTTTGTTGTCCCACTTCCTTAGTGTTTGCACTACCAAAAGTGTTTCTGCAGTACCAAAAATTAAGCCAGTATCCACACAGAATAAGACTGATGTGACTGGACTCACATTCAGTACAGATTCTCAAATCAGGCATAAAGAGAACATGGGGAGAAAGGCTTGCTTTAAACAAGGAATGACTCTGTTACATTCCCCCCCCACACCTGTCTCACACACCAGTTATTCAATTCTACCAATCTTTCTATCAGACCTCCAGTCTGCTAATTTGTTCCCCAAGTTTCTAGAAGTATGCATGTCACTGACAAGGATTTCTCCTCCAACACTACACTTAAATAACAATTTTCAAGTATGTAAAAGTAACAAACTCCATAAACTAAAAAATACTGAAAACTGCTTGCTCACCCAATCCCTGCTATTACAGAAATGCAGAAGTAAGGGAAAATATTTTAGTATGTCTTCCTGCCTACATAGTATTTGCAACACCACTGGCAACACAACCAGTAAGGCTTTTGCTCTCATAGTCAACAGATATTAAAGCATGCATTCTAATTCTGTAATGCTTGCTCAAATGCAAAACTGTGGGAGTAAACTGAACAGTAAAGTAACTTCCCATATAGTCAGAATACATGTAAATAGAATGCCAGTCCACTGATATGCGTGAGATCACAACTTAGATTCTGAATCTAAGTAAGATCTTAAGGAAGTTGAAATACTGATACTGCTTTACTGTAAATACTGGAGATAGAAATAAAAACTTTAATAAATACATAGTGTGCAATATGAAATGAGTAAAATACTTTTCCTTAATACTTTTCATGCATGCAAGGCATGGCTGGCAGAAGGGGGTTAGACACAATATATGGACAAGCTGTACTAGACAGACATTCCTGACTATGCCTGCAGGAACTTAGTGCTAACTTATTTAAAAAGTTAAGAGGAAGTGTCAGCAGAAACTCACTTCTTCCTACCTGCTACAGCTAAGGCTGTAACCATTCTCAACAATAAAGGCAGTGCATGGAAATGGAAGCAATACAGTAGAAAGAGTGACAATTTAGAATCACAGAATAGTTTGGGTTGGAAGGGACCTTTCAGGGTCATCTAGTCCCACCCCCCCCTGTAATAAGCAGGGACATCTTCAACTAGATCAGGTTGCTCAGAGCCCTGTCCAACCTGGCCTTGAATGTTCCCAGGGACGGGGCATCTACCACCTCTCTGGGCAACCTGTTCCAGTGTTTCACCACCCTCATCATAGAAAATTTCTTCCTTCTATCTAGGCTAAATCTACCCTCTATTTACATTAAAACCGTTACCCCTTGTCCTATCACAACAGGCCCTATTAAAAAGTCTGTCCCCATCTTTCTTATAAGCCCCCTTTAAGTACTGGAAGGCTGCAGTAAGGTCTCCCCAGAGCCTTCACTTCTACAGGCTGAACAACCCCAACTCTCTCAGCCTGTCCTCACAGGAGAGGTGTTCCATCCCTCTGGTCATTTTTGTGGCCCTCCTCTGGACCCGCTCCAAGAGGCCCATGTCTTCCCTGTGCTGAGGACCCCAGAGCTGGAGGCAGCACTCCAGGTGGGGTCTCACCAGAGCGGAGCAGAGGGGCAGAATCCCCTCCCTTGACCCACTGGCCACGCTGCTCTGGATGCAGCCCAGGGTACGGCTGGCTTTCTAGGCTGCGAGCACACATTGCTGGCTCATGTCCAGCTTTTCATCCACCAGTACCCCCAAGTCCTTCTCTGCAGAGCTGCTCTCAATCCCTTCATCCCCTAGCCTGTATTGATACTGGGGATTGCCCCGACCCATGTGCAGGACCTCGCACTTGGCCTTGTTGAACCTCATGAGGTTCACGTGGGCCCACTTCTCAAGCTTCTCCAGGTCCCTCTGGATGGCACCCTGTCCCTCAGGCATGTCAACCGCACCACTCAGCTTGGTGTCACCTGCAAACTTGCTCAGGGTGCCCTCAATCCCACTATGTCATTGATGAAGACATTAAGCAGTACTGGTCCCAATACGGACCCCTGAGGGACACCACTTGTCACCAGTCTCCCTCTGGACATTGAGCCATTGACCACTACCCTCTGGATGTGACCATCCAATCAATTCCTCATCCACTGAACAGTCCATCCATCAAATCTGTATCTCTCCAATTTAGAGAGAAGGATGTTGTGAGGGACTGTGTCAAAGGCCTTACAGAAGTCCAGATAGACAACATCCATAGCTCTTCCCCTGTCTACTGATGTAGTCACTCCATCATAGAAGGCCACTAGGTTGGTCAGGCAGGACTTGCCCTTGGTGAAGTCATGCTGGCTGTCTTGAATCACCTCCCTGTCCTCCATGTGCCTTAGCATAGCTTCTAGGAGGATCTGTTCCATGATCTTCCCAGGCACAGAGGTAAGACTGACAGATCGGTAGTTCCCAGGGTCCTCCTTTCCACCCCTTTTAAAAATGGGTGCAGTTTACACGGAAGATATATTTTCAAGATGAAAACAATGACTTACGTTACTTTTCATCAAGCCCAAAATAACAGGGAAGATAAACAGCAATGTCTTCTCCCATTTCCCATTTCCATTTTGCCACATATGCTTCAAATTCAATTGCACTTCATAACAGATGAATTAAAACTCTAAACATTACATACCTTCCTCCTGTTTCTTAATTTTTTCATTGATCTCTGAATTTTCCTTTGTTATTAAATCAACATCTTTGGTTAATGTGTTATTAGTTTCTTCCAGCTAAATGAAAACAAACACATTTTAAAATAAAGAACTTGCCATAAATTCCAAAAATATTTATAATACTGTTATTTTAAATACCCTTAAACCTATAACAGCCATTTACTTGGAATGCCTTCCTCAGATTACATTAAAAAAAAAATTGCTTATCTCTCATAACTGAATTTTTAAAAAATGGCACTTTTCTTCTAAGCTGTCTTGATTTACAAGAAGGCTTTTTAAATATTTTAAATACACCTGTCCCAGAGAAAGTTCTTTTTTTTTTTTTTTTTAAATGATCTTTGCAGAACTGACAACACTGTAGTATATAATTAAAAATTCAACTTAAGCAAAATTAGATTGGCAGTTATTGAATGTGGCGATTTTCAATTAATGTGTGGTACTTTGGAAGAAGTAGTACCTAGAGGCCTGATCACCTGAACCAGACACCTGAATCCATACACCTGAATCCAGACAGAAAAGCAGCTGACAGATGATACAACTCCAGCATTGAAGGCTAGAGTAGATTCATGACATATGCTGCTAAATAATTGTCATATATCAAGAAAAACAGGTATAAATCAGCATAAGAATAAAACTAAATTTGGTCTAAGTCAAAGCATACATAGGTAAACGTGTACATAAGTGTGCAAAAAAAACCTGAAAGGAAAACCATTACACTTTCAATATGTTAGCTGCCACAGTCAGAATCACTTTGCTAACCACTTAACAAATACATACTAAAAACCAGACATAACTGCATTTCTGAAAAAAGGGGTTTTTTGAAGCCTATAGAAATGACTGTGTATCAAGCTGTCTGACAAAATTATCAGAATATTTGAAACCAACAAACATTGGCAAGGAGGTATTCCTTCCATGCCACAGAAAGAGAGTCTTCTAAATGCTTCTTAAGAAATGGTGGCATTCTAGAGATTTCAAGCTTATAAAAGAAAACACATGTAACAAACACTACCTCTGCTATCTTTACACAGAGATCTAATATCCATGGTAGCACTAACAGAAAGCTTTGAGCAATTGATCCAAGTTCAGTTATGCCTAGAGTTTTACTGAAGTTGTACACCCCAGGATTCTTAAGAAAATCTGCATATCTGATGCTAAATAGGAAAAAACAATAATGGTAATATAACTATGCTACATATGGCTTGCTATTTGAAACTCTTCAGTTAAGACATTTATCAACCTGATACTAATACACAAGAGCTACGCTAAAAAGTATCTTAAAAAATTGCAGTTTGAGGTTTAGGTTTTGGTTTGGTTTAATAGTGTACCAGTGGGAAGAAACTCAAGAGTTCCAAGTATTATTTTTTTAAAAGACTAAGTTATTTTGCAATAAGAGACTCTAATACACAGCTCCACAAATTTACAAGATTTAAATAATACATTGGGCAATGACAAGTAGCAATTACAAAAGGCTTAATAACTGAATTACAGACATTCACTTGATTTTCATTCTGGCTTCACCTCAGAATCATCAAGTCTATATTTCTTTGTGAGTTCACATGATGGCATTTAAATGTTGAAGGTTCCAACTGGGTCCGAAAGTTAAGATACTTAAATAGTTATCACTTATGATCATAACAAGACTTAATAAATTAAAATAAAAACATAAATTTCTGTTTCCAGCTAGAAGATATATACAGGTATTAATTACAGCAGAATAATTTACCCTTCTTATGATGCTGTCCTTATCAGTCATTTCTTGCCTGTGTCTTGATGCTGCTTTTTTGCTTTCCTGACTCAGCTCAAAATACTGTTCTTCAAGGAGTGCTCGTGCCAACCGTTCCGACTCAGCTTTGGTTTCAGCTAAATCCAACTGGGTAGTGAGCGTTTCTCTGTAAAAAGAACATTAAGATTTTGTTCCCCTATGCAAAACACTCCAAATTTTCAGGAAGACTAACAAACACAAATTACACCACTCAGCTAATTGTCATTATCTTAGTTTCTTACGAAAAACAAGATTTACAAGACCACACTCCATACAGTTTTATCTTTTGATGGTCCACACAAGCTACAGCAGCAAGCTTACTATAATTCAATTGAAATTTCAATCATCCATGAAACACCAACCCTTAGGAAATCAGATGTCAAATTCTCCTGCCTTTAAGGAATAAAAATAAAATTAAATTGCATGTACAGTGTGGTCCATTGAAAGATACTTAACCCTATCAGTATTAGCCACCTCTTCACACAAGCTTACTGCTCATGAAGATGTGTGCTCCAGACTGTTTGAACAATAAGGAAAATTGCATAAGGTTTCTGAAAACATATAGTGGTTCTATGTCTATGCAACCTTTTGCAGAAAGGCTTGCATATGCTATCTACAGTTTGAGAGGCAGGGGGCGATAACTTAGGTGCAGTATCTCATTAATGTATACACAACTTCTAATCACTTCAGCATACAAGCCAAACTTTCTTGCTCTTGCTTGGAGTACAGGTAGAGCTCCTATATATTTGCCTGCAAAGAAACCCACATAAAGCACGGTGGCCTGTCTAGCACCCAAAAGTCAGATGTACCCAGCAACATGTGACACAGCCCACAGCATGCTGAGATAGAAGTGGCAATACATTACTGCACTATGGGCTCATGACAGATGCCCTTCCTGCACTGCAAAACAAAAGAGAGATTTATGCAATGAAATAGTTATTACTATGGAGTCCACTGATTTGATACATCTGTAGTAGATAGGGGCCTCTACTGTAAAAGGTAACTGTTGAAGTATACTCAGAGTTTGTCACAATTCCCATAGTTGTATCCAGGTGAAAAGCGTTTATGATAAACATAAAATTGTGGAGAACAGTGAGGGAATAGAATAAAAGGAAGCTATAAAAATAAGTAAGAGAAGAGAAAAAGAAAAAAAAAACAAAACAAAAGAGGAATAAAGGAAGTCTCTCCTACCTTCCCCCCCACTTTTTTTCTTTTTAAGATGGATACTACTCCTGAACAATTTTGCATAGACAGGTATTTTCCTCCTACATTGTATTTATTAGCACAACATCTTTTCTTTCTTCCTTTCTTAGCTCACCAAAATGCATCACGAACAACGTACATAGCCTCCTCCCTTTAAATTGTTTTGCAATGCTGATGCTCAAGTAGAACAAGAGACTCAGACTTTAGAAGAGAAAAACTCTGCTTCATGCATAAGGCTACTGTCTCCTGCTTTAGAATAAATACATATTAAATAAATTAATAAATTGGAAAAACAAGCTTAAAAAACTTCTTTCCTTATTTGCTAACTTAGAAAACAGTACATCACGATTAATGGTTGTAGGATTAACTGCTTTTGCTGTAATCAGAAGTATACTAAACTTAGAATTCAAAGTATTTTCATTATCTTTTTCTCAAATTATTCTACTGGCTATAGAAATATACCAAGTAATTACCAGGGTAATATTATAAAATAAAAAAAGTTGTTACACAAGGAAGATGATTACCACAAATTGGAATGTTTTTTCAAAATTTTGCACCTTCCTAAATTCTCAGGAGTTATCATTCTTCTTCCAGACATTACAAATAGAGTCCAAAGCAAATATGAATACCCATATTTGGCTTTGCAAATCAGCATAAGTAACATCCTATGTATTTGCCATCTTACGAGGTGTTATGGAACACTTTTGAGACTTGTCTTTTTCTGAAGGAATTAAACATACTCCGATTCAAAATCTTCATGAGTGAGACCATACTATATGGAAAAACTTATGTCTATTCAAGAAACACAATGGGCATACTTTTCATTTTGCAATTCCTGCATTTTTCTTTGAGTTTCTTTATTCTTTTCATCAATTTCCTCTTTCAGTTCCTTAACCTGAGTTTTGTAAAGTGTCTGTAAAAGAAAGCATAAAAATAGAATCATTATTCAAATTCCATAGTGAAATTCTTGTTTTGGTACTGGTTGGTTTGAATCTGTCAAACCCCAACACATGCCAGTACTGTCTTTAATGGAATTTCCTCCTTCCTGCCTGTCCAAGATGCTCCTTTCCAGCTTCCCTTGTGTAGGGAGCTGACTTGACAAGGTTAGTTTTCAATTTTCTAGTCTGGTTTCCTACACAGTTGTAGAAACACACCTGCTGACAAAAGGCAGGGCATGCACTAGGACACAGCTGGGCAGGTCTCTTTGAGACAACAGGACAAAACTGCATCCTCTTGTAGCATGACTGTCTCAAAATGTTAGTCAAACAAGCCTAATACTCTCCTATGCTTCCAGCTGTTGTATTCTCTTTGTATGTATCCATGTATCTTTTCTCTTAGACTTTAGATTTCTTGTGTACAGACTGACTTTGTCTTAATAACTGATTCAACAGAGGTCTGATTTACGTGAATGACTTCTGTTCTTAATTACTATATTGTTATTAACACCACCAGTAATTCTGAAAGATAAAATTTGATCTTCTACAGTAAAGTACTTTTGCTAAATATTCAGACTGAATTATGAATGTCTCATTTAACCTACATGCTAGTGAAAAAAGAGAAAATTGAGAATGAAACACAATACTCTGGATCTTCTTATTAGCAGTATGTTATGAAGAAATGCACAAAAATCTGTAACTCATAATGAAATTACAATCATATGCAGTTTACTGAACACAAAAATTTTTATTGCCCTTCCAAGGAAGAAATTAATTTAAAAAGTACTTCCCAAAGAGAAATGAAACTGTCCATATTCATGAATGTATTTGAAGTTTAGGCATTACAGAGCATCTCATGCTATTGTTTCTTTTCACAGAAATTATACAGATCAAATTACATCTATGAAATACACATTTTGGCTATCTGGAGTACTGAATAAGGCTCTTCTGGGACTCAGGTGCAGAGAAGGCATCCTTTTAGAAGGACAAGGAATACATGCAGAATGCTACTGGATCTACGTCTTAAATACACTTATGGTAGACCAATAGCACAGAATATATTCCAGTAAGTACAGAGATTTGAGCTCTCTACAAACTTTACAATTATATCAGGAAAATATCTCTTTTCCAACCTCAAGACAGGAACTGCTCTGATGAATAATTCAGGTAAGAGTTACTCAATGTTATATATAAGATTTGACAAATAACTACAAAGCAACGTATTAGATAGACTATCCAATGTTCTCTAATTTTTTGTTCATCGCTCGTACTACAAGCAGGATTTTGTGAATTGCTGATTTATGCCAGGTGGTTATTTACATTTAAAAAATTTTAATATGTGAAACTATTCAATGTTCAATGATTTCATGTCAAAATGTAGCACTCACAATTCTTTACAAGTCTTACCGAAAAATACTGCTCAGCTTCAAGCTGATCCTGAAGCTCACGCATTTGACCTTCATTACCTCTGTACTGTCTTTGAAGAAATAAAAAAGGAAAACATGTAAAAGTCAACTACTAACAAATGACAGACTATTTCTAACCAGAACAGCATCCTATTACATTTGCACATATATTTCACAAAGACCAACAGTTTGCTGTATCCTAAAATTCTGATTTAATTACATTCCTTATTCTACCATGATGATTGTTTCAGTACGTAATTCAGAAGACAAGTATTCTAAATGGAGAAACGTTAAGTCAGCTGAAGGACGATATTATAGAAGCCCAATTAATGAAAAATGTCTTCAGTCAGCTTAAGAAAAGTTAAGAAAAAGAATCAGGTGGTTAAAGGGAAAAAAAGCTATTGACTCCAATGCAGTAAAACTAAAAGTCCCATATGATTTAATAAGTAGTATCACAGTCAATCCATAAAAAAGTCACTGAAATAAAAGTGGCATGTATATATATATATATGCCTTGACATCGAAAGATGAGCCAAGAATTGTTCTGCCTCATAGCTCATAACAAAAATATTCCAACACTGAAGGCTACATACAGAAATCATAACATGCAGCTAAAAATATTCTTCTAGTTTAGGAAAAAATGCCTATGCATCAGAGAACTTTTTTCACTAACAGGAAAAGGCAAAACAGTGCATGTATAATTAAGCAACTTTTCTATTTTACTTCAGATTTTTACTTACTTAGCAAGTTGAGCCAACTCGAATTCCAGTAATCTCTTTGCTTCCAACAATGTATTGATTTCCTGTTTCAGCTGCTTCTCAGAACCCTTCAAGTTATCTGCTTCAAAAGCTTGTGCCTTTAATTCATTCTGTGCCATTATTCGCTTATTTGTCTCTTGTTCTAGCTGAAGTGCTAGATTCTTTACCTAATAAGAAATATTTCAATTTGGGATCATTTGCTGAATAACCAATTGCATGTGGTTGAAAAGTGTTTCATATATGGATTATTTTATGTCAGACACCATCGCCTAGATGCTACACATTGTACAATACGTAAAAATACTACTCAATCTCCAAACACTTTAGTGCAATAATCTTATAGAAAGCTGCTGCCCTTAAGAACGTACTGATAAGACGCCGCATGATGATAAAGCTTCCCCACGCTTAGCTTATTTCAAAGTCCCAAACGTGTTTTATCTTATCTTAAAGGCAACAATGGAAAAAACCCAAATTGTCTGCTGAAAGGTCCTGCAAACCTCACTGTGGATTTCAGATCTTAAAAACTTCTCACCCTAGAAAAAAACGCAGCCTACTAGCTATATAAAAGCTAATTTACACAAGTTTTGACCCCTAAAAAGGTGTTATAACCTTAATTCCCACTGTCCTGTAAAGAAAAGTAAGGATGAAACTATTATTCTTAGTACTTAGTTTTCACACTCAATATTCTAATTGCATTTCCTTGAACAAATGCCTTTCTGGAGAATGCAAACTCAGAACTGCAAACCATCCAAATGAATCAGTCAATTTTTTCCTTTAAAAAAAGGAAACAAAAAATTGCATTATATTAAATCAATGGCTCAAATATGCAAGGCATCCAGGAGCTAAGAAACAAGTGGAAATTACCTAACACTGTTTAAGCCAATAACTGTCTTCAGTTCTACTGAGAGATGTATTACACAAGGAGTTCAGTGTAAGTGAATTTAATTTCTATTTCTCAGTGCAACTGTAATTTCTTGTTTATATAGAAAATTGTTAGTGATGAACATTTTACTTACTTCATCTTCCAGTCTCTCTTTTTGCTCAAGAAGGTGTTCCAGTTTCTGCTGAGATTGCTTCAGGTCAAAGTCCAGCATGGAACACTGTTTTTCAGCTTGAACTATTCGATTTTCTGCCTTTTCTCTTGCTGCCCTTTCTTCCTTTACTTTTTTTTCCATTTCTAAACAAGATTAAGGAAAGAAAAACAAAATGAATATGCAGCATCTGCAAGAATGCTTTTGTAAACACAGTCTTAAATATCCTAATATTTTTCAGATCCTTTTGTTCAGCTATTTAAGCTCTTCTGCTGTTAGATGGACTGATTACTGAGTAAAAACTTCCTGGCATTATTACAAGAAACACTAAAATTAAAGAAATATAATTCCGATTTGCATTACAAGCACTGGAATATTATCACGATAACTGAAAGATAAATAGTGAAAGAAATAAAAAACACAGATTCTTGAAGTAATAATTATGAAATAAAGGCAAAGATTCATTTCCGTGAATGGACAGTAGAGGGAAAGAAAAGAAATGCTACCATTTGTGTTAGCTTTCTGAAAAGTTACGAACTACACATTTAGGTACTGATAACCTTCACAAAGAAAACCCTATGTATTCAATTAAGATATCAAGATACATTTTGATTCATGGATATGTATCTCTAAAAGGAACTTCACCACTTCAGACAACCCTAATACAACACCAATATTTTTAATGTAGTTACACAGAAATGAATGCTCCAAGACATCTGTCTTGACAATGCATTCTTTTAATTCCATTTAGCATTAGCCAGAATTTCAAGATTCAGTAGCATTTTAGAAGCTAAGGAAGGCTTTGAATTGCAAACACAGTAAGATATTCAAAAGATTAAGAAACAATGCAATTTTTATGGTACAAGTACCATGTTAGAGAAATAATTTAAAATGTGTGGTTTTCATACTTTATGATCTTGATACGCATTTTCTTTATACAAGGGATTAAATACTTGTATAAGGATACTAGATTATAAGATGATGTGTTTTAAGATATCATAATCAAAATACCTTTTATTATGTGTTTACCTGAAACTTGCAAGAAACACTTACCACACATTGCAACTGATCTTGCCTCCTCTATTGACTGATGTTTGTCAGTTAACCGAGCTTTAGTCACTTTGTGTTCATTTACTTCCTGTTCTAACCGGTCTTGCAATGATTTGAGTCTGTAGTTCAAATCTATCTCTAAATTATTCTTTTCCTAAAGATAAGAAAAAAAAGTTACCAGATTTCTGTAACATTTCTATGACATCTGAGGGAACCACATTTCCTTTCTTCCCTTTTTTAGTGATAACTTTTTTTATGAAGAAATTATCAATGTTATTTTCCATGCTTAATAAAGAATAGTAAAAGACAAAAACTGTACTCAGTGCTTTGGAGAAAACTTCATTAACTTTTTTCAGTAGTCTGTAAATTCGTAAGATAACGGAAGCTTGTCAGTTTGAATAATAAGTAGTCACCTAAACCGGAAACATACAACTAATCCACTGACAACACTAGAGCACAGAGGAATTTGAATTGTTGTTACCTGGATGCATTTCTGTTACTCCACAGTTGGGATTGCCAGCCATTAACAGTAATTCATGAAACAAGCACTGGAGATAAGCTTTGAGAGACAGGGACTTGCCTTTGGATTGCTTTTTCACATAACACCAAAGGAGAACGGTAACATTTTGCACCTTCCCCCATAGGTAGTCGCATCTCTGATTTATTTGGATAGACCACACAGCACAGCAAGTCTTTACCTGATCTCAAAACACAGAGCTAACTATGTAGCCTATCTAGAAAAAGGGTGCAGGATTTCCTTTTACTCTTCTTTACTTGTTTCTCCATCTTGGGGTGGGGATCAGAGATGTTAGGGGAACACGCTGCTACCATTCTGAGGGAAGGAGGGAAAAAAATTGAAATGGTTCAGCTCCAAAGTTGATCAAAAGGTCTAGTAATGATCCAGTCAAATTAAAATCCAGTAATAGCACAAATTTAAATTTCAGGTTTTTAAAAAAATTCAATGCACAGATTTTCAGGAGGCAAGTCTCTGCAGCAGTAGTTAGGCAGGCAGAACAAAAATTACTAGCAGAAGAGCTGGATCCTTGAATCAGTGGTAGTGAATGATAAACATGAATTTTATGCCCAAAGCTACAACTAAGAATTACCTGAGGACTTGTGAGACTTACCATCCTGATGAGACTGTAAATTAGCACTATTTAGTTAATCATTTTAACACAAGACTGATTTAGAGCAAGAACACAGGACTTAGCAACATCAATAAATACTATCTGAAAATACAGTCAAAAGCTGACAAAGAACATTAGCCTCAACATCATTTTACCATACCTTTTCTGAATGATTAAGCATATCCTGTGCTTGTTTTCTTTCCGCTTCCACTCTTTCAAGATTGTTTTTAACGTTTTTTACTTCTTCTTGTAAAGTTGTAATCCGAACTGCCATAAGACATTAAATATCATTCAATATTAGTTACTTGACTTAGATCATTAGGCTGTTCAACCTTTCTTGATTTCTGGGCCCCTAAAATATTTACACCTTGAAACTTCTCAGACACACAAAGGCTGTACATTGTAAAGGAAACTGATCTTTTTAGCCAGTCTTTATGCATGCCATTAGTAACAATTCACAAAAAACAATCACATGCAAAACTTGCTACCTGCCTTCCAACACTTCCAATATCTAATATGCAAGATTTCTTCCATTAATCCAAGTTTTGCTGTGCTATGCAACAAGCACCTTTTCTCATGTTAACTCCACTAATATGTAGATAAGGGAGAGAAAGCCAGTCTCAAATTGATCTACATGTACTAATGCAATATGTATTCACCTAACTGTGCCTCAAGTGCTCTTCCATGGATAGAGGAACTATTCCCCGTCTCCCACAGGATCTACCACAAGAGCCTGTGTGGCATCAGAAGTTTATACTAAATACTAAGTAGAATCACAGAATGGTTTGGGCTGGAAGGGACCTTTAAAGACCACCTAGTCCAACCCCCCTGCCATGGGCAGGGACATCTTTCACTAGACCAGGTTGCTCAAAGCCCCTGCCAACCTGACCTTGAACACTTCCAGGGACAGGGCAACCACAGCTTCTCTGGCCAACCTGTTCCAGGGTCTCACAACCTGCATCGTAAAAATTTTTTTCCTTATATCTAATGGAAATCTACTCCCTTTTAGTTTAAAACCATTGCCCCTTGTCCTGTCACTACAAGCCCTGGTAAAAAGTCTCTCTCTGTCTTCCTTATAAGCCCCCTTTTAGTATTGAAAGGCCACAATAAGGTGTCTCACGAAGTCTTAGTAGTAGTAGTAGTGTGTATGTATATATATGCGCATGCCCAAGTAGCAGTGTGTGTGTGTGTATATATATATATAAAAAATTAAATAGTAGTATATATTTCTAGACTGAAGAATTTGCATTAGTTCCTTTCAAATAAATACATAAAAAAATATTTTGGATTGCTCTATATTACACTTAATACCTTAAATACAGTATACAATAATACACTTATCAATTCAAATACATCTGTCTACAGCACAGTTCGCTTCACTAAATTTTGAAGTATAAAGAGACATCCTGGCAATATGTAAGAAACCATGAGATGGAAAAAGATAATGTCTTCCTAAATCTTATACTTTTCTTATTCATTTTAAAAGTGCTTTTAAAAACAGCTACATGAGTATTTTAATTATATAAAGTTATTTGGGTATATACCAGCAAAGCACCTTAACCCTATATCCTTCAGAAAAAAGATCCTTTTCCTGCAGGCTGCTGAGTTGGATGTGGTCAAAACCACGTTTTGAAGTGCACAGAATAGTCTTCTCGTGCCATTTGTACCTCCTGGTCGCAATTAACAACAGACCGGATCAAACTACATTCAGTCATTTCAGAGGAACTTCACAATCATTCAACTGAAATTGATTTACTATATTTGAAGCATAGTAAAGAGGCAACTTGATTCTTGATAGTTCTTTCTTTGTGCTAGCAAAGTTTACCTTAAAAAAACAAAACCAAAACCACGCAAAAGTCCTCAACAAAAGATCGTGCCTCATGGAAAACTATTTTCAATACTGCAGACAGGTGGTTTAAAATGACAAGTTAAGAGGCAGGATCCATTAGCATAGGCAGAGTCATGAACTAATGTATCTGAATAGTTTCTAGTATGAAGAATCAGAAGTACAAATGGTAAAAAGTTCCAAGCATCCTGAAAAAAAAGGGATTCCACAGCTGCATCCCTTACGATGTTCTTCATCATGCTTAAGAAGTAATGTAGAAGCATCATAAAAGAAAACAAATGCAATTTAACAACAAAATAGCTTTCTCCACAAATGAAAGAAGAGAAAGTGCAGGGTATGTCAACTTCGATACTGCACCAAGGCACTGAGTGTTGTGTCTTCTCTAGCACTGTATCAGCTTTTCATATTTTTGTACCACTGGAGTCACGACTTTTAGTCAGGGCAGCCCAATAGACTTACAATCAGTGTTTCCTACTCTTTGATTTTGATACTCTCCCTCCCAAGAGTCGCTCAGACATGATCAGGAAGCAAGATCCAATCTTCAGAAATTGTTCTATTAACTCACACTTGGTTTGCAGGTTGGCTTTCCTCCCTTTATGTAACTGTACTTTATTTAATAAAGTCGGTTATCATAACTTTTTTGATAAAGTATAAATACAGAAGAATTACCCTGTAGTTCTCCAATCATTTCAGATCCATGACTTCTGTCCCTTCGTTCTGACTCCAAAGCTGCTTGCAGTTGGTAATAGTCTTTCTCCACCTGCAGTTTTGTGCTTTCTAGAACTCTGCACCTTTCCTGCAGTTCTCTATTCAGTGATTCTACCTGACTTAATGACTTGCTCATTTCTGTGTTACCCTTTCTCAGTCTTGCTGCTGTATCCGATTCTGTCCTCAGCAAATCATTTGCTTCTTCTAGCTGTTAAAATAAAACAGACAAGATTCTCAAATATAAAAATTATTGGGACCAGTTTTGTAATATCTGAATGCTCAATACTGCTTCTCAAATCTAAGATATAATTAAGACAATGAACAGAAACCACATACTTGTTTTTGTAATTGTGTTATCTTCTCATTTGTAATTTGTGAATGTTGGCTGATTTTTTTCAAGTCTTCCATCTGATCTTTTAGCGTTGACACTAAAGAGAAATTACACCATTAATACATCAGATTAGAAAAAAACTTAGGTTTGGGGGTTTGGGGTTTTTTTACACAAACACACTCAAATAAATTCTTGGCATATAATAGGCCTTTTGTTGACTTTTTGCTTCTTATATACATTTTTAGGTCAAATTCTGTGCTTGCAGAACAACAATGCACTCTGTAGAGAATAAAACTTGAAAATAAGACAAAAATATTGTGTTCAAATAAAAATACACTCAAGATTTGAGTCCAATATTTGAAAAGATCTCTTTAAAGTTGCATAGCACTTAAGATGCTAAGGTAGTAAATTGTTCCCCAAAACACATCATACACCTCATCAGTGTCAATGTTTGGACAAGATGGCATACCTTCATTTTCCACATTCCGTCTTTTTTCATTCTCTTGTTCAATTTTTCTTTGGTAGTCATTTATCTTATGTTGCAATACCATCTTTTCCTTCTCAATCTGAGACAGTGTTGATTCCAAGTTCTTTCTTTGATTTCCCTAAAATTAAAAGCATTAGTATTTTCTATTTACATTTTAAGGAATGATCCCTAAACCAGTATCTCTGCAATTAATTAATCAAGAAAACTGATGCATCATTTCCAATGAATGAGTTTCTGGCTTCCTTGAAAAGGTGTTCAGAAAAGATGGCTTTTTTAACTTGTATATGACAAATTTATGAAATTACTAGAAAACTTATTGTTAATGTGATTATAATGTAAGTAACTATTAAAATTATTATTAAGAGACCACATAAGGACTCAATAGAAAATCATCTGTACGTTAATTTTTAGCGTAACTGATTTTGATAAACTCCAGAGAAATTGTGATGAGTGAGACTGAGCAAAACATTTAGCAGAGGAAACAGAATTCAGCATGACTTGCAGAAATAAAAAATTTTTGAAAATGTGTACAAATAAAAATGTATGTCCGAATGCCATATATTGGAATATGATGGTTTGGTCTCAAATTTAAACTCAGAACAATTTTTTTAGTCACAGAAGAAATATCTTAAAACATGAAAGTACTATCCACATTCTTTACCCAACCAAGAAGGCTTCAGTGAGGAAAATAATTACCTCTTCATCTAGTTCTTTCATTATCTTGTCTAGCTTTATGTTTGAAGATCTAAAAATAAAACAAAATAATTTAAGTACTATTTGAGAAGGATACATTGTACATACTGTTTTTCTAGTGAAATAATTTGGGACTGTTACTAAAGTGAAGATTTTTTTTTTTTGGCTAATGCTATTTTGTAATAAACATTTGAATTTGAAGAAAACAATCAATCACTGGAAATAATTTGTAAAATATATTATTACGTATTTATCGACTTTGCTGCAGATTATATATGCAAAACTTTAGGTGCCACATTTTCTCCCTTAATCTGCAAATGTAAAAACAGTGTATGTACACAACACGTTATCCTTAAAATTAGAATACACTGGTGAACTGCTAAAACTTCCTCCAGTTGTGAACTTTTCAAGTATCTAAAATGGTTTGTTAATTCAACAGTAGACAGCTTCCTACCATGAATAAAGATATTTGAATAATACTATTCAAGTCTCTCTGTTGAAGCAATGTATTAAAACATGGTACTATAGAGAGAGTGAGGTTTAGTGCATAGTAAAACCTCTGTTAAGCAGCAGTAACACTGACACATCCATTGCATTTTTGTAGCTATCCCTCTTGAAAGAGGTAATAAAAAGGACCCAGACAATGTCACCTGGCAGGTACAATAAGGAGAAGTTACAGCAATATATCCTATCTACTAATTCTGCAGTGAACAGTATGACATATCAGAAGACACGCTGTTGTGCTCTGACAACTTCAGTAGTACTGCAGGAAGACAGTTACTGAGTATCTTTCAAGCAATGTACGTTCTGCTTGTGGAAAGCAATCAGAATGCGTGAACAGTGAAGTTGTATTTAAGTAAGAGACAGCATCACACAGTCTAAATTCCCACACTGGACCATTTTGGCTACCAGTTCCCACATAAGTAGCTTGTACAGCTACATGCTGTGGTCCTAATTCACAAGCCTGAATTCTTCCTATATCCTATACCTAGGTGTTGCCTCCTGGCTTTATTTAGGCCTTCAGGAAAAGACTTCAAAAGGAGAAGCTAACTGACGGGGAATTTAGTTTGCATGAATCTGAGCAAATATTTCTGATTATCAGGAAAGAATCCCAACTGTTTGTTTGTAAGTGTAGCTGCAAGAAATAGGCAAATTCTCACGTAGTTGCTTCTTCAACATGGTAGAAACAAGACTTTAGAAAACAAATAGCTGTTCTTATCTGTCAGTCACCAGAAAAAAACAGGAATGTGGTTTTCCAACAAGTACCATGTATTTAGAAACCAGATAGTTAATTGCAATAATCCAATATATGCAATATATACAGTATTTTACATTTTTTAAAAAGACAGCATGATCATTATGTACATCTATCCAATAAAATATCTGAATTCAGAGATATCGAGTAAACTCAAACATTCAAGTGTTCAGAAAGAATGTGTGTTACATGGGTGCCAATAAAAACAAAACATTTTCTTCATACTATATTCAAGAAAACCATTTAAATATTGTTTTAGAATGACTTAAACCTGTCCCTGGAACTGTCCTGGAGAACTACAGTACCATTCTTAGTGTTACTCTGGTAATCCCTAAAGCAGTTATACAGAACTGAAGTGTTAGATATACTTAAATTATGTAAACAATTAAAGTTCAAAGTCTCACCTGCACTTTTGCTCCATTTCATCTTTCAACTGCATTTCATTATGTAGTTGTTCTTCCAACTCATATATCATCTTCTGCATATTTTCCAGCTTTAAATATATATTTGTACATGAAAGAACATGCATTAAATTTAAAAACTTCAAAAAAGTATTTCAGAATATTCAGTGCTGCTTATGTTGTATCACAGCTTACTCATTTCTATCTAAACACTAGATTTTTAGCTTATTAAAATGTGATTCCCCCCCAAAAAAAATTCTAAAAAAGTTAATTACAAGAAACAACTTTAATATTACACAGTTTTGTCATTTGCACACACATAAAATTTTGGGGTTCTGAATAGTTCCATCAAAATTCACAGGGCTAAGCTAAGGCAAATCCTCCTTGTTTTAAGTATCTTCAGAATCAGACTAAAGATATTACTGCAAATACATAAGAAAGCATTTTAATTAACATCAAAATTTCTTTTTCTAGCTGTCGTGGTTGAAACCAGGACACTAGCATGAACCACCACATGTATTTTGCAATGCATCTTCAAGCTCTCAACAAGTTCAGGAAGCAGAACCAGGCCTGTTAGTTATTAGCAATGGGGGGGAAATGCTGTTAACATCTATTTAGTCAGAGATCACTTTTACAGCTAGCACTGTACTAAGGTTTGAAAATAGTAACAAACTTCAGATGTTAATACAGAACATTACTGTATAGCATGTACTGTTTGCCAGCAAGATAAATTGAGAAATCCATTTTTTTCATGTAGTCTCAAAATATCTACAATCTGATGGATCTCTGGGCACAATAATCCCACTCCAACATCAGCAAAATCCTCAGTTAAGAACAAGATGGTGTCAGCTTTGAGGAAGCTCATTAAGTCAAGCCCGTGCTGATTCACTGTTAAACCTTTTCGCTGATCTTGTCAGGATTTCAGCCTTATTTAGCTTTCCCACATTTCCCTCAACACTCTTGGAACTGCATAGAGAAGAATTACAGTCCTAATCTAGACTCTCTTCAAAGCAGCATATTCAAGTGGTTCTGACCCTTTGCTTTCTTGTTCCTTGTTTTAACTTCAAAAACTCTGACAATTGCCTGACTCCTCCTGCACAATCATCCCAGAAAGCAGAGCAACAGAACAGTTCCTCCTACATCTGCCTCTTCCTTTTTTCCTTCTCCCACAAAATATGCTTAGAGAAACTGGAACTGCTCACTAAGATCATGAAGAGTAGACAAATTACGCTTGACTCCATTCTTTCTTGATAGCAACAGTACGTGTTCTCAACAAGGACTGCCCTCTGTACTGTCCTAAACTAACATTTCAGTTTGGAGACGTACTATATCATGCTTATCCATATTAAATGAGAAAGTTATAGGTAAAATTATTTTTGCCTACTTCCAGGCAGGCATTTTCTCACTTCCATCTTTCAATCTGTTCTCCTTCCCACTGTAGTAGGAATAAAGTATGGAGTACTCAGGCACTCTCAAGAACTGCAGATCCTTTCTTATTTCCACCTTTTTCTTTCTTCCACATTCTTAAGCTGCTCTGAAGATTTCAGAGGAAGCACACAGACATTGCGACTGGGGACTAACCAGAAACTACATATTTTATATATTTACCACTCTATTCTATATATTTACCACTACCTATCACAAAACCTTGAGAGAGCAAAGAAATACTGGAAGAAATAGACTTCTCAGCACTTACAGAACAGCTGTGGAAAGCCAATTACTTGGTGTGACACACAACATAACACCACATGGATGAGACAATGGTTGTAGTCTAAAACCACAGAGATGGCCTCTAAATCTAAACTTTGAGGAAAAAAGAAGGACCACCACTACACAACACATTTATCTCCTTCGTATGAACCACTGAGAAATAAAGCAAGAAGCAAGACTACTTAAAGGCTAGCTCTCACTTTAGTAAAAAGGGACCACAGCTACTGCACAAAAATAAAGGACAGAGAAGTTTCAAAGTAATTGCTCTTCCATTTCTTGGTTACTCATTTTACAGCCCTTCCAGACAGACTGCATAGAGGAACTAAATGGGATAGATGAGGAACAGGTCCAAAAAGATATCTGGCAACTGAGGCATTTCTGTACTGACTCCTACTAGTTTGGACCTCTATTGCCTCCTCTTGCTTCTTTCTGTCTCTGGTTACTTTTATATTGCTGTTCCCCGAGGGGCCTATCTAAGCTTGCTGAGCACTCTAATTATATTAGTACGAGACAACAGGCTTCCAGAGAAGTTTTGCACAATCTGATATCAATGGTCTAAATAATACCTTAAGAAAATCCTGAGTTACAATTAACTCACTATAAAAGCATTCCTTTATGTTTTAGTTTGTTCTCGGTTTCCATTTTGAGTAGGAGGCGGGGGAGGAAAGGGCTATGAAAAAGCCTGCCTACAGCCAAGAAGCCAAGAAAAATCCCTACGGAACTGCCATCTTTTTTTTTTTTTTTTTGATCACCATGACATAGTACATCTGGTTCTGCACCCTGAACAGTGAAGAAAACCGAAGACTCAGTGCAAAAGAATCTGTTAATCTCCTCTTTCTTAATATCTGTACTGTTTACAGATGGTTATGGTAGCACTAAACCAAAGTAAATAATCAGATCTTCAAAGAGGTTTGAAATTCAGTTAAAGGACATTGAATTCCATTTTTGTCCAACTTCATGGCCTAATTCTGTGAAGTTTTGCACACTTGCAAAAAGCAATGAATTTCTTGGAAATTTCTGGCACTCAGTTCCTCCCAGAAGACACTCGGTACCATGCCAAAATGCAGACAGACCAGGTAACATTTTGTGTTGTATTTCCAGAACTAATTAATTTGCTAACCATGTGTTAACATTACCGTTTTTATTGCAGCATGTAATGAAAGAAAAACAGCTGAGAAAGAACTGTGGGGTAAAAATACCTCATAGTAAAGACTTAACATTTATTTAAACCTCTCTGTATCACTCATATCCTTCCAGAGCTTCACCTCCCAAAAGTGTTAAAATCACAAGACATTCAAATACACCTGACAATATAGACAGGACTCTTGGGGATTCTTTCACTACATACAGGTGCCTGTATCCCACTAATTATGCCAAGTCCATTCAGTAACCCTCTTCAAAGTCAACCAAAGCCCATCACACAGCTTTAAGTATCTGCAAATATTTGAAAGTCTGGCTCTGTTTTTAATTTTACCATATCAACAGCCAAATGCTTATGAGGAAAACAAAATTTATGGCACACATCAACGTACATAAAGAAATCAAGACACTTCAATGGTTAATAAATTCAGTTAGCCCAATAAAGCACATAATCAGTTCCCCTGCCCTTCACAAATTTTCTCTGGGTAATACCATATATCATTAAAACCTTTATATTGCAAGTTTAAGAGAAAAGGGAACATGCATTGATATCTGCTTCTCTTGTACTCTAAATGGAAAACATAACAGAACAAAATTACTAACAAAGTAAATCATAGTCAAAGCCAAGAAGATTTATTTTAGAGTTAATTATCAATTTTTTGACAGTGTTTCCTTCTGGAGAGAATGTAATTTGTAAAATATGAAACCATTCTAAGGGAATAGCTTGATTTACAGCAGAACTTACACAGAATCCAAGCAGGCTTTGTTTCCAACACCTCAGCATACCTTCCCAGAAACCTGACTGCCAAGAAGCTTGGGAAGCAGTAACTGAAAAGAATTCCTGAACTTTTCTTGCTAGGTGAACTGCTCTATAAATGCAGATCCTCAGTGCCCCAATTCCCAATAGCTTGTGGGGCACCCTTGGGAAGAAGAATACCCAAGCTTGGTACATTATCTGCCACCTCCCACTTAGTTCACAGTAAGTCCAGCTCCAGAGTTAAAATGGCAGGTTGCTGGAAAGCCCAAGCTCCCCATCACACTCACATCCAGACTCTACGGTTGCCACTAAGCCAGCATACACCTGGGATCGATGAGGCACTCTAGAAATACTGCACAAACACTTTGATATTCCTAAAGGTAAAAACTGTGAATCCAGTTCCACAAAAAGAATATGCAGTTTCAGCTATTTTATCCCAATTCAGGAAAACCAATGTTATATGAAGAACTGAAATTCTGTTTTTCCAGTAACTTTAATAGGCAAGCCATGCTAAACAGTTAAAATTTATGCATTGATTTCCCATATTCCAAGCACTAAATTAATCTGAGACATTTAGAACCCAAACAGTTTATTCCCATATACGCAATAGATTCTTCACTAGGGTCCAACAAAGCTGAAAATCAGTGAGACATACCACACTTTTGTCCACACTGGAGCCTGTTCTGTTATCATTGGAATTTTCTGCAGAGACACCTAAATACCTGCAACAACATTTAAAAAGTTTTAAGAGTGGTTTAAAAGCAAGGTTATGAAAAAAAACAGAATATGATCATTCTAAAACATAACCCTCAGATTTTTTTCTCCAAAATGTAGATAACCAAATAATAACACAAGTAGATTTTTTTGTTTCTGTATTTATTATACTTTAAGATTCAAGCACATTTAATTGAAAAACTCAAATAATTTATTGTAAAGTAGAAAGCTGCAGTAGAAGACCTCCAGAAAAAAGAATTTCTGCCAAATACTAATACAACTTTTCTTTTTTTAATAATAATTTTTTAAAATCTTTGCTTTCCATGGTTACAACACTCTCATTGGCTTCCATCCCATAAATATTTACTCAGGCACTTATGCAGCAAGTAGCAGCAATGAAGCGAACTCTGCAGAGATTGTGTAACTTCCAACAAAGCTACTAAGAGTTCTACACACAAAAAGTTTGCCCTGAAGCCAGTGTTATTTTATGTAAGTGTTTTCTAAAAATACCACAAATTTCTAGTTGCACGATTCTGAAAAGTCAGGTAACTAAATACAAATTACTATCCTTAAATTCCTTTGGTATTTGATGGGATATTCTTGGCCTGATAACTGATCTAGAGAGATGTAAAACATCTCTAACTGTATCAGGTTATGTGAGGAAAAACTCTGACCTGAACCAAGGAAGATAGACACATCCTCTTTCTTGTTTCACATGCATATTTTCACATATACAAAAACCTCTCCAAAGGATCAAGGAGGGTAAAATCAAAGACATGTCCAAACCATGGTCAAATTAAACATCAAGACTGCTTTCAGACAATCAAATGACAAAGAGGAAATGGAACAGTTTCCTATAGAAAGGGGCTTGCTGTCCTGAGTACCAGAAGCCACCATATTTTGCACACCAGGGCTGTTGAGCAATAAGAATGTGATATTTGAACAGGCACAGCACCAGCTCCATCAGAATCCAGAAGAGAGCACACAAGCCAGATAGGGGTGCAAAGTGTTCTCAGCTAGTATTCCAAAATCTGTGTTATGGGTGAAGTTCAATAATAAACAACCATATTTCCTAGTTTACAATCAATGAGATTACAGCTGTACAAAGTATTCTATACTAAAAGATTATACTATTTCCTTTAAAGATGGAAGTCACATGATTTTCCTAGATTTCCATTTCTTTAAGCTCTCCAGCATACATGAACAAGATGAAACTGAAAGGTGGGGGGGTGGGGGGAAATAAATGTGCAACTTTTTTTCTAAATATGCCTTTTTTTTTTGTTTGAACTATTTGCAATACAAAAAGGGAACAAAAATTAGGATTACAGGTTTAGCAAGTATGAATGGTTGCTTCAGACTTTTCAAGACTATCACACCAGCAGAGTATTATGGGCCAAAATTCAATTCTAGGACAGCATGTTAGTTCTAGTAAGTCTACAAAGTTATGATAGTATTTAGTAGCAGAGTTCTTCAATGACAGCAAAACACAGCCACTTAGTTCTCTAAATTCCTGATACTGCCCCCCCCAAGAAGGAAGAGGGAGAGAGAAGAAATTCTGTTATTAACAAGCTTCTGTATGCTACTTCACCTTCTTGATAATATACTCCAAAATCTTCCTGCAAGGCAAAAATTAAGACTTTTCAAAATTATAGACTAAAATCAGAACAGTAGGTGAAATTCCTGAACTGCTGAACTCATACAAACTGTATGCAAAGCTTGCAAGTCCAACTATGCCTTACTATGCAGAAAGCAACAACAAATCCAACTCTTTGCAGAGACGGAAAGAACTTCACCACAGGCTTGGAAAAGTGGTTCCTCTTCTATGCAAGGACAAAAACCAGATTTATTTCCTTTAGGGCTTTCCTATCCAGAAATGCTATTAAAACTAATAGTCTCTATCTGACATGGTCTACTAGAAGTTTTAGCCCATTTTAAGCCTGACTGACACTACAATTAAAAGCTGCTCTCAAAGTAATAAAAAGTTACCGAGATTTTTGAATGTAGATATAGCTATCCACGGTGCCTACAATAATAATGACTGTTGAAAGTATGAATTAATATAATTTTAACTAATGTAATTTAAAGTCTTCTAAGCAACAGTGAAAACTGTAAAGTATCACAATCTCACTCCGCAGTGGATGAGTGCTTTGGAAAAAGAAAAATTATGAAGCAGATAGCAGGCAACTAGAAAATATTTTATTTCTAGTAAGCCAAGGTTTAATTTATCACATGCTAAAATACTGATGTAAAGTATGGTATCTTCATATACAGCTCAGGAACAGTAAATCACAGTGAAACAGTGACATTCATATCCCTGATTCATGACTCTACATATATAATTCAGTGGTCTGCAGGCAGCTCTGCCTACTAGCGGCAACAGTGGATTTTTCTTGCTTAGGTTCTGCAGCACCACTATATAATATTCTTAATGCAGAAAAAGACATTCACAAATTCAGTGTGATATTTTAAGGTACTGATGACTAGTAGTACTGGTTAACATTATTGAAGTGTCAAAAGAGTATAGTTTATTAGGATTCTGAATCATTAATAAGAATCTGAATAGGCTTGTACCTAAATACTGGTTGGTAAGAGTCAGAAACAGTGTTGGCAAAAGAAAACGCCATTAGCTTGCTTTCTGCATACATACCGACGGTTGCTGTAGTACGTAAATCCTACAAAAGGAAGCTGGTTGCCCACAAATGCTTTTGGTATGGGAAATGTTTCTTCCTCTCCTTTGTCTTCTTCCAGATCATCAAAATTACTAGTGTCAATGTCACTACTTAAGTCAGGCACAACTGGTGCTACAGCTAGGAAAAAAGCAGAATAGTATGATAATAATCATTATATTACTCAAGTGACTAAGAAACCTCTTTCCTTGGTACAGTGTAAATAAAACTTTAAATTCCACTAAAAGAAATATGGCAGTCCTTTTGCTAACATGATACCTAAGTAAGTCAGATCACTGTCTCTGAGAAAAGCATTATACTTACTGTCTCTGAGAGTTTCCCAAGCCCATTGATCATTTTTGAAGAAAAGGTGCCGTTTAATTTCTTCTACGCCATTTCGTCCTAGCCTCACTTCCCTGTTTAAAGAGTGTTTTGATTAAACATGGGAGATGACATAAATTATTCTGAAGCAAAGACTCATTTTAAGGCATAATCTAACAACAGAGACAAAAGATTACCTCTCAAACTAAGGTAAGAAAGAAGTAGACATATCTTAAAGTTTTCATATGAAGATACCTATAGCAGCACAGCAGCTACATTTCAGAACACAGTCTGGTTTTGTCTACAAGAAGCCCTGCTGCTACCGTTTCCACCATCACAGTCTGGCTAGGCAGCTGCCAAGCAGCAGCTAGGTTCCACTTTTTCTAGGAGTCCATGCTGTTGTTCAAATTGTATGCAACCCGGCAAATGTAACATCCCCCTCTTTCATAGCACCAATTCTCAAGCAAAGGTTATGCTTGTATTAATATGTAGCATGGGCACAACAGGAGTGCACTCACAAAGTGAAACAGACCTAACACCCACATTTCAGAGGGCTTCCTGTGGACTGACTCTACCCAGATCCTGAATGCCCACTAAGAGCTGAGAGTGCATTAGGGGCACTCCTGAAATTCATCTTTTGCTGTAGCTTCATCCAAAAGGAATTGTTTTGCATGTGACTCACCACTGTGCAACACAGACCAATGTAACAGTAGCTGTTACTAAGGAGTAACACTTCAAACTGAATTTATAAGGTAGATGTACCCATAGCAGCAGCATTTCCCTTTCTCCAGTATACATGCTACTACCACAAAGAGCAGCAGCAACCATTGGTGACTCCTCTCCCAAATACTGGGACTGGAGAAGATGAAACTGATGTTACTGCCTGTCTAGCTCGCAGTAACATCAGTTAGTAACTACTGCTTCAGGTTAGACAAAATGCTACTTCAGATTAGACAAAGTAACTTAAAAGACTTAGACTGAGGTTCTAAAAAATTCTTGACTAACAAATTAAAACAGCCTTTCTGTAAGCAAGAGGCTAACAGTTTCTTACATTGCTGTAGTTCAGAAAAGAATAAAGCCCAATTCCTATGAAGGAGAACATTCAACTAACAGAAATGCATTCAGAGATCAGAAAAACACCTAACTATGGCAGCATCTAAATGGGAACAGAGTTACATGGCATTCATGCCAAGACAGTAAGAGTTTCACTTCTCTTGAGCGCTTTAGAAACCCACACAAAACAAACATATACATGTTCTTTCAACATGAGAAGAAATTCTCTTAACAAAGGTTTACTTTCATTCTGAGTAAAGTTTAAATCTTACCTATCAGTTAAAAAGGCACAAATAAGGTTTTTTGCCTCTTTAGAAATCTCATTGTCATCGGGGAAAGTAAGGGAGTTCTTATGGTTCATAATCTTGCTGTATGTTCCAACCAAAGAATCTGCATAAAAAGGTGTATCACCTGAAAAAGCAGCAATGCAAAAATTAAAAAGCAGATCAAACTTATTGTAGATTTGATTTATAATATTTGAATTGCATATGCAACAATGTAAGCAATTAAGTGAACAAAAGGCAAGGACAAATGTTTGAGGACTGTGCCAGAATATTTCTAAAACATGTTCTGTAAATACCAGGATCAGTAAACCACAGCTTATGTCTGAAGAGCATAAATTAAACAGTTAAAAACAACAGGGATTTTAACGTGGAGTCTAGTTAAGTAGTGTAGTCAATTCTGATTATCCTACTACTCACCTACAAGCATCTCATACAAAAAGACTCCAACTGACCACCAGTCACATTCTCGCCCATAGTAACCATCACCACCCTGGGACTTCAACACTTCAGGAGAGATATAGTCTGGTGTTCCCACAGCAGTATCACATCGTACCATACCTTCCTACAAAGAGGAGGAAAACAGCCAGGCCCAAATATAAAATAAAAAATTGCAAGCCATTTCCAAGAGTTTATACATCTTAAGCAACATCAACAGATCAACATCAACTTTCATCAACAAACATTCTTTTTTGAATGGGTATTTTAACATTTTTATATTCTAAGCTACTAAATCCAGAACAAAGCACCAGATTTGTCAAACACAGTGAAAGTTACTTTAAAAACCTCAGTTAATATCCAAAAAGTAATCAGAACTGCATCTAGGCCCTGTAAATACTGCACAGCCTCTCCTGCTCATGCCAGTATAAATGTCATACACTGACAGGATGTACTATAAACAGGAAAAACTCCTCTGTTAGCCTAAATGGGTCAACATCAGGGATTTTGCTGAGAGTATCAGCTAAAGTGCAAGTTTTTCACCTCCAACCCAACATACTTAATGCCAGGAAGACTAAATATAGACAGAGCCTCGAAACCCTAAGGACACAGACTTCAAAACAGGTTAACAGGTGAAAAGAACGTTTGATGTTCCTCACAACCCTGAGAAAGGGCTGGCAGAACAGTCACACTGGAGCTGGCATCCAGAATGCTGAAGCTGCAACCATGCACCCCTTTCCAGTGCCATTCAAGCACTTCTGAAATAATCCTATGCCATTCCTAGAAATGGATCAGTAGAAAAACTTGCATAAAAATATACAACTAAGTAAATATACCAAATATAAATCCAGTGTTGTGTATGCAGGAAATCCAGAATGCACCTAAATTAAGCTCCTATGCTGAGCAGTTTCTCTCCCACAGAATAACCTTTCTCTTTCAAACACTAGAGGAACCCAAAACTAGGCTCAAGACTACTTAGCTAGCTTTGTTTAGAACAGCACAAAATTTGAAGTGTTGTAGACACAGGTTTACTTCGATAACGTTAATATACAGCAAACTTTGGTAATATTTTTTCTTTGCTTTTTTCGCACTTACAGCTTAAACACTAAGATAATGTTTTTCTGTATTTCAAAATTCCTCATCGTTACGAACACAATCAGTCAAGGATAAATCTGTATTAAGGCAAAATAAAGCCAAATTTTGTGTCAACTATGCCACTGAAGTGGACTGTTTCTGACTTGAGGCAACTCCTTGAATTTGTACACATAACTTCCACTTAATTTTTGTTGGTGCCTTTTATTTATGGCAAAGCAGCTAAATACAGTGATTTAGTCAAAGCTCCTGGAATATGTTGAGAATACAATGTACATATTACACAGACTCTACTAAGTACCACGTATTTCAGATTTGTTTTCCTCATATATGTGCAGACTGACAAAACCAATCAGACTTTTGTGTAGGGAAGAGCAGTGCTTTGCAGTACATGAAAAATTGTTCCAAAATATTTTATTTTAGTGACCTCAGGGTGTATTTTAAACAAATAAATAAGTCTATAACATCCTTTAACCTGTTTACTTCAGATTTGCCCTTTTGCTACGTCAGCATATGGCTAATAAGTACAATTGGGATTCATTCAGCAACTTGTACATCAGTTTTGATTCTTTCATTACTGATACACTACGTAAAAATAATCTCACTTCTTTGCATTAACTTTTGATAGCCAAAGACTTGAAGAAATAATCTAGAGGATCTAGAGACAATCAAAGGCCTGACTTCAGAAAGTTTCTCTAGGAAAGAGTATAGAAGTTGATACAGTCCCTACCTCAGCAATGCATCCAGGAATGTGTTCTACATTGTCATTGAATAGAATGCACAAAGAATAGTAATGTGAACAGACTGGAATTTTCGACTCTTCTCATCTAGCTAAAAAGTTTTCAGTGTATTTTCTTTTCACTTTTGTTTTCCTTTCACAAACAGAAAAGCGAAATTAAAAACATACGTTTACCTTGTTCATCTTCATACAAGTACCAAAATCTGCTAGTTTTAAATGACCAGCTTTATCTAGCAGCATATTATCAGGCTTCACATCTCTGAAAGAAGAAAAATATATTCTTTTAAAAGAAAATAAATCAATTTAACTTATGGTAAAAAAAAAGTCAACTATTTTTCAGATGCAACATTGCAAGGAAAAACACCAACATGAAAGCACCATTACTTCCTCCATTTTCTTCTGCTTTCTCGAAGTATCATGTCCAACACATACACTGCTGCACTACAACATTTAAAAAAATTACAATGGATGTGGGAATACAGCCTTAAGCCACCAAATTTAACAAATCCAGACATTAATCTTGAACCTCAAGTTCCTAAAAAAGACTCACTGATTGAAGTACCTCTCCGCTAGGATCCAGCTACAGAAAAAAAACCCCAAACATTCTGGTTCTGAGTTAGCTACCTCAAACAGAGCTTTAAAACGCAGCTTCTTCTCTGTACCACTTCTATTTTAAGGGAACAAATGGATGTCATTTTCAGAATTATATTAACGTGAACAAATATTTTTCTGTGGCTCAAAAGGAGTATTGTCTTATGCCCTTTTCCACAAAGTACTTCCGTTATAGAAAATAAGTTTTCAAAAAGTAACTGGTAAAGTTCAGCACATACAATGTTATTAAATATACTGAAGCAGAATAACAGTAGGAAACAATTATCAAGAAAGCATAACATGAATTTCAGGAGAAAGTGTATTTCTGGGACTTCAAAGGAGAACTCTGGCCATAACTGTCAAATGACGTGCAGTGGAAATGTATCAGTATACTCACAGAATAGTTTTGATCAGGAGGGATTTTTGTAAGACCCTGGTTAACTGCCTGATAAAAGTACAGCTAACAAAGTTAGATTCAACTTCAAAGTTACATTAGGTTTCTCAGGGTCAAATCCAGTCAAGTTTTGAATTTTTCAAGAACAGAGATTCCACAACCTCTCTAGGACTCTCTTCCACTGTTTGACCGCCCTCATAGTGAAAAAATATTTCCTAATGAATGGCTAGATACTCCCTTGCTGCAACTTGTCTCATCCATTGCCTTGCATCTTTCCAGTATGCAACTTCAAGTCCGGCTCCACCTTTTCTATAAAGTCCTGCGGGGCAGGTGAAGACTGATGCTTTCTGTCTCACCCAAACACTGTTCATGTTGCAAATGAAAACACAGTGCTGACCCCAGTATCAATCCTCTGGGGAATCGCTAGTAGCAGACTGCTAATTGGACATTGTACTACTGAGCACAACCTTTTGTTCTTGCCTATTCAAACCATATCTTTCCAATCTGGCTACATCAAAAACCTTGCTAAAGTCAAGACAAACAGCACACACTGCTCTCCCCTCGTAAGTGGAGCCCATCATCTCATCACAGAAGGCATTTGCATTGGTAAGACATGCTTTACCCTTGGTAAATCCATGCAGGCTGTTCCCAATCACCTTCCCATTGACATGCTTAGAAATGGTTTCCTGAGAATTTACTCCATAAGATACCCAAAGATTGCCCTTAGGCTGATGAGCCTGCAATTCCCCTGATCTTCCCCTCCTTGCCCTTCTCAGGGCAAGATGGGTGTGCCATTTGCCTCTTTCCATTCATCAGGAATCTCCCAGTTGCCACAACCTTTCAAAGGTGACAGACAGCAGTATCATAAGGATACTGGCCAGCTCCCTCACAACCCTTGGTACATCCCACCTAGTGCCTTGGACACATGTAAGGCTCTACAGAGAGATCAGGACAGGCTGGATCGATGGGCTGAGGCCAATTGTATGAAGTTCAACAAGGCCAAGTGCCGGGTCCTGCAGTTGGGTCACAGCAACCCCATGCAGCACTACAGGCTTGGGGAAGAGTGGCTGGAAAGCTGCCTGGCAGAAAAGGACCTGGGGGTGCTGGTTGACAGCCAGCTGAATATGAGCCAGCAGTGTGCCCAGGTGGCCAAGAAGGCCAACGGCATCCTGGCCTGCATCAGAAATAGTGTGGCCAGCAGGAGCAGGGAAGTGATTGTCCCCCTGTACTGGGCACTGGTGAGGCCGCACCTCGAGTGCTGTGTTCAGTTTTGGGCCCCTCACTACAGGAAAGACATTGAGGTGTGGGAGCGCGTCCAGAGAAGGGCAACCAAGTTGGTGAGGGGTCTGGAGCACAAGTCTTATGAGGAGTGGCTGAGGGAGCTGGGGCAGTTTAGTCTGGAGAAGAGGAGGCTGAGGGGAGACCTTATCGCTCTCTACAACTACCTGAAAGGGGGCTGTAGCAAGGTGGGAGCTGGTCTCTTCTGTCAGGTGGCTGGTGATAGGACGAGAGGAAATGGCCTGAAGTTGAGGTAAGGGAGATTTAGGTTGGATATTAGGAAAAATTTCTTTACTGAGAGAGTTGTCAGACATTGGAATAGGCTGCCCAGGGAAGTGGTTGAGTCACCATCCCTGGAGGTATTCAAAAAGCGAGTAGACGGGGTACTTCAGGACATGGTTTAGTGGGCATGGTTGATGGTTGGACTCGATGATCTTGAAGGTCTTTTGCAACCTAAATGATTTTATGATTCTATGTCCTGTTTGCATAACTGGGACTCAGCTTGATCTTCCTCTGCACAGTAATGCTTCACTCTCCCAAGCTCCGCCACTAGGCACAGGGACCTGACAGGCCTGAAAGCAGACCTTATCAACGAAGGCCAAGGCAAAGGCAGCAGCCTCAGGTGTTTCCATGTCCTTTGTCACTAGGTTCCTGACCCATTAAGCAGTGGGCCCACATTTTCATCAGTTTCCTTTCATTCCTCAGATTTGAACAGACTAACTCCAGGGGTAAACAAATACAAAAAAAATCTGTTGGTGTCAAAATAATCTAAATTTTTAGGAAGAAAAACTCACTGTGCTGCTGGCAACTTCTGATGCTGCTTTCTCAACCTTGCAATACACATGTACAAATGGTTCATTCAGCCAGATAATTTATCCATTAGATGTAGCATAGCTACATAATTAATGATGCTCTAGATCTTACTCAAGCAACAGATCAGTAGTTTGGTTTGCTTTGCTTTTGCTTTTTTGCAAAAGCTTATGTGTTAACACTGATCTTCTGGCCAAATTAAAAATTGAGAATTTATACACTAAGTCTTCCTCAAACTCTTCCTGTATTTTCTGTTGAAAAAACTATTCTTCTGCTCCTAGTTAATACAATTAAAAGCTAACAACAGATAAAAGTTCAATTATCAAAAGAAAACTTCTCAACCTATCTGAGAACCAACTACATTTCATGTTAGGGCAAGTACATAATATGAAACTAAGCCAAGTCCCTTTGCTCTGCACCTCAATTTTCCATCTTGCCCCTTACAAGGAAACACATGGCTGGGAGATTTTCCTCACATTGTTCACAGATTCTTGTTTAATGGGTCACTGAGGCTTCAAATACAGAGCAGAGAATTAATAATTCCCAACTGTGTATACTACTGCTGTCAAATTCCCAAAACAGCTTTTTCTAATCAAAAGAAAAGAACCATTTGGGGGCCAACATGTTCATACCACTTTAGTTCTTGTATCTCTTGGTAAAGTGGGACAATTTTATTACTTCCCAAACCAAGGAACATCAGCTTGCTAAAAATTCTTACTTTGACTATATCACCTCAGACTCGTAGTTTCTGATGGCAAAAAACCTTTGAAGTTCTAAGATGGAATAATTATGAAATAATAATGAAGTAGTAACATCATAAATTTTAAAACTGCCTAAACAATTACTGAAGTCATTCTGGCAGCACCAGGAATAAAATAACACTATGTAACAACTCTTTTTTCTTCTTCACCTGTGTATAAAACCCATTGAGTGAATTGCATCTAATGCAAGTACAACTTCAGCAGTATAAAATCTTGCCCATTTCTCCGGAACATCGTAGTTGCTCATTAAATTCACAAGGTCCCCACCAGGCATGTATTCCATCACCATGTAAAGGTAACGGTCATCTTGGAATGCATAAAATAACTGTAAAAAGCAAATAAACAAAAAACAAGTCACTGAATGTTCCAGTTATCTTTAATCTTTTGCTTGTTGGAAATCAAAGCAATTTCTACACAAACTGATTTAAAGAGTAACAGAATTGCTACAACTACTGCAGCAGCTTTGCATCATCCAGCAGACCTCCTAAAAAGGAATTAATCTCTAGAGTAAATTTCAGCCAGATCTTCCATCCCTTTATACTAAAATGGAAGGAGTAGAGTCCTGGTTACAAATTAAGATTAGTATATTTGGTGCAGTAAGTTTTGAGATCATTTCAAAGAACACTCGTTGCGTAACAGGACGAAATGCATCCTTATTCCCTGGGATGCTAGTTGACAAGTAAGTAAACATGAAAGACTGTATTGCAAACATCTGCCCAATTCTATTTGTGTTAACACTAAATATTTATTGTTCTACTGTCAATGTATTTATTGTATAGAAAGTGAGCCTAAATTTTAAACATTTAAGCAAAAATATTTCCCTCACAGTTGTCAATGCTCTGTTCAACATGAATAGTGCAAATAGATTTAAGTTTCCTAACTTAAAACTTTTTGAAAATCATAAAAGTACTATTCTGGACAATCACTCCCAGACAGATAGTAATGTAGTTACCTGTTTGACTTAGGTAAATCTTCAATGATTTTGTTTAATTCTAATGTAACAAAAGAATTTACACACTTTAGGGTAAGAACAGTTTAAATGAACAAGTTAACATGTGCACACACAATGCATGATGATTGCTTCAGACGTGCTCCTTATAACTTCAAAGGCAGCAATGCCTCCCAAAAAATTGTCAGTAACACTGAACTGAGGAAAAAATAACCAGAGTGGGCGTAATTTGCCGTCAAATATACACACAGAAATTAGAATATACAAAAGCTGTGTTTTAAGCGTATCTTTCTGGTATACTAGATGCCTCAAAGAATTACTACAGAGCAGGCTCACCAATATATATCTGGCAAAGAGTTTTAATAATAAACAGAATAGCTTATCTTGTAAATGTTGTAACAAAATATAGTTTTGAAGCAAGTGCAGTATCTGCTATTTGTTGTATGCACCATTCCTAATGTTAACAATGTATTTCCCTAACAGACCAATACAACTAAAAAGGGACTTTGAAAAGCTAAAAATGGAAACATGTAATTCCAGGTCATGCAGTGTTGTAACAAAACTATTCTATAATGACAATATTTTAAAAAGAATATCACTATACCTGAACAACCCAAGGACTGTTAGCAAAAGCCATAATATCCCTTTCTTCCCAGAAGAATGCAGAATCTGATCTTTTTATCATCTCAAATTTACTCAGAAGCTTCATAGCATACACTCTCCTTGAGGATTTATGCCTTACCTATGAAGACAAATGTGACACAGAACACATTAGTTTGCCATATTAACATATGAAGAACACCACTGAATATATTACTTTTCCTGCATCAATATTTAACAAATTTTAGACTTTTCACATTTTTTTAAAGAATTATATGCTGTAGGTCTACAGAATAATTACATTCCACTATCTGACAGTATATGCATTGCTCTTAAAATACTTGCTAGAACTATTCAACATAGAAGTCCATAGGCATAACAGTTGCTTTGTAATTTGTAGGTATGTGTCTTTAAAAGGACAAATATAAATACCATAAAGTTAAAACTATAAGCATTTTCCAGAGTTCATTAGCAGACATGTATACTTGCTGCCATACTTTTAGTTTCTCCCACCAGTTCTCAGTTTAATAAAGCAGGATGAACAAGCCTGGTTGCTAATTATCACAAACAACACACAACATCTCTCATCTGTGATTAACTATGTCCACAAAAATCTGGTGTAGTCCCTGAACTGGCAGAAATTCTTCCAGTCCTGAAGATTTGTTCAAGTGTCTATGTATACAGTGGCAAAGGCTAATTTTCTGGATTATGAGGAATACACATTCCATTTTATTTTAATAGAGAAGCATGACTACAATGCAAAACAAGTACTTTTGCACTTTGAGAGTACTTAAATATGACATTCCCAAAAACATCTCCATGGGATAAAAAGAAACAAAATTTCACCAAGCTAAAGGCTTTAATATTATATGACTGCATCTTCTGAACACTGTATTTGGAAACAGACACAAGCAAATACTACCAAATACATTCAAATGTACAAATAGAAACATAACTTACCAACTGAACCTCCCCAAATGCCCCTCTACCGATCACCTTCACCACTTCATAATCTTCAGCTTTCATGCGCAGATCTCTCATTTTATTTACCGTGTCTTTATCTACATAAAACAAAATTCACATTTCATATATAATCAATTTAATTAAACACATTAATGTCATCTCAATTTTTCATAGTTATTGGAAGATGTGCTGCTTAAAGAGAGGTCTTCCTTTTGAACCTACCTTCCTACTGGAAACCTCTCTGCAGAATGCATGATCTCATTGTCATTACCATAGTAATCAAAACCTGACATAAACATAATGCAATTACTCTACTGTACAATCAAATTACTGGAGATCTTAATGTGGGAATTTCTTTAAGAATAAACACCTGCAAAAAAAGCTACGTAAAAATTTCATATCCAGCATGAACTTGCTTGTAAGCTGATCAGTATAAAAAGATTATTTCTGGATAAATATGCAATAAATCTGAGAAAGTATCATAAAGTACACACATGAGACACTTGAAGAAACTATCTTTTAAAAAAATGAGCTTTCAGTTTTCTGCAGTTTTATTATTCCTAATACTCAAAAAAAGTAGATTTTAATTTAAAACATGCAGTGGGAATCATTGCAATTATTTATATAAACCTGTCATTCTATAAACTACAATAATTTACAAACTCCCAGTGGGCAGATATTCTAATTCCAAATTTGGTCAAAGATTAAAACAGTCTATTTTAATCCACGTGGGTCAACACTGGCATGAGATTGCATGGAAAAGCTTCATGCTTCAGTATTCCGAAAAGCAAGGAACATCTACTAAAACAGATATGCTTCTAATAAAATAAATTATGCAACGATATTTTATTTTCAAAAATAATATTTTAGGCCTAAAAGCAAAGTTTAGAAAGGACAGAGGAAGAGAAAGGAGGAGAAATGTCTTTTTTAAGTTCATATTTAAAAAAAAAAATGATGAGGCAGACAACAGAAAATTACCATTAGATTTCTACCTACGCTGGCCATTATCTAAAACAAAAGCAGCATATGTACAATTAGAATTCGTAAGACTTTATTACCGCAACAGGAACAAATACAGCTTTGTTTGAATAAATACTCTGTGGCATTACCGTCTAATGTAAAGCCATCCCTTTACAATGCAGCATACCACTAGCTGATTTCAATAATGTATATTAAAATTGTAAATTCTGACAAATTATTTCACACAAGGATCAAAATATTCAGTAATTTAAAAAAATAATGCATTGCCTTCTTTCCCCTGGTGAAAACTGACCTATAGTGGAAGATGAGTAGGACTGCATGGAACTAAAACGCAGCAATTCTTATGACAACAATTTTCTAGTTATTGTTAACTTACTGCCTAGTAATCTCACAACAGGAGGTCCACCACTTCTGAATGAAAAATCTTGACATTGGTGCAAAAGAAAGCTAGGCACAATATGAATCTTTTAAACAGTTTTCAATCACAAGCCTCACCTATGGCCAAAACAGAATTAAGGAAAACACATCTGAAGAGCAATCTAAACTAAGGATTTTTAAATAATGTAAAACAGGCTTGTGAGCAGTTGCAAATTGCAATTTACTGCTTGAGAGATGTACTAACACTTGATTATCTTCAGACAATATGTTACAGGAACAAGTGTTGGAAATTTGACCTCCGTATGCTAAGATCTGTTAAATAAGGTTTATCAGGCTGTGTCGTGGTTTAACCCCAGCCAGCAACTAAGCACCACACAGCCGCTCACTCACTCCCCCCCATCCAGTGGGATGGGGGAGAAAATCAGGAAAAGAAGTAAAACTCCTGGGTTGAGATAAGAACGATTTAATAGAACAGAAAAGAAGAGACTAATAATGATAATGATAACACTAATAAAATGACAACAGTAGTAATAAAAGGATTGAAATGTACAAATGATGCGCAGGGCAATTGCTCACCACCCTCCGACCGACACCCAGCCAGTCCCCGAGCGGCAAATCCCTGCCCCCCCCTTCCCAGTTCCTAAACTAGATGGGACGTCACATGGTATGGAATACACTGTTGGCCAGTTTGGGTCAGGTGCCCTGGCTGGGCATGAGAAGCTGAAAAATCCTTGACTGTAGTCTAAACGCTACTGAGCAACAACTGAAAACATCAGTGTTATCAACATTCTTCACATACTGAACTCAAAACATAGCACTGTACCAGCTACTAGGAAGACAGTTAACTACATCCCAGCTGAAACCAGGACAGGCTGCAACATATTTAAATAGGCAGCTCCTTATCTCCCACTAACAGTGGAAGACCCAGCCAGCTCACACTGTATGAACAGGTGGGGTAGCTCCCATGGCAAATGACCACATTCTCCAATTTGACCTGAAGTTTGATTATAAGCTTAGATGCTATCTTGAAATAAACTGAGTCCCTGCTGCAAAGTCGGGCTTTCAACCATCTTCAATATTGATTTCTTTATTCTTTTAATTCTATATGGTAGAAAATTAATAAGGTTCTACATTTGCAAAAATAACCCTCACAGCCTTAGGCAGTAGAAGCAGATTTTGGAGGCTCCACAAATACACAGTGTAAACCAGAGAAAAATAAGAGGGGGTAAGGACTCACTCATAGAGCAATCACTCTATAAAACAAAGAAAGCAAACTCCTATTTTATCTGCAATCTAGAAATTTATTTTAAAGTTCTAGAATAATGGTACAAACAGTTTGGACAGCTAATTTTAAACAGTTTTCTATTAGAACTAAAACAAACATGAAAATGTTCTTACATGTCTATTTATTTATTTTTTTAAAATAGAAATTTGAGACAAACTAGACTTCACAGTTCCCTCTAAGGCCACTACTCGCACATCCACAGCTTGCTTTCATATTTCAGCAAACACAGCAATATGGTGTTCTAAAGGCAGTCTGAAGTGAAATAAAGTTTGAAGTGAAACGGTCTGTTCACCTTCATATTACGTCAGGTCACATCTTACACAGTATATAATTTACACCTACAAGATATTCATTATCAGACTGTAAATGTAAGTTTTCTTTTCCTTCACTCAGCCCCAACTGCAAAAGTGAAGTTCTTTTGAGACTCACTAATGATTTCACTATTCATAAAAATTACATTCAAATTATCTGTTGCAATGAGTATTTCCTTTGCCTAATACAACTTCTCTTTTCTCCAAGAGTTTCACCACACCTCCTATGTAAATAACTGAGTATACAAAATGTGCATGTAACTCCGTGTATGATATCAAATATAGTTTGAACTGTGAAAAGTTAAATAGAACATTTTAACTTAGGCCCTTCAGCAACCAGCTTATGTGCAAGCGAGCTATCAACTAGATCTAGTGGACTCATATATTCCCACAAATGGGGAATTATATAAAATAAACCCCACAAATTCACTATCATTGCTTACAGTTGCACGAAGTAAACTATTTGAAAACAACTTGGAAACAGAAAGAAAAAAATACATTTCAACGAAGCAAAGACAAAAATTACTTTAGTCAAATTATTTTGTATTTGCCACAAAGGCCATTTATTACAACATTTGAGATGCTTAAGCCTGTAAAAATCTATCAACATTAGTTTAATTTCAAAGCTTGCCCATTCAGTCCACAGGCAGAAGCAAATCTCAAACCAGCAAACATCTCTGCCATGATTTCCAGAATTTGTCTGTTTGGCAATCTTTAGAAAAGACTTGACTCTTAAAGCCTTTTTTTTTTTTTTTTAAATTACAAAAACTACATAACTGTGACTTCTGTTAAAAAAAAAAATCAACTTTATTGATTTAAAATGTTATTACCGAGTAGAACATGCAGGAAATCTGGTAGTGGAAAAATATAGAGTAAATACAGAGAATTCTGCAGACACATCAGCTGCATGCACAAGTAAATATGGCAGCTGTGCAGTATAAGAATTTCATGGGATAATGAAGAGACCTTTTATACTAAAAAAAAGTCCTCAAAACACAGGCTCCAGTTTGTCAGTGAACAAATTTTTAATACAATTTCTTGACACTGTATACATGTAATGTCATTTTACCGTTAATTGCTTATGATATATTAGTACATGAAATCACAATGCACGTTATGGGAATCCAGAAGGTTGCCAAGAACAAAGATAACACGCCTTTCTCTTAAAAGGCTTTGTGCCTCTGAAAACAATGCCATTTACAGTGGCAACAAAGTTGGACATTCAATTGCTGGGGATTAGATTTGTATAGGTAGCTGCCAGTTCTCACTAGGAAATAAATAAATAGTCAGACTCTTAAAACAACTTGCACCCAAAACCTTAATGCACCCCAAATCCCTAGTTGCCTTTCAAAAAGCTAGAACTGCTTTTATTTTATATTTTTGCTGGTATTTGTAGTCTTTTGTTATTTAGTAACTGAAACATTAAATACTTACACCTGTTTAAGAAGTTATCAATGTTTTTGTTTTTTCTTAAGGCAGGAAAATCCAAGTCATATACCAAAGCATCTAATCCATCCTGAAAAAAAAAACCAAGCAAAATTAAGTGTTTGGAAAAATAATTACACATGTTGCTAATTGAAGAGACAAGATAAAAACAGTTGTCCCTATCAATTTTCTATACAAATGAAACCATTCACATTTATTATTTAGTGATTCAGCTAGCAGTTACATGAAACAGCTGTTATTCCTCCACTTCCACTGGACTCTTATTCAAAACTTAATTTCCATCAATCCCCAAACAAATATACTTCTATTAATTATTAATTACCTTAATTAGCTTCACATTTACATGAAAAAAATGTGTTTTCAAAATACAAAAAGAACAAATAGCAGTTCTAATGAAGTTCAATAATGTTAAAAAGTCACAACGTGTCACACAGTAGGCACTTGAACATTAAGTGGCCACTGGCAAATAGGATGATGATGGTAATTTAATTCCAAGAGTCAGCTGCCACATTTTATTCATTGAATTCAGAGGGAATTTTCATGAACAAGATATTGGCTTTATACATTCTAACTTAAATCTAGGAACAAACAGACACGAGCCCATCTGGCATTACTACCATGGAATACATCCCTATGAACAAAACCAAACCAAAACAAAAACCACCGAAGAAACAACAGAAAAATACAACAACAACAAAGAAGAAGATAGTTATAAAGTCTTGTTAAGTGCCATAAACTTCCAAACTTAAAGTTTAAGTCTAAATTTTACAACAGGTACACATGATTCTTCACTGGATTGCATCTTCTCAGAGAAAAACTAAACTACATATTTTGGTTGAAAACCACAGATATGGTATCTGATGAAAAATGATCAAGTATTCTAGGGAATTATATCATGAAGAATCAAATACCATTATGGTGTCTTCTTTCTCAACTAGGTAATGTTTAAGTGACAACGGAAAAAATAGAGAGAAAAGTCATAAAATACAAATTTATGGAGGTTAACAAAGCATGCCAGGGAAGTACTGCTATTTACATGTCGGATTCGTACCTACATGTCTATGCTATCTGTTACTGACCTGTTGGGAGTGAGATACTAGACCAGACATATCTTTGATCTGATCAGTTCAGATCTGATTCGACTTATTTTGACTGTTTTCAGCTTTTATAAAATTATGCAATACAGGATTGAAAGCTAATCCATCAGTCTTTGACCACTACATCCATCAAGTAACTATGCCTAAAGAAAAGCTAGAATATAAGATTTTTCAAAGATTATTTTCCAGGAATATATATTAGAGAACACACTTAATATAGATCAAAAAATTAGTCTTTGATCCCTCACTTCAAATTCAAACCTATTTTCTACCCCTTAGTCTATAGGGGATTTTAAGCTATAAAAAAATCAAATGCTATCAAAGTCAAAATTATTTATAGGCTTGCAGTCCTCACTTTTGAAGTACATGAGATAGAAGTTACTTACTTCAGATGTAATGAGAATAAGCAGTAAAATCATGCTAGAATTTGAAAACAAGGGTAAGGAAGTAAAACTGCAAGTATAATCAGAATTACTTTAAAGGCTGGATGTTATTAAATTTTTTAGTTCATAAAAACATTACTGTTTTAAGTTACCTCTCCATACAGTGGCTTAGTTTGAACTAAGAGATGTTACAAGGAAAATGATAACAATCAAGAAAAGCTTCACAGTATTTTCACAGCACTTAAATAAAGTCAGGTTTTGCATCTTGAGTGTATCAAAGGATCAGCATTTTGGACTTACACTTATGATGAAAAAGGAAAGCAAATGGCAATGAAAAAACATTTAATGGGTCAGTAACATAAATCAGAGGCCAACAACAATTTGGACTCAAGCCAGATGTAGAAATAAAGCTATGCAGGGTAAGAGCCACTTAGTGAGAAATACTTTGTAACCTACTAAAAGACACTTTTTCAAAGATACATAGTAAATATCCAGGAAATTTCTGTGTTAAATTCAACAGAGAAACCATGATGACTGCTTGTACAGCAGTACAAAGTGCTCTGTGCATTGAGCCCCATGCTCTGAGAAGCAGTAGGCAAAGCACATCCACCAGGCTGCTAGGTCACATCCAGGGATTTTTAAAAGCAGATGAGTGATGGTGATGAATTGCCAAAGTTTGGGGTCCACTCTGCCCTTAAGCCTTCAAACCTTTTGAGTCAATCAATTTGTCCAGGGTCACAGCTAACACAGAAAACTTTTCCACACATCAAGCAGAAGCACAACAAAATTCTCAAAATCCTGGTTTGCTCTGGGACAGTGCAATTACCTGCTTCATTTCAGGGTTTGCCTCAAAAGCCAGAAATCAGTCCTTTTCTTTAGAGGAGGGGAGATTAATTTAAACACTGAATACAACAACGTAGGACAAATGGGAATATTTACAAACTTTTAACATCAATCTTACTTTTGTATCATACTTTTTCTTTCAAAATATTAAAATATAAGCCTACGCCAAAAAAAGCAAGAAGTACAGAAAGTGTCATGGTTTCATTGGTCTGTCAGGCATGTTGGGCATTTTGTTGTGTTTCTTTTTAATAGCTCTAAAATAAAGATGAAAAGTAGTACACAAATTCACTTTTAACAGGCAAAAGCAAATTTCAATACTCTTTAATTCAGAATTCACCAGGAAAACATTGCCTGTCAGAGCTTAGATATGAACTCTTTTAAGTAAAACACTTAACAAAAAAACCCCTTTGAAATACAGATTCAAGCTATTGACCTCGCATTCATTTCAAATCACATTTCAAAATCATGCAAACATCTAAGGAAGCTGCATGCCAAGAGCTGCTTATTTAAAAGGCTCTTCAATAATCAGCTCCCCTTTGCTACAGTATCGAGAGAAGAAACTATCCTGGTTCCAAACATTCATTTAAAAAAAAAAAAAAAAAAAAAAAAAAAAAGGAGGGGTGGGGTGGGGTCCCTATAATAATTAAGAGATTTGTAAATCCTTAACTCTCAAAATCATTAATTTCTTCAGCTGAAGTATGTTTCTGAAGAAAAAATAGTATGGTATTATTTTAATGGTGGACTGCAAACACAAGACTAAGCTTAAGGTAATTTTAGAGAATTGTGAATAATGGAGGTAAAACATTTAGGATACCTAGTGTACAACATAAAAATGGAATAGCTTTTTTATTTCACTTATATTAGCTAAATCAGAGGAACTTGCAAACACTACAAGCTGTTCCAGTACGAAGGGAAACACAGAAGCATGGCTACTTTAAGTGGTATCACTAGTGAACAAACAGGGAGGAGGAACACACAAGCTCACAGGTCACAGAGATGGGAATATACTACACAGTTTTAGCAATAACGGTTAGGAGAAAAATGGTAAAGGCCAAATGAAAGGAGACACGATCATGATTGCTGATGGCTGCAGAGATAACTCATCTCAGCTTTCTTGTTTCCATCTTGCTCAACCTTTCTATCTGCCATCTGACTTTTTTCCTAACACAAAAAGGAAGGAACATCTTTCCTTCAAGACCTATAGTAGCCATACCCTCCTCCTCTTAAAGAAATAGGATACTATATCATCATAATAGGCAATGATACATCTAATAGTTTAATACATTTTATTAAAATAAGATGGCCTCATTTTTATGATGGATTTTTTTCACCACTTGGATGGCTTCAATATATTTTTAGTATGTATCTTCTTTAAATATAGCACATCCCATACTTCTTAGAAACATGTATTGTAGCTTACAGGTATTTTCAGTTAATGCTAAGTTCTACCTTATTCTGTCATTACAGAGCAATTTTCCTGTTTCGCTTTGAGGTCTACACAGACATTTTCCTTTTATGTTAATAGTTAAATTAGATTACCAATATAAATTGGTTTATAAAAGCAAACGTATGACTTCGTCTTACATGTTACATGGTAACAGTATTTCAGAAGTGATTAAAAAAGAACAGAGGAAAAAAATTCCTTTCTAAAGTCCTTCACTCAAATAGTTTCATCGTCTGATACAGTCTTGTCAGTGTCACATTTGTTTAATGAAATCATCAACAGTTTCATAATCTATTTAAGATACCTCATTTTATCCTGAAATTAAAGAGAGGCATACTAGGGAGGCATTACAATGTGCAGGCAGCTCTTCCATACGAAACCAGGATTTCCACATTTCGTTCATTACTACACCGCACTTACAAGTTTCAAAAGAATAGCTATATGGAATAAAATCAAAGGTCAGTCTGGACGCATATACTGCCTCTGGAGATGACGATAAGGCTGTCTAGGAAAGAGGATATGAACAAGTCCAGCATATGGTAGTACTGCTCTGGTCTATTTGTGAGCCAGAAATGGCACTGTCATAATTAACAGCTCTAGCCAGAATTTCCTTCAGTGATTTTGTCTAAACATTTTCTGTATCTGTAAAACTAAAAGTCTCTTGCATTTACAGCACCATATAGATATGAATGCCACCACCTACGGGCTATGTGAAAGTGTACCTCATTTTGAGCTTGCCATTCTTCAGTCACAAAAGGAACAATGACTCTTTACTCACCTGCCCAAGACACAGCTTTACACACTGCCATCATTTTCCCCCAGTCATCTCTCTTCCAATTATCCTTGTATGAGAGCTATTCCAATTACCACCACCACCATCCTCCAGTGCTTTTTAATTTCTACTATATACTTTTTGAATTGGAGAGGAAACTGCAAATAGTATTTAAGTTGTGAGCACACCCTAAGTTCACAACAGAGTACAATGTTTCCTGTTCTGCTCTTCATTAAATTTTAAGTTATTAACTGAAATATCTGGTTAATTTTTATAGTCACTGTGTACTAAACTGATTCTTTCACAAAACTGGGTACTATAAATCAAACCTAGTTCAACATTGAACACCACAAGTACATAAAGATGAGAGGTTTTTCTCCCATGCACTCACTCAACATTCATCAATGCTGAATTTCACCTACTACTTTTAATCACTTGTACACCAACGAATATTAATTTCTTCTGTGATTTGCTATAGCTTTGATTTTTACTAATCTAGCATCATTAATTAATCATTATTCACCATTTTAATCACTTACGACTGTGAAATGGGACAGACCTGTTAAGAATCCATTACTGATCTCTCTGTTCTGAATAAATTGATCACCAGCTCTCACTTCTTTCATTCATCCATCCACAAAACAAGCCTAGCCCAAAGCAGTCAAGTTCTGATAAAAAGCTTAAATGAAGAGCCTCATCAAAAGCTTTTTGTTATCCTCATACTCAGCAATTACTTCAAGGAACTCTGCTAGGCTTGCAAAGCACGACTTTCTTCCACAATACACATGCGTTAGCTCTTCCCCAACATAACACCTGTGGGCTCACTTGTTCTGCTACTGGGCTAGAAGCTCCTGCATCATCCATAAGATTTTTTTTCTTCAAAATAACTATAAAGCTATAAAGAAAAAATAATTATGAAGCTATATATTTACCATCTGCCTTACTATGGTTGTCAAAACAGCTTTAAGCACTAATGTAGATAAACACTGAGGTTATACACATGCTTACATGCTTTAATGAGACACAATCAGGTACAAAAAAAGATGGATAAATATCAAGCAGTCTCAACAGTCTTACTGTTTGTGTCATTTTGTCCAAAACACATTTCTAGTACCACTTTAGCTTGAGAGTGATCCTCCAGCATGGACACTGTAAAGAAGGATTCCAGTATGGAAACTCCTATAAACTTCTTTATGAAGAAATGTGCAGAAAAATTTCTGCAACAGCCTTTTCCTTTACTTTCCCTTCAGTTTTTCTAAAAATATAGAATGCAATAATATAAAAGTTATCATTAACATAACACATTAACTACACAATCTATTAGCATTGAATTTCTCAGGCTGTTAGGCTAACTTCTTCTCATCAGATTCCTCTAAAATGTACTGGTTGTCTTCAGTTTGACTTAAGCAGTCCCATATTAATCACTTTTTTTCCCACATTTTGGTCTATACCTATTTCCAAAGTTTTAATGCATCAAACTGTCAGTCCTACCATGACTGCCTCAGTCTGTAACTACATTCCTAAATCTCAAAACTCACTACACTTATGCAGTGCTGGTTTTATTCAGAAGTATGAATTAATATTAATGCAATTTTATAGCAAAATTTACTGTTAGGATATTTCAAAATATACTCCATCAAACAACTTCAATTCAGCAAAACATATTATCTCAGGACTCTAAGGGATATAAAGTAAAATATATAGTATATGATCTACATTACCAGGGTACAGGTATAGCGCCTTTGTATTTTGAATTTTTTACTTCATACACATTTCATTATGACATAGTATAATCTAGCGGAAGCATATAATAAATAAAAATGTATTAAATTCAGTTGAAACTTTGTTAATTGAGACACTTGTTTATTTTACTATTTATCTAGCATTCAAATAACTAAAAAAACCTTAATGGGTATTACCAGCATACAAAATTCGCACTCCTTGGACCAACTGGCAGTTACCCAAGTTTAGTGTCTTTGCTACTTTTCCTTTTTTGGAAAGACCAAAGTAAATCTTAAGATCTACAACTCTAACTATCCATATTTTAGTTCCTTGTATTGTAGCCATTTTCCTAATTATTTCTATAGTACTAAAGCTTCCCTCCACACTTTAAATCAACAAACCTGACTGATCTTGATTTTCATGTATTCATCATAATTTGTCATAACACCCTGTCATACATAAACGGTCTCTGCGGTCAACTATCAATACTATTCAAGTGCTGTGAGAAGCTAGTTTTTCTATCCTATTTTCAAACACGCATGAAAAGTAACACCTCAACTCAATCATAAAAAAAAAAAAAAGAAGTTTCTTTGAATTGTCTGAATTATCAGACCTTTGAATTGTCAGAGGGACAGGGAGAAACTGGCAGAGAAGAATGTCATGAAGTTCAACAAAAAGAACTTGCCAAGTCATGCACCTGGGGAGGAACAGCCCCAGGCAACCAGTAAATGCTGGGTGGGGGACTGACCAGCTGGAAAGCAGCTCTGCCAAGAAGGACCTTGGGTCCTGGCAGGCAACAAAATGACTGTGAGCCAGCAATGTGCCCTCACAGCAAAGGCACCCAACAGCATCTTGAGCTGCATTAGGCAGAGTATTGCCATCAGGTCGAGGGAGGTGATCCTTCTCCTCTACTCAGCACTGGTGAGGCCACACCTGCAGTGCTGTGCCCAGTTCTGGGCTCTCCAGTATAAGACAGACATGGACATACTAGAATGAGTTCAACAAAGGGCCATAAAGATGATTAAGGGACTAGTGCATCTCTCATACTATGATAAGGCTGAGGGCGCTGGGACTGTTCAGCCTGGGGAAGAGAAGGCTGGAGGCGGGAATCTTACCCATGTGTATAAAATGGGATGGAATGAAGAAGATGGAGCCAGACTCTTCTCTATGGTGTCTACTGACAGCATAAGAGGCAATAAGCACAAATTAAAAACATGAGATTCCATCTGAACACAAGAAAACACTTTTTTTATTGTGAAGGTGGGTCAAATACAGGTTGCCCAGAGAGACTGCAGAGTCTTCATCTGTGGAGGTCTTAAAAACCTGACTGGGCGTGGTCTTGGGCAACCTGCTCTAGCTGACCCAGCTTAAGCAAAGGGGTTGGACTACATGATCTTAAGAGGTCCCTAAACAATTCCATTTTGTCTACACCACCAAGCTATGCTTTTGATTTGCATAAAGGTAGTTCCTGCAACAAATTATCCTACCAAAAATATCCTTTAACTCCCTACCAGTGGGGCAATAATAAACAAGACCACCTCATTACAAGGCTTAACTTTGCATGATTCACGTTTTTCAGCCCTCCAAGTTAAGTTCACAGCAGCCATTACTCCTTTGTGACAAGGACAGACTTCTTCTGATGCTACTGACCAACCAAGAGAAAACCCGGGACCGCTCTTCGATGCTTACTATTTTGGGGAATACCCTACTGCCACTTCATTGGTAAGGAAAAACACACACACAAGACTTTCATCTAGTGCCCAATATTAATACTTTTTTTTTTTTTTTTTACTTAAATGGGCAAGTGTACTTTTTTTACCTGAGAAACAAGTACTAAATAGATCTACACAACCCACTAGTTTCAGACAAGAGCACTGTTTGAAAGCCAACTTTCAGGCCAATGCCAATACTGCTACAGTTCTCTCTCTCTAATCAAGTACACAAAAGATCCCTCTACCTAGTTTTAAGTTAATCACATTCATTTACTTTGCTGTCCAGAGAACAGAAAACTGCAATTTAGTACTTCATCTTTAAAGCAGACAAGTCAATGTAGACAGAGATAAGACACTTCACTTAAGAATTTTCATTACATTGTTAGACTAGGCAAAGTATACAAACTGACATATGAGCCTGAGTACAAGGCACTTGATTCATCACCCATTCTTGTTGCCAGAATGATACAATTCTACAGAGCTCGTTACTTCTTAATACCTTGCAATAGTCATAAAGAGCTTTTGCAAATTTAGGTTAAATACATAGCCTTTCACAAAGAAATTTATTTTAACTCAGTAAAGAGCTAAGAGTTTAACTCAGTAAAGATTTAAAATCTCAATAAGGAGATCTTGAAACCTCAAGGCAGGATTATTCAAAGCAGTACACATTACTGCTTTCATTTCAGCCTTTTTAAAGAGTTATTCCATGTGTAGCTGCAAACTTCACCCATATCACATTCTCTGTAGTTACATATATAAAAGTACATGCACTTGCATTCTGTTCAAACATCAACCATTCAACATTTTTACCGACAAATTCCTAGAGTATACACTTAGTACATGACTCAGTAAATTATTAATTAATATCAGTATCTCAATATATATTGATACACATATGTATAGAAATACACACTGTCACTAACACCAGAGCCCACAGACCTCTCAATATTAATGTCCATATTAGCACTGAAGGAAGCCCCAGGCGCAAGTCTACAGACAGGTATATGTACAAGTAGTAATGCTCTTTCATAGGCACTTAGTTTTTCCAGCTGTTGCTGGTTTTCCACTGCAGCGATGAATCTTACCACCTGAAACATCTCCTAAACTAAACTAAAATGCAGTGCAAATCTGTGAAATCAACTCATATACAGAAAGCATGCAAGAGTACTGTCAGTATCCAGCACGCATTTAATTCAGAGAACCTACAAGCCTCAGACCTCTGCTAAAACTGAGGACAAGTCATAGTTCCTTCACACCAGAGGCCCTCTCCATCCACTGACTTGATGCAGAAATCTTGGATCCATAGATCTGTTCAAATGACACCTATTCAAGGCACTATTGTATGGCTAAAATTATGGAAAGTTTGCATCATCTGAAGTTGCATTCCAGACAATGTATTTCAGTGGGGTTTTTCTTCCCCTCCACACTCAGACTTCTAACACTATATTACAACACTAATTTCACTACACTAGGATATTTTATTGTGCTTAATAGTCTTTACATCTAAACTTCAATTTATTACATTAGTCTTTTATTATTTCAATTTAGCATCAGAATTAATTCCATTTAATATTACATCTTTAAGAACAACTATCAGATGAGAGAGCAGTGTCTTCAAGGAAGACAAAGAATATAGACCAAAATATGACAGAAACAGGTACAATAGATATTGTTTGAAAATAGTTCAGGGAGATGTGTAACAGAAGCAAAAGCTGATTGATACTAAGTCAAATTATATTATTTCATTTCACAGTAAGTGTGATCTCTGGATATTTGCAGCTTATTTTCCTTAAAAATGTTCGCTTGCATGGGTTGATATGCTCTGTGGGCAAGTTTTACAAACTGCAAAGCTTCTGTGCCAAATGTGGCACATTCTGCCATCAACAGAATACCTTGCATAAAAAGACTAAAACAGTTGTATAACTATCTGGAGGGCTACATAGATTCTTGATATTTTAAGTTGTAGAAAATAAGAAAACAGATGGTGTACTTTAGGTTTAAATGATTTATCAAGCCGTATTTGTCTCACACTAGGATTAAGTAAAGCGTAAGTACAGATTCTTAAAACTGCCCTTTTCAATAATACTGTATTAAATGTGTTGAATGCAAGTACACTTAAAGCATATATATTTAAATATTGTTAAAAGAAGAGGGAGTACTGGTAAAGAACTGACTGATGTTTATCACCATGGAAGCAGCATTCCACAGTGACTTCAGCACTTGGCGTTAAGAAGTGCCTTGTAGGTCTAGAGTTCCCAGCTAATGTAACAACTGCAACCGAAGATGAGCCGCCAACCTGACATACAGCAGAGTAACACTATCCACAGAAATACCTTGTGGGGGAAAAAAGTGACCTCACATCCTTTTGAGTTCTCAGAGTTATCACATTCATCAAAAATACAAGGCAAGCCCTGTTCCCCCACCTAAAATGTAAACTACTTCAGAAAATTTAAAAGAAAAAAAAAAAAAGCCAAATCTCACTTGTAAACTACATCAGCAAAAGTCATTTGAGGTCCCCACAGCTTTCTTGGTTATCCTGGGACGACAGAATCTTCCACAGGCAGCACATATAGATCTATCGCTTCTGGTTTAGAAGTCCTATCGTTTTCAGTGTAAATGAACACACTTATAACTACCAATCTAGACCAATGGGAGTCAACACTCTAAGGAACACTCACTAGAAAGCAAAAGTAAGATGGATAAAAATTAACACTATGGATGCAAATACTGGTACTTAACTTCCCTTCAATAAAATGGTATAGAAGACAGACAGATCAGAGATATGAAAGCATAAAGAAAAACGTACCAGTCCCAGCTCAAAAGTATCAGGCTTCTTTAGGCAGCAGCCTGCAAGGAATCAGGTAAAGACTTCAATGAAAGGAAAGCAACTGCACAACTCCACTAAGAAATAGTGATATTTAGCAAAGGAAACAGAACCCCCTCCACAGCCATTGCTTGGGAAATTGCTGTCTGCTTCTCAAATTTTTTCCAGGCAGGTATCCATGAAGCCAGACTTCAGGAAGTAAGCTTTAGTCAGTTGGACAAGACAGGAATTAGCAAGATACCAACACGTTCATATGAAGAAACACATTATTGCAAACAACATAAATAAAATATATTAGCTCCTGTAAAAGCTGTTTAATATGCAAAGCAACTTTACATCTCTTAGCTTAACACATTATGGTAAAAACAGAGTAAGTTGTCCCATCAGTAGCTTAAATTGCTGCCTCTAGCTGCCCCACTATACCTTTGTCTGAAAAACATTCTCTCTGCTATGCCTTTGTCTGAAAAGTGTTATCTCTGCTACGAAAAAAAAAAAAAAACCAACAAACGTTACCAGCAAAGTTTGCAATATAGTAAGTCAGTGGAAAGGTAACTAATTTTTCTGTAAAGCAACAATACCTCATCAGCCACATAGTATCTGTTGTCTGTCACCTGACCTGGATTATGTTTGCTGCAAACAAAACTGTGTGTTAACTTTAGTCATAAACAATAAGCTATAAAACAATAAAAAGGCAAGTTCTATCTTTAGCCTTGACAACTCAGTCTCTGGAGAAGACTCTCCAAAAAGCTGTCTCAAAATAAAAAAAAAAAAAAAACCCTCTCAGAGAAAGACAAAAAAGTACTTAATTTTTTAAACAGAGAGCAGACAATTAATTGAATAACTTTCCAAGAAAGAATAAGAACATTGTAAGTCTAGAAACACTGCACAAAATCTCCCCTACCCCCCTACCAGAAGGGAAATTCTTCCCTAAAACTCCAGAACAAATCAAAACACTTTTTCAATTAGAGGTGAATATCCACAACAGAAGTCAAAAAATGAAGTTTATTAAAGAATTATACTAAAAAACACTTTGTAGAAACTGAAATAGAAATTTGTAAAACTATACACCTTTCTTTAGTGTCACATGCAACCCAGTCGGGGGAAAAAAAAAAAAAAAGAAAAAAAAGAGAAGTTGAGCACAACTCAAGCAGAGTATCAACTCTGAGAAGCTTCTCTGATTGTGCAATCTCCTGTCAGAGCTCTAGCTACATTTCTGCAATAAACATTCCATCACAAGCAATCACACGTCAAACAGATACTTGAAATATGCAACTAAACAAGAACTTAACACTACTTAAGAATTTGTGCATCATTATGCAGTTTCATAATGCAAACCCTAGCAAAGCCCATGGACTTCTTTTTCATGTATTGATCAAAAGAAAAAACTTCACTTTCAATAAAACAGAAGATTTATGTATACATAAACCCAATGTTTTCCTGTATTTGTTCTTTTCTCCATGATGAATATAGCCATGAAAATGATTTTAAAGTGATGTGTTTTTTCAAAAACTTAATAAAAATTCCATGAGAATTATTTTAGATATAGACAATTTACTTCTACCGCCAGGTACTAAGATTCTTCAGAATTGACAGGATTTTGTTACTAACAGGAACAAAACAGTAAGTTTTTCACATTTTTAGAGGATTTGCACTGATAGAACACTGCACTTCTGCTAACAAATTGTTTCCAGATTCGAGAATCCAATGCATTAAATTTATAAATTGATCTACAACGTGCTTTTACCCACTACCTTTAAGCAATTAAAAAAAAAAGTGTAATAGAGACACGCTCTCTTTTTCAAAATCCACTTAAAGAAAAAATTATAACATGTACAGACAATGCCATTAGTAACACAATTTTTAATTAATACTGGATGTTTAAGTGTATATTCAAGCCACTAATACTGACTACTTTCAGGTCAAGAAATATTTCAACAGTATTTAAAACCAATCTCTTCTAAGCACTCTTTTTACCCTTTCTGACACCGTAGTACAGTCGTAACTGAAATCTTGAATGCTTTGGCCTGCATGTAAAAAAAAAGAGGTGTAACTACAAAATCAAAAACCTACATGAAAACATGGTTCTATATTCTAGTACCGAAATGACAGAACAGAACCAAAGCTCTCCATGGAAACTTAGGGTGGCTTTTTCCAATTGCACGTTTCTCACATGATAATCAGTAAGGATTTTATCATATGTAACACTGCAACAATACAAGTCAGTTTGCCTGGGATTTTCAAGTACAATATTTCAAGACTAGAGGAAGAGAGGAAGTATCATAAATCCACTAGTGGGATCCAACACTTGTAATTTCAATAGGGCCCAGAGATGTTGTGATTTATTACGTTTGCAAGTTCATTTAGGGACATGCAAATAAGTTTTTCTATGTTCCTTTCAAGCCTTGAGGCTCAAACTTGAGGAAAACTAAAGCCATTGACTTCATGTACAAGAAACAAAGTATGTCCCAACATTTCCAATACAGTTGCTCAAGCATGATACACAGACAGCAGAACTTCGTAAAACAGTGGTATTCAACTTTTAGAACACTGGGTATTTTCATCAAGTTTATATACTGCTATCATAAGGATGAAAAATACTAAAATGCTAAGAAATAGCTGAAAAACAACTCTTCCAGCAACTTTTCCAGCTACATTGATATGAAAGAGTAAGTCAACTCTTCCCTAATACTATTCTTCCTACATAACACTTCAGAACTTGGAAAAACATCCCCCCACCCAAAGAAAATGCAGTAGATTGATATGTGTCCTCCAAAGACATGATTTTCTTTTGGATTTTGAAGAGGGGAGAAAACAAACCTTAGCCCAAGAGGAAAGAGAGCCAGGGCTGTCTGGACCTTTGCCACTACCATGGAATCTTGTCAAAGTCTCTCCTGCCTGTCCTTACAGGAGAGCAAGGCTGACCTTGGGCTGATTAACTTAATCTGTACAGGAGATGAGGGCAAGCAATATTTTTGTCACACCATAAAAGCCTGCCATGAAACAAATAAGAGCACATTAACATTACATTTTCTGTTCCTCCATCCCACAGATCATTTTGAGTAGCTGTCATTTAGTTTCTCATTAAGCAGAGAGCAAAACTGATGAAAACGTGTTTTCTAAAAAATAAAACAAAAGCTAATGAAAGGCTATGTTTGACTTGCTTCCAACTTCTATATGATTTTTTCCCAGCATTTGTTTTATGAAAGAATTTTTCCGGCATCCAATTTAAAAAAAAAAAAAAAAAAAGCCATTAAAAAGGCACTACTTACTTAGAAACCTACATGAACTAAGGGACTAGTGATACCTTGTATGCGTACATGCATATATATATATATATATATATATATATGTAACCAGTGGTTCAAAAGCCATGTCCAGTCAGGTCAGGTAGTATCTACTACTTCCTATTCATATAAACTCTATATTTGTAAAACACATAGTAAAGCAAGTTCCCAATTTCTAAATACTACAAAATATCAACAAGTGATATTCCAGGACATAATTAAAGAGCAGTAGTATCATCTCAAGAATTCAGAATTACGCTGTTGTCAGACATCCTGCACTTCACTTTCCAGAAGTCCCTGCTGGACCACAGAGCCAACTTCTGAAGAACTACACAAATAACATGCATGTAAACAGTCATTTTGGAAACAGATGCTTATTACCAACCATGGTCATTTTATAACTGAACATACTTACCTAGCCTCAGAGACTTAAGAGGAAATTAAGAAAAGTTACATCTTTTGTGGTATTCAAACAAAACACACTGGCATTGAAGTAAACTCTGTTATTAAAGTTAACTAGACTCTGAATTACAGATAAGCAATTTGATTTAGAAAAGGAAAAAAACAATCACTTGGCAGCAAGAAAGGTCTAACAGCAGGAAGTGTGTGTGTGTGTATACATTCTGTATATGTACATTTATACATCCCAAACAACCAACCCCTAAAAATAATCAAAAAACCCCTGACCTATCACTTTCATTTTGTGATGCAATTTTGATTCACATTTCAAAAATTGTTTGCTTGGCAGGAGAAATGAGAACCACCAAAAACTGCAACAGACACACACACTCTTCTGCACTTGAAAAATTAAAAGTAGTTCATGATGCAAAGCTCTACGCTTAAGACAAAGTCTTCAGAGAAGACAAGCAATGCAGCATTTCACCTAATACTGTCACGTATAACACACTCAAAAACCCCCTTACTTGCTTCAGTCAAGATGCCACATTGTATGACTTGGAGCAAATAAAAAAAGAACTGAATTTCCTCTCTTTTTTGAATCACTATAGATCAACTTTAAGATCATATCACATTCAAACGTTTAGAGTTTCTTTCTTGCTCCTTCCAGTTTGGATTTAAGGGACAAGCATGTGAACTGGTCCTTTCTTAATAATTGTGTCCCTTTACCTATTGAACTACGACATGACAAATCTCAACTCTTATATAATCTTACCTCATTGAAAAACCTCTTAATCCATTTATTCTCTGGAAGATAAGATGACTATCTTGGGTTCAGCTGTGATGGAGTTAATTTTCACAAGAAGATGGGAGGGGGTGCAGCCAGGACAGCTGACCCAAACTAGCCAAGGGGATATTCCATACTGTATGATGCTATGCTCAGTACATAACTGGGGGAGCTGGCCGGAGAAGAGGAATTGCAACTCGGGAACGGCCTGAGCATCAGGTTCTAGGTGGTGAGCAACTGCATTATGCATCACTCGCTTTATTCATTCTTTTATTAGTGTTATTGTTATTATTACTTCACTCCTTGTGTTGTCCTATTAAACTGTCCCTATCTCAACCTGCAAGGTTTTACTTTTTCTTCTGATTCTCCTCCCCATCCCACTGGGGTGAGAAGTGAGCGAGCAGGTACATGGCGCTTAGTTGCCAGCTGGGCCTAAAACACGACAGTGACACTTAGTCCAGTTTAACAAATTCATTTAAAAGCCAATTTTTATAAATGAGAATGCAGGTTTAAAGATGACTGTATCATTTATGATATCATTGACTATATCTCTTTTTTGTACATATTGCTGTAAGGAAACAAGAACACAGCAGAAGATTAACATCAAGTCAAACCAATTCCATCTATGAATAGACAAGTTATTCCTTCTGAAAACCAATATGGAAGTTCACAGCTGTCCAGAAGACAAGAGCAAGAAAGTTCAGAAAAAGAGCTGAGTGGAGTAGTTCTAAAGTCTCACATGCTATTTCTATGTAAAAATTAATCTTAACGACTGAAAACCTTCTGAAGATCCTACAACCTGACTCACTCTGGTTCCAAACACTGTTTAATATCATGAGCATATCAAAAACATATTTTGATTTTTAATTACCAGAATGCCAAAGCCACCAATAAGTATGGCAGAGCCAGCAGTAAGATCTTAAGAATGGCAAAGCCAATAAGAAGATATAGCTTACATCTCTTATCCCATCCTCAGAATAAATTTGCTGCTTTCTGTAAAAAGGGAGAGGCATACCTTTAAGTGTCTTAAAAGATGAACGTAGCTCTTACAACTTCAGTTCTGTGAAGAGCCAACTACAGACACACTGTATTCTGAACTAGTTGAAATACAAACAGAAAGCTAATGGTAAAAGGATGACTAAAAGATATCCTGATTTAACCTCTTTTCCTTGCCACACCACAGTAATAGTGCTTGAATTTGCCTGTTTGGCACAGCAGATGTTGGAGCAGCTACTTTCTTCAAAAGTGAATGGAGAATGCCAAAAGCCTTACATAACTGCAACTGAAAAATGAGCAAAAACACTAGCTGGAATTTGATTTGCTCTTTCCACTGAGTTTTTCTGATGCATTTTTATTTCATCTAGAACATGTCCTGCTATTAATCATGGTAGCTGCCTCCCGTCCCAAAAAAACCAAGACATAAAAGGAAGGTAAATTTTAAGAGGCGCATATCTAATTACTACAGCTACTGCATGTAGCACAAGGGTAGTAGCTGTATTAGACACTGATACAAAACAGAAACAAGATGCTGTTGCAGCAAGACTGTGGCCTCACTCTTGACAGACACTGACCTGGGGTTTGTTGCTATAGCTCATCCTAACACCTCTCTGATTGCAAAAGTTAAATTCTAAAATGAATCTCTGGCGCTTCAAAGTTTTATTACAGAATAATAATCTGTTGAGAAAAAAATACACTTGAAATTAGAGCATAGCCTGGGATTTAATTCTTCAGGCTCTATCAGAAAGACACCAGATTCAACCAACTACTTCAGTTATCTTTTGAAAGCATATTGATAGGCATACTTGAAGTCATGATTTTATGCCCAAATAAACTGCTTATCTTCATGCAGTAAAACTTAACTGTTGCTTGGCTACAGTTGACTGTATATGGCAACAATCTTTCATAATCCCCATCATATTACTGCCACACTCATGACAACGAATTGCATCCCATTCACTGAAAACTTTATTCCATGCTAATTCTTAATTTGGAGTTATATACTACTTCTCACCTGAAGCCATTATGAGACAAAGAGAGCAAGAACTCTTTCTAGCTCCTGATCATTTTGCAAGTTTCTCTTAGCTTAGCAGAGATCTTTTCCCAACCAAAATGGATAATTTGAACTTGCTGGTTTACATCTTGGGAATATTTTTTGTCCTTCTTCCAGATAGAGTCCACAGGAGCTGCTTTTCCTATTGTTTTTCTTTTTTAAACTCAGACACAATTGCAATATATAGCTGCCATTTAGGATGAAAAATATTTAGGAAAATACCTAACCGCAGTTTATCTTTTTGTCCACTTAAAAACTAGATTTGTTGTGTATGCATTCTGTTGAGTTTCCTTCATTTCGTCATGCCACTAGATTTAAAAATTTTTCTCTTTAAGTCTGTTGCTTTTTTTCAGTCTGACCGGATCTGGTGTTACAAGACAAATGACAAGAACATTGTGCTGCTCAGCATAAATATCATATCCTGTACAGTCTTGCCTCAGCAAATGGGACCTTGATAGCTATGGCTGAGAAAGCAATTTATACATATAGTACCTGTAATTACTGTGTGCCTAACTAGCACTGCTGCAAACAGATTGCTGCACTGATTCAAGAACTTCCCTGATGCTTTGAAACCAAAGCTAGGAAAAGACAAAGGGAAAAACCAATCAGTGAAACACTGTACAGGTATTTCCTCAAAAGCTTGAAAATCACAGAACCATAGAATGGCCCAGATTGGAAGGGACCTCGAAAGGTCATCTGGCCCAACCTGTCATGGGAAAGGGAGCCTAGGTGAGATTTTCTAACACCCTGTCCAGTCACATCTTGAAAACCTCCAGCAATGGGGACTCTACCATGTCACTGGGTAGGCTGTTACAGCAATTGGTTGTTCTCACTGTAAACAATTTCTTTATCATACAGGTACGAAATCTCTCCCAGTACAACTTGTACTCATTGCCCCTTGTCTTCTCCATGTGGCTCCTTGTGAAAATATAGTCTCCATCTTCTTTGTAGCTGCCCTTTAAGTACTGGAATATTGTGATGAGGTCCCCCCGAGCCTTCTTTTCTCCAGGGAGACTCCTTCAGTCTTCCTTCACAAGGCAGGTTCTCTAGCCCTTTAATCATCTTTGCAACCCTCCTTTAGACCCTCTCCAGTCTGTGTTTTTCTTGAATTGTGGGAACCAGAACTGGACACAGCACTCCAGGTGCGGCCTGACCAGCACCAAAGTGGAATAATCACATATACGTCTCTGTTAGTAATGCCCCTGGGAATGCAGCCCAGGATCCAGTTTGCCTTCGTTGCTGCAGCAGTACTCTGCTGACTCATGTTCAGCTTGTTGTCCACCAGGACTCGCAGGTCAACAAGGCTGCTGCCCGGCCACACAGACCTAAGCCTGCACTCAGCTCTTTCATTATGTCCTCCCAGGTGCAAGACTTTGCACTTGTCTTTGTTAAACTTCATACTGTTTTTACTTGTCCACTGTTCCAGCCTGTCCAGGTCACGCTGTAACATGGCTCTCCTTTCTGAAGTGTCCACCTCACCATCCAGTTTAGTGTTATCAGCAAACTTGGTGAGGGTGCTTTCAATCCCATCATCCAGATCATTTCTGAACATGTTGAACAGTGTGAGGTCCATATCTATACCTGGAAGACCCCACTTGTGACAGGCTGCCAGCCTGAGTAAAAACCACTGACCACCAAGAGATCTTCTGAGATATTCTTAAAATAGTATATTTGATGTCTCACCAACTCTAATTCAACTACATATTAGCAAACTTTATGCAGATAATTCCTTGTGCTGTTTTGGTGTCATCACACAGGGTATAGAAACATTCTCATCATAGTTCCTTCTAACAAAATCTAGAGTAGGAAATTGTAATTTCACAATATTGAAAACAAAAACTATCAATTATTCTGAAGCTTAGAGTACTTCAACTGAATTTGCAGGTTTTTTGTTTTAAAGGAAAATGCATGTCAGGACTTCATATTTTTCAGTGTGTGTGTATATTTATAAAAAGTACCATGAATATACTGAACATAAATCTTTTCTTTCTAGCCAACTCATTCATTTAATGATGATCTCAAGTGATTAATGAAGCTTTTCACAGAAAGGCTTTCCTGGAAACCTGTGCAGCATACCTTCAGAAGTAAAAGGCAAGCAATAGCCACATGTGAATTTGTTAAGATAGAAAAACACTACCTACCCAATATGTAAGGCTTACAAGAAGGAGAACATTTCAGAGAACTAATGAACTTTATTACAACCCTTGAACTACTTAGGTCAATGGAACATTTCAGTGATCTTTCCCCCTTTTCTCCAGCAATTACACTACTGGAAACTATGGCAAACAGGAACAGCCTCCTGTTACACTACTGAGCATTATCAGCTGAGCATTGGACACTGTAGTTTATAAGTTTAACTGCAGTTTAAAATGCATACATCTTCATTTTAACAGCTTTGTATACACACACAACAGAGCTCAAGCAGTCAGGCACTACTGAACTTTTTCCACAAAAAGCACCAAACTTCATGAAGCTCTTCTTAATATGTCTCCAATTTTCCCCCTAGAAAATACAAAAAATCCCTACCACATAGTCTATGCAAAGTTAGAGACCAAAGAACATTGTCGTCAACATTAAAGTTTCCATGCTAGTAAAAAAGTTAAGGCATTGTAAAAATTTACTTATTATACTGAAGCAAAGTAATTTTTAGGCTCATGTACTAATATGTGCACTAATACACAGAGAAACCAATATTCATTACTTCAAAACAGTATCTTGCAGTCATAAGTCCATGTTCAGACAAATTAGTTTCCGCTATTTATCTGTGGGAACATCAGTAACTAAAGAAAACACAACTCTAACTCAAAATACTTAAGAATCTGAAAGCAATGACTTGTATTAAAATAGCACAGTTCAACCTTGCATCTTCACTGGTATGTTATAAACAGATTCGCACCTTCCTTTCCATGTAGTCCAAAAAGTCTTCTTGTGGAGAAGACGACTTTTTAGGATCTTTTATATTTGCCACATGTGTGCTTGAAGCTTGATGTCTATTTTTCAAATACACCATGGTACTACCAGTGAAATTTCCCTACCTCTTCAAAAGAGTACAAACAGTAGTTTGCCTCCACACCATCAAACCCACAAACCCAGGGTGGGGGGTGGGGGTGTGTGTAAGTACTTCCTTATTTTAGATGCAGGAAATAGAAATTCAAAACAGTCTCACAAAAAGCCTGAAGAAATCAGGAAGCCCTGACTTAAGTTGCCATAGGCCCAACAATTCCAACCCCAAAATCATCTTTAATTATAATCTTCCTAATTTCTCTGCCCATTTTCCAAACCTCATATTTGTATTTTTATCTTACAGACAGACAAGATTTCCTCCTACACAAAGAACATTTTTTCTGGTTCTTGTACCCTACTACCACCCCATAAGCAAAATCTGTTTTGTGTTCTGCAGTTAGGAATATTCCAAAAGTACAAAAGGACAGTATCACAGTCTGATACTACACCGATGCTCCCTATTTGTTGATATTTCATTTAATAAGTAGCAAGAGAAAAGAGGGTAACATGGCACACCAACTTTGATTTCAACTTCTCTGTCTTTTCAGGAGAGATTTGATTGGTACCCAAATAAGAAAAAGTATTTAAATCCAATGATTCACTTTCCACAATCTCAAAGTCAAATAGATAAACAGTTATTTTTTAAACCTATTAAGAATGAAGTGATTTATGGTAAGCAAATATCTTCTGTACGAGTTTAAGAATTAACTTGAGAGCATATGAATATACAGGATTGGCATTACTGAAAAAATTACTTTTGTCATCTGACCATTTAGTCGCTCCTCCTCTTCCTATCAGAACTTGATTACTACTTTACTTCTGCAGTAGAAGTGAAACAGAAATTAACAGTGAAGAACATGAGATCTTGATAACAGACATGCCCCTTCTGTTTTAAAAAATCAAGTTATTCTTGTGTTTTGCAGAGCTGAGGACCCAGGTATCTTGCCCAAGTTAAGCATGAGCTCATTTGGTTAACATGGCTTCCACTTTCTTCTAGATGAAGAAAGGAGGCTTAACCAATAAAACAGCTCATTTCTACAGCTCTAGGATGGATAAGCTGCACTTCATTATACCTAAAAACTATTTGTTTATCATGATGCAACTCCAAGGCAAGCAAGATATACAGGAGATTGTCTAACCTTAAGTATATGCTTTAGCTCAAAGTTGCAAGTTACTTGTTAAAAAAAAGAAGTGTGTGTCTTTTCCATTGTTATGAAAAAGGTTATGTTGATTCCAACTCCTCTGAGAAAATAAATGTATTTTGTGAAAACATCAGATTACTTCTGAAAGTAATTCTCAAAAACTCATAGTCATATTTCATTTTTTTTTCACTTTTGCTAACCCATCACTTTGTAAGAATTTTTTTTTTTTAAGTTAAATGTAAAGACTTGACTGGTAACTAACTCCTCGTGCAGAAGAAAGCTTACCATTTCATCAACTTGCTTCTCAAGTACACCTTTGTTGGATGCTGTTATTTCCTCCCACAAAACATGAGTAATGCAACACTCTGGAAGGTAAGTTTGCTGATGTTGAAACACACAAGAAAGATAGAAAATGAAAGATGTCCTGTTCTGGTACAGGTAGTCAACCTCTCACAAGACAGCCTGATTTTAAGGAAAATCTTCAACTGCCTATGCTGGTTGAATTTTGAATTGAAAAATTAAGTTTCTACTCCCAGGGCATCAGAAACTTGGGAAGAAACTTCTCAACCTGCAAATACATGGTTTTAATCAATCTTTTCTTTTATTTCTGACCATGGCTATGAGTTTGTCAAACTGCAATGAAACAGGGTATATCAAAAAAATTCCTTTTTTCTTTCCCCTAGAATTCATAGTTCTCAGGCCCTTCTTTCTGATGAACTTATCAAGAACTATTACAGAAACTATTCTTTATATGAAGGTGAAGTTGATCTGTCTCCCTTCTTTGCCAGGACCTCAAAGAGGAGGCTATCATGACCAAAAGAAAAGGCAAGGTCAAGAACAATGCAGCCATCCCAACTCCTTCATGATGCTAGCCAAAAATCAATTGCACTGTACAAAAGGCAGAAAATTACACAGGAGTCACTTACAGTTGCCATCCCAGAACCGAAGCAGCTCCAGCAGCACCAGCATCATAACACTCCAATTTTTCCTCTAAATGGCATCTTTGATTACAATTCTAGTCCAAACTGCTGATGAAAATAGTGTTATGTATACATCACATCAAGGATAAAAGCTTTGTTATGAAAGCCTGAAGGCATTTTAGGACAGAAAAGAAGCAATAGGAGAAAACTTCAAAGACTCCTCTGACCTTACACTCATCAAGAATTAAAAGGGAGAAAGACTTTTAGTCGTTTCCTTATTCCAATCCAATCTGCCAAGTGCAATCAATGAATGGCTTTGAGTCTGTAAGTTACTTGACACAAGACCTTCTTTGTGTTACAACTCTATTCTTTAGATAAATAACCCAGAATTCTCCTGAATATGGTCTTCCTAACAAGAGTCTTCACAGCTTGTTTCATAACCACAATATGACTTGTTCCAAAGATTTCTCCAACCATCTTATTTTAGAAGCCAAAAGCATCTCCAGACACTTTAAGGTCATGCCACATCCCGAAACAGCATGTACAAAACCGTTTGTGGGGTATGAGAAAGGCTGAGAACAGCCACGAGCATTTTAGTAAAACACAGAAGACAAAAGCTCTTCCAGAAAGCATACTCATCTATTCTCTACAGAGAGAGCCTAACTTCTTAATGACATCTCCAATTCCAAATTCAGTGTACTCTTAAAAAAAAAAAAAAGAAAACCACAACCCACAACCAAAAAACCAACCCAACAAAACACACAATCACATCAATAGTTCAGCTTTCACTCCATAGCCCTTAATGGGCATTTTGTTATTTCCATCACCATCTTTGCCCTGCTAGTGTTGGCAGCAATAGCCCTTGTTTCAAAGGCCATGACAATTGTTGCCAATACTAGCAGAGCGAAAACTTCCAAGTCCAAATAAGTCTACCATTTGGCTGCCACCATTTTTGGCTTTGTATCCCTACAAAAGAGGACATATAGCATGTAACAGCAGATTTGAACGTCCCAAGACCACCACAAACCATACCATTGTTATGCTGGCAACTGTTTGTTTAATTACCAATGAACTTAGTAACTGGAGTTTAAGGAGGAGGACAGCAGGTCACAGAAGAGGTATTAGAGCAATAAACAAACTGCTAGGTAGATTGAAGTGGCAGAAAAACCCTTCCTCTTTGCAAAGGGGGAGTAAATTCTGGCAGCTTATTACTAACAGGATTCTTTGTGCGCCTACAATCAAAGCTACTTTCTAAGAAGAGATTAGTATAATAATAAATTGGTATAATGAGATTTCTTAACAAAGAAGGGCTCATGAGGAAATTCTATGATTCCACCTCTAACACTGACAGCAGTGCATAATATCAAGACAAACTGTGAGGCAGTATTACCTCTGTTTTCAACTACAGCTTCGTGTTATGCCTGCTGTTGTTCTGCACAACTTGGCATCTGTGAAAAGGCATGGGGCAAGTATAACCAGCACAAACTCATTGTCCTACCTTCAGTCTCACTCCTCCCTGAAGGATCTTCCCCATCCACTCCTACTCTATCATCTCCTGGCTGGAGAGGCTTCCTCCCCTCCCAAGTACCTTAACATAGAGTCACTTCACACTTCTCAAAGGTACCCCTAGCTCTCAATGGTGGAATTGACATGCTGGACTCTGTCATCCATACTCAAGGAAGATGGTGCTTGTTGTACTAACACCTTGCACTTCAGCTTCTACCACAGGCAGTCTCTCCTTTTTCACCTCCATAAAAACAATATTATCATAGCAGTCAGTCACTACATGGGAAAAGAGCTGTCTTGTATTAATGCATTTCATATGTGGATATCTAACATCAATAGACTTTATTGGGAAGTATCAGTTTTCCTCTCAATATATTTATACCTTAGAATTTAATATATCTGAATACAATGCAGCACTACCTAAATGCTATGCAGCTTTTAAGAGGAAAAAAAAAGACAAAATTACTCAGTATTTGCATAACTACTCAAATTCAAGGCTTTCTTAGTTATATTTTTTAAAGTGAGTACTATGACTCATGAAGATCTGTAGGAAAAAAAAAAGTACATATTTTACTTCTGTTTCCAGATCAATTACAAGTTCTGCAGCCCAGACAGACACAAGCTAGAAACACATTTAGGTACTTGCAACCTACAGTCCAAAATAAAGCCTTAGTTTGTGTAGTGTTTTCTACAGAGGTTTCCAAGCATCACATCTTTGCACATCACATTATCTCAGACCATGCAACTGAAAAAGAAGGAAAACTTTCACATATTTCTCAACTCTATAAAAGAAACAGAAAAATGAATGCATATAAGAAATTTAAGAGGGAAAGCTGAAATAAAGAAATCAGTGGTTAGATTTAAATTAGGACTTATTAATAAAGACATTCAAGTACTGTCCCCATGACAGTTTGTATTGTATAAATATTGACGGGAGTGGCAATCTTTCAGTTAGTTAAAACCAATCCTTTACAAGATTTTGAGTATCAGAATAGACTTTGACCTGTGCTTCAGTTAGAAGCTGGTACTGATCCTGTGCCCGTTCTCCCCTAGCAACATGGGCAGCTAACCAGACCAAGTAACTGCTGCTTGTCTAGACAGTCTCTGGACTGCTGTAACTAAAGATGCACCACAGCATGTTATACTCTGCTGATGTTGTTTGGATATCCATCAATACTGAAAAGGCCAAGAAGAAACCTGACTAGAGATTACACTACAGGAGATCCAATTGTCTCAGCAGAGCAAAATACCATGGACAAGAGCTCCAAACCACTTCTTCACAAAGATCAAGTTTCAGCTCTTGTTCAACCACTGTTAATCAGGGTGTTTATTTCAGCAGACTACCAAGAAAGCTAAAAGATGGTATTATTTGCATTTGTTTTAAATGAGTGTTTAAACCGGTGTTGTCTGCATAGTCCTTCCAGTTTTACCAATATTGTCTCATCATCCTTCTGGCTTTATTACTGCTTCAATGACTGGACAAATGAAGGCAAAGACATAATAGTTTTCAACCATTCTCTAACTGTGTTCTCAAAGAAGGAAGTTGAGTTTTTCAGTATCTCCATTCGGAACTGCAATTTCTTGATGACAAAGGAGTTTCAATAAATAGCATCAAGCAACATTTGCAAAAAAATAGAAGTTCTTAATTACATGGTTTAGGACCTCTCAAATTAAAAATAAACATCCTGTATTGAGACAAACATCTCAGTATTCCTTGGTAAGAGACCTAAAAAAAGCTTTTTATTTTTATGTAATAATAAAGTATGTCCTAGCAAATTCTGCTAACACCAACTGTGAGGCTACCCGTATCATCCACTCACAGTGCTTCTAAATATTTATTAAGATCTCAATGAGTGGCTCCTGAAGCAATCAGTGTCCCCAAAGATTTACAAACCAACAGGTTGATTTTCAATTTGTCCAACAAACAAATTCCAGGTGTTTCCCTCTTCCTGCCCGCCACCAACAAAAAACTAAAACACTCCACAGTTGCCAGGGAAAATGACACTGTTTACAAATATTTTTACTTGATAAGAGCATTTATAATCTACTACAGAGTTTTGGTTGGTTTTTTTAATTCCTCTTGGTGAAACGTGTCCTAACATCAACTTTCTATTATCATTCTTGACTACATTTTTTTAATAGGAAAAATAAATAATTACATACCTACAGCCTCTAGTTTTATAAGCAGAAGAATTGGCTAAGTTAACTGTTATTCCTGTATAAAACCTACCATACGTTGTGAATCAAATGCTAACATTTTGACAGTCCCACCAGGTCTACTGTTAATTTTCTAGAGGCTTACATAATATTTAAAAAGGCTTCTAAAAGATCCAACCTGAAATGAGAATTCACCAGGTTACTGCATTTCCAAAGCCAATTTACAGCTGCATTTTACCTTTGATTAACATACCAAGTTACATATTTTAATTTCACATCAACCTATATATTTCATAATTCTTAGTGATAAGCAGGTGATATTAACCTGCAATTATATTTTTGCATATAAAGCTTGGATATGGTAACTTGAAGACACAGAATTATATTTCTAGGTCAGCCAGAAGTCTTATTTTAAATCTAACTAAAGAATCACAGAATGGTTTTGGTTGGAAGGGACCTTTAAAGATCATCTAGTTCCAAGCCCCCTGCCATGGACAAGGACAGCTTCCACTAGACCAGGTTTCTCAAAGCCCCATCCAACCTGGCCTTGAACACTTCCAGGGATGGGGCATCCACAACCTGTTCCAGTGCTTGACCACCCTCATAAAAATCTTCCTCCTTATGTCCAATCTGAATCTATTCTCCTTCCGTTTAAAAGCATTGCCCCTTGTCCTGTCACTACAGGCCCTGATAAAAAGTCTCTCTCTGTCAGAAGAGAGAGACATTCAGATATTCTTTCCAAATATCCCCAAGTCCTTCTCCTCAGGGCTGCTCTCAATCCATTCAACACCCAGTCTGTACCGATACTAGTGACTGCCCCAACCCAAGCGCAGGACCTTGCACTTGGATCTAAAGAAAGGTAGAAAGGTGTCCAAGGAGATTTAGTCAATCATGACACTTCCCCTTACTTAGACAACTTACAGCATTATGAAGAAGCTGACAATCTGCAAATGTTCAAACTCGGCTTTTTCTATGTATGATCTTCATTAGCGAACGAGTAAGCTTCCCGGATACCAAGTTTCTCCAGCATTTTATCACTCAGATTCTAAGAGCACAGTTAATGTGGTTTCAGTGAAGGCGATTTCAACAGTTATTTTGATAGATAAGAACTTCTGAAATAAGGGTACTTTGAGTTACATTATTTATTTACCAAATCCCTAACCATAAGGTCTTCAGAAGTGCTTTCAAACAAGTGTAGCAGAAGGGAAAAAAGGTCTAGTGACAATACAGATTCAGAACTCCAAATCCCAAAGATGATGAGACCATCTCACCTTCTCCTACGCAAGACAGATGAACATCAATTCATCTAGCTGAATATGAAATAGACCTAGGAAAAACAGGTGAATCATGCTCTGTACCTGTGTATTTTTGGTACAACAAAAATGGAAACATCTTCAGACTAGATAAAACAAGTTTGTCATGTGCAGTGTTTACTGTTGTCAGTTAATTTGAAGCCAAACTGCTGAACAAATGAAACATTTGACATCTTTGAAGATTAAGACCATCAAAAGTCTGAAGTTTTAAAAATCAACTACTCAAGTAATTGGCTAAGTACTTGAATAATTGAGTTAGTCAAGTGTCTACATAAAACATGAAAAGACTCTTTGTGAGTTAGTATCAGAGCAGAGAGAGCACCAAAAAACATCTTCATGAAAAATTACTAGTTACTTTTTAATCAAAAGCATAGGCAGCTTCACGTCAAGACGCCCCTCATCCGTTCACCTGTTACACCCCACCCTCCCCACTCTCCAAAAACTGGAAGGCCATAAACCCCAAGGATTTAGTAAGAAACACAGAGGAATAAGAAACCTGGTTTTACTCCAAAATTGTTGTAGAAGTATGCTCATTGAATACTACTTCCCACTGTTTAATATCATTAATGAGACACTAAGCTCAAGTTAATAGCTAGTTACTTACATTGCCTTTGGCTCTACTTAGCACACCTATGGTATTCACACCAGTATCTGATCTTTGCATGGCCTATAGTGTGACTACCTATCTAATGCAACCTTCACAGTGTTATTAGATCTTTTCAGGACTGTAGGACTCCTAGTACCTTATATTTTGAGAAAAAGAACTACATTATGCCATGACACATGCTTTACACAGAACTTAGGCTTTGGCCTTCTCATGGCTCATCAGAAAAGACAGCCCATCTATGATTTCCCAGTCTACTACTAAATCAAGTACATGGAAGGCCCAAAGAAACAAATTTAGTTACAGACAGTTGCAACTTAGGTTTCTTACTGGTTTTATTACAGTTGCGTAAGAGAAAACTGGACAAATAAACATATCTCTCTCCTGCACCTCAGCTTTATGAATTTCCTTCCTGCAGCATATGCTGCAGTTACGTAGTCTTCAGTGTGTCTTTTCTGCCTGCTCTGTTGTCAGCACTCTTCTCCCACACCTTCCTGAAATGGTAACACACCTTCCTTTTTATCAGCATCCCCCCATCTTCTTTTCTTAGTGTTCTCATACTACTTCACATAAATTTAGAATCTTTCTAGCTATATATAACCTAGCTTATGACATTTACAAAAACCAAAATGGTTACAAAACTGATTTAAAGGTTATTCCATGCCTGCCTTTTAGTCTACAGGGGATACAAACTGATGGGGAAGAAGAGTAAGAACAGAAGCAAAATGAATTAAAGCTAAAGAGGTTAAAAACATAAGAGAAGGTAAGGGCATTGGTGAGACTTTTCTTCACCCAGGCAAAAAAAAGTGTTTCTTGAAACTAAAGGCAAACTCCAGCATCTTAAGCCTACATGTATAGAAGATCAGATGCTGAATTTAAAGTGTCTGTGTATCAGTTATTCATATATTATGACTCAGATACACACAGTTAGCTAACACCTTCACTCAGGAAAAGTAAAAGCAATAATAAATAACAAATTCACAACTTTAATCAAAGAAAAAAAGGGTTTTAGATTTTAGAGGATTTTTTTAATGTAGTCTGATCATAAAAACATGATTTTATTTTCTTTTTAAGTGTACCAGGCCTAGAGGCTGAGAAGTCTCTCTCTTTAACCAAGAGCTGCAGGGAGGGGAATGGGGTGTTCATCTTAGAAGGTATTTTAAGTGCGGATCAATTACACCTACACCTAAGCATGCCTTCTTAAAAACATATCCACATAGATTACAATGTATTTGATACATCAATAGCACCTTAGGCCAAGAATGATGCTTGTAGTGTGAATCATCACACTAAGAACTGGCGTAAAATATTTAAACGCTTTAAAAAGTGTTAGGATAATTAAATTCTATAGAAAAGAGCCCAAGGACCAACTCAGGGTGAGAGATACAAAACAAAGTAAAAATCCAGCCAGCAGAGAGATTGATATAGTGACCAAACACATATGAAGTTAACCTACCAGCTGATTTCTTCAGAAGCAGCACTTTGTTTTAATTGATATTTGTTTAAAAGAACAGTATTTGTAACTAGGGCTAACAAAAAAAAAAACCAACAACATAATTCTGATGACTACACCATAAGACGCTGCCTTTAAAAGAATACACAAAGGTATGACCAAAAATCTCAGATTTCTAAAAAAATGTCACTTCAAAGGACATAAGACCTTAAGATCCAAGATGCAAACACATGTCCTAAAACTTTACACAAGCATGAAGGGAAGCACCCCAACAAGTTCATTCCCAAACTGACTACAGCTTAGCTCCAAATCGCAATTAAGATAACTGAACTGAAAAGGGGCAAATCCTTAAATAGTTTAAAAAGTGAAGGAATACAGTCAAAGATACTATCAACTGCATGTTTGATACCTGCAACCTCCTTACTATCACTGTAGAAACGTTCCCATAGTATGGCCAGCATTAAAGCACATGCTAGCAAATTGAGTCATGGTTAACATAAAACCCTGGACTCTAAACTAAATCTATACTCTTGACATCTATCAATAGAAGCTGGGTGTAAAAGTGTCAGATTTAACAGTAGTCTTGAGTTATCAAAATTGACACAGCATATCCTAAGCATCAGAGCTCTTCTCATTAGTTGTGGTTCTAAGATGACAGATATGTAAACTAGATCAAAAGAAGCAAGTTAACTGGAAGATGCAGTGCTATTTTCCCTTGTGGCAGCAACATCCACAAGGCTCTGCTTTTAGCCAGGGATGTAGGTTTGACCTGTCAACACTTCAGAGGCTCACAAATCAGTAGTAAGCTAAACAGAGTACACAATATCATGAACTTGTACATGATCTTTCCTTAGATTCTTTTCACCTCTCTCACCACCGCCAGTGAGATTTCTGCTAAGAGCCATGCAGCAGAAGATGAAGAGTGACTATTAAGAGCTATCTCCTCCCCCATGCCTCCCTTCCCCCCCCAAACCCCAAATGTCAGAGTTCATACTAGGAACAAATTCAGCTTACTCATTCTCCTCTCTGACAACAGAAAGACAGAAAAAAAATAAACTAAAGAACTTATATCACTTGCTACAAAGAAAATAAATTCTCTACTTCAGCATAAATGCACAAATTACAATTTGCTACTATTTACCGGCATCTCCAGGCATATCTAAGTACCCAGCTACATCCCAAACACATCAGCTGGATTTGGCATATGCTTTGTTGAAGTACTTTTTATAATTGGAACTAAAATATCATCCAGTTTGGTCAAGCAACTACCAAATTATGTTGGGTTTATGTCAGGAAGCGTTATGGTTTGCTTTCTTACAATGCAATTCTAACGCTGACAGCACTGGAGAGATCCATTGAACCATCAGGTATGATCAAGTAGGGAAACAATAAGCAAGCAGCCCTCTATCTCAGGCCTAACACACCAATTAGTTTAAAATGCATTTAAACCCCTGCCATGACTACTTCCCCACCTGTATGGGCATATTAATCTTAGAGCTGTGTTTTACACGTCATTAGTTAGCATTTGCAAACGTCTATGCTAAACAGGCTGAAGTCAGCGCTGCAGCGCTTAACCACGATGTAAGAGGACCTCACACTTAAAAAAAAAAGAAAAAAGTTGCTGTTGAATAAGGAATTGATATATCAAAGCTATTTACAGTCTTCTGCTCACACACAGGACTGGCAGTCACGAATTACACCTCTGTACAAAGTGTCCACCGCCCCTTATGAGAGTCGGTGAAGAAAAGGTGCACGAAGCGAGTAGATGACAAGTCTGAGGCAGGACCGGGCGGGCACCTCCTTGGCATGAAAGCCGCTCTCCCTGTAGAGAGACATTCACGCACCTTCAGCCTTCACGCTGAATAAACAAAACACTAGTGCGGAGTGAAGCAGGGTGGTGACTCAGCCCGGAGTGCGAGATTCGGTCCCACAGGGTAAGAAATTCGGGGAGACGGGACCGGGGGCCCATCGGCGCTCCCTACTCACCAGCAAACAGTCCACGTTCACTTCGGATTTGGGGTCCTTTAAAGTCACATCGATTTTTTCAAACCGAGACTCAAAGCTTTCTCCCGTCGACATGTTTCCAGAGATAAAAAGTTTCCCTTATTCCAGAGCAAAGTAAGGAAAAAAATAATGAAAAAGTAAAAAACAGGAACAAGCGAGCACAAAAGAGAAAGCACACAGCCTATACCAGGCTGAGGAGCGCTTCCTGCAAAATCCCTTCAATCACAGAAGTCTCTGAGGCAAGTCCCCCACGCTGCCCCGCCAAGGAGAGAGAAAACCGAAGGCGAGTCCGCGGCGGGGGGGGGGACGAGGGTGCTTCTCCCCCCTTCTCCACGCACGCACGCACTTTCCTGGGCTGCTCACAACTCTGTAGCAGCAGGTTTCCTCCCCCTCCCTCCTCTACTCGGGCCGCAGCGTCTCAGCAACCTCATTTTCCCAGTCGGGGAAGCCGCCCTGGGAGCCAGCGTAGCGGTTCCTCCTCCTCGCCCTGCACGAGCGGCGGCGGGTCGGTGCCACGTTCCGAAGCGCACCGGAAAACCAGAAGGCAACAACAACAGAAAAGCGAAAAAAAAAAAAAAAAAAAAAAGGCAAAAGCCTGCAGGCACACCAACAAGGCAAAAACGAGAGGGGAAAAAAACACAACGTAGAAAGTCCTCTCGGCGGCGTGTCTCAGTGCCGTGAGGTTGGTCCTTCCATGGGCACAGAGCGAGGGAGCCCGGGGCGGGCCGGGGGGAGAGGTTGCCCCTCTCCCTGGCTGTGCCCTGCCTGCTCCAGGCGAGCGGGCGGGCAGCGCAGGGCTGCCAGCTGCGCGCACAGGCCGCCCGGGCCCCCGCTGCGAGTGCCCCCCGCGGGCAGGGGACGAGTCACTTCAACGGCGGAGCGACGGCAACAGCATCTTTCTTCCTCTCTACTTCTCCTCCTCCTCGCTGCGCGGCCGCCGGCGGCTCCTTGCTGCCTCCCGCCGCTACCAACACCGGCTCCGCTCCCCCGCCCCCCCACTCCTCCGCCTCACGTACGGGACGGCAGCCCGGACCACTTCAGGACCGACCCGAGATTGCAGCGTGAGAGGGAGGAGGAAAGGAGGTGGCTTAAGGGGAGGGGAGAGCGTAAGGTCCGGCCGCGGCGACTGTGAGGAAACCTGCGAAAGACACCAACATGTCCGCCTTCCTGTTTGAACAGTCGGGCGGGGGGGGGGGGGGGGGGGGCGGTGGCTGGGACGAAGGCGCAGGGCGCATGCGCGGAGGGAAAGGCTCCGGTACGGGCAGGGAGGGGAAGAAGGCAGAAGGTATGCGCACGAGGCGGGGGCGCGCGCGGCCGCTGCTCTTCTCCCACCCGCCCTCCCTCTCCTCTCAGCCGCCGCGCCGCCGCTCAACGGTCGGAGGGGGCGCGCGCGCGCCGTGCCCGCGAGACCCGGGGAGGAAAGGGCGGGAGGGGCGGCCGCGGCGGCGGGAGCGAGTGGGTGGTGCGCGCCAAGCGGCCGCGGCAAGACGCGGGGGGGGAGGGGGCGCGTCCGAACCGGTCCGCGGCTCCGGTGGGGGGGCGGGTTTGACAGCCCGGCGGCGGCGCTGGGCTCTTCCGGGAGGGGGCGAAGCGCCCCCCTCGTACCCGTTGCCTCTGGGTGCCCCTCACGGCGGTTACGGCGGGCCCTGCGCGCAGGCGGAGGGGCGCGCGGAGGCAAGGGACCGGCGTCGCGCCGGGGAAAACGGCCGTTCCGGTCAGGGGTCGGACAGCGCCGGCGGCGGATGGCGGCGTGCCGGGGAAGGAGGTCGCCCGCCGAACGTCAGCCCTGGCTCCCTGAAGGCGCCTCGGAGCTGTCGGCTCCTTCCTCTGCGGGAACCGGCCCCCGCCGCTGGCCCGGCTCCGCCGTGAGGGGGGCCAGCGTTGCACAGCACGGGCCTCCGCTGGCTGCTGGGAGGAGACGGGTGGTTGTGAGGGTCACCCAGCTGAGGGTGCCCACGGAGCCTCTGGGGTCTCCATCCTTGGAGATCGTCAAAAGGTGGCTGGACGCGGCCCTGCTTGAGCGGGGGGGGGGGGGGCTGGAGAAGTTGACCCCCAGAGGTCCCTCACGACCGCAGCCACTCTGCGATCCTGTGTTGCCTGGGGGAGGAGAGGCCACCTTCCCCAACACCAGAAGTTCAGAGCATTCCAGTTTGTGTCCTGGCAAGAGCCATGTGCAGGGTAGCACACCTACCTCAGAAAGAGTAGAGAGATACAGCGTTAAATGTGTAGCCCCTGCAGTGTGTCTTGGTGTTTCCAGTTTAAACCTTACTCCCAGACTCCAGCAGGGACTGTTTCTTCAAATAAGGAAACTCCAGTAAAGTAATGGTTTCAAATAATATCGGACAGAGGCCGCTGCACTGGTGCAGTTCTTTGACTTCCACTGCAGTTCCAGAAATGGCAATGGCATTTTTATAAAGATCACTAAAAATTATGTAGAGAATGTCAAGTCATTAATCTCTGGTCACTGAACAGTTGCCAGTAGCAAACCTGAATCACTAGCACTACAAGTTATTTTCAAAGTCATTGTTAAGAAACAAATGATCTATAGCCAAGTGCCAGGGCATTTGAGCTATTCAGTCTGGGATATTCACTACTTGCTGTCTCACTTTATCCAGAGAAAAAAAGAAATGGCATTTTACATTTTGCTTTTTCTTCTCCGCAGCTGCCTGCATCTTTGTTTTTGTTTTCTAATGAGAAGTATGTACGGTCAAAGCAAAAATACATGCTGCAACAACGTTACACTCATGTTTGCTTTCACTCCTTTTATGCTGGCTATTACCACAGCCCTTTGATTCAGAGGGTTTGGTCGCTCTTGGAAATGCAGATGTTCCATTTCAACAACCACAGTCCAAAGAGAACATCTCCTGTACTCCGCAAGCTACAGGGTGTAGGCTTGGGATCACTTCATATGTGATGCGGCAAGTAATTCCTAAAATACAAAGAAAATGCTTCTTACGGTCCTCAAATTAAACAAGATGAAAATCATTAGAGATATGAAGCCTAATTCACAGTGCTCTTGGGCACCTGGTTTAGGCATTAAAACATAGGCAGGGATGACGTCAGGCCTCAGCAGGGTGATTCGAAACACCTAGCTGTAAAGAATGCAAAATTCATGAGGCCTGTAATAGAGTAAGGAAGAGGATGCCTGAATCTGCAGCTCAGTGGGCAGGATCACCCTGTAGTGACACAGCCCTGAGCCGTGCTCCAGATGCTGCTCATGTGTTTATTCCGATGTCTATGGGAAAATGTATAGGTACTCTTGGAAATGCAAAAATTCTTCCATCCCCTCCAGGCCTCCCTGCAACAAAGCTACAGGGGTCTTACTCTCACTTTCCCCTTGCATCTTTGCATTACTTTTTTCACAGTGAACCAGCTTCAACACAGTAGGTGGGGAGAAGAACCATCCCGTTGGCTTGGCAACTTGGAGAATTCACTGAGATAGGAGAGCTGGGCATCAGACAGGCCCAGCCTCACATGTCTGTTTGCTAGTGAAGGATCTTGCCTCTAGACCAGTACACCCGAGTACCTCTTCCAGTGTTTGTGGTGAGGGCATCTGCTGTGTTTGTGTTCAGCTGTGTGCAAACTCGGTGTGTTTCAAACACATCTGTCAGACTGTGCTTTTCTCACGACTATGGTGGAGTAAAAGTGCTTGTCTGTCTGTCTCAAATAGAATAGAATTTGTGTGGGAGGTATTTCACCCAGCTGTCTAGGAAACTCTGAGCACTGTTTTGAAAACGTAAAAGGGAGGCTTTGGCTACAAAGAACAAAAAGGGAAATAAATTCTAATTTTAAAAGCAGGTATGGGTTAAGTGTCTGGTGGGATAGAGTGCTCACGTTGTAACTCAAGAGTGTAATGTAATAGTTTCTAATCCGGTGAATGCTCATTCACGTGCTTGGATCTTGAACCCATTTTCATGAACTTAAGTCAGACTATTTGTATCTATATGATTAGGAACTTGTGTATTTCTAGCATTGGCCACTTAGAAATCATATGAAGTTCCATCCTACGTAACCAATCAGTGCATTGAACATGATGTTTTAGTTTGTTTTTTCTTCCTAATAACAAATAAACTAAAAATGGGTAATTTCTTCCTGCATTTGTTTTGTCATGTATTTTGGAATTTAGCTATTGTTGAGTGAAATGGAAATTAACATATGTATGACCTGATAACATTGAGCTGATCAAGCATGCAAGCCTGAAAGGTAATTTTTACTCTCTTCAAAAGCATGTGATCTCTAATTCTTGGAAGTGTCTCTATGTAAGCTTATGTCCATGCTTAGTAAACAAGCAAACTGATAATCCTTAATAAAACGGCAATCATAGTCTTCATAGCCATGTTGTCTTGCCTCTTTTATAAGATATTTAAATGCTTTTAGTGTCATACAAATAAGACAAATTTACACTGGCTTAAGAGCTGAGTGTTTGCCAGAGATTACGATTTCCTATAAAAAGTACATGTAATAGTGTTTATGATGTAAATAGCATTCTTGTACATTAATAAGACATCATAAGAGGTTTCAGTAGTGCATCTAGATTTTTTAGGTCACTGAGTGTGCATCTTCAAAAGGCATACACTCTCAGGATGTGAGAAAAGGCTAGCATACACGAGTTTCTGATGAAACTAGTGACTTCAGAAGAGTTACACAAGGCAGAAATGAGACTGTATCCTGTTCACCATATTAGGCCAAGTTCGTAATGCGTGATCTACCTTCACATTCAACTTCCTATTTAGTCAACATGAAACCGACAGCAGTTAAATCGCATTACATTAAGCCTGCCTCTGGTCCACCACCCTCTCCCTGTTTGCTGTACAATACTGGCTCAGGTTTGCCTCAGCTCTAGTCCTCTGGACAGTTAACAGTGCAGGCCAGTATTGCTGGAAATTCTGAGATGAAGACTGTGGCCAACAAATCCAGTCCTTGGGCAAAACACTTTACTATTGCTAAAGTTCATCTGTGCAACAGAAAGGCCTTTTGCAGGAGCTCCCTGCTTGAGACAAGCAGTGATGGCTGCTCATGCAGACATACCTGAACTGAGTTTAGGTAATGATAAAGTCACACCAACATTGATCTCAGTGTACCTGCAAAATCTAAAAAAAAATTAATGCTGCATTAGGTGGTGAATGCTTCTGGCTGTAGGTAGCTGATTTAAAGCCACAGTCACACTGTTGACTGCAGTGCAGCCCCCTCACCTCCCTTAGGGGCTCAGCTATGCACTGGAAAAACTCCTCAAGGAATTACAGACTGTAAGCTTGAGGTACAATCTGAGTAGTGAACACATTAAAATGCTCTACCAATAGGAGAGAGAAAGCAAAGAAATGTGAGAGGTATTAATCGTATCCTTTACTACACTGAGAAAAGGCATCTTGGTTCTTCAGGTTGAGGCAAAATGTAGGAACTAGAATAGAATAGAAACAGTATAGAAATGATGTAGGCAATAAATAATTGCTAGCAAGAGAAGAAAAATTTGGATATAATCGATCAAAAGAAAATTTGGCATGGATATAGTCAGCAAAAGCCGGTATCCTTCAAACATCTGTAGATGCTGAAACAGTGCAGCATATACAGATACAAATATGTATGTTTTTCCTGCTGCTGGCACATGGCCTCACATATTCCAGTATATCCCAGCTTCTTGACAAAGGGCAGTTGCTGTTTCCTCTTGCAGCACAGCACGTTTTTAGGCACTGTAGTACTTTTTTTTTGCATCCAGTGCTGGAACCCTGGGGAGAAACTGCTCCTGCTGCCTGCACACGGTGAGTGATGAATAAGAAATAGGGCAGCCGGATTGTTGTTTCATTTTCTTGGAACGATCTAGAAATAGGCCAAAAAAAATCACCTTTTGGAGCTTTTGCAATGGCCTGGTTAGATGGAGAGGGTCAGGTCTGAAAACAAACAGTTGCATGGGAGGAAGTAAACTGGATGGGGTTGTCTGCTCCAGTGCAAACGCGGATGAGTTTGCTGCCAGCAGACAAGGGCATAGTTGCATAAACAGCGCAGTGTAGGTGCTCCCAAAGTAACTTTTGCTGTATCTGGAAAGGAGGGGAGCTGTGAGCCCAGAGATAGATAGCGATCCACAGGATAAATATCTGGTCACCATATGGCTCAGGCCAATATCAACCATGATTGCATGTACAGTGCAGGCTCCCTTTCCTTTTATGCTTTAAAAGTGCAGAAAAAAAGAGCCTGTGACCAATGTATGGCAAAAGCTCACAAAGTGTTTTTAAATCAAATCAAAACAAAATTCCACTGGAATGCTGAAGGCTTCATACCTCAGTAAGGACAATTTCCGTGACAAATACTGTTTTCCCACTGAAGCCACTTGGTGGGTACAGAAAACATTAAGATGCCAGAAATTCTTCTTTCACCCTGGGAACAAGCTTTTTATTTTCACTATCCCAGAGCTTAAAAATGGCCCAAGTACTTCTTTCTTGAAATCTTCAAAAACCCAAACAAACTCAACTTTAAGTCAATGAAAAGCCATGGAAAAAAATAGCCTAAAAAATGAAGGTTTCAGAAAGTTAGGAGCATATTAAAGCAGGAGTTAAAATGAATCTCCTCATGGTATCATCTATTGGGATATAAAACATACATAGTATATTATTTGTGTCTTTTTATTTCCGTTATAAGTAGAGTGATTACCATCATTATAGACTTCTTTGCAGATTAAGCTATAGTGAATCTGACATTCTGCTCTGCTATTAATTTTTTAGCTATGAATCACCTACAAGAGTAAGAATTTTCTTATTTCTCCAGTTCTTAACCATAAGCACTCTCTCCCAGAACAAATTTCTCCCACCCCACCTTACTCCTACTTCCTCCACATACACATATCACATTTCCTGTGTTTGGATTAGTTTTGCAGTCCTTACTCAAATAGTTGTTCTGAAGACAAAAGTTAGAAGTAAACTGGGCTGAGTTTACAAGTAAACTAGCTTTGATTCTCCTGGCTTTGGTTTTATGTATGTTGTCCTAGATATCTATGCTCCCTATAAATGCTCAGCTGAAGACTATGTCAAATCCATAAAAAGCCATGTTTTTATTTTGGGCCTGGGAAATATTTCACAGTTTCAGACTTTAACAGATAATTAACTTCTAAATGACACACTTCATAACTGTGCTGGAATATAAATGGAATGGGCTTCATATGATCCTTCTCTGGGCAGAACAGCAGAAGTTGCAGTTATTGACACTCACAGTGTAAAGTTTTGCAACACAAGTTATAGGCAACTTCTTTTATATCATGAAGCTTCATGTGATTCTATAAGGCTTGTGTCTGAAATTTAAGGCATTCAAATGGGACTAAATATGCAATTTTTAAAAACCTATGTGTTTCATATGACTGTCTTCCAGATATTAAAAAAAATATTTTAAAAAGTTTAGTCACCAACAAAGAATTCAAATTCATTGCAACCGCAGGAACTATAAATGAGTCGACTTTGTAATTTTTGGTGGCTTTTAATAACTAAATCACAGAAGCTGGATTAGTGATTTTGTTCACACTCAGGATATTTTCAAATTCTTCTGTTAATCTCATGCCACCAGACAATCAACTAACAGTTATTTTACACCAACACTACCACTGTTGTCATGTTTGTAGAGCACACCTGTAAGCTTTGAGCACACCTGTAAGCTTTGAGAGAGTCTAGTCTTAGAGCACAAAGAGGATTTAAATTTGATTTTTATTATAATTCTGTTTTCATTCAGCCATAACAACCCAAAAATCACAAATGGAAGTTTTATAGGTGTGATCATAGAAAGAAAACTGCATGTTTGAAAATATAAGCAAGCTCCTTCTCGGGTCTAGAATCAAAGGGTTAATCTCCTTCTCTTTCCTCCTCAAAGATAACAGACACTAAACTTCCTATTTCTTGTTGCAAAATGCTATGCAGGTCTGTTGGGTAATTCAACTTTTGATACTTGGAAGGTGGCAATTTTCTATCAGTTTTACCTCAGTATTATGCTGATTACTTCAAGTCAGCAGTACTGCCTTGAACTGGTTCAAAACAGAGAAGTGGGCCCATAGACTCCTAATTGGATGAGAGCAAAAATAACCTGACGAAGGAACAGGCCCCTTGCTGAGATCCATTTCAAAAGTGTGGCAGACCCAAAGTAATACCTTCTTGACGGTGAGTTTTTAGGCAGAGGGGAAAAAAGAGCCAACTCAGCCTACCTATCCATGGAGCCCATCTGCCAGGACTGGAGAACAACAGGATCGTCCGAAGCTGCCTCTGAGCAGGCGCTGGCGCCTGGCACGGGTTAGGGGAGCTTCAGCATAGCTGGTGGTGCAACAAACTCTCTCCAGCACTGAACGGGGCTTCATCCCAGCAGAGAATCCGGCCCTGCAAACCCAGCACAGTCTGTGCATAACACAAAATCCACAGCAAACTCTGTTAGGGCTGTTACTAGACCTGATGATGAACTGTGGGATTTCCCTCTAGGTGTAACTGTGCAATGAGTATGTGGGGTGGATGAGTGTGTGGATAAAAGGCATTATTATGAGCTTGGAAATACAGAGGAAGCAAGTAGAAATTAAAAAAAATGCTTAGAATCACTCTGAAATATTTATATGAGTTTAGTTTTGTGTGTCTTACATTCATCTGTAATCTCTTCTTTCTGGAGTGAGTGTGTCAGAGGGAGCGTTTTTTGAAGGGCAGAATTACATTTCCTCTGTCCAAACCTTGTGCTGCAATCTCCTGAAAATTCATGTTTGCCCTTTTCTTCACAGTAGATTTGTAATGACACTCCTAACATATCATAGTGTGCCGTAAGAATAGATGAGGTTGCTCTGTAAAGCACTGGATTAAAAACAGTCCAAGGTGATTGACTCATTCATGGCCTGTGGCTGTACGAATGCTTGCAAAATTGCTTCCAGCCAATGTTCTAGCACCCTTACCACAGAAACAAAAGGTAGCGTGGCAAGCAAAGCTGTCCCTCAAGAGTCTCATAAAATGAAAACATAGCTGTGAAAATGCATATGCAAAAGCAGCATTTGTAAAGAGTTACATTATTACACCTCTGCAATCACTTACTCCTCTGCATGCCAAACTTTGGTGAAACTATGGAATAATTCAGAACTAGAGTAAGTGCTTTTAAACATATTGTTGAAACTACAAGTACTATGTCCAAATTATTATCGAATTTGGGTTTGTTTTGTTTACCTAATTTTATGTAATTCCCAGCACTCCTTTGCAGTGGCCATGCCATCATTTTATATTCCTATGTAAAATGCCCACAGCAACTCCGACCATGTCCGCACCGCGCTGGGAAACATGATGGTATAATCCAGCTGGCTGAAGCCACAGCGGCTGCATCCTCTTACCCCAAACCGGAGTTGCTTGCTAGCCCCAGGTCATCAGACCAGAAGTTTGTCCTTTTGCCTGTAAATGTGTGTGCAGAAAAGGGACATACAACTCTGCACCTCTGGACTTACCTGAGCTAGTTTCTAGCCAGCTAGCTGAGGTACCCACAGTGGCAAAATCGGGTTCCACTAACCATCATGTTGCTTGCCCAGGCCCCAAAGCCTGTGTTGCCTCAGCTTCGTGCAGCTGCTCTTCAGCCAGCTGGATTACGCCATCACATCTGCCAAGCGCGATGCGGACGTGGTCTGAATTGCTGTGGGCTTTTTATGGCTCAGGCAGCATAATGCTGCTACCTTCATACATGTAGAAAATGGTGGCATGGCCACTGCAAAGGAGTGCTGGGAACTACTTCAAATTGGATAAATGCAAGACTTTTTTCACTGAAACAAACCCAGACTCTGTAATAGTTTAGATATGGTACTTGTAGTTTCAGTAATTTGAATATAGGAATTGCAAATAGAAATCCATCCAATTATAAAAAATCATGCAATTATAACAGTCAGTGGTCACTGATGTTATCTGCACTGCAGATAAATATGGCAAGAATGTCTTGTGGCCAATATTTCTACTATTTGATGACCACATGATTATTTTTTGTTAGCTGTTACTATTTCCTTCTTTACTCATTCCTAAAAGGCACTGAAACATCACGGTCTTGTCACTCAGACAGCAGTAACTGCAACCGTCTTTACATCAGTTTTGCAAACCCGCATCCAGAGCATCTCCTACCAGAAGGGTGTGCGCTCTGCGTCTTGTCAACTCGAGGTCCCCCTTTTTGTTTGACATGAGCCACGCGATCCAGCCTCTCATTTGGGCTTTTTGAGACTGGACTGAGTCTGAGGGGGAGCTGTCTGCACCGCACTGGAGGTAATGCCACACCATGGGAAAATGAGGAAAGAAATGTCGATCTTGTGCAGTGAGGAAGATGATCAGCTATTAGCTGCCATTCTTCTCAGCTGGGTGGAGGTTTTAATCCCTCCACCCCTCCGCTGGCAGATCATTTCACAGCGGTCATCTTTATAGTGTCTGTGTGAACGTGGTGGGGTGCCTTGTACTTCTGAGCACACAGTTTGTTACTGTCTTTTTTCATGTCCTGATCAGACTATTGCAAAACCCCATACGCAGACTCCCCAAAATGAGTCATGTCTGCCGGCATGGATGTCTGCAAGATGTTTCTGCAGAGAGGTGCAGAGCCATGCAGGAAGCATCGGACAAGGCCACCCTGGCACAGGACAGCAGCTTATTTATTAGAGAGAACACCATAGTGGAACAGAGAGGGGCGAGCGGGTCTGCGCTGGCTATCAGTTACCTTCCAGGTAAAATGTAATGGGTTCATTGTGACCCCCAAAGCCCTACACGCTGGCCTGGCTGCCATGGGGGCTGTCCCCCTGTGAAATACATCCCCCCCTTGCATCTGCAGAGAGTTGAAGCTATGCTCTGGAAGGGTAATCCCCCAGAGGGACTCAGGGCACTGGGACGTGATTCCCTCTGCACCTCCAGGTCCCCAACCTTTCCTCAGTTGTGGCATATTCTGATTTGTCTGGTTTTAGACGTGCCTCCTGTGAGACTTTTCCTGTACATCGAATCCTACACTGGGAGAAGGAGCTGCATTACTCATACATAGTTTCAAAACTGTGGGTAAACTGGTTGATTTCTTGCTTCCATAGACATATGACTTCATCCTCTCTATCTTCCCAACTTCATCCACTAGCACGGGTAGATTTATAAGATGATCCTCTTTGCTTCAGAGGCAGCTCCATGCTGCCTTATTGCCAGCTGAATAAGAATTCCTTCCTTATCACCTGTTAAGTGGAAGGATCAGTGTGTGTTGAAGTGGAGCAGCTATGTGGTATCTCTTGGTTTCTACCTGTCAGTAAATTAACTGTATTCAGTTTCAATAACTTGGCTTTTCTTAATATGTTATTTCATTTCTTGTTATTTAAACAAGAAAAAAAATGGGTTGGTATGGCAAAATTCAAACCCTCTAAAGCATAGTAGGCTAATACAATAATGTCTTGATATTGAACAAGTGAAAAATATTTTCCACTCAGTAACTCCTGAGCCTTCCATAGCACAGTTACCTGGACAATTTACTCAGGTTATTCATGGGGAAGTTGTGAGTAGCAGTGTGCTATTAATTGCTGAAACCCTGTGGTTTGCTGCTATTGTCCATAAAGGATAAAAAAATCTTAGGCAGCCCAGTCCATTTCAAGCCCTACAATTTACACTCACTAAACTACTAGGATCAAAACTATATTCAGAAATTGTTCCATCCTGCTCTGTGTGCTTCCTTACTCTGTTTCCTAGCATCTCTTTCCAAGCCTGTATTGGACAGTTACCTTACATGCAGAAAATAACATGGGTAAGACTTATCTTGATTTTTTAAATTTTTATTCTCCTGTCATTGCTCAAAAAAAACCAAATTACAAAGCTGTGTACAAACTGATATCGAGAAATGGTAATGCAAATTTACACATCTTTCACACTCAATAGCTGTTTCTAGTAGTCTGCCTTTGTCCTTAGGATTTAATTAAATCTCTCACAGAAAACAGAATTTGCTAGTACTTGACCTTTGTTTTCAGAGCCCCAAAGCACAAAAGGCATTTAGAATCAATGACAATGCACAAAACACAATGCACTCCACTTAGTGCTCAGGGCAACACAATGCTCATCCTTTATATGGAGAGACCCTGGGTTAAAAAAGGATTAAAATTAAGCCACAGCATTCTTTTCTAGGTTGTCTCCTGAAGAATCACGACCGCTGCTTCAAGCTGATTATACATTTTGCAGTCCACCAGCACATGATGCCCAATGCTACCGCTCAAACAATCTTTTTCTCACTACCTAAACTACATCGTCCTCCACTCTTTATTTGCCTTCACTGGCTTCCTTCCTGTCTCAACTCCTCACTTCAAGCTCCTCACCCTCTGCTTAAAGACCAAACATAATCTCCTGGCTCCCATTTCTGCTTCTGCTTCCCCTTCCTCCCAGCAGGGCTGCCCACAGCCTGCTTTGCTCCAGCAGCCTCCTCCCTTTTGTTTCTCAGCTGCTCTCTCCTGCATACCTTTAGCTTTTCTTTACACCACTTATATCCCTTCCTTATGTGGCTTTTTGCAGAGATGCTTCACACTTTTTCTTTCTTTTCTCACACCAACTTCTTGCTGTTTTTTTATTTCTTCTTCACTTTGGCAGAGTTAATGGCAGAGATTAGATGGATTTGTGATGAATAGTCACTAAAGAAAAAGTGAGTAAAATTTTCATTCTTGCAAAACTCATTGAAACACACGTGAAAATTAACACTCTCAGCTAAAATGAAGACTGGTTAAAGCTAATTAAGGGGAAGTATGATGTTAAGTGGCCTTGAACTGTGTGGTCACTGAATGAGAAACTACAGACAATCATTTCGCTTCTGGTCATGTTAACAAGGGACAGTAAGGCACACATTAAATATATTCCTTGAATTAGGAGCAGTTTCAAGTCTGAAACTCTTTTTAGCCCTTGCAGAGAGGCCCACAGTAGGAGAAAGGTGTGCTTTTCCTATCGCATCAGCCAGCCAGGCCCGTAACATTTCCTCCTGTTACTCTCTTAGCCATTTACCGTCCCATGAGCCATAAGGAAGCCCACTCACAGCTTCTTTCCCACCCAGCAACAGGCTACACCTCTCCCTGCTACTCATGCAGGTGGGGAAAGCTTGTCTGCTTCCCTGAGCAAAAAAGTGTTTTTCTCTGTCTTCTAGAGCAGTGTTGCTCAGCACAGCTTGCAGCCCCAGGGTTCACAGCCTGGCTTTTAGCTTAACTAGAACCTGGGCTTTTTTTTTAATTTTTTTTTTTTTAATTTCTTGTGGGAGTGGAAGAAGCAACAAATAGAAGTAATATATTTGAGGGAAATACTTGAAATAATTTAAATTATATTGTAACTGATGTTTTTGCCACCAGTATCCTGCAGAAGGATCACCAGTTTTGCTTTGGCATTTTCAGACCCCCTGTAATATTGCTCATGATTTCCACTGCCAAGGGGCCTCCTACGTTTATGGCTTCTGGGATGCCTGGTTCTGGCCCATACAGTACAAATCACATATTTTGAAGCCTTCTGTAGGAAAAGCAGAAGGTGTCCACAACTTATGAAAGCAAGGAAGACTGGGGGGAGATGCATTCCACAGATAGGGTGGCACTGGTCCAATTTCCATCCTCTCTGTTGCTTGAACTGGAAAGGAATATTTTTTTCAGAACAGATTATGCTCGTAGGTCATTTACACAAATTCCTGTAACCTCTGCACAAAATCTGAGGGACTTGCCATGGCCTTATATATATATATATGGTGGAATCCACCTCTGCCTCTGCTGAGGCCTCTCCAGCGGCTCTGCTGGCAGGAGCTGCTGTGAGGATGTGTGAATCACTAAGGTGTTCCTAATTTCTGCAGGCTGTTTTACCAGCTGCCAGGCAAGTTGCACTGCCACAACCCCCTGCCTCAGGGACTCTCTCTTGCTCGTGGCCCTCTGCCGGGCTCTGCACAAGCAGGGGCCTGATTCTGCAGACGGATGAAGGAGGGAAAGGCAGATGTTCTCCCGAAGGAAAAAAAAAAGCGTGAACTCAAGACACATCCTGTACCATGACTGCACATGCCTTCAGAAAGTGCTCCATGTTACTCTGCTACAGAAGCTGCCTCTCCAGGGCTTGCTTTTCCTTTGATTTTCCTACGACCAGAAATAACAAATAACAAACTGGGAATCAAAACCTCTATCCGCCCCTGAAGCCCTCTGCATTCAACAGAAACCAGTAAAAGGCTGGTTTTCTCCAGCATTTTTACAGTAATCTATTAAGCTATTTCCAAATTGCTTGAACAAAGAATAGCCAGAGAATGTCAAGTCCTCCAGTATGTGGCTGTACCCCTCATTTCTCTGTGAGATACATTTCTGGGCAAGTATACAGACCTTGACAATTACATCAGATGTTCAGATCAAGAAATGTTATGTCCAAGAGGTAGATAATTTCCCCCCCGCCGTGTCCAGAAACAGGCGATATTCTACAACCCAGCTCCTCTGTTTCTTCCCATCACATACACCAGTCACTGTTGTTTTCCTTATTCTGTCTTTGTCCAGAGTTTTGACCTCTGATTGACTTTGAAGTTTACATATGAGGAGAAACAGTCAGGCAGCTGCTAAAACAAGCAAGGAGAGATCAAACGGTTCTGAAAGAATTAAAAACAAACGACTTTTATCTTTTTCTTTTGTGTTTACCAATACATTAACAGATCCAGATAGATGGAGAGATACACAAATACGCATACATATATTTAAATGATAACATTAAAAAATTACATTAAAAGAATATTGTTTAGATTAGTGCAGCTGAACATTGAAGGATAAGGAAATTAGGAAAATTAGGAAATACCAGATTAAGATTGCTATGCTAATTTATTTCTGCCACTGGGTGTGATTATCCTGTGTTGTACAGAATGAGGCATGCATCCTGTGGGAAAGTCTAAAATATGACTGTGTCATGGAAAGATTTGTAAGAAATATATGCACATGGGGTGGGACAAAAAAAGATTACCTAGAGAGTCTTAAATCTGCCACTTTCTAATGCATCAGGAACTGACGCTGTAGCTTATATGACACTATTTAATGACTGGGGCATAGGGAATCAGATGTCCTAGCTTGTTTTTTAGGGAGAAAAAAGCTACAGGAGGGTAGCCCCCTGTGACATGTATAGAGAAACACAGATTCTTGCCATTTATTCAGTAACACAAGCTGTCATTGCAAGCATTTATTTCATCAACTTTGGAGTGGAGGTATGATGTCAGGCATAAGTAGGAGTTATTTGGTCCAGATCCCAGAGCTGGAAGACCCATTAGTAGAAATCCGGTTTTGTTTCCTCTACCTTCCTAACCCTTCCTAACCCTCTTCTCTATTAAATCCAGTCCAGAAATTTCATCCTACTTTTGCTGTACAGTTTCTCCTAATGCTTCGTTGCCTATTACTGTTTTAGTGTCAGTGAGAATTCGGGTCTTTAAAACAGTGATGTTGTCCAATTACTATATTGGCAGACTGCCTTGATCTTTCGTGGAGAAACCAACAAGAGAAAAGCAGTGGTAGTTCCCAACAGTTGCCATTTCAATGAATCTCACACAGAAATTCACAGAACACAGAAAAAAATTTGCCTCTGAGATGAATGACTTTGACTTCCAAAGGCCTGCCAAAAACAATAAAGACATTAAACTTCCCAAAAGATGTCAAATTTCCCAAATACCTAAAATATGTTTCTACAGATATCATACAAGTATGAATAATAATCTAAACCAGAATGTTTTTATTGAGAATAAAACTCTACTTGCTTCCTTAGAAGCTTCCTTTTTTTGATTTAATAAGATTACCCTGGCCTGTATAATCTGAACTCTGAAGTGCTCTGTAACTTGGGATAGAGACAAACCTGTCTGTACACTCTCCTGCCCCTTGATATTGTTTATGCAGTTAAGATAATTTCCACAGTCAGCTAATTCAAATCTGCTTTCTTAAATGCTTAAATAGTGCTTAATTACAGGATGTAAATCCTACCAAATGACAACTCTCTGCGTGTCATTTTGCCTCTCTGCCATAGATAAGCCATTGTCTCTCATATAGGCCATAACAAACTATAAAAAGGACCAGTTTGGATTAATGGAAATACATTTTTCTGTGTATTTTTTTAATGCTGAATTTCACGGATTGTTAAGATAAGCTTTGTAGAGCAGAGTATCATTATAAACAGAAGTAGAATTATCTTTTCAGTATGAGCTTCACAGCTGAAGCAGTTTGTGTACAGCTATCTTCTCCATCTATCCCTTGGGCATAAAGGCAGTGAAAGAATTCCTAAAGAAGGGAAGGAAATTGCGTTGGTCAAGATCAAATTGCAAGCATGCATAATTTGATGCACTAATGACTGTCCACCAGAAATCGCTGCAGGAGACTAGCCAAGATGTTAATTGTCCCAAGGACTGGGGTTTGATGCTTAACAAACATCTCAGTTTCATTGTAGAATGAAAATTATGACAGCTGCAAAGACTGTTTGTCTTAGCTGAATGTGCAACAGTGAGTAGCATTGAGAGAAATCCTGATTTTAAATTAAAATCTCCTCTGCTTGCAGTAGTAGCTGTTGGTAGGGTTGCTGCAGAGATAGTAAGTGTAACTCCATAGCTTCAGTTTGTGGAGTCAGTACAAGGCTCCAAGGTTAATTTTGAGGCTTGAAATTAACTCAGACTGTAGAGGAGCATGCAATTTTGTATAGCTCTTTCCACTTTTGAAAATGTCAGGTTGTGTCATAGAGACAGTCTCACATAGCACAGCGAAGTCCTCCTCATGTAAAACAGCTCAAAGCTGTATTTCATGGTTTCTGCATGGAAGTCTGCAAGTTGCAAACCTTGCATCTTGCCAAGTTGCTTGTCACCTCTCATCTCCAGACATAAAAGCCAACAAGCAGAGATGCTACTTTGTTTACTGTTTTCTGAAGCAAAGAGGTCAGTCAACAGTCCATTAAAAAGACTTACGGTGAATAAAATATTCCTAAGCACAGAAGACTCTTCTAATCTGACTTCTGCTAGGCAAGCCTGCTATTCATTGCCCCAGTGCTGAGCAGCATACATAGTGATAAGAAATATTTCTCTATATAGCACAGAAAATTTTCTTACTTTGATAGCTAGGATTTCATCCCAGATATTAAGAAAACTCTGACCACACTAATTGCTATCTGCATAGATCTGCTGCTCATGGATGGAGCAGTAGCCTCATACCAGCCAAGTAGTTGTCCAGCTGGTGAATGATACGGCCTTTCTCTCTGATATTTCTTCTTTCCACCAGACTGAGAAGAATCCTTCTAAACATATGTTAAAATATCTGATTTGTTGTAGTTGTTACTGTGGAAATCGTACACATTGTGGGCTTGGATTCTGCTTTTGGCTGAAGAAGGTTAAACTGCAGAGGGAATACTTGGAATTACCCAACAGCTATCACACATATGATGGATTGCTGAAGCATGTAGGTGATCAGCATTTCCCACAGGCACCAGTAAAAAGTCAAGTCCTTTTCCTGTGATAATCTTAATTTCCTACCAATATTCTTCTGAAATAAAATTTGGTAGCTAATGTTCATCTACAGCCTATATCCATGATTATTTTAGTTTCCTCCCTGTATAAGCCTACACAGAAAAAAATTATCCAGGATGAGATACATTAATTACTTTCTTGCAGAAGCTACTGTTATCTGTGCTATGATATTCCTAGACAGAGTTCTTGGAAACAAATGTAAGATCAAATAAAAATAAATAATGTTGAGAAAAAATAAAGATATCAAAACAGAAGAATTATTGAACTGCAGTGGTTGAAAGCTGAATCTTCATCAGGAGTACATCCAGATGCCTTAAAAAAGCAGGCACTTCAAAGCTCTGTACATCTGTATTGATGATGAGAAGTAACAGTCATGTCATGGCCATTCCATGACTGCTACTGGTTCCTGAAATCCTTGTGTACCTCCACAGGATGCTGTCCAGCAGTCTCAGCTGATCAAACTGTTAAGCATTTTAACTCCAAAGCAAAAGAACCTGGCAGCAGCCTGGAGCTCAACCTGGACAAGTTGTGAGGTGGGGAGAGCAGCTGCTGATCCTGTTTTTGTTTCAGCTGCTGCTTGCAAGGAGGTATTTATCCTGCTACACTTCACAGGCAGCTCCAACTTGCCATAAGGCTTTTCTTTCTTTCTGCAGCATTCAAAAGAGGCAGGACTGTAAATCATCTTCTCTGCTTACTCTGAATCATGTTAGCCTGCTGCATTTTGTGTAAGCGTACCCCATAGTGACCAAGGAGCTCAGGTTGGCTTTATCAGGTAGGTGATGTTGCTGCACCTGTCCTTCCCCGTGTGCACTCCTTGGGGAGTACATACCAGGGAGCAGCTTCACCCCCAGCGCCAAGGCATCTCTCAGGGCTCCCCTACTGCAAGAGCAGGGTAGGAAAACCCTGCTCACCTGCCCTTCGGGGGGATGCACAGCCAGCGGAAAGGGCAACCGGTGAGGAATCTACACAGCGGGGACACCATCTTCTAAGACAAAAATCTCCTTGGACACTTGGAAACATTTTGTTTCTAACTGCCAGGGAAAATACTGACATTTATCTTTGGTACTGGTGCCAAATTACATTTTGGCTTGCTCATGCTAAGGAACTTTCTGGCTTGGAGAGAGAAGAAAAAGAAAGCAGGTAGGCCACAATCCTCCTTGCTGCTTTTTATTTTGCCCATCTCTGGGCTGCTGCCTTACTCTGTAGCAATGGGAGGGGGAAGAAGTGACTGCGGCAGCAAAGCATGGCAATGCACAACAGAAACTGGAAACAATAACCTGCATATTGGGACACAGTGACCAGCAACTCTGCCGGGAGCCGGGGATAATAGCCAGGCATGGTAACCCACACTAACAGCTGGGAAAACTACTTGTGCTTCCAGGTTTGCTGGCCTGTCCTCCTCATACACCCTCCTGGGGAAGCCTTCCTGCTTGCCATCAGCCCCACTGTGCACCTCAAAAGAGATTCTCCATGCGCTGAATACTTGCCTCTGGGAGGTGAAGAATTTTTGTTTGCATAAATAGTTCATATTTTATTATTTTAACTTACCCAATCATAAATTGCATTCATTATTTATTTTATTATTAGAAGGTGTTATGTAGTTTATGTAAATATATTTGATTCTCTAACTCCAATTTGGACTGCTGGCTTTGCTTTCCTAGGGAGGAAGAATCCTTGTTTTGGGAAAGTATATATCCACTTTCAGAGGAATTGCCAAAGGCTTGAGACCCAAATGCTGTCCTCCTGTACTGTACAAAGTGAGGAAAATGCCATTGGTGATTATTCCCTTGGGCTGAACTGAGGATGAGCGACAAAATCTGAGGAACACAGCCTGAAAAGGGATGAATGTGTCTGCTCTCTCATCCTGGTCTGCTCTTTGCTCTCTCTTACAGAAGATGTTGGCTTGGGTCAGTTTCTATGTAGACAAGGTTCTTCTGAAGGGAGCTTAGCCTGGGACACTGGGGTAGCTGAGAACAGCTGCTGAGCAAGAACATTCACCACTTTAGCTTGAGCAAAACACTGTTTACCCCTTTCTCACTCATTTGCCTCTCCCATTTCCCTGTTTCTCACTGGAGGCGATGGCTGCCTGAGGCACGGGAGTACCAGCAGGTCCCACAGCTGCTATGGCTGTTGGACTGGGAAGGGCACGCTGAGCCGCACAGAGCAGCCACTGCACACCCAGGACCCTTGGAAATCTGCTCTCTTTGCTATATGGCCCTGTTACCACTCCCAAAGTACCCCTGTCCAAAGGCCCTTACACACAGGGAGACGCCACTGCATGGTCTGACCTTCTTCATACACGTATGCCACCCTGACTAGGGCACTCTGTCACTTACTTCTGGGTGCTGCTGTGCAGCATGCTTACGCATAGCCGAAGCTGATCCCCTTCTTACCACCACCATGTCACTGCTTTGAGATACAAGCAGAAGACCCCAATGGATACCTGCAGAGGGAGGTCCCTAACTGTGGTCCTAACTGTGCTGGTGCCAGCACAAGTGTCCTTCATACATGGGAAAGCAGAGAAGGAAGCGGCTCAGCAACTAGACCTGCAGCTGCCTGTGCTCAGAAAGTCTCAGGGGCTCAACTGTTGGCACTCAGACTTGCCTTTCTCTGGGTGTCTGCCCCTTTCCCACTTGCCCACAGTTCTTTTTCAGTCTTGCCTGTCTTCTTTGCAAGGGAGACCAGGAGGCTTGGGCCAACTAGTCCTGCTCACATTGGGTGAAGTGGCTTGGGCTCTGGTTCATCAGGACTGGTTTCTGCATATCTGCAAGGTTCCTTACTCATCACAGACACTGCCACCCATGGTGAAACCCCAGGTCCTCACAGTGACCATGAGGGAAACTACAGCTTGCCACTGGCCAGGCCAGATTCCTCAGCGACACACTTGATGCCAGCAAGGGCAGGAGAGCTCAGGAAGGGGAGCCCAGCTAAGCAGCCCTGGGCGTGGCACACACGTGTGAAGATAACTCTGACCTGCATGCATAAAGGATCCTGACTCCCCATGCTTGTGTTTTTTGAGTCCTTCCAGTTTTAAATCTGACATATAAGATTTTCTGGACCTGTTTGTGGCAGCTTTGTGGCATATACATAGTGGATCCAACCCACCTAGCATCAGACCTCTCATGCACTGACAGCTGCTGTCGGGGCCTGCCTTTCCAACTGGGAGCTGGAAACTTTTGTCTGTGGACTTGTGCCTTAACGTGACATTGGAGCCAATGTGCTGAGGGTTGTTTCTACTGCAAGAAGAAATTTTTGGTGGAGCTACTTTTCCCCTGAGTTATAAGACTGTTTCCTCAGACACAGCAGAAGCAGCCAAACAGCAGGAGGCAGTTCCTTTGCTTGGCCCCACTAGCTCCTGCCACCCAGAGCTCAGCTGATGAGGCTCTTAATTTCAGTTTTCCTCACAGACACATTCCCTGGTTTCCTCCCAGACCACAGGATCGACTATTCCATTGTTGCTTTGTCTCACAGATTCTCCTGTCTTTTCTGCTTTTCTTTCATATATTTCCAACGTGCACTGAAGGTCGGCCATAGTCACTTCTTCTCTCACACGTCTTGTATGTCTGCTCTGCTACGGGCATTGACTTGCTCCTGTGTTTGGGATGGAGATTGCTACTGTTTGTATGGTCCAGCTACATGGAGATCCCTTTTCATGGAACTATCTTAAATGAGGGGCAGCAGTTAGTCAAATACATAGCTATTTAAAGTATAAAATAGTCAAATTCTTTGAAAAAGTTCACTCCTAACTGTCCCACACTGCTCACCCAAAATTAAAAGAAACTTTTTGCTTTGATCCCCATGTTCTGTTTCACATATAGGGATGACAATCTTTCACTTCACTAGTATATTAGAAAGATAAAGAAATATATGCGCATGTGAAGCTCCCAGATATTATAATAGTGAGAAGCATAGAAAAGCCTAGGAAGGAGCTAATATTCTGTCCTTTGAAAATGGGACTTGGGTCAAGGGAAAATCTTATGCAGAAAAACTCAGTTCTACCACAACCTATTCTTTCTTTTCCTGCCAAACATTCAGCCCACCCCCTGATATTGTGGGACATGGGGGAATGACTAGGGTAGAAGTGATTGCACCGCCTCCACCAGATTACGGCAGCAGAGATCCCCTATTCACCAGGGAGAATCTACTGTGGGAATCTCCAGTCGGTTTAAGTTCACGGTCTGCTTATGCATGCATAAGCAGAGCAAACTTGGCAGGCTGAACGGTCTGTCCCTTAGGAATACTGACAGATGAATGTAAACTCAAATTACCTTGCTTTTTCATTCCAGTTGGGTTACTTGTGCTCTGTACTAAGTACATCAGCATCTGGAGTCACTTTGAACAACAGGAGAAAGCATTTTCCGGTGTCAAAAGTAGAATTTTGTACAGTATTTATAACTTGCAAAAAGTTAGGGCTTGGCTGTGCTTTGTTTCCCACCATCCTGAAAAACAAACAAACAAACCAAAACCTATGTAGGAGTTTCATCATCTCCAAGGGCTGGGTTTTTTGGGGGGGGGGGTATAGCTAAATGGCTGATAGCCATTGTTTCTATAACCCTGCAAAACTGAAAGATGTAAAACCAGCTCCTGAATTTTCCTTACTATTCTCCCCATCACCACCATCTTCACTATCCATTAACCCAGCTCATTACTGAAAGCTGAAAACACAAAAGAAGTAAACATTAGTTAATAAGGTTTGCACCTGGGGGTGGTAAACAAAGCTGCTCTCCATGCCCATGAGCGCTTGAAAGGAAACTCGCTGCTGTAGGAAAGCAAATCTCAGCACACAGAGGACAGGTCTGCCTGGGGTAGGGTGTGTGTGCAGAGAATGGGAAGACTATTTTAATTTTTCTGATTTTGTAACTAGACAGGGAATGATGAGGAATCAAGCCTTTCCTAAATTTGTCCCTCCAATTAGAAAATACATATTTGACTTATCTTTGTTTTTGTTGTAGCTAGAAGCAGAAATTGATGCTAATCTGATTCCTTACTCCTCTGTAGTTTAGGACATTTGAAATCCGTATTTTTCATCCTGTGGTTTTGTTTCAAATGGAGAGAATTGAGACTCTGTCTTGGACTTAGAGAATCAAGACTTTGTCTGAAATGCAATAATATGGCGCATGCTAAACAAAACAAGTCTTTGTGTACCATTGTTATCAAAACATTACAGCAGCAGGAAATAGCTAGACATGGACTTTCCTTTGCTAGTTAACTGCTACTATAGATCTGTTAAAGTTCAACTCATTTTATTTTTAAATCCTAGTGCAGTAGCTGAATGCTTTGGCAAAGAAAGAAACAGCGTGTAAGATGGTTCTTTACAAAATAGTAATGCACATATTAAATCAGTATGTTTTCACCTTACCGTTTCCTTCATTCAATCCACACTTCTCTGAATGTGACTTTCACTCCTGTGCCCAGGCGTGACCTCCCTCCTGCCTGCCCGGTGGAACATCACCAGCGAGCAGGCAGGAGCATCCGGGGCAAACCGGCCCTTTCAGGAGCTGCCCATCAGGGCCAGGCTCGCCCCTTTGGGCATCAGTTGCCAGAGCCAGGCTCAGTCCCAGTCTTGGAAGATGCTGCTGTGAGATGTTCAGTGGAAGAAACGTGCTGCACGGTTTAATTTCCATGGCAGTGTCTGCTCTCTCTTTTGGTGCTTTCCCCTGTGCAGGGCTATCATCTGAAAGAAAAACAAGCTCTATAAAAGCAGACCTCCCTAGGCATACATTCAGGGATGGATTTTCCTCTTCTCCTCTTCTGATGCTCAAATCAGGGTGAGGATTAACTCCACTGAAGACAATGGAGCTAGACCGACACAAGTCAAAGGAGAATCAGACTGTAGCTCTAAGAAGCATCTATTCCTATTATTTCTCAGTCTTTTATTGCTGCAAATATATAAATCTTTGTATTAAACAACTCCAAAGATCATAAAGCCCTAATTGTGTGTGCAGACTACTAGTAACGCAGTGTGCTGCTGATGCATAAAGCATGCATAGATAGTACACAAATACACTCAGCCTGGGCTTAAATTTAGCTTCAACCACACAAAAGATATCTTTATAACTAAGAATGATGGGAAGAAAAATCTCATTCCAGACCAGATGAACAACTCATTTTTTTACTGATCCTGGATTTGGCTGACCTGACTTAAATATGACCTAAGACATTTCTTAGTGCTTTGGAAATTGCATCAACATAGTTGGGTTGGAGATGCCACAGTCAGAAAAAAAATGGGGATTCTATTTTTAAAATTCTGCTGTTCCTTTTTAAAATAGATCAGTGAAGCATAACTTATCCTGTAGCTGTAATTTTTCAGGCTAAGCAAACTCCAGTAATTTCAAAGGCAGTGGGAACAAGGGGTCACTTGGGGCCAGCCAGAAAAAAAATTAACTCTTTGTTCTTTTCCAGTAAAAGCTTTCATCATGTTATTATTGTTGAAAAGAGCTTATAAATGAAAAGGTAAGCTTTTCCTTGCAAGAAAGAAAAAACTGAAAAAGTATGTATCAGTAGCGGTCTCAGAGATGTACAAGAATATTGATGAGGGAAGAGAAACACCATCAGAAATTCAGCTATGCATTTGCTCAGTACCTATCACTAGTGCAGGACTAGATCTGGCTAAGTGACAACTGTCACTAGGTAGCTGGTGTCAACAGGAGACTGCCAGGAGCTACGAACACCTTTCAGCAGCAGGAGGCTATGAGCCACACAGTGTACAGGCTTTTCCTGACATTACCATTGGTGCTGAGAACTCCAAAGCCTTTCCCTAATAACATATAGCTGAAAGTCTTCAGGTTTAGGGGGAAAAAAGCCACATTCCAGCAGCATGACACCTGTGCATACTTAACACAGGTAGAACAGATCCTTGTTTCGTGATTGTTTTGTACCAGACAGCTAGATATGCTTCACATAACAAATGTTTTATGAGCTAGTGTGTTAGGTGATTTTTAGATCATACATTTTGTATCAACGTCCAAATAACCCCAAAACACTGAAAAACCCAAGCATAGGTAGGTAGGCTGTCCTTGCCATTAGGATGTGTTTAGCTGAAGGATGGACTGCCAGCCTGAATTCACTCCTTTGAGCATTGGCCATCCCACAGATAAAGTCCCCTGGAGTAAAACTCTGTCCTTACTTGACCTGTCAGCTGTAGCTCAGGTTTGCTGATTTCAACAGAGACTCAGTTCACATTTACCTGAAAGTTATTTGCCATCCTCCTGGCAACTCATAGGGTAGACGAATTTTTTTTCAATACTTTTCAAGTATGGGAATGGCATTAAAAAACCCCAAACAAATCCCAAGTGGCCTCCAACTGGGTGAAGTAATGATAGTTTGGAACTGGAAAGGCTTGGCCTCTGTAGTTTGAGAGCCAAACTGGGGAAGCTGGGATAGACATTCAGGCTTTGAAAACACCAGCTATCTTCTGTTTGTTTGTATCTACATTTACATTGGGATAAACAGCTCTCAGCAGAAGAAAATGTAATTCGTTGAAGTATTTCAGCCAAAGGACAGCAATTATAACAATAAGGCACTCCTCTCCCTACCTTCAAAGCATTTGCTAGTATCAACAGTGGACCTGAGACCAAGTCCTGAGGCTTAGATGCCTTCCAACTAAGCCAACTTGACACTTCAGAGATCTGCTATTTGCATTAGACACTGTGAAATGTTACATTTTCTAGTTACAGTGGTTTTGCCCCATTGATTATGGAATAGAAGTTACTTTGGTACACTGCAATGATGTTGCAAAGTCCTTGAGAAATGAGCTTCTTCATGCCATATTTGCAGAGTGTGATCAGTGGACAGACTGGACACTAATAAATCTCTACTCTTAGGCCATCTGAATAGTTCAGCAGTGCCCTCTGAAATGTCTGTGGTTCATTAGTTGTCAGGAGATGTGTTGCCTTACTAAATCACAGAAATGTTTAATGATATTTTAACTTACACAGCACTGAGCATGCATTGTTTCTAGGAAAAAAAAGCAACAAACACATGTAAGGATTTGAAGTAAAAAAAACCCTTGGTGGTCTGGAAGTGTATACCAGGAAGGAATACCCCGTAGCTACAACTTACAGTAGCTCTTCATGTTGGCATTGACAAAACCAAAGAGAGCCTTCTTCAATGTTCCTGAGATTTCCACTAGTTGATAGGAACATGCAGAACCGTTTGAGCAAAAATCTCTTTTACTTTATAAACAAATGTCTGCAGTATATAAACTATTATAAAGAATAATTTTTTAAAGCTCAGTCATATATAAATTTATTACAAGGTTTAAAAATGCTAAAGATAAATCTTTTAAATAAGAATGGTACGTTTGATTTATGCAGTGCCATTTGATTAATGCAGCAATATGTTTTGATCCTCACTAGGGTCTAAAGCGCATAGAGTGCATTTTTTCACCTTGCTGTCTCAGTACGGATAATATAGTTTACAGCAGTCAGAGTCAGTGCAGAGAATTAAGAGATAAGACAGTTAATAGCATTTATTTCTGCTTTTGCCTCTTTGGCAGAGCTGCAGCAAATAATTCCACTGGGTTTGACTCAGTTTTACTGCCAGTGATACTTGAGAACTTTTGTAAAATACTTTAAAATCTGTGGTTGAAAGGTGCAATATAAAGGTTAATTGTTTGTTTTGTGTGTTACTGGAAAAACTCTCCTGCTAAAGTAAAAAAAAAAAAAGTAGTGCCTTCATCCTTTTTTCTTCCTTTAACTTTTCAAGTATTTCTAAATTTTCATTTTTGCATTTTCTTTCTAAAAAAAGCAGCCTAAATATTGTGCCATAATTACATTTGTGAATTACCCTAACTGGTGCAATGCAGACTGTCATGTTCAAAGACTACAGCTAGATCCTATATGAAACACTTCCCTGAAAATCTAGTCACCTCAGGCAAGGGCTATTTTGAATTGTATAACCTAAATAGCACCAGACCACCACTCAGGTGAGAAATATTCAAAGAAAAAAACTTGAAGATATTTTAAGGAGATGTAGTTTGAGGACACAGTAAATTTGGCTTTAGGACTTCCAGTATCAGATCAGAAGTTTGCAGTCACATACTGTAAAACATTTTGGTAAAAAATCATTGTTTTAGCTGAATTCTGTTTGAAACAATGTTAATTTTGTGCAGGTGGATCTTGGGCTTGTTCTGATACTCTCAGACAAGTTTCATCAGCCAGTTCTTGACTTCTTGTCATTTTTTCATCTCCAGGTCATTGTTGCTGGTCACTGGTGTCCTTTAACTGGAGATTCAAGTCAGAGCCTCTTTAATCTCTATACTACAGCCCTTCCCAGCTACCTTCTTCACTTTGCCTCGGATGTCTTGCACACTCTGCTTTTGACCTCTTCTTTTGCATCCACCTTTTGTCTCCATCCTTATATGCTGAAGATGGTGATTTCTATTTGTAAAGAGGCACACTAGAAGTCACGTGCACCCTCTGTATTGCCCTAGCCCTGTCTGCCAAAATCCAGCCTGGATCCAGCTGAGGAGCTGGACACATGTTGGCAGCATACATCATGATGGAGTTTACACTGCCATTTCCATGCAGATGTCGCAGGGTCGACTGGAGAGACCGGAGCAGTGCAGGGACAAAGCTTCGAATTGTGACTACAAGAAGTCTAGTGACAGGAACAGATGGTCTGATGCAATAGAGGAGACCGCCTATATCCAAAGCAGGTACCTTGGCAGCTTGAGGGCAGACTTCCTTCATTTGAGCCTAAATGATCTCTCATCAGAAAAAAAAGGGGGTTTCAGGGGTGGTGAGTGGGCTGTCTTAGGAGATGCAGCCACAGGGGAGAAAGATAGGCAGGCAGTGCCTTCTCTGTCCTTGGATGTTGCTTACAAGAGGACTTCGAAGTAAAAAAAAAATTAAATAACCTGCCTCTGGCCCAAGTAAGGAAGCCTATTTGAGAGCTCTTTTCTGCTTGCATTTTGTTTGTTTGTTTGTTTTATTTCTTTTGTGGGGTGCTCTGGTTTTCTGGGCATGTTGCCAGGGGTTGTGTGGCTTGCCAAGTGGCAGCCTCGCATTCTTGGGCAGGCAACATCCTGGTTCCACCCTATCCTGAACGGGGTGTGCTCACACACCCGCATGTACTGTCAACCACACTTTATTTCAGACAGATGTTTGGTGAAGAGAAGTTAGGCTAAACCTGCATTTCTCCTATGAACTGACCTTAGTGTACCGACAGCTATAAAAATGAGCTGTAGCTTGACACAGCAGTGTTGTACCCTTTGGAGAGATCCCGGGAGAAGAGATGCTTCCCAAGAGGCGCACAGGCTCTTTCCACAGTCAGGTTCACAGGGCCTTCTCAGGCAGCACTTGCTGTTGCATACTTTGACACAAACGACAAGGGACTTCAACCAATTAGAAATTATGTGGATCACTGTCACGTTCTCCAGCAGGGCAGAGATTTTACCTGCGGACCATCGCCCTCCACTGGCGCTGCCCCCTCGCCTTCTCCATCCATCAGATGTCCATCCCTTTCACACCTTCTCACTTGGAGAAACCCACCCCAGAAGTCCACGCACAGACATTTACTATTGCCAGGGCTGGCCCAGATGGGGAAGGAACAAACTAGCGATGCTGTTTAGGGGTCTAAACAGAAAGGAAAAGTGTTAGCTATCTGTGTAGCAGAGGAAATAAGAACTACCTGAATTTTACAACAGCACCTACGGACAGAGACGTATAATTCAGGGGAAAGATGATAAATTTGCAGCGGTGAAAGCCAGGGAGCAGGAAAAGGCAGCTGGGGCGAGAAGGGAGGACTCAGCTCAGCAGACATGCGCTTCCCCGGAGTGGAGCTCTGTTCCGGGGCAGCCACGAGCAGTGGCCGGGTTGCACCCGCAGCCCCCGCTGCGCTCACACATGCTCGCGTACACCCCGAGGGGGTGAGCGCAACCGGCTCGTTCGGGGGAATTGAAGTCCCTCCCGCTAATGCCAGGGGTCTCCTCATCCCCCCGCCCTTTGCCAGGCGGCAGCCGTGCCTCCCAGGCTCCCGGGCAGCTCACGGCCGCCCCGCAGAGCAGTCGGAGCCGCCCGCAGCCCGGCGGTCCCGGGCGCCCGGCGTCCGGGCTCCCGGAGGCAGCGGGACGCGCTCGGCGGGCGCGGTGACCCGCGGAGAGGCTGCGCAGCCGCGCAGGGGCCGCTAGGCGGCACTGCGGCTGCGCGGGTGGTGCGCCGGGACGGGCAGGGCCGCGCCGCGCCGCGCTACGCTGCGCTGCTGAAGGGCGGGAGCGGCGGCAGAGGTGGGACTCGTTTGGGGTTTTTGTTCCGTTTTCCTAACTTGTAGGGCAGTGACGCTTGTGGGGAGCTGTGAAAATCTGTAAAAAAAAATCCTATGTATTAAAAAAAAAAAATTAATCACGTTTTTAGGCGCAGAGGAGAGGTTTCGTGGGAGGACGACGTCCTTGGCGCTGCTCGCATGTGGAGGTGAATCCCCGGCGACCCCGTCCCTTTCCCCCGGGACCCCAGGCAGCGGGGCTGCCGCCGGGCTCGCAGGAGGCGCCAGGCAGCGCCGAGGGATCCCCCCCGGCTCCCCAGGGCCTCCCCTTGGGGCGGAGCAGGAGCAGTTGGACGTGCTGCGCGCCCCAGCAGGGCCGTGCTGGCCGGGTGGGAAACTCTGGAGGGCGAGCAACGATTTCTGCGGAAAGGAGAGAAGGACAGGGAGGGGCTGGCTTGTGGGCAGCCAGGAGAAGGCCGCTGTCCTGCAGAGCCACAGGCGCGGGAGGAGGCTGCAGAGATGAAGAGCGGCAGAAATACGGACGATAACTGCATTTGGGGAAAAAAAGCAAGTGGCGTCACTGCTGCGGCGGAAACCGTGGGTGCCTCAGAAGGCTCTGAACAAGAGCCACTGATACCAGACATCTTCACGTCAGAAAATGTGTGTTGTTAGCATCCCAGAACTTTCTAAGAGCTGACGGAAGAGTGCTTTGCGTCACTAAGACTCACTTTCAGAAGAACTGGAGGTCCAGGGGATCTCCAGGGGCTGGGAAGGAGGTTCCTGTTGGAACAGTATTTTGAAAGGTATACAGAACAACCCCGGCAATTCGGGCTGTGACCTTCCATCCGGCCCACAGCCTGACAGTGCCTGGATTCTTCTGGCTGTGGGCCTGGAGAAAGTCCATAGCCTCAAATGCGTGCTGCCCAAAATGACTGTGTTAATAAACACCAAAATAAAAGGAAGTACGTTATTTATGCGAACTGACATGGGTTTACAGAAAGTATATATATATATATATATATATATATATAAAAAATATATATACATAATCTAGTACTTTTTTCAGAAGAGTAAGAACTTAATTCATGAAGACAGGTATTTTCATATAAAACTACTATAAAGCATGAGGCTTTAGTTTTGCACAGTTCTTTGATCCACAGGTTATAGCAAATTAATATACCAGATAGTTCAAAATCCAGTGGTTAACTCAATTGTTAGTCTCAATGCCAAACAATCACTCATCATTGTTTCATTGTTCAGAATCACTCATTGTTCAGGGGTGTTGACTAGTGGAGCTCCACCTGGATTGTCTCCTGGCTGTTTTCCATTTTGATCTGTGATACAGAAGAAAACATAAACTCATTGTATTGCAACAGACCAGAGGAACAGAAACAAAAATAGGTCACTGATGAAATCAGGTGGTAAACAGAAAGCAGGCATATAATATATTACTTTATTACAGGTAAACATGAAGCTACATATCTAAGAAGAGAGAATGAAGGCCACAGTATTAAGATTGGAAACTATACTTTGAAGCAGTGGCTCTGGAAAAGAGTCAGAAAAGGGGGGCATAGGAGCTGAACAGAAACTCTCACCAAAAGTGGTCCTAAAAAGGGGGTAATGTAATCTTTAGGCATACAGGCAGGGGAGTCTTGAGTTGGGCTAATGAAGTTACAGTATTTGTGGATTTGGCACTAATCCTGCCATTATGCTGAAATGCTAGGTCTAGTTCTCCCAGGCTCAGGTCAGGGAGGATTAGTGGGGGGAGAGGTTGGTGTCATTTTGCTGTGTTAGACCCAGAGCACATGAGAAGGAGCCTCTAATGCTCCAGGCACTTCACTTATAGGCAAGAAAATGGTGTAACATAGCGACCAGAATAACAAAATTTGTGAAAGCAGAGCTTTTTATATCTGAAAGATTGATTTCTGATAGTTATCAGGTATTACTTTCCTGGAACTGAAACCATTCAATATAACTGAATTTTTCTCATAGGTGGAAGTAAGTAACTTTGAGGTCAAGGTTTTCATGCTTCTCCCCTGTGACTGGGGACAAAATTATGTCCCCTAGCATAGTTATCTTAAACAGGAAAACCTTATACATTTCTGAGGATAAATGCAAGACCATTTCTTTTACTGGACTTCTGAAAATACCAGACTAAATGACTTGATAGAGTTTCCCCCATTCAGGAAAGAGAACGTGTTTCATCCCTCTGGCACTTCTTGGAAAGGAGGTGCAGAAAGAAAGGGTTTAGTATGTAACCGAGTTGTGCAACCAGCTCTCAATGCTGGTTATATTACCTTCCATGAATTCAGAGCTCTCGCTCAGTTTGCTACAGGGGCTCAATTCAAGCATCTTGGAAACAAAATCTGGCAAGAACAAGAATTTGTGCTTTTTCCAGGAGTTTCATCAACCTCAGGCACCCCTCCCTGTGCCCTCATATTTTGCTGTTGGACTGCTTTCCCGCAGAGCAGCTAACGTCAACACTTGCATGTGTCCCTGCATGCGGATTTATGTGTATGCAAGCTACCTGCATCTTAACACCTCACCACTGCATTATTTCTTTCATGTTAGCTACAGCAGCACAGCCTATGTTACCGGGAAGTTAAAAGGACCTAAAAATGTCCATTATTTTGTACTGAGCTGGTACGCAGTTGCTTACTGATGATAAAAAGGGGACCCCTGGAGAGCACCTGCTCCACCCCCTTGGTTAGAACGGGGCTGAGTTAGCACATGCTGCTCAGGGTCTTTTCCAGTCAAGTTGTAAATATGCCCAAGGTTGGAGATTCCTCAGTCCCTCTGGGCAACCAGTGCTTGAAAGGCTTTTTTTTCCTAATGTCGTGGTGGAATTTCCCTTCTTGTTCCCTGATAGGCAAGTGTCAACTGGTGTTTACAGGAGAAGGCAGCATGCTTGATGGCGATGTGATGAAGGACAAAATTCTTTGCAGGGAGGTGGCATTTACATTCTTCAGCATGCTTTTGGTCTAACTGGTTGCTCAGCAACTTGTCTCCAGTGAAACCAGATAAGATTTGAGTAGCAACATTGTTCTTCCAGTCAGCGGGCAGTTAAACGACCAGGTAATTGACCAAAGTGTTTGATGAAGTCAAAGTAGACTCTGTTTTGACCAGTACTTTAATGATCATTGTGTTTACCTGTCTCCATTTCACGTCCCCCTTCTCATGCCAGTTTTAGTAATTTCTGATTCCCTCTCTAGTTGCATCTCTTGAAGGATTTTATAAACTGTTCCTAATATCTGTCTGCTTTCAACTCTGACTTGCTGATAGCACTGGACTCCCTCAGGTCTTCCACTCACAAGTGATATGATTTTCCTCCTACCCTCAACTTCATTTGGAATTGAAAAGTTCAAAGCCTTGTGATTTTCAACATTACTTTTGCATAATGCTCAAGTTCCTGGTGCTGATAATCACAGCAGATGTAGACAGGACGCAAGCACCAAAGAGTATAGATGTCTGTCAAGCACTAAAAGTTCCCACCACAGCTGGAGCCACCATCTGTAAGACAACACAGAGCTCATTTGGTACCTTAGAAACAGTGTTACTCTCAGGTGGTCTATTGAAGAGGTTCCTGCTGAGCCAGAGAGCAGTATGCCTTTGTCCTGGTTTTGGCTGGCATAGAGTTAATTTTCTTCCTAGTAGCTGGTACAGTGTATTTTGGATTTAGTGTGAGAAAAATGTTGATAACATACAGTTTAGTTGTTGCTAAGTAGCACTTATCCTAAGTCAAGGATTTTTCAGTTTCCCATGCTCTACCAGCAAGCAGGTGTTACAAGAAGCTGGGAGGAAGCATGGCCAGGACAGCTGACCCGAACCAGCCAAAGGGATATGCCACGCCATAGAACGTCATGCTCAGTATATAAACTGGGGGGAGTTGGCTGGGAGGGGCAGATCACTTGCTCGGGCATCAGTCAGTGGGTGGTGAGCAATTGCATTGTGCATCACTTGTCTTTTCTTGTTGTTTGGGGGTTTGTTTGTTTTGTTGTTTTTTAAATTATTATTTTATTATATTCCTTTTCATGAAAATTATTATTACTACTATGTTTTATTATTATTATTGTTAGTATTAAATTTAATTTTACTTTAGTTATTAAATCATTCTTATCTCAACCCACAAGTTTTACTTTTTTCCCCACTTGTCCTCCCCATCCCAGTGGGGGGTGTGGGGAGTGAGCAAGCAGCTGCGAGGTGCTTAGTTGCTGGCTGGGCTTAAACGACGACAGCCTTATTTTAATTTTGAGATGCCAAAACCCAAGAGGAATCTTCTGAGTTTCAACTACAAAATGTTACATATAAGGAAAATCCTTCCTCAAGGGCTAAGGGAAAGCAAAACAAAAAAAAAAACCAAAAAAAAACCCCCAAAAAGAAAGAAAGCAAAGGAGAGCAGAGATACCATACATGTAGGATTACTGATCTGAAAACACTACTGCTCTGGAAGCAGAAGTCCACTTTATGTGGTCTAATATTTTATGTCAAGTTGTTGTGGTTTAACCCCAGCCTGCAACTAAGCACCATGCAGCCACTCACTCACTCCCCCCCATCCCACTGGATGGGGGAGAAAATTGGGAAAAAGAAGTAAAACTCATGGGTTGAGATAAGAACGGTTTAATAGAACAGAAAAGAAGAAACTAATAATGATAATGATAACACTAATAAAATTACAACAGTAGTAATAAAAGGATTGGAATGTACAAATGATGCGCAGGGCAATTGCTCACCACCCGCCAACCGACACCCAGCCAGTCCCCAAGCGGCAAAAAAACCTGCCCCCCACTTCCCAGTTCCTAAACTAGATGGGACGTCACATGGTATGGAATACACCGCTGGCCAGTTTGGGTCAGGTGCCCTGGTTGTGTCCTGTGCCAACTTCTTGTGCCCTGGCTGGGCATGAGAAGCTGAAAAATCCTTGACTATAGTCTAAACACCACTGAGCAACAACTGAAAACATCAGTGTTATCAACATTCTTCACATACTGAACTCAAAATATAGCACTGTACCAGCTACTGGGAAGACAATTAACTCTATCCCAGCTGAAACCAGGACACAAGTTCATAGATGGCTAAGTGTCATGAGTGAACATAGTAAGAGAATTAGCTGGCTTTTTGTTACTTCAGATGAACAAAAACTCTTGTAAACAAACTAGAAAACCCAGAGGGATTTGTTTTGCATAACCTGGACCTACCCATTCTCTGGAGCTGCTGGGACATGGGCCATTCTATACAATAAACACATAATAACGGAAATGAATAGAGATTAACTATTTTTATGTTAAAAATAACCCACAGCATTAATGACTACAGTTTTTGTAGCCCTTGGCATTTTCTTCCTCTTTTTGGCTGACTGGACAGCAGCTGGTTTTGGAACTGTTTCTAACCAGCGGTGCAAGCAGGTAGGTTTCCTTCCCTCCTGACAGCAATCACAATCTTGTCTGTTTAACTGGCAGGAGGTACCAAGAAACCTGTACAAAACCCCCCAATATATAAGTAAAACATGACCTGAATCCTCATGTTGCTCATGAAGATCCAACCCTGTCTGAGCTGCGACTGAGGGCTATATATTGGCTGTTGCAGGTTCCAAGGCAAAGCGATGCAGAGGGCTAGTGCAGCACCCTTCCCTGCTGACCAAGCCAAGTACAAATCCCAGCCCAGATTGCTTTCAAAATTCAAGTAGGGACCCTCCACTGATTCCCTTTCATTGATGCCACCAGAAGCTCTGCAGACATGCAAAGGTTGTACAGCAAGTTGTTAGTAAACATAACTCACTGTGCATTTGGTAGGATCATGTGCTTGAGAGATGGTAATATAGTCAAAGACAGAAAATGATACTAATCTTGACAAAACAACTGACTTCCCTGATGCCCAGATGAATGTAACTCAGTATTAAAACCAGTAGCTTTAGGAGACATTAACCTAAATTAATCTCCCAGGAGAGTTACACACAGAGAAAGAAAAAGACGGGTAGTTAGAAAAAGTATTTGTAATTAATACATTATAACTCAGATACAAATTTATTTTTGCAATGAGGTTTGTAGGCATATAGATACTGCAGCATTTAACTTGTTGGGGTTTGTTGTTTTTTTTTCTTTTTTTTTTTGAGAAACAAGAGAAACAGCTGGGAGATGAGTGGCTAAAATATTCTGTGTCTGCACACCTGTGGAGTACAGGTTAAGACAGCCCAACGCCAAGACCCTAGAAGCTGCCCAAGAGAGGCTTGGCGGCTATTAGACATGTTTCTGAAGCTCTGTGGGAAACCTTCGCTGTGGAAAAGCCAGCTGGCAGGTCACACCCCACAGCACACACCTACTTTTCTTTCTATGTTCCAAGAGAACTGAGCCAAGCTATCTCTGCATTCACATACCTCTGTAAATTCTTTTGGAGAAGATGGGGAATTTATAAATATGGGAGTAGATAGTTCTGTAGGCTCAGAGATCTGCCTCCACAAGATTAAGAGATCTGCTGTTGACAGCACTTGAGCCTGTTAAGATAAGTGAACGCTGGACTAACTTCACTTAGCAGCTAAGCTTTTCATTAGGATAAAGTCTGGTCTACTGTGATGTGAGTGGACCTGGTAGGAAAACTGGGAGGGGAGTGACTGTTAGTTCTGGCAGCTACACAAGACTGGGGAATTTACTCTAAGCTGCTATAAGTAGGAATTTTGTCTGTGTAAAGGGAACAGTGACAAAACCAAGAATGGTTAGGGCTTGTGCAGTCTTATCCACCTCACCTCAAAAGTATTTTCCATTTGTAAAACCCCAAAAATCTCAAACACATCTATAACTTTCTGACAGAAACAAAACGAAGTCACAAACCAAGATGAAAGTTTGATACCCTAGATAGATAAACCTCTATAGATTCTAGGTAGTGAAAAATGTAAAGTATTTTTTAAAACACTAAAAATGCCTTGCACTATAAATGTTACATTAAGGCCATGGGTGCTGTAATTGTGAGATGTCTGTTTTTCACCTTTAAAATGCTCAATTTCCATGGCTTCACCCCAGTTTGGATTCAGGGCCATTTTCTCTGCTATCGTTAACATTCTTGTTAGTTCATGAGCAGCACCTCTTATGAAGAGCAAATAACTATTTAATAAAAAGGCAGCAAAAATAAAGTAGCAAGTGTACTCACTGCCATTCCCCAGCTGGGTTCAGAATAAATAACCCAACAAACATCAGCCAGCACTGACTATTGGCTTTGATGAGATTCACTGCTCTTACTGATAGTAGCTACAGAAAACATAGCAAATCTGGAATTTAAAAAACTTTTACCATTGAGCTTCACTCATCAAACCATGTCAGTGCCATGAAAAAAACCACCTTTGTCAGCTCTACATTTAATTGCTTATATGAAACTGCCACTTGTCCTTTTCCTGTGTATGACTAACAAACTAGGGGACTTAAAATGCCTGAGAGTGGTTCTGTTGCACGTGTCCAATGGGGAACAACTGGGGGAATTTTTTTATATGCCTGTGGTAAGTGACCAGGTGATCACAAGGAGAGGGACTGCATTCACCTAGTATTGGTGGTGTATAGGTGTGCAGTCTAATCTAGGTCTCTAAGCTCCTTCAAAAGTCAATGAGGAGAATGAGGGGAGAGGGGTTGCCTTTTGAAAGCGTTCATTTAAGAATGGGATGAAACTGCCTGCTGGAGGTGCCAAGTTACTTTTACTGTCTGTAAAAAAAAGATTAGAGCTCAAGTTTTAGACAGCTTAAAGTTAGGCAAGACTACCTCCTCTGTAAGTAAGCCCTATTTAAAAGGATTATTTCACTCTAGGCTATAAAATAGTTTGATCAGATTCTGTGTTTGCCAATGGAGACATGCCATTTAGGCGTAATGGATCTAAGTTTCAGTGGTGTCTCTGGGATGGTGAAAGAGCCAGAATATAGCTGAGTATTTTATAGAATAGTCAGTACTATGCATACTTTTCCATTTTGTTGAGGTTGTTTTTTATATGGTCTTGCACTTGGAAAACATTTAAACAGAAGGTAGTATTCCTTTTTATTACATACAATTATTTAAGTAGCCATAGCAAAATTCTTTTTTTTTTATAGTATCTCCTGATGAACAAAAGCCTAACCTATATCTGGATACCCCTGGGGGGTGAAAAAGTCCTCAGATCTACAGATCTCATCAGTGTCCTACCCATGCTTTCAAAGATACATGAAAATTCTTTATAATCTAGTTAAAGTGAACAAATCCAATTACAATCGGAAAACTCTTCTTGAAACATTTAAGGCAATCAGTTACCATGCTTTTAATTTTCCTTTTAAAAATGATGGAGTATTGATAACATCTTGTTGTATAGTAAAAAATCAGAATGTATCTTCCCACTGAAAGAGATCAAAATGGATTGTGCTAAATCCATGGTGTGTAAAAACCAGGCTCAATCATAAAACCAGAATTTACACTGTATGATTCATTTCAATCAGCCACAGTCTAAAGTAATGCACAGATTAGTTACTAAAAAGGATTCCACTGAAAGATTAGTGAATTCTAAAAATAAATTCTGAAATAAAAATTTATACAAGGAAAAAAACCAATAAAAACTATGTAGAGGCTCAGCTGTGACCCAAAAAGGCTAGCTTACAGAGTTTTCCTTAACACAGAACTTACTTTTTCACACTAGCTTTGATAGTACTAAAAAGGGGTAGTCCTTCTGCACTGCCTTAGCTGAAACAAATTTGAATTTCACAAATTATTTACAAAATTATAAAGAGAAACACTGTTACAGACATTGTCATGCAGCACAGTCATACAGGTGCCAAAAGTTCTTCCTGATCAAAGAATACCTTTGATTTAGGCAGGGTAATGCATTTTCCCTTTTGCTGGCATACAGTCTGTTAAGGGCATGCTTTTTAGCAAAGGAAATGACATCCTACTGTGTCTTGCAATAGATGGAGTACAGTTGCCAACCCGTAAACAAGAGCTGACATTGCAATACCAAGTATTTTACAGAAAGGTGAAAAAAAAATTGAGAATCTGGCTATAGTTTCTACAGTCAGGGTGATTGAGTTTCTAGTGAATAGCTCCATGACTTTTATACAACCATCTGTTTCTTTTTGTGAAATGATTATCTTGTAACAGCGGTCATTCTGCAAAATCCAGTCAAAATCAAGAGGGAATAGAAAGCATATGTGTGCCACTGACTATGTGGTACTGCAGGAAAGCCTGCTGATTAGTTGCTCAATTTCTATGGAGTGAGTAATGGAAAGATAAAACAAGTATGTTTTTACTGGTGGTAAGAAACAGTCTGTCTCTTTCATCTTACTGTGCACTATCAACTTTTCTTGTAGGAGGTGTGCTAAGTATTCATGCTAAAAATACTGATGCCAAAATATGTATTTATAGAACATTTCAGTAAAAGAATAGAGCTAATAAAGCTTAGATATGATGACATTGGAATTACAGCAGTGTCTGAGCATCAGGAGATCTGAATTCAGTTCCTAGCTCTGCCCTCAGAGTGTCTGCATTACAAACATTTAATTTTACATACTTCAGCTCCCCATCTCCAGCACTGCTTCCTGTTTCATCCTATCCACCTGTTTCACCCATTTAGAATAAACTTTTTTTCAGGGAATAGCTCTTAAGTATTTGGATAGTACTCATTTCATAGATGCCTCAATATTAAATAGACCCAATACAACTTTACAATATTACAACCATGGAAAGAATAATTCACATCACAATAATAAAGGGATAAAGGTATAAAGAATCATAAAAGACCATTGGTGATTCATGCAGAAAGATGAAAGTTATTTGGAAAGCTCATACCAGAATTACCCTTCAGGATGGTGCAATTTGCTTTAGCCCCAGAAAGGAAGTCAAAGCAAAGTTTGCAATCAGTTTTTAACAATGGCAAGACGAGGTCTGTGGAATTCAGACAGTTCACTCAGGCAAAGTTTAAATTAATATTAAAGGTTTCGTAGGTTGGATCAAATAAAACATTCATACTAATCTTTCTAGGATAGAAATTACTGGTTTTATTATGTATGAAATTGATAGTTCATGAATAACAAGAAATTAAAGCAGAGAGGTTTTTGAAATCTAATTTCTGACCTAAAATCTAATACATCATGTTATCAGTGAATATTTAAATGTAAGAGGCATGACAAATATAAATACAAGCTCTAGTTCAGAGAAAGATCTAAGGTGAACTGATGACCTTCACTTTTAGGAAAAAAAAAAAGGTTGAAATCTGTCGAGAAGTTTGCCCTCATGGCTTGGAAGGGGGGGAACTGTCAATTCCTACTATCCACAGTATTTAGAACACTATATCCCAAAGGATCTTATTCCTATTGCTCTCAAAACCAGAAAATATGAAGAAAGTGAAGAGATACTTAAGGGCAGGGGGAAATGCAATCCATTATGAATGGTCAGGCCTGAAGGATACCTATCAACCTCTGTAGTTCCACTAGGGGCCAATCAATCTTTGCACAAACTGTAGTGTTACATTATGTTCTTACACAGTCCTTTATAACAGAAAATATAGGTGATGGTATCTTGCCTTGTGAATATGAAAATGGTCAAAACCCAACCCATGAATGACAATTTTCTTCTATGTTGCCTGGTCAGGGATCAGAAAATGCTGCTTGCCAAACCAGGTGTTTTTTTGATGCTTCCGCTTTACCTCAGTATTAATTGACATTGCTTCCCAAAGCGAGCCTCTAATTGCTGTGTGACTGCATGTCTGCTGTCAATAATTCCTAATGATTGACTCCAATTTCTCACTGCTTGAAGTTGCACTTTCTTGTTCCCTCAAACGTTCTTTTGTTCTCGATGCCTGCATGTTCCCCAAACTGTGTGGTCTCTCCTTTATTTCACTCCAGCAGCTGCTTTGGCATTCTGTGTCTTCTGTTTCAGATACATGAGTGGCTCCACACATTTGTGTTGTGAATATCATGGCTTCAAACCCTGAAAGACTTTATGTCCCCAAACGTTCCTGTTACAGATTTTATCCTGCCATCTGATGTGCAATATGGCCCACAGATGGTAAAGATGAAACCACCCTACAAGCTATAAATGTTGATAGTCAAAATAGAAAGTTAGAAGAAAACATACAATGAATGTTTTTTCCTTTTCAAAAAAGCAAAACAAAAATAAGTCCAAATAAGAAAAGAGTTACTACATTAAAGCTACCAGAATAATTCTCACTCATTCAGGAGATACCTCTAAGTAAAATTAAACAGTTTGAAATGTCAAGGGAAATCTAGACTGCAATTACTGGGATCAGTTTAGACGTAATTAAGTAAACTAGGTCAGAATGATAATATGCTATAGCAGGTATTCTACAGGAGCCTTGATATGCTTTTAAATCTCTCATGAAGTTTTAATGGTAATAATAAAATCATTGTCTAAATCTGTCCAGGGTCACATGGCAACAGTATCTCAACGGTCTGACACTGATATTGCTTAATTCCATTATATTTTGCAGAGTATCAACAGCATAGCTGACCTATACAGCATACAAGCGGACATATTAGAAGGGTAGCCTAAACTCTTTTGCAGCTATCTACTTCAAAGCTTCCAGAAAAATTAAGTGTACAACTTAGAACAGGCAAGGTGGCAAAGCTTTAGGACTTGATCCTAAAGCCTGATCTGACTAGGCAATATGTCTTCAATTCTGCTTTCAGCTAAATTTTTAGCTATCTATTGTTAAGGGTGATATTATTAGCAACTTTATAAATACACAGATACCAAGATAGTTAGGCTAACGGAGGTAGCATGTGTTCAGGTAATCCACAGCTGAAGCCCAACTCTAAGCACTTCAAGCATGTGAATAGTCCTGTCAAAGCCAACTGATTTAGCTATTTGCATAAATATTACATAATCTCAGAATAAAAGTAGCCAACAAACAAACTAGTTGCAAAGCTTTATTTGGGAGGTACCTTGTTTTTGAAAACAACTGTGACATGAGAACGTATGTAAGAAAGTTGGAAAGTTGAGAAGTACCAAAGTACTACAGAGAAGCACCAAAGAAGTTCGTAGGAAACCTACTTCCTTTGGTATTTCCTACCAAAGAAGTTGGTGGGGAAAAAGTGTGTATCCAGAAATATAAATTCATATGGATGGATAAAAGGCAGTGATGTATATATATGTGTTGCATAATCTGAGATGGCTTGAATATTCTTTCCTGGCAGGTTTGCTGTGAAGACTGCATAATGATGCACCCCAACCTTTGGTCTCTAACTTATCTACACAGATATGCACACTCATTACTACAGTTCTGCATCCCATTCAATGAAATGAAGTGCCAATCAGCATGTCATAAAAAATCATTGCTTCAATTAAAGTAAACCAAAACAGAACCTAATAGTGAAAACCTCCTTAGTGCCTATCAGGAGTGTGATTAATGCAGAAAAAGGCTAACTTTGTTGAACGTTCAAAACCATCTACGTTATCTATTAGACAGACCTCCATTTCTCATTTCTGGACTGAGCAGCAGTACTGCAGTGCCACACCACTGCTGTGCCATCTCTACTTTCTCCAAGAGATAGGGACAGGTTTTTCCCTGCCACTTTTTGATGGGAAGTCTCATTATCCGTGGTAACGAGAACACTCACTAGGATGCTGGAACTTAATATTTTAGCCAGCAAATGCAAAAGAAAAGGATGTGAGAAAAGTACTGGACATCTTTTTCTCAATGTCACACCGCAGCAGGTTCCTGTCAAAGAAAACAAACAACACTACCACTTTTTTTGTTGCTGTCACTTTTTTCTTAGCTGTTGAGGCAGAAAGATAGGACACTGCATAAGATTGAGCCCTACAGTCCCGAGAGAAGAAAAGGGCTTTCTGAAAAGCTCTTAAGAAATATGCCTTTTGAAAAGAGAAAAGTGAAAAAGAGAGGAGATCGTTCATATGGTAGCTTAATCAATCAAAGGTAAAAGGAAGAAAATGCAAAATGGAAAAGTGAAAAAGAGAGGAGATGGTTAGTATGGTACCTTAATCAATCAAAGGGCAAAGGAAGAAAATGCAAAATCATTTTTCCCCAGTTCAATGGATATTCACCCTCAGAGCACCCTGCTGTATTTCTAGTCTCCTTCCCACGCTCCTGCTAAGTCCGACCTTCATCTTTACACACACTCAGAATCCAAACCCGCTGCTTCCCCACACAGACTCGGGCTCCATTTACAGCTTTAGATGTTCCAGATCCTTCTGTTTCCATCCCCTCCAACACACTAAGATCCCCTCATCTCCCTCATCTCTACCCGCCTTGCCTTGAGCTCTGTTCAGTTTAATCTGACACAAGTATGTGTACAGCACCCTTCTCAAGTCCATTTCTGGCATCCTCCTAGCACAGTAAACTCCTTCAGCTTCTACTTTACCGCTCTTGCACTAGCTCCATTGCTAGCGAACCCTGAAACAAGACATGAGGTGACCCCTCCAACTTCAAACTGCCCAGAGCCCTGACCGGCCCGCACCGCGGGGCCGCCTCTTACAGGGCAGTGCAGGCGGCGATCCCAGTGCCTCCCCTGGCCGCCGAGCCACACCGGATTTCTGACAGGGTTTCGACGCTTCCCAGCTGCCTCCTTGGCTCCCCTCCGTGCAGGACCTCGTCCCTTCACTCCCAGACTGGAAGCACCCCAGCTTGCTCTCTCCTCACCCGAGCCTCGGCCGCCACGTCCCAGATCTCCCTGCCCTCCGCTTGCCTCCTCCACTAACCCCTGTCCAGCCCAGCGCCCGTTCCCGACCCATCACCTCAGTCCCCGCCACGACGCGGCCACCTCCCTTCCCAGCCCCGCCGTCCTGTCGCCCGGTGGACACCCCCTCACCTGAGCGCGGCACCGCCGCGGCCACCGCCCGCTCCCCTCGCCCGCCGCCCCCCCGACCCCTCTCCCTCCCCGCTGTCAGAGCAGGAGGGGCGGCCACCTGCGGGTCCGCCCCATTCTCCTCCCCTCCCCTCCCCTCCCATCCCATCCCCTCCCCTCCCCTCCCCTCCTCCCGGCGGAGAGAGAGACCGAGACCCGGAGGGAGACGGTGGCACCGAGCAGGACTGCCAAGCGCAGTTGCTCGGTGTGAGGGGAGGGAGGGGGGAAATTGAAAAAATTAAATTCAATTAAAAAAAAAATTGAGGGAGGAGTGGAAGGAGAGCGCTTCAACTTCTTCTCTCTCTGCCCAGCAAGGTAAGGGAGCGGCGGGGGGTGCTGGCCTTTACTTCGCTTTCTCGCCGGTTTCTGGGGAGGGCACAAAGGTAGCGGGTCGGGGCGGCAGCGGCGCCCCTCTCGCTGGGTCGCGCTCGGTGTCAGTCACCTCGCGGAGCGCAGCACCGGGGGCGGCGGCGTGCCGCGGGCTGCCAGCGCCGCGGCTGGTTGCGGCCGTTGTCACTGGCGGGCTGCCGGTGCCCCCCCCGGGTGGGTTCCAGCCCTTTGTTACCGTCCTTTCGGACCGGGGCGGGGGGGGGAAATGACCTCGCACCGACGGGGCAAGGGGCGGGTGGGAGAGCCCTGGCCGGGCGGCTGCGGGAGCAAAGCAGCCCATGTGGGCGGGCGGGCGGCAAGCAGCAAAGCCCCGAGGAGCGGGGGGGAGGTGGTCGCGGGGGGTGCAGGTGGTTCTGTCGGAGAGCGAGCGAGCGGGCAGGCGGGCGGGCGGCGAGCTCTGCCGCCTCGCGCTGCCATGCGGGCGGCCGCCGGCAGGGGGCTCGGCTGCCTCGCCCTCCGCGCCCGGCGGAGGCTTCGCCTGAGGCGGGGGGCGGGGTTGGGGAGCGCCGGCGGTGGGCAGCCAGGGGCGGGGGGGAGGTGTTGTTGGGAGGGCATTTCTGAACATATGCCGGCTAGTTTTCTGGTTTTGAGGAGGGGAGAACGGGGCGCCGGGTATCCTTCCCGGGGCGGGGCGCGGGTGGCCCCTGTCCCTGTTGCGGAGGGGCGGCGGTGGCCGCTGGAGGCGCGGCAGCCCAACGGGCGGTAACGGTCGTGCTGGCGGGCACCGAGGTCGGGCTGCCGTCGCGGGCCCCATCGCCGTCGGCCCTTTGGTGATTCTTTCACCGTGGTGACGGCCGATCGACAGGTCTTGTTTGCTCTTGTGAAGTAAAGGTAGAGGGGGGGAAAGTCCGGCTGCGATGGACCTAGCGCCGGCTCTCCAAGGCAGGGTCGCCCAGCCGCCCTCGGCAGCGGTTAGGTACCGCCGGGGTTCGGCCCTTCCCTCCCCAGCGCTTCCCCTTGCTCTCCTGAAATCTCTGAAAGGTGAAAACTTTGTTTAAACCGTAGGATTTCGGCCAACCCAGAGGGTGGGCCAAGGGTTACTGTTTGTTTAGGCCCCAAGCCTGCAAATACTTACCTGTATTCTGAAATTTAAGAATTACCAATGGTCAGATGGGTTTAAAGCACAGGAGAATTTTAAGTTACCTGGTGGAAAAATATTTCCCATGCCTACTGCTTGTTAGTATGTTTGCTTTAAATACTCCGACCTTTTTTACAGAATTCCTTTTGGCTTTGAGTTAGTGACTCTTACGACTTTTCCACTGAGCTATATTTTAAGTATTATTGAAATAATATTTCACATTTTTCATACTTTATTGATACCTTGTTACAAAGAGCTTTTTAAAACATTGAAATAAAAGGCTGCTGAAGAAGAAAGTGCTGTCTTATTTTCTGCCTAGGAATAACTGAATTTATTTTTTTTTACAATTATTACTGTTGTTTAGAGCTGAGAGTGCAGTGAGTAGGTACATATTTTAGTTGTGAATATAGTTGTGTATGTGACCTCTGAAAGGACAGCTAAAGCTTTCTGCACTTCTAAATACTGTAATGAACTCTTAAGTTGGGTTTTTATTAAGGAATATCCCCTCTAAAGAAAAAGAAGGGTGGGTCTTCTGTTGATTGAAAAGCTTAATACATATGCACCATTGGGATTAAAAGAAATTTCTTTGAAAATATTAAACCTTTTCCTGAAGAATTTATTTGTGAGTAGGACGAAAGCACTTATGGAGCTGGTGGATTAACTTTTTAAAATACCTTTAAATTCCTTTGCAAGGGAATAAGGATTTCATGAGGATTCTCAGAGCTGTTGAGAAATGTTTATTTATTCCTTGTTTTAACACTTGTGGATTTTGAACACATGCATGCTTTTTCTCATGTATTCTCAAGTATTTCCAACAAAATGCTCCAGAAAGTCAATGAATAATGTTCAATATGTGCCTACCTCTTTAAAGAGTTGGGTTCCAAACCCTGAAGGTTTAGCTATACATCTGTTAATAGGATAAACAAAACCATACACTGTATTTGTTATTATTGGTAGTGTTTGTGCAAAACAAATTTTTGGCTAAGGTTTTTAACAGAAAAGGAATTTAGTTATAAAAACCAATATGTACATACCAGGAATTTTTGTTAGTTGGGTTTGGTTGTAGATAATGTAAGAATCAGAAATAGTAATGATTATTTGGTAAGGCAGTTTTTAAGCCCAGGATAGGCAACCTGATTACTGAGCTTTTATTGGGATAATTAAAATATGTGAAGTTTATTAAGATGTCATGAGGACATCACAGATGAAAGGAGGGGTGATCTGACTATGTGAAAAGTTTGTCTAGAATGCAAAAAAGCACATTTGGTCCAAGGTCTTCTTAAACACATAACTATTGGCATTGATATTTGGTGGTTCAACAAGTCATGTCCAAAGTATTTTGCAGATACAAGGAAGAAAAAAACTTTGTAGTGTAATTTAGGAGACTCTAATTAGTCGCTATGGAATATAGGGAATGAAACTATTTTTTAAGGGAAATCTGGAAAAATGTCTGTACTGTAAAATATACTCTAGGAAATCTTATTAATGATAGCTAAAAAAAAAGAGAAAGTTTGAATGCATTTCTCTATAATTTTCAGTGTTCCTAGGAAATTTCAAGTGGGCATAGAACTGTAAGGATTTTACTTTGAGCAGTGTAACCTTTTGTAGTATCTTTCATATTAGAGCATTTTAGAGTAGTTTTTAAAAGTGCTATTATGCATTATATGGTTCTATACCATATGTTTTGTATTTAATTCTTTGAATGACCACTAAAGTGCAGCCAACTTTGGGTGAATGTGGCAACTGTTAACTAGCGCTTAGCAACAGTGCACAATAATCAAGACAGGAAGTGAAGAAGAATACCATGTCTAATTGAAACTACAGGGGGCATTTAGGTAGCTAGGATGTAATTAACAAAACCTGGAGCTTGGACATGATATTAAGGCATCACATCTTTAGTCTTGTAAAAAGGATTGTGAAATGATTAATGTAAAAAACATTTCAAATTCTTGGTTTTATACCTCAGATGGATAGCCTCTTTGAGACATACGTGTTTTGCCTATTCTTGCATAATCATTTCTCACACATAATGCAGAAGACACGTTTTCCTTTGCTTCTAAAACAGAATTGTGGGAAGGAGGACTGTTGAGAGAACTGACAAATGAAGGAGTAATAAGCCTTGACATGTTGACAATGATGTCTTTTAGAGAATTAGTCCCATGAACTACAGGTCATTAGATATAGTAAGTGATTAAGATATCTCTAATATTCTGAAACAGGTAACTGGCAGACATAAAACACTACATTTTTACAATTAATGTGTTGTTATTTTCTTTAAGAATCATTGACTTTCCCCAAATCCTGTCTTGTCATGACATTCCTTAGTGTTGTGAAGAGTGTTGCTTGTAAAAATATTTGTTCAAAACACTTTTGCCTAATACAGTTTCAGTTTCATTTTTTAAAAATGTCAAACCTGATCATTTTGTTTCATGCTGTATTCTGTGTGGAGATATATTCAAAGACCAATTTTATGTCTTGTATATCCCGAACGCATCTTGTTTCTAAGAACTCTGAAGATATCCTCACATAATAAGGAGAGAACTAGTAAATGAATTTTAAGTGAGTCATTACAGAGGCTCATAACAGTATAGCCCCTGTTAATGGATTTGAACTTGCAGGTAGGTAGTGAAGATGGCCCAAAACCAAGGACCCCTGCTGTGAAGGTGCTTATAGTGGTGAACTACCCAGTAGCATTAGGCTCTTAATATTTTAATAGAATAATTAATGTTTTTATAATCCAAAAGAAAAAATGCAGAATATCTGTTGGAGGAACTTGTGGATGACAGAAATTTGGAACAGTGTTTATTCACAATGGGAACAGCCAAATCTTGTTCACTGTTGTTGTTGGCTTGGAAGTATCAAACAGATGTATGGAGCTCCTTATAGAAATGACAGGGTGGATTGATGGGCTGAGGCCAGCTGTATGAGATTCAACAAGGCTAAGGGCTGGGTCTTGCACTCAGTTCACAACAGCCCCATGCAACACTACAGACTTGGGGAAGAGTGGCTGGAAAGCTGCCTGGCAGAAAAGGACCTGGGGGTGCTGGTTGACAGCCGGCTGAATATGAGCCAGCAGTGTGCCCAGGTGGCCAAGAAGGCCAACAGCATCCTGGCCTGTATCAGAAATAGCGTGGCCAGCAGGAGCAGGGAGGTGATTGTTCCCCTGTACTCAGTACTGGTGAGGCCGCACCTTGAGTACTGTGTTCAGTTTTGGGTTCCCACTACAGGAAAGACACTGAGGTGCTGGAATGTGTCCAGAGAAGGGCAATGAAGCTGGTGAAGGATCTAGAACACAAGTCTTAATGAGGAATGGCTGAGGGAACTGGGTTTGTTTGGCCTGGAGAAAAGGAGGCTGAGGGGAGACCTTATCACTCTCTACAACTACCCGAAAGGAGGTTGTAGCAAGGTGGGTGTTGATCTCTTTTCCTGAGTAGCAAGTGATAGGACAAGAGGAAATGGCCTCAAGTTGTGGCAGGGGAGGCTTAGATTGGATATTAGGAAAAGTTTCCTCACCAAAAGGGTTATCAAGCATTGGAACAGGCTGCCCGGGGAAGTGGTTGAGTCACCATCCCTGGAGGTATTTAAAAGACATGTAGATGTGGCACTTAGGGACATGGTTTAGAGGGACTTGGCAGTGTTAGGTTAATGGTTGGATTTGATAATCTTAAAGGTCTTTTCCAACCTAAATGATCCCATGATTCTGTGATGCTAAAATGTAATTATTTTTGTTTTGGGTGACTCCTGAAGCCATGTCAGCTGGCTTCTGTTGTCTTACTTTGTCATATAGTAATGTCACAGCTTCTGTGAAATTCTTCTGGGACATGAGAGGCCATAGAGAATTGTAGAAATGACTGCTTTCATTGAAGTGTATTTAATGTAATTCTCACTGAGTTAGCATTTGAAGTTCCATGGCACTTCAGAGGTTTAATAAAAAAACACCCATATACCTGATCTGAAGATCTTGCAGCATGTATTGTCAAGTGCTTTCATTAATTTGCATTTAATGTTTAATTTTTTTATTGCAGTTATACTACAGTAACTAATAAAATGTTTGTAAAATATAAAAGATGGGAAGAACTCTGTTGTGACATAAAATCACCAAGAGTGAGATGACAGGGCGCAGCCTGAGTCAGTATGACAAGATCTGATAGAAATCTTCAATTAATATTCCCCATGTAAGGTTTTAGAGAGGTTATTTTGAGGTAGTTTTTCAAACTGATGGAGCTATGAACAGCAAAACAGTGTGGGCAGACTTAAGGTACTGTTACTTAAGAGATTACCAGACATCTGTCATAGTGGTTCCATGAACAAGCGTGGAGTCGCTAGTTTTATAAAATGCTGTGCAAAGATCCTTCTGTTCTCTGTCACCTACCTCCATCATAGTCCGTAATTAGCTCTTTTCAAGACTGTTGGCATGATCTGAGCAGAGCACTTTGAGGCAAGTTAAGAAGTTAGTTACTGAATGTAACTGCAGTCTGAAACGCACTCTATGAATAGTGTTCATTTTTTTGTTTTGTTTTGTTTTTTTCCTTTTTAAATGAGGACTCATCTGTGCATCGCACCAAAAGTAATAGGACTTCCCTGGAACATACAGTGTGAAGTTAAGGTTAGTTACATGGATAACTGTTTTAAACTGATGCATTTAGGGTGGCAAATGCAATTAAACATTTTGCTAGTACCTCTGTCATTTTGTACTGAATTCTGCTGCATCTTCTTCTGCAGCACTGACTTCTCTGTTGAATGGAGCGTATACCACCAAAATTTCAGATGAATCAGTAGCCTTCTTTGGAAGACAGTATAGGCTGCTGTTTTTCTCTAGAATCATACAGCATTTAAATTTGACTTCATAAAGAAGTATTAGTGTGCATATGAAACGTTTTCCCTCTAACATTCTACATATTTGAGAGATGCTTCCCCCCTCCCTTTCTTTTATAATGCTACCTCCAACTTCAAAACTTGCTTTCTTGTAGACTCTTGTGTCTCTAGACGTAAGGAAACTTTTTCTGGGAGTTTGATAATTTAATTATGCTAATTTGGTGGAATTCCCCCCCCCCCCCCCCCCCCCCGTTAATTCCAGATGTCTTTTAAAAGATAGAGATGGTTCATATGCAATTTTCATGACAATGCTCAGTGAGACTATGTGTACTCTTGAGTTGTATGGTCCCATCCTTGTGTTATCAGTCCAGTGTAATTAGTAGAGTGTTTGGAAAATGCTGTGTGCCTGATCCTCCGCGATCTGCCTAGTAAAGAGGAAATGACCACTTTTTAAAAAACTGAAATGTGGCACAGTGTCCTTGGCTTAGCTCTTTGGAGCTTCCTCCACTGTACTAACTTCAGAGAGATTTTGTAGTGGTAAGGAAGAGCAGTTGCAATAGCTGAGTTCACCTGCTTCTGATGCTGTAAGGAATCTAAGCAGCTACCTCTTTACACTGGAGTCATTGGTGAAATAGGGAAATTCACAGCAGAGTTTCACAGTTGTTACTGTTGCCTACCCATGTTACAGATGTCTCAGGATGAAGAGCCTATGTGGCAAAACCTTGTCTTGATGGCTGTCAGTTTGGGATTTGCAGAGACCGAAGTGCTCCATTCTCTGTCCTGAGCCTTGTGTCCTTCCAATGCTGGTAATAGTACTTTGTTGCTATTAGTTCTTTGCTGAGTATCGCCTTGATAAGGTGTTGGTTGTAACATGGTGATTTACAGTGTATGATTGCATCTCAGTCTTGCCATTCAGCAGATCATGCCACCTACTTTTACTGCTTTTGTTCCTGCCTCACTGACCATCTCCCTGTAGCTTGTCAGGAAGCCCCCCAAATTCTGTGTCCCTTTAGAGCCTTAGGTGGCTTTAGTCTCCTTTCCTTTCACCATTTGCAGTCCACTTTGAGAACAACTGTTTCATAAAAGCAGCTTAATCTTGTAATTTCTTTAAACCACTTACATAGAATCAAATTCTTAGTGCAACTAGGTGATTCCTTTGAGAAGACTGGGAATTAGGTCTTGATTTTTACAGCTACAATGCCCTTCACTGCATCAAGAAAAGGGAAACAGCTTCCTGCCAGTTATGTTGTATGTGATATTTAAGAACATGGTGGTTTCCTAGTCTTGTAAGAAATGCTTTCAAAAATTAATTTGTATAGATGAAATGTTAAGACACTGTTGTTGTTATTCTTTGTAATCTTAATCTCTTAGAGAGAAAATTCTGGCTGTGAGAACAATAAGAAATTAGGTAGATTAGCCAAGTGATCAGTACCAGCTCACAGAGGAGCAATTTTGAAGAAAACCTAAGGGGAGGGGAGGGAAAGGGCAAAGCCATCCAGGAAGACTTTAATGCCTTGGATAGAGGCACACAGAACTACCAATGGGGTGTCTAAAAGCAGAAGTTCAGAGTGGAAAATATGCATATCCCCACAGTCCTAATTGCAGCAGTTTCAGCAAACTTTAAAGTTTAGCTCTTGCCAATTTTTTTTTTTTTTTTTTTTTTTTATTAGGAGAGTCATCTCTTAGTTTCCAAGCCTCTCAAGGAGGGGGAAGATGACTTGCCTGCCAGATTGTTATTTCGCCTTCTTCCTCCAGGTCCGCAATCATGATTTTTGCAGATGTGGGAGGCAAGTTGGATTTCAAGGCCATCGAGATTAAAACGTTAGCTGTTGCAAGCTTTTGTGTCAAGAGCTATGGAATCTTTCCTGTGAAACAGCAGGACATCTAAACATACAGATTTTTTTTGTTTTGTAGCATTAACTTAGTAATACCCTTCTTTCTTACTATGTGCCTGAGGGTGTTTTGGGTGCTGCATGGAAAATGCATAGTCAGTTGCCTCCTCCAGAAGTCCTTTAAGCTGTAGGCTTGACAAACTAGGGAGTGTAGTGTGGATGTGTGTGCGCGTGTACATATATATATATATGAAAGGGAAAAGGACATGAATTAGAAATGCTGGGGTCTAATATCATAATGGTCCAATGTCTTAATGGGTCATAGGATTCTTTAATGATTGTTTGGCTGAGATGGCTTATATTAGTCTGAACTCTAGCATTGTGTTCACCATTTGCCTTTTTATGTATGTATGACTAGACCAGGAGTTTTTAGTCTGTGACACTAGTAATGTTATTCAAAACAGTATGCCTCAGAAGCTCTTAAGCAAAAGCCACCACCAAAAAACCACTTAAATTTTGAACAGCAGATGTGACCTTGTGGCAGAAAAGGCTGAGGGAGAAAAAAAAAAAGGCAGCATTCTTCTGGCTGCTCTCAGCTATCATAATGAACAGTGTTTGCTTGCTGACTGTCCAGCATGGTTGTTTTATTGAGAGATGCCTTGTGCCTGGTGGCTGTGCAGATGGATGCTCAATTTTCATCTGCAGCACAGCTGGCTAGCTTTCTGTCAAACCTGCCTTTGGGGTGATTCCAGTTGTGATGTGGATTTGGTGTAGAAAGAGGGAGGCTGTGCTTGTGATACGGGTTAAGCACTCCCCTTACACAGTGCAGTGTATGTTTTCAGCTCCATTTGCTGTCACTGTAGTAAATCCATTTCTGATTATGTGCTAAGGCCAGACAGATAAACTGCTTGAGTTGAACTTGTGAAGATGCATGTGTGTGTTGCCAGAGTTCCTCCCACTGAAAAAGGCAAATCTGTATAACCTGTAGGTTCAGGAGAGTTGAAAATTCATCCTAACGTTGTTGCTTTGATGTCTGTTTAAAGCGGGGGGAAAAAAGGTTTTCTTTTGATCACCATGTTTAATGGATGCTGTCCCAGCAGAGTAATAAATGAGAATTGGATCTGGGACTTACTTTCAGTAAAAGACAGTATTCTTCCAGATGCTTTTTAATTGAATAGTCCTGTGAAAATGGGCTCAACTTTGAATTCAGTAACAGAGAGAGGAATGCAACAGATGCTGCATAGTTTTGATACTTCCGATGTCTGATGATACTGATATCTTAAGCTTGTGTTCCCTATTCTGATTCAGCATATAAACAAGTACAGCATGAACCTCAATGTATAACCTTGACAGATGACCGGATCGTTGCTTTGTAGTTCATTAGTAGTTTGTCCAAATTGCAAAAACTGCATATTGGGAAACAGATAAAGTATTTGCATTGATAAAACATTTTATTTTCTTTGAGAAAAACTGTATTTTGTGCCTCTGACTTTTTAAGAAACAGACCTTCAGTTCTTGTTTCATTGTAGTCTAGCTGAGAATTACTGAGAATCTCACATTTAAATCTGACAGGTTAGTAAGTCAAAACTATTCATGCAAATCAGCCATGAACCAAAATACATCAGAACAGTGTTTTATTTTCACAGGATTTCCAATGTGGCCCTGCTTTGAGTGTGAGGTTGGACTCGTTGACCTTCAGAGGTTCCTTCCAGCCCAAATTATTCTGTGATTCTGTTTTTTGTTATAAAGTGGGGTAGTACAAAAACCATAAACTAGGCAGTATTACCTATTGGTAAGATACAGCTTCCTGAAACAATTCATCTGGCCCAAGGACTTTGCAAACATGCTCAAGGAATAGGCTACTGGCTGTGTGAACTGTTTTGGTAACCTGCTTTTCGCCCTTTTCTTTCTGGCCATTTTTCTGCTGTGTGCTAGATGTACTTTCTGTATGTCATCAGAAATATGTGCTGATTGCCTATCCAGTCACACATATCGACAGAGAGACACAATGAGTTCTGTTACTGGCAGCTGTTCACTGGTCTTGTCATGTTACTGGATGGCAACCCAGAAATGGTCTGGTGATTGAGGCATTGCTGGGCATCTGTTACTAGGAAGGCTGCAAAGATTGAGTGACTCTGTAAGAGGTTGTTTGGCCTGTCTGGGATGGAAGATTGAGCATCAAAGGGTAATAATGATACCTGATGGATTGGCATTGTTGCATTGTCTAAAATCAGTTTTTCTAGATTAATAATGTTCATTATCAAACATTTTACTCCAAGGAAACTTTAAAATAAGCCCAGTACTATTAATTTTAAACCTTTTAATGTGTGTTTTATTTTAGTCCTGAAAAAGGAGATATTTGTTTATGTGATTTCAGTCAATCACTTCTACTTATTATTTTGTTAGCTGGTGAGGTTTGGGAGCTGCTGTTCTCAATTACATGCCCTTATGCATCTTTCTGATAACTGAGTTGTATGTGTGTCCATATGTTTTACTGTTCTGGACATATTGATTCTTATGTGATGATTCATTATGTGGGTTGCAGTTTCCCTCTAGCTGCCATATTCTAGCTGAACATACTCCATATGTACAGGAAAAACAGCCAAGTGTGGAAGGAAGGGGGTTGTGCTTTTTAGGTCCAATTAAGGAGAGAGGAATGGAGGCTGGATAACAACATACGTTTTCCTGCTCCAAATGATTAACTGAATAAACCTTGGGAAGTTGAAGTTTTATAAAAAAAAACCAGCAAGGGGGAAAGAACAACTAGAAATTGGCAACTAGAGATTGGATGTTCTTTGAGAAACTCAATTTTAGGAAGAAGTTGACTGCCAAGTTAACAAGGGCCAGAGAGCAGAACTGTTTTATGATTCATAACTAATCCTTTGCCCCGAGGACAGAAAATGAGTGTATTTGAGGCCATATGCCTGGAAGGAGGCTGGCCTCAAGATGAATTCATTAAAACAATTCTGTCCTCCCTGTTCTTAAGTGCAGTTCATGCTGGGAGGGACTGATAAATTTCTCATTAAAAAATGCTTGTTGAAAATGAGGTCTATTCTGTGTGTTGTCACAGTGCCTTTCTGATCTGGAATAAATCACATAAACCGTGCTTCTTTCAGCCAGCATGCAGAGATAAGAGAATACACTGGTGACTATACTGTTGTCTTATGTGCCAGGAAAAATATCCCCAGACTATGAATACGTAAGGAGAAAAGAGTTTAAGAGAAATAGCCTCTTTTGAAATGGATTGATGTCAAACTCGCAAGTAAACAGTTAAATGCAATGTTGCCATATAGCCATATGAAGGATAATATTCAGGTTGTGATTTTCTTTGTTTTGGGAATGACCAGAGCAGGTCAGAGGTATCTGAGGAATGTTCTTGTGTTCTGAACACGGCCAATTGCTATTATGTTCCATGGCAAAAAAAGATGGAGATTTGTTTGGATCATTTACAGACATACTTTTTTTTTTGGCTGGAAAATGGCCTAGTTCAAGGTAAAGACCCAAGTTAAACTTAGGATAATAATAGATTGAGTTAGAAGACCTAGAATTCTAAACTAGCAGTTTGAGAGCTAGAGAATCCAAAGAAAATCTGTTGTGATTTTTTTTTAAGAAAAAGATACTGGAAAGCAGGCTCCTCAGACCTCACTTCATAGAATCATGGAATTATTGAGGGAGATTTGAGGTAAACTTGTGTCCTTCCACATTTTGAGCAAAAAATGTGCAATGTGTCTGGTGATTCCACCTTGGCCAAGGAATACGGAAATTTCTTTGGTTACTGAAGAAAAGCACTATGGCATACTTAAGAGGGGAAAAGGAAACAACCTTCTTTCCCCTCTTATGTGGTTATCTCTCTCTTACCATGGCAGAGCGGTGTGAAGGACATATATTTGTGAATGTAAGAGAAGAGGCCTCTTCTAAAACTATGATAAATGCTTATGCAAAACTACAATGCAGGTTTTTTTTCCCATATGATGAATTATGTACTGGCATGCAAAAAGTATGGGGCTTCTGTTGCCATGGTATATTTCACACCATTTACACTGATGTTCAAAAAAACCAAAACCATCGCAGTCCATAATTCATTTAACATGCTATAGCCAAATTACTAACATTCATTAGAGAAAAATTGTAGTTTTTTCATATCTTATTTAGCCAAATTCTGAATGTGTTAGAAAAACGGGTATATCACTTCCTGAATAACTCTGGGTTAACTATCATTGCCTGCCTGATCAGAGGCAAAAGTTTCAGTCAAGAATTGGATTTCAGCTACATGGCTCTCACTAATCTGTGAAGAAGCAAGGAAAAACAGCTGTAAAAATGTTGATGTTGGCCATGGATTTACATAAATAACAACTTGCTTTCACTTGAATGCTCAGGGTGGTATTACAGTGTGGACTTGGGTCTGCAGAAGATCTGGTTTTACTTTGGAATTCTGCCACTGAGAGAAGACACATGGCTTCTCTGCACCTTGGTTTCCCTATGTCCAAAACAAAGATGGTGGTTCTCCTGGGAGTTTTTTAAGCACTATATTGCAGTAATGATTAGCTGTTACAGTCTTCTATGGCTGAACCTAGAGGGCCCTTAGTTCAAGTCTCCTGTCAGGACCTTGGGCTGCTGAGCTTCATGCTTCTGTCAGTAAGCTTTAGACATAGTAAACCAAATAGTGTTCTTGGCATGCATACAAAGTTATTAATTTGGCTTTTGTGTTCAAACCTTCTATTTAATTTCAATTAACTTAATTTTAATTAATTGAATTTAAACGTCTCAGTTGCTGGTTTCCCTGTGAGATCTGGTTGCCGTGTGCGGAGGGCTGGGGCAGCGTCTCCACCGAGATGGCTTTGTGGTGAAATGGATTCGAAAGTCCAAGGCCCTTCATCTGCAAAGCAGCCTGCGGCAGGGGCTCTGTTTACCCACCGCAGTGGTGCTAACCAGCATCTGCGTTGGTATTAAAGGAGTATATGAAATACGCAGTGAAAATAGGCTATACTGTGTCTCACAGAAGGTCTTCAGCTGGCTAAAGCAAGTGATAGTTGAGGAGGGAGTAAATAAAGCGTTTGCAGGCCACATGCTGTCACAATCTTTCCCCTCCCCCCATACTCCCCCTCTTTTTTTTTCTTTTTTTGGGGCCATATGTTTTAGTAGTCTAAGTATGTGTCAGTGGTAATCCAGGCTTTGCGCTTTTAAGGGATGATTACCCAGTTTGTTGCCAAAGTGAGACTTTTTCTTCCCCATTTAATTTTTGTGAGGGTCCTAATTGTAAACTTTAAAAAAAATAAATTATTTTAGTGCAGATTACTCTTTGTATGACTAAATTTAACTACATCTCTCTTTGCGGCCTGCCAGCCTGTTAGCAGTTTGTATGATGGGGGGGTCAAACAAACCGGTTTGTTCTCTGGATGCTAATCTGAATTTCAGAGCCACTGTCCTTTACCCCCTGGTTCTCTGCTCCCCTCCCCCTCCTCCCTCCTCTCCACAAACAGCCACATCGGGTCCCTCTCCCCCCCCCCCCCCCGCCTTCTTTCATCCCCTGGCCCAGCAGAAAAGTAAATGTTTAATATCTTTTCCTACTTATCCCATACCCTGAATAGCTGATTCTCACGCAGGGTGGTCGATGTACTAGAAAATTAATGCTCTGAAAAGTCAAATTATTTGAAAGTCTGCTGGTCTGTATGTTACATTAAATATACCATGGTGCTTTGGGGGGATTAAATTTTTATGGATTTTTATGGGTTAAAGCAGGTACAAGGTTTTATGATGACTTTTAAAAAAAAAGGGTCACCTCTTCTGTCAGGGTGTGATCAGGGTCATGTCAGTTTTATATGAAACAGTTGTCAGGAATTCTCCTCCTCCAGGGAGTCATTTCTCAGGTCTCTAGTGAACCTTGGCCGAACATGGAGGGGTTACTAACTAGCATTGGACCCCTGCTTGTAACCCACCTTCATGGTAGCTCTCATAGCATTATTACAGTTAGCCACCTTCTTGTGTGAAAAAAGGGTAGAGTGTCTAGGGGGCATGCAGAAACACATTGTCATTGCATGGAATAAACCCTCGTACCTGTTATTTAGAAAATAAACCCACAAACATACCTCCCTAGTCGATTGAAATGTATGTGTGTCGGGGAGGAGGGGAATAACACGTAGGAAAAGATTTATGCCTTCCTTTGGGCTGTTGCTTGGTAACAGAAAATGCCTCTTAAGCCTATTTTTGGAGAGGGGAGGGGTGAAACTTGATTCAGTGACCATCTGTCCCGAGCTGGTTGATTTCCTGTTGAGCTCTCCTTTGTTTCTGTCAAACAATTGATTGTTACCCTTTGCAGATAAGAATACTGTTGGTGACATTGCCCTGAATCAGCAGGTTGGCTTGTGGCAACCACAAAACAGACCTATTAATTTTTTTTTTTAACGTTTAAGGGGTTTTGGTTCTTCCAAGGCCATTAACTGGTTTTGCTGGGGTTTATTTATCTGTGTTGTGGTTTTGTTTTGTTTTCTTTTCCTCTTGGGGAATGCCCATAAGTACAGTAGGCAAGTGTAATAAATGTAATTGAAACATTTTTTAAAGAGGATGTAATAATGCCCTTTTTTAGTCTGAAATCGTTGAGAAAAAACAGCCACGGTTTTGGGCCCATTAAGCCTTTTGGCAGTGGGGGGGAGCAGAAGTTAATTGAAGTCACTATTGAAGAAATCCCTACTGTTTCTGTGAAAACAAAACCCAGATTCTTAATTGCAAATGCAATATTTGCTATTGTTCTTGCTTAATTGTCAGAAAGTCATTCTCTGTTAGAGTACTTCCCGATGCTTGCTTAGTAGTAGGGTGCTGGATAGATTTGAACTCCAATTAGATTATATGTAAGTCATCTGCTTTATTTATATTGCAGAAGCCTGTATTTTTCCTTTAGTTTTATGCATGCAGGGTGCAAGGTGCATGCACGTGCAAATATGTGCGTGTCTTCTGTAGCTGCCATTATTTGTTAAGCATACCAATGCTATTTCCTTCCCTTCCCTGAATTTCAGCATTCAGAGAAGAGGTTCATAGTTTCAGGTATCTGCTGAAGAAAAAGTAAGGCATGTGTGTCTAGAGGAGACAGGTACTATCTGCAAAGAGAGAGTGAAGTCCCTCAATGCAATAGGACAATGATAGTCACTGTTATTTCCTTCAGTCAGTGAAACTCTTTCCTGGAGTATTTCCATGATGCTGCATTACAGAGGGGGGCAAGAAGGAAAGAGCTTCAATATAAATGCCTTGGTATCTTACAGGTCTTTGCTTATTTGAGTTCAGCCTACTTATCACTCAGTAAATGAAATTTGGAGGTAATTCCCAAAGGTCACTTAACAGAGTGGAAGGTGTTAGAAAAGTTCATTTCCCTTTCTCTTCTATTTTTCCCACATGCTCTCCAGATTGCTTTCCACAGGTAGACGAGCTGTTGTCTGCAGCTTTTCAACATGGTCCTGAATGTATTTTGGATTTGGCTCTTTTTGAAGTTGGTGGCAAGGTACCTACTAAACATTGATATAGTGGATGTAGGGTCAGGCATACTTGTGTGATTTCCTTTCTTTTCAAAGTTGCATGTGGTAATTAAAAATCTGTGATTTGGCTTAATAAATAAAGAAGGTTCATATCAAACCGTGTGAATGAGCCTGTGTGAGCACTGTGGCTTGCTGGTCGATTAGCCCTTGCATCGTCCTTGTTGGTTGTCTATTTCCTCACCCCACCCTCAGCCTTTCCCCCTATTTTGCTGCTGTTTGTTGGGTGTACACTGGGATCTGGCAGAGGAACTGATCCACTTGAAAAAAAACTTCTTTTTCCAGATTACTTTTTAGGTGGATCAATTCCTTGATCCAGTTTACCACTGAGTAAAATGCCAAGCTTGGCTGGTGCAGTGGAACACATAGGGGTGGAAGTGATCAGTACCGAGTAGAATCTTTTTTTACCCTTTTTTTTTAACCATTAATGCCAAATGTACTCTGAGGTGTTTTTAAACATGCATCCTCTGTTAGGTAGAGAAATCTTACTTTGGGATTAGTTTAGAAATTTTGTACACTGAACTGGTATACAGACATCACTTCTGTAAAATTAATTGAACATGCATATGTGCTGCTTTTTGCCGCCCTTTTGGTAGAAAGCGATAGGTACCACCAACATGCCTTTCAGGTATTTTCAATCTGTCTTGAAATGACACTGAGATTAAAAACACATTTATAGAACTAGTGCCAACTAGGTTGATGTTTGGGGGCCAGGGAGTTTAAACTTGGCAGTGAAGGAACTGTTCTGACCTGGTTTGAGAAGTGATTTGAGAACTGATTAAAATTTTTTCTTCTGCAGAACTGAGTTTCTGTAAGGAAAAAAAAAAAAAAACTTGGGAATTTTATTTCAGGCTTGAAAACTCTGTTCTAGATATTTGGAACAGAGTTTTGTGTCTGGCATAGAGAAATTGACAAGTGGTGGTTCTGCCCCAGGTTTTCACTGTTCCTTTAAAAGAGTGTTACTAAGCTGTATAGCTCAGATTGTAGGGAACTGACAAAAAGTCCAGTTCTCCCAGCATCTGGGGTGAGCAGTTGAGACCATGGCCTGTGCTGATGACAGAGCAGGTAGAATACAGGCCTGCACTTACCTTTGTGCTTGGTCGGGTCGGGTTGTACTGTGCTTCTCCTGTTAAAACAGGACTGATGTGTCCTTTGTTCCCAGATAAAAGCAGCTACAGATTTGCCAGTCAGACGGCACAGTGCCTGTGGCCTACCTTACACATGGGAGGGCAGTAATTCTAGAAAGGGAAGTAGGTGGGAGACTGGTATCTGCTTGGGTTCACCTTCTTGTGTTGCTGTTGCAAGGATGGAATTATTTATGTGTATTGTTTTACCTTCTCCTGAATGCAGTCAACCAGAGTATGAGCAATGCTATTCAATGTCGGGGTATTCTGCAGGGGTTTTGTTTTGGGAGGGGGAGCACAAAGGTAGGGTCATGATCAGCTGCTTTTCCATACTGGGTGAGTTCATGTACGCTCCTCACATACGTCATTGTTACAATGCTCCTGTTGCAGCTCTGACTCAGCCTCCATTTACGGAACTGATAGCAGTGCTGTTCTTAATATGAGTTTGAGACATCTCTCTATCCTGTGATAAAAAGACCTGTTTGTGGGAGAGAGTTTGGACACTGTAGCAATGACTTCTTGCTGTAAGGAGAGGAATGATGCTATCCTTTCCTCCCCAGCCCACACCCCCCAACTCCAAAACCACATGCATCGAAGGTGAAAGTGCTAAGCTTCCCTTCTCCTAGGAAGCTATGGCCATCAGTACCACTGACAGGCTTTCCAGAGAGAAAGCAACAAAACAAAGGTTTTTAGGGAGCCTTTTGTTTCCAACAAATGGCTTTCTGAAGCCACTAAATTGAAGGTTAACTTTGGAAAGAAAAAAACCTCATATATATGACCAACTACTTCATAGTCCATCACAGCCCTTTTCTGTGTTAGAAGCTATTTGCAAGGTAAACGCTCACCTTTAGAAGAGCTCCAGGCCTTGGGCGTACTGGACTGTGCTTATCCTCTAATCTTTGCATTGGCTTGGATACTGACTGAGCTGCTCCACTTAGACCACTTCTGGCAGATTTATTTTCAACTCTCTGAAAGTGTGTTCCAGGAGAGCAGTCATTATGATCAGTTCTGCCCTGTAGTCTTCTGGTCATCTAACATGCATCTTGGGTGATAGCTGTGGGTGGTAGGACTGCTTAGTAGTTAGCAGCAGTCTCTGTAGGAAATTTAAACTCTGGGACTGCTTGTAACTGCAGCTTTAGCTGTTTTTTCATCTCTTATGGTGAGGGAGTGAGATCCATGGAGAAGTTTCATGGTGGTTAGATGAAATCATCTGATTTATGTTAACTTCAGTTGTGTTTCTGTTTCTTCACAGAGTCATTCAGGGTGTAAGTACTGCTGGGAGAGAATCTGCCTTCTTCCTTGCTGGAGGCACTTTTCAAGGGCTGGCCAAGCCATGGCAAGCAAGCTGAGTCTGCTCAGGGCAGCAGTCAAGGCTACACCAGGCCAGGCAGAAACCGTGTGCGAAACCAGTCTAAAAGTATGAAGCAAGATGTGACAGATTAGAGGGAAGCTTGGAAAAAAAAATTTCTGGTGATTTATGCAAACTCATACCTGGTTTTAATAACATGATTCTGAAAATGGTTTGTGTGCTAAAGAAATTAATTTAAATAAGTATTTTTAGGAAGCTTTTTTTGAGTTCTCTAAACTTGTGGTTTCCTCTGACATCCTGTTCTCCTAAAAAATAGTTTGTGATTGTGCCTATTTTTCCTTATTGCGTCAGAGAACTGAGTGACTAAAAAAAGGAGGAACTGATTGACCTGAAAATTGGACTTCGGAGGCCTAAACTATAATGTCTCAAAACCTGAAATGGCCTTCCTTCTGCATATGGCTGGATAAAATGTGCTCTTTTATAATCTGCTGGCTCATTGCTGTTGTGGATGTGCTTACCATTGTAGAGATAAGCCTGTTTCTGGACACCTGATTGCACTCAGGAGTGGGGAATAGCAACTCCTTTCTATATATAATCTACAAAATGTGTGAATGGATCGTGCAAGAAGTATTCTTCCATGCATAATCACTAATTGAATTTAATCTAGATAATCTTTTTGATTTAACTTGGAAGTTGCAGATGCCTAGAGATACACTGCTGTTTTGCCCTATGAGCAGTGCTTTGAGGGTGTAACTTCCAGTGTTTATTGATCATGTTTAACATGATCCAGACATTCATATAGCGTAGGGTAAAATAAGAGATCTGGACTATTGTGTTGCCACTGTGTGGTACTGCTTTATATATGTGTGTAAATTACTACAGCAGACTGAAAATAAATGGAGGCAGTAGCTCATACATGTATGAACGGTGTCCTGGAATGGCAATTTCTGTGAATGGAAAAGAAATACCTTATCGGTTGCAAAAGAACTGAGCAAATGTAAGGCAAGGTAAGACCAGTGTCTCTGAACTACTGTTACCTTTCAGGCTCTTTGATGCAAAGATTTTTGTCATCACACAACCAAGAAGGCCGTTATTTCTAGCTTTTTTTTTTTCTCTCACTGAGCAAAAATAGGTTCCTTTTCTTCCCCTCTTTTTTTCTCACTCTCCAACACTCCTACGCTTTATCATTGTATCTAGAAAGTTGATCAGCCATTTAGAGAAAACTTAAGTTTTGATTAGTAGGCAGATGTTTTGGTGGCTGTACTGGTATGTATTTTTAATTTATGGTTGACCGCAGAATTTGCGGGTTAGGGGAGTAGCTGACTTTCTCTAGCTTTCTGAACAGGCCTGGTTTGTCCTTGAGGGGAGGAAACTGTGGGCATAAAGCTGTATGTGTAAAGTTCAAGGAGCATTTAGGTGTTCTAGGGGCTGGGTCTAACATAATCCACATGGCTGATTTTTTTGCTCATTTTTCCAGTGGTTTTGCCTGCAGCTTTTTTTTCAGATAGCAGCAAAGAGCAAGGGGATGGACCTGGAATTAAGCCAGCTAAAGCCAGCAGTTGAGAGATCTTTGTTCTGTTCTGTCTTGACCACAAGCTTCCCAACAGACCTTGGTGGGGGCATGGATCTCAATTCTTTATCTTCTTTATTTGCTCTTCCCCCTCCATGAGTAAAATGGAAATATAGTGTTACTTAAATAAGCAGCTAATTTCTTTTTAGTGTTTGGTGTTGAATTAACATACCCTGTAAAGCCTGTGAATAAACTGTGGGGTTACAGAAATGTCCTGGGTGGATATGTTGGCTTTTTATTTTTCTTCCAGTACCTTTGTTTGAAGTGAATTACCTATTAAGTCCCAGGAAAGTGGCTCTTTGTTTTAGTCTTCTTTTTGGAATGCGATTTATTAGTGATATCCAGAGGGGTCAGCAGCATAAATAATGTTTGTTTCGAGGCTTTTTGGGTGCAAAGGGTGGAGGGGGTTCACAGTGAAGAGAGCTGTTTTGTTTGGTGTGGCTAATCAGGAGTGAGGCTGGAATTGCTCATAGCTGTCATTCAGGTTTTTGTTTCAAAGTCCAAGGACCTACTGGGAAAAACAAAAAGCTAATGAAAGCTGACTGTATTTCAACCCAAACCCTGTAGAACCCAAAATGATGTCCTGACACTCCGTGTATTCTTATTCTCCTGCATTCCCATCGTTACTAAGGTAACAGGTTTTTAGGGGCTTTACATCTTCATTGTCAAGTATTTGCTACACTTATTGTTGCTGTTTGCAGATTAGGGCAATTTAAACAATGCCTTTTGAAATGGGGACCAAAAAATACAAAAAGAAATATAGTAGAAATTGATGTAATGAATCAATTACCCTCTCTTGTTTAAACTTTCAGTGCTACTTCTCAGAAGCTACATTAAAAATGTCACACTGTTTTAGTGTAGGAATTTTAGGCATGGAGAAATGCTTTTTTTTTAAGGTGTGTTCATTACAGGACTCTCTGAATACAGATAGTGCCTTTTCCAACCAACAGAATTGTTGTGAAGAAACTTAAGTTCGTATTTGCATCAGGGTGTTGCTTCTCTGCTTATAATACATCTGAGACAGTTGCCTGGATCTTGTAAGCTGTGTTACTTTTGTATTACTGCATCTGTGAAATCATACTTTAAAAATTAAGCAGCTGGGGAAAAATAGGAAAATACTTTTTCTAAGGAAGTTTAACTACATGCAGAACTCTGTAGCCAAACATGCCTTATTGATGCTCCTCTGTGTCCGTTTAGCTCAAGCAGAAATATGTGTATTCACATCTTCCCTGGAAAACTGGATTGTGGAGGAAATGGTCAGGCTTGTAAATGCATCTTCAAGAAGATAACTTTTAAATTGATTTAGTTTCTGCTGGCTTCTTGAAAGCTTGTGCATTGCTGCAGCAAGCATCTTCTGCATCTGTGGTAGGAGATATGTTTTTTAAAAAATTGCTGCAAATGATAACTCTTGAAACTAGTGAGGACTTTGCATCACACTGATTGTGGGTTGACTGTTGGGCGAGTGATTTTAAACTTCTTGGGTCATAGTTTTCTTTCCATAAAATATGGATAATGCCAAGCTACAAGTTTGGAAGGCAAACTGTAGGTCTTAATCTGTGTGTATAAAGTGCTACAGGAGGTTTTGATGCTATCTATATATGAGATTACATGCTCAGATCATGACATGCAAAAGATAATGTTGGAACTCCTCCTATTAGTGATTTTCCAATGTTTCAGTTGAGGTACAGTTTTAATTGTATAATAATTTTAATAGTTTAATAATAATAAAAATAATTTAATAGTTTTAGTTATATGTGTGCTTTAATTTTAAAAAGCTTAGAATTCATTGCACTTAGATGTAGCCAACTAGTGATATGATTGTATATTTATAACATAGTTCAAACAATTGCTGTTTTTGTAAAAAGGATAAAGTTTAAACCTTTATTGTTTCATTAATGTTTTTCAGTATGGCTTCTTTTTTTACACCCTTTACTGCCTTTGCCTCCTAAAGGTTTTTTTGCTCTTTGCCTGCTGCAGTTTAAAAGCTTTTAAAGCATCAGAGTTTGTTAGCACCTTGCTGTAGAGCAGCTTACAGCTGATTTTGATAGAAAGATAGTGTGAACGGAGTTGGAAGAGGCAGGGGAAACTCTAAAATGGTTGTTAAAGCTGTTTTAGATTAAAAAATACTACTTCATACATATTAAATAATTCACATTCCTGATCTTTCTCATTGCTAGTAACTGAGTTTGTTACATCTTTTCATTTAACAAACTGAGCTGCTGATTATATATCCATGTATGCAACCTGTGCTCATCTGTAATTCTGCAGCTAGCATTTCTGACCCTGCATAAAAGCCCTTGTTTAAACTAAATTTCATTAAAACAAAATCTCTTTTCAAACTGTATTAACTACATGCCAGAATTTCAGAATAAGTAATCCTACAAAGTAATTTTCTAGGAACAGGCAACACTTTTCCTGTGGCTGAATCAATATTTTTAATTTGCTGCCTCTTCTCCCTTTATAATAAAGCTCTGTCAGAGTAATCACCTTAAAGACGAGAGTTTCTGTGAGACTGAATGTGTGAAGTGGGCTTGGGATTGAGTTTGGGTTGCAGTTTGTTTTGTAGTTTTCCACGCTGCCATCTTGGATATTGCAGCTGTTTTAGTGCTGACTGTTTTGCACGGTTTGAAGCAGAATGTATGCAGCTGAGGTATGGTATATAATGAGTCCTTTTTGCCTGGCAGAAATTCTACTAGAAGAGAAGAATCCTACCAGACAGGGGAAGGTAGAGGTATTGTTCTTTCTGTGTGTCCTTGAAATGAGTCTGTTGCCATATACTCCATAGCCCTTTATTGGACAAACCTATGCAGTGGCACTAATGGTGGGTGAGATTCCCATGGTGCTGAAATAAACCGCCACCACCATTTGTGCTGTCTTCATCTAGGCAAGACTGAGAGTATGCCTTTAGAGTACATTTTTTTATAAAGGTAGGTTATATAAAACAACATTCTTGCCACTTATTTGTGGCTAAATATAGTTTCTTTAGAAACATAAGCTGGAGAGGCCCTGTTGAGTGCCATTTTACTAGTTTTGCAGATGCTGCTGATGGTGGTTTGTGCTTAGCTAGGCAAGCGGTTACCCATGTTTGGTTACAACCATCACTACCCCCAGTATCAGCAAGAGGTAATTTTCTTGAGGTAGACAAGACTTAGGAGGCTAGTGTGCAGGTAGTCTTTAAGTACAGAGCCGATTACGCCAGAGAAATGGAGGTGACAGATGGGTAGCTGACACCAGAGGGGTGAAGTGGAATACAGACCGAATTATTCCCTGCAATGAAGAACAGAAGGTGCTTAGCACGCATCTCTCAAATTATTTTAAAGGCTTCCCTACAAACACTTCAAGTTGATTAGGTTATTTCCTTAATAGTTCTACGCTTATAGTTGTTACATTGCCCTGGACAAAGGTGTGATTTGACATCAAAATGTCTGTGAACCTTTAGCTTTGTAATAAGCTATTTATAACAAGAATTGAATCTTTCTGGTAAATACAAAAAGCTGAATGAAGGAATGTATATGTATTCATGGAAATATGTATACTTCTGTGAGATTCTAGAAGGAATGATCATCTTCCTTCCATCTCACTTAAAGGTATGTAGAGTGCATAAGAGAAATAAGATATGCAGCTAAAAAAAAAAAGTCAAATCTATGCTGTGCACCATGGAATTAGAATTGTTTATTAAAATTGTAATTTTTGTTTTCATTTTTTTGAACTTGTTTAAACCTGTCGTCACATTTGCAGGGCTTCTTTTATTTAAATTTCCTGAAAGTTTTATAACAAGAGGGGAAAACAAATTCTTTATACCTCATGAAGCTTTTGAGATCCAAAGCTACTAGTATTCAACATATGGCAGTTGTAAGCTTACTAAGAGTGCTTGTAAATTCCTTAGTTGGAAAAAAAAAAAAGATCATCAAAGTGTTAAGACTTTAAGGACAGACTTGAATGCAGTAGGGTCAACAGGAACTTGCCTTTTTTAAAAAATAGAAAATTCATACTGCTGTTTTATAAACCTGGAATAATCATTGAAAGTAAGCGTGACAGGAGACTGTAGTAACTCCCTGGCAGAATTCTTCCATTCTGTAGTAGGTACCTTCCTTCCCTGCTGGAGAAGGGATGAACGTTCACCCATCCCCAGTGTACAGAGCCCCTCAGACGAAACCACTGTAGGGAGTGGGGAGGGTGTCTGGGTGCTTTATGTATGCTCTGGCATTCCAAATATAACCAAATATAATATAAAAGCATTTGTGTGGACATCAAGGGATCCTTGCACTTTGCAAATGAAAACCAACCTTCCTGCTTCCCTCTTCTGCTCCCCCATCCAAAAGGCAGGAGCAAGTCTTGGGCAAAAATGGATTTTTCAACCCATTTTTTTTCTTCACTTATACCTCTTTCGGGGTTTTTTAAGCAAGATTTTTGGTTTGAACAGTAGACTTAATTTCTTTTTTTTTTTTAACAATAACTTTATGTTCTAATCAAACTGCATTGTAATCACTCATCAGGCAGAGGAAATAAATGGAGAACTGCAGAACTGGAAGCACAAAACTGTAATAGAACCAGAATTAGCAGCTGTTTCTTACCGCACCTCAGCGGGTACTTCAGGCTCATGGGCTTAGGTCAACATATCCCGTGGTGGCAGATATTGCTTGTTTGGGAAATACAAGTTTATCTGATGGTTTGTAATACCTATCAAAAGAAAAGAAAATCTCTAGCAACAGAGAGAAACTGACCTTCATAAAATTAGTGAGTATAGAGAGCCTGTGTTTAAGCAAGTAAGAGTAGATAAACAGTGTGTGCAATTTAAATTAGGCTGACAAAAATACTGGTTTCATTTCTGTGGAAAAAACAGGGAGTAGGGAAAAAGAAGCAAATTTATGAACAAAATGCTTCTTGAAAATACATAACTAGAATCTCAGCAGTTAAAACCCCTTAGTCCTTACTCTACATCCTGGATTTTTATTGTTGTATGTGTTATCCTGTTTTGAGCTGTTCTAGGAAGAAAGCTGGTAGGTAAAAGGTAGAGGGGATCCCACAGCTGAGCCTGAATTGTGAGTTTAACCAGGCCTCCCCACAGCACATGGACACCCTGCTGCTGGCCCCTGTTTGAGGGTGTCCAGCACACTTCTACTGCTGTCTTACTGTGCCAGCAGCAGGCGAGCCACTGGTGCAGGTAGGGTCTCCTCTTGCTGTCCTTGATCTTTTGTTTGGGATAGGAAGCTAGGTTTAGACTAAGGATTTTGCTTGTTATGCTTGATTCTGCCACGTACAGAAATTAGAGTTGTCTGAGGAGGTTTCACTACCTTTTATTAAAAACGCACAGCTCTGCTTTTTGGAGAAAACATAGTTGCCCAGAGCCAGAACCTACATGTTTACTTAGGCCAGTTATCAATGCAGCAATGCTGCCTTGGGCCTTGTATGCAAACGCTTTTCAAACACAGCACAGAAGAACATCCATTTATTATGTGGAAATTTTAGTCTGAATTAAAAAAAAAATAATAGAAAACCCTATTTGGCTTAGCATAAATTCACAGCAAATCTTACATGCAGTTAAATGGAATGGTTTTACCCACAAAGAATACAAGTTATTCCCTTGTTTGAACCAGGAGCACACTAAACATTACAGCAATTAAATCTTGTTGGTTTTGCCCATACTTTCAGTCTTCAAAATCTTTTAAGAGATCTGCAGAAATGTATGCAGCGAGTAAGAATGCAAAAAAATCCATTCTAGATAAATCCCATTTAATCCCATTTATCTAGAATTCTGTGCCCTGTGTTTAAAGCAAGTGTGACCTTGCCATCCTAAGAAATATGGTATTTGATCTCAACAAGAGGCAAGGAGAGTCAGTATGTTACAAAAGACAAATGTTACATATGTGGTAAGCATCTTGTAATAAATGGCAGGTACCAGATAAGCTTCAGTAATAGATATTTCATTAGGGCGTGACATTGAATTTGACATGAAGTATTTTGGACTGGGAAATCCTGAGGACAGGATTCTTCACTTCTTCATGCTGCCCTGTTCTGCTCCCAGACTACATCTCTCTCATGTTTTAAAATGGCGCCAATATCTTCTGTTAAGGTTCTCATTGCCTAGTTTCTAAGTGATTACACACAATAACTGGTGCTTCATCCAGTTGCCTTTGGAAAAAGAATGAGGATAGTTATGCAGAAAATGGGTGCTTAAATAACAAAGAAACAAAAAGCTATTTATTTCTGTTTGGGATTTTTCTTTGCTAAGCTTCAGCTTTTGATTTTGTTCCATATTAGATTGATGGGTTGGGTAGTGTCTGCAAGTATTCCAGGCATGGCTCTTACAAGACATAATTTCCATTTCTGTTTGTGAAAGTTGCAATAAACCATATACCAGCATAATTAATACAGAGTCTAAATGTGCTAGCTAAAGAGCTTGTTCTGGTCTTCTTTCCATATAGGAATTACTAGACCAGCCCATGTGGAATACTGCTTTTCTGTCAGCTTTTTAGATTCCATTTTAAATTCCTTCTGGAAACTTCTCTTGCATGATAATCTTAAAGGAGGCTATCCAATGGAAACCCTTCTCTTGAAAGTGTTTTGGACAAACTGAAGTGTGTTAATGCAACCATAACAAACTTAAACTTTCATGAGGCATTAAGTACATGTTCTTCACTTCAACACACTGAGGGATTAGATTGTAGGAGAGTCTACTAGGTGCTTCGTGTGTGTATTTTTAGAAATGTATGTGTAGTGTTTCTATATATTATGTAAGTAAGGGTGCCACCCTTGACAGTGAATTTGACAACAGAATTTTGAAAGATGTTTGAATGCCTTTTTTTTTTTTTAAAATAGCAGTCAGAAGGATTTATTTATTACATGCCTCTCTAGATCTTTCAACAGTAAGATACTACCCTTCAGGGGGATAGAGTCTATTTACCTTAGTAAGATCCAGGTGTGGTTGAGCACCAGACAAAACAGTTGCAGTTCAAGTGCCAACAGTTTTGAATTGTTTCTGACTTTTTTTTTTCACATAGTTTGTCTGTTAAAAACAAATTAAACTTTGAGTTGACCTAGCTGTTTGCATTCTTACTCGCTGCATACATTTCTGCAGATCTCTTAAAAGATTTTGAAGACTGAAAGTATGGGCAAAACCAACAAGATTTAATTGCTGTAATGTTTAGTGTGCTCCTGGTTCAAACAAGGGAATAACTTGTATTCTTTGTGGGTAAAACCAACCTAATGCTTTAGCAGATGTATCATTTCTAGAGAAATAGCACACTATGAAACACATATGGATTATAAATTTGCATAATCTGAAATTGAAGATGATCTAAATCTTGTTCTCCTGAGCCATTAGGCAGCCTAGCAGTTTATTCCCATTGACAAATACAGCTGAGGAAGAGGCACAGACATTGCAGGATCAAGCTATAAACTTCATTCCTGGCACAGTGGCAGCTCTTCAAAATGTGTTTTGTTGACAAACAAGAAACCTCTTGCAATGTAAATAAGTGTTGTGTCTTGCAGCCCACATTGAACAAAGATGGAATGAAATGTAAGAATAATCTTTATTTTTGATGAAGTGGTTTTCTCTGATGGGAGAGCAGAACATAGAAATGATTCAAGAACCCTTTTGAGGCTGCAAGATTTTATCCACTTTATATCTTCTTAAAGCAGCCTGTGCTGAAGACCATTTGCTATAGACCATTTGCTGTAAGAAACAGTGAATAAGACAGGGGTTTCTCCTCAATAACTGCATAAAAGAGGAATTCATAATAAACAGTACAAACCTGTTATTTTGTTTCCCATCCTCTTTCCTTCCTATAAACTGACTTTGTGGAATTTCCACACACAGCCCTTGTAATGAGACAGTCTGGGGACTGACAAGCTGGGGAGCGGCTTTCCTTTTCACCATGAACACAATCAAGCAGAGGCATGGGTTGCTCAAGGTGGTTGTGCAGTCTGTCTCCTTGCAGGTTTTAAAGGCTTGACTGGGTAAACCCGTGAGCAGCCAGGTCTGCTCTCACAGCTGATCCTGGTGTTAGTAGGAGGTTGGAATAGAGACCTTCTGATGTCCATCCTACCTGAATTATTCTGTGATTCTAAGAAAAAGCAACAATTAAATCTGTTTGACCTAATTAAATGCAAATCTTCCAATATAAAAGGCAGTTTTCTGTATGGGTTCAACAAGAGTAAAGTCCTGTTGAGTTGTATTTGTCTTCACTGAACCAATTAGTGTGTGTGCTCCTACTTGAGCCACTTGTACTCGTGATTTGGCTATAAAATGTATAAAAGACAGCTGCATGGTAAATTGTGCTTGGAGCGTGTTGCTTCTGTTGCAGTTCTGCAAGCAGTGGTCTTGGATCTTCAGCATAGTAATGCTGAAGTGGATTAGAGAGTTGGAATGACCCACTCTGTTATCTGTGGAACAGCTTTTCTGTGACTTGTGAATGATTTTTGTGAAGTATTAAACTTTTAGAAAAATTCTTAAAGAATGTCCCATTATTGACATGGCAGCTCTCAAATCTGGGTAGAGAAACTCTAGGCCATGCAGTAGATCTAAAGTAAATTATTCGTTGAGTAACCTCTTCTCTGACATTTAGTGCTTTAATAGAAAAGTGATTATAACATATCTCATTTATTCAAACAATCAAAACTGAATGTATCTAATGATAATTAAATAGGCAATTTTTGTAATATTTGCATTAGCCTATGAATCTTTCTCATCATTAAATATATGGAGTGCTGCAGCCTCTGGTTAGATAGATATTGGTTCAATACCCTTAAGGGAGAAAATTTGCTGGGTTTCAGTGCTGTTTCATACTACTACAGTACTACTAAGGCCAAACAAGTACAAAAGATCGGTTGCAGCTAATGTTGGTTTGTAGCAAGGGATACAGTGGAAACCAGAAAGCCAAAGGGGTTGTCTTCCATCTGTGCTGAAGATGCAAACTCATGCTAAAGGAAAAGAAAGATGACATTGCCCTTTAGCCTGGGTTTAATGTAGGTCAGCTGGGTCACCAGATGACATGACTTTAATGGCCAAACTGCTTTTAACAATTGCCTTGGGCAGTGTTTAATTTCACTGATCTTTGCTAGCCTTCAGGAGAAGAGAGAGGAAGAATCCACCTTATCTTCTGGTTTTCACACTGTGTGCTCTGCTGCTTCTGTGATCTTTTATGACTGGTCAGTATAGAGCAACATGTGCCTATGTGATTATCCACATATGAAAAGTGTTGTTTACTTCCAGATTGCTCACAACCCATTGCACCAGGTTGATTTTTTTTTAATCTCAGCTTCTTGCTGCTGAAGGGACTGAGCAGACTGATAAATTACATCCATATCATCTTTGTAATTCCTTGTAATTTGTTCTTCCTGAGGAACTCAATTACTTAATTCTTTACTTACAGATATCTATATAAATCTGTATTTATTTTTTGATGATTTAATCGTCTTTTGTGCTGAAATTTCTCTAATGAAACCTATTACCTAGTACACATTTTCTAGTATGGGGTGAAAACAGTGTATAGTCAAGTGCGACATTGGTTTGTACTGAATTTCAGGATGAGTTGATGAAAAGGTTTGTCAGCATTCGTGGGCTGTTCAACTGCCATATGCAGAATTTCTGGTCTGCTTATATTGACCTATGATTTATTACCACTCTTTCACATGCAACATCTTCCTTCTTGTTGCGAAGCACTGTAACAGAGTCAATCACATACTATAATAACAGGAGAGGAAAGATAGAGCTGAATTCCAATTGTTCTACTTCGTTTCCATCCTAGTGATGGACTGGGATAGTAGTACAGGGAATATACAATATTCTCTTTCCAAAATTCCTCAGTATACATCTTACAAAGTGCATGCATGTGTGTCAGTTTTGTATAGATGCTCTGAATGGGCTATTGCTCAGAAACAATGTATTGAGGTTGTAATGGAGAGTGCTATTAACATGCTAGCTTAATGGTCTGTAATGGTGGGGGAAAAAAGACAAAAAAAAAAAGAAAATGTTAAGAGTTGGGGGGGGGCAGCAGGAAGGAGACCAAAGCAAAAAACATGACTCTGCCATGCACATGCATCTCTAGTATACCTACATCTTGAAGGTCATGTGCAGTTTGTCTCCTTCCTCTCTCTTCTGCAATACCAGATATTAAAATTGGAAAAAATGCAGAGAAAGCAATAAGGGTGATCAAAGATGTAGAACAACTACTACTATGTAAGGAACAACTATGTTGACTAGTCTTCAGCCTGGGAGTAAGACAGCTGAGGTCCATAAAATACTGTGGGGCAGAAAGTGATAGCTGTTCATGTCTTCTGTGGAAAAAGAACTAAGAAGCATCAAATGAAATTAGCAGGGGCTGTGCTGAATGCAAACAAAAGGTGATAACTGCAAGTGTGAGGTGGGTTGTGGCACTCCTTTCTCAGGATGCAGGTGTGCTGAAAGATTAGGTGGTTTCTAAAGCAGCTGGATAAATTTATGGTTGCTGTTAAATGAGTCTTGAGCTGCAGATCAGTGGAGGTTGGGAGAATATTTTGGAAAATCAGTACTGCAGGAATGTCACAGGGTTTGTATTCTTCTCTGAGTACCTGCTGTTGGCTACTGTGTGACTTAGGGAAGGAGGCTTGTGGCCTGACATGGTATGTCTGGTTTTAGGTTGTTTTGACCATCCCATTGTTCTTCTTTGATTGTGTGGGTCCCTGGGTTGGCAAGGTGGGCTGTGGAAAGTGTTCCAGGTCTGTTCTCTGCTTGTAGTTTGTTTTCTGCAGGCAGTGAGTGAGCCAGGTGAAAGCAGCATAGAGTTTTCTTTTCTGCACCATGTTGTTTTTATAGGTAGTAAAACTAAGTATTACAAGCAATTCCAGGAGTGCCAGAACTAAAGACGCCTAGTTTCCTAAAGATTTTGATTTCTTGGTTGATAAGCTCTGATTTTAAATGTTTTCTGTATTTAGGATATGTTTAGGATCAACCCTTCCGATGGCTTCTTTTTGTACTGCCTTTACCTGTAGCTGAGACGTAGTAAAATGTCCTGCCTAACTGGCTAGGTTTCCTCATGAATACTGAGAGGATGAAATATCTTTCAGACCTCTGTACCTCTGTCTCATTTGTACAGAGTTGTGGGTTTAAGAGGTACTTGACAGAAAACATGGCAACACAAGCCACGTTTCCCTCAGAAACCAGGCAAAAAGAAACAGTACAAAATAAATACATATAACACAACTAAACCAAATAATCTTTCATCTTGCCCCCAAGCAGTAATAATGTAGTCAAAAAAGGCCTGTGAATATTAAAAATAGATTTATTTTAATCTTTCTAAAGTTTTAAGTGTAATACAGATGAGTTTCAATGTGCATGGCTATGCACAGGAACAGTGAGGCTTGAGTGTGACATCCAATTTTTCTTATGTTATTTAGTAGCTGACACACATGCTGTGTTCTTGCTGGTTGTTAACAGCATGTGAATTATGAGGCCAAAGAGGTCTTCCTCATGACAATGGCTAATGTTTGTAGAAATGCAAAGGTCATGATAATGACTACTTGTTTTAATGCCAGCTGGATACTGATGACAATTACTGAACTAGACAGATCTTCGAGGGTCAGTTTATTGACTTACCTTCCCTGCTTTGTGAGTGGTGATGGAGTTAATGCAACCATCTGACTTCTGTGCTGTGCCAGTTTAAGTGAGTTTGGCTTTGGATAGTTTTCCTTCATGTTTCCATGAAAACAGGAGCACCTGGTTCACTAGCTTTATTTTTTTGTAAGGTGCTACCTGATTAGCGATATTATTACCATCTTTAAAAGAGAGAAGTAAATCAACTTCTTAAAACACATTTTCTGCTTTTAGGATAACTTGCTTTTCCTCCTAACCTGTACCTTAAACTTCAGTGGAACAAAAATTGATTTTGTACTTCTAGACCATACGTGTGGATGTTGACAGTAGTGTATTTTCAACAAATAAACTTATTTTTATTTTGAATAAAGACCTCTTGAGTTAAGCCTAGGCTGTTCAAACTCAAACTCTTTACTCACCTTTAGCTGACAATATGTGACTGTATGTTTTGGGTTTTATTCAGGCATAATGTGTTTGGAGGGAATCACAACCATAGGAAATGTGGGCATGGATAGTTCTTCTTTCCCCCAGCTCAGGTGTTCAAAATTGCATGTCCATCAACTTCAAACTGATTCTGAACCAATTCCTCCATGGTACAGTGATCTTATATCTGTGTGTAAGTGTGTGTGCTGGACAGGTTGGGATTTTGGAAGTCTGCACTTCAATGTGTGGTAGCCATCCCTTACAAAGATTAAAAATTAAGAATGGAGAAAGCCATTATTTGGCTCTTTGGAAACCATAGTTTCCAATTACTGCACTGGATGATTTCTGGAGTAGTAAAATACTAGACTAGTATTTTGAGAGAGAGAGAGTGCATATCATGCACACATCAGGAAGCTGAGTCACAGCTGGAGTGGATACAGCACTAGGCAATATCTTTCTTAATAGCCCGAGAAGACAACAGGCATTAGATGACCCGATCTTTTTCATCTGAAATTTTTGCTCGTGACTTTTTTCTTCCTAGTTGCCAAGACTAAGTGTGGAGGCCATCTTTTTATTTTCTTTTGTACAGGAAAGTTTCATCAGTGTAGAGCTGCTTAGTTTAAACCTGCCTGAATCTGTAACCTTGTCATGCTGGTATGGTACATAGAACTTAATTTTATCAGCTGTCAAAATTGTTGTTATTACTAAAAACATGAACTTTGCATTATGATGAGAATCTTTGTCTCAAAAGAGGCTGGAAATTACGCAGTAAATGACTTGCAAATTTGCTATTACCAAACACCATGAACTTTGCCTTAAGTTAAGGGAGTTGGTCTAAAGCCAGTTGTATCAATACAGTGGTTGAGTGTAAGCCTAAAAGCTCTTGTTTGAGTCGTCTTGGGAGCTGGGGGGAATGGTGACAAGATGAAGGTTAAAAGTCATACTAAGGTTAAAATTGGCAATGAAGGAAGAGTGACTTTCAGAAACAAATTAGAGGAAACAGCAAATACTTTTGGACAAAGATTTTGTTTTTTTAAAGTAACTATAGATTAAACTGGTAATGTAATCTGCTGAGACCTGCAAGTAGTTTGTCACACAATTTAGTGTTCCAGTGCTTTACCAGACTACAGTCATTTGTGTGAAACTTGGGCTTGCTGAACAGCTGTTGCAGACTACTCTGTCCCCTTATTTCAATTAAAGTAGTCGGCAGTTTTTGGCATCGGGCGCACAGATGGAGCAATTGCTTTATTTGCAGAAGGGAAAATACTAGAAAAACATTTTTCTTGCTTTCTTTGTCTCCCCCCCCCCCCCCTTTTTTTAAAGGTCCTTGTGCTCTAATTACTTTGTACTTGGCAGGAGTAGATTTAATCTTGAGTTTGCATCTTTGCTATCCCTTTGGAAGTCAGCCAAAGCTATCCAAGTTAAAAAGCCAAAACTTTGAGTTTATTCATGTTCAGAAAATTGCTAGTGCTGCCCTGCTAAAATTCTGCCTTCCCTAGGATTCCATTACAGCCCACAGCTGTACAACCTTTAGTTGTACGCCTGGTCCTTACAACCTGTCTGAAGGTCAGGCACTGAAACTGAGATTTTTAGGGTTGGTTTTGTGTGTGTGTGGCTGTGTGTCTTTACTGGTTGGATTTAGGCAATGTGCAGGTGGAAGCTACTTGGCTTACATGATGAGGAAATGGAAATAATCACTGGGGGAGTAAACAAGGAGGCTGAGAAAGACGGGAGCTTGGAGTGAGGGATGTAGAAAATAAATGGGAAGGAGAGTGAACTGGCCATACAAGAATCTGAGGGCTTGGAAACTAAAGGGGAATCACATGCTAGAAGAAATCAAGATTGGCTTGATGAGGAGGAAGGGTATGGGATTCAGAATAAGAAATGGAAGTGAAGGGGCCATTGGAGGCAAAGCTGGCCAATGACACTGAGAATATGTTGGCAATGAGTCTAAGGACTGCTAAGGTGAGGGGAAAAAAAGATGTGAAGAAATGAAGTGCTTCTGTCAAATTCAGATACAAACATGGGATCTGGTTTGTAAGGAGCCTTTGGATGATGGGAGATTGCTGCTGGGCTGGGATAAAATTTAGGACTGGGATGAGGATCCTATGGGATGACTGGGACTGGCTAGTGGAAGGGACTGGACTGGAGTTGGACAAACCAGTTGGGAGATGAGGCAGGAGGGTTAGATCAGAATAATATTTTTCCACAGCAGTTCATCCATTGTAATGCCTAAAAGAGAATCTAAAGGGTTTTTTAACCTTGTTCTTCTGCTGTCAGTAAATCTCTCCAATCTATTGACTGACAGTGTCTAGCCTCATTGCTGGTGGTCTGCATAGAGCACCATGACTTGAGGGGAAGAACTCCAAAGACCTTTGCCAGACATGGGAGAAGTGAGCACCACAGTGCTCTCACTGATCTGTAGGAATACTGGCAGTGCTGCTTGACTTCTGCTTGTCTTCATGAAAATAGACCATCAAACAACCGCTCCCTGTCTCCCTATCTGGGGTTTAAATATCTCCACAAGTACTCTATGATCACTGCTGTGGCTAGGACATTGGTAGGTTTGGCTTAGTGGTTGGCTGAGGCTGCTGCTGGGATAGAAGCAGGTCATGGTCATGGTCAGGGTTGGGAAAACCCAAGATCAGAGACCAAAGAAGTACAAATGTGTTAATTTTGAGGGCAAGGCAGGGGTGTGGAAGCCAGGCTGTGATGTGGAACGTGGGAAGTGCCGGTGTGCCAGAGTAAGCATCGAAGCCTGTAGTCTGGCTGCGGCAGAGGCTGGTTTCAAACTCGGCACCAGAACACAGGAACTCAGAGAAAGGAGTCTGGTGAAGCAGGGTGGTTGCTAATGAGTCCCTGGGTGTCAGAAAATAGGGTCAGGGATTAAGGCTAGAAATTGCAGCATAACACAAGGTTTTAGGAAAACTGGCAAACTCCCAGAAAACCTTCTGTAAAGATGTACCTACGGCTTTCCGTTTGGCCAGCAGAGTTGGGGATTCTGTTCAGTTGTATGTATGCAAAAAAGGTTGAATCAAAGCATAGTTGTATAAGTGCAGATAACTGTTAGAGTTTTTTTTCTTAACATATTGCAGATGCCTAGGTTTCAGTCTGTAAGGGGAGTGTGCTACAAATGTGTTTGTAGTGTGTGGTGGTACCCTTGTGTTGTTCTGAGCAGGTACACTGACACAAAGGGAAGAAAAACAGTGTTACACTGAAATCACATTTTGAGCTCTGATTTTATGAAGTTTAATGAAGAAGGTCATGATAGCACTGTTAGGAGACTAAAATCGGTTCTCTGGGAAACAGCTAAGGCCCTAAATTATTACAATTATACACTCGACTATTTCAGAAAATGAGAATTCTTAACTTTTCATTGAGGAAAAGAAGCAAGTGTGTGTGAAAGCTGGTCTGAAATGTTAAAAAAAAAAAGTAATTAGTAAGCTTTCATGTAGGTGAAACCAATCTCGCTTATGAAGGCTAACTAGCCCTGCACTTTCACGACTGTAATAAAGTTCATTTAATCCTGGCTGCTAGCAACAGAAAGTAGCTTAATATAGTTAGTGTGGGATGGGCTCATCCGTGGGTGGCATGTAAGGTGATACCAGGTATCACTGAGGGGAAAATTCATATCTAGGTATCTAGGCTGTCATATTTCTACCACTACTTGCACAGTCAGTGGACAAGATCCCTGCAGCTGCTGTTTAGCCGTGATGGAGTGAGTGTAGGATTTTGAATCTGGATTTCCATGGGACTTTGGCTCCAACAAGTCAAATGGCTTTCACTGTCTTGTGTAAGGTGGAAACTCAGGAAGAACTAAGTTCAAAGACTTGTATAAATAAATACTGATTTTTTGAGCTGTGGTGAATTATGTTGAAATATTCAGTGTTAATTCATGGTGGGTGTATGGAAGGGGAGGAAACGGGAACAGAAGTCATTCAACGTTCCTTCAAACTGTGTTAATGTATAATGCAGGTCAGAGGATTTTCCCAGTGGTTTGCACACTAGAACCTGGGTCACAGGAGATGTGTAATCATTTTATTTGATTTCATTTGGTTTTCCATCTCTTAAACTTAATGTCATTGGGTGTTTGTTTGCCTGTTTTCTTTAATTTTGAGACACATATGAGGTGCTTTCCTACAATTTGTTTCACAAGACTAGATGATGTTTTGGTGTATGCACTTTAAAATCTTGTGGGTTTAGGGTGAGATTACCTTAAAAATGTAATCTCTCGCTAGTATGTCAAATTGAATCTGAGAAGCATTTCTATGTTACAGTAAAATTAATTGAGGGAATACTTGAAAATAAAACTATTTCTTCCTTTCTTTTCTCCTGCCTTCAACCAACCCCAATCCTAGTGCCCTAGGAATAGCCTATTAATGTATAAAGCTTCATTCTTCTTTCAAGACTGGTATTTAGTCATACCCTTATATACAATGTTGGCAATTTGTGAAGGGGCACATCAAAATTTACAACTTTATTTAGCTTTGTTCTACCTAGTGTGTTTGTCCTGCCTGGTTTTGGTGGAGAGAGCACAGAGTGTTGCACAGGATGGGATGGGGGAAAGGAGACAGGGCTAAAGGAAGATGTAGCGCTTGACTTCATAAAATTTGCTTTTTCATTTCAAAGCTTGAATTTTTATTTCATGTTTTGTATAACATGGGATTTGGATTCTCTTTCACTTTTTTTGAGTGTACCTCCATTTCCTAGGTTGTAGAAAAGTGCTGTTTATTAGGAAGCAGTCATAAGCAAAGATAGCAAATTTTTTGAGCCTACACCCATGCCACAGTATAATAAGGTTCCACTGATTGTGAAATTTACTAAAATATTTAACATTACTTAGGAGAACTGCCAATCCACAAATTTCTGAAGTATGAAAACAGGTACTTGGTGAGGCTGTTATTTGTGGTGTCCCTCCCCCAACCCCACCTTGGTTTACTAATAACTCTCATTCTCTTGAAAACTTTCATCCTTCCCCACCCAACAACTGCTTTATAGCTGACAAAAATAAGCCATTTCCTAACCTTATCCTCTACCTATGGAGGTCATAAAAATTGCTAATGGAAACTGTTGCCTTCTGTTGTGTGATTCTAATAGGAAATTGATCACTGCAATTTATGGGGTACTTACCCTTTTTGGTACATGATGAATGGCTCACTTCAAATGATGTTTCCTCATTGATTTCCTAGTATTTATTACCAGAAACAACAGAGCAGGAGGAACAGCACTTAAACATGAAGTTGATTTTGAAGATGACATCTTTTCACTACAGTGTGAATTCATGGCAATATAGTTTTTGCCATAGTAGAGGAACAAAAGACATAAAGTCAGTTCTTTAAATTGCTCTTAAGATTAGGTATTTCTAAACCCAGTTTTTGTTACGCTGTATTAGCTTACTTGCCTGTTCTTTGGTAGGGAGAGTGACAGGCTTACTCCGTGCAGAGGTTTTCATCACACTGCCTATTTGTTGCCATGTTCTTGAAACAAGTACACGTGATATTACTATGTCATTAGCCACCTTGTCTATGTTGTCAAGCTCTTCGGGCTATTTACATTTAATTCATGGAAAAATCTATGTGCAAGTAAATTCTGTATGATATTTAGCAAGTGACTCTGAAATAATTGTATTTCTGTGGTATTGTTTTGTTTCATTACATGATGGTACATGAAGAATTAGAATTAACCTGCTCAGTTTCTCTCTGGTTGGGCTGGATTGACTACAAAATGGCAACTGTCCGTTTTAGTTTCTGCAGTGTCCATATGGTCTTTTTTTCTGTGTGTTGCTATATGAATCACTGGGCAAGACCACATATAAGCAAGGCAGATCAAGGGCAGATAGTCCTTCAAAATATAGTTGTTTTTAAATTGACTAGAGTAGAAAATTGAGACATTTCCTTTCCAAGAAGGATAGCTTGTTTCAATTTGTAAGGATATTGCAGTTTTGCTGCTTATAAGACTGGCTTAAATTTCATTGACTTGATGGTCTTTGAATACTTAAAACAGTTATAGCTCTGCAGTAATAAAATTGTTTCATCTTCTTTAAATGTTAGTGTTAAATCTTGTTTGCGTTCTTCATTTTCACAGAGTCCAATGTTAGGTAAAATGAGGCTATGTAGGTTAGAAAAAAGCACGGAGTTTCAAAAGTCACTTTGGTAGCTACTATTGCAATACTTTTAAATGGATATAAACTGTTTGTTTGGTTTTTTTTTAAAATGCACTATATGAAACCATTGAGGTGAAATGTACCTATTCCAGAGAACTTGTAATAATTTTGTTTGAACTTTCACTATGTAACAGCCCAGCTGTCAGTCATTTTCTTGCATTATTTTTCTGCTTCTTGAGACTTGTGATTATAACTTTGCTTTTTTCTTTCTTATTGTTACATGCTTACAGATTTTTAGTTTCAAACTGTGATGCAAACAATGCAAGTGAAGAATAAAGTCTGCAGACTTTCAAGTCTGTGCAGTTTCCTTTTCCTTTTCTGATAACCATTTTGTGTAAATCTGTGAACAGTCTATCAGGCTGCATACAGATGACTGGAAAAAATATTTCATATTGTCTGCTTCCATTGCTAAGCATTTTAGAATTGGTCTTCAAATATCTCCAGCGTAAACATGCTGGATGTCAAATGAAAAAAAGCAAATACTATCATACCTCTCTGCTCGTATTTGGTCTGAAATGAGCTTCATATAAGGCACAAATTATTTCTAAATGAAAAAGCACTTTTCTGTAAAACCATCATTGCCAACTATACTTTCTAAAATTAGTATTATCAAGTGTTCCGTATTTAACTTTGTCTGCTTTCTTCTGTCCTGCTGCAGTTACTTTCAAAAGAAGGACTCGGGTTTGTGTGAGACACCTCACATAAAATAACAACAACAAAAAAATAGTTACTAGCATTGCAAAACACTAGATTATATATTTAATTCATGTCCTGGGGTAAAAGTCGCCCTGTAACAGGTTGCCTCAATTCCCACAGTGTTCAAGTGGAGCACAGTTAGTGACTATTCTATGATCCCTTTGGAAGGGGATGTTAGTTGGGCGGAAACCGAGTAATGAGTAATTGTGTGAAGAATAGTTGCAGCTTTAGATCTGTGTAATATTGGAACTCGACAGATAATTGAAAACATAATATTTTTGGGTTTCAAAGGTATCTGACTTGTTAGAAGGCAAGGAATAAGCTATATATTTTTACCTTGGGCATGTGTAAGATATGGGTGGAGAAAGGGAAAGAAAAAATACAGTTGGTTTCTCTGCTGTACTTCATCTCCATGAAAAATACCATAATTCATTTCCACATATCTGCTTTTCTTTGTAACTTAGTGTTTGGTGTACATGCTTGAGTGGCAGAGAACAAAATGTACTTTTTGAAGACAAGAAATGTTCTAAATGTTCATGATGAGAACAGCATGCACTGAACGAGCACAAATCATTCAGACACCTCTTTAAATTTCAGATGTTGAATTTAAGTGACTTAAAATTGGGCTGAAGTAATAATACAAAAATATACAGAAGCTTTTTTTTTGTAAATTCAGTTTTTAGAATTTAATTGTACATCAGACAGCTGTTGATGGCAAGTCTCTACATGACTGAGGCCCAAATCTGAGTTTAATAGTATTTTGGGGTGAACTGTTCCCAGTCTTTGCTCTTTTAAACCAGCCTTGTCTCTGACAATGGTAAAAACCATCTATATTTACAGTCTTGGCTTTTGCTCTTGCTGGTGATATGGCCTGCATTGAAAATCTCAGGTCTAAAGATACTAGCATTCTGGCACAGCTAGACAAGAGCATCTGAATTCTGGCAGTCGCAGAGCTGTGATGGTCATGTTTGTAGGGTTAGAACAATGTTGGTTTTGAATAGTGTGTGTTGCTGGAAGATGTCAGTTAGGAAACTTCAAAACAAGTGTAATTGCAATAAAACTTTGTCAGAATTTTAATAAAGTTATGCTACATGAGTGTTCAAACCTATTTCACTTGTATCTTTACCTCTTCATTATCTGCCTCACACTGTTAATATCTGAATGTACGAATTGATTACAGAAGATCTGATGTATGTTTGTGAAGTATTTTAGTGATGCTACCCAATTTTTTCATTACCTTTGTAGTAACATTTGACAGAGCTTCATGGAACTGTAGACCTCACTGAAAAATACCTACCTGAATTATTAAAATTATGTATGACTAAGACTAGTGGAAAAATTCTTATGGGAGCTTTGGATATGATGGACCCTTTTCTTTATTCAAATAATTTATACTAAACATCTTAAATTATAAATCAGTAGTTTGTAGAGAACTTTAAGAAACATTTGTATTGTTTTGCTGTTTGTCTTTTAGAGGATAGATGAGAGGGTCTTTTGTAATTGAGAGGAACTGTGTTTTCATCATCAGTAATTCTACTGGGGGGTGTTTTTTGGGTTTTGGTGGGGGGTTTTTGTGGGTTTTGTTTGTTTGTTTTTTGTGGGGAGAGAAATGTTATCTCTAAATACCATTATACTTTACAACCAGGTCATGGTTGAAAGTCTTATGTTACTGTAGTCTGAAAAGAGTTGGGTTTGGGTTTTTTTAATTGAAGCTGAATATTTGAACAGAGGTTTCTGTTGGAAATGAGAATTGCTTATTGCTTTGAGTTCCAAAAAGGCAGATTTCATTTAATCCATGCTAGCTGTGTACCACAGAAGAACACTCCACTGGGAGTCCTTTTGCAGGTGCCAAGTTCTGCATTGCCAGAAGATGCAGTTGTGTCTGTAAGCAAAAAGTCAGAGGAACTGCGGTAGAGAGTGCCACCCACCAGTTTGTTCCTTGCTACTTAGTGCTGTTAAATAAGTATCTAATAAAACTGTTACATGTACTGGGCTTTTATCTGCTTATCCTATGCCTTGTGTTTTCTTTCTTTGCTGTTTTTCACTGTATCTGAAGCAAGTGTTAGTTGTTTTTTGTTTAGTAACTTCTAGTTTCCCAACTTCTTTTGTGGAAAGTCAAAGCTTCTGGCATCTGAGTTGGCAAAAAAAAAATAATTGTACCACCTGTCATGAAACTTCTTCATCACTGTCACTCACCTTTAGGACAGAAATACATGCTGTTTTCAAAAATGCAAACTAACAAGCATTTGTATGTTTAGCACTCAAAGACATTACTCTTATTTCTGTGCATCAGAACTGTAATCATAAACTCTATAAAATTCTCTGCTTGGATAAAGTTCATAGTAGCTTCTTGTTCATCAGTATAGTGATGGAAAGACACTTCCTTTGATCTACGAAGGGAAACAATTTATAGTGTCCTACAAACAACTGACTGGTGAAACCCTCCCTCAGAGGATCAGCATAGAGAAGATATCAGTCAGAATATTCTTTTTCAGTACTCTAAGATGTCATGAAACTTTGGGCTGGAGCTTTTCAGCTGGAGTCAGCTTTCCCTTTAATGTTCTTCCAGAGACTGACATATCACCTATAGCTCCTGGTATAAATAGGACTACACCTCCCTCTATCTGCCTGCTACTCAGACATCAGGAGGGGAAGGAAGCACTTGAGCTGGTTAAAACTTGTCATGGTGCTGTAAATGATGACTTAGAACCTTAAGCAAGCCAGAAAGTAATAGTGGAGGTTGTTAGTAAAGAGGGAAGCAAATTTTCTGGCTGTAGGTTTTTTCCTCACTGGAATTACTTCAATGCCCAACTGCCCTTTGGTGTCCTCTTGCATGCTTTAATATATGAAGAATATACCTCACTGTGTTATATAGAGATACTCTGTTTGGACCTGACCAGGCTGGCTTTCCAGACAGTTGTACAGCTTTTGAGGTGGCATTCTGCTGGAGCTCCTTACTTTGGCTGGTCTAAGCAGTAGTGGGGCACTGCCACAGTACGTTAACTGCTGTTTTGCTGGACTGTGCCTTGTAGACATCTCCAGCTGGTAGCAGCTATCATTCATTCAGCACTCTGTCATGGGGTATAGGCACACCTCATGCCATACCTAAATGCTTCTGCTGATTAAAAATGATTGTGCTGTACCTTGGATGAGTTTGTACTGAGGAAGCCTGACTGCTGCTGAGCCAATGTACACTGGTATCACTGGCATTAACCATGTTACATATTTTTCTAGCAGAAGGATCACATTAGCAAATAATACTCTACTCACTGTGGAATTACTTTTCTATCAGTCCCAGAGATGAACTATTCCACATACATCCCTAGCATGGCCCTGAAATTATTCTCATATCAAATACCATGTCATTTGTTTACAAGCCAAACGGGTCTCATCTCTCCAAAGCGATTCCTCATTTCCAGTGAAGAACACCTTGCGCCCAAACTCTGCTAGCTGATGACTAAGTGCCCAAGAGGTACTTAGCATCAAGAGGAAAATGTTTTGTACTTGGTGTTGTGACAATTATTGCCAGCATGAAACCATCCACAGTTTTGTGCTCCATGAATTTGCTTTGAATGAATGTGCATATACTAACGATCTTCTATTTAATATATACGGGGGGGGGGGGATCAGTAACAAATGTACTGCCTTCTTTTAAAGTAGCAGTTTACTGTAAGGAATTTGATGTCCTGATCCATCCTACCATCAAACAGAAAAAACATGAATGTGGTATTTCTTAGTATGTCTCTTCTGCAGTGCAGTGCAAAGGTACCCAAGCTTGACTGTTTAGAGAAAGGTTGGACTCTGAAAAACACTGACCCAAGATAGCAAGAAGCTCCATGTGAGCTATCCAATCCACTGCTCAGAATGCACTGCCTGCAGAGCTGCCTGTGGAGCTGCCTGTAGCTGTGGGTGGGCTCTTCCTGGTTCTCAAGCTGTCTCCAGATATCTTTGCTCTGCCTGTGCTGGGAAGATACAGCCTAGTTTTGTCTGTATGTCAGCTGAGTCCTATGTTAACAAAAGAAACAGTTTCAAAGGTACATCTTATTTTCACACCAGCTGCTGCAGGTCCTAATGCTTTCCCCTTCTACTACTGGTGGGGAACTACTCCTTTGCTTTCAGGCATGTAAGGCAAAACTTAGCAGTCAGATACTGAAATTGTCATACTTGTTCTCTGTCAGTCAGAGGTGAAGTTTAAGGTCTAGGTTGCTTTTGGTCTTTGCAAATAGGAAGGGAAATACAGTCCTGTCAGATGAACAGTGCTAGCGATTCTTGCGTAATTGAAGGCTCATTGAAAATAATTCTTTGCAGTCCTCCAGTGATCTTTAATGCACTTGTCCAGCTCTGTGGTCCAGTAATACTCTATACTGTGGCAGTAAACACTTGGTAAATTTTTGCCACTGACTTGACAATGGAGAGAGGGAGCGCTCAGCTGAGGAGTAGAGAGCTTTTATGGACAGAAAGCGCTGTGATCTCCTCTACTCTGGGGAACTCACCTTTGGCTGGCCTGGGTGTTTGCAAGGTTACAGCTTACCATTTATTGATTTTCTTATTATTATTTATTTATTCCCCCCCTAGTTTTGACTCAGCATCCCCATTCTTAAGAAAATGTCATTCCAACAGTGTGGGACTGCAATCCAGAAAAAAAGTGCCTTGTTTCTGACGGCAAACAAGGTAGCTTGGGTATGAAGGAAGGCAGCTTTCTTGATAGCCCATACTGGGGGAGAGGGAAAGAAAGGCGGCAGCAGTCTTGCATTTATTTTCACATCCCTTAAACCAAGATCTGCATTAGGGGTGCTTGGTATTGGGATTAGAGAATAACCTCGAATTCTGCACCCTGAGGTCCCCATATTCCTTCTTTTTCCCATATCCTTGTGTTCTACAGCCCTTTGTTCATGCTCACCTTTCCTCTGGACTTAGATTGCCCAGCTTTGCTGTCCTGTGTCTCGTCAACCGCAATGTAGTCCCTCCCAGCTTAGAAAGTCCCCTTTCCTCTTTGTCAACATGCAGCAGAAACCCCCTTGCTTCTCCCACCTATGCCCCTTTTGCCTCCCAACCAGTATCCTCGCTGTGTTTAGCCACAGGTCTTTGTGTTTGGATGGTCTGTTCACCCATGACAGCGTTCCCCTTCTCTGCCCCATCCATCGTGTTGGCGCAAGTACCAATAGTTCCTCTGTCGATTCCTGCAGCTGGCTTGGGAAACTCTATGAGGAAAAGCAGGAAACTGCAAATGGCTGTTCCTATTGCTGCCTTAACATCTGCAAGCATAAAATGCCAGCAAAGAGACAGGGATATCTTTCTCCAGGTTGTGGCCTACAGTCTTCTTTGCAGAAAGAACAAGTGGGTTTTTGCTCTTGCTCTGACATAAACAATATTTAACTTGCAGACTGCTCCAACCTGGTTGGTATCCGTTGAAATTTCATGCAATTTATGGAAAGAACACTGTGTTCACTTCTTGAATGGCTAATTTTACTAAATTGATTTTATACATCATAGAGATAAATACTGCTAGATTTTCTGGTGTGACTGAACAAAAGACGACTGTTTGGAGAACTGGTCCGGGCCAGATAGCATGGACAGTTATTTTTATGGAGGGGTAAGTCCTGAATGAAACAGTCAAGGTCAGAGTGGTATAGCTAAACCCAGGAGTTACTGAGTTCCTGTGACTTGGATGAAGCTGCCTTTCTTGGCAACCTCAGTAAGAGAACACAGACTCTTATATGCTTTTGCCTTGGTTGGTAGATTGGTGAGACAGAAGTCTGTACAGACTGTGGCCTGATTTATATTTGAAATAAGTCACCAAGAACTGAGTCAGACTTGCCCTGGCTGGGAGCAGTTCCCAGAGTGCCATGCCCTGGTCCTCTCTGACCTGAACTGGTTTCCTCTGAGACCAGCAGTTATCAAAGAATCAGAGCTTTAAAAGGAGTGATTAACAAAATTTCCACACTCTGTGAGTGCAGAAAAGAATTACATGAACATATAATTATGCCCAAATCTTTTTCTTGTCTTTTTTTTGGGGGGGAAGGTGAGGGAGATGAGTGTAGAGGATCTACAAGATAGATAGATAAAATTTGTATATAATAAAAATATGTATCTATATTTGCATAGTAAGTGCCTGATTTTAAGAAGTGTGCAGAATTTTCTTCTTTACATCAGGACATCTGTATTTTGGTTACACCAAATCAGTATCCTCAAAGATAAGTTACTAGAGTGGAGTTTGGTGTGGTTTGTAGTATCTTCCTTTTAGAAGGCATTTTGTAATGTTTTCCCCTTAAAAACTGAAATTCCTCACAATCTTAACAGGTAAATATGTTAGAACTTGGGGGAGGTAAGGGAAGAGGAGGAAATTTCAACTGCATTATAATAAAAACGATTTTATTTCAATTAATTAGGAATACCTAGCAGGCCCATGATTGGGAGAAAAGGAAAGGAGACCTGGGTGTATGATCCTGCTCACTAAGAAGAGTGAAAAAGGAAGCAACCATAATTCAATTCAGAAAGCATAGTATGTGCAAAACTTTTTCCATTAAAATTTTTACTCTTTCAGTGCCTCGTAATGCTGACTCTCTCTCTACAATTTGTCTGGATTTTAAATCAGATCAGTGTAATTAGCTAACTTTACTTACTAGCTTGAGCTGACTCTAGTGTTACAAAGGTTGAATTGTTTGCCATTATATTTGTTTAACTGCTGTAAAGTAAGTTTCTAACAATAGGTTCCTACACTTAAATAGCACTGTCGAGCACTGGTGCCCTATCAGTCAGTCAGACCTTTCCCTCCTGCTGTCTGCTCTGATAGACAGTTCTGCTGATGTGGGGACTCTGGAAGAAGAGATCAGGAAGAAGGGATGATGGATAAAGACCATCTTCTGTCTTGGGAGGAAATCAGAAAAATCCTTTCTTTGACTATCAACAAGCTGCTTTGTCAAGGTGTCAGAAGATTAATTATGCTCATGCGAGAGGTGATAGCAACTGTTTTCCCCCCTGGTTTTGGTGTAATGGGGTGGCATTCTTCTGAACTGTGGCAGAGAATTGCAAAGAAAGAGGCTTAAGAGATTTCAGTCCTCTAACATCACTGTCCCGTAAGTGTTTGTAAAGCTCTTAGGCATACATCCATGATACTGTGAAGTTCTGCTAGGAATTGATTAATCAAAGTATTTGTTTCAAGTGCAGTATGGACTTGATCTCCTGAAACAGCTGGTGCCAACCACTGTTAGTCTGTCAGCATTATGGGTAGTTAGGGTATATAAAGATCAAGCTGTCAGTCAAAAGAGATGCAGAAAACCTTTCTTATAGCATAACCATGAATGTGAAAACGTGTAACTATTCATTAGCTTTTGAAGTTTATAAATCACTAAAAGGGAAAATCTCCAGTAAGTGTTTGTGGAGTATTTTTTTTACTGGAGTTGAGCAACGCTGCTTAATATTTTGGTTTATCCATTGTCCTTTTCTACATTTTTGAATAAAGTAAGTGTAAGGTATAATAAAAAATGATCTTACATTTTGAATTAGTATTTTGGGGAATAAATAAAATGTGCTAACTTGAATTCTGAACAGAATAGGTTTAGGTAAAAAAGAAAAAGTGTTTTTTTCTTTTAAAAAAATATCAGAGACTTGAAGAAAAACACTACTTAAAATATGAGGCCATTTTGACTATGTCACTTGATATATTAAGCGAGTCTCTTCAAAAGCTCTTTAAATCTTGCACAAACTACATCAGTAAAAGGACTCCTTCCATTTGACCTGGTCTGTGACTTAGTTCTGTGTTCAGATGGAGAACATTTTTTTGTAATCTGTTGATTTGATATAATTTGGGTTTTTTCTTTTCTTGAAAGGGTGAAGTTTTGAAAGCATACAAGGGAATTGGAGAATTAAAGAGCCACATCACTTTTTTAGTTTGGTTTCTTTGGAATAGTTTTTCTGGTTTTAGTGTTTGCAGCGCTAGACTATGAACAGTGGTGTTCTGGGGTTTTTTTGTTTGGTTGTTTTTTTGGTGCTTCTGTGCAGCCTTCTTTCAGATTCATATCACTTTAAGATGTGTTGAACTCTAATATGCTCTAGCTGAAATTGTAACAAACCCAAACATTTTAAACATGGATGTGCCTGACCTTGAAATGCTGCTGATAAAAGCTAATGCTGTTAAATTGCATGCCAAATTAACCCTCATTTCCAAATGCTTTGTGTATGCATTTCCTGTAGGATAGGCTTTGATCCTACCAAGCAACACTTCTTTTACAATCAGTTATTTTTAATGAAGGAAAAATCAATGAAAAGTTTCAATGCCTGATTTCAGCAGTGGTGAAATGAAACGTTTTCTTTTGCATCCTGTTACCACTATGCTTTGCCTACTGTATCGAATGCCGGACATGATTCAGTGTTTTGGCATAGAGGTAATACTGATTTTCAGCTTAAAACTTTATTTTCACATGTGTAAACCTTATCAAGGATTACAAGTTCATGTGAGAAAGGCACAGGAAACTGGAAAATGGCCTGGACAAGGAGTAAGTTTCTGAAGCACTTGGGTTTTTTAGTCTTATTGAGGCTTAGCATCAGTAAAGATGGGTTTTAATCTGAATCAAGAGAAAAAGTATTGCTTGCATCACAGATGCTTTTTTGTGGAGGCATCCAGTTCTCTATTGTTTTAGCAGTTGTTTGTTATGGAGCACACTCAGTAATGGTTTATGTTTTCCATTCAGAAGTTACATTGAAGGAGTATCTGCCTAAGGAATCTGTGGGTTTTTTGTTTGCATCTTCTGAGAAGTATGAACTTTGTTTGGGATTTAATGGGATTATAATCATGTCCCCTTCTGGACCGGCGGGCCTGTGTAACTCTGGCAGTGTAAACGCCCACTGAAATTAGACAAGAGGCGTGAGCAGAAACTGCTCACATACAGATACTGGCTTTGGCTTGTTCTTGTCTGCTGAGGACCTCAAGCATTTTCATTTTAAAATGAAAGTGCATCTTTTTATCCTCTGACAAATGAACCATCATCTGCATAAATTCAGTTGAAGGGGACATTATCTTCCTGTGTGAATTTTGGTGGGAAGTGCTTGCAGGCCATAAAGTGAATCATCAGTCTCCCTGGGCCGGAGCTGAAATCTCAGCCTGTCTCCCTGACATCTCCTCCAGGATGGTTAGCTTCCAGTCTTCCCTCCCACGTCCCTTCCCTGTCACTGTGCCTGGGCCCCCTCTGTCACCCAGACCTGTCCCTGGGCCCGCCTGCCCGGGCCAGGGCTGTGTCTTGCGGGTCCTTCCTGCATAATGCCTCTAACTTGGCGGTTTCACTCTTTCATTTGGAGAGGGAAAACACTGTCCCAGCTTTCACCTCCCATCTTTGCTGTGTCAGGACTGTGTTCGCTGGCCTGGACAAACGTAGCCTTGTGCCTGGTCTGTGTGAAAATTGTTTTATGCGCCTGTCACCTGGATTGTGTTACCTTTCTTTTTGCATTCTGCTGCCAGCGTTTTCTTGTCTTTATAGCATTGGACCTAAGCTCTTTATCTGCTCTTTCAAGGACCTCAAATCCCTGAGGGTTTTTTCTGTCCATTATCTGTCCCTTGTGTCTTCTTGTTATTGAGATGTCAGCCCCAGGACCCATTCAGCCCACAGTGCCTAATGGGACAGACACGGTTGACCTTGATCTAGGGCCAGGCCAGTGCCAGTGAGCCCCGCTGGTCCCAGATCACTTGCACGGTCTCACTCGTGTGGTGCTTTTGCATCTGCTGAGGCATTTTGGCTCTGGGGGTGGGAGCGTGATTGCACAGAGCCAGCCCTCTAGCTGCTGAGCCAGTGTGGATGAGCCTTCCCTCAGCGAGAGGCGGCCAGTGTCTCTGCAGGCGCTAACTCTGCTCTGGGTGGTCTTTTTTTCACCATGGCTCAGGCCTGGCCTTGCTCCTTTCAGATAGAGGTGGTTAAATGTCTCTGCTCTGTTGTCCAACTCTCCAGAGTTGGATTTTTCTGCTATTTGGTTTATTCCAGCACCCACTTTTCTGGGTACGGGGAGGTGACTGTATTCCCTTGTATGCCATGTTGTCTTGTGTGGATGCTTTGGAAAGGAGCCAATCTGTAGGTCAGGGTAGCATCTTTCCTAGTATATATACTGCCAGCTCCAGGGTAATACAAAGCATTGGAAAAGTATATTGTGCTTTACATACATGCTTTGGTACAGGCATTTGACCATTTTAGAGCCTCAGGGGCTGGGGAGGTGTGAAGAGTTGGGAGTCAGCAAGTTCAGAGTGAGAAGACTCTGGATTTTCCAAAGGCTTTGTTTTGTTTGTTCGTGTGCTTGTGAGTTTTTAAAGCAGCATCCTCTTTCCGCTCTAAATACAAGAATTAGTGTTACTTCAGCAAGTAAACCTTGATGCACAGTTGTTTCTTTATGCAAGCCCGTAATCACTTTCAGCCTGCTTTGAAGGACCCTGTTTTTGCCTCCAGGAAAATCTGGAGGCAAGGTTTCCAGCTTGTGCCTAATGGTGGGGATTTACAGCAGTGTGAGTGGAAGTGGCCTTCCCTCCGGAGCAGCAGCAGCAGATGCGGCTCGTGGGGGAGCAGATTGCTCATGGCAGTGCTGAAGTGCTGGTTGGAAGGGGTGTCTGGAGGTCTAGTAGAGCTCCTGCTCTTAACAGGACTGCTGCCAGCACCTGTGTTAAAATTCATGTTAGAGGAAGAAGAAAAAAGTGATAGGGTATAACCAAAGATGCTATTGTATTATGACTGAAGGAACCTTAGGAAATGCTAATAGAAAGAGGAAAAGGTGAAAGGTTTGTCGTTGCCACTTATTAGCAGCATTTCTCTGAGAATTTAAGAGAAAATGGATTCTGCTGAAGTGACCCTTTTTTCACCTCTTGCTGGCTCTTGAAAAGCCTGTGCTCCCTGAGCCATCCACACAAACATTTACCCAAATAATGAAAAATCCAAGTGCACATGCTCCAAGGGATAGTTAAGCATCACTAAAAAAAATTCTCATCGCTGCTATTATGTTAGAGGGCAGTAGTTCCTAAGGAAAATTGATATTTTTTCCATTTTAATAACTTCAAGATGCTCTCAATCTATCCAGAAGGAAAATGTGATAACTCCTAAATAACTAACTAGAAGCCTTTTGAAGCCAGGAATATCTTTGTTGCTCTCATTTTGCATATGTTTTCCTGTGACTAAGCATTTTGTTGAAACGTAAAAATAATATTTAGAGAGAGATAAAGTATCTGATCTTGTCAAGTCCTGTACTTTTCTGTAGAAATACAGGGTAATTGAAGATGCTGTTTTTTAATTTTAAAATTGGGTGTACAACAGAGAAAATGAGACCTTCAAAACAGGCTGTTCTGGAAAGGAAGTGAACTTGAGAAAAATGGGCAACTTAACAGGAATTTTTTTTCTAGCCTTCCTTTTAGCACAAAGTGTTCTTGTTATGCTTGCTGACCCAGTTATTTCACTGTTATTTCCGAGTGTACTTATTTTCTCTTTGATTTTTTTTCTTTCTATATTCTTGGATAAGGAGTAATGGGCAACATTTGCCTGATACCTGACATTAGATCAAGCAGTCACATCTCTGCCTTCCTAAATGAGACTATTTCCATGTGATACTATTTCTTATGTTTTTTGAAAAAGTATTTGAACCAGTATTTTTCTGTTTTGGCAGATTGATGGCTGTGAGTGGCACCTTGCAATAAAATCAGTGTTTCAGTGCTGTCCATGTTTTAGTCTTTTGTATTTATGGGGGAAGAATCCCTGATTACCAGGTCGTTTTCTGTGCAAATACTGGGATAATGCTGGGACCAACAAGGTTGAGCTGACCTTATGTGCTGGCCTGTTCCCTGCCACTGACTGTCATGTTTCAAAGGTTAAACTAACTGTGGATGAAATGTAATCAGTAGTGTGCTGGATCCTTTCCAGATCACACTGGAGGAGTGCAATAACCAGCATTGTTAGCTTTGGGAGAGCAACAAACAGAGGTCATTACCTGTGTGCATCTGAGCATGAGGAACCGACTGCCTTTCCTGCTACCTCCCACGTATGTTTATTTAAATCTTATCTGGAATTGTTATCCTGCTGGCCCTTGCTTTTAAAAAAAAAAAAAAGGCTGGTTATTCTTCATACACTGTAATTTTCATCTTTCTGTTGATTTCTCAGAGTTTCCGTGAGATCTCAAACCCTGCTATTAGGTGTGATCTGGATCAATACTTGGGGAAGCAGAAAAGGCTGGAAAAAAGAATTGCTGTGTTTTTAGATGACAGCCAAAAATAGGCCAGGGTAAACCAGATAGTACTCTTAAGACAGAGACATACTGCGCCAACAAAGGAAAGATGATCTTGGTAAAGTTTCTTTCCTTCGCTAGTGGGTAGCTAGGAGAAGAGCTGGTACAGTAGGAAGCTGGTGAGGGACAGAGAGCAAGTGTGGTAGGAGGTGGTGAAACAGAAGCACCAAAGCAAAGATAGCATCTCTGAGAATTGATTTCCTGTTTCTTTCTATACTCAACCACTCATTTTCCTCAACTCCACCTCTCATTTGTGCAGTACTTTCAGTCCTCTGCATTCAGATCTGCAGCAGGAATCTGTTCCCAGCATCAGATAAAAAGGCTTTCTGGAAGGCACCAGAAGCGTGTAGCATATGGTGGGGAAGTACTGCTTATTGCGATGTTAGGGATTTCAAGGGTGACAGGTGGTGAAGCCAGTATTTTTTCTGCCTATTTAGCTTTTACACAACCTGTCCTCTGAAACTGCCTGTGCAATAACAATAGACTTAGGTGGGGAACAAAAAATTATCTTCCTTTTGAATTCTGTGGAAGGGTTCCTACTCCATCAAAGTGTGGTGCTTTCTTTATAGATCAGTGTATGGGCACGGCCTTGAAAACCAATACATTTAGCAGCAATGGAGACTTTTCCCTGGAAAGAAGAGGAAGGTGGATGGGGGACTTCCATTTCGGAGCAAGTCGGACTTAATAGACCTATAGAGAGGATTAGATTATTTTAATATATGCCTTTGTATACACTCCTGATTGTTATGTTATAATTAACAGCTGGGAATATGAATGCCTTTTCCAGGATCTCTCTATATGGGTTTTTCAGTTTATGCATTTTACAGTAGCTTCCAAAAAAGCCCTGACAAGAATAGAGGTCTGTATTGGTTTATAGGAAGGTCAGCTCTGTACTGAGGAGCTCAGTGTAAGTTGGTTATGATGTCAGGAGAAGAAAATGCCGTTATACTCCTTAGCCCACCTTTACCAGACTCTCTCAGGATTGTAATCACAAGCAGAGTGAGCTCCTTATCAGTGTTTCCATCTGTTGACCCCCTCCTGTAATTCAAGAGTAGAATGATCTTTTACTTATTCCTCAGTCTTTATGAGATGTCCTCTCTACTTCAATGTGTGTGAGAGAGAACAACGTGTTTTCTTCCTATTTACTTTTCTTATGAAAGTCTTATTTTTGAAAGGCCTTTTCTTTCCTTGACCAATTTTTTTTTCTTTTTCTTCATGCCAGAGCACTGGAGATGTGGAAGAACTGAGTAAAAGCACTAGCAACTGTCTTATCCTTGTGAAACCTGAGTAGTATTCTTTCCCAGTCCCTGTGTCTTTCACCTTGCACTTTGTCTATGCTAGATTTTTTTTAAATTGTTCAAAGAGCAGCTTGGTTTCTCCACTAACCTTAAGATAAAATGCTTCAATATCCACTTTCATAAAAGCTCCTGGACTTTAGTATGCCAAGCAGTGTCTGGATTAGGCTTAATTTCTGTATGAATGATTTCTACTCTACTGGGATAACTATTCTGATATCTGGTATTTGTGGTCCAAAATTTTGCTCAAGTGTATCATTTCAGGGAGCTCTGCAGGCATTGTGGAAGTCTTTATTTAGAGGGCTTTTCAACAACAGCAGTTTTAACGTGAGAGAGGATGTAGACCCAGTCTTCAGTCATAGAGGATGTAGATCAGCATGATTAGTGAAAATGCCCTGATCTGTTTGTGGTTTTTCCTATCAGGTCTGCAAGAAGCCCATCAATTTTCCGGTGTATGTGGGGGTCTTCGTTCCAAGGACCTTCTGCCGGTTTTGCTGAGTGACCTTAGGAACAAGAAACCAGTTTCCTCCACCTCCCAGGTGTTCAGTCAGCTGCCCAAAACTGGGTCCATTGGCAATCCCAGCTGAGGGAAGACTTGTGAGTCAGGTGCTTGCCCCTATCTAAAAATAACTAGAATTTCTGGAAGAGATAAAGGCTTTTAACATTAGCATTTTCAGGAAGGTCTGGCTACACTGTGTCTTTCTGCACAAGCAACAGAAGTTAAGCAGTAAGTCCTGACAGAGTTTCTGTTTTGGTGGAATATCTTAGTGATGAGGGAACCCACAGCAACACAACTTGAAATAGCCTTGCTTGGAAAAGCCCTTTGTAATTAAAATATGGGGTCTGCTTGGATTAAATATTTGAAGATTTTTTTTAATATTCTGAACTGATCAGCTTGCCCTTTTGTTTAGAGTGCTCTGATATTTTTATTAGAAAGATAGTGTGAAAAATCATTAATGGTAATCTACTGTCCATGACTACCAAGCAAAGATCATGTTTTTTCTCTGCAGTATAAAGGCCAACTGCATTGAAGTGGATCATTTTATGTGATTACTAGCTGCATCCATCTTCGTATTCAGGCTGGCTGATGGCTATAAATACAAACACTTAAGTGTTTCTCTGAATGGTGATAGGCTGAATCTCTGAACTTCAGTTTATTTTTCCTTATCAGTATAAGGGTTCAAGATGACCCTGATGTACAACAGCATCTCATGCTTCCCCTCCATGTAGATTTAAATAGCACATATGTGTGCACATTATGGTCACAAGTCATTTTTCTTTAAAAATCTGCTTCCTTCTTGACTATGTTCCTTACATATTTCACTGCATTTTCCTTCTGTGAATTTATGAAGGCATGTTTATGCCTGAGTGCTATTTTGGATAAGAAGATATCTTTAAAAGAACAGTAATAGAAGAGGAATTTCTACTCTGTCTATCTTCTGCCCATCCACCTTCTTTGTCTCCCAGATCATGTATGCAGCAAAAAAACTAGGAGCGGCACGGATACCATGGTGATACTCCAAAGCAGAACGGTTTGGAACCAGGGGAAAACCACATGTGCGCAACATCTACTCTGTACCACCGGACTGCTTTTACTCTTGGGTTTGTCCTGATGTCAGTATGTTGGTACGGATGTCCTCGGAGGATGTCCATATTGTATAACTAGATGTGTGCATTATGTCTTTCCTCTTTCAGATGTGTTTAATGGCTTTGTATTTTGGCAAAGTCACCAGGTAGCAGAAGATGTTTGCACAACTTCTTATGGCAGGCCTTTCATTGAGCCTTGATAGCAGGATTTCCATGTCAATGCATGCTATATATTTGTATCTGGACACAGCCATAGGTTGTCCTTTTATGCTGTCCCTCTTAGACTCTGCTGAGCTGCTTTTCTGGGTGTATTTTCTCTGCACTTGTTGCTAAGAAGAGTCAGTTAGCTGTGAATGTGTATGCTTGTGAAATCCCCTCCCTACTGAAGCTAACAGGTTCAGTTGCTATATGCGTGCAAAAAACAGGTAAGAAATGTTGTTGTGTTAAAGTGGAGGCCTGTTTCTTCCTCATGTGTCAGGCTTCTGTGTTTCATGCTAGCAACGGGAGTTGCAGAGATCACAGCTAGCAAGCCGAAGTGTTCTCTGTGTGCCACAGTGTTCTGCAGAAACTTCTTCTAGCTCATGGTTATTTCATAGCAGAGCAATTTACTGTCTTGTGAAGAAAGAATAGGAGTGTTTTGGCTTTGAGTATACAGAATCCTTTATTGTATATGACAATATTGTAGCAATTTTTCCGATTTTAGCCCAGAAAGTTTTGACTTCTATCGCTCTAGTATCTACATATTCTTATGGACTTCTGTGTCTCAATTTTGCAGTTTGGTCCTCGTGATTAAAGTACGCCTAGACTTGTTTCAGGATAAAAATCCTTTGTTAAGCTTCTGGTAAGGAATATAATATCACTTTTTCCTTTCCTGTGTTGAGAGTGAGCAAGTGAGACATGCATGGGAGGAGATGGGGACAGGGGAGAGGAGGCAACGATCTCGTGTAATTACATGAGAATATTTGCGGTATGTACATTCTCTGCAGGAGATTTTTAAATACAGATGAAACTAATGAATCTTCTGTTCATCAAGCCTAGCAATACGTGTTAAGTCTTCTAACTGAAATCTGTACAACAGATTTAAAAATCATTATTAAGCCTTCAAAATGTCACAAATATTCAAAAGCAAAGAGGCCAGTTTACATCTTTAAATTATATTGCATTCAGGGATGCATTATTTCAGGAGCTTGTCCAAGACACCGCACTGTCACAGCTTCGTTGCTTCAAATGTCACTTCAAGTAGGAGCAGTTTTTATAACTACACAGTAAACTCAAGATGGCTTAATGGAAATGATTTCTTCATGTGTCAAAATGACCCCTTTGTTTCTCATTTTACTCTTTTGTTGCCTGCAGCTAATCTGCTTTTTGGGTTATCAGATCCAAGCATCTTACAATGCTGACTCTAGCAGCGGTATTCAGCTGGAATGCTGCCTTTTGTTTACTGGTTTCACCAGGCCTCCAGTGCTTTCTTTGGTCATCTGGTGGCTCCACTAATGTGATTTGCACTCCCAGGCTCTGCAGGTAGTCATGGACTTTTATAAGGGAATTAGAGGAAAGCCTGCCACCCTGGTTGCTCATGAATCCACAGGGTATTTCTTGTTTGTGTTTTGTTTTTCCAGCTTTTTTTTCTTTTTTCTTTTTGGAAAGCAGACCATGATCTGTCTTCGGTTTTATAGATTTTTTTTTTTTTCTCTGCTTGGACTTCAGTTCCTAAAGTTGCTTTACCTGGCTGTGGTGACATTCATTTTGCTTTAAATAGAAGTACCAAATCCTATTGATCAGAACGTGCATTTGGGGTTTTCTCAGGATTTGTAAATAAATACAGAAAAATAGATGGCTACACAAATACTCAAAACCTCTTTATTACAATAAATAATATATAAAAATTGTTCCTCGTACTAGTGGATGTAGTAAGGAGAGGCAAACCTCCACCTTCGTGAAAATTCTTTCTATTAAAATAGCAAATGTTGGCATATGTAGGGAAGTTGAAGTGTTTTGCTAATGAGGCTGCAGCTGGAATCGTAAAATTTTGCAAGCACACCAGAAGTAGATGCAAGTTTAGAAACACGCTCAGTGCAGTCTTATAATTTTGAGCCAGTGAAGGACATAGTCAAGTAAATAACCTATTATAGTTTTTGCAAAAGTGCACAGATCTGTAGTTATACTGAAGGTGTTTTTTTTAATATATGAAGAGTATACTCAGAAGAGAATATATGCTCAAACCATTTTGTACTCTTTTTCTAAAGTAGAGGAGAGTTTCAGGCTGAGGAGTTGAGTAGAATGTCAGATGCTGAGTAAGATGCCATTCCTTATTACATCCACAACCTCTTACTTAAGTATCCTTGTGGATTTGAGTGGGGACTAATATAGTGATTAGGGTTTTTTTCAGATTACCCTTGCAGTTTTGCTAGGGCCAGTATTTGGCTTGCACAAAAACAAGCACAATGCCAATGTTTTTAAAGCTTCCTACTAGTCTAATTCAGACTCACCCTACAGTGGCAGGATCTGCATATTTTTATCTTTTCATAAAATATTTTTTATCGGTTTCTGTTGCTTTAGAATGGAAGATGCAAAATCTGAAAAGGACTTTGGAAATAAATGGGCCCCTTCCATGCAAAAATAGATAATATTCAATCTATTCTTATTGTTATTTACCTTGAGAACAAGTCTATCTGTTTATCCAAGTCTGAGAATTTGAACTGGTAAGAGTTGTATCACTGATATGTGGTTTATGGGGTTCAGTCTTAAGAGTAGAAGAAAGCTTTAGAAAAACTGAAGTACATTTCAGTGCCCTTGTTTTGTGCCGTTCTGTGATGTTGATGCTGTAGGATTTATCTGTGATGTTTGGAGGAGGTGTATGTTTCATTTATATATGCATGTGTTTATATTTTTAACATGTTAACTGAGTATCTAAGCATTAATTTCTGTTCAAAGAATGTCAGTAAAGTTGTGGAGTTCGTGTTTCTACTTCAGGAAAAATCATGTAGAAATTCAGGTGCAGGGTTTTTAATAGTGGGCATATAAAGCAAAGGTATATCGATTGAGTTTTACTAGACTGACAGCAGCACTGAAGGTCCTTGTGACCCAGAAGTTTGTGACCCACGAAATCTCCATTTTCCTTCTATTGGTAATGTATCTGGAAGTACAGAGGACTGAAAAATGCATCCTGTGTGACCTAAAACACATTGATTATCTACAATTGGAAAATTATTTTGGGCTTATTGCTAAAAATATGTTTGATACTAGTAAATATAAGGGATAGGCTTAAATTATATTCTTAAACAAATGTTCCCTCAGCACAAATTCACTAAGGCAACAGCTGATACTTACAGGTATGAATAAGATCCACTACATTTTTCTTTAAAATGCTGATTTCAGATGCATGGCCATTTTGCTGATTCAGCTTCATCAGCTTGGATGCCAGTGAGCAGAAATCAAAATTTTGCTTTATAAATGGTATTTGTGTCTGATTGAAGGAGATAAATGACAGTGAGGATTTGGGCAGAGTTATTTCTAAAAATGGTAAATATCCAAGGTTCCTGAAAACAAGCCTGTAACACACACGTACACCAGCAGGCAGATTTTACAGCTCTGTCCAGAGCACAGAAGGAAGATAAATCATGGCCACCCCCCTCTCATTTTTGAAATGGTTCAACCCTGGGGTTTAGCTGAAGGACTTAAGGAGTTTTTGAAGTGCAAATAGACTGGTGAAGAGTAAACCTTTTCAGACTTTCATTTAGATGGATTTTTTTTTTTCTATGTGGATTTCTGGCACCAGCTGAGATCTGGAAGGCCACAGGATTTTTTTTGTTTTTGATCAATCAAGCAAGCAGAACTTGCCATGGGGGTGTACATTCTCTGCATACATATTGATCCTATTGTGTTTAAAAGTAGTTAATTTAATCTGGGCTTTTTGAAACCTTCCTCAGTAAGACTTGCATTAATGGAGCTGTCATTTCAAGGTCATGTTCCAGTGTCAATAACTTAGTGGTAATGACAGAAGTTACCTGTAATTTTAATACCAATATTTTAGTTATTGCATGTTAAAATTGCATTGAATAAGAACTAATTTTATATATGTGCATGTAAAAATGTTCAGTTTCAATTGAAAAATGTCGCTTTCATTAAATGAGAGATTTTCAAAGCAGTTTGGTGTTACTAAACATGTTAATACCAACAGTTGTGTTACTATTCACTGCTGTTTGGATTAGTACTCTTAGCCTGCCCTGTTGCATAGGGAGTTTGACTCCAAGAACCTATTTTGTACCTTGTCTCTTCTAGCAAAATGGTTGTAATGTCAGAGTTTTTATTCAGGGCTCTTTCTGGTAGTTTTGACCTTTTACCTCACACTTTGTCTTGTTTAAAAGCAGCAGTGTGTAGAAGATGGATTGCATATTAACTATAAACACTTCTTGCTACTGTGATAAATATTTGGAGATACAATGTGTAAGGACTGTCTGTATGATAAGATGCCCATTTGAGTGCAGAGTATAGATTTTATAAGGCAGGATACAGTTAACTACTTTTTGGTCCATATCTGAAGATCTTAGCATCAAGTATTTCAGATGAAAGCATTATATATTTTCAAGATTTTTCCTGTGAGCATATTAACTGCAGACTTTGTTATTTGCTTCTTTGATTTGATTGGGTTGGAAGGAGCTTCAAAAAGTTATCCCAGACATGGTGACACTCAAGGTACATTTGTGTTGGTGGCGAAAATTGGATTCAGCTGCCATGGCAGAATGTGCCTGTAAATCTCCCAAACCTGGTTTTCTCATTGCTTTTCTTGGTAGTTGAGGCATGCCTTGAGCCCTGATACTTGCTGAGGACCGGGATTCCAGAGCAATGTGTACTGAGCTGTCTGGGTTGTGAGGTAGAAAGCGGAGTCTTGCATACAACTCTTTCAATCATGTACCAATAATTATTTTCTGTAGAGTTTCCTATGTGTAAGTGTTTTCCCCAGTTGAGTGGGATTTTGTCAAAGATTTCAGTGCCACATCACTCGGTGGCTCAGAATGGGAGAGGAACTCTAAAGGTGGTATGGGGTCCAGAGTTGGGATCTTCTTTAGAAGGACCAAACTTGACTGGTTGTTAGTTTAATTTCCATATATTGGACATCCAAAATGGTAGTGTATGGCATACTACAGGAAAATCACCTATATTAAAAAATGGTGTATTTATACCTTACTTCTGTACTTACAGTCTGGTGGATTGATGTTGGCTACGATATGAGAGCACGATAGAAAGATTCCAGATCAGGATAGGGACCTAAAATTGTAACTCATCACAAATTAATAAATATGGCTAAATACAATTAAAAAATAAGGCTAAAGAAGTGCATAATGTGATTTTTCCCAGACTTTACACTGAACAGAAGACGTTTGGTTAATAGGCCCCCTATCTTTGTCTTTATTTTACACTCTAGCTTTTACGTCCATTAAAATCACATGCTGTCGATCTCATGTACTGTAATGATGGTTATTTCCTGCAGTGTTTGAAAACTGAATGTGAGAATCTGTTTAAAGTTTTGCTGAGAAAGAAGGGAATTCTTTGCGTCTCACTATGGAGAAGGGATTCCCAGCATTTGTGCGTCACTTTAGCGAGTATGTCACTGGGAGATGCTAGTATGACCTTTACTTTGTTAAGTAAGAGATTTCTAGCACCGCCCAGGACTCCTCTCTCTTCAAAAAGTCTCGTTCCACCAGCTGGATAGAGAATTTTGTGCATATTTCAAGTCAGCAGTTTTTGCTTCAGTCTTATTAGGCATAGAGTGCGGATCTTCGTTTAGAAACAGACATCATTCTGTAGACAGGTATGTGGGTGTTGGCTGGAAAATCCAGCGTTCTAATTTAATTTTTTTTCTAAATGGTGTGTGCTCAAATGTCAAAACACTGGGGGGCTGTTACTGGCAAATTACAGATTTATCAACCGACATTAAAGTAATCTTACTCTGGCTACAGTATACTTTCGTCAAGGGCATAGGCTTGCACAATGATTCTGAATTCCTGTAGAATTTAACTGAGCAACAGCTGGTCTGTAGGTTGTGTAGATTTTAACAAGGTAATGTTTGTGTTTTGGCAAAGGACTTGTGTGACATGCTGCTGGAACTGTTTCAAAGTGCCTTCTTCCTGCATTCAAGTTTGTAGGGATCCTGAGACAGTTTTTGTGTGAAATTTCTCCACTTTGTACGTCTTGATTTTATCACAGGTAAATTCTACAAAATCCTTCCATGGAGTATTAGGAAAAGAAAAAAAGAAAATAAAAAGGCTGTCAGAAACACTAACTACAGCTACAACAGAAAGAATACTCTTTTTGGCCTTTAATTGCGTCAGATTCCTTTTCTCCACAAGTGTTTTTTTTGGTTGGTTTTTTTTTTTTTCTTCCCCACTTGAGAGACATTTATGGTGCTGTGTCCATCAGGATAACCCTGTCTTAGGGTTGAAGTTGTTTTTCTCCCTGAGTTCTTAGAGGTGATGTTATCTTTTGTTCACTCAGCAGTATGGTCATTCCTGAGAGCATCTGTCACTTTAGGCATTGTAAGATGGATGAGTCTCAAGTAAACTGCTGGTTGAAGCAAATGGTGAAAATAAGAAAAGAAAAGGGGGTTGGGGGTCTTCAGAGGGGACAGACAACAAGGAAGCACTGTTAGAAATCAAAAGTAAACCAGGCTGTAGTGGAAGAAAGAGCCAAGATGGATCACGTGTTAGCAGATCCCACAGGTCTTGGAAACGAAGATTGGTGGCTGATGAATTGAGAAGAGATCTTCTGTGTCTTGACAAAAATGCTGCTGATTTGTTTCCTACTTCCAGCAGATGATCTGAACATCAGATGAAGAAATTGGGGTTTTGTCACATTGTGTTGTAAGGTTAGGACAAATTAATGCTGCCAATAATCAGAAAAAGGGTTAGTGATATTTTGTGTGTCTTAAATATTACATAAGAATCTGTCAGTACTGAGTGGGCACGTAACAGTATAAAACCAAAACAGCATATCAACAGTTTAACTTTTGGAAAAAACAGTAAACTTAAAATTTGTAGCCATTTGTATTTCAGAAGGTACTTAATGTTTTTAAGAGAGGGAGGATTCACTACAGCATCTCTGATTTAGCTGGACTAATTGAATTAGACATTTTAACAGAAAGTGATGTAAAAAACCACACATAAGCCCGAGGAAAACTCCCCCCCCAAGCCACTCACAAGCAAATCCACCCCCCACCCCAAAGCTGAGCAAAGGTCTGTGTTTGCAAAAGCAGCCGGCTAAGGACACTTACATCCCAGTGTGTGTCGTGGTTTGGGAAGGGTCCAGGAGGATCCTGGCTTGAAAAATTATTTTGTCACACTATTGGCATTGGTCCATAAGGGGAAGCCCTGGTTGAAAGGCAAAGAAATTAAGATGATTAGAAGCTTTAAAGCTTCACAAATGGTGGAATATCTCTCTTCTCAATGGATGTAAATAATAGATGAAAGACCGAGAGTGACAACAAAGGATCAGGGCGTTTAAGAGAATGTGTGCAGCCTGAATAGAGGTCTGTGGCCTAGGGCCAAAGGTCTTAGCTTTGAGTGTAATTAGAAGAAAATACAAAAATGTCATTACTAGCAGGTGAAATGTTCAGCACGTGTCCGAAAAATAGCAATTTCAGAGCCAGGAGCTGTTGGAATTGGATTACTGACTTTCTGCAATCATTGAAGTCTCTGCAGAGCCCTACAGTTTGGTTGGGAGCTGTGTGTGTTAACCTTGTTGGCCATCTGGAGTGGATTCACTGTTAGCATGGCAGGGATGCACAGTGCAGGGTAGCATCGGTGGTTCCTGGCAATAGAGTTGTTTAATGTCTTTCCTCAGAACACAACAATCCTACCCAAAACCTGTCCTGAGTGAGAGGTGAGGGTTATAGTTGCTGTCTTAAATAGGCTGATTTTAAAAATGGGAGGAGGGGGAGGAAGCTTAAAGCTGTATTGCTTTTAATTTTAAAATGTAGGTTTTGAATTCTAGGTGTACAGCTTAAAGAGTCGCATTCATTCTGGTTTTGACAGCAGACCCAAGGCTGTGGTCCCAGCTTTAAGCCTAAAATCCCATTTGTGAGCAACAGGGAAAATTCCTTTAAATCTTTTGGCAAAATATTGTCTATTTCTATTGAGAAACCAAACCAGCTTGTGTGCCTAAGAAAGTCTTGTCAAAGTCCAGTCAATGATAACTTAATTTAAAGCTTTTCCTGATGTTAATTACTGTTCTGTACAGCCCTAGGTATTTTAGGAGTTCTCTTCTGCCAGCTACACCATTGTTGCCATTCTTTGGGGTATTTCAGGTGTATTCTTTTTTATAAACTGCAATTTCTATTAGAAATGTTTTCACTTAAATACCTTAATGGGATGTCAGATAGGAGAGCAACCAGCTAATTCTGATTTCATTTTGAACATTGGTCTCTGGTTTAGCATAGATAACTGCTCACCCATTTAGTTTGTTTCTTTCTAAACCAACAGTAAAATAATTACTTCTACATTATCATCTGTTTTTTATGTTATTGTGACAGTTAATTTTCTCATACTGACGTGCTAAGTTTCTAATATTTCATATAGTGACTTTGGTGCCAAAAATGTGCAGATTCTGTGACAAACTTGTACTTCTAGTAGAATGGAGAGAAGCAGCCATGCAGCTTCAACCAAGTATTCCTATAAACAAAAAGATGCTTTTTTAAATGGTAAGCCCTCCTTTCCCCACCCCAGTTCAGTTTTTGCCCTAGACCAGGTTTAGACACAGGTTTTGTTGGCTTGTTATAAACTATACGCTGGCACAAGTAATTTTTAAATTTTTTTTCTTCTTTCTTATTTTTCAGCTGTTCAGGAGTTTTAAACAACTTCACAGCAAGACTTCACAAACTCTTAGCTGTATCCTTTAATCATGACTGCATTTCAAATAGGTTAAAAGGAATCTGAAAAGGTACCGTACTTGTCTTTCCTAATAGACAATACACTGTATGTTTGTGTTCAGCATCTGCATTTTCATTGACATTGACTGCATTTTAGGAACAGTGTGGACTGTAAATAATGATTTTATTTTTGCTTTGGGCATGTACAATGTCGAAGTTCTTAATAAATCTTGAAATCCAGTTCGTACAATTAAACAGCCTTCACCAAAGAGGGCTGATTCGTACTTCCATTTTTTTCTTATATATTCACAATGAGGTCAACTTCATTATTTAATGACAGTTCTTCTGAAGCTGTAACAATTTTCTTCTGCTGTTTTACTTAGAAGCACTGCAAATACCTAAGCAACTAGCTAAATACATGTTTTATGCACTTGGAGGGTGGATGTTTGTTTGTTTGTTTGTCCTCTTGAGGGGTTTAAAACAAATGGGAAGAAGAATGCAGATCTTTGTAACGATCGAGATAGATTTGTGCTTCCAGCTGAGATTCTCACACGTCTTTTTTTCTGACTTCTTAAAGGGGGGAGGCTTGTCTCAGTATACAATATTGGGCTTGCATAGTTTCTTGTTGCATTTAAATAGCCAGCGTATGGAGAAGGCTGAAGATCTATTCTTGCTTTATGACCTGTTGTGTCCCTGGGGCAAGGGCAGCGCTGAGCAGAGCAAGGGGGTCATGGCCACAGCTTAGGTTCTGAGTGGCGCTTGTGGGTTCCCAAAACCTGCCTACAGGAACATTTTGCTTGGCAACATCTGGAACATGGTAGAAGTCTGGAAGAGGGGGGAACCTCTAGTATTTTGCTTCGCCAGGTGCTAGGAGGAAGCAACATTAGCCTTTTTGTTGGGGGGGGGGGGGGGGGGGGGGCAGGCAGATTCTATGGCCCTGAAGTTAGGCTAAACAATTGCCGAGGTCAAAGGACAGCTGAGTGCGGTCAATGAGACACCCTGGGGTGTATTTTGTTACTTAGTAAAAGGAGCAGCATCCTAAAACCCTAAAGGATTCTCTTGAAAATCTGTGTTGTGAAAAGGTTTTATGAGTCTGATGGCAAAAAGTGCTGATTTAGCTAAGGAATGCTTGCTTTTGTCTAAATGAAAGGCTAATCCTTACCAAATGTTGGCAGCTATTATAGTGCAGTCAATGCAGGTCTGAAAGGACAGTTAGAGTAGAAGTGTACTTTGGGATTCCAAATGTTTATCATTTTAATGGTTCTGTAACTGAAAAGATTTCTGAACTTTCACCTTTGATCCTAAAATTTATAGCATGAGCAAAATATTTGAAAAAGTAAAAAGTAAAAACCTTCACTTATAAATTAAAAGACTGTTCCTTAGGGAGCTGCGCCTGCCCAGTTATGCTATATTCGCTGACAAATTCACTTTAGATTATCAGGATACTGCCTAGTTTAAACTATAACTTCTTTTAATCTGCTAACACTTATTAACTGGTTGAAAAAATGTGGTTTTTTTCTGGTCTTGAGCAATTTTTGCTCTTCTTGTTTAATTGCTCACAAAAAACCCTAAAGAATGGGTTTTGAGTAATTAATTCCTGTAATTTGTTTAGCATTATCTTCCTTTAAAGCAGCAGCTTATTAACACTTAACATTTGTCATAGAAACAGATAAGAAATCAATGTCAGAGCCAAGACCTTGTAAATAACCCAAAAGGAAATGTAATAATGGCTGTCTTCACCAGAGAGGTGGTGGGGGAAGGACCAGGCATGTGGTAGAAAAGGTTCAGTGCTTTTTGTTTTTCTTCAGAAGGGGGGGGCTGCTGCAAGACACAATCTGGGGCCTCAGACTCTTTGGCCCTACTGTCTTACACAAACACTCATTGTTGTATTAGGAAGAAGAAGATACTTGGGAGCCGGCGGTGGTGGTGTTTTTATAGTGACTAACCTGGTGTTTCACCATGATCTTTGAAAGAACACTATAAGAAGAGTGAAAAAGAATAAATTGCATAATTTTTAAGGGGAAACAAATGAGCAAAGAAGTTGACAAGTTTTGGTTGTTTTTTTTTTTTTGAAAGAAACATGCTTGCAAAATATAGCTCTCTTTAAACTCTTTAGAAGTACTCTATACAGATGCTTAGCATTGATTTATGTCAAGGTTAAGGCACCTTTAAACAAATAAAGTTGGAAATGGATAAACCTACTAAAATACAAATTGCCTATTAAACACAGAAGATGTTTGTATAGCATTCAGGTTGCTACAAAACTGACACGTCTTGAAATTCTCCTGATAACCCCTTTTAAACTCATCAGGAAATGATAGCATGTGTGTTTGAGGGGACACAAGGGAGTGGCCAGATAGGATAGAGATGGAAGGTCAGGCCTTAACTTTGGCTTTCTAGGCTTCAGCTTCATGCTTTTGCCATAAGGCAATAATAAATGAAGGAAGGATTAAGGTGATTTATATATCAATGAGATTGGACTGGCTTTTGCTGTAGGAACTCAATGAGATGTCTGTTTGAGTCTATTTTCAGCTTTATCCCTATAAACAATAAATATCACATTTTACATATATCTATATGAAATTAAGGGCTATATAAAATAAACTGTATAATAAAACCACTTAGAGAAATACATAGTTGAGCTATAATGGTGCATTTTGTTTGTAACCATAGAATTTAATTACTCAAAGTAAGTAAAATGGTAGTATATGGATTATTAAGATTTTTTTCCTCATCTACTGGAGAAAATTGTTTTGTATCTATAAAGTGTTTATTTATGAGGTGGGGTTTTTTCAAGTGGATTTTAGTCCACAGTGAGAATTTCATGCATAGTATTTATATTCTACTGTGGCAGCAGTCACAGAAAAATATTATGAGCACTAGTTTCTTGAGTGTCAGTATTTACTGGAAGTTTTATATATGTGCCTTCAAGAACACATAGAACCTGTGAATTTTCTGTGTTATTGACTCACTAAACCATAATAGCAGCTTTGGGAATCAAGATTGCCTCTGCTAGCATGTTTATGTTGCAGGTAAATTAAGTTCAGCCTGTAAACGTCATTAAGACTTTTCCTTTTGGGAGAAAAACAAGTAAAAAAGCACATCTAATGTCTCCAACAAATAATGTAATTTATTATGATTTTTTCTTCTTCCAGGATGTAAAGACCCCATACACAATTTATCATAGTGGGTGATGAGTTGCATCACAGAACAAATAAAAGCATTAGAAAGATTTTTCTTTGCCAGACCTAAATGGCATTTTTATAATGCAATTTGTGGACATTTTTTCCCACAAATACCTATTGGGATTCCTGAGTATCTAGAAAAGGTAGCTTGAGTGTCCAAGCTCTTCTTTTTAGATATATCCCTGGATGTGATGTTAAAGTTTTGTTCTGTTGATTCTCCGTTTGTTGCAAATTTAATCTTAACTGAAATCTGGGATGTTGCAGAAGGCCCAGTAGTGATGTGCATCTTTGATCTCAAACAGGGGTTGCCTCTGGTGTTTTCAGAGATTCTGGACAGAGCTTTGTTTATTTTACTGAAGAATTTGTGGTATTCTGGGGAGGGGAGAAAGTAGAGTCAGCTTTGACACATGACGAACACATGTATAAAAGGAAAAGGAAGAACTCTACAAAGCACCCTGAAGTTCATTTTCACTGAAATTACATACAAGAAATTTATTGTTTTTTTAAAATAGAAATTGTATGAGCAATTTAGATACTGTTTCCCAGCAGCAGATAAGTTGCAAAAAATGTCCGAATGATGCTAAACTTGACATTACTTGTGGGTTTAAGCTGATTGTTATGGTTTTGACCTATGCAGTGTTTTCTTGTCCGTTCAGTGCATTACTTTTTGCATAGAAATGGCCATGAAAGCTGCTGGCTTTCCTGGGTTTTTTTGTCTCTGCATCATGGGCTAAAAGTGACTGCAGAAGAACGATGTTAGATATGCCTCTCTATCTAGAGACTGCATGGGAGCTTCAGATAAGAAAAGATTTGGTTTTTCCTTTCTAAGACATATTCCTGAGTTCAAAAAAGCAGAAATGTGATGATTTTGACCTATTTGAGAATGGTATTTTCGAAAGAGCTGGGCAGGAACGTGCTCTGAGGTAGACTTGATAAACATTTTGATACAACCTCCCTGCAAAAGAAAAGGTTCTTGTTTCCACCTTTGGTGGTTTCTTTTTAGAGATTATGGTTTCCAAGCCTCATAAAAACAAGGAGAACACTCTTTCAGACTTGCCTTGTTTTCAGACAGGGCTCTAGGGAGGAAAAGAGTCATTTTTTTTGGAGGAGGTGAGGAGCCAACAACCCACCTAACCTTCTTCTATCCAAGTGTGTTAGTGAAGGTGAGTTTGATTACTTAAGACTTTCTTTATTATTCCTTGATTTAATTTTAGTTTTTAATCTAGAAATCTGTGTTAGGGATTTGTTTAATAATCTTACTGGAGAGGGAATGGAACAAAACTTGATGGTGCTTTTGGCAGGTTTATGCACTTTACAGATGAAGGAGATGTGGGAAATGCTGCATGTGAGGCTCTTGGGTGCAGTGTGTTATCATTTTTACAGTGTCAAAGACATGCTCTGGCTGTAGAGACCATCTCTTTTTTTTGAGTTTGTAACCCTGAAATTACTTTCAGGTTGCATGTTTGAAGAACTGCCATGCTACATCTCCAACTCTGCCAGATATGGGGGGGGGAGGAAAGGATTGCTTGCAGCAAAAGAAAGGTTGAAGTTTACAAAGTCCTACTCCAGTGCTTCATTTTCAGTCTGTTACGGCTGTCACAAACCAGAACATGCACCAGATAAGATGGATACTGTGGAAAAAGAAAATACTGAGTGGATGTTCCTGAAGAATTGGGCCATCTCTGTTTGGAAAATTTTAAGAGCCAATGTAATCTGTATTACCATTATGTCTATTACTCAGAAAGATATTTTTTTAGTAGTGTCAGTTAGTACGTGTTGTTAGAATTCAGGATTTTCAGAACAAGTAACATCTCTGCAAGATGAATAGCAATTACTTTATATTGCTTGGCAATAAAAATTCTTTTGTCTCCCTTATTTAGTAGCACTTTCAAATGAGGAAAAAAAAAAAGGAAGGAAAGAGAATGGGGAAAAACACTTTTACTGCAGTTGTAGATACCTACGATGATTTTTATTAAGGATTTTTCTGTTTAATGCTTGTACTGTACAATTTGATGTTGAGATGTGTCAGAATGGATTACATTTTAGCTTCTATTTTCTGTATCTTAGTAGTGAATTTTTATGCTTCTTTTCTATCAAATAGCGTCAACTTGGTTGGCAGTCTTAAAAAATGTCAAGCAATGTGTATGCATAAGTTCCCATATAAATGGTAGCTTGTGCATACAAAAAAATAAATAGCATAAGCTATAATGTTTAAAACTTAGATTTTTGCAGCCTAGCAGCCTAAGGATTTACAATAATGTACATACATGTTTTGCTAAGCCATAGTGCACAGTCCTACTCTGTAGTCTTATTGAAGACAATAAAACAACACAAGGCAGGTAAATACGTACTTGCAGTATTGAGGTCTGAAGGCAGATCATGAAAAGTGGTGTAGAGCGGATGTGCAGGAAAAAAATTAATAAGAATTACAAACAAGTTGAGCAAACTCAATGGTTGGAAACAACATTAATATCATTAGTTACATATGGTGGTCTTTGTTAGTCAGTTGTGTTGAGGAGTTGATAACAAACTTTATTGATAAGGCATTCAAAGGATGCTTGGGACTGTAGGTGAAGTGCTCAGCTTCTACGTAACCAGACCACGTATGCTTAATAGATCATCATCCCTTTCATTTTCATGAGCAGTGCAAGTTGAGATGCCATTATTAATGATCCTTTTTATGTCATTATATGGCTGTTTTGAAACACTGGTAACTTTTTCTTTCACTTTCTCAGGATAGAAGCAACCCCTCAGGGAAAAAAATACATAATTCATGAAAGCAAGCAATTAGTGAATAGTTATCAGCATTAAAATTGTTGTCAAATATGGACTTGTGTTTTGTATTTGGAAAGATGTAATAAGACTGTTCACTGAGCTTCCCATTCATGGAAATTAAAGAAGTCCACATACAGGTTTTAAAAAATGGTGTAATATTAGACAGTGTTCCATTGAAATAAACATTAAATCTCCATTAAAAACACAGCTTTAAGTTAATTAACTGATGCATCTGAGAAGATAGTTTATACTGTAAATTATTGTAAACTACATAAATACATCTTATGTCTCCAATAGTTCTGAATAGTTTGTTTTAATTAGTAATTACAAAATATAGTTGTTAGCTAATAACTTACAAAAAGGTCTGTGTATTACTAGCAGAATATGTATTGTCAGTGAATGACTGTACACTTATGTATATGAAAAGTATATAAAAATAACAAAGTTTCAATAAAAATGTTAGGTTTGTGAACAGGTACTGATTTTGAATGTATGATTTGGGGAACAAATTTGGGCTTGGAAAAACATTTCAGTAAGCAGCAAAATGCTACATGCATTTACAGTTATTTAAATAGTTATTACATCAATTACTTAGATACTACATTAGTTTTATCTGCAGTGTTATTAGCGGTGGTAGCTGAAAGGATTCAAAGATGTAGCTTGCCCAACTGCTAACACTCTAAGTTGTTAGGAGAATAAATTGTAATTCATGTCTGCAACTAATTGCAAAATCAAAATTACACAGCAAAAATATGCCTTGATCCTAGAGCTGGGATTAAACACCATTACTGATTTGGTTGTATTGCACTGGTATTAATAATGTGGTTAATGGTCCTATTGATTTAGGGCAGAGAACATAAATGGGGAAAGCTATGTATGAGCATGGTTGTTTTAAGGAAGCAGGCTGAGATTTTCCAAAGTGCTCCTTAGTGATTTTATTGTGTTGCCTCTGCAGTGAGTGTGTGAGCATCCAAGTGTTGAGCACATACTGCTTTTAAAATAATGATGTCTTTTAACATTACCAAAACTTCAAAATTAGAAGCTAGGTTTGTAGGGTGACAACTTTTTTTTTTTACCTGAAGATTTTTCTGTTGAAAGAAAAATGTACCACTTCTGTTGAAGGTACATAGTAATGTTCCATTCCCTGTGTACATTGTGAAAGATCCCAGTAGCATAAAAAGATTTGCCCCATCTTCTACAAATTAATTTAAAAACCCTATAAAACCTTCACAGTAACTTAACTGCTAATTTCATATCATTTAAAAGGGCTCTAAAAGCCTTGCAGTCAGAATAGATTAAATTGACATAATTAACTCCTGAAAGCTTCTATATCATGAAGGATATAGGCCTATTCATGTAAGGTTTGTACTCCACTATATGATCTTCTCATTCTTGGTTATATACTATAAAGCATTTCTTTTTGTATTACTGGCAACTGAATTTTTATGAACTCTTCTACTCTTTCATAGCTCTTATGGTTAAATTTGTTGTCATCTGACTTCCTGTCATTGTCCGTAACCCTGTATCATCAACCTTTCCATGAAACACCAGGGGATGCAATGGGAGAAGACTAAAAAGGATATATTTTTTTTAATATTATAAACACAAAATATGGTTTATTTATGTTTTCTAATTAAGTTCTTTTTTGCACAATAGGAAGGCAGAGGAGGAATAATTAGGGAAATGGTATATTTGCAAAAGCATGGTGGGGAGGGTAGGGTTGTGTGAACAGACATGAGTGGGTGGATGAGAGTGTAAAAGTGTATGGGTGCATGCAACTGGTGACAGAACACATAGTGCCTATTTGTATGTGAGTATTTGCATGCATAAAACAGTCTTTGGCCATGAAAACAAGCTGTGCATTTACAACAGTGGTCAAAAGATGTTCTTTGATTCCAACTACCCCACCAAATGGTATCAGCTACAGTTTTGCTCTATTAATGTTCCAGTCTCTTTATATTGCTTTTTCATGTAGTTTTCCATATTCGGGTAGGCATATATTGCTTTAAATGCTTCTAGCATAGCATCATTTGTTCATGGAAACTAGTCCTCCATAATTTTTGCACATTGTGTTATCATTGTAGGTGAGTTAATGTAAATTAAGTAGTGAGGTCAGATGTTTTCTTTCATCTGCTTGTTGCATCTGCTTACTGAGGAAATGGCATCAAATGAAGTTTGGCACATGCTTAATCCTTAAATTATCCTAGTCCGCACTAGATGAATGTGTTGAGCATCCCCAGTGCACTGACTGCACCAGTTTTCCTCTTGCTGTGCTGTAAGAGTTCAGCCTTCCTGGAATGCAGCATTTCTTTTCGGAGTGGGAGCCACAACCTGGAGAAATGTAAAGCCAGTGCAACGTCTGTACAGTTCTTATCACAAAGCTTCACATGCAGAAATCATGTGAAATGACTTCTAGCTCCAGTTTGGGGATAAGAACTGACTGTTGTTGGGTTTACGTAGTTTGATTCTAACTACACAGACTTAACTCAAAAATAGTGTTTTAAAACTTCAGATTTGCAAAAGATTGCATCTACAGATTCTGGGAGAGTTTTATCAGAACCTTTGAAAGATGAAGGAAAATGTAGGATGTTGGGCAATAAACACAAGTGCTGAACTGCTAAGTTAAAGCTGCTGAACTACCATTTTGTGAAACTTGACTTGAGCTTAACTTGCAGTGACTTCTGTAACATTGCACCTCACAATATATTCTGTTTGATTGCAGTTGTAAACTCCTTTTTATGCGTACAGCTCAGTAAATAATCCTGTTAAAAGGAACTAAAGAGACATTTCAAATTTTAAGTAAAAGGGATGAGACTAAGTTTCAGTTTCTTTTTCTTGGTGGTTTTCCTTTCTTGGCCTCAGTGTTACATCACTGCTGGTTTATACTGTGAAGCTGAAAACTCCCAAATCACTGAATTTTTAAAAATACAATTCAGACTTAATTTTTGCAGTATTTGGGGGTGATTTGAAGTTGACAGCTTCATGCATCAAAGTTAAACTTACTAACACCACCCTGAATTCAGGATAAATTTACCTTGAGTATGTTTATTGTTTTGTGAACTGTGCCTAAAGACTGTGGGTATAGTCTTGGGCTGGAAGGCATGGAGTAGTAAGGGCATAGCAGCCTCCATATTAGCACCAACTGTGATTTGCTTTCTGCTTCGTGCTGTAGGGGAACAGCTGCCCTGTTCCACCATCCTGCATGTAGCTCTGTTGTGTATCCACTTGTCTGTCTCTGTCCAAGGAATTGTCCAAATTCCAGGTAATCTGATGCAATACTCTAAGTATAGATACTATTAATTGAGCAATAAGAGGAAGAACCTTGTCAGGAAAAAATAGGCATTCTTGAGCTTTCCCATTCCTCTAACACAGTAGTGGCAATGTCAGCCTGAAAGACTAGATTCTAAATGGTATTGGATGCTATCAAAAATTTCTTCAAAATAAAATGAAAAATAAAAATGAAAGGAACTCCACTGTAAACGGAGTCAATACAAACTAGTCATTCATTTTTCCTGAAAGACTTTGTGAATGGATTATTTATATATCACTTGCTACATAAGATTGTAAACTCTGTTACAGTTGAGTTTGAATATCCGTAACCAAGAGAAAAGCAGGGTGAGAATCTCAGGATCTTAAAAGGACTGTAGGGGAAAAAAGGGATCTTACAAAGCTTATGAGATAAGGGATCTGTTAATGAGACTACTCTGCCTTGCACTCTTGTATTGACTCACACATAAGTCTTTCCCCACTAAATACTACGGTTAATGCTGGGTATATACTTTTGACTTTGAAGTCTACACTTTTAATTAGCATATATATTTGTTATTGTCGTTATTAACAGTCATTCTTTCTGCTGTATGCAAGTTCATGATACATCCTGATGATGCTCTAATGGGAAAAAAATACTACTCCCAGAACATCAATAAGAATGACATAAATAATAGAAAATGCTAGCTGTACTTGAAACAACTAGTTCCCAAACAATTCTACAGCATAAATAGACGCCTGGTCTCTCTTTGCCTAAGATAACCCTTTGAGATACAGAAGCTGTGCTGGGCCTGGCAGTGCCTTTGTGAAGGAACTTGCTTTCTTTTCTTTTGAAGAGAAACTTTCCTGTGGGGTTAGGCCAGATCAGAAGCCAGATTACGTGTTTTGGAGAACACAATTACATCATTAGGTTAAACACAAAGTAAGGACTTGATAGAGCTGACTTAATGGAGGGTGTTTGCATCAGATTCATCATTCGCTATCAGGTAATTGTGAAATTGCTTTAAGCCATAACAACACTACTCACCCCCTCCCTCATCCTCCAGTTCAGTTCCTCTCCTTTAAAGTCTCTGGGGTCATGACCTACCTGGAGGCCAAATCTGTGGTATCTGGTGTACTGAATGGTTTGATTATATTTTTACTAGCAGAGCCTTCAACTCAATGTGCAGTTCCAGCTCCCAAGAGCCATAGGGTAACAACCCACTTTTCCAGAGGTTACTTTTTTTTTTTTCTGGTATGTGAAGGACCATAGTCACCTATTTTTCTAAGTAAAAGTGGGTAGTGTTTCCTGTACTTACACACTGCAAGTCTGCTGGACCTGGGCTCTGGTTCTTCCTGAACATCCCGTGTCATGTTTCTGCACAGATCTTTTGAAACCTGGATGACCGCATGGGACAAGATTATTTGCTTGAATTGACAAGACTTTCTTGTAAGTTCAGGCTCCTAGGGTTGAAAGAGTGATCAGAATTTCCCTGGGTCCTTCACCACACATTTAAGTCATGTGGTGCTAAAATCAATCATCTTTGAAATTTTGATTTTATTACTTCTGTCTGCTTTGATGGAAGCTCCCAGTAATTGTAGTTTTGCTTTCCATAATGAATGCCCATATTTAATTTTTTATTAAAACCTATAGCATTAATACTTCACTTGTGGTCAGGTTAGTGGAATTTCATGATTGCCTTGTTCATACGTCTTTGTAAGGACCCAGACTGAGATGTGAGGGCTGCCTTCCAGCTCTGCGGAGTCCAATCCAAAACAGAGCTCAAAAGGTTGCTAAAAGAAGTAGACAACTTAAGAATTACACTGGTGTCCAGTGGTGCAGGTAAAAGGAAGGGTGACGGTTGGAATACTGTATTACAGATGTGCAAATTGCTTGTCGCTGGGAATCTAACCAGCTTTGTGCTGAGCTAGCTGCAATTAGTATGCATATAGATATGGAAAGAATTATTTACCCCCAAATCAAACTTCCTGCCCATTAGAAAATTCTCAGTGCACCTAAATAGGCTCAGGCGTAGTTTGGTGCAGTATGGCTGGCTGGATATAGGACAGAGGGTATGAGGGTGAGCACTGATATATCAGTGTTGACAGGAGAAAAACAGGCGTGTGAGATCGGGGAAGAGCTCTTCAGTCAAGTCCAGCTCCATTTTCTCTTGGACACTGTCAGATAGTCTCAACTGCACTCAACCTGGGACCGTCTTTCCCACACCTCCCTGAGCTCATTGCCACTACATCAGATGTGCAGATTTTGGGGAAAACTTGTCTTAATTTCACTCTAGAAAGCAACAGGGATTTTTTTTCTTTGTTTTCTTTTCAACAAGTGGCCTCATATAGGAATGTAGGATAGATGTATTATTTGGGTAACTTTTTTAAACATGTATTATTTGGGTAACTTTTTTAAACAATGAGCATTAATTTAGTTACATTAAATCATTGGGTTTGGTCATATTTAAATGCAGATATGGCAGGTACATATCTTAATAACAGAAATTTTTTTTCCTCTTTTTTTCTTCCCTTAAAATTCCACCAATTTAGTTTTCCTCCAGACCCTTCGCTGCCTCCTCAACCCGCCTCTGCCCACACGAGCACATTTAAAGCACGTTATGCTCGTGCTGCCTCCTCTGCTGCTGTGGTGTGCTCACTGTGAGCTGCCTCCCATTTACACTGGGAGGAGGAAAATGAAGTGCTTCCTATTTGCACCGGGTGTTCAGGGGTAGAATCAAAAGCAGAAATGCTAAGGCATTAATACCTTGAATTGTGCTCCTGTCTTTTGGGCAGGCTGGATCAGGATGGCACAACCCAAACCAGCCTGCAGCTCATGGTTGGAGGATCTCGCCAGCTCCTCTCCCCTGCAGAGGGGGAGCCTCCAGCTCCTTCTACCCTTGCTCTTCCCCCTCAGCTCCCTTGAACTCCAAATGAGGCCCAGCTGCCCTAATGGCCTCGGGCGGTGTTAGGAAATCAGCTGCCCAGGACTGGCTCCCTGGTGCTGGTGTCCAGGGCTCCCAGCTTCCCCCACTGCAGCCCAGCAGGACCCCTGGCCACTCTGCCCTCTGGTACCTCCGCCTGCCCTGTCTTGCACAAGCGCATCCCCGACAAGCCTTCCTCCTGCTCCGCTTCCATGCTGCAGAGACCAGTGCTCACACAAGTTGCAGTTCCTAAGCTTTCCCTTACTTGGCATTTCCAAATGCAATCTTGTTTTCTCTTGGCAAGCTAGAAATGTCCTCTGGTAAAATTGACAACTTTCTCAGGTAGGTCCGCAGCAATCGCCATCCACAGGCAAGTCTCTTTGTAGAGATGCCAGGGAGACAAATTAAATAGCCTTGACTCACCAGCGTTTTTGCTGTGTGCATCCTGTATTTTATTAAGTTTCCCATCAAAATGAAAATAGTTGGCATAGATTGTATGCAACATATAGATTGTAGAAAATGTGGAGAATGAACAGACTTCAGGCAGATGATGTGCTGTGGGAATTGCAAATTTTCTGATTCTTAAAGATTGATTCATTTTTATTATTATATTTTAACTGAAGTCTTTTCATTTGAATACATTCCTGAAATCCTACCTTAAGCACGTCGTACCTGACTTAAAATTCCACAGCACAGAAATGAAATTTTATGGTATGCAATTTAATGATATAGTAGTTTGTCATGGTTTCACTGATGTTTATGGAAGTATCATCGTTGATTTCAGTAAAACCAGGATTTCAGTGACTTAACTGTTTTTCATCAATTCTTTGTTCAAAGGCACCTGACAGGATTTAGTGTACTGCAACCTTAATCCAACTTCAGTGTAACTTTTTCCCTGACTCACTTTGTAGTTGTGTGTTTGTACACACTCCCTGCCACTTCCAAATTTAATGAAAACTTAGAGAATTAAAAAGAGAATCTACTTGTCCTAAGTATTTTATTGCTGAAATACCTGAATGCATCATGTTAAGAAATTGTGTTTATATTGTCTCTGGTTGGGCTAGGGAAATGCTGTTGCCCCAGAATTTATTAAAAGCCAGTCTAAGTCAGAGGTGTGGAATTTTTTTTCCCCCAAAGTTGTAAGAAGTCTCTGACTGAACAGGGAACTGACCCTCTCTCCCAAGTTGGAGGTGAGTAATTAGATGAGCTTCATGCCTATCGATTCCAGTAGTATAATAATGTTTAGTTTTTAGATATTTGTCTATACCAGCAGATCTCAAATGCTGCTCTAAGTGGCTGTCATCATTATTGCCCTTTTACAGGTAGCCTTGAGGACCTTGAGCAATCCAGTGATAAAGCAGGAGTGGATTGTAGGTTTTCTAAATGCCAACTTATCTTTCTGGTCAAGGTCTCTTCCTGGTCATAGAGCTAGGTGACATCTACTGAAGGGAAGTACAAAGATAACATTATAAGGTTTTGTACTTTTCTATCTATTGATTTAATTGGGGAAAGTTATCTCTGTTGAAATAAAATTCTCTGAAAATGCAGTCTTGTATTCAAAATATTGGAAAATGTTAGATTGCTGTTTCTTTGGAGGAAATGTTATATTGTATAATGATCCAGCAAAGTGGAAAATTTCATGTTTCAATGAGTCTCCCTTAGCTCATTGTAAAACCTTCCATGGCCATCCTACTAAATGTTTACATTTGAGAGTCTGTATCCTAATGCTGGGGCACAAGTATAACAGTCTATGGGCTGTATAATGTCACCCAAGGAGAAGTAATGATCTACAGGTCTGGTTGTGCTTGAGTATTTCATGAAGTTCATAAATTCATCATTGATATAAAAATAAATATTACTTGTCAAAGCAGATATTTAAATGATTGTTACCACTATACTAGTATAAAGCACAATTTAAAATAAAAATATTTCACAGCATTTGCTGTGTATGGTTTGGATATTTATCTCTTTTTTTTTTTTTTTTTTTTTTTTTACTTACATCTTTTGTTGTAAGAGTACGATGAGATCATTTGAATTGTATGGATCAGAGTACATGTAAATCATAGTGTTACACTGAAGACAAGAGGTGAAGACCCTGAAAAGACAGAGAACTGACCTTCTACATAATTTCAATTAATATTAGCAAGAGCAAAAATTCAAGTTATTGGCTGGCTCTTTGTATTGTTTCTCTGCAAATGATGGCATACTGACAAGTAAGATAATGTGAACTCACTTAGACAACTAGTGATGAAGCCAAACTTGGATGTTTTTAATTTTCTGTGTTACACACCCTTCTGTAGCCTACTCTGAAAATCCTAAAAAAGACAATAATAAAAGTTTTATCTACCCTCCATTAAATTCTACACCAGGCAGATTCTTGAGGCTGTTGAGAGGCTATGTATGCAGAAGACAAAAAGCAGAGTGTTAGAAATGTGCTAAAAGCTGTTATCGAAACAAGAAGATACAGTCTACCAGATTGAGAGCAAAATGTGAACATGTAGTACTAGTTAGAGGTGTAATTTTCATAGCATACTTTCTTACTAACTTTATATCACTGTCATGATGGATGTTAACAAGACCTCACTCTTCATTTATAAGTGCATTTACATGTGCATTTTCCCACCCCTTATCAGCTGTTTTCTTTGTGTTTTTAGATCATGGGGAATTCATATGCAGGGCAACTAAAATCTGCCCGTTTTGAAGAAGCTCTTCATAACTCTATAGAAGCTTCTCTGAGATGTAGCAGCGTTGTCCCACGGCCGATCTTCTCACAGCTGTACCTGGATCCTGACCAGCCTCCTTTCTTGCCGGAAGGTAACCATGAAAGTATGGCACGTTTCAATTGTTGTTTTTCTGTGTGAGAATAGGGTGGGATGCATTTCATTAAAACAAACAAACAAAAAAACCCAGCAAAAACTGCGAAGTAGTTCATTGTGTGACACAAAATTTGAATCTTAGTCCTCATTAAAGAGAAAGAATGGCATGCTGGTTATTTTAAAAGGAGATAGATGCAAGTTCTGTTGAAAAGTTTATTTTATTTTTTTATTCTTCTCAGATGTGAAGCCAAAGGTAGAAGAGTTGGATAAAGAGTTAGTACATCGATATTCACAAAATGGAAACCTGGACTTTTCTACCAACCAAACGGTTAATGAAATGGAAGATGAAGAGGAGGATGAAGACATGTCAGATTCAAGTAGTCCACCAATCCCATATTCACAAAAACCTGCCCCGGAAGGGTCTTGCACTACTGATGGTTGGTATCCCTTTTTATTACTGTGTGACCTTTACAACTAATCCTCAGTGTAATGCTCACTCTCTACTATTAGCAACTTTTGAGCTAGGATGGATGGAAATACCTTTTATAGTCAAAGCCTTAAATCTGACTTGTTTCAGGACATAAAATGTAATGTATTATTTGAAAGCAGTGTCTAAGACTGACTGTGGCACTTTTTTAGTTTCTGAAAGCCCTTTGTTTTCTGTGGTTATCATTGGTTTACTGTCCTCAAAGAAGTTACCTAAGTCAGCATCAGTACAAGCTGGTTCTCAATCTATCCCTCAATTATTCTCAGAAACATTGGCAAAGCTGGATTTAGTTGCTTTCATGGGCAGAAGGAAGAGTTTGGAGAGAGAAAATGGAGAAGAGACTTGGTGTTCCTTCTGCTGCCAAGGGGATAAGAGGGATAGTAGTAGAAACTTGTCTGTTTTGTCTTCCCCACCTGTCTGCTGGCCATTGCTTGCTTAACCTGAGCTGTCCTGATTGTTGTTCAAGATAAGCAAAATTGCTGACAGTATTATTTTTGTTTGGTTTTAAATGTGTTAAAGAAAGGGTAAGATCATTATGCATATACCTATTTGGACTAAGTAAACTTGATGTAATTGGTTCATCTTATCCCATAATTGTTCTATTCTGAAGATTTAACTTCTATTCGTATTTATTAGATGTGCTTCCCTTAAAAACATCCCCCTGCCTCCCTCAAACACTTGAAAACAAAAAACCTTTCCCAAGCCCTTCTTGACATTTTATTCAATATCTTCCTGAACTATGGGCTTCCTTGTGCGGAGTTCATAAAAAGTTGTAATTTGTAGAATGGTTTTGTACCTTACTGTAGTGTATGGTTATATGTAGTGACAGAAGTAAGCACTAATCACCAGTAATTCTTTGACATTTTTGGGGGGTAGTTAGTGGCAAATGTTGACATTTTTGCCTTTACCCCTTCCAAATGCAGCTTACATGAGCATATTTATCCTCCGTAACAATGTACTGCCAGTTCCCTGCAACACAAAGAATAGAAAGGCTACTGGCTACCATGGGAAGCTGGGGAATATTGTTGGGAGAACTTGTTAATCACACAGAAGTGGGTTTGCTATCCTTTGGAGGCTTGTAAATTGGTGGAGAGAAGGAGAAATTATAAAATCAGGTATTCCTAGGAAGGTATTCTCAATTGAGGACAAGTATCAATAAAGGCTGTAAAACCTCCTGTGGAGAGCAGGAGCAGTTCTGATCACTTCTGTTAAAGAAATGTAAAATAAACTGGGCAGGATGTGGAGGAGAACCAACAGGATGGTTAAGAGGAAGGAGCTCTATCTAATGAGGCTCTTTGCCTGCCAGGACAAAAGCTGAGATGGCATATGCTTACACATTCTAAATATACCAAGAATAAAACACTAAGGAGGGAGAAGAGCCAGTCATGCCAACAGTGCCCTGTGGAAGTGTAATGGATACATAAAATGGTTGTGAATGCATTCAGGTTAAAGGTTTAGGGTTCTTTAACTATTTGTGACACAGTTCTGGACCAGCCTCCCAGTAGCAGGAGTAGGTCTGAAAACCTTGTCAGGCTCCAAGGCCACCATGTATTTGATTGTGAAAGAGCTTTTTATATGATATCAAGAGATCTTTCTCAGTTTCCCTCATACATTCTGGTAATCCCTGGTTGCAATTGCATGACCAGACAAAAATGTTAGTTGTGAGCTTGCAGATAAATGTCTGTGTCTTTGAGAGGTGACCTTCCATCCACATGCAAACTGTTCCATGTTTGCTAGTGCCTTTGCCACCTCAGGATTGCTTCATAAGGCTGCCCTTCCGGACATAGCACTGCGAGGAGGTGCTTAGCTCTCAAGCGCCCACTGCAATACAGACCTCTATGCTGTGGCTGCGTATTGCATGTCATGAGGTTATACCTAGTTATGCTATAGTTACATAATATGTGTAACTGTATGCTCATGTATATATGTAATATTATGCTTTTTAGTATGTCCTGGAAAAAGGTGACCTTCCAGGGGTAGTTCTGTGTTTTGATTTTTATCCATAAGTCTCTTATGATCAAAGGACCCTGGAAGAAAGTTTCCTATGTTACATCTGCAGAATTTTAGGATTGTTCATTACTCTTTGTCAAGTTTACCATTGTGAATTTACAAAATCTTGTCTCACTCTTCAATGTTGTTCTCAAGAAGCTGATTCAAGAGAGCAGTGTTTTTTTTATCTGGAAGAGGAAAGGAAAATACGTATTTTTAAATACTGCTAATAATCTGTTAGGACACTTTTACGTAAGTGTTGAAAACACCCAGGTTCCCCAACATTCATGCGGCAGACCATATCTCAGCAAGATATTAATCTGATAGCTCATCTTTCATCTCATGAATATGCCCTTCCGGAGATGTAAGACAGGATTGCTGCCATTGTTTACATCCCTTATCTTAGTTATTTAATTACAAAGATAAATAACATTAGGAAAAGTTAAAGAATACTGATAGACTAATTGAAGTCACTGTAAATGTTTGGATGCTTTAAACTAAGCATGTATTTAATTGCTTATCCAAGAGCAAAACATTGGTTCTAGAACCTGCAGTTCATTGCTGTAAAAACTGTCCCCCACCTTTTAGTAGAGATGGGGTGGAACCTTCTTCCCTTCTAAGGTATTTGTGCTGTTTGCTTTTCCTGAATTCAGGATGTATGCCATAACCATCATATTATTTTCTGTGGTGACTTGTTCTTTTATTTAGATGGCTGAGTTGTCAGTCACATGAGTGCAGAAAGTAGATCTTAATGCTTTTATTCATTGGTTTAAAAAAACCCAAGTGCCTCACTAGTGACAGTTTGTTGGAGGTTCCTTCTCAGCTGGCCATATTAGATCCCTTAACTCTCCTGTTAAGGAGAGTTTTCCTTGTTTCTCCATTGGAAAGAGTAACTGCATTTGCTGTTGATCCTTAGTATTAGTCGTAAAAGGGATTCACTTATTTTCAGGGGCTTTTTTTTCTGCTCAACACAAATTTTTGTAATTAACTTACACCTTCCATGAAAATAAGGTTTCAAGAAATATAATTCTTCATTTTCATACAGGTACCTCAAATATGCAACAAAATAATACAAGAAGCTGTTCTGAACCACATGTTTGCTGTAGCTTTAAAAGAGGCTGTTTCTAATTTGTGGAATAGCATTTTATGCAAGCTGTGGGAAACAAAATAGTAGCACCTTTCTTTTGTTAGTAAATCCTCAATTTACCTGATGCTTAAAGAAGGGCCAAGGTAGTTTCAGAAACAATTAGGTAAGCAGGTACTTAACACCTGATCAGTTACTGTGAAGTTACAATAGCAAGTGACAGTGACCAGTAATTCATATGTAATTCTTGGAAGCTAATTCCTTATGCAAATACCCCATTTATTGCAGTACAACAAGGGGCTGGTATCCCACATTGAAACTACTTCTTGTTACTAGTGGGAAAAGGGAAAAATATATAAAAATTTCATTTTAAGAAGATTCCAGCACTTCCAGGTATTGACAGATTTGGGTATACATTTTAATTTTCAGGAAGATGGGACAGGATTACTTTAAATGAAGTGATGTTGGAGAATGCAAATGTGCTTCTCGGAAGCAAGACCTAATAAATTTCTTTCAAAGAAAAGCAGATAATATCTGTAAAAGCTATTAATTATTCTTTTTTTTTGTGACTGTTCTCAGTATTTGCAAATCTCTAATCAGAATATAAATGCCTGTTCTTTATTTAAAACAAAGCTGAGATCCTGTGGGAAGATGATTTTTTTAATGGAACAGCTCAGCTGTGTGCTTTTACTTTTTATAGTTACATGTTGGTAAACAATTTCATAAAGCGAAGCTAGTTTGTTTTAGTGGCTCATGGGTTTTCTCTTCTTCATACTTAGATGTCCCTAAAAGGTACACAGGTCAATGTGACACTGAAGTACCATTCTTTCTTCTTAAGAGTCATGCACAGTCAAGTGCTGCTTGACATAGAAATTTAGGTGCAAGCTCAATTATGAATGAATAGCTATGAAATGTAAATGGATTTTGCATGTTCTAATTCTTAAACATAGGCAGCACAAGTTCTGCTTGTACAGAGACATCATGTCTTCTCTTTCCTAACATGGAAATGGTTATCTCTAACAATTAAATATCAATGCAAAATCATGCAGAACAGAAAAGAAAATAAGGTTGGGGTCTCTGTGTTGCTAGCTAGAAAAAGACAATGTAGCAGAGGAAGGGGTTAATCCCTCCTTCCTCTCCCCACAGTCAGTTACTTGCTTCCAAATCAATGTTTCTTGGGTGGAATTCTCTCATTCAGTTTAAAAAAGCAGCAGGAACTTAAAACTGGAAGAGTGATTTGCAGCCCCAAAAGCCAAGGTTAAGAAGGATAATGAAGGGTTCTTGAGTATACCATCTACGTGTCTTTGAAGGAGAATTCAAGACTTTTACTGCACAGAAGCAGATTTGCATTCTCTCTGTATCTCCTGGTGGAAGTGAGCCCCAGCTGTGCCTGGCCAAGCTCCACAGCTCTCCCTGGCTCCCTTGCTGCAGCTGTTGACTAAACAAGAGGAGACCCCTCAGAGGGTCTGATGGTCTGGCTGTGCTGTCCCCTCTTGCTGCTTGCCCATTGGGATCCCTTTCCCCTCCGCAGAAGGGGAGCCAGAGGAAACCTTTTAGTATCAGCCCTGTTACTTGTCTCGCTCCCTCAGAAAACAAGATTTTGGCAGTCGCCTGTGAGCTCTGCTGCCCATCTGTCAGGAAGCTGGTAGCTGCTTTCTACTACTTCTGGCAGAGATGTAGAGATCCTAAAGGTACTGGATTTCAGCAAGATTTGTGAAGTTCAGGAGCTGGTTGGATGACATCAGTGTCCCCAGACTAATGTCCCCTGGGGCAGAAAATTAATTATAGCTCTCCTCTTACACAGCCTGAACATTACAGAGGCATGTGCTGGCTAGCCAGTCTACACATACATACCTCTGATCCAGAGATGTCGCCAAACAAAGCAGAGAAGGATGCCGGAGGGGATTGTGCAAGGAGGAAGAAGGGGAACATGGAAGGGATCTGAGAGCGCTTTGGGTGGAGTAAAAGGCGATACAGGGGATAAATCAGGTATTGTTTGCAGACTAGGCAGGATGCAGCATTTCTACAGTACTAGTCCTATATATCCTAAATGGTGGGAAATATTAAATATATTCAGATCAAGAGTATCTCAGATGAGAGGCTGCTGTTGCCTGTGGTAGCAGACTGAGATACAGCAGTTTGTTTCAGTGGGTACTGCTAAGATGTTACTGAGTAATGCTTATAAACCTGTTAAGATGTTGTGATGGGTTTCTTAGGGTTTTCCTGCACCTTCTGGCCTGGGGATTCATGTGCAGCTGCTCAAAGTGTAGCTGAAGTTGTTTTGCTCCTAGCCTGGATAATAGCCAAGTCTTTACTTTCGTCTCGGATGTTGTGGAGTGCTGGAGCATTGCTTCACCTCACTGGGACACCAAAACCCTCAAGCATCCAAAGAGGCTCTAAGTTTCTCATATGATATTCAGCCCTATCAATGTTGTGTGCTCTTTCTGAAAGCAAGTCTATATTGAAACATAACTGTTAACAACGTTGACAACCAAAATCCTGCTTTCTTCAGTGTCCTTGCATTGCCATTGCTAAAAATTCATTCAAAAGCCTCTTCTTGGTCACGACTTGTGCTTCTGGGCCTTTCCTGAAAATTTTTAGGTAGAAACAAGGCTAAAGAGTAATTGTGTAAAAGCAGAGGTTTAAATCTGTCTTGAAATCTTGCTGCTTTTGCTGTTTCATAATCCTTATCTACAGATTTCCTGTTTGCCCACATTGTCAGCAGTGGATAATTTTTCTATTTAAAGTCTAGATGTAGAGTGGTATTTTCTAAGCATGTTAGCTACTCAGATTTCACTGAATGCCTCAATATTTAAGGCCAGTTTTGAAAATTCTGGACAGAATACCCAAATGGCATAAACATTTGAATAGGCAAATTCTATTTTGAATGTAAGGGAGTTTTCTTCCTAGATTTATCTGCAACTGGTTCTTTCTAAATTACATTGAAAAGTCTAGATAATACTTAGCCTGGTACCTAGCCTTCTATTCGATTAGGATCAATATGTTTCTGAGGAATACACCTTAAAAAGAGTTTAAGATACTAAAATCATATTGCATCTAATCAGAAAAGAATAATTTTTGTTTTAAATATGTGGTTTTAATGCTTTTCCCCTAAAACATATGTAACTTCTTATTGGTAAGTTATTGTTATAATCCATTGATTTGTAAATAAAAACTTTAGGCACTTTAATTCATTGGCTGGAAGAAGGCATGTGTGAGGGGTGAATCCAAGCTAGCTTTCAGCTCAAATGCGCTGCTGCTGGAACTGAACTGATTGAATAAATGAAGAAACTATTCAGCCAAAAACTGGTTCAGCAGATTGTGGATGTAGGCACAAGACTGAGTCCAACACAGGTTGTGTTTTCAGCAAGCTGCTGCTTGCCAGGAAGTTCATGCTAGCTGATTATGTGCATTCCACTTTGCGCATCCTCTATGCTTGGTACAGTTTTGAGATAAAACCAAAACCCATTAACTTTCACCATTTTTGCTGAAGTTTTAAACTATGGGTTTTTGCACAGTAGTGCAGACACACATATTAATAAAAGGTTGAGATGGCTCTTGGTTAAGTTGTGATCACGTTGTGTTTCCAGGTCCTTAGTCAGTGTCTCTCTCCAGTGGTTTGATTTTTTTTTCGCTTATAATTTCTGTAACAACTATGGACTACTTGAATATATTTTAAATTAAATGTAAGTAATATACATTAATAGCTGAAGTCATAATAGATACTACAGTAATTTCAAATTTAGTTTATGTCTGTTTTTAACAATAATGTGGATTATTGTGATTATTATTTTATTCTGAAGTATTGATTCATGCAGATGCATGCATGTGTTGTCTATGTTAGGCTGTAGCAAGAGATGGTCAGTGGATAACCATGTGATGTCTTTGGATATCCTGAAATGGGGGGGGAGTTCTGCCAGCTGCTGCTGGGATATGTGTGAGGCCAGACTGTAGCACTGATGTTGCAGCTGGAGAAGTGAGAATTGGAGGGGAACGCAACATAAGAGTCTGGTTTTTCATAAAACTTGGTAGTGCTTTCATTGACTTCTGCCTAAGGGAAATCAAAAAGCCCAATGTGATCATATCCTTTCCTGTGAAGGAAGCCACATGACTGTTGCTTTCTTGTACACCTGTTGTTTTCTTGCTTGAAAGTAGAAATTACTCAATAAAAATAATATGGTGGAGCTGTACAAAAAAGTGAAGGGTGATTTTGATCTCTGTAAGTCCAGTGTTGAAACTAATGGAAGAGTCTTTGGATGTTGTTTTTAATTTACTTAGTCAAAAGAATCTAACTTTGAAGTTGGCTTTGGTTTGAGCAGAAGATTGGACCAGCTGGACCTCCAGAGGTCCCATAATTGCTCTAAGCTATCCTATACAACCATTTGAAAATCCCCACTGTGGCTGCTTGGTACGTGGCTGCTTGGTATGTGGCTGCCAAGCTCACCCCGGGTCCTGAGCTCCCAATGGCCTCCTTGTGGTGCCTGGCCACAGCTCTGGGCTGCCTTGCCATACTTTTTTGTATGTCCCAGCCTGCCACCTGCTCGCTGCAGGACATGGAAGAGCAGAAGCTCGCTCCAGTCTCCAGTTTTGCCCACTTCTGCCACTGGCTTTAGCCTTACATTGACCAGTAAGTAGCACAAGAACCAACATTATGTTCTTATTTTGTGTGCATACGTGTGTTTGGGTGGGAAAAAAAACTAATTGGAGACTTGAAGTCATGCAGTCTATTGAGACTTCAAGAGACTCAGTTGGACACTTAAAGAAAACATGGTGTACATCTCTAAAACCAGTGAATATTTTACTTGCTGGAACTCCTAAATGTATAAACAAGTTAAAAATTGGATTTTTAAATATTTTTCCTTTAGTAGTCAGTACTAAACTTCAGTCAACAATTTTTATCATTCCTTTGTATTACTTAGTGAGGTTTATGTTCAACTGCCAGGCTGTTACAAGCAACAAAGACAAAATTGGTTCTCTTGAAAAGACTGTAAACTAAAATTTGGCAAAGAAAAAATACTCTTCGGCATGTTTTAAGAGCTTTTTTCTGTTATAAAATCATGAACTTCCCTTCTTATTTTGAATGTGTTTGAAAAATTGAGTTTCTGAGCCATTTGATATCTAGTCTTTAGAGACTTATGTCTCTTCTCTGCCTGAATGTGTTCAGGATTTCTTTAAAATAATGTTTATCTGTTGTCTCTGAAACCCTGAGCTAGTGGATCTGATGAGATGCTATCTCCATTTCCTCTATTTCCATTGAAAAGGATATATTAAACCCCTCAGTTTCAGCATCAAGTTGTGAAGCCCCATTTGCTTTTATAACTGATAAAAAGAAAAAAAATTAGATGAAATCTTTTGGAGATTTATTGTTTCTTTTGGTTTGTTTTTTAGGTTTTTGTCAAGCAGGCAAGGATTTACGGTTAGTATCTCTGTGCATGGAGCAAATTGATATCCCGGCAGGCTTCTTGTTAGTAGGAGCCAAATCTCCCAACCTTCCTGAGCACATTCTAGTCTGCGCTGTTGACAAGCGGTTTTTGCCAGATGATCATGGAAAAAATGCACTTTTAGGTAAGAAATTTTTTTTTTTAATCATGCCATAATAATTCAGAGAAAAAGGTCAGTTCAAAATTATCTAAAGTAATTTCAGCTAATGACCTTCTCTTAGAAATATGTCGAGGAGAGGCTTGTTTTTATTGAATTAAGTCTGTAGCTGAACCTGCCTTAAAAGCCCATTTTACAACAAGTCCCTGATTCCACAATTAACCACAATTGAAGCTCAGTGATTTCTGTGTGGGCAGAAGTCAGTTGCAGCCCTGGCATTCTAAATGTGAACTATCCACATACTCTTTATCTCTGTTGATGCTTACAGCATTTTCATTTAAGAAGAAATATGCTCCTGCCACTGTTGAAGATGAGCTCTCTATTTTTCTGTGGATTAAGGGACAAATTCTGCCCTTGGCTCCACCAGGAACATTGTTCTCAATAAGAGCTCTGAGGGCAGTTTGCTTCTCAAAATCTAATACATAGGGGAAAAACCCCCAAACATTTACATCATAATTGGTTACATTTATGAACTTTAAATTTTAATACAAGAATGCTTCTTGGTGACTGAAGACAGATGTATGTGCACCTAGATATCCTGCCTGGTATACGACTAATATACATTTTAACAGGCCAGTAAAAGTGATTTAATATATTTTGGCTCCTTTAGCCTGTTTTGAATTTACTCTCTTATTCCTCCCTCTAGTCATTGTGGTGCTTAGAATATACTCAGAAAGACCTTTCAACAGGGAGGAAATTACAATAAAGCATAAATAGCCTGATTTAACCATACTGCTCAAATTCTAGTCCAGACCAGCAATATTTTGCAAAACTATTAAAAGCACGTTGGTTTTGTACGTAGGTGCTTTAATGTTATTTATCCCTTAAACCCATTTAATATGTTACTACACACTGTAAACCTTTGGACCTAAGACAGAAATCCCACTGGCCTGAGTTAGATAGGAGCTGTGATGTGATGTGCCCTTGCTGGGTACGGTTGGGCATGTGGGATCATGGGGTATTCTGGTGTATACCACCATCCTCAGAGGACCTTCTCTCCCACTGAGCAGGGGAAGTGTCAAGAGTTGATCAATAGGAACTATCTGATAGACAGATGGTGTTTAGTCTGATTAAATGTGGTACTACTTGTCTTTGTTGGTAAGCCTTCCTCCCACCCCACCCCCCCAGCTTTGTATCCATCTATCATCTCTGATATCATTTGATAATGAGCTAAGTGACTCTCATCTCTGCTCTGGTATTGCTGATGTTACATATTTAAATGCCTCTAGGCCTGTGTAACTCGTACCTATGAGTAAAGAGTTGACTTGGTAGCTCCGTGAGACCCTGATGACTGTTTCTGACAACAATGGCGATGCACCAATAGTTCCTGTGGGTTTAAGGGAGAAGGGAAGGACTGATTCAGTCCCAGGAGAAACAGGATAAAGAAATCTACTTCTTGGCATCCTCTGCAACATGATGGTAAAAGATGATAATGAGGCACATTAAGGCTAAAGACAACGGCCTCATTAATAAGAGTTTTATGGAAAATGTGTTTTGTTAAAAAACCTGAATATCTTTTTCATTAAACTACAAATTTGGCTGACAGGTAAGTGTAGGAATTGGTGTTCTCCAAGGTTCTTGGCATTGTAAAAAATAATGATAGTAGCGAGGATGAAAAATTGGTTCTGTTACAGATCTTGAACTGATTAGTAAATGGAAAAAAAGAAAAATGAAGCATTTCTGCTAGCTATTAATCTGCCCAGCAATATTATAAATCATTATTGATGTTCCAGAAAGAATATAAAATATTTCTTCATTAAGGGTTGAAAGCAATTCAGAGGTGAGTGGAGTGGCAAGTAAGCCAGAGGAGTTTAGTTGTTCAGCATGAGATAATAGAGGGCTTACTCAAACAACAAGGATTTTAAGGCAGGCCCATTTCAGAACATGCCACGTGCTTTGTTCTAGGAGAAGTTAGACTGGTGCCGTCTATATGCAACATTCCCATTAACATAGCTGTGAATGGCACTGGAAATCAAGGGTGCTTATAATCCTCCGTTTGGACCCTGTCCTCCAGACCTCAACTCAAAATTTCACCCCCTTTTGTGAAACCATGTTGGAAACATTGCAGAAAAGCAGTCTTCTGCCTTTGTTCCTAAGTCTCTTACTTTCATGACAGGTTGTAGGTTTTTAAAAATGTTCTGAAGCACTCCTTACTTTTGCCATGAAAATCTTGACACCAAATGGTTGCTTTTAAGACTTTAATAAGCTGTGACAGCTTACTTGGAAAATGCTTTGCATAAGGAGTCTCCGAGAAAATTTGTTAGATATTAAGGTTTATTTTAGTCACATGAAGTTGCAGTGGCTACTATGGATTAGCCACTGCTTGGAGAGATGCATGCAGCTTGGAATCCGTGTTTTTTTAATGTAGAAAAAATTAATTGGGTTGGGTTTTTTTCCTTATGGAAATTTCCTAGCCTGGCATCATAGCTCTCCGGCTGCCAAGTAGTTATTCCTCTCTGCACTGCCTAGAGTGGAAAATTGGTGGTAGGATTTTGGCATAAGTTAGCATGACCTAGAAAGATGGAAGAGTTTCAGAAAAGCTAAGACTGAAATTTGCCTGTGTTTGGCTGCTTCCTGACACACGTGTGCTGTGCAGGGCATCTACAGAAGCTGTCTGGATGAAGGCCTCCAGTCTCTCTGAACTGGATGTGCAGGTAGGTTAAAGTGACCTTATTGCTAGTAGATAGTACAAGTAATTTAATCTGTATGTATATCTTCTGCTTCACTCTTCCAGGATTTTCTGGGAATTGTATAGGCTGTGGAGAAAGAGGATTTCGGTACTTCACAGAGTTTTCCAATCATATCAACCTGAAATTAACCACTCAGCCAAAGAAGCAGAAGCACTTAAAGTACTACCTAGTAAGAAGCTCCCAAGGTGTACTGTCAAAGGGACCCCTTATTTGCTGGAAAGGTAATAAAGGTGCCCATTCACTTAGGGGTTTTTTATTATATTAGTGTGATGTTGAATGGAAAATTGAAAGTTGCAATTGAAAATGTATGCATTCAAAAGGAACCATAGAAGATTACTTTCTTTACTGCTTGAAGGAAAAACTCCCACTGATTTTACTGAAGTCTGGATTTTCCCAAAGAGGTTTATTTAAGTCTTAATAGTAACCATACAATTGCAAATGGCCTTCCTCCATCTCCCTGCACTTTCAGTGGGAGCCTTACATCTGCCCTTTCTAGGATGTGCAACCATCTTGGTAGAAGAAACAAGGTTGCTCAGTCTGCTGATTCTTTTCTGTGCCTGAATCAAGGTGACTCACAGCTAGGCCTCCCACTGATACTCATCTAAGCAGGTGCAATTCAATCAGTCTAATGCCTGAGGATAGCTAGCACACCATAAGATTAAGACAGCTCAGGTCACTGATCTCAAGGAAAGAGGAGAAATCTTGCACGGTCTTGCCATTTACAGTGTGTTTTACACTTGGGTTTACCCTCTACCAGAGTAACTTGTGCAATATTGTTATGTGCTAAAGAGATTACATTTATGACCCCAAGCCAAGGTAGCCATGGGGTCTGTTATTGAAGGATGCAGTTTTTTGGAGCTACAGCCATGCAAAGACTTAAGGAGAGAATGGTTTACCTACTCACTATCTACTAAGTTGGTATATATGCAGACTGCCTGTCTTCCTCAGCTGTGGTTTCACTCAGTAAAGACAGAGTTCAATCTGGTGCCTGTTGTTCCAAAGAGGATGATGTGAGGAGAGGAGAAGCTCCACAGGAGGACTGACACACATCTGAAGAGTCACATCCTCATGTGAATAGCAGTATGACACCAGAAAGAGATGGTTATCACCAAGCTGTATGAGTGATTATAGTATTGTATCAGTTAGTGGTTCAAAGGGATTGTGGCTTCAGCTGCTTTTCTCAGTTGCAAGTATAATTAACTACTGCTTTAGAGTAGACGTGTTCTTCAGCAGCATTTTTCACAGATACTACAGAAAGATTTAATTTGGTAGTGAAGTTCCAAATACAGAAAAAGGAAACCTTATTTTACTTTTGGAATCCTTTTTCTGAAACCTGTCCCTGATGCTCATGCAGTTGGGGTTCATGTGTGTCCTGGTAAATGCAGTAACGCACATGTGAAAGAGGCAGATACTGGGGTCACTTTTGGTTATATGCTGATTGCAAGTGTTTTGAGCACCCATGAAGGTTTAGAAAATTGATCAAGAATTGACCTCATGGCATTTTTTTGATAGGCTGTATCCCCATATTGCTACCATCCATCTCGTAACCCTTCACCCTTTACTTACATTAAAGGTCTAATTAGAAGAAGAGAAATTCTTTTAAACACCCCCTTCTCTTCAAACAAAACCTGATTAGATCTCAGATTTAAAAATGGATTAATGTGTGATTTTTAAGGTGACTTTCTCCTCCCTCAACTCAGTTTTCATCCAGACATACACTCACAGTGCTGAGATGTCCCTGAAGGCTTTGTGAAGGCATACTAAGACTCTGGGTTTCAGCACAATTTCCCCTTTTAAAGGGCAACATATGACGGTTTGTATAAAGGTTGTGCCACAGAAGTCACTGAGTGTTTCCTGGGATACGTCCAATACTTTCAAATCTCTTGGAAGCTGCGAACTGAAGGCTCTTGCCATTTTGCAGCATCTGGTCTGTATTTGCCTGGCCCGCTGAGTGGCCCCCAGGGAGGTTTTCTTAATTAGAAGACAAAGTTGACTAAACTGCAAGAGCCGTATCTTCATTGAATGCTGCCATTTGCCACTGTTTGTTGTACGTGCTGTATGTATGCTTTTAACGTTTTGTCACCTTTCGCCACTGTGTTGCTGAACTTTCCTACTGGAAGGCAGGCCTTGTTAATATGTACTGTAGCTGCTTCGTTTGCAGAATGTAGAAGCAGGCAATCATCTGCTGCTAGCCTCTCTGCTAAACCAAATTCTTCGGTGTCACCGTCCACGACCCCAGAGGGTGGATCAGCTAATGGATACAAATCAGGGTTCACTCAGACAGGTAGGAGCTGAAAGTGCTATAAAGATAACCATTGGGGGTGGTAAGTTACCTCAGATATCGGTGGTTCAGGGATGCTGTAAACAACTGGGTATTTACCTCAAGCCATGGATAGATTACAGCAGGGAGGATGCCTTTTAAAATTTGCTTTGTGAAAGATTAAGACCCAGGTGAGGCTGAAGGTTAGCATAGTCCTAATAAGAGTAGTTGATTAAAAAGTATTAAAAGATCTTTTGATTAATTTATTTGATCCTGTGTCTCCCTGTGTTTGATCTCAAAAAACTTGAATTACACATTTAGAGGGAAGTGTTTATGTAATATATAGACTATTTGTCTTGAAAAGGAAAATAATCTCCTTTTCAGGTTAGAGGGGCAGCTTTTATTTATTTGCTTGCTTATTTACTTATTTATTTAAATTTTATTTCACATAAGGGTGTACTTGAAATAGCAATTTCCTCATACACATACAGTGGTTTTCTGTTATGTGAGCTAACATGCAGCTCATAACTGTTCTAGAAAGCTATTAATGACATACTTAAACAAGGAGAAACTGTAAAAATCAAATAGACATTGGCTGACAAAGCAGCAGCATCTTAATTTCATTTATCTATTTCTTTATTGCAAATAGCCAAGGTGCTTTTCTTCGAGCTTTTTTTCTCATTGCTTTTTTGCAGCTTCATCTGTGCTGTTATGTTTTTGTGTCTGTGCTATTTCTTGAAAAATTAAAAACAGGAGAATACTTTCTGTTAGTTGTTGTAATTGGTTGATATGTATGTACCAGGATATATATTTCTCTAGAGAAGAATGAAATGCAGATATAAAAACAAGATTGTTAAAATACTTTTTCCACTTACAAAGTATGTTAAAAAGGAATAACAAACAAAAGCTGAACATAGGCATTCTTATGAGGTTGTAATCACTGATCAGTATGTTCAGAGACACTTTCCCCAGGTGGTCACCCCTGTCTCTGTTTAGGAAACTATATGCTTTAGGTTTTGGTTAAAATTAAATGAGAGTAGTGTTTAAACACATCTGCATTTCATTGCATGATCCCTTGGCTTCCAGATCCTGGCATGAGAACGGTGCAGATGCATGAGAACCTATTTATTTGAAATAGCGAGTGATCCAGTATTTACACAACTTTGTCTTCTATTGTACCTGCCAATTTAATAGATATACCTTTTATATACTGCTTTCTCCTTATCACTCACTGTGATTTTTCAGTCTGGTTGGTGTTTCTGTGTCACTGTTTGTACTCTTAGGTCATGTTGTCAAAACCTTTTCATCTCCTTCTGCTGTTATCTTCTAGTGAAGATAATGCCACATGCATACATATGAATCCCCTGTGACCGGGAGAAGGGGCGAGAGCACCTTTTTTCAGTGGCATGAATTCTGACATGTGTCACCTATGATGGAGGTCTGACTTTTTCTCTCCTAGGCTCTGTATAGCTGTTTGTACTTTGAGTTGACTTCTCAGTTGTTTTAAAACAGGACTACTTATTAGCAAGTTGCTTTCTGAAATTGTTTTCAGTTTGTTGTCAACTCATACCTATTTTTTCCTTTTAAAGTTGTGTAAATATTTCTGTTTTCTGCCCTTGTAAGTGAGCAGTTCAGTCTCTAAGTTCTAGAAGATACCTGTAGGTAGATAGTTATTGGCACACTCAAGAGTATTGCATTGAAATGGTAATTTTGTGGTAGAAATTAGAGCACAAGAGAATTTTGAAATACCATAGTTAAAGTTGACGGTAAGGTGCGGCCATGACATTGCAGTCCGGTGTCAGGTTCCGCTTTCAAAATGGTGTGTGAAGATACAGTTCCATTGCAAAGGAGAGGTGACTGGCAATGAAAAATGGCTGAAACCTTGAACAGTATAAAAAATTCAGTTCTAGGCAGACACACGAGGGAAAACTTCATTTCAGGTGTTAAAAGGGTGTTAAGCAACTAGAAATAGTGTTTTACAACAGAAAGATGAATAATTTTAATAACTGGTAGTACTACAAGTTCTGCTTAAGTACCGGTGTGATGTTTAAACATATACCAGCGACATCTGTGTTCATAGATAAAATGTCAAGAAAATGTACTAGAACTAGAGAGAGAGAAAAAAACCCCAAAGCTTCTGGACAGTTTACTTTGAGGGAAAACTTGAACACTGCATATTTGCTACATCATATTTAATGACACACCAGTGTTTTCCTCCAAAGCCCCTGACCCTGGTGGTCTATTTTGATAGCCTTCAGCATATTTCCTGTGAATATGGACAAGGTTTTCTGGTGGAGCGGCAGCAGCAGAGGCTTCTGTGTTTGTTCCCCATCCCAGTTACTCTGTCTGGCAAAGCAGACTCTCCTCCCCACCCTCTTTTGACAAATGGTGTGTGTCCTGAGGGTGACTGTAGTTGGTGGATCAAGTTGGTCTTTGCCTTCTGTTTTCTTTACCTGGCTGTTTTACTAGGACATCTGTAGGTGAACTTAGCCTACTTCGCCTGCTTGTTGCAAACTACTTTCTGGACAGATGCTGAGTTAATATTCTTTCACTCCTGTTAAGAATTTGGATTTGTAAGTGTATCAGCATCCAAATGTTGACTTGTTCTTCAAGTAAATTGTGGCTATTAAATGCCTGATGTTAAAGTAGGGGCCTACATGCTGAGAGGTTTGGAATCAGTTCTGATTTACAGTTTAATATTGGGCAAGTATTAGAATTTGTTTGTTCTTCAGTTTATCCATCTATAAAATAAGGTTTATATTTTTCAGCCTTGGTAAAGTGCTCTAAGGAGTTGCTGTTTGTTAATTCATGCAATGAGTTTGGGTTCAGATACCCTTCATTTCTTACCCAGACTTATAAATGGACATACACTTTTCATAGCCTTTGAGACAGTAGTGCTGTAAGGAGGTTATGAATTTGATAATTTTTTTTTTTCTGGCCTCAGTCAAGCTCAGCTGTGTCTGACAGAGGTTCAATAATTTGTTCTTGAAAATCTTAGGTGATGGAGATCCCACAACCTTTTTAGGCAACTTATTCCAATGCTTATTCCCTATGCTTGCTGGGGGGCAAGTCACATAAGCTCTTTGCCTTAGCTTTCACATCTGTAACATGGGATAACTGTGTTTACTTGCCTATCCCATGGGGGTATTTTAAGGAGCAATGACATAGCTCTTTCTGCAGTTAAAATATTTTTTGAGTGTATGTGAATGCAAAATATTGTAGAAGAGATCAATGATGGGTTCAGTAGATTATAAAATCCTATAGAAATGTCCAGTTAAATGTTTGTTACAACTCCTAAAAAATACAGATATACGGATATTTCTTAGGAGTGTAAAAAAATTGTTTGCATTACATGCAGACATGAGTTTAGATAAATGTGTATAACTGTGTGTATGTAGTACAAATTATATATGCACATATATATATAATTTTTAATCATTACTTAATTAAATAACTTCTTTTCTCAGATTCTTCAGTATTCAGTACAGCAAAATCATCTTCTGCTGTTAACTTAAGTGGAACTCAAGACCCATCCCGGAACAAGAACATTGTGAAACCTCTGGCTCTGTCAGTACAGCTCGTAGGAAAGGCATTTTCTGCAGGTATGGCTTTGCTTTCCAAGATAGCTGAGAGCCAAGGGAATTACCAGCTTAACAGCCAAGAAATAAGGGAGTCATCTTTTTGGTGGAAAAAGGAAAGGAAAACATTCACTAGCATTCTGCAAATCTCTCGTATTCTTGTGGTCCTCTGAACAGAAATTTTCCATGGCCATTACTGTCCCCAAACTGAGCCACGCCTTGGCTTTCAGATTTGACATTCTGGTAAAAGTGCATGTCATATCCCTCTTTGCGCTTTCTAAGATATCTAAAAGAGCATAGAAGTCACCTCTTGATATCATACTGATTCTTGCCTCAGTAACTGAGAGCTGTGTGTTGTTCTGCATCTGTAACAGGTACAGTTCCTCCGCATACATCTAATGGAATTTAGTCTCATTTAAAGGAGTTTTAATATCTGTGCTGTTTTAATTATTTATTTCTATATTGTGTGTTTAATAATTAGAACCCTCAACTGTGGCATCTAAATCCCTCGCTGGTACTTTGTTGTGGTATTCTTATTGTTTATTACATTAGCTGGTTAGTCCTTTAAGCAATGAAAAAACCCATCATGCTTATTACAGGGAAGTATGCTTGAATAAGAAAAAATACAAATTTATTTGGTTTATATATGCACATGAACGTTACATTTTATACAAGATGTATTATATATGCTATTTTATACAACGTATGTTGTTATATGTACATAATATTATTATATTGTATCTGATGAATCGTTAACAGTTCTTTGTGTAAAATACTCTTTTCCCCTCCATACCTGTGTAAGAGAATTTATCTTGCACTGAAATTACTTCACACCATTTCAACCACTTCTGTGACTGACCCACATCCACCATATCTGTCTATACCAAATAGTTGACTCAGAGTACAAATGGGGAGCTTGCAATGGGCAAGTGATGTTATTCAAATTTTGCGAATTGGCAACCTGAGAATCTTGTGCCTCAATTTATTTGGATGACTGTGGTTGGAGAGTTCCACGTTGCATTGTTTTAAGCCAAATACCCACATCTCAAATTTCTATTGCAGCTGACATCAGCAAGCTGCTGCACCATCTCCTGCTGTTGCTCCTGGAGTATGTTCCTCGGGGCTAAATCGTTATGGAGCTGGCAGACAATGGCAAGGAGCTGTAGTCCCCACTGGGCTTCATGTCTGCTCTATGCAGTTTGTGCCTTTTTTTTTTTTCTTCTGCAAAAATTAGGCTCTGAAAAACAATAAGAAGGAGCTCAGAAGTATGAGGATAATTTCTTGTGATCCTCCATTGTTGTAGTTTCATTTTGTGATCTGGATATAGTGGGTCCTGCCAGGGTGTCAGTCTTGCTGGGACTGAAGGATCATCTTAGGCAGAGGTAGCAAAATTAAGCATCCTTTGCCTCAGTAATGCTCAGACCATGTATACTTTACAGCGAACTGCCCCATCTTCCCTGTCCAGTCTCCTTTGCTAAGGCTTTAGATGAGAGCCATGTAGTGAATTACTGTGTATGGCACATGGACAACTGGGGGAAAAATATATCGATGCACCGAAGTGGCTTACAAATCTTTATGAACTGAATTAATGATATGCATTTTTTAAATTTTCAGCGTCTAAAAAAATGTGTCACAAACTTCCCAATAATTTTTTTTGTTTGTAGTTTTCTATTTTATTTTGGTGGAGTTTGTTCTGGATTTTTTTCTTCCACCTATCCTCCCCACCCTGAAATCTGGAGACCTCATTTCAAGGTTAGGATTTTGCAGCCTGTGCCCAAATTATTCTCTGCCAAGTACACTTCATGCTTTCCCTGGAGTATGTTTCTTTCAGTCACGCATCTTGCCTTGTTCTTTTGTGTCTGCATGTGGCTGTATTATTTTGTTTGTTTGTTTTCAAGATTGTCTCAAGCCACATGCTCTGTATTTTATTATACTCAGCTCCTCTTTCACTGCGTGCCACTGATGTTGCTAACGGAAACGCTAATGGAGGAAGAAATAATGTATTGAGTTCGACAGCCTCTCGGCCAATGCCTCACTCGACATCTCCAAGTCCTGGCTGTGCAGCTGGAGACCAAGGTAAAGAAAACCTCTCTGTTCTTTTATTTTAAGCTGCACTGGCTGTTGAGCCTGAAATTTGAGATTTTGTTCTTCTTCCCATCATACCTGTTTCTACAATTCAGACTTTACAGACCCATTGGGCTTTTGGCATGACCATTAATGATAACGTTGTACTTCTTAACACAGGTAACAACATTTTTGACATCATAGTCTGGCTTCGTGTAAATCTAGGTGTAAACCTCTGGTGCTCTGTGATGTGATACCAGCTAAACACCAGTGTGAAGTGGAAATGTGGGCTGGAATCTGGTCATTTGGGAGGATGGGTTTAGAATTATTTTTTGCTTTCCTTCTCAGCATCAATGTCCAATTCTGGACCACCAAAGAAACGTCACCGGGGATGGTCTCCTGGGTCTCCAGTCCCGCCTCCTGGTTTAGCAGTACCTGTTCCTACAGTTCAGCCTTCAGCAAGAACAGGTAAAACTTGAATAATACAGAGATGTCATTTGGAAAAACCTGTAGTCAGCCAGACCAGTAGCCCTATGCTGCTTCTCTTAAGTGTTGCACAGAAAACATAACTGACCTTGCTGAAGTAGTTAAGGACACCGTGGAGAGTCTTTCAGATGCCCCAGAAAAGCACACATGATTGTCTGGTCCTTGTTGCCATAATCTAAGATGGAACACGGGGAAAATGAAACTGTTGGAGGAGAGAGAGGAAAGGAAGATGCAAATAATATTAATAGAAATCCAAAGCTATGTAAGTCCCCCAAATGTAACTCAGTTCTTCTAAAATTGTACAAGTGTATGGATAGATGAACATATTTCAAAGATTTTCATTAGCCTTCACCTTGGATGTTGTGTCTGTCTGGTGTGGCATGCTACAGAAACTGTACACTCCATTCCTTCACAGGAAAAAAAGGCTTTATATAACTTTGGCCTAACAGAGGACACTGATGTCCACTAGGTCATCTTCAGTTAAAAGCATGAAGTTTGTGAGACCAAATATCTGTTGTGCATGGAAGAGCTTGTAGGAGGGATATGTAACATCATGATATGAAATAGGATTAATCACATGTATGTGTGAATACTCATCAATTTCCATGTAGGTACCTCTTTATACATAACTATTAATAAAACTGTTCACTATTTAAGCACTTTTCAGTTGTGGGATTCAGCATACTTTGTAAAGGGGAATAAACAATTACTTATTCCTATCTCTATAGAGTGAGAGAATAAACATACAAGGAAGAAAAAAAGCCATTTGTTAATATGCACGATGTATTTTTAACTCTGCTTTGGAGGGCTTGGTTTAGAGATATTTTGGAATGAATTTTCAGAGATACTCATTATAGGAAGAAGGGTTACATGGTAGTGCAGGCCTGCCTATTTGAGCACCTCAAATCAATCGCAGCTTTTGTAGGTTTCTAGCTTCAGAGACCCGCTGAAGATACCTGATATAAGGCAATCTCCCCCTTTTGCTGAGTTTGTCTCCGCCAATCTACTACCTCTTTTGTGTACTCCATTTTCCATGTGTCTTTCGTAGTATTTTTTTCTGTTTGATAAACAGTTTCCACTGCTAAAACACATGGATTCATTCATGCTGCCTTTGATGCTTTTCTATTGATGGCATTGTTTGAAAAGTTTGTTACAAACCACCAAATGAAGCCTGAGAAACTTCTGAAGCAGACCTCACACTGAAACCTGATTACAGATTACAAAATTCTTGCACTTTGTTTCTTTTTACTTGTGAAAGCTGCTCTTGCTCTTTCATGAGTAAAGCCTAGTTTTTATCCTTGTAATAACTCTCCAAGGACAGCTTTGAGATTTTGGCCTGTTTTTGTTTTTCTTATCTACATATATTCTAGGTCAGAAGTCAGAACAGTCTCTTCCCTTGTATTGAGAGGCAATATTGAGAAATAGTCTCCATCTTAGAGGTGGCCTTTTGGCATAGTACTTGGCTTTGTTTAAAGAAGCATATTCAAACCTGTGTTTTCTCTCTCATTCCCACCAACAATACAGTGGTCAGAAAAGTTTTATTTTAGGGGTGGGACTACAGGAGGATATAGGCTCTTAATTTAAATTACTTAAAACTATAGCAGGAAATGCAGAGACCTGTTGAATTTTATTACAGTTAGTGCTCTGCAGTGGTTTTTTTTTTTTTATTTGTTCATACGGCCAAATCACAGTATGAGCCTTTTAGTAATGGAAGCTTCTCTTTTCTTTATTTTATAGACCCTCTTTTGTCAGTCCCAGTTCCTCAATCCATGCTAACTGGAATTTTACAGCCTCAACCCATCCCAGCAGGGGAGACTGTAATAGTTCCTGAAAACCTGCTGAATAACTCAGGAGTCAGACCAGTGATTCTGATAGGTAAGTCTTACACTGGGGAATCAAATGCTGCATTTTGAACAAATACATGCTCCCCTAGGAGAAGGGGTTTTTTGATTTCTTTTTGTTGGTTCTGGCATTCAGTACAATATGAAGTCAGTTTGTCATGGATGGTTTGCTTTAGTTGCTCAACATTTAAAATCAGAACTTAAGCGATTTCTGGAGAACCTGATTTGCAAATGGGTCACGACTACGTCAAATTTATACAAAATGTCTGGCCAAACTGAAGTTTTGTACAGTCCAACAACAGAAATACCTCCATGTAGTGAAAATAGCTTTCCAGTATAAACAACTTACAAAACAAGCAAATATTTCCTGCAGCATTTGTAGTCCAGATCTTGAAGCCCAGGGATTCTGCATGAGAACCAGAAAATTGATTTGAACTGAGTAATCAGAAGTAAACCGTAACTAACTTTTTGTCTTTTATAGTCCATACTTCTTGTAAGCAACTGAGATAACAGATCAGGCTTTTAAAATCATTTACCTGTATAAAGTATATTGTTAACCCTTAGAAAAACATTGCTTTTACTTTAAAAGTATGACTCATAATGTGTATATCACTTTCAACCTGAGCTATTTGGGCATACTATATAACAAAAGACGGGTCAGCTAGTACTGCCAAGATTTTGATGAGTGATTTTTTTTTTTTTTTTTTTTGACTCTAGATCTCTTCTCAGTCCAGCATAGTACAGATGGTTGTATAAAGTAGCTTCACTGTTAACATAACATGCCTATCAATACAATCCATGGAATAATTTATCATTGCTGAAGGAATGGAGAAGTTCTTCAAATCCTCACTTGCAGAGATAAGCCTAATACACACAATTCCCAGAGAATTAACAGGGCCATCTACACTAGTAAATCCGTCAAGGACAGGGTTACACTTCTAGTTTGTTTTGCTTAGCGTTGTTTTCTGGAAGCCTACTCTAAAGCTCTAGCATGGTGCTTTAACGGTTTTCAGAGAAACACTTCCTTATTAAAGACAAGGGTGCCTACAGTCATCAGCTTAAGTGCAAATTGAATGCAGCCCTTAGGCTCTTGGAGAGTTGCCAATGAAGTCCTCAGTTAGGCTAAATGTTAGTGGCCCTGAGAAACAGTGTCCTATTAATAGTACAGAACCAGATGTACCTAAATGGATGGATTTGGCAAAACCTGTGTGGATTTTTTTTTAAAACAAAAACATTCTCAAGGAAAAGAGGAGTTAGCCTGTGCTCATGTGCTTTACCTTACAGAACATCAATTTAGTTGTTAACGTTTATTTAACCTGTTTATGAAAACAGAATGGAAACGTGGCAAAAAAAAGTTAAATCAATCACAGCAATGCCACAGTGGCTGAATCAATGCTAATGTTACTTATGCTGCTTTTATAATGTTAAGATCAATGTACTTTTGCTTCCATTGATTTTTCTTTTTTGTACACCATATTATGGAGAATCTGTATTTAAAGGTCAGGATAAGACCCAAATAGATAATATTCTCATCTGTATTTGCATAACAATAATTATTATCCTGCTGGTATCCAATTATTGTTAGTTTTTGCAAATCTATCTGATCATTTATAAAATACAGCAAAGGATCACTGGCCTATCTCATTTATTTTTGTAAGCAATTATAATGCCAAGAACAGTCACTGATGCAGTATATTTTGCAAGATAACATTAAGGAGAACTTTGGAAATGTGTACATTGTGCAAGATTTCATGTAGTGGCATATTTTGTAAATTTCTGGGGGGGGTTTGTTTCCTTTATCAAAGGTTATGGCACTTTACCTTATTTCTATGGAAATGTTGGTGATATTGTTGTAAGTCCCTTGCTGGTGAATTGCTACAAGGTTCCACAGCTGGAAATGAAGGATTTGGATCTCTTGGGTTTGACCAGCAGTCAGCTGCTAAGTGTGGAGAACATGATTCTTTTAACTATCCAGTATCTTGTCCAACTAGGTAAGCAATTTGTCATAAGCACTTGTTTTTATTTGTGATTGTCCTTTTTTTTCTCCCCACCCTCTTTATGTCGGTTTCAGAGCCAATTTCTGGCTATTTTTGTGCCTGGAAGAGGTAAGTGGCTCCATCTAGTGTGTGTGACTTTGTTACTTTGTTCATCAGACTGAAGAAGCAAAGCGATTTAAAGGCTGATACTGCTTCTAGTCTCCATATGGGGATTGACCAGGTCATCTTTGTGAAAATGGACTTGCAATGCAGATAACTCATTTGCTTAGGGTATTAAACCATCAGTTATCACAGCTCTTTATTTAGTTTTGTGACAAATGCTGGCAGATGTGTGATGGTCATCATTGTTTTGCTGACAGCACCGTTTACATGAAAACCACATTTGTTATTCAGACTAAAGCAAGTGATTCAGTGAATATCTCATTCTTGTAAATGTTTTTCAAATGGACTCTTTGCAAGTTTGAGAGTAAACCAGCAAACCACATTTTCTTTCTCTTATTGCAGGTCCAGACATTTTTCCCTACCTTAGAGTAAAAAGCAGCAGTGTTAACATCTTGTAAATGTTTTTGAAAGGGACTCTTTGCAAGTTTGAGAGCAAATCAGCAAACCACATTTTCTTTCTCTTACTGCAGGTCCAGAAATTATTCCTGATCTTAGAGTAAAAAGCGACAGTGTTAACAGTAAGATTTTAGAAGTTAAAGAATAATGCAAGATAGTGTTGGGAAACTTTTCACAGCAGTCTCAGTCTTAACTTCTGTATTTGAAAATATGCTGCCTATCATAGAGGAGTGTGAAATAACTTTTGTGAAAAGCACAGTGCTTTTCCTGCACTGGGCTTCTGTTAGGGCATCTGTAATTCATAATGGTATGAAATGTGCAAATGTTTCAAAAGAAGCACAGCTGGTGATAACCCTATAAATTGGGGAGCAAATGTGCTCTGTGCAGGTTTCACCCATGGATTCTTATGATTTGCTTTTCTCCCTTGATGCAGTACTGTTACGGACAGGAAGGAGGCTATTGTGTAATACTAAATATTGTTGTAATACTCTCTAAGTGACTCATTTGCTTTATTTATCATTCTCTGCCTCAATAGTCCATTGGATGCCATGTTAGAACTGACAGGGTTTCTTTATTTTTTACAGGCTGAATGTTTTTCTGTTGCCCTTCTCTCAGTGGGCTTAAATTTGTTATCTGAGTTTTTCATCTTCATTGGAAAGTTTGTAGAGTCTTCATGTTAAAACCAGCTGCTTCACACAGTTCTGGATTGATAGAGGCAGCCTGCAAATTTCCTGTGGGGAAACAGGTAGTCAGCTGATGCAGCATTTCCAATTAAAAATAAACTATTTCTTGAAACTCACTGAGTCAGTGAACAACACTCCAAGAGCAAATCCAACTGCAGATGGATGCAGCAAGTCTGTACTTGCTGTACACTGGAGGAGGCTTCATGCAAAGCTTCTGGAGCTGAACTGAGCTGTGTCTAGCGAGCACCATGCCTTCAACATAAAGCATTTCCTTTATTAGCAGGTGTTCAGTTTGGCTTTTGTTCTTAGCTGTGCAAAGCTGAATAGTTTTCCGTTTGGCCTCATGTGGAGATGGGTGCCAGCACTGTAAGATGAAAGAGCCTAATGAGGAGAAAAGTAAAAATATTCTGCAGAGCATGGTGATCAAAACATGTTGCTGGTTTGAATATGGCTACCAAACTGTAGCCTTTATCCCATTTTATAAAATCAAAGCAGATTAAAGATGATTGGAGGACAGCCAGCTTCAAAAGTATTTGACAAGGAGAAGAGGCAAATACATACATAAATTAACAGTTTACTCATGTGAGCCTCTTTTTTTTCTTGAGAAAGTAGGACTAAAAAGTTACTCCTTTTTTTCTGGATCGTATTGTGAAAGAATTAAGATAAAGGCAAAGATAAAAAAGCAGACAGAAGAGTGAAATAGATACTGAGTCTTGCCTATTCTTTTCAGATCTTGCTACCTGTACAAAATATGTTTGCAGATGACTGTGATCACAGATCATAAGAATATTATTTATGAAAGTGCTCCTTTTTTGAAAAAAGATATATCTGAGAATTCCTTTCAGTTTTCCTGTAAGATTATGACACTATTCATTGTAGGGTAATGCTGTTGTGTTTTCAGAAATCAGCTGAGCAATTTCACAACGATATTACAAATCAAATTAAACAAAATAAGTGTATTTCTGATGCTTTCATTTTAAACCTGCTGTGTAGACTATACACAGTTAAAGCTGTGATTGTGAGACATAGCATTGCTATAAATAAATTCCACTCACCGTGATAAAGGAATAAGTAAAAAAAGATCAAGAGCTGTGTTTGATTTCAGTGGTATTTACAGTCTGTCTCCTGTACTTATTCAGTTTCACATTTGTTATCTTTGGCAGCATTCATAGTGAAGTATTCGCAAGCTTTGTTTTTATACCTCAAAATGTGCATATTTGCAGTATGGGCTACATTGTCATTTGTAATTGTCTGCTTTTTACTATTGCACCACCGTTTCTACAAACACAATCTCATCCTTCGCAGTGCTAAGGTCTGTGTTTTGGTTTTTCAGCTGGAGGAGATTTCTGGACCTTCTGTTAACTACCTGTTTAGAATTATAAAATTTTTCTCCCTTCTCTCTTGTGGTACATTTGAATCGCTTTGACTATGTGTATGCTGTGACACCCAGAGTTTTTTTGTAGTTTCAGTATCTGAATGCACATCCAGACTCAAAGCAGGAACAAGCCTCTGTCTTCAGTGTAAGGGGTATTCAGAGACTCAAAGCAAGAGGTTATCCCAGCAATTGTCCTGGTCTTAAATGGTTGGGGGAGTAGTTCTCTGTGGGATGCCCTGTGAAGTGTGTCTACCCAGAAATGGATGACATTTGAATATGTTGTCATAAACTGTAGGTGGTTTTGGAAGCATAACTATGTTAATAAACTCTTTTTCAGATACTAATATTTTATGGTATTATTTGTTTTGCAGTTTTGTTTTCTGAAGTCAAGATGACCCTTTGCATACTCATTTCTGTACAGAAGCTTCCAAATATTCCCTTTTAACCTTGACAGATTCCTGATACGTATTTATGAAACTGTTCACAATCAAAATCTGTATCTATCATTTTGCCTTCCATCTCATCTGATAGTACTTCCATTATTTTTCTGGATAGTTGTGGAGAAAGACTGCCACGAGCCAAGTGTGGTATGAAACACCTCACTAATTTCAGTATCAGTGCCTTTCTGATAACTAAGTATTTTTAAAAGTTTTTCTCTTATAAATTATCTGAATGAAATTCCGTGTGTTCTCATACAGAAGTCTTTCCATTTGTACAACTACTTTCATTTTCTTGGATTCATGATGACCCCTGTGTCTAGAGCCTGTCTCTTAAGTAACCTCCCTCAATCAGCAAAAGCTTGCTTTTATTTCTTTAGTGTATAACATCTTTTTTTGTTGTGGTGGTTGTGTTGTAGATAGACTTTATTTCTGCAGAAGAAGATTTATCTCTCTGTCAATAAATGTTTATTTCTTTCTGTTTTGAGATCTTCAAAGACCTAGAATGTGTGATGTTTTCTTAGAAGGGAAAGAAAATATACTTCCAAAAAAGAGAACTATAAAGAGAGAATTATGCCTATGCTGCATTAAATTAGACTCATCAGAACTTTTTGTTTTTATCAAAAGTGAAAACAGCCTTGCATTTACAAGTCTATACTTGTCCTACCATCCTATGGTAATTGGATAGTGACACTCTCCATATGTTACTTCTCAAAAAGGCAAAATGACAACAGGCGGCAGTTTTTACAGATTCTGTACTGTAGGTTATTTACGTGCTCCCTGCCCTGCTTCTCACGCAACCTTTCTGTTTCCTGTTGACTTTGGCCCTGAAAGAAAACCTAAAACTAAACCCAGCATTTCACATATCTCTAGTATTTAAGCCCCCCTTTTTGTCATAGAAAAGCAAGCTGCTGAAGCATGAAGCTCTCTCCTTTGGCACTAACATGAGATCTTGGCAATTTAAGCTATGGTTACTTCTTACTCTGTGTTCATGAATATTATTATCTGTTCCTGAGTATCTTTGACAATGAAGCAAATCTTACTGAGCAAAATGTTAACTGAAGCTGAGTTGGGGGACTGATGCTAAGACAGGATATCTTATATTTCCATTTTCTGATTCAAGTTTGCAATACAGTTTACAAATGAGGAATGAAAATCTAAAGTTGATATACCTGTTTACATTAGAAGTTTGAAGATTTGTTAAATTAATCTAATTTAACTAAAGTAAAAGAAGAGGTCAAACCTGTTTATTTACATCCATGCTTAGTTTACTTGTATGCATGATGAGAAAAAGCAAAATGAAGACCACTTGACAGGCTTTGTCATAGTGCATGGCTGTGATTAGACTGCTGAGGATAAGCATTTGAGTTTTCTGCTGTAAAAAATATATGCAGGCTATGTGATTAATCCTTCTGTTCCAGGCAAAAGGCACATATTTTCACACTCCCTAGTTTGTTCCACCAGTTTCTGAAGGTAGAAAAGCTAGGAGTATGATGGAACACCTCATTGTTTAAAAAAAAAAAAAAAAAAGCAGATGGTGGGAGAGAGAGGCTTCTAATATGAAAAACCAAGAATAAGCCATGTGGGTAAATATTCACTGAGTAGCGAGTGGGTTTTGTGAATGTAAAAAATATGGTGAAGGAGCTTGTCAGATCAAGACAGACATGTGATTCTTCCTGGTCATTAACATTTTGATATGCAATACTGTTCTTCTGTTTGTTTGTTTTCAATTTAGGTCCTGACCAGATACCCCTGAGGGAAGAATTTGAGCAGATCATGTTGAAAGCTATGCAGGAGTTCACTCTGAGAGAGCGATCCTTGCAAATGAGCGCACAGTGTATCTCTGTGTCACCAGGTCAACTCCCTTGGCTTGCTAGGTTAATTGCTAGTGTGTCCCGGGACCTTGTGCACGTGGTCGTTACCCAGAATTCACTGGCAGAGGGCATCTCGGAGACCTTGAGGTCTCTCAATGAAATGAAACATCAGCAAAAGCTACCAGATTATGTAGTTGCCATTTGTGCATCAAAGATAAGAGGAAATGAATTCTGCGTAGTAGTACTAGGTGGGTATATTGGCAGTACGCTTCAAATACCAATGCAATTTTGCTGAACTTATTTGCTCGAGTCATTGTTCCAGCTTTTAAATCCCTTTTGTTCTTTTTATTCTCCTTTGTGTTGTTACACTGCAATGTCCCAGTTTACTATTTCTCCATCAAGACTTGGAGTACTGATGTGCATGAGGATCTAGAAAAATAGCTGTGTGCTAATCATTACTACTCCTTGAGAGGCCTAAGAGTTTGTGTGTTTGTGTGGCTACCTTAGAAAATATCTTGAAGTGACCCAGTGACAAAACAGTCAGTTCATCTTTCTCTGTTTTGTGTAAGAGCTCTGTTATTTCACATGGCAGTATTGGATTGACCACAGTCTTCTGCAGACCACTGTAAAACAGAACATACTTCTTATCCTTTTTACCATGTTGATTTTTAAATTCCACATTGGTGACTGGCTGTGATATTTGTGTGTGCATGAGTGTGTCTGAATGGAATTGAATTTTGACTAGTCATCTTTTCTTTGTAGGCAGATAAATCAGTAATGTCAATTTTTTACTTTTTTCACACTAGGAATAATTGCTTTTTCATATTTACCCAGAATTCTCCATTCCACTTAAGGTACAAATACTTATTTTTTGTATCATTTGTCACCAAAAACTACAGGCAACAGCTTGCAAAGGATGTGCTAAACCAATATAAGTAATTCTTCTGTCACTAGCGAAATAGACTTGAGACTACTCTCCCAGTCTGCTGGGTAAAGGCAGTGGAGATCCATGACTGAAGATCAGCCCATGCTTCTAGGATGAAAAGGTTGTGTTGATAGTGCACTGTGTTAAAGATTGCTCTTGCTTTTTTCCCCCCTCTCCTCCAGGTCAATATCAATCTAGGGCACTTGCAGAAAGCATGCTTACCACCAGTGAATTTTTAAAAGAGATCAGTTATGAGCTCATTACAGGGAAAGTTAGTTTCCTCGCATCGCATTTCAAGAATACATCTTTAGGTGAGTGATCCTAAGAAACAGAAGTTCTAGCCAAGACAGTTATTTATTTAGGGTTGGTGTGTCTCCTGTTCAGCAGCTAAAGCGCACATAAATACAGCTCTGCCCTCTCCCCCAAGAGGCATTCTTTCTTTCTCTCCATTCACTGTGTGTAAAGGAGCACTCGTCTCCTTCACCCATGCAGTACGAGTTACCCTGTGGCAAAACATTTTTAACACTGTTTATACTGCTGAATGTGATGGTAGGGCACCCGTAAGTGCATGTGTCTTTTCTTGTTTGTGCTTTCAGCACAGGTTTTAGAGGTTGTTTTATAGCGTGAGTTTCTTTGTAATCATCAGTTGTCACTGCTAGCTGGAAAGGCACAGAGCTGAAATTATTCAGCTGTGGTTTCTTTTTTGGAATTCATTCAACTGGCAAATCAGTAAATAAAAGAGAAAAATATTCTCCCTCCCTCTCTTCCCTGTATCTCCAGTCCCCTGCCCTTTCGCAGATTCGACATAAGCTTTGTGAGAACATGTGTGTATACGTAATGTTCTACATCATTTGTCTGAAATGGCTTCCAGATAATTTGGTGTTGCTAATTCTTATCTAGGTGATGATTTGGACAAGCTGCTGGAGAAAATGCTACAGCAGCGAGGGGAAAGTGTCATTATTCCCTTTAATGGAGATGTTAGTGAGTGTGTGTCATCTCAGGAGGCGATTGCCATGGTTTCTACACAAGAACCAGGTAAATTTTTTTACATGCAAGATGTGAAAAAAGTGAGTAGTTTGCTAAATGTCAAAATGCATGTGCCTCAGAAGAGTCTGAGGGCACAGCTGTGGTCAGTGTGCCAACCTTTGAATATTAATACTACCACCTGAATGTAGTAATACAGCAGTCTCTCAGACAGAAAGTCTCTGTAGTAAACTTCAACAACTTTTTTCCCCTATGTTTTGTAATTCTTAAGCTAAAATATGTCACCTTCTGTTAATGCGCTGGGCAGAGTAGAGAAGATGTTCCTTTTTAACGTTGGCAGTGTGAACTCATTTCACCCTTTTGCACCTAGAAAAGGAATGTGATCTTGGGTTTAAGGCAGAGGGGAACTGTGTTCTTGTGCTGATATCTCCAGGTGTCCTCCTGTTTCTTAACTTTTGATATTCCTCACTTTCCACATGTAAAATGGTAATAATACGTACTACAGACTTGTGCTCTGAGGCTTAAACTTCTAGGGAAAGTGTTTTAAGATCTTGGACTGAAAGTGCTAGGCAAGTGTAATCTGCAATTTGCTTATTTAGAAGAGATGTGTCTTATTCAGCGTAATGGGATGAGCTACTTAGGTGCAAAAGATGAGCTAGGATTTCTTGTCTAAAAATGCTAATTACCATTTTCCCACTTCGAAATTCTTCCATTATTCAGAGCTTTAACCATACTTTCCTTTTCATATGACAGTAATGGTAAAAGATACACTGACCTGTTGTGAACACCAAGATTCTTTTAGGTCTAGTATCAAAGCAAATTCAACCTCCAGTAAAGCTTTTTCACTGTGAAAGAAAGGTATACTCTTGATTCACGTTAGTTAGCTTAAATTAATCAGCTCAGTGTTAGTTCTGAATGAAAGCAAGGTGGTTGATAGTCTCCACATGGATCAGGAGACCCAATCAGGAAGGCTGCCAGGTACTTGGTTCTGGCAGCCCCAGAAGGACAAGTCTTGAGCTTCCTCACAGGATTAATTTGAAGGGAGACAGATCTTTTGATTCTGTTATTTTTTTTGTTCTTACTATGTAATGATGTGCAGTGGTGCTTTTTTAAACATTCATGTTTTCTCAAACAATTATTCTGAGCTAGCTTTGTCTTTTAAATATGGCTGTACAATGGTTGAAGCTACTGGGAGTCTGCCTGAATAAAAAAAAAGGAGAGGTAAGTCTCCTAGACAGTGAGAGGGACCTTTCTCCCATAGTAGATCTAGTGAAATGAACATTGAGGCAGGTTTGAGCAGGCGATAAGCTTGCGCACAAACACATGTGTGTCTATATAAAACTAACATACCAGGTTTTCACCCCAAACACCTTCCAATTTTCATGTAAATTGCAAGATTTGATAAAGTGGCTTATTACCTAAAAAAGCAACAATAGTTCTTTTTTATTAAATTTGCAGTAGGTTTGGGTTTTTTCTTTGTTTTTTTAAGAAATTTACCCTAGGCAATTTTTATGGTAAGCAGTCCATTAATCAGAATTTAATTTGTAGTAGAAAAACTGACATAAGCAAAAAATGTAATGGCATTATAGGATTTAATTTGGTAATCTGCAAGTTGAAAATATTTAGGGGCTAGTGAAACATGGATTGTTGGTCATTGAATTTACCTACTGGAAATTCTGAAATATAGGAACATGTTTTTATTTGAGGAAACGTGAATGTTCTGTATGTGCCTATAGAAAGCAAAACTCCAGTCCCACAGTTCTCTTTATTAAGTTCAAATAAATCTGAGACTAAACTTTTGTAAAAAATCAAGAAACCTCCAAACAAATAAATGCCCCCTTCAATAACTGAGATTTATTGCCTAGGTGTAAAGCTCATCTTCCCTTTGCAGCGTACAATAGAATCATAAAATAGTTTGGGTTGGAAGGGACCTTTCAGGGTCATCTAGTCCCACCCCCCCCTGTAATAAGCAGGGACATCTTCAACTAGATCAGGTTGCTCAGAGCCCTGTCCAACCTGGCCTTGAATGTTCCCAGGGACGGGGCATCTACCACCTCTCTGGGCAACCTGTTCCAGTGTTTCACCACCCTCATCATAGAAAATTTCTTCCTTCTATCTAGGCTAAATCTACCCTCTTTTACATTAAAACCATTACCCCTTGTCCTATCGCAACAGGCCCTATTAAAAAGTCTGTCCCCATCTTTCTTATAAGCTTTTCTACTCTGCCCCCTTTAAGTACTGGAAGGCTGCAGTAAGGTCTCCCCGGAGCCTTTGCTTCTCCAGGCTGAACAACCCCAACTCTCTCAGCCTGTCCTCACAGGAGAGGTGTTCCATCCCTCTGGTCATTTTTGTGGCCCTCCTCTGGACCCGCTCCAAGAGGCCCATGTCTTCCCTGTGCTGAGGACCCCAGAGCTGGAGGCAGCACTCCAGGTGGGGTCTCACCAGAGCAGAGCAGAGGGGCAGAATCCCCTCCCTCGACCCACTGGCCACACTGCTTTGGATGCAGCCCAGGGTATGGTTGGCTTTCTGGGCTGTGAGCGCATGTTGCCGGCTCACGCCCAGCTTTTCATCCACCAGTACCCCCAAGACCTTCTCCACAGGGCTGCTCTCAATAATTACTATCAGTCAGTATATAGACATACAGCTATCTCAGTGCTGACTTAGAGTGGGGCTCAGTACTTCAGAGTAGAGCTGATGTACGAACAAACACCCAACTTACCTGCTGTCCTTTTAGAGTCTTTTTGGCAAGATCATCAATGCAGGCTCAGTTTCCTCAGATTAATAGGTGTGCTGGCTCTCATCCCATTGTGTTCTGAGCCCAGCAATCTCAGCACCCAGCAGCCTCAACATCCATGGCTGGTTCTCCCAGCAGGAGTGATGGAGGCATGCTCCTGAAGAACTGCAAGTTTCAGGAGGGGATTAGTGATGCGTGTATATATATATACACACACACATATATTTTTTTTCTCATATATACACATTATTTATGTATATTTATGCATGTATATTATGTATGTGTTGGTTCATTTAACAGAATGCATTTCACTGTTGTCATTGAGGCTTCCTTTGGTTGCACTGTGAAAAATCCTCAAAACACTTAGGGCATTTAAAAAATGGGCAGTGCTGTACTTGAGGTCTGACATGTAATCATATTTTGATCAAAAAAAGGAAGTTGTCATTTGTGAGCTGTACCCAGCTCTCCAGAGTGTTGGGATTTAGTCTGGTGATTGATATTTTTTTTTCTGATAATAGAGGGTAGGCTATTTGGAGGGTCATGTTTATCGGGGGGGGGGGGGGGGGGGGGGAAGTAAACATGTTTCTTGTTGTGTTTTGTTTTCTTTTTCAAACAAACACACTCTAGATTTGGATGTTGATACCTTCCAAATTTACCAGCCACAGCTTACAGTTGCCAGAAAGCTCTTGTCCCAGGTTTGTGCTATAGCAGACAGTGGCAATCAGAGCCTGGATCTGGGCCACTTCAGCAAAGTAGACTTCATCGTTATAGTTCCTCGTTCAGAAGTCCTGGTGCAGCAGACACTTCAACGGATTCGACAATCAGGTAAAAGGGAGGGGAGGAAAAAGAGACTGTTAAACTAAAGTATGTGATATTAAATCATATCTGGTACAAATGGAGAAGTTGTTCCAACATGTATTTTGCATGTCCAGTATTAGCTCCATTAGTTGTTATCGTTGATGAATTCTAAATCTCTTCCTTTCATAAACTGGGCCCAAGCTGTGCCACATGACTGTCAAAAGAAATTGCCATTTTCATGCGGGTCTGAGGAATGTATGACGTGGAGAAGCATTCAACTGTTAAGAGAGGGAGTGGATAAGCAAGTGCAGCTGTTCAGATCTTTTATCCTCTAGACTTGTTAGTGCTATTTGTTCTAGGTACACATTTGTACATATGCTCTCATATGTATTAGCACAGATGTATGTGCAGGAAGCTCTCTTACTAGGTAGATAAATGCCTGAGTAATACAAGCACATTGGCACACAATAATTGCCATGCTTATTCAGATGGTGAGTTTTCTTGTCTGGAGTTGTGTGTCTGACCATGGTTAGTACCAAATGCTTCAAGAGGAACAAGAACGCTTTAGTGTACAGGTTATGGAATATGTCTCCCTTGAGAATGGCCTCTGTTATCCACTCTGTTAGTGACTGACATGTATCCAGAAAAGCATAAGGGTTTCTTCATGGAGAAAATTGCTGTCTAATGGAACTAAGGACTATCCGTATAGGTGTTTGGTCCTTTTTAGCTCTTGATCTCTGATATCTGGGAGTAAAGAAGTCCTTAGGATAGTTGTGTATTTAGGATTTTTTTTAATCAGCTGAACGTTTTTTGGTTTTTTGGGTTTTTTTCTGCCTTCAGCTTTATCTAATAATCCTTTGTATTTACATTTGAAAAACATGAATATGAGGTTCTGGTGTAATGCATCTATGAGTGGTTTTGGGTAGCTGTTGTCTTTTTTCCTCTCTTGTTTTCTCCTCTAGACTAAACAATCCCACACTTTTTGATTGTGCAGATATGCTCTGATATTGCTCAATATTGTGGTCCATCTCTGTATTTTTTTTTCTCTGCTTTGTACTATTTTACTAGTAAAACAAAAAGAATAAAATAGTTTACTTGGAGTATGGGTTTCTTTTCCTTTCTAACATAACTTTATAGGGGTTTTTTTTGTTCCATTCCTTGTTTCTTCAGACATTTACTTAATTTGCTGCTACACTAAACCAGAGGTCTTCTGATATCTCTTAACAGGGTTTCCAGTTTGTTTTATTTATTTTTTTAAATGAATGGTTTTTACTTTACTTTTTAAAATAATTTTTTTTTAAATCATGAAGACCCTGGCAAATACATAGTTGACTGACATTTCACAGTGGCTTATTGCTACTTCTTTAATTCAAATGGTGTTCAAAGCCATATACTTTACATCATGCCTACATTATGAATGTGATGGCAATCTATCATTACAAAGACTGTTAGAGAGTAGTTATATTGACAGTAACGTTAAAGGCAGGCATGAAAGAACTATATGATATGATATTAGTGAGAGTCAGTTTTATATAAATTTATGATTTTTTTGCAAAGGAAAGGTCAGAATAACTTTTTCTGACTTGAGCAAGATTAATGTATTGCCCAAATGTGGACAAGTTTGGCCTAGGATCATGAGGCACAGCTAACTGAGCACTGATGTGGAAATTTTTATGGAGGTCTGAAGTTTTTTTTTTTTTTCTTTTTGGTAATGTGAGAAGTCTTTGAAAGGTCTTCAGCCACTTTTTGAAAGAAATCCAGAAGCCAAGAAGCACATTTTGGTCCTCATTGTGAGAGAAAATGCATTTGGATAATCATCGTCTTACTAGGGTGTATCAGTGATTTGGCTAAGTCCTGATATTGGTGGACATGTAGCAACCTACCGTTGACACGTCACTTTTGGATGCACTCAAAGGGAAAGATTTTTGTTGTGTTCTTCTTTCTGACAGGTGTCCTTGTGGACTTGGGCCTAGAAGACAATGGAACGGCATATCAGAGAGCCGAGAAATACGTGGTTCGGCTAGACAATGAGATTCAAACAAAATTTGAGGTTTTCATGAGACGAGTGAAGCAGAATCCCTATACACTGTTTGTGCTGGTTCATGACAATGCCCATGTGGATTTAACAAGGTAGCTACTTCAATCTACCAAAGGAAAACCATCCTCTTCCAGTATCTTTCAGTTAGGTTTTTCAAAAGACTTACCACTTTAGACGCCCAATGCTTTTTCTAAGCCTAAGACATTTTGTGCCTCAAAATCAGAAATAATCTTTTTTGCTTGCCTATGATATTTGTTAACTAATTCTGATTCAGTTGAAGATAGGTGAGACTAGTTTCAGATTTTTGGATCTCTAACAAGACTTTGTAGGGGTATGTGGTATGGTACTGAAGCCCAGGAAAAAGGGCTGAATTTTGCAATTTTCTTTGTTCCTCTTCTTTTTTTCCTATTCAGCCCCTTTTTCTCTACTGAAACCCAAATCTATCCCATGTTCACAAGCCACTCATGTTTTAATTCATGTTTTTATCCTTGATGATAGTGTTGTTTTTAATATATGAAAGTTTACAGATGTTTAACTCTTTGCATCACTTGAAAAATACCCTAGCTACTGTAAGAAAAGGACTTAAAAAACAGCTGTGTTGGATTTGGCCAGCATTAAATCTGAACACACCACCACATACACATGTGTGCAAAAACATTTCTTCACACTGAATCACAACTTTGCTATGGAAAAAGAAAGAAGTAACTAAAGCTTATTATTCTGCTCTTGTTCCAGGAGTAAACTGAGGAGAAAAATCTTAATGTGATTTAGACATGGTGTGTAAGGCTGTGGGATTCATTTGAATATCAGAGTTATAATAAAATACTTTCCTTGAAGGACAGCTGAAAACAGATAAAAGTGACATTCTTCCTTCCTTATCCCTACCATCACATTTTTGTTACTGTTATTGCTGTACACTGAATTTGGAATTCCTGAATATTCTGAAGGCAAAGATAATTCCAGGAGCTGAAAATCAGGACATCAGGAAACTATGAGGTTCCCCAGTCTTTTAGAAATAAGTTGTTTCAGGCTGGAAAATCCACTGGATTTTGTAAAATTGTTACTATATCCTAAAACCACAACTCATGCAACAGTGTTTCTTGGTGAGAAGGCTTCATCAGCTTTGGCTTATTTTTTGTCTCCTCCACCCAATGCTCGTTTAAATTGGCACACTAATTCACCTTCTCACTGTCAGCAGATTTTGGCCTTTTTATTGTTTTTTTTTCCCCTCTGTTGTCTGAGTCCACCCACAGAGAACACTCAAATAGTTTTGACATCTTTCATCCTTCCAAAGAGATTTCTGAGCTGTGATTCTCAGTGTCATGATCATTTGGAGATTTTTCTGCAGGAAGAGAGTAATCCTTTGAATCTCAGGATGTCAATAAGGCAATTCTTTGCATTTTTATTTCTGCAGTGCCATTTCAAGTTCCCTGTCACATGGTGAGCCTAGTCATGGTCTGGCTGATAGAGTTATTAATTGCAGGGAGGTCCTTGAAGCATTCAACCTCCTTGTTCTTCAGGTCAGCTCTTTTCCTTATGCCTTGCAAACGCAGCAGTCCAGGATCAGCTCTAGCAATGAGGTACATTGGATACAATTTGACACTGTGGTAAGTGTTTAATTGTTAATTTTAACTGTGAATTTTAATGTGGACTTCACACATAAAGGAATCTTGTAGAGGCATATTAAAGAAAATTGTTAGAAGGGAGCTCTTTCTCTGCTGGAGCTTGTTCTCTCAGGCTCTAGATACATAGCCCTGGAATGCTGATGGTGGAAGTAGCATTGACATTTAGGTCCAGGAACTGCACATTTTTCTTTGGCCACTGATGTAGTACGAGACATTACTTTCTATGCTCTGGTCAGACAAAGCTATGTAGACATGCCATAAAGCTCTGGAGCTGGCTTTCCATTTTCAAGCAGTCTGACTTTTGACTGTAAGTTATATGTCACATAGCCTGTCAAATCTGTTCATTACTTCTCTGGTACTAATAAAAGTTGTGTGCTGGGTAGTAGGTGCTGTCATTGGGCAGAGAAGAGGTGGGAAAGGTCTGTTCGACGTTCTGCCCCATTATTTTTTTTCACCATTTCAGCCAGCTGATTCTGAGGATGTTTTGGCTAAACCTGCTTTAAAAATATCCTTTTCTCCTATTCCTTCTTTGTTATACTTATATCAAGTTTGACTTTACTGTGTTGAGTGGACCACTGGTGTCTGTAAAGTGTCTTAAAGTGGTAGCTGTAAAAAATAGTTAAAGTCAAACAGAATAGTGGAAATGAGGGAGTGAATGAATATTCAAAGTTTGCTTTTTAGTTGATTGTTGACGTAAGCCGGTGTGGCGACCTTCTGTAAAATGGTCTAGACAATTTTTAATTTTCCAAAAGTAAAAAAATCAACAACTTTCAATCTTCTGATTAAAAAAAATAACCCACAAAAAAGGGGGTGTCATGGTTTAACCCCAGCCAGCAACTAAGCACCACACAGCCGCTCACAGGAAAAGAAGTAAAACTCATGGGTTAAGATAAGAATGGTTTAATAGAACAGAAAAGAAGAAACTAATAATGATAATGATAACACTAATAAAATGACAACAGTAGTAATAAAAGGATTGGAATGTACAAATGATGCGCAGGGCAATTGCTCACCACCTGCCGACCGACACCCAGCTAGTCCCTGAGCGGCGATTCCCCGCCCCCACTCCCCAGTTCCTATACTAGATGGGACGTCCCATGGTATGGAATACACCGTTGGCCAGTTTGGGTCAGCTGCCCTGGCTGTGTCCTGTGCCAACTTCTTGTGCCCCTCCAGCTTTCTCGCTGGCTGCGCATGAGAAGCTGAAAAATCCTTGACTTAGCAACAACTGAAAACATCAGTGTTATCAACATTCTTTGCATACTGAACTCAAAACATAGCACTGTACCAGCTACCAGGAAGACAATTAACTCTATCCCAGCTGAAACCAGGACAGGGGGAGTCTGTATGTGATTAAATTACATTCCTAGTGATTACTGGTGATGTAAATGCACTGGAGACCATGCTGTGCTTCCAGCAAAGGCCTTGTGAAATTTGAGGCAGCAAATATTCTGCCTTTCTGATTGCTGTCTGCAGATTTACATTTCAGCAAAGCAATTGTTAGTTTCTGATTGCCATTAGAGATGTGTAGAATCTGACAATCAAGAAGAATTTTGGAAATTAATAATCCTTCTGTTTTCAGGTTCTGCTTTAAATAGAAATGAGATAACAGTTGTCAGTAGATATAAAGCCAGAGATAGGGAGTCAGAAAATAATTAGCAGGATTCTAGGATACCCCCCTGCAATCACAGGTAGGAGATACTTTGAAAAATTATGTCTGTCTTTCCTAGCTGGAGACAAATAAGTTAAGTAAAAAACATTTACATTTCACTGTGTTCTTTGAAACAAGCAAATAGCATCACTGAGGGAGAATGAATGAAAAGAAAGGATACTTTGCTTCGGAAAATACTTTCCACTTATTTTTTAAATGACAAAAGAAATTAAAATAGGTTCCAGTTTTGCTTATGTTTTTGCTATCTCTGTATGGAACAGGATGACGCAGCAAGTGAAGACAAACTGTACTTTGGTTTGAATGAATATAGCAAATCCCTCCAATGGGGAGTCACAAGTCCCCTTTTGAGATGTGATGAAACCTTTGAAAAAATGGTCAACACGCTTTTGGAAAGGTAAATAGTAACATGGGAGCTTGGGATTCTGCTTAATTGGGATCTTAAGGATACAGTTATATTTATGAGCCCCATCACAGGGGGATGAAGACATGATGACCTTTGATGTTGATCTTGGAATCTGTGAAGTATGTGCAATTTTTATTTTTGCAACAAAGTTAATGCTATTGAAGAAAGAGGGGATATCCTTCATTTGTTTGTAGAAGAGATTGGGCCCATTCAGCAGCAGTCCAGGCTCAGCTGTGCTGCTCTCTTCTTTTGGCTCAGCCCTCACTGAGCTAAGAAAGTACCAGAGGTTTCATACCTCACCGCTTCTGGTGTCTCTCTTGTTGAGACTGCCAACAGACTTGTCAGTGGTGGCCCAAGTAAGCGACAAGTCATTTCAAACCCATCATTTTTGTTATTTCATTAGTTGGCTATGGTTTTGGTTTCTGCAGCTCAGAGCCTGAAAGTGGTTTATTAGTACCCTGCAGCTGCCTGAACAATCTACTTTCATAGCACATATCCACGATATAACTAAATGGGTACATTACAGGAATGAAGGCAATACTGTTGTTTCCAGCAATGTGGAGTTAATCTATCCTGCGTTTCAGCAGGACAAATCTCTTATAACAGTTCAAACTATAGTTTTCATTGTATTTTCATATTTACTAGACTAGGATTATTCTGTCTTCAGTACTGTTTTTCCTATTTTATTTAGGTCAATATAATAATTGTAAATGTATCTATATTTATTAAGTAAAATACAATATCAAATGTGTTAAATTAGCAACATAAATGAATAATTAAGTACATTATTAATCCTTAATATTTATTATTATCTACAAATATGTAAGTAATGAATGTGATAAATAATAACAAGGTCAGTTAATCTTAATACGTCAGTTCTTTAGGCTTCTCGTAGTCTTTCTGGTCAAGTCCAATGGAAGAGGTAGTGGTCACTGTTGCTCTGTTTCTGTTCTTAAAATGTGAACGGGGAAAAGGATGGACGAGGATTAGTGCATGTGCAAATACTATCCTGATATGAAGTTAGGATAAAACTAGAAACTGATGGGAGGTGAACCTCTACCTTGGAGCCAGGATATGCTTTTGCATCACAGTTTATTAATTTAGCCTCTCTTTTCAAGAAAGTGTGTTATTCCATCTGGGTGGGTGAGCTGTACGAGCTTACAAGTCAAAACATTGCAGACATTTTGGTATTATAAGAAAGGTGCCGTTTGTTTTTGTAGCAAAAGTGCAGTGGGTACTTTTATGGGAGGAGGAGTAAAAAGTGCTTTAAAAATTTATCCATTTAATGACTGGCTTATGGTACACAGAGCTAGCTGCTGTACCTACTGGTTAAAGACAAACACAAAACTTTATTCAAATGGATCCCATATCTATTAAATTACTCAAGAGGCCAGAGAAATTTGGAGCTTTTAGTTGGTTTAGTCATTCGGATTTCTGTGGTGCAAGACTAGCGCTCGAGGTCATAATAGCGTAGGTTTTTTCTGTATTATGGTGGTGAGTGAACTTATGGGGAATGCCTAGAAATGGAGTGCTTTTTTGCTTGACTAGGCTTTAGTATTTTTTTTCTTAGCATTTTACTTTGTGAGCTTATATCTGTTGTCACTGCATATAGCTGTAATGAGAAAGAAACATTGGTTGTGTAAGTTAAAAGGCAAAATGGAAGTTCAGATTTGGCTCAGAGACAGCAATCCCTATTGGTAAGTCTAACTTTCTGGTGAGAAGTTGAGAGATGTGAAATTATGAAGTACTTCTCTCACAAATCACTTGAAGCAGCAATGGTCCTCTAAGTTCGTAGAAGAAGCAGCTTGTGGACAGCAAACCAATTATTAGCCTGTGCTCTTAAAGTGAACCGGATCTGAGATGATCTGTATCTACATCAAGTTAAATATCTTTAGCTGAAATTCTGGCCCAAATGAAGGTAACAGAAGTTTGTAATTCCAGTTACTTGAGCACTTGAGTTACTTGGCTCTTTATCTTCTGCATTTGGACTGTTATATGCATTTACTTAAAAAACAGATTTTGTGCAAAATTATTGTCCATGAAAATCAAAGGCTTCATTCTTTGAGTTCTACAGAAAAAATGGGTACTACTTTACCACGTGGTCCTGGGTTTTGGCCAATTTTCAGACATTGCTGTGATTTTGCATGTGCTAATGCAGAACTGTATCTCCTCAAAGGTACCCACGGCTGCACAGCATGGTGATTCGCTGCTACCTTCTCATTCAGCAGTATTCCCAAGCTCTGATGGCTCTCACGACCATGGCCTCACTAAGAGATCACAGCACACCTGAAACACTCAGCATAATGGATGACCTTATCACTTCTCCAGGAAAGGATAAGAATGGCTGTGGCCACATGCTTGTCATTAGGGTGCCATCTGTGCAACTAGCCATGCTGGCCAAGGAGAGGTTACAAGAAGTAAGAGACAAGTTAGGTCTGCAGTATCGTTTTGAGATCCTTCTTGGGAATCCTGCCTCAGAGCTTACTGTCGCGAAACACTTTGTGACGCGGTTGAAGGTTAGCAGAAACTAAATATATCTTTGTATGCCCGTTGTAGTCATCTGACTGTCGTACACATTTTGTGTTCATTCCCACATGTTTATGGGTTAATTATTCTATAGGAAAAGGGTGCATGTTCTGTATCTGTCTCCATGAAAGTTTACTGTACTTTTGATGAGCACAACTGATTTAGAAACTTGGCAGAAAATTGAATTGTTACTGGCCCATGAAGTCAAACACTGGATGTTATCTCTCTTGTTAAAGTTGAATAACAGCATGAGTCAGATAAGTTTCATCTCTGAATCTCAGAAAGCAGAGCTCAGACCTCCTTAGGCAAACTAATTCTTCCCACCAACTTATCTGTTTGTCTAGTGTATCTGTTGTTTGTTCTGTCCATCCATCTTCTGCCCTTCTGATAACTGGTAAAGTATTCTGTTTGTCATGGACTTCTTTTCTTCAACCACTGCACACTGAAAGCTCCTTCTGCACGGCATATATGCACCAAGCTAAACTCTTGCATGGATTTGCAAGAGCATGGTTCAACTAGCCAAACCCACTTCCTGAATTAATTCCTCACTACATTAAACAAAGGGAAATGGACTGCCTGCTTTAGGTACCAGCCTGAAAGTAATTCTGGTTATCTGTCCTAATCCTTGCTCTAAGCCTCATAGAGATATTAATTTACCTTTCCTACTATGAGTTATACAGTGTATTCAAAACCACATAGACAAGGAATGAATTTTGTGAGCCTTTCTTAAAGAGCTTGCCTACAACGAGATAAAATGTCCTTTAAAGAAGATACCACCACCTCTGCTTCTCGAACCTTGTCTGCAGCAGAAGAGGGAAGAGGGGAAAGTAGTAGTCACGAAGGAGAAAATATGTGAGATAGCAGCTCTGTGCTGCTGGGTTTTTTTGGCTAGGCGTCAATTCCAACCTTAAATCATTCTGGAGTGTGAGTCCTGTGAGGGCTTATTTATGGCCCTGTGCTGTAAAGGGTTGCAGCCCTTACATGTTGCTGGAGCCCATGAGGTCTTTAGTGCAGATCAGGATTGAGTTTGAAGCTGTTGCAGGTGAATAGCCATGTAGCCATTGATCTGGAATAGATGAATTTAATCAGGCAGAGAATGAAAAAACTTCTAAATAATTCTTATGCCTCTCCCCCACATCATAAGATGCTTTTTCAGAGTAAACATAGATGTAGGATTCTGCACTTGTTTCTTTCCTTGCAGGTGACTAGAAAAAACCCACTCAATTCTGAAACATGCCTATGAAGGGAGTGAGGAGAGGAATTCAGTTGCTCAAAGATAAGCCTGTAGTGTCTTTTTAGGTGGGTTATCCCAGTGGCACTCCAGAATTATGAAGGTCACCTGTGAGTCTTGTGCTGGCCTGCCATACCTGGTAGTCTGATGCCTGGGATAACACAGGGTATCTGAAATGGTGTGAGCATATATTTGGGCAACTGATTCCCATTATAAAATTCATCAGCTATGCTACTATTGAGTCTAGTTTATTGCAGACAATTTTGATTTAGTCTCCGTGCTTCTTGGCTTTTCTTCTGATGTTAAATGGAGTACTGAAGCTGGAGGACTAAAGCAAGTGGGGAACTCATTGCTGCCTGTTTCCACTACGAGCACCCAGGCCCTTTTTTTTGGAGGGGGAGAGCAATATGAGGCTAGTGAGTGCTTTTTGGTGAGGCTGAGGCTCTAAATGCTGGTCCCACCAATAACTGCTGTTGGTCGCAGGGAGGGTAAGACTTTATCCTGACCTTTGTCAGCAGCAGGGAGGGCAGCTTTATAGCTGTTAGTGACCCCAATTGTAGTTTGACTTAACTTATCCCCTCTCCCTAAGAGGGCCTTAGCAGCATGTGTGGTACCACAGCAGTGCAGGGAGGGTGGGCAGCTGTCTCTGCAGTGCTGGTAGCTGGACTGTTCCCCACTTTGTCAGACCAGCCCTCTGGCCAGCCAGACAGGCCAGTCCTCTCCATTAGCGAGCCAGGCTTCAAGGGGGATGAAATACCCAGAGGTACAGAATGAAAGAAGAGATGGAAAATAATTTAAATAACTATTTTGTTGATGAGGCATGCTGTCATGGCATACACTTTAAGTGTAACAAGAATCAAACTGTTTGGGAGGCATTCAGAAGTGAGGAGCCCAGAGGGCTGTAGCTCTCTTCTCCTCAGTAAGATGGTCAAGAAATACATCTTCTGTATGCAAGCTTACAGCTCAAAGCCCCAGGCACTCAGGCTTCTTTTAAGTCCTTAGGCTAGCGGAAAGAAAATCAGCTTTGTATTTGTATTCCCTTATTTCTTTTTCTAGCCATGCACTTTCGCAGAAACTTCTGTCACTGGAGAGGCAGGATAACACACAGCAAGACTAACCTTGATGAGGCAGAAAATACCTCTCTGCTGCTGAGGCTGCTTTACTGAGCCAGTAGATGTTGCTAGGTAGTTGGAGAAATAATTTTTTTCTGTGAACATGTTATACAGAGGATGCTGAAGTTAGGGGAAGGAGAGTAGAGCCATAGCAGAAAAGGGGAATATTACTCCAAATTGCGCTCTTTCTAAGCTAAGAAAAAAATAATCGTAGGGTTTTTTCAGTGGAAATTTTCAAAAGATCAAATGGCATGCTGAATCACTGATCCACTAGTGAGTCCTCCTTTTCAATCCCCTTCATCTGCCTGAGAAGATTACTCATAAAATATTGCCTTTCTGGGGAGGAGGAAGGGTAAGGAGAGAACAGGTCAAGGGTACAGGTTGAGACTAGAAGAACCAAGACGGAATTCAAGATAGGGTTCTTCTTGCAAGGTATGTTTTCCATAAAGCTTTCATAAGTCTTGTTGCTCTGTCAAGAGAGCTGCGTCTCGTCTTGCACATCTGTGCTGAGAAGAGTAATATATATATATTATTTTTAATGGGCAGTTTGAGTGGTTACGCTTGCTGTCATGACTCAGCAAAGTACATTCTGTGCCTCAGCTAGGTAATGGTCTTCTTCAGAACTGATTTTTTCTGTTATTAATAAGAAAGAAGGAAAAAAATTTTCCAGCAGGTTGTATGCTGTAGCTCAAATACTGATGATTCTGTAACCATTAGGGCCTCATTTTCTTGTCTGGAGAGACGTTAATGTCTGATCAGCATGGAAATGTGAAGTGTCTGCTTTATATGGAAAGAACTTCTCTGCTGATCTCCTGTCTTGACTGGTTGGTGATCTAAGAGGCTGTGTTGTAAGTTTTCCTGGCGGTAGCCATAATGGATTGACAGGAATGGCTGGATATGAACTTGCATTTTTGCATGTCAGCTTTATAATACAATTTCAGTGTTTGTAGAGATAGAATGGCTTGTTTTCTTTCTAAGCGAGAGATTCTGTGTCTTTCAGCTTTACTTCCTTTTAACAGTTGCTGCAGGGTGCTCATGCCTGTCTTGATCAAATACTGACTGTATCATCTGGAAGTCTGGGCACTGTGCGACACAGCAAGAAAGATATTGTTGCTCAAGATAGAGCAATGTTTTTAGGATGCTGCATCCATCACAGAGAACACAAATGGGCTCAGCCAGGTTCAGTAAGCTCCGCTGAACCAAGGGGACTGAAGGGTGTAAGGACATGGGATGGTGTTACCAGCCTTTCCAGTGTTAAGGGAAAATGGTAGTTTTGTGGTCTTGGGCCTTGGTAGGCTGTAGGTAAGGAGTCCCTTCTTGTGGGATTACCTCCAGTGAAAGGGAAATTTTTTTTTCTTTCATATAATCTTTCATTATATAGAATAATTGAGCAAATATTTAAGGATCATAGAATCATTTTCATACTCCACTTGAAGGTCTTCAGGTTTACATTAATTTCAAGGAACTTTTAACTGTGCCAGCTTGAAATTGAAGGCATCAGCTGCATTTTTGTCTGACAGACCCCACTAATACCACACCAGGTGTATGCTTCCAGCACTGAATAACATATGCTGTGCATCCTTTTTATGTGCATTTAATGCTTGGCTAACACTTTGCTACCAGAAAAAATGCATGCCTGTACCTAAGGTCTTTTTTTGTGTTGGCTGTTGGGTAAGCAAACTCTGTATACAAAGAAAAAGCAGGAACTGGAAAAAAACAAAAACAAACAAACAAAAAAAAAGTGAAGGTTTACGTGTCTTTTAAATGTGACTGGAAGTTTCTCTGTTCACAGACTTGGAGAGGATATGAGCAGGATGACTGGATCCCTCGCACCTATCAGGATTTGGAAGGTCTACCTTGCATTGTTATTCTAACTGGCAAGGACCCTCTAGGAGAAACTTTCCCCAGGTGCTGTTATTACTCTTGCAATATGGTTGTTCTCTTAACGTGTTTAGATAAGTTGAGGGGTGGATAAGTGGTTTGATACCATCTGACTATTTTTTTCACAAAAAAGTGTATTTTAGGCTTTATTTGGGAACAGTTTAAAATTTTGGAAAGTGTGGTTTGTGAAAAGTAAAGCTACTGAACTGTGTGGGTCAATGAATGTCTGTGCAAAGTACCGAGGAGCAAAACTTACGTGATGAATATTTTAAAATTTTATTTTATTTTTACTGGCTAATGAAGTTATTCATGAATATTTAATAAGCAATTCAAGAGAGGGAGTGTTCTTCAAAGCCAGAGAAAACAAAACTTTCTTTTTTCTTGGGTTGGGTTTTCTAGGTCGTTGAAATACTGTGACCTTCGACTAATTGACTCGAGCTACTTAACTCGGACTGCATTAGAGCAAGAAATAGGCCTGGCATGCTGCTACGTCTCGAAGGAGGCAATTCGAGGGCCTATTGTAGCTCTTGACCTTAGTGAGAAGGAGCATGAGAAGGCTAATGGTAGCGAGAATGACTCTGATGAGCTGTTGATAGACTTGGACCGACCCCAGAGTAATAGCAGCGCTGTCACTGGAACCTCAGGTCAGTTATTCTGCTGTTGCCCTGAAAAACAAGTCTTTGTTCCTACATCATTGGAATTTGAATGCAAACATTAAGATGTTTGGTCAAATGTGGGTTGATTAGCTGTATCCTGCTGCAAGCCAGGCAATGAAATGTTAGTAGCAGATTTTTTCCATAGTGAGCAATTCTCCTGTGTACAGCTAAAAGGGGATGGTGTTGCAGCGGGAGGGTGGTATGCCATAGCTAAGGGTCCCTTGTGAATTTTATTTTTAAACTCAGCATTACACATTTGTTGCTAATTTAGTCTGGTGGATCCTGAAAAGATCTTAAAAATCAGAGTAGAAATGGATAGTATAAAATTTTAGGAATAGAAAAATGCTCTGTAACTGCGGGGATAGCTATGGATGATGATGGATATTTGCCTCCTTGCCAAGACCAACAGATTGGTGGGGTTTGCCCTACTTCTTCAGGCATCAATGGAGCACCTTCTCTCACCAGGCCTTTCCTTCCTTGCATTCCTCAGGCAATTCTGGGTCCTTCCTTTTGTTTCCCTACGAGTTTGAGGTATTAAGACAGCTGAACTGGACCTTTGCCATACACCAGATCGTCCCATACGCCAACTAAACCTGACTGGTATGGAGGAGGCAGCATAGCCCAGTTCACATTAAAGTTGCTGTGAAATGAATGCTCTGTTCCCCAAAGGAAGGAGTGTCAAATCAATCTATGTATACAGTGGTGTCTTATACTTGAATTTCAGAAGGTTGTACCATCAAATCCCAAATCGGGAATGGTAATTAACGTACAGAGCTAAATGTTCATTTGGGATTGGGACGCTTGTGTTTGGACTCTGAACCCTAACAGAAGGGCTGTTGCCTCTCCAGCAAGAGGGACAGATGGGTGCGTGTCAATGATTTCTTTTTAAATGGTGAAACACTGACCTAAGCCACGTGACGATCTCACCCAGCAGCACTCATTGAACAGAAGTAATTGAAGATTAGGATTGTCCCATAGATCAAATGAGTTAATGATTTCTTGAAATTTTCTTATGTCAGCCAGTATCTGTTCATTGCCTGCTCTTTGTTTCCCCAGGGTCCCTGGCAGACAATGGTGTGAGTTCCTCGAGTGCTGCAGACAAGTCTCAGAAGCAAGCACCATCACTTAACTTTCAGACTGTGGCGCACAGCTCAGTAGATGAGGGAACTTACCCCAGTTTCACAACCGGAGAGACCATGAAACAAGAATGCGACTCCCTGGGTAACCAGATGGCGAGCAGCACCACTTCGAAACTATCATCACTGTCTTCGGTCTCCCAGACGTTTCGGTGGCCTGCCCATTCAGCCAAAGACAGCAAGGTCCTCCATGCTGCGCTGCCACGCATCGTCATCCTGTCGAAAGCTGCCTACTGTCTCCTGAGCTCGCAGAAAAGTGGGAATTTGCCTTCCTCCTCTTCCCTCCTGCCTCATGCTGACGTGTCTTGGCTGAGCTCTCTGAGGCCTCTGCTTCACAAGGACATGAACAGTGAAGAGCAGTCTCTCTACTACAGGCAGTGGACAACAGCCCGACAGCACCACGCGGACTTCAGCAATCAGGGTGAGGCGTCTGGCTCGAGGAGTTTTCACCCCAGGCGGCTGCTTTTGACAGGACCACCGCAAGTAAGAGAACAGTTCCTTCCTCTTGCCTTATTAGCAGGATGAGAGGACCAATGATGAGGACTGGAGATTGTACTGTAAAGGCCCCCTGCAAGGTTGCACTCAGTGATGTATTTTGAGGTCAAAAATAGGTCTAATTTTAAGTTAAGTCCATGCTGGAAGTGGTAAGGAGAGTATGGCGCTGTATGTAATTTTTAGCCTAAATGAAATACACGTGAATGGCACTGAGCATAATTGCCATGAGCATATCAGCAGAGAAGCAGTTATCACTGCTGATCTCCCTGTGTACAAAAATGATACAGCCTGTGGGCCAGGTTTTGCTCAAAGATCAATTTTGTAATACTGTTCAGCATAATGGGGAATATTATGTCTTGTTATGTTTTCAGGCAGAGGTAGAATGGGGTAAGCCCAAAGGCATTTATCTGAAACATATCCTTCCTTCATGTTAGTCTGAGTGGGGATTTGGATTTTTTTTCCATCTTTGGCTCAGGTGGGAAAGACTGGCTCATACTTGCAGTTCCTAAGGATCCTCTTCCGCATGCTGATCCGGTTGCTGGAAGTCGATGTGTATGATGAAGAAGAGGTTAATGCCAGTAAGTATATAATAGTCATTCTTAATATGCATTTTAAAGAGCCTCTGTTATTATTATTCAGCAGTGACAAATTTTTAGGCTCACGAAAAGACTATAAATTACACCTACCATTTGTCTTGTTCATTAGCATATAGCTTGACTTATTGTAGGTGTCTGCATATATTTAAATATAGATGAATAAAAACTAAATTTTATATTGGGCTTAGCTGAGAACTATTTAATGTATTTTGGATTGATATATTTGGATAGCACTAAAATGAAAGTGAACACAAAACTGTAAATGGGCAAAATCTGCCCATGTTACCTCTCCTTGCTAGTTTTTATGCACTGGCTGCTTTTAAGCAGACAAGACTTTTAAGAACATTTCGTTTCTGGCCAAAACATCACCGTTATTTATGTTCAAGTATAAATTAGATACCAATTTTCAGAAAGACTGTCTTCTGTCTGCAGTCTACAGATCTTATGCTGAGGAAAAAGGGGATGGGGAGCCTCTCTGGATTTGCGCTCATTTGTCAGATCTCACAGATCCTTTAACTGCTGTGGCAGGGCTTTGCCCTGAGACGCACAAACCCTTTTAAAAATGAGCCCTCTTCAGGGTGTTCTTTACGTAACTCTGTGGTGTTGTAGTGAAGATAACTCCACAATGCATAAATCTCATGACCATTAGACTGGCATCCTGAAAATGTAGTTGTTGTCAAACCTTTGAAAAGACTAACTTGTATTTCTACTCAGAAAGTGCTATTAAATTTAAAAAAAAAAAGTATTTTCCTTTGATTTGGAACTTTGGGGGCTGTTATTCTGTCATTATTTGAACTAAAGTACCCCAGAAACTTAGGATGAAATACCAAAATGTAAGAGAAGTTCCAAGTCATGCCATCTCGCCTGTTGTGATCACAGCAACGTGTCACACCCCTGCCAGGAATGCGTAGAACTCCATCAGAAGAGCAGTTTGGGTTTATTTGGGGTTTTTGTTTGTGGCTTTTTTGCTCCCCTACCTCTATTGGAATACTTTTCCAGAGCCCTAGTGCTCTTATGATTTAAAATATTATTTTATTCTCCAACCCAAAGATGTTTCTGTCCCAATTATGAACCAATTATAAACATTCTCTTTGGGACCAAAGAAAATATTAATATAAATCAAAATACTTTTTCTCTTCTTTTATGTTTGCTTCTATGGTGTAGTCAGGCTGGAATCTTACCCCCTCTCAGCATTTCATCTAGATAGCCTGGATCTTCTTACAGGATCCTCACAAATGACAGGCTCTTTATTCTGCGTATCAGTTTAGTAGCTCTTGTGTGCACATCTATTTTCAATTTACCCTTCTGTTACTTGGGTGACCAGAACTGAATGTGGTATTCTGCAGGACATTTAACCAACCCAGCGTACAACATCTCGTGTATTCCCCTGCCCACACTGAAAGCCCCATGACTGATGAAACCTACGATTGCAGTGGTCTTTTCCATCCTCCCATTTCACTGGCACAGACATGTAGCTTGTACTTTTGGGTTCCTCTGCAACTCAGTCATTTCCAATCAAGGTGCTCCCAACCTGCTGCAGAAATGCTTGTTATTAGTCCTTGATTGTACATAGGACTTGTATTTTTTCTGTTAAATATCATGCAGTTTCTGTTGTTAACAGTTTTCAAAGGCATTGAATTCTTTCTGGATGATCTTCAATTCCCTCTCTGTATTGACAATGACTGTTAGACTGTGACACCAGCAAATGTAAACAAATTAATTTTTTTTTTTTTAGTTGGTGACATTAGTGAAAATATTAAACAGTATGCCCCTCTACTGATCTTTTAACTTCATTGGTAATCTCCACCTGCCTTACGATGTTACATACTGCCATCTTCTGTTTAATCAACTTTTTCAATTGACAGAGCATTCACTGTCTCCATTTTCTTCAGCTGTATTAATAATTTGTCATAGAGTATCATATCAAATACTTAAGTTCAGAAGGATAAGATGTGTTGCATTTCCTTTGTTCAGAGAAATAGATATATCATAGCTGTGTAATGAAAGTAACACAGGATTTCTTTGGTCAACCTGTTTTGCATTTTATTACATTTTTCAATTACCTCAACTTCTTAAATTATTTCCTTCACCCTCTCCAAGTTTTGAATATTACCAAGGTCAAAGTAATGGACCCAGAGCTCCGTAGAGTACTGCATCTCCTCTTAAATGGTGATAATATATGTGCCATGCTTGTGAAATCAGGCAGGTGACTGATTTCAACGCATACTTGTTCTTTCAGAAAACTGTCATGGTGATTATTCTTTCTCTCTGTTTTGAGTGTGTATCAAGCTTTTAGAGTTTTGTTTCCATCTTGGCTTATAGTAAACCTTTTATTCCCTTGAAAACATAATTGTCAAAGTAAAAAGAAAATCAAAAAAATTAATTTATATAGTTGAGGTGATACGGCAAAGAAAATTGTTGTTTGTTTACATGCACTTTTCTGAGGTCTACCTCAGCTTGACATTTAGTAAAGCTTATTTTATCTCACACTTGTTGACATTTAAGAAAAAACTTCATTCACTGGTGAGCTTTTTCCATTCCTCATGGACTTTGTTCGTTCTTAGCGTCCTTTTTGATGTAGTCCCTCTGAAGCCCTTTCCTCCTGATGTTTTTATTTTGCTTGGTATACTGGTTACTGGTTGTTTGGCAACTGCAATTCCAAGAAGTCCAAGTCTCATTCATAGGCAAGTCCCTGGTTTTCTCAGGCCAGCTGACTTACAGAGCGAGCTTTCTTAGGATTTGTCTGTATGGACAAACTAATATGCCTCGCCTGACCGTTGGTGTATATTAATTTGAGCATGACACAGTGCCAGTGAGGTTAAACTACTGCTGGCTCACATCCTATTGAGTCAGTCTGGGTAGGGTGAGCATGTGCTTGTCTGTAGACCCAACCTTCATTTCATCTGAATTTGCTTTTCTAAAATCAGTAACCTCAGTTACAAACCTACTTTTCTGTGTTCTTCCATCTCATTTTAAACTGAATTGACTCATGTTCAAGCTGCAGTCCAAGATTGCTTTTTTTGGCCAGTGCTTTCTAATGTTCCCATTACTTACACTTAATTTTTTACTTTAGACTTATCTCTGTTGGATCAAAGCAAAGAAGTTCCAATTGATCCTTGCTGGCCACATCCCATTTTCTAACAGGAGAGTGTCTTTTACTGCCTTTACCATGTACCACCAGCTACTAGTTCATAAATTTATACAGCCTCTTTTCCCTTGCTTTCATCTTTCTGCCTTTGGATACTTTTGCTTCTCGTTTACCCAATGCTCCTCATTCCAACACAGAGAGGTTCAAGACTATACCTGTATCTTCTGCACAGATAGGACCATTCATTGGAGCTTGATGAGGAGCACAGCAGAAAGATACCTATGAGGCTCCTTCGCCTGCATGCAGTTTCCAAGGAATTGCCATTTCTTTGAAATGGCTTTGTGTGGACTATAATTTCAGTTTTGGTAATATTTATGATGTTCAAAGACGTCTCTCTGTGTGTGTGCACACCTGTGTGAGTTCCTGTGCAATTGTAAATCAGCAAACATTACCATTCAGTCAGTATCTGATACTGCTTACCTAAAGCGTGTTGTTGCAGACCATACAGAAAACAGTGAAATTACTCAGTCTAGCAATGACCACTGGCCGGACATTGAGATCTTCAGCAAAATGCCTTTTGACCTGAGTGTACATGACCCCAAGTACAGAACTATAAGTCCTGTATACACGGAACAACTCTCAAGAGTGAAACAAGGTAAGTAAAATGTAGAGTTTTTTAGGAATACTTCCCTGCAAAGAATTAGCTTTTATTGATTCATTTGAACACATGAGTTCACAAAAGCCTTTAATCTCCAAAATTATATGGAACAAAACAACTTGTGTGTTCTTTACAATTGTTACCAGGATCACAGTCTCCATTTTTTAACACTCATAAAATTTCTGTTACTACTTTTCTTTGTGCACAGAAACAAGCAAAGAAACAAAATCAGAGGAACCTAAGAAAAGGGAGACCGTGTCCATGATGTTGACTAAATATGCAGCTTACAATACGTTTCATCACTGTGAACAGTGCCATCAGTATATGGACATTAATCCTGCCGCACAGGTTAGTGTCAAGGTCCAAGGGTAAAATGCATCCTTGATTTTTTCTGTGGTGTCTCCAGGCGTACCGCTCTGGTCTCAGCACTCATGCTTTCACCTTCCCTGAGATGAAATTGTTTAATTCTTCCATTCTCAGAGGAGATATTGAGCTACAGACCCTGGAGCATCAACTGTGGCTGCTATGTTCTGCATGAGCAGTTCTCCTCTCCAGCTGCCTCTAACAAAGGGTGAATATTGTGACTAGTTGTCTCAAGCCAAAGCATTATTCAGCCTGCCCAGAGGGTTCGCAGTATCTCATGGGAGAGGACTGTAAAATAGAGAGATGCTTGTCTTGCCTAAATGCCAGCCATCCACACCTGTGATGGGAGACTGGAAGGCCTACTTCTTCCTCCTTTGTATGTAACTGTGCATGCTCCTCAGCAGCAGCTTATGAGTTACTGGACAAAAATTATCATCTTTAACTGTTTAGTCAAAAAACTTTTGATCTCTAAAACAGTTATGCTCACGGGAGACTGGCAGGTGAGATTATTCCTGGTTAATAGCTCAGACATTATTTCTTAACCACCACCAACAGTTTACTTGGAAATTTCTTATCTCAAGTTGTTCTTTCCTTGCTTGCTAATATTTTCCAACAGCTTGCTATTAAGCTAACACAGTGTAGACATACTGACCTGGAAATGTACAATGTCAGTTACTACGGAACAGCACCAGCAGATCTGGTTTAAACCTCATGCTTCATTAAGTATGTTGACACAAGCAAACCCAAAGGACATCTGTTGTTCCCTCCACCCATCTTTGTGCATATGGTCAAACATAACAACTAGTCATAAATATAAATATCTACTTGTATGTGCAAGTGTGAGTTGTGTATATAGAATTATGATAATTGAACTCAGAGAAATTACACATCCAAAGGGGAGTCATTGGATAGCATTATGAAGGGAGAGAGATTCTTAAATGCTTTAACAGAACCTAAATAAAGCCCCTTTCATTTTTCAGCTTTACTTACGGTAATTATTTCAATTCTTTACTAAAGATTAGAGAAAGCTGATTGCTAAGAGTAAATGATTTGACCTTGTAGCAAGACAAATGCTTCTGTAGGATGAAATCTTATCAGATACATAGGCACTTTGTATACACTTACATGGTTCAGTGAAGCGCTGTGCAAACTTAAGCTCACCCAAATTCTTCATAGTCTTGTTAGTGGTATGGTCTGCTCTGGTTACCTAGCTGCTTAGAAGAGTATTGCCACAGGAAAAATACCATACTAATGCAGCCACACTGCTGCTGAGGTGTCTGAATGGCAGTGCATTCTGTGTGGAGGTGCACCCTTACTCTACACTGCTCTTTGAATCTTTTGGGAAAATTTATTTGGACAGTTTGTTTCCTAGATATGTATTTTTCACTTCTTCTTGAGAATATTGATAAATAGTTTCCAGCTGAAATGGATTTCAGAAGAGTCCAGTTTGGCCAAAGATCATTACTGGTACATAAAGCTGATTCTTTTAATATCAAGGCCAGTTACATGCCTAAGTAATGTGGCTTATGGTAGAGGAAAATGAGAACATAATAGAGTTAACTTCAGTTACTGAAAGAGAATGTTTTGGATGTTTTTCTCTGATGGTTTCCAGTATTGTGACTGTAAGAGCAGGTTGTCATATACTCTTTGTGTTGCCTGCTTGCAAATCTTTTTTGTTTGTTTGTTTACAGATATCCGACTCCACTCTGCATGCATTCACATTTTCATCCTCGATGCTAGGAGAAGAGGTTCAACTGCATTTTATAATCCCTAAGTCCAAAGAGAATCATTTTGTCTTCAGCAAGCAGGGAAAGCATCTAGAAAGCATGCGTCTCCCACTTGTTTCTGACAAGGTGCGTGTGCTGCTCTTATCCATCTGCTGGCTACGTATGCTGAATGCAGTTAACTTGACACACGTTTGCAAATTAATGGTGGTTGGCTGGGTTTTGTTTGTTTTGTTTTCTTTTTGTTTTAAAGTCCTTTGCATAATTCCTGCCTTAGAATTCCTGTCCTTAGAATTGGAGTTTTTGAGGACAATCATCCCTTTTTGCATTCCTAGTGTCCAGTTCATATGTGTTGCAATAATCAATAATCTTAAAATCCAGTATGAACAATAAATAAATAAAAATCCATATCAGGAATAACCTGCTTTTTACCTAATGTTACCAAAATATCTCCTGTGCCAGCAGAATTTGAATGCAGTCAAGAGTCCTATCTTCACTCCATCAAGTGGACGTCATGAACATGGCCTCTTGAACCTCTACCATGCCATGGAAGGCATCAGCCACCTCCACCTTCTTGTAGTCAAGGAATATGAAATGCCGCTCTACCGTAAATACTGGCCCAACCACATCATGCTTGTCCTGCCAGGCATGTTCAACAATGCTGGCGTTGGTAAGAACTCTATCAATGCGTTGCTGTGAAGATATCAAAATCCATGTTGGACAATGTGGATCATGTGGTTGAAGAAAACATTGCAGCACCTCCTCACATTTGTGCTGTGATAATAGCAGCAATATCTGTGCAAAATACAATGATGTGTAAGAACTGCTATTAGGGACATGGAATGCATGTATTGGTCACTGCCTTCTCAGTTTAAATCTGATATTTTATACACCATATTCACTCATTTTACTCAGCCCTGCTGTGTTTATTCTAGACATTTTACACGTGATTTTTCAAATTGCAACTTTTTTAGTTAGCCAAAGCTAAATATTAACTGCAGCTGAACACTAGAGGTTTGAACTTTGGACTTCATGGATGCTGAGTTTTTCCTGCAGAAGTTTTAAGTAGCTTCAGTTTTAGAATCTCAGCTCCTTCTTGGTTCAAGTTACTTTATTAATGCCCACAAAATCATGTTCTGCAGAGTCTCTTAAAAGGTCCAGTCTTCTTGGTATCTGTCTTTTAGATTTACTCACACTGAAAAAGGGACATACTGATTTCTTTTTAAACTAAGATGTTACGAGCACTAAGTTCATAAGGGGTAATGACTGCAGATGCTCATGTAGTCTTTCTCTGGGAAGAGAGAGTGATAAAGTCTAATAAAGATCTCCATATGTCTTCTTTATGGTATTTTCTCAGGGGCTGCCAGGTTTCTTATTAAGGAACTTTCCTACCACAATCTAGAACTGGAACGAAACCGCTTGGAGGAACTGGGAGTCAAGCGCCAGTGCGTGTGGCCATTCATTGTGGTCATGGATGACTCCTGCGTCTTGTGGAACATGCATAGCGTCCACGAACAGTCAAGGTAAGTAACCACCCAGGGCTGGGGTCCCTGCACTGATCCAGCACAGACAGCAGCACACCTGTGACTTAGGCTCATCTCTAGCATCTGACAGAGTATGAAAGTCCAGACAACTGGAAAAGTTTGGCAGCTGAAACTGCTGGTAACATACTTGAAATATTGCTAAGCAAAAGCAGCTTTCAGCAGTGGCTTTGATGTAAAAACACCAGGCTGCCTGTCCAAAGGGCCTCACAGAGGTCATGATTCACTCAATTATTATTCAGATAGCCCAGGAACTGTACACTGAGACATTAGATATATTGTCTAAAATGCAAAAAATCAGCTCTTTCACTCAGAGCACTAAGGAAGCTGTCGATTTGTCTTGATGACCACCAACATCCAACCTCCTGCTGTTGCAACACTCCCACCTGGCTCTACCCTTGCATCTGTGTCCCACAGTCAGTACCTCTGCTTGGGCTTGTTCTTTGCCTAAAGCTGGTCTTGCTTTTAGTGACTATTTGAGTGATTTCTCAATATGTTACTTCCCTGATTTGTTTTGATTCAGTTTATGTTTCTCAATGAAAACAGTTTATTTGGGGAACTTTAGCTTCTTAGAAAGCATTAAGCTCTTGCTCTTCTCAGTGCTTTTGCTGTCCATTATGGAGAAAATAGCCTTCCAGAAATGGTGCATAAGGTGATTCCTTTTCCCTTTCTAAATTGCTGTGTAAGACCTTATTCTGCTGAAAGGCCCATTTTCTTATAATGACTAAATTGATGGGATAAGATTAGTTGGCTGTTGTTTAGAAAGTCTGTGTTTATGTATATATTTTTACAGCATCTAGAGTAAAGACTCTCAATTGTTAATGGAATTTTATGGTCCTTTGTATACACATATATGTGTATATATATGCAGTGTATGTTGTATAAAAATAATAAGCTATGTTTATATGTTGTGTATGATCATGTTTTACAGCCAGTCCCTGGAGCCTGGGGGTTCCAGCAAGAATGTGTCTCTGAAGAGCGTCCTCCAACACATTGAAGCTACCCCCAAAATTGTTCATTATGCAATACTGGGTGTTCAGAAATGGAACAGCAGGCTGAATGTCAGGAAAGCAAAGGCTCCATTCTCCAGGTGCCACGTGCATGATTTTATACTGCTCAACATAGACCTGACCCAGAATGTGCAATATGATCTAAACAGGTAGGCAATATATGTATTTATGTGGTAAAATAATATGCTGGCATGATAAGAATCTTGTCACCATATTTCTGAATGCTGTCGAGATAAATAGAAAGATCCTGTCTAAGGTAACAAGCGCAGAATCACAAAAATAAAAAACAGAGTGATATATGTTGCATCTGAATGAATAAGGCATCAAATTAAACTTACCATCAGCCAAAAAATCTGGGAGAGACAGACCATGAGGCAAGGGCAAGGGAGGGCTACAAAAGACTGAAAAGGCAGAGAAGAAAGAAGAAATTTCAGGAGAAAAAAGTAACCAGGAGACCAAAAATAGAAAAAAGAAGCCAAAATTACATCAGTCACAGGAAGAGTGCCCAGCTTCCAGTCTCTGGAAGAGGCAGGAGCCTGTCACATGACTAAGAACAAGAGGTATAGGAAATGGTTGAGCCATTGCTATGTCAAATGCTATGAGGAGGGTTTCCTTGTATTTCCTTCAGTCAGCTATCCTCCCTGTTGCTACTTGGGTTTGCAATAAAAACAGATGAATAAATAACTTCCCACTATTTCCTTCCTTTTTTTCCTTTCCTCACCAAACTCCATCCTAAAGCATTTGCAATAAAGCACTGTTATTATCATTGGGCTTTACTGCTAGTCCTCATCACAGACTGAAGCAATATCCAATTCCCCCCCTTCCTGGGCAAGTGAGTAGAATAAACCCTCTCTCTGCTAGCCACAGAGTGGCTCTGGGGCATCTCGCCCTGGTCTCCTGCTGCTGTTTTAAGGGATCCTGTATATTTGAGGGAGGAATTGTAGCCTGTCAGTGCAAGCCGGGGTCTGGTGTGGCTTCCAGAGCTCTTGATTTCACATTCTCTGGCTGGTTGAATCATGAGATCGGAATCAGCCCACAGAAGTGAGCAATTACATTGTAAATAGCACAGGATAAATGTTAAGTCTTCAGCTGCTTTGTATCCCACAGCCAAATATTTGTCAAAGCCGCATTTATCCCCTGATTCCAGTTCATCAAAAAATATGTCATATAGAACTGGCTTGTTCAGAAATGGAGGTTGGTCACTGCAGAGCTTCTCTCAGTTTATATATATAAAAAAGAACTAAAAAGAAGGAGAAAATAAAAAAGGAAAGGGTGGGGAGGAAGTGATTGATCCCAGTACATGACGAGGATGAGAGGGCTAGCCAGACTTGGTATTGGGAAGATGCATACAGATGGACTGAAAAGTGAGGACTTGCTTGGTCTTAAGAGGGCCAGAAGTTGCTTTCCTACACCGGGAGCACATTGAAGGAATAAGTCTTCAGAGCTGCGTAGAGAATTTGTATAGGCACCATATCAGATGGTTTCCAGAAATCTCTGCTGAGCCCATTCCAGTGCATTTCAGCCATGGGTGTGTGAATGCTTGCTCACACACAGCAGCCACACAGCTGTTTTAGTGATCTTGTGTTTAATGTCTAGGTATTTCTGTGAAGATGTAGATTTTAATCTGCGGACAAACAGCAGCGGCCTGCTCATCTGCCGCTTCAACAACTACAGTGTCATGAAGAAACATATTCAGGTTGGAGGACAAAAGGACTTTGTCGTTAAGCCAAAAATCATGGTGAGTGTGGATGTATGCTCCGTTGTACATAATGGGTAAAATCAGGACCTGTTTCCCCTAGAAATAATGAATTCTCTAGCCTTTTAGATTTATTTTGTGCTTATTTGACATCTGACATTCATGGCCTACTCCGTGGTAGGGCTGCCACATCAGAAGTAGAAAATAGTAAATATTTTGCTAATTATAAATTACTAACAATAATCCTCCTAATCTATTAGAAGATGGACTGGGATTGGAAAGAGTTTGGTCTAGCTATTCAGTGGTATCTCTGACAGAGGAAGAATTTGCTGACATACACTCTGATCAAAAGCAGGCAAGTTGTACTGGACCTGGTTTTAAAAATTTTAGCACAGCCACTAGTTTCCGGTGTTTGCTGGTTTGTGATGACTTTCAGTCCTTGCACTTGCTGACAAAAAGAGACCTGAGGAATGTCACTGAAAATTGGGACCTTCTGAAATCCACCCAGGAAATCCAAGTATTTATAAAAATGGTGTAGGGATACCAAATATTTTATACAGTGTATGTTACAGCTGTGCCATAAATGGAGTTATATTTCAAAGGGTTGGTTTTAATCTAGGAATTTTATAGTTTGTGTTCCTGGTGGTTTTAAACACATCCCACACCATGTCTCTCTTAAAAACTCACCCCTGTATTTCAGATTTAACTGACTAAACCCCAGATTTGAGTATTTTGGGAGGTCATTTTCTGAATTTTCCTTTTCTTGTGATTGCAGTGGAATCTGTAGTGATGGACTGGCCTATGAGAAAACTCCATAGAAAACGTTTTCTGTGGATGACTCCACACAAGGAGGATGTCATTTCCTATACTGTCCAGGAGTAAGGCAGGATGAAGGGTGTTGTGACAATTTGAACTCCCTATTTTATGTCCCTTCTTTAGGCAAGCAGATACCCACAGAAGTACTTAGCAACCACAGAACAATTAATTAATTTACTTCTGTGCTGTGGTGCTATATCAAAATAGAGCTGGGATTTTTCATTCTTTCCCCCAGCTTTCTCTCTCTTCCTGCCCTGTCATGGTGATCCCTTCCCCAGCTAGAGGAACTCCTGCAGAGAAGATACACTGAGTAGGTGGGTTAAAAGGGGCTCCCCTTGGTTTCATTGCAGGTTTCGGACAGCCTGGCACCAATAATGCCTCTTCAGTACGTCTGTGCCCCTGACAGTGAGCATACATTGTTGGCAGCCCCATCTCAGTTCCTCCTGGAGAAATTTCTTCAACATGCGACATACAAACTCTTTCCGAAGGCCATTCGTAACTTCAAGAACCCGGTATTGGCCATTGACTGCTACCTGAACATCGGGCTTGAGGTACCAAATATTTGCAGGAGTAATGGGGACCATTAAATGTAAACCTTTATTTCAACATGTGTCTTGTTTTGAAAACCCTTTCTTTTATGAGCCCTCAGCATCAAGGGTAGAGTTTGAAGACTTTGGTCTCAAAAAGTGAGACCCTGCTGTCGGAGCTAAAGGCCCAACTCCACTGGAAGAGTTGGAAGTGTAGCCTCCTAGCTGGCTGGTGTGGCTAGAGACCAGAGGTCTGTGATAGATTGATGTGATCTGCAAAGGAATTGGGCATGTCTGTCTGAAATAATATTTCATATGAAGCAAAAACCTGAAAGTGATGCCATTCTTGACAGAACTTGGAGTACTGCTTAGCTGTCTGAACAAAAACTATCCACAAAATTTTTTAGATCACTGTCATACCCATACAGCCTTTTATCACCTGTGTTTGATTTGTCCTTGCAACAACCTTGTTTTGGCTAAGAGAGTTTCTGATATGACCCTTTTCTGGTGGCTTGCTTCGCTGAGGGACAAAGCTCATCTTTGTAATGCAGCTCTCGTTTTAGATGCTTTTCTCTTCATGAACCTGGGTTTCTAGGGAAACTAGTTTTTTGCAAGTATGTCTTAGATGTCTGTAGGTAAGGAGATCAGAATTTTTGAACCCATTGGTCAGTTTGAACTGGGTCTCAAGCAGGGTGAAAGTCTAACAGGGGTTTTGTTCTGACAAATTTTATGGAAGTCAGTGGCAGGATAGAGAAGAAACCCTTTGATACAGAGCAGCTATCGCGGCACTGAAACAGAGGAACTCAAGTTTCAGTGGTTTCAGTAGTCATGGAATTGCTTACTGTGTTTGACAAATGTATCCTTTATTAGAATAACCTAAATAATCTTAACAGTTGTTATAAGCAGGTAATTCACAGAGAAAAAGAAAATCAAACTGAATTACAGAGAGCCCTGAAATAACATATTGCAGACTTGGTGACCAAATCTGAATCTAGAAGTTTGTCCCTTGTGTTGTTTCCTAGGGGAAGTTTGCTCAATACTGCATTCTTGTTGGATTGTGTTTTTACCAGCACCAGCTAAATCACCTGTTATCACTAAGTTATATTCCATTCCACTTAAAGTCTTACTTAGGCATTTTCTAACACAGAAGTCCTTCCTTTCTTTTCCCCTTCTGTTTCAGGTGGCTATATGTTATATTAGTTCCCGCCCACACTCAGTCAACGTCAACTGCGAAGGGGTGTTCTTCAGTGGACTTCTGCTTTATCTCTGTGACTCCTTTGTTGGTGCAGACCTCCTTAAGCGGTTCAGGTTTCTGAAAGGTAATCTTATTGCTCTGCTGGGCATCCTGGGTGCTTTCCTGCCAAGTAATAGCATGGAGGAAAAGGGAAAGGTAGAGGAATAACCAGCTTCATTAAGCAGCTCCAATATTTTCACAGTTAGTGCTGCCATTGTTTTCAAAAGAAATAGATGGAGTGTATTATACACTTTTGGCAGTGTATAAAACTTCTGTTCCTGTTGATAATAAGTACAAGTAATTGAACATTTGCTAAGCTTTGATAAATTACATTCATTAAATTATTTTAAAGTGACATCAAATGGAAATAGGTGCAAAAAACCAAGAATACATGGAAATCAGTCAGTGAATCTTGCAGTCAGCAACTTGAGAGTTTAGAGCATAGGTGTTGCTGATGAAGACGAGAAATTCTGCTCTAGTAATCTGTCTATAATGGCAATAAATATTCAGTACTGTAGCTCGGGGCAGCTCTCAGCTGGAGGATGACGGGGTCTACCCCTGCCAGAACTTTATAAACCTTGTCAAAACTTTTCTTCATCTTTTTGTCTTAGTACTAACAAATAGCAAATTGCCATAGGTGTTCAGTAATGCTAAAGTGTGTTACAGAGCTCCAATGCATTTGTGGCGGCACGGCTGGGCCATTTCCCTCTTGTGCTGAGAGATGATAGTGCATGGGGAGGGGTGGGCAGTGGGGGTGACCCTGAGCCAGTCCCAAGAACTGCATTTCGGAGTTTGCTCCTGCACCCGCTTGCCCTCCCGGACAGCGCAGGAGCCGTGCAGGAAGGTGCAGCTGTGCAGCAGCCGTGGTGCATATGGTGCTGCCATCACCAAGCCCCCAGAGCTGATGTGGGCTGAATGCAGCCATAGGGGCCGCTTCCTTTGTTGTTTCTTTGGCAAGGGGCAGTTTCTTCACAAAAAACAGGCATGGATGCCTGGTAGGAAGGGTCTTCCCCTGCTCAAATCAAGCAGAGGAGGGATCTGAACCCGAGCCTTCCATGTATCAGGTGTGTGGGCTGGAGCACAGAACAGACAGAGCCCTGAAGGTGTCCAGGTCTCCTGCTCATTAAACAACTACACAGTCTGGTGGAAGGAAGCTTGCAAGTTTTTTAAGCCAGAGAAATTAGGAATTTGGTTTGTTACTCTTCTTACAGTGCTTTACCAAGGGGAGCTCTCATACTTAAGGAAATCATAGCCAACTTTCTCAAGAGTCAGTTATGAGACTGGTTTGGCTTAGTAGAATTTCATCATTGACCTTGTACAAACCCAAATGTCCCATGAAACAAAAAAAGTAGGCTTTATTCTTTTGGCATAATTATCAGTAGTGATAAAGGATCTTGGACTCAAGTTAACATTCTCTCTGCTACGGTTGATGATACTAACACCAGTCAGGCAGCAACGTCCTGCAATACAGAGCAGACCCACACCACGCTTGCTTCTCCCTGTCCGTGTCTTCCCACAAATGGACACATGCACCTCTGTCCCAGGGCTCACGGGACTGACCTGAGCCTAGGCAGGCTGCTTGTTGACAGACCCTTCTAATACTCTTTTTACCTACCAAGCAGCAGAGATTCCTTTAAAATATCTTAGGAAAAGGAATGAAGGAAATAGAGTTGTTACTGTACTCTAAGAATCTAACATGCTTTTCAATTGAAGGTGCCACCCTGTGTGTCATATGTCAAGACAGAAGCTCATTACGACAGACGATAGTCCGGTTGGAGTTGGAAGATGAGTGGCAGTTCCGACTTCGCGATGAATTTCAAACCGCTAACAGTAGTGATGACAAACCACTCTATTTTCTTACTGGACGCCATATATAAGCTTCGCTAAGACACCGCTAACAAAGAAAAAAAAGAACTTCTTTTTTAAAAAAAAGTACAATCACTGTGGAGCAAAGTGCAACCGATATTTATCTAGACTGCTCTAAAGGATTCCCCACAATTCTGAAGTAGGCTTTATTCCTAGGGTAAAATTACCACATCAGTTACAATTTAAAGGATCCTGGATTCCGGTTATTTTCACATCAGTCACAACTACTGACACTAATCACACAGCCCAAGCTGTAGGATGTAGGAAGAGGATGTAATTTGGTTGAAGAATCCTTTTTATATTCAGCTGAGCTAGGGGAAGAAGCTGCTCTCAGCAGCTGCTAGCTTGAATGCGTTACATGAAGCGCAACCCAGCATGTGGAATTTATTGAAGATGTGTGGAGGAGAGCCCACCGTGTCTCTTCAGCTCTGTACTGTGGTACAGGAATACTCAGGGGTTTGAAACTACAATATAACATAGATATTTGTATTAAAAGGAATAGTCTTGTTCTCTGTGCAGTGTTAGTTTTAAATTTGTAATTGTGTATGTATTGAAACTGTCTTTGGCAAAATTTCCACAGGTGTTCAAAGTTTACCACTTAAGCCTGAACAAATCAGCTAATGCATGGCAGGCACTGTGCACCCAGGTTCTCCCAGCACCATTATTTCACCCCATTAGGCACCACCTCCTCGACTCCAGGGACAAAGCAAAAGGCTTCAGGTAGATTCTCTCTCCTCAGTTAGAGGCCAGAACAACTTGCCAGCAAATCACCTTCAGTTTCTCACTCTCATCAGAGTTTTGAAAACCTGTGGTCCATCCTCTTTTGCATATGGAAATGAGTCCTACTGTATGTCCAGTGCCTTTGTGGTGGGCCGTATGCAACTTACTCTCCGTGTCCTTTTCACTCAACTCCAGTTGGCTGCAGAGCTGAGGTTAGGTCTGTCAAGTCATACCTGTGTGTGAAGCAACATACCAAAAAATGTGCAGGAGGGCAATGATGCCCGAGCTGGACCTGAGGGAAAGAGAAGGTATTTTGCAGTAGCTCCGGGGGGAGGGCAGGGGAGAAGTCCCAGGGCACTGGGACTGCTCAGGAGAGACTCTGTCCAGCAGCAAAGATCTTTGAATGCATCACCTAACACTGTCAGCCCTTTAGTTTTTGATTAACCTCTGTAAATATTGGTCGTAGAGGTAGCTGCACATTGTTCTACTTACAAGCATGTCACTGATCCTTGTTAAGTTGTTCCAGAATGAACTCAGTGCAGTAGCAGTTGGTTGTCAGGGTTAAATTGTAGCAGTATTCTCTTCTACTCATGCAGTTAGCATGGGTTACCCCACTGAGGTTTCCATACAAAAAAATATAATAATCTTCCTGCACCTCGTGACCCCTTTGTTAAAAAGACAAATGCAGCATATTCTTAAAAGCGATTCAGGAATATCAGTTTACTCCCCAAAAAGCAATGAAATTAACATGTCTTTGTACTTGAGCTGTGACTCATTGGAGAAGGACCTGCCAAAGCTGCATTTTTTTTTTATGCATAGTGTTAATTGAGCAACTTTTTTTATCTTGTGAAAAGAGATGTTTACAGATGAAAAAACATAATATATTCGACAAAGGCTAAAGGAAAATGGTTTGCATATGTCTGTGTTAATGTAGCTTAATTCTGATGCTGTAAATTTAGCAAATTTCAGATAGAACAACCCATTTCTGTAAATCTATTTTTTGTTTTCCTTCAGACACAACCTGCCTTATCTATTTTAACACTTGGAAGAAGTAGGGACATAACGGATGCTTCTTGAAGCTTTTGATGCACACCTTGAATGTATTCCAGTAGTTCTGGTTTTGCCAGAAGGGCTTGAGGCCAACCCTGAGTCTTAGCATGGTGTAGAAGTTTCAGGTATTACATGTTCAAAAATGGTTTCCTTTTTGTTTGTGTATGTGATGTTTGCACTAAGTTCTTAAAACTCCAGGTGCTGAGGCTACTGCGAGGAGCTAACTCTCTGGTGAAGCAGTGCTAAATTGTCCTGAAGGTTGAGAATGCAGTCAGAAAGTCAGCGTATTTGCCTGTCTTGACCATTTTTGAACCCATTTCTTTAACTCTGGTGCGAAAGGAAGGAGTTTCAGTCACAGTTTGGCCAAAGCACACTAAACCAGCTCAGAAGGTGTAGGCCTGTCCCCACCAAACACTTTAACTGGCTGCCTGTGAATTCCTGGGAAGGAGACCATTGTCAGACATCTAGAGTATTGCTGTTCCATTTTGGTTTCAAGCCTCACCATCAAGGCCATTCTTATGAATGTATTCAACTGGCCAGCGTTATATTTTACCTGTAGCTGTTCTTGTCTATTCACAGGTTAAATTTGAATGTAAACTAAGATTTAAAGAATCATATGCAGATGCTTTTTGCTTAACTTATGTAATTGCTTTTTGTGACTTTTGGAAGGAGGTTAAAAATGTTGCTTTCCTAGTGTAAAGTTTTCTTAACCAAAAACTTGGTGAATTTAGCTTCACTAGTCAGTCTACCTCATGTTATTGTTTATGAACTGAAACTGTCTGATGTTGTGGCTATGGTATGTTTATAATGTGCTTTCATTAAATTTGAATATATTAAGTTACCATTTAAGACTGCCTCTCTCTCAGCTGGTATTTTGTGCAGGGCATGCCCTTTCTGTCTCTCTTCACACACAACAGTGCTTGCCCCTGAGAAACCCACCTCGGGCTGCTAACATGAATCCCATGTATTGATTTTACGGAGTTAGCTCTGTGTGCTGCCAGTGCCGGAGATCTTTCCAGCTGGGTACCTGTGACCTGGGAGAGTAGCTTTGTTTCAAACAGATGACAGGGGGAGGCAGACAAGCTGTAAATACCAACTTTTAGCCCCCTTAACTATAAGGAGTTGGAAAATGGGCTTGGGTCTGGCCATGCTTCAGTGTTGCTCAGGCAAGAACTTCAGAGCAGCAGCAGCAGGACCTCCGCACTTCTTGCTTTCCGACCCCACCAGCAAGGATCACCTTTAGCTTTTCTGTGAACCCACATCACTTTTTTGACATGGCCCTTTGCAGTCCACTCACCATCCCCTTGAAAATCACAAGTTGCAGCTTGCAAACAGCAGCCTCTACAGACCTGAATTCACCACCTGTCAGCTACTTCAGTTTTAAGTACTCTGAGTAATGTTCCAGAGGTGGTGTGAGTTCCTTGCTTTAGCGCTAGACCAAGCTAAGGACAGCACAATACAAACAAGTGTATCCTAACTGCACACCATAGATTCCAAAATTAAAAAAAAAAACCATAATTTTAAATTTAATTAAATCTTTCCCAACTTAAATTAAGGTTTTAAGCTGTTATTCAAGGCTGAAGGCATCACCCCTCACCTGACTGCAAATGCTGCATCAGGATGTTATGAATCTGGAGCTACAGGAGAGCTGACCCTTGGGGGGGTCAATGCAAATGCATTGTCACAAAAGGAATTCTGACCCCAGGCAGGCAGGAATGCAGCGATGGTGTTCTCCAGAGCCTGCCGTTAGCCACTGTGGTGATACTTCACATGCAAAAGTATGAAATATTCAAAAGATTCATTCACACTTAGTGTCAATACAGAGTAACTTTAAAAAAGCTATCAAGTATTTTATTTTTAATCTATCTACATTATGTACAGATCAAGAAAGGCCACAGCAGTTTTTCAACATACAAACCCTTTAAAAGAGGAGAGATTTATGAAGGAGCGACAAGTATCAAAGTGAAGTCCACTAACAAAGGTATATACTCAGTACAGTACTTGAAGAAAAATGATGAGCGAGCACACCAGTCCTCAGGGTCTGCATTCCACCTTTTACTCTGCAACTAATCTGGGGGAGCAGGGGAGAGGGGTAGAACAAGTTTCCAACGCTGCCAACACTGAGTAGACTCCCTTACACCTCATAGCGCCCAGAACGTGCCCCAGACACCACCATACAGTCTGTGAGGGTGGTTGCCCCCAACTGCACTGTAACGCTTCTTGCCTCAATGTACTTGAGCACAGCCTTGAACTCTGTCAAGCAAGCAGCCGTTAGCGGCCTCACCCAGCTGCTGGGATTGGCAGTAGGAGATCAGCGTTACAGTACCGAGAAGCACTGGTATATCACCATGTTAAGAACTTCAGGATGTACTCGTCAGCGAGACTAGAGTCTTTGCATCAGCTTACAGTCCACTATATGAACAAGTTTCTGCTGCATGTAAACATGACTAACTAGATAAAATACAATCAAACTTTTGTAAAAGTTAATAAAATATCTTTCTTTTAAAAAAACAAAAAGTTAGCCTATTACTGCATTGTTTACAATTTTAATAAAATAGCACAACCTTTTGGTTGTTACCAGTCCTGAGTTCACTGTAATAAAAATGGCCCTGGCTTCTGCTGAACGTCTGCACCCACTCGTGTTTTGGCAGAAGTCTCCCCATAAAAACTGAATTCCTTCAGGAGCAGTTAAGTCTGGTGCTGTCCGTTGAGGAAGTTGTATACCAGGAACTGGCCGGTGCCACAGTACTGCGTTGCAAAGAGTTTTCCATCAGGAGTGGGGTCAGAGAAAGCAATTTCTTCTTTACTTAAGTATGAGCCATATATGAAGTTACTCCTGTTTAAAAGGGGGGGGGAAGAAAGAAAAATAAACAGATAATTACTCTCAGGGGAATAATGTAAAAATATTTATGCTATGAGGCCACAAACCATTAATTATGTGGCACAGACATTCAAAAGGAAGCAGCTCTATTAGGAGGCGATGGCTCTATTTATATGAGCTATCTCCTCCTTCCAAATGATAAGGAGGATCACTTGTTCTGGGAGGGTTTCTATGAAGTTTTGGTATTTTAGAAGATGCCAGGTCCTGCACTTGGGTCACAGCAACCCCATGCAGCGCTACAGGGTTGGGGAAGAGTGGCTGGAAAGCCGCCCAGCAGAGAAAGACCTGGGGGTGCTGGTTGGCAGCTGGCTGAATATGAGCCAGCAGTGTGCCCAGGTGGCCAAGAAGGCCAACGGCATCCTGGCCTGTATCAGAAATAGTGTGGCCAGCAGGAGCAGGGAGGTGATTGTTCCCCTGTATTTGGCACTGGTGAGGCCGCACCTTGAGTGCTGTGTTCAGTTTTGGGCCCCCACTACAGGAAAGATATTGAGGTGTTGGAGCATGTCCAGAGAGGGGCAATGAAGCTGGTGAAGGGTCTAGAGAGCAAGTCTTACGAGAAGCAGCTGAGGGGACTGGAGTTGTTTAGTCTGGAGAAAAGGAGGCTGAGGGGAGACCTTATCACTCTCTACAACTACCTGAAGGGGGGTTGTAGTGAGGTGGGGGCTGGTCCCTTCTGTCAGGAAGCTGGTGATGATAGGATGAGAGGAAATGGCCTCAAGTTGCAGCAGGGGAGGTTTAGATTGGATATTAGAAAAAATTCCTTTACTGAAAGGGTTGTCAGTCATTGGAAGAGGCTGCCCAGGGAAGTGGTTGAGTCACCATCCCTGGAGGTGTTCAAAAAGCACATGAACAAGGCACTTCAGGACATGGTTTAGTGGGCGTGGTTGATGGTTGGACTCGATGATCTTAAAGGTCTTTTCCAACCTAAATGATTCTATGATTCCATGTTCATACAGGGAAACTACTTGCAAGCTGGATTAAGAGTTCAATTTCAGAGTTTTTAAAAAAGAAAGAAGTTTGAATTCATTCCAACTATTTCTTCATAGAAAAGACACTGCTAGGACTATGACTACAATCACTAGGAATGAAAACATAAGCTACAAACAAGTTCGGGTGCTTATAGAGGGGGCTGAAAGGACCTGATGAAATTTCAAGTTCCTGGTTTGAAAAAAAAAAAAATTTACATTTAGATGAGAGCACATCTTGGATTCATTTAGAACAACCAAGAACACAACCTCAAGGCATAATTCATAAGTGATACACTGTCAGTAACAATTACATGAAAAGGAAAATTCAATTTGCTTAACAACTTCATAAAAAGTATTTTAGGTATGTTTTATTCTTATCTGAAGAAAGAGGAGAGAAAGGATACCATTGTACTTTTCTGGATGGCTATGTGAGCAAATTTAGAAAATTGATCTCAGGCTTTAAGACCTCGATCAGGGAAGGAGGAGGTAGCATTTATGCTTGGAAACAGAAGAAACTCCCATTAAAGTTAAGTTTTTTAATTCCTATAAAATAAACTTGCTTGTACTTGCAGAGCAAGTATGAACTTCGATCATACGGACATCTCCGTTAAATCTTGAGGAAAAGACAATAGGAACAAAATCCTTTTTAATTATTACCAGCTGTCTTCCCTTCTCTTTACTGTATTTAGGAAGATGATTTTGCAAGGTTCTTAAGACTGACTGACCAGGTTTTTGCAACTCCAGGTCAGCTGTGAAAGCTTGAGTGAAACGGAGCAGACATTCTCAAAATGGACTTAAAAGTCTGCTAGGGTGCCTTCAACATTTTGAAGTGACGATTTAGCTGGTGACCAGAATCATCCTGTTCAAACTACCTTTTGCTATGAAAGACATTTAGGTTGAAGTTTCACTGGCAGTTGAGCAGATCTAACTGCTCACTGCCATCAAAAAGCAAGTCTCACTCCTTTCCTTTGCCTTCTGCAACTTTCTGGGCTCCCTTGTTTACACCAACTCTAGAGCTCATCAGACCTTTCCACAAGCCAACTGAGCACCAGAACAACACAAAGCTCTTTTTGGTGCGCCTGTTTCCTATGAACATAGCAATGAGCAAATGGAGGCCAAAGAAGCACCAGAGCACAGCAAAAGGTAAGATGCAGTGCAGGGCTGAGAGGAAAACAGACCTCTTCTCGCTAGCTGCAACAAACCATTAATATTGATTCTGAAGATCCTTTAGAGCTGTAACTGAGGGAGCGATTCCAGCATCACTTTGCAGAAGAAATCTTTCCTTTAGAAATAGTTTATAGGAAGCTACTGAATACACAGTTAAAAATCAGCCAAAAATAAAACTAAAGCATCAAGTTAACTTGCTTATCTGAATACAGCTTTACAGTCGGTACTTCAGACAGAACATGATCTGATAAGAACCTTCTAGTTGCTGCACCAGCCAGGCAAGACGCATTCTGCAGAGCAGAATAGCTCTGCTAGGCTTTCCAAATACCCAAGAGGGTGAGGATCGGCAGACACAGCAGTACCTGTGCCACAAACTCCAACAAGATGGGTCTAGCCAGGCACGTAGCACAAACCTGACAACCCAGGAGTAATAAGATTTGGGTGGTTCTTGGCATTACTCTGAACAGGCTTTTAAACTTCTAGGCAATGTCACTGGAAGAAACCTACAGTTTGAAGATTCAACATGTTTAACAGTTATCTAAACAGTAGCGCGGATGTTTGAGTCCTTTTATGGATCTAGCACTTAGCATTCAGCTGAACACACTCATCATCAGCTATTAGAGCTCCACGGAAATTGAAAATATCTCAAAAGGCTCAGTGAACCCGAGTAAAGCAAAAATAAAAAATACAGTTGGAAGCCACCAGACTATATCAAATAGTTCGGTATACTCATCACTGTTCTCTCCCCCTTACTACCTCTAAGGAATGGACATTCAGTCAATGGTTAGGTCCCAGTCCTTAATGCTTGGGTAATCTCACACTTTGACCAAAGACAGTCTCATTTCCTTCCCTCATAATTACCTCAGAGGAATTTACCCAAGCCCATTGGCATTCTGCTAGGGTGACTCATTACAACTGCACTTAGCAGAAAGATTTCTGTTAAAGACAAGCTATTGCAGAACACCGACGTTGGTTATTGAACTCCACATAATACTCGAACTGTCAACTGTGCTCAGATCTACATCCCCAATATCACCAGCAGCTTAAAAGTACAAGCTTGAGACACACAAAGCCATAAATGTCTTGGACTGAGTTCTACCTAAAACACATGTAACTGAGGAACTTTGTTTATATTACCTAAGACACTCTATCATCCGAGAAGCAATCTTCTTTCGACGCATCATGCTGAATACCCATATTCGACTAATGCCACAAATAGCAGGTTCTGGAGAAGTTGAACAGCACCATGCTTTCTGTCTTTCAAATATGACTTTCTCGTTTTCTGAACTGACTTCTGGAACCTTCTCTTCTATAACTCTGTAGCCCTGCAAGTGATGTAAAAAATATTTGTCACTTCATAAAAGCATCACTAATGACTAAATAAAATAATTCTTGCGTAGTTTTTCAGTTAAACATACTTACTTGCTAAAATGCCTTGCCAAAAAGACTGCATATTTATGTCTCATTTAATTTCTCTTAACAATTTCAAAATTGGAACAGATGATAAAAGAATAAACCAAAAAACCCTGTAAAGCTTATCTGATTTAAAATAACAGCAACAAATAATCCAATTCTTATTACCATCTGTATTAAAGTGTTTGCATCAATTTCTCTGACTTTGACTAAGATTGTTTTGCTTCTTGTCTGCTACTCCCAAGGGACAATAGAAAACACCACAGTTTACAAGGCAACAGACAGAATATGTGACAAAGTTCTGACATCAGTTTTTAGTACTGCAACTGGCAGTATGGCTTCTTGTCCTGCTCTCCACTGCACAGTTCTGCCCTCCGCTTCCGTTTTCTGTGGAGCTGTTTGACCCTGCGGTGATTCAACTCAAATCCTATAGAGTACGCACTTTTTCATCCATGTTGGATTTCTGCCAGGCAGGAAGTTGAATCTGCTTGTCAACAAGCAAGAGGAGAGCCAAAGCTAGCATAAGAATAGCAGAAAAAGAAAAATTCCACCCTTCAGCTGCAGCAAGCAAGTTCTTAGATGAGCAGGTCTTAGCCACGTATGATACCGTACATGTGTCTCAGCTCAGTGTCAACTATACAAAAACGAGTAACTACATTTCAGAATGGTCTGCCACCAAAAGTCTCTTCATTTCTGGAAAAGGCAAACATGGAATACTTATTTGCTAAATGGGTAGACTTAAACTCCAAGATAATTCTATAGTTTCAGAATGTCTGAAGAACAGAGTCACTAAGCACTGACACAGATTGCCTTTCTCCAATTCAATCACTTACCCACTGGATATGTTCAGCAATTAAACAGCCGATAACTTTTTTGTCATTAGAAATAAAAAGAAGAGTTTTAGTTCTAGAGTAACACATGAGTGGAGCTTGCTGAAATCCCAAGTCATTGTCTACCATTTCTCTAATTTCTTCAACCTGTCAAAATAAGTTTAAATGCTGCATAAGAAACACATGTAAATACACGTTTGTATAAATTTACATAAAAATTACAGATCTGTAAAAATGCACTAAGGCATCTACAACACTGAAAGCTATTCCAGAAGTCAGGGATCATTCTAAGTGACCTGCAACACATTGGTCCACATAAACATTCCTTAAATAATACTTGGCCGGAAATAGGAAGAGTAGGGACCTCTAAGTCAGCTTCCATTAAGTCAAAACTTCAATTAGGCAAAGGCTAATAGAGAGAATGCAGATAATCAAAGTGTGGACTCTGATATTCTAGAAGTAAATGAGCTCAGTAGCTCAGTTAAAGGTTTCCTGTCTGTTATTTTTAAAGTCTTGAAAGAACTAATCCATTAAGGGTTCTAAGCAGATGATAGCAAGCACAGTGCCAAGGCGGCTAGAAAATATATGCATTTATTGTAAAGGAATGAATAACTGTTGTCTCTTTCCTCAAGCTTTCTGCTCTTCCATTAGCTTTGCAAAGAGTAACTGAAACTAAAAATAAAATTTTTAGTTAATATTAGCAAATTTAGAAGAAATATATAAACTCCAGCATGAATGTGAACAAAAGCTTATGCATGAGCTGAGATTTTACTGGGGGATTCTTGTACCTACAACTGGGCATTGAAACAGCCTCTATCACCCCTCTGTCATCTCACATGAGACAGAAATAAGGTAGCTTTTCCTATGTGGTGCATTAAATTGCATAAGCTTCTTTAATGCATGTTGTAGTTACATTAGTTAAAGCAAAACTAGAATTACTGATGCTATGAATATATGAAGTTAGCACTGATCACATGGAAATTGTGATAAAAAAAAAGCTTTTAAAATAACTTTTAAAAGGCATGGTATCAGTTACTCTCTACTTTCTCATCTAACCTTCAGGTACCAGTCTTTTAATTACAAGTCCAATTAGCCAATTTGAAACACTAAGTAATCATTCTTGAAGTCAGCCATCCATGGTTCTTGACAGTTGTAGATTCTTTCAACTTTAACCACACAGAACTACAGAGAACTCTATCCTAAATTATTTCATTTGCTACAGTCTTCCTTTCCTCTGCCCCACTTAGGTATTTAAAGTAATTTTTTTCTTCAGCCATTTTAGTAAAAAATGAATGTGCAATGAATGTACTAAAATTAAGACAGTACCACCAGAGAAACAAAACTTAATAAAACTTATCTGCATTAAATATTGTAAAAAGAAAATTCATCATTTCTTTTCAATTCAGCAACTTAAAAAATTCTATGTTAGTCTAAAGAAAACCCAGTACAGTCATGCCATCAGAAAGAGCTGTCTTAGGCATCAATTCTGCCTCCAGAGGTCCCTTCCAACCTCAACCATTCTGTCATCCTGTGATAGTGGTACTGTAAAGAAGCATCCGTTAGTCACAGCAAATCCCCAGCTAAACAGAATCAATGACATGCTACTGAAAAAACAAATGTAATGCCATATTAAGATGTATGAACACAGGCTAGCCAGCAAGACACCAAAGTACCCTGCTGCTCTAAGTCTCCACTAGTGTACTATGCCCAGTTTTAAATAAAGAGTTTCAAAAGAGGCATGAGACATGGCACAAATAGACATAACCTAGAGGAAAGTACAACAATGATCAGAGCTCTATAAAACATTACTTAGGAGTATGAACTAAAAACCAGCACATCCCGTCAATCTCCTTAAGGTGAAACAATTAGTTTGTTCAGGCACAAAAAAGCTGTTGCAAAGAGGAAAAGGGTGTTTTCTACAGCTATGGCAGTATGATTAGCACTAAAGAGCTTAAATTGCAGTACTGAGGTTCTGTTGGACATTTAGTGAAAATCTCCTACTGTTACAGAAGCTGTAACAGACTCTGAAGAGGTCAGAAAAACCTCCAGTGGTAGAAGTTTTAGAAAACTGTCAGATGCATCATAACCAGAGCTGAGTCTGCTTTGGACATGGGACTGGACTAGATGACTTCGAGGCTACTTTCCACCTAAATCTGGTTTTATCCAAAAGTCATTTAGAGAATGGTGCCATATTCGTGCTGTGCAATAAAATCAATACATTTCAGTTGGTTTAAATATACTAGGAAGTTTATGTTATATAAAATATCTGGCAGACATTCAGCAAGTATATTAAAAAAAAAATTTAAAAAGTCAGTTGGTTGATGCTGTTCCCACCCCTGCCTTCCATTCCTACTCAGACCCATCCTCTCTATAAGGAGAGCAGCAGTGCATAAGAGTGAGATGTCTGACCTGTTTGTGGAAAAAGCTACAGAACCACTGCAGTTTTGAGTCCAACTTCAATTGCTTACATGTGAATTATACAAACTTTACTGTGAACATTCTCATTACTTATACGAAAACATCAAACAAGGTAAGGTATACAAGTCCAGTCCTTTTCACCATACCTTTTTAAGTGCATACTTTGGGTCATCAGGAAGAACCATTATTATCTTTCCATCAGGATATTCAGCCAAAATTCTCTCCTTTTTCCAACCCTAAATAAAACAAACACTTATCTAAACCATACACAAGATGTACTTTTACGAATAGAAATTGCATATTATTGTTCTAGACACTGAATTTATGCAGAGACTTCATACTATTTAGTAGTTGTTTTGCTAGAGAAGGAAACTTCAGCTAGCTTTTTAACAGACATAATATGATCTTGTTTATACAATAATTTATACAATAGCCTAACTATATCTAGAAACAATTTGTGAAAGTGTCTTATAATTTCCCAGCTAGATTTTCTTCCCCCAGGACTGTAGTACAAACTGAATTTTAAAATAGAAGTAGCAAACTTGGCTCACATAACTGATTTCCAAACCTATGTAATACTTATTTTCCAAAGTCTAGTGAATGGGAAAATCCCTAAGTTTTAATAAAAGATTTCTTTTTAACATAGTTACCTCCACAAATACACACTCAGTTTTAAAGTTTGGCATGCGAAAGACCTCCAGGAGGTTCTAAGTGAACTGATTGGCATGCAGTTGCCCAAAATGTAAGGAATAGGTTATTTTGTTACTGGTCATAACTGTTAAAGCCACAAGAAGGATACTAGAAAAAAATTTATAACTACCTTCTAAGAATCTAATGGGGAAGGAGGCTACGTTGTGTGTATCTGAAGTATAAACATACTCAAAAAAATAGAGGTAATTAACTCTTCTTCAGATCCACACTCGTGGTGAATAATGAGCAGTACCTGCATGGAAAAAAACAAAACAAAAAAGCCACTTAAATCTAGTAAGATGGGACTGGTAGATATTAGAACTCAAGTTGCTTTGATGGGACCTAAAAATACTGAATGCAGAAGTAACTTCAGCCACTAAAAAGGCTGATCTACAAGTCTTACTCAAAGCAACTTTAAATAAAAAAGCCTTTGAAGAAACAATATTGATGGAATAATTCTCATTGAAATCTGTACCTTTCCATAAAATAACGTTCAACTGAAGACCAAACAATGGAATTTGGCACTGAATGAATGTCATATATACTACCACAAAAAAATGACAAACTTAAGTGTTAAAATACTTGATCTGTATCTCATTTTAATCATGCTGATGTTACTCCCTTACCCCAAACAAGACATGAAGAGAATATTTTTAGAAATTTATCTACTTGCTGGTAGCCCTGGAACTATTTAAGTATGAGTTTAGCACCCAGCATGGCAATGGTTGCAACACACACACCATTTTAATCCTGTCTGCTTTTTTTGTCAGTAGTACTCTCAGTTGCACTAAATACCAACACAAATGAAGATCCTATTTGAATTTATATACATTATGGTCTGAACACAAAAGGCAGTAAACAGCAGTGTCACAATATTCAGGTAAGCAGAAAAAGTGCAATTTCTGGGATTGTGACATGCTTTTTGAGACTGTTAGAAAAGACGTCAAAGGATTCAGGCAAGGATTACTACTCTCCAACCTCAAAAACCATCCTCTCTCAATTTTTTGTCTTTTGCTGCCTTTTGGCTACCTTTTTACCTGTAAAAGCTTTCTATAGCCTATTTTAAACCAACTGTGACCATCACTTAGCAGATAAATGCAATGTGTTTGATAATCCTACCATTACAGCATCCAGAATGTTGCAGCCTAATGCAGAGCATTAAACTCTAAATTTTAGGTTGCAGGCCTAATGCAGAAAATTCAACCCTAAATTTTAGGTTAAGGTATCCTGTTAACATTATAGCCAGGTATTTCCAACAAAATGAAATCTGATGGAAGAAAACATTTCTGAACATCATACTGCTGTTATACTTTTAAGCAACAGTACATTAGCAGAAGTCTAAAAATAATTCTGTAAAAATGCAATAATTGACTCTCTAATACTTAGAACTCATTATTTTCATTACTGTCCACCTGCTCATTTCCTTAAGTGATTAGTATGATATGGAGATTGATCATATTCACAGGAGGGGTAGTTTCTAAATTGAAGTATTTTGGAATTTATTCAGAACTGTATCCTTTAGACGAAGCTTTCCAAAAAGTTTCTGCAAACCCTAAGCTCATCCAAGATTTTTAGTAAAGACATTTTAAAGTCATATTCCTTTGTTATTTATGCAGCTCCAAGAATTTCAAAAAGAAAAACACATGTTTCACATAAGTAGCTACATCTTCAATATTCTTATTGTTCAGTCTTAGTAAGCAATGAACTGTGCTTCCTTTAAACCAGACAATTGGAAGTAATGCACAAGACTGGTCACAGCTCTGTCATATTCTAACATTAAAGCTGTTAAGGAAAATGTGCTATAGCTTCAGCTAGGACCGATCCTATTTGATATCTACGATACACAAAATATACTTTAGTACCAGTATCTTGTATGTGGTCTGAAGATGATTTCCCTTAACACACCTATTAACTTTTTTTTTTTTAACAAACCCCCACTATTTTAACACTATTAAAACAAAATGCAACAGTCTGCAAGGTATTTCAATCACCGAGAACTAAAGTAGGACTCCTTCACTCAGGCAGATGGCAAGAACACCTTATTATAGTAAGAAACAAAAGCATTATGTCTGCAGTATACTTTATAATATTCTGCTGCAATGTCAGAAAAATTGCTTTTCTTTTCCTTTTAATTGACATTACCTTAGGGCATTAAGACTTATTTACTGTTGAATCAGATGCCCAAGCATTGATATACATTGCTTGTGATGACCAAAGAAGTTAAAAGGAAAGCTATTGTTCCCACCAGGATACATGTTCTGCAAGGCTTGGAGTACAAGAACATGATTATACCACTCCTCCCTGATACTGGAAGTCTACGCTCAACAACAGATTACCTATAGCTAGCAGTAGCAAGGTACATATAGCCTAATCACCACAGCTGGGCAGACTGGTGCTGTACAGCCCCATTGGTGTGAAGTAACTGTTGCAATACCTTCCTCCCCTACATGTTATGTTACAGGTATTTGTAATCGTTTGAGAAAATAAGGCAACTCTGCAATGCAAAGTTAACTCATTTTTAACCTACCTCTAAATTTTCCTCCCAATTCAAACAAGATTAAAGATTGCTTCTGCTTGGTTATTAAATTGCAATGGCAATAGAATTACAAAAGAAATAATTCAAAAAAGGGCAATACAGACAAGCAGTTGCTATAACATCATGAAATAGTACAGACAGTAATTACCACTACACTGTGTAGTGCATTGCTTTCACTGGATATTATGTATGTATATAATGAATGATGTAGAATACAGTTGTAAAGATGGCTCCAACATTAATAACACGGTAACTGAAATGTTCAGTACTCAATTTCACATGAAGGATGTTCTGCTTATAGTTTAAAATTAGTTCTGATGTAGATTTGTCTTTAAAAGCATAAGTCAGAAGACACAATGGACTGCTTCCGATGCACTTCCTCATGTTTTAAAAGTTCTTATGTTAGAGTAGGAAATGGGAGAGCAAACCTGGTATCTTTCTATATATGTCAGTTCTGGCTTATCTGTACTCCCTATTTCTCAAATGAATACAAATACATGAAAATTGGTGACTTTTTTTTCTTATACCATTTTTTCCTCAAAAATATTCAGGTAGTGAGGAAAATGTGGTTAATACTGTATAATTCTTGGTCTTCACTAAGAAAAGTATTCATGAAATTTTCCCCTAATAATCAAGTTTAGTATGAAATTTTGTGCACTTTTATCCTTGATAATTTGTAGCAGAGAAATGGGTCTACTACATTCTTCTTCCTGACTCCTTCATCAAATTACAGATATTCTGCCTCTTTTTCCTATGAACGTAATACAGAGAATGAGATTTTAACTGTAGAACACATTAAGATCCTTCGATGTAACTACTAAACACAACCCTCTGTTAAAACTAAGATTCTCACAGAAGATAGCTAACGGTAAGAACTTTATTTGAAATATTATGAAGTTTTATATTGTATAGATGTATCACTTTTGGATTTAATGCAAAATCAAAACAAGCATGAAATCTTTCTAAGATGACATGAAGTTCATCATCATCTTGAATCCCAATATTCTATTAACCTAAGGCCCCAAGAAGTCAAATGTTGCTTTTTCTTTTTCTTTTTTTTTTTTTTTTTTTATCTGAAAATCATAGGAATCTCACAGACGGGCTTGCAGGCAGTTACAGCAGAATAGCAATTTAAAACTTATCAGATTAGACATTAGCTCACATAACACCTTCTTTGACTTTCTTCAGATCAAGATACTCTTAACTAAGAGGATAAGCTTGAAATACAAACACATTAACTGCATTCACATCAGGCACCTGAATCCACAGGCATTTCCTAACTTAAGTTTCTGGCTGTACAACTTAAAAGCATCATTAAAAATAACATCTTGTTCTTAAAAAAACTTTACAGAAATACTAAGCTGATACTATGTGGTATCACAGAGAGAATACACAACTAATATTGTGTGGGATCACAGCCAAAGGATTTCATAAAACTGAACCACGTATCCATCCCACAAAGTTATCCATCCCACTGGAGTTAACACTTGATGTATATGTCACCACTCAATGCACACACATGCTAGAATGGCATATTTTTTCTGGAGACTTTCAGATGTCTGAAACCAGAAGGACAGAGAGACAGATTCCTACATTTGTCTGCAGTAGGGGACATCTCTCACACTAATCTGTTCCTGCTCCAGTACTATCCTTGACCACCTTACCTTCTTGCTTATTCAATTTGCATGCTTCTATTAATAGCAAATGGCACCCTCCAGAAAACTCGTTCAGTCCTTGCCAATATTCTGTTCCCAAATCTAGAAAATGTCATTGAAGTTGCCAAACTTTCTCTCTCCACAGAAGGCCTAAAATTTCCTTATTGTCTCTATCAGCCATCCATGACAAAGTAAGTATCCCAACACCATCTCCTTGCTAGCCTGTCCTACCTCCAGGGGGCATCATGGAATTTCTAGAGAGACCTAAAAAGAAATTTTTACTAAAAGAAACAAAATAGGCCTTTAAAAAAAACCAAACAAAATTATATTTTGTTGAAGACATGCAAACTATCTTCTGGCTACTCAGTACTTTCAAAAAACCCACAAAGCAGCTGCATGCAGGTGGGAAAGACACTAACAATAAAGCCCATTTTCACAGTTCACAGCAAGAAGCTCTAGCTTGGTAATGTATATAGGCTTTCTTTTTGTGATTCTGTGAAATGAATCATCAATAGAACTACTAGGCATGTAACGAGACACTCAAAAGGGAGGAAAAACTGAGAAAAGTCTTCTCAAGTCAGACTGGGACTGCATCATATGGCATGAAAAATGTGAACGACAAGAGAATGAAAAATGCTTCTAAGATACCTTAGAATGGCCTCCAAATCAACAATAATACTAAATCTACTAACTACATAAAAAAGAGTATCTGGAGAGCTAGTAAAGTAACATACCAAGGTCACCAAGACCAGATGTTCCTGGACCGGAAAGTCTAACCAAGAAGTTATCAAGACCTTCTCTAGTACAATTTTTTTTAAAACCCATGATGCTACTGTCCAGTTAACACTTTCTGTCAGGGAAAGGAAGGTAGTTATAGTTTCAACACAGTAACTACACACAAATATCTAGAAACCAAGCATATCACACCTCCAAGCCATCCTCCCAAAAATCCCCACTAGAAACCTCCTAGCAAAACTAAGATAACTAGCAAACATTCTTCTGGTATTTCTGGATGACTAAGAGTTAACAAGTAGAGATTTGGTGTACTAATTCACTGGCAAGAAGGGTGATCTAAAATTCAATTATTTTCTAAGAGGATGTTTCTGTCATGGACATTATCATAATACAATCAACCAAGAACCACTGACTATGGGTCAAATGACTAGTGCTAAAGACTTATCTCTTTAGCATGGCAAAAGTTACTTACCCATGCAGAAAACAGAGTGTCAATCAAATTATTATGAGAAAAAAAAAAATCAGGTGAGGGGAATTTAAAGCCTCATAAGACTCCTTCCTTTGCCTCTTACTCTACAGTTTCTATTCTAGAATAACCGTCTAAATCATTCCTCTGTAGTTGTCTATGATGTCACAAAACACAACTAGAATCTTAAAAGATTTCAGAGATAGAACTGTTTACTCACTGAACTGACAATACAAATAATTTGCTTAAGTACACATTGTGTGAAGTTTTAAAAAGATGCCTAACAACTGAGAAAAACAATAGGGAAACTTTCTCAACTTAAAAGCATACCTAACTTTATACATAGTTATTTAGTTCATCATGTTGTTACTCTAGACATACATACAAATGAGAAATTTCAGCTCTTTCAACCTCCAAAATACTTCAGTGCAGCTTCCTACCTACGTGAACATAGCAGCTTTAAGTAACTACTGAACTCATCTGCCAGCTTCTGCCCAAAAGAACTAACACCATTTTCTGTAAATTATGTTTATATCTTTGGTAACATTCTGGATCTGAAAGTACTTGGGGCGGGGGCCAGGGGGGAGGGCAGAATGGACAAACAGGAATAAAATGGGGAAATGTATTATATGCTGCCATTATAATGTACTGTGTTGCATCACACTTTCTGTTCTGTCTCACCCTACAATGTAGCTAATGTATATCAGAAGAGATCTTTCAAGATGTCTGGATTATTCAGCAAAAACTAACCAAGAACAGAACAAATACCAGAACTATTTACCAGGTAGTTTCAAACACTTTAGCTATGAAGATGTATCTTTATATTTGTAAACAGTGGGATAAAATTGAGCTTGAGATTTAAGAGTAGCCCAACAGCCATTTCGTACCTACATGAAATGAATTGGTGGCCTCAGTTCAGTTATCCTGGAGGTCTTATCTACTCGAGTGTAGAGTACTGAAGGTAACATGTGTGATAAAGAAAATAGACTTTGTGGATTCTATTCTGGATTTCAGACATGTGAACAGGTATTTCCTGTAAGTCTTGTAATATCAGCTAGTGTGAAGTAGCTGATTTTACAATATACTTTAAATTGTACAAAATTTTTCAAATCTGAGGTTTAATACAAGAGATAGATACAGCACATATAATGAAGTTATGGAATCATACTTTGGACTTTAAAGATTACAATCACACTATAAATACAGTAAAGTTTCAATATATTATGAAGTTGTATCAGCTGGATTCCTAGGCAGTTTCTCTTCAAATTACACATAATTAAGAAAAAGTAATTTAGAAGTCATCTAAGATTACACAATTACACAAACAGTACCATCAGCTCTTTATCTGACTATTAAGCCAACACAAACACCAGTTGTACTGAAACCTCTATTTAGCACTTTCAGAACAGTGACATTCCTTGTTTTCCTATCACCACCCTCACCCCCCACCAAGATTAGGGAATTGTAACAGAAAGAATACAATGGCAATGAAACACCACTATCCTACTAAATATTTTTATACATTACACATAACCTGTCTACCATGGCTCTTAAAAACACTTATTTCCCAAAGTGGATTATTTATAGCCTACTATGATACTAATCCATTAGAACACAACTTAATATAATTGTAACTAGTACACAGCAAATAAAAGATAATGCTTATGTCTTTAAAAAGATAAGGTTTTCATACCACATATTTCACAGCGCTTATGAACTGGTTATGAAATAGCAGATGTTGGGTTTCATCCTCTGGATTTGATGCAGTGTAAAGCATTCCACAAATATTACAGGAAATAGCACCAAATCTCTTCTGTCCCGCATCCTATTTAAAAGGAAAAAAAAAAAAAAAAAAAAAAGAAAGAAAGGTATTTGTCAATTGCAAGCACAGTAAATACAGTTCAACAGAACTTTAATCTAATCAGACATGCCTTTTATAACTTATCTTCTGGAAACTCAACACAGAGGCTAAAATGCAGTGAAAGAGGAGAAAGAACAAGTACAGAATTTAGAATTCCATCTTTCAAAATCCCACACAGCCTTAAAAGGCACAGGCATCAATCACAGAGCAAACTCTACCTAACATTAAAATTAGCTCCACCCCCATCAGTTTTGAACAAATTACTTCTCTTTTATTTTATGAAATACAAAAACCAGAATTTTTCCTTCATTACCCTATTTGCAGTAAATACAATCATCTTCCACAAAGAAAATTCCCACATACAGCCCCACACTATTTCATTCTCCCTACAGTTCTGCTGCTGCCTGACTTTTGGTTGTGAGTTGTTTTGCGGTAGGCCAAATGTGAGCCATTTTCCTGAATGTTTGAAAGGATAATATAAAAAAAAAAAATAGTTACGGAAATAATTGTTAAGATCAGCAATAAATCCGCAACAGCTGATCACCACCTTCTAGGTTTTTACGAAAACCAAGTATTTCAAGGCAATCAAATAGCATCATGGTTTTTATCCCTCTCTTCATTGATTGAAATCCTCATTTAATATACTGTCAGGACTTAAGTCTTAACTCTTGGAAACAGCTAACAATGATGTTTGACATGCTATCTTAATTGTACAGGGTTCATAACTTTTATTTTTCAGACACTGGATAGCAGCTACAATACAAATGGAAGATCATACCATTTTACTCATGACCCTTTAGGTTATCCTCCTACTCTACAACCATTAGCAAATTAAGGGCACTACTCTGTACCTATTGCTTTGCTATTTATTCATTAAAAGTGTTACTAATTTGGAAGTATGCTCAGATTAAGGAGTCAGTGCCTAATAAAGAGTGAAGTGTCAGGTGCAGGGAGTGCCTTTTGCAAAGAGCAAAAGAAGACCAGTTAGATTGAAGTCTCTAGCCAAAATGGCATGTTTTAAGTGATGGCTTAATGCTCAAATACATTATATTTTTTTCTTTAACTACATTTGGAAATTGAGTTTATGTAAGCAGCAATAAATGTAACTTTTAATCTATTTTAACACATATAACAAGTGATAGAGGAAAAAAAGTTATTTTATATTCTAAAATAGGATACGGTATAAGCAAAACAAGACTTGAGGGTGTTTTTTAAAAGGAAATTTATCTGTGTGCACAAATTGAAAGTGCAAAATTTGCAAGAAAACAGATCACCTGAGCTTAATTTTGTTTTTTAAGAGCTGAAAATATTCATGTAAAAAAGCCTACTTTATGGAAGAAAGCATTCTGCAACACAGCAAAAGTGTTTATGAATCATTTCTTACTCCTTCCATCTTCAAAGATATGTTTTAAGTATGTCTAAGAGCTACATGACAGCTCAGTTCTCCACACAACAGCAACTTATTTCAAGCAGTCATTAGTGAAAACTAAAATGTAGGTATCAGTTTCTTTCCAACACAAGATTAAAGCTACAACTGGCCAGGCAAATTCAGAGTTGAACTTCTCTTTAAATGGAACTCAGACAAAAGAAATAAGCTCAATCTGAGAAGTTATTTCTTCAATAGTATGTCAATTTATACATTCCTACTGTATACAGAAGGAGAAACAGGAGTACATTAATTTTCTGAAGGAAAAAAGAAAGATGAACCCTGAGGTTAGATTTGCAAAGTCAGAATAAGATGAAATTTCTAAAGGTGTAAAAGTTGAATCCAAGACGTTTTACTTTACCTGCAGACTTTCTTTAAAGCAGCAAGGTGGCCCATCTGGCCACCAAAATATATACTGCATTTCAAGGGTTTATACATGAAAGGTGAAAAAAGGCAGTTCAACAGGAAGGATGATGTATGGCGATTATCTTAAGATGAACCAATTGAACCAAACTCAGTAGTTCCTATCTTGAAGATGGAGAACATATCCCCTATACCTAGGGTAGGATAAGCGAAGAGGAAGTCTACTTTGATGCTTGGAATATACTTCAAAAAAATAAGACATGTAAATTAGAAAATAGCTACATAATGCAACTCTTAAAATACTTAGCACATATCAGTGCTGTAGTAAGTCTCATGAAACAATTTATTTTCAAATGATCAAAAAGCTAAAGGTATTTAAGCCGAAGTATCTATTAGTTTACTACCAAAAATCTCAAGCAAAAAAAAAGCCTAGCTGTGTAGGAAGTCATCAAAAAAATTTGGGGCAAGGATATCCTCAAAGTTGTCAGGCTCCTTAGCTCATCCCATCTTGCCTTGTAGACACATATGTTGCTTTGCAAGTCTCCAGGAACAGATTATTTCCCTGGAATAGTACTGCCATATTGTATTTTACAGACTGACTTTCTTGGATGTTGCAGGTATCAGTGTGTTTGGGTTTTGGGGTGGATTTTTTGTTTGGTTTTTGTTTTTTAAGGGTTTCGCTGATATTATTTTTACACACATTCAGTTGTATCAATGGGCTACACACAGAGGTTAGTATTAAGAATCTATGTGAATTATCATAAAAAACACATTGTAGTATCTAAAGCAATCTTTTGAACTCTGTAGCCCTAACAAATGCTGACTATACTTTTCAGCAAATACTTTACAGTATCCTGAGGGCAGTAAAGAAAATAGCCTTTTTGTGTAACCAAAGTACTATTTCAAAGCCACACCATAGGACATAATGCTTCAGACAAAAAAAAAAAAAGCAGCTTTGTAAATCCAATGCAGAGTACAACAACAACAACAACAAAACAGGACATGCAAAATAAAGTCAGGAATGATGAAGAATGCATTTCTGTACTTTAACAAAACATCTACAGAATCTGACTATTTTTAACCCGATGTCATTGCATAAGCAAAATTGGAAAGGGCATGCATCAAGAGGGCAAAAGTGCTCCCAAACAATAATAGTGCATTAAAGGTTGCCAGTTCTTCCTAATGGGGAGGGAAGAATAACAAAAAAAACCCCCAACCAACCCAAGAACACCTTATGCACCACATAGGAGAGTAAATAAAAACTTAAAAGTGGGATTTGGCGGGGGGGGAATCTTCTCAGCAAACATCGGATACTGGGTACTGGAGAATAAACTGTCAATTTGTCACAGCTAGAAAAAGATGTAAGAGGTTTGACTCTCAGAACTGAGAGACATGTTTTTCAGAGCAATATTTAAGAAAATGTGGGGTTGCAGGCAGAAAAACGTGTTACTCTATTTACAACTCAATTTTCTAAACAATAACAATAAAGAGCAAGGATACTTTTATTTCCTAAGCAAATTCTGCATGTGTAGATGGCAATTAAGCATTCCTGACAACTCAGGCAATCCTCATTAATATAAGCACAGGATATACAAGATCCACTGTTTCAAGGCTAACTGTAACTGAACATTGCGACAATGTTGTCTTAATCTCCAGAAGGGTTTCTTAATTCTGTGTTAGACAGAAAGAAAAGTCTTACCAATATCTTCTTTGAGAAGGTGCATGTCTGCTGATCCTCCATATGTGGAATAAGGAGCCCTGCAAGCAAAAAAGGCATTTGGTGCCTCTGTAGGAGATGAAAAGGGGCCTTTTTTTTTTTTTTTTTTTTTTTTCTTTTCTCTCTCTTCAGACACAGATTAGGTCACCTCCTTCTTTATTACCTAGTGTTAGTTAGAGGAAGATTATTTTTTCCTCTAGTCTTTTCACAGAGCAAAGAATAAAACCCAGCCATAGAAACAGGCAGGCTGGAAAGGAAATACAAGAAGAGCAGGAAGGAACAACACAAAGATTTTTGGGCTCTCCACAGAAAATCAAAAGGTCAAAGAATGCTATTTCAACGAAAGATGCATTCAAGACTGAAGCTGATGGGTAGATCCCCTTGCTGACCAGGAGGATCAGGAGACATGACCCAACTCAGAAACAAGTTTCACTTCAAAATGAAGAATATGGAATTTAACAACAACAAAAAAACAACCAACCAAAAAAAACCCCCATCACCTGTACCCATCTTTCTGAAAAGCTGTTTTAGCCAGAGGATATAAACCAACTTGAAACTTTCAAGAACTGTAATGTATCTAATTTTATTTCACATATTTTAAAAATGAAAATAGAGGGTCATTATCCATCATGAAATGATATCCTCACTGGTCATTAGCTAAAGCAATATGAAGAAACCACAAAAGTTAAAAAAGAAATCTGCACAATATTTACAATGGACAGTTAATCTGTTCTCAACCCATATAAAAACATTACTCAAGAATATTACAGACGGTGTTCCAATGTGTACTGGTTTTGGCTGGGATAAGGTTAATTTTCTTCACAGCAGCTGCTGTGGTGCTATGCTTTAGATTTGTGACCAAAACAGCATTGATAACACGGGGATGTTTTAGCTATTGCTGCACAGTGCTTACACAGCATGAGACCTTTTCTGTTTCTCCACTGCTGTGCCAGCCAGTAGGCTGGGGGTGCACAAGAAGTTGGGAGGGGACACAGCTGGGACAGCTGACCCCAACTGACCAGAGAGGTATCCCATACCATATGGCATCATGCTGAGCAATAAAAGCTGAGGGAAAGAGGGAGGAAGGGGATGACGTTTGTAGTTACAGCATTTGTCTTCCCAACTGTTACACATGATGAAGTCCTGCTTTCCTGGAGATGGCTAAACACCTGCAAGCCAATGGAAAGTAGTGAATAAATGCCTTATTTTGCTTTGCTTGCATGCACCACTTTTGCTTTACCTATTAAACTGTCCTTATCTCAACCCATGAGTTTTCTCCCTACTTAGGGGAGTGAGCAAGCAGCTGCACAGTGCTTAGCTGCCTGCCAGGGTTAACCCACAACACAATGTTAGTAGCCTTGGTGCCTGAATTCCTGTATCAGGTCTGCAGCTAACCTTACAAAACATTTCTCACCTTCAGGACAAAGGACATCAAACACAACCCACCCGAATTTGCTAGAGAAAGCTGGGTTGCTGCAGTGAAGTAGAAATGGGAAGGAGTGATAATAAGAAAGGATGGCCATTACTGCCCCCCCTAAGAGCAAGCTGTCCGAAAGGATAAGATTTTTGTGGGAAGAAAGGAAGAGTGACTGCTCTCAACTACCAAACTCCCTCTCCAGTCACTTATGCAGTAATCACTGCCTTGTTTTTACTGGGATTACAGGAAAGAAAAGAGGCAGTACTTAACTAATGTGAAGAACAAAACATTGCCCAAAAGCCATTCTCCAGTTCTTCAGAGAAATTGCCAACCAGACTATACTAGTTTAAGAAACCAGAAGCTTTAAATGATCATTACGCAACTCTCTTCAGAGTCATAAGAAATCACTTTTACACTTATTATTTCCAGAGGACTGTGTTTTCAGCTTAAATAAAAATATTTCTTTCATATATTACTTATTTCAGTCAAACAGGAAACTATGTTCAAGTTCAACCAAAATATACATAAGGAAAAATTCCAAGTATGATATCCAAATGTGTAAACTCAATTAGCCTGCACATCACTTCCACATATAGCACCAATTCAAACCTCAGAATCAAAAGCATCTTCCATCAAGCAATGCTGATCCACGCATTTGCTGATGCTTATAAAGATTATCCACATCTAATCATGTTTGCTTGCATCCAGGCATTAACTCAGATCTCTAGAAAGACAGAAAAGTCTCTGTAACACTATACTATCTTTTTATCACTCCAGTGACTTTAGCTGTTCATTCTTTTTACACGTTCTCTCCTAAAACTGATGAGTATCATTTTCAAAAGACTAGCTTAATTTTCAAAGGAACATGTCTCCCTAGTGGCATAAAATGGAAGAAGTATCCCTGTACCTCATAGGTCATTATTTAGAACATTCCTTTGTAGCATTAATGCTTTTATCAATTCCTATTTTTATGGTCAAAATTTTGTCATGGATCTGGCAGGCAAGCAGAATTTTTACAAGAAGCAAACAACTGACTTTCCTTGACTTGGATGTAAAGCATATCTCATTTTATGAAAATTGAAAACATATGCTTTGCACATTTGTATTTCTTTCCATTTCAGAAGTTAAAGGAACAGATGATTTCATGTTCAAGTTCTCGTATTTGCACATCAGATTGAAGTACTTGGAAAGTAAAGAACAATTTTAGTGCATTACTCTATAAAACTTCCAATATGAAGCTTCACATAACTGTCAACCTACCAACTGAACATTTAAATGAAGTGTAAGAGGGTACAGTTCACAAATATTCAGAACAGACTACTTCTGCAAACACCAGGTCATAGATTTGGAATATAACATATTTTTAGCCTCCAGAAAAACAGATCATACTCTCCTCGCTCTGAACCTAAATCTTCGTACATCACTTTGAACACCACTGTTTCCTGTCACTGTTTGTTTTACGAAGTTTGTTGTGGCATTAGATTCCTTGCTGTTTTCAGTTGAAGTTCTACACTCTGAAGAGACTTGCTTTTTAAGATGTGTGACAGCAAGCAAATCCGAAGAAAACAGAAACAACTCATCTTTTGTCTTAGTTGTACCTCGACCAAATGAAGATAATTTTGTGTTTGAAAGCTGCTCAGGTAACTAAATGATGTGTACAAAGAAAAAGAATGGTGCACATACAGCTACTAAATATTTCCTCTACAAACAGAAGTTGTATTATTTTATTACTGTTACAGTCAAATAGCCTTAAAGCTTGTTAAAGACTGTATTACTTAAGAAAATAGAAAATCAATCTATTCATTATAGCAATCATATGGGGTAAGATACATCTTTAAGGATTAAATATAAATAAATAAAGCATATTGTGGAAAACAAAGACTAGTTTTACCATCACACCTCTCTAAATACAGCTCAGCAAAATGAAAAGGTTAGAATACACAGACAATATTGTAACATCCCAGACTTTGAGCCTCAGATACTGTAAAGACAATTAAAAGGACAGATGTCAAACTTAAATAAAAAAGACTAGGAAAATTCAATAGCAAAAAAACAGCAAAACAAAGATAGTGTATCATGTGATGAGTCAAACTAAGCCCAACTATTATTTCCGCTTCAGTTACAAAAAGAAAGAAGTATTCTGTACATACATTAAGATGGACTGGCTTGATGGATCTCCAAAAGAATCAGATCTCACAGTAGAGAGCCCAAAATTGCACCTTTCAGGCATTTAATTTTTTTTTTTTAAAAAGTGTAACAAAGTGCAAGTTAAAGTCCCTTGCTAAGAATAAAAGCATGACTTCCCAACTTTGCTCAAGGTAAAGAATAATAATGAAACTGCTTCTCTTAATACAACATGGCAGAAACTTGAAATAAAAATGATTTCTAGCTATTAACTATAAAATTTTTTACAGACACTATAAATGCTAATTTAAGTGATTTGACTCTGTGTAGTAAGACTGCTCTCTGTATAGGAGAAATTTCAACCTGAACAGCTTTTAAACCAAATGAATCTTTTCTCTGTTCTCAGAGGATCATTACAGAAGTACATGAACACCTTTGGAAATATTTCCTAAAAAAAAAAAAAAAAAACCAAACACCAAAACACCAGCCATTCAGAATCCACATTTAAGAAATTCACCACTGTTTTGCAAACAAAACTATTAACTACAAAAGGCACCTTATTGTATTACGTGCATTTAATCCGCAATCTTTTGAGTATTTGTACAAGCAAAGTCTGGTACTTTAGAAGTCACATTTAGCAATTTTTGCCCTCCAGATGCTAGCACAAACTATTCTAGACATAACTATGTCTCGTCTCCACAGTAACTAATGTCAAGAATAGTATTTTACAAAATGGCTTAACAAATATTTCAATTCCTCTATATGTTTTGACAATGCTAAAAGCGGTTTTTCCCCAGGTAAAAGAATAACAGAGCAATACCTTACCTAATGCTCTCTTGGTAACATGAACTACAGCCATTACCAAAATGCCCTTTCAACACGATAAAAAGCCTACTCTGAACTCAATGAAGTCAAAGTGAATTAGATTTGTATGAAGTGCTGAAATATATTAGATATTATGAAGCTGTTATTTTCACATTTAAAAATTAAATACAGTGCACTCTTGCATTTTCCAGAAATGCACACAGAAAACAAGAAACTAGGTCTCCCCTATTTTCCCTAGTGTTCTTCATTGACAACCCATTCTTTATATTCTAAAATTTTGCTAGGTGAATAACTTAAAAATTTTACTGTTGAATACCAAGGGGAAAAATATTACTCTCCTAATTTGGGCTGAAAACACAAATACTACCAGCATAGTCAATAAGTTGCAAAAAATCTCTTTGTATGAACACTGCAGAGGAGAACTACACAACCTCTCTCCTCAGTAGCTAAGCAGAAAGTTCTGTATGTCTTCTTGTCAAAGATCCTAGCATCTCTTCAGTCAAGTTGTATTACTGTATGAGCAAAAATTAAGTTAGCTTTACCAAAATGAAAAGGAATATTCTTATAGTCCTTTTAATATAGTCAAGATATTTAATAATGCATTTTAACTCTCTTGGTAAAATGAGTTTTAAAGAGGCAATAGCTGAAATACTTCTTAAATGTTAGATATGGTTCTTTTATCACCCTGTGACTGGGCATTCAAGTGCCTAGATTTGTATCACTTTAGGCAAGTCAAGGATATGTTTATCAATTTAGTTCTCAGAAGTTCTGATTTTAAAATATTTCAACATGGCGACAAGATAGTGTTCAGAATTCACCTGGTTCTATTTTAGTTAGTATTTCATGTGTATAATCCATGTGTTACATTAAAAAATTGCAGTTTAGCAAGACCACCAGTGATATATGTGAGAGGGGTAATTTCATAAGAAGCTTACTACAAAGTCCTCCTTCCTAATGGCCTGGATTCCTCTCTCTTTGTAGCTTCCCAGCTCCAGCCTTTCATTTCTCAAGGATTATCCCATGTGTGAATTATTAAAAAAATAAAATGAAACACAACCAAAACCTCCAATTGTTTCACTATCAAGTTGTGTGATTCTACAAGATAGAAAAACGACTGCATGCCACTCTCCGCCTTCTCATTGTGCATTTTCTTATTTTAAAAGAGATACCTGCATTTGGTAGCCAATAGCGAAAAGGGTAAGAACAAATAATGAAACTAGTATTGCTGCTTAAATATTATGGTGAAAATGAGCGCATCCACAGGAATATCTTTGTCTCAGAACAACAGACATTTGAATGATGCAGGAATAAATCTGTTGATATTATTTTTCCACACAATCTGCCAGATGCACCTCCCCCTATAATTCTGAAATTTTAAGAAAGATTTTGCACATAAGCAAAGGCAAATTCATTCTCCCTAAAACAACTGTATTTTTACTGAATAGCCATTCTATTAAAAAAATGCAGAAATTTGTTCTAACAAGAATCAGCTTTAAATGTTAAGTTTGTCTGCCACCATTTTTCCATCAACAGTGAATAACAATGTAGTACAGGTTCTACTTTCACAATCATTTACAATGGTAATAGTAGTATGTATAAGTAATGATTTTTAGACAAGTTCATAAAAACACAGCAGTGCAAATTCAAAAGTAATTTCTTCAAGAAGCTATAAGCCTCACTAAAAAGGTATTACTTACTATGATCAGCTGCTTATCACCATCTTTTCCTGCTTCTTTTAGCTTCTGAATATGTTCCTCAGATGGTAGGAAGTTACTGCATTTTGATGCTAATGAAGGATTTGACAATGGAACCCTTGAAATATAAATATATTTCATGTTAAAAAAGGGACTGCTTATACATGTCATCCTAGATACTCAAAGCCATCATGATTAGTACAGCTAAACTTTAATGAGAAGCAAACCCAAGTTAATTACCCAAAACACAGTCCTATATATTTTAATTTGTAATTCAAATGGAAAAATAAGGAAATAAAAGGATTAACCAAAAAATACAGTTTGTGATTAGCCTAATCACAAGATTTTTTTAATAAAAAAATTAAAATATTAAATTTATAATCAAGTGGGGTAGGTTAGTCACAACCATTAACACAAGCATTTAACTGAGGCATTTTCAGAGCATGACTGACTGATGGTGCCTAATGCTACATATTTCCTACTTAAAGTTTAGGTTTCTAGTTCTAGGTATCATACATCAGGCTGCTAAAGCAGACCATGTAAATATTCCCACAAATATAAGTGGGAAGTATACAACAGATGTCATAAATCTCTTAAATTCAGTTTAAACTTATCCTTTTCTAATGACTGGCAGTGAAGGGAGGGAAAAGAGGACCTGAGGAATAAATGGATGGATATCACTGGAATCTCTTACTCAGTTTAAGTTTTCTCTTGTCACGACTGAAAGAAACACTGGAAAATACTATAATACATCAACAACAAAGTTATTCTATGAACTTGCTACTATATTAAGGAGAAAAACAACATTAATTCCAGGTTTGGATAACACTTGTGGAGATCACCAAAGCAAAACACACACACAAAAATACTCGTACTTCAACTAGGTTTTTACATGTTTTCTGTTTCTTACCAAACTTAGGATATAGGGCCAAACACTTAATTGTAGCAGCTGCTGTAGTACAGGTATCAGGCTAGTTCAGTGATTTTCAAATTCAGTAATTTTTCAAAATATTCAGAATTTCAAAATATTACTGAATATTCAAAATTCAGTAATTTTTCAAAAAGAAAAACTCTTGCCAGACCTTTCTAAAACATCATTTTTTGTGCTAAAACAGAGCTAATTTTTTTATTCCTGTCATGTGCCCCAAAATTTGCATTAAGTAGCTACTTCAAGGTTTGCCTTTTCCCACTGCAACCTTTTCTTACAAAGCCCTAAAGAGAGCTACACTGTAGATATGCACATTACTCTATGTTGTGCCAGGAGTACCACAGAAAGAATGATGGCTTAAATCTTGGATAGCCTATGGAAAGCAGGGTAAGAAAGCTCTCACAAGAAATATATAAATACAAATAATAGTAAATCAATATAGGCTCATTCAGCTAATAAAGTTAATAAATGTGATTAGATACCATAAAGCTGTTTGGCAGTTGAGAATAAAAATATGAGAAATCAAAGTTATTGTAATATTTATTGAAAAAATCTAAAAATATTCATTTAACTAGTTTTACATCTACCTTACCACCCATCTTCTGTGAAATTCCATAGTAGTAGAGTTTTTTAACACATACAAAAAGGCTGGTTAGCCAGAATTGTTAATCTGGCCTCAGATAGATGTACTGAAAATGGACTGCATCATTTCTTCTTGTGTCCATTATGAATATAGAAAACAGTATCAATATACTAACCACTGTGCCAACTAGGTTGCTGTTCAAGGTATCAGGTACGAAGAAATTATTGAATTATTATCTTTAGCTTATAATCGGATAAAACCAGAGACTATGTCAGAATTGTTCAAAAACTACAAGAGTCAACATGATCAAGGATAAAACATAAATTTGAACTGTTAGTAGTAAGAACAATTTAGTTAGCAGTAAGAACAATTATGATAGTAATAAGAACAAGAATAATTTTTTATGGCAGCTGACACCTTAATTTCACAGCAGTCACAAACAATCCCAAATTAAATCCCCTCTTCCCCACCTAAAAAAGATTTCATATATACAAGACTCCCATAAGTTAAGGATTAGAAAACTCTTCCAGAAGTAAGTGAAGTCATTCGGTAAGTGAAAATCATGTGGTAAACCTTTCCCATACTCTCTCATTATCATCTGATTTGAGGAAAAGACCATTAGAAATGTTTTCCCAACTCTGTTAAATTCTACTTTTTAAAATAAATGTGCAGTTAACAAATATCTTGCTTAATAATTTTCTTAACAAAATAAAAACATCCCTTAATAACTGGGTAAAATGAAAGTCTGTTTTTATAAAGGACAACTTATTTGAAACTGAAAGTTGAGGCTGAGAGACAATAGAACAGTTAGTCTTATAATAAAACCTCTCATAACTCTACAGAAGGTTACTGTAATTTCATAATATATGAAATACTATACCTGTTCTCAGTTTCAGAAGTTTGATTTGTAAATGAAGTATGCGTCAACTGCTTGGGAGCCAAACCTACAATTAATCAAAGATAATAACCTCATTATAAAAAGGTTTTAGTTATAAAGGTAATTTGATCTACACGAATTGTGATTTTTAAAAACATATTCAAGACAATGTTGCAATTTGTTTGTGGCCAATAAAAAAAGATGCAACCTTGAAGCATTATTCAGATATTCCTCCACATATACTTAAAAAAATATGGAATTTTCTTCAACGTTTCCACAGCAGTTCTGCAGAGCAGTTTGCCAGCAGCTAAACAAACCCAGCAGTGAAACTACATGGGAGTTTAAATCTGGTTATACCAACACCCATATAAATAGCTCTATGCATAGTATTAGAATCATAAATGTATAGTATGCCCCCATCTGAGGTGTGTTTTATAACACTTAAGGAGAAGAAACAATTAAGAAAAGCAAAAGAAAGAAAAAACAGTTTTACATTCTCTAACGGTACAGCTGGACTATTTTGCCCTTCAAAAATACCCTACAACGGCAAGAAAAAAAACTAGTTAGTAAACCTAAATAGTTAAACAGTGCACTCAAAATCGGGTTCAGATTAAAAAAAAACAAAAACAAAATAACCCCAAACAAAACCAAAACTCAAACCAAAACAAAAACCCCAACAAACCAAAAACTCAAAAGCAAAAGGATGAAATATCAAGAGGGAAGTTAATAAAGAGACATATTAGTGATCCATTGATAATATTTCTTAATCAAATGTACTTGAGTCAAAATATTCACATCATGCTCATCATAAGGTTTGACAAACTGCATTCACAGGCTGAAGTGAAGACTACATAATAAAAACAGGAGAGTGATTACTCAATCAATAATTTGATCAAGATCAAGTAGAACAATTTAGCAGAAAGAAGTGCAGATACTTATTCAAAGGAAGTGGTAACCAACAGAGAATCCTCAAGAGAAACCGATCCAAGAGAAGAACCCAATTGAAATGTGGAAGTTTTACTACTTTATTACATGGAAAAGGAAAGGATTTAGTTGGGTTTTTTCTGTTTGTTTGTTTTAAAAGTTGTTACTTCACTTTTACTCAAATGGAGCATATTTAAGCATTAAAATATTCATGCATAAAGCACAAAGACACACTAAAATCAGCACTGTGTAAAAAAAACAGACACCTCTCTCTCCCACTACACAGCCCAGAGATAAAAGGACGTTTGTTGCTACTAAAGTGGCCATGGGTGTGACACACAAAGAAATATAAAAACCCTGGTGAACAGTTCCAACCCCAGAAGTTTAGTTCTGCACCAACTGTGCCTTATTCTGCGAAGCACTCCTCTGAAAGGAAGACTTATGCTTCCCATATAACTGGTCAGAAGAAAAAGAAAAATTAGTAGTAAACAGTTACCTTGAGGTTCACTTCCTCCAGGTTCTTTTTTTAATTGTTTTGGTGGTTTAGGAGCTGTAACATACTTTACTGGAGAACTTTCCAGACTTGACTCCAAATGTAATTGAAAGTTCTAAACAAAACAGAAAACATTAAAAACACAAGCTATTTAATGCTTCTAACCTATTAACAAAATCACTGAGTTAACTTCAGTATTAACATCTCGAATACAGTACCAGTTTTCTGATTCCTATGTTATTTCAAACAAACAAAATGCAATTGATTAGCTAGTCCATATTGAAGTTTGTGGTATTCATTTTGCAAAAAGTCTTTTTCATTTTATATATAACCTTGTAAAATACTTCCTACAGAACACCTTTGTCCTTAAAATCTTAAATTTTAATAGAAGCTTATTCAGATAGAGAACACTTTTTTCCCCTCTCATTTCTTTTAATACACCTTTTCAGCACAGAACAGCTATGCAAGCTTAAGTGATCAAAAAGCATCCATATGAATCTGTACAACCTCTGGCTCCAGCAGGAAATTTTATTGATCAACACTTAGTTAACTACAGAACTTAGCAGGGTAGAGCAGATTCATTTTCCAGCTTACTATCATCCCATCTATGACAACACACCAGTAAAGGATCTTTAATACATTTGAAAATTTTAAGTTACTGTAAAATAAAGTCATTGTTAAAACAAACTTTCTGAGCATGGCATTCTCAGAAAACAGAACAGATTGGGAACACCCTCCCACCATATGCTGTAATTAAAATTACTTACCTCATCTGGTCTTGGCTCACATAAATGTTTTGTCAAATTACTCAACAAACCATTTTCTGCACCTCTCTTTGTGGGCTGTTTTATTTCTTTAGCTCCAGCTCTTTCAGACGAAGGATCTGATTTCTCCTGCACACAAGTTGCACTTTCATTCTCAGAGAGTCCTGTTATTGACAGCTTGCCTTGTGCCTTTAAAAGCTCTGCTTCTGCAGCTATTTGACTTGCCTCTGAAACTTCAGGGTAATCTTTTAACAAAGAAAGCTTGAGGGCATTTGCAGAATTTAAGTTACTTTGTTTCATGTTACTAGCTTTCAGTAATTTAATTTTGGTCCATTTAGAGTTTTTGTTTGAGGAGTTATTTCTACCATTCAGAGTGCATTTGATAGGCATTCCTTTTTTGCTAGGGAAAAAACGTTTGCATTGAGTACTTTGACTAGGTTCTTTCTGAGTAAGCATTTCACTTTGTTGAAGCGGTATTTCGGCATGCTTTTCTTCTGTTTTTCTATACTCAGCATTAGGGGAATCTTTTTTGACCTCTACTGTATCTGACTCAATCTCCCCTGCGATTTCTTCACAAAGTTCAAGGATGCTTACTCTTTTGGATTTTGCATCATTCTCTGGTTGATCAGCCACATTTGTTTCACTTACAGATGGCTGTGAAATCTTTTTTGGTTTTGTACTGTTTTTTACATTCTGATGCATTTGTTGCTTTTCCTTAGTTACCGTCTTAGAATTTGGCTTAAGAGAATCTGTTTCCACTTTCTTTTTGTTGCTAGGAATAGGAGATACAGGGCCTGTTTGGTCTTTCTTAACTTCCTCAAGACTCTCATCAGGACATAATGATGACCCTTGAAGGTTATGTTGAAGGCTGTTGGAATTACCATTTTTATTGTCTACTTTACATTTTTTCTCTTTCAGAGAGCTGGTCACTTCTACATGTATTTCTTTATCCTCATTTGTGTTGTTTGGTTTTATTTTTGTGTTTTTCTGTTCCATTCCCTCTCCAGCAGATTTAAGTACTGCTGCTGCAACACTGTGAGTGGGTCTCTTTGTCTGGCTACTTTGTTTAACTTCCAATGCTTTTTCTTCTTTAACTTCTCTGTTGCGCAGGGATCTTGCTGGTACATGTAAATGTGTTAACTGTTGCAGTCTCTGTGATCTCCTCATTACTGTGGGCTCATTTGGTGCAATTATGCATTTTGACTTAGGGATTTCTTGCACAGATTTTTTCAGGCATGCCTCCTTATTTTTTGTAGATTTAGGCTGCTGTTGGACCTTTTTGTCAGGTATTGGTTTATTATTCGAGTTGAATCCTGATGATCTTGTAGTCATGCGCGTTCCTAGTTCAGGTTCATTGGTGTTGTCACTGAAAGATTCAAATAATTATTTTTTCAGCATCCAGAAAGCAGAATTTGTCATAAGACAATTCTCATTCCTACTAACCTGTGCCTTTTTTTTTTTTCTTTTCTTTTTTAAAAGACTAGATCTTACACACTCAACTTTTAGAATAATTTTCTCTAGAATCATTCTAAAAAGACTTCACTTCCTGGATACTCTTAAGTGTAGTACTTAATGTTTTTTATGCATGGCAAGACTGAACTATGAACCCCAGATGAATGCTTTTTAACATCTCTAGCAGTTTTTAATTGTTGACACTTGTGGCTTTCAAATGAAGTATTAGCTTATATAGTATTAGATTTATTTTTGCTTCAGAAACTTTTTTGGAGGAAGTCTTTCTGGATTTCAAGACACTAACATGGTTCCAGAAAAAGATTATGTAGCAGATATCATACTTAATGATTTAAGGCTGATCTTCACACTAGTTACTATTTAGCTGTATATTTAACTCAAATTCATTCTGCTTAGATTGTGTCTGCACTAATTTAGTCTATTAAGATAACCTAGAAAAATTACTTTTTTTTTTTGTCACTGACCTGTTTGATTTGACAGAGGTTTTGAGTACAGTTTTCTCCTGCACTGCGCACCGATTTGGCTTTGATTTATTTGAGACATGTTTTGTATCTGACACCTCTTTTTCCTTCTTCACTGATGACAGTTTGCTGTTCTTGTCCAGCTTTGGACGTTTAGCAGAAGGCTCTACTAACATAGACTTCCTTTTCTGAGCTGCCATTTCTGTAAAACACAATAATTGATTCAGCTTTCAGAGTCTTTGTCAACTGTTGTTACCTTGTCAGTTAATATAACCGAAGATTTGCCTGTTTTACAAAATAAGGTAACTGATACTCACTTTTCCTTTTAGAAGCCGATCACGCTAACTGTGATCAGAAAGCAAATCATCAAAGCAATCTCAAATCAAATTACATTTATTTTACTTACAGGTTTTTACAAGAGGTAATCGATGTTTAGGCCAAAGTAACTTATCAAGGTGTGCCAAGAGCATTCCTTATGTATATGCTTACGAACAGGACGTTTCATGCCACCTATGAAGAATATAAAATGTTCATGCAGTAAGCACTTTATTAACTTCCTTCTCAGACTCTGAATTTGGCATTCCCACCCTCTTCATCCCTTCAAATAATGCTTAGCTTTAAAGCTTCTTTGATAATCAATTTAAAAAAAAAACCAACAAAATGCTACAAATTTTATTTCCATATCCAGCAATTTTTAGCATTTTGCGGTCTTAAGCATTACCCTTTTACCTTTTGAAAGGTGGCAAATAATAGTACCATTTAAAAGGAAGTTTCTCAGCCTTTCACATTTTTCCAGAAAATAGTATGCTGCTCTCTTTCACAGCCCATGAAAAAGTGGGCCTGCTGTCAACCCTGTGCCTCACAGCAACAGTGAATAAATCCATTAGACTCTACCAAGTTTTGTGGCTGCTACTGCAGAACTTCATAGACATCAGCAGCCATCTATAACTGTTCTCTCTAATATGACTTAAGCTACAACTCAGAGACAGAAAGCCTAGAAAGTAGCATTATTTGAGACATTTGCCTTGGGCAGTTAAAGATGATGTCTTCATGAGAGCTGGAATGGTGTTAAGGACGCAGAAGTTAATCTGCACAAGAGTCTGAATACTAGCAGAGATCCTCAGTAAAAAGTCTTCACAGATTCAGTTGATCATACCTTTCACATTTATTTGTGGCTTCTGAAACTTTTAAGTTCTCTTATTCAAAGACACTGTTTTTGTATTATAGCATAAGTCATAATTGTTCAGCAAAGTTTCACTAATATCTTTTTTAAATTAAGTTTACTGGAAGACTCAGTGCTCAGAACTTCCATATCACCTTTTTAGGTCAAGAATTATCTATTTTTGCCATTGACAGACTGACAAAGAGATTATATTTCTGTAACAAAATTATATTACTTTTCAAACCTTAACTAATCTGATGTTAATTTGACAGATTTTAAGGTCAAACAGGAACTTTAAGTTAGCAGTTGTACAAGACAGACCAGATACTTTCATTTTATTACAACTACAGTAAGCCTTCCAGTATTGACAAATGCATGTCTTTCTCTAACAATTTGAAAGATACTTACATTATGCTCTTTTTATTAATTACTCACTATACAAAAGGAAAAATTAGAGCTGTACTTTTTCTTTTCTTTCAGATTTTAAATTGTCCTTAAACTCATTTTCATTTATCCACTTTTTTATGAAGACACTTCTAACCATGCAAGACTGATAATGTTCAAATTCCAGGCAACAGTGCTGTCTTCTGACTTGCTCCTTTAAAGAAGCTGCATGACCAGCGAATCATATTTGACATATGTTTTTTTAATTCTGTCCAGGGAAGAAATCTCTAATAGCACTTTTCATGGTGCTATTTCCACGTCTCTCCCCAAGGAACCAGTAACAGAATTTGTATGCCTTACTTCTAATAGCTCATGAGCTCCATGACACTTAGCAAGCCTACGGGTTTCCACTAGTCAAAGACTATCCATCAGAGCCACAGTATAGCCACTCACCCTGAAAACAACAGCTGAATAAGTCTTCAGTCTTATATTCTCTTAGTTTAGAGCACAACACTGCCGTTCAGAATTTAAGAACACCGTGACACATACTGTATACACATAGACCTTCTTGGTCTTTTTCCCAGACATACACAGACATCACCGTCACTCTCGGCCACATGACACGGCATACTCAGGAAAGACTTTCAAGTACAAAACAGAAAATATAAACCTTCTCTCACCGGTATTGCCTCTCAGGACACTAACAAGTACACTCTCCTCCCACAAAGAGAACCAGCTCCTTAATAGTCATTGCTTTCCTACTAATACTTTGCACAGCAGAGCAAGGACTTTTCCAGACATTCAAGAACTGGCAGTTTCTGCCCTGAAGAAGTCCCCTCTAGTAAAAGCCAGATTATGGAAAGAAGGGAAGACACAGAAGTACAAGAACAAACTACTCAACAATCAAAGGTTTTGGTGCACAAAGCAGAGGAAAAACAGAAGCACCAGCTCCCACACCCTCAAGTCCTTAAGGCAGAGGCGAGCCCTTGGTCTCTGCTGAGACTAGGGGCCCACCTGCTTGACAGGGCGCTTGGATCCCACGCATGAGCCTCTCCCAGTGACGGCCGCGACAGAACCTCGCAGCCCCCACGCCTTAGCTGCCGGCTGAGACCCTAGGACGGAACTCAAGAGGAAGGAAGAAAAGGGAAGGCCTCCAAGCGTGGCCCAGTGTCATCCGCCTCAGCGCCCCGCCGTCACAACCCTTCTGGAGCAGGGCCTGGCAGGGAGCCCCTAAACCTGGCCGAGAGTTCCTCAGGCCAAGGCAAGGGCCGCCGAGCGGCACGGCGGGGGCTGCGGAGGAGCAGCCGTACCCCGCAGGGCGCGCCCCCTCCCCCTCCCCCCAGCTCCCACTCGCGAGCAGTTGGCGAGAGGGTATCGCCCACTCACTCCCACGGCGATCGCGGAGGCAGCGGCGGCCGCAGGCAGGCCCGAGCCCGGGCCGCGGCCGGCGAGGGAGGCCCGAGGAGGAGACGCCGGCCTTTCGGCCCCGAGGCGGGGGCAGACGGCACCTCTCCGCCCGAGGACGGGCTACCGCTCACGGAGCGGGGGGCGAAACGCTGACAGAAGCCGTTGGCACGCGGGGCGGGGGCAAACTTCCTCGTCCCCCCGTGCCCCCCCCCCCACCGGCGCGAGGCGGCCGCTTACCTCGCGCGAGTGTCAGCGACGTGCCGGCAGCGCGAGCCGCCCTCCTCGCCCTGCTCGCCAGCTGCGGGCGGGGCGGGGGTGGGGTGGGGGGAGAGGGAGGGGGAGGAGGAGGAGGGGGCGGGGCGGAGGCGCGCGACGGGGGGGGGTGGGGGCGCGCACGCGCGCGCGGGGCCGGCGCGCGGGTGGGGGAGCGGAGGCGCGTGCAGGCTGCGGCGTCCAGGTCAGCGCGGCTCGCGCACCCTGCGAAGCGGCGGCGGCGGCGGCGAGCCCGAGCCTCCAGCCTGCCCACATCCGGGCACGGGGCAGCCCCGCCCCGCCCCGCCCCGCCCTACCTGCCGCCGCTCGAGCCTCCCCCCGCCGGAGACGGGACACTTCCGGCGGGTGTCGGGCGCAATGTCTTTTGCGCATGCGCAGCGGGCGTCGCGGAGGGAAAGGCCTGTGAGAGGGGATGGATGGATGGATGGATGGATGGATGGATGGATGGATGGATGGATGGATGGGTGGAAGTGCCGCGGGGGTTCCGCACCGCTCGCCCGCCCTTGGGGACCCTCGGTGTGGCGGGAGGTCTGTCCCCACCGCCTCAGCGCTGCCCCCGTCCCGTCTGGCCTGGCGGTGTTATCCCGGTGGCTCAGCCGGCTCTGGCCCGGCCCCGGGCCGGGTTTGGTTGGTAAGCCCCATTCTCTGCCATTAGGCTCCTCGCCTGCCAAAAACGAGGGGGAAAGCGGCACCGCGTACTGACAGACCAGTGGTGACGAAGTGACTTACGCGATGGCCTGCAGTGTGCCAGTGACACCTCATGACTGGCAGTCACAGCTAAATGCAAAGTGAGAAATCTCCCCAAGTCATACACTTCCTGGTAATGGTGGTGTTACAGCAGCATGTGCTCGCAGCAGTGTTTCCTAAGTGTTTGTGGGCCACTTCTTGCAAATATGTTTGGAAATCCTTCTAAAGATAGGTTTGGTGCTGTACTGGAAGTGATCTCCACTCTTAACACCACCTTTGGAAACTTCTCTTAAGGATATAGAGATACATTTGGGGGTTACTGGGGATTTCCTGCTAATCAGCTTTGCTTTAGGTGCACAGACAGCAGTCAGTCTCCTTAATGCAGGTGCAGCATTGGGCCAGTGTGTGTTGCTTGAGCGTAAAAGGAGGATGAGCGCTTGTCTGTCTCAGAGACTGAAGAGGCTTTTTTGATGTGTCCTGGTCCTGTGTAGTGTCCGCTTCTCTCTCCAGAGCAATGAGTTCACTCAGTCACAGTTCACAGCCTTTTTGAGTCCAGTGAGGTTTGCTTTCCTAAGTTTGGTAGTAACCCTGCAGATGCCAGCTAGCAGTTTTAAAAGCTGTGTTCTGCACTGTGTTTCACAACTCATGCTATCGCATAACCATGTATTTGTGATTTTTTTTTCCATTCTCTGGGATATTTCTGTCCTTACTACACTGGGTAATGGATTTGTACCTCATCTAACCTTACGTTGTGGCTTCATTGCCTCAGGATGTTTCCGTGTCTGAGCCTATGTCTACATTGGCAAGTAAGAGAAGTTCTGAGCGAAAGAAGGGGAGCTGAGGATCTGACATCCACACCACTGACATGCCAGTCCAGGCCAGCTTTAGTCTAGTCCTATGGATGCAGTGACTGCTAGGGTTGGAACGCATTGGGTATGTTCTGAGGACGTATCTGTTGGCTTGGTTTCCTTTGGAAGGAATCCATTATGCACACTGCAAGACCCTGCATGACAAGTGGGAGCAGTCAGAAGGTTTCCTTCAAAAGTGCGCTGCTGATCCTAACTGGAATATTGATGTAGAGATACCTCATGTGTACCTAGTGCACTCCATCCATATTACTAGGCTAGGGCTGACCTGAAGTACATCCTACCTGAAATGCATATAGTATGTGTATCAGGATCTCAACATTAAGTAGCTTTGCTGTGCATACCCACTCCTATCAGTATGTTCTACTTGCTAATATAGACACAGTCTCAGTTTATTTGGCTGTAAATTTACATAGTGATGCGTATACATCACTGTATCAGAATGACTGGAGAACAGCGTGGTGAACCTTGGTATTTGCCAACGAGTAAATGACCATGAAAGATGTTAGAAGAAAAGTTTTTGAATGGCAGCATGTGACAGGGTTTCTCCCAGAGATTTCTGATTTCCTGTACAGATTTCTGGTTGCAGTTTGCTGATGTAACAGACAGACCACACAAGTATTTTAGTACTTGGAAGTTACACAGTGTAAACAGTCTGCAAATAATCTTTTGTTAATGTTTGAAGTATTTAAAAAGTGGTTATTTTGATTTTTATAATAAACTTTTTAGGCCTTTTTTATAATCTTCCAAACATTTTATTGATTTCTATAGCTATTACATTTATGGGGTCAGTTGTTGGAAATTGCAGGCAAGTTGCTGAATAGGGTAAACATTTTTATATATGGATCAAATTACCTGGAGATACTTTGTTCTGCCTGTAAATTTTTTTTTGTCTCTTTTATTAACTGCCTTCCTTCATAAGTCCTCTTTCTGGACACACTAAATTGAAGCACAGTTTGTCCTAGACAAATGGAAATTTTCAGCAGCTGCAGTTTTTTAAAAAGCTGATAGGAGGAAAGGTTATTTATAACTCCCTATAACAGCTCCTCTCTAATGCACAGTAATCTGCTGTGACTTTACAGTGAACACAGCAACATGTGGTCTCCTGCTCTCCTACAGTAACCTGCAGAATACTTTCCACATGAAGGATACTTTAATCACTGGGTTGCCTGCAAATTTCCTGGAGGATGATAAAAGCATTTCTTTATGTTATTGCTAACTTTGTAAATTTAACGTGATGTTTTCCCATCCCTCTTTCTTAGGAACATGAAGCAAGTAAAGCTAGATTTGCTCACAGTCTTCTGTGGAATAGTAAGTTGCTGTACAGCAGGGAAGTAGTAAAGAAGCAGGCATTCTTATAAAGCATTAAATTCCAAAACTTTGAAAAACTCAATTCATGGGATAGAATATGAGTACATTTCCAGTTTTCCACAGAAGGTGGCAGCATTTTGAGCACTGATGTCAGTGTGAACTTGCTAGCAAATGTCACTTTGCTGAAAAAACACAAACTTTACAGAAATTCACTCTCAGAAGTTGTGGTGAGTATGAACAGGAGCGCTTGGGCATAGATTTGCTGTAGAAGTAGGGGACCTGGGGAGGGAGGAGGAACATTTGCACAGGTGGAGTATGTGGATAGGGCAGATTTAACCCCAAGAGGACTTTGTGTTAATTTAGCCTTGTTTACCACTACTGTAATACTGCTGGAGTGCCTCTGGACTTCAGCTAAGTGAAAAATGACTGGCTTATAGGTTATGCCTTTTTTCACAGGAGCAATAATGCAGCTGATATATGGATCATCAGAGAGTGTCCTGTTGGGCTGCAGCTTCAGGAGATGCAGTGACCCTGTGTAAGAGATGTCACCAAAAAGGGGAAGCCTCTCCCACTATTTTGTCCATTTTCTTTCTCTACTGTCAGCAGTGAGCTCCAACTCCTTACCTCATAGCCACCCTCTCTCTAGCACCTGAGGGACCCCTCTAGGCAAGCAAATTTAACTTACTGAGCTGGCAAAAAAATAACCCAGTGGGAAAACTGGATCATATTCTGCCAGAGCAAGAAAGGTGGAGGACCATAGGACTGGAATCAGAGAGGATAAGAAAAGGCAGGGGAGGAGAGAGAGCAAGCCTTCCCATTTTGGCATGAGGGAGCTGATAACATTGGCAGCTGCTTGTGAAACTGCAGCCTTAGGGCAGTCTAGGTAGTTACAGGATTGAGCTCTTGATCCCAAGCTCAGTCACAGCAGTCCTGCTAGCACACAGATCTTGCAGCCTCATTTGACATGCTCACACACTCCCAGCCTGTCCTACTGCTTATCAGACATCTCGTCTGAGCAAGGAGGTGGTGACTGACAACCAAGAGGCAGTAGCTGCTTAAACCTCTCAGCTGTAATTAACCCTGCAGGCACTCGTAGTGCATCAGAAGAATGCCTCAGACAGGCTAGCTAAGGCCACATGTGAAGCTGATTTAAATTAGTGGTTTTCTAATCACTAAATATATAGAATCTTTAAGGAACTGACGAGCAGCTGAGACAGCATAGGGCCCTGATTTCCATCCATTCTGCAGATTCAAGAAGTTCCTCTATCCTCATCTGGGAAGAAGGAAGAGGCTGATTTTTGCATCTCCAGTAAAAAGAAAGAGGCAGGAAAATCAGATCCCTCAGAGGAGGAGATGTTTGCCATTGAGAACTGCTGGCTGTTGTGGGTGCGAGTGCATTTCCAGATTTTTTCCTTCTCTTCTGTTGGAATTAAAATTTTAAAAAACCCTATGGCCAGGATATTCTACAGCAGATTGGCTGCAGGAGTTATTTTACTGGCTGGTAAGAAGCACCACTAGCTTACTGTGGGGAGTGGATCCAGCATGTGTGATTCTCTTAGGCTTTTTTATACCTTCCTCTTCTTCATTGCCTTGAGCGTTCTAAGGCTTTTTTTGACCAGCTGGCATCCTGGGATGAGAACTACAGCATGTGGCTCAGGCTGAAGGGTGCCTGTGGGTGATGGCAACTTGGTGACTCGGGGAACGAATGTTTCCTCTTTTTATCGCAGGGTGATGGTGCATTGAGCTGAAGCGGCCCGGGAAAAGCACGGTGTCCTTGCTTGTGAGCACCACGTGCATGGCTAAAGTCCTCTTCCTGGCAGGTCTGAGTCATTGGCATGAGCCAGGTAGCTCTAGGAGTTGTAGCTGGAAGAGGTAGTTCCTCTATGAAATTCCTGTGTAGATGACATGGGGGACAACAGGGGTTGGAGGGCACCTTGACTGCCTAGATTTAAAGAGCTTTAGAGGGGATCTTGCTAAGAAAGGAGGGGGCCAATGTTGAAAATGGAGGGGAGGCGGAATTGGAGCAATTTTTTTTTTTGCTTTGGTGTTTTTCTTTTTGCAGGGAGGGAGAAAAAAAAATGGGCTGGGACTTGTCCAGTTTGCTCACGTGCTGAATGTGAGATTTTTTTGAGGGGATGAGGGGAGCAGGGATAGAAAGGACTATAGAAAGCTATATCTGGAGGGAAGGCTGGCAGCTGGTATGCAGAGACTTGGGGCCAGGCCAGACAGTGGATATGTGAGTGGTGCATAGGGGCTCAGACAATTACAGAAAAAACGGAAGGGGGCCGTCCATTTGGGAACTGCTAAGCAAGCTGCTCCATTCTGTTGACTTGAAGGGCTGAAACAGTTGACTACTAGATCTCAGTTGGAAATGGCAACCTGCAGCAGGGAAGAGGTAAGGAGAAGATTCCTAAACCACATCTGGGGAGGAATTCTTGAAAAGGGAGCCGTTTTCCAGTCTCTGTAATGGTCAGTCTAGGCCTCGGAGTGATCGTGCTCTGCTACAATCAGCATGTTGATGCCTGAAGTGTGATACTCGATGCCATATTGACAGGACCATGTTGACCTGCCTGGAGTGACCAGTGCTTTGACATTTTCTTGACACCAGCTCCTGTAGAGTTGTAGACTGTCCTCCATAGCCCATTCTGCTAAGTCTGGTAAACTGTGCTGTTAGATGTCTTGGTTTCTAAAAAGAGCATTAATCCTTCTTCTGTTCAGTGTGAAATATATACCATGGGTTAGTTTCTCTGCATTCATAGAACCATATTTTTCTGTTTGAAATTTTCAGTTTTTCTGTTTGCCAAGAGTTGACATAATAAATTACAACTTAAAATCTTGGTCTTTATGATCTGGTACTAAGACAGCTAAGGTCACAGATGGCTCTTGGGTGACCAAAGGCCTCATAGATAAAAAGAACAGTACCTTGCCTTGACTCCCAAGAGCAAATTGAGAAGAGGTGGATGTTCTGGAGCACGTATGTAATATGTCCTGTTTTGAGCAGAGGGATTGGACTAGACAATCTCTAGAGGTCCCCTCCAACTTCAACTACTGTGTGATTCTGAACTAGGAAGAAAGTTTTCTTTAAGAAGTGTCTGCAACCTTTGTGACTTGGAGTATAATGAAAATGAAATTCCATCTTTCCAGTAATGACTACATTGATAACTAACAATTTTCTCCCACCTCCAACATTTCATATCCCTGTTGCTGTCTGGATACTTCAATCGCATGTAAAGCCAAATAAAGACCCTATGAATTCACACTGTTTTGAATAGAGGGAAAATTCTGGATTTTGGCTCACTGGTGAAACTGTGTGCAAGGTACAAAGATATTGCATAGCAAAAATGTTTATGGCACTTCTTGCTAGCTTGTGTGTCCCCTCCAAGAACCGAGGTGTCTACATTATATGTTTCAGAAAATCTGATTGGGAAAGCTTGAAGATATCCATAGTAAAATTTGATTGTTGCCACTTTGGACACTGTGCTTTGAACAATGCATTTTCCCTAATGGGGTGTAAGGAAGAACACTCTACATTTGGGGGGAAAAAAACAACTTTGTAGACATTTGCTAGACATAGCTTTAAAGAGGAATGTTTCATGGGGATTTGTATATGGGATTAGACCTAAATGAAATAAGGCAGTGCAGAGAGACAGAAATTCTGCCATCATGTTACTTTTATTTAAACAGGCAGGTGTGCTTTTAATGTAAGTGGTTTTATTTTTATTAATACTTGATGCTGAGTTTTGAACAGTACTGTACCCAAACAATTTTAACAATATAATGCTCAATACACTGTTTATTGCTCATTGGTTTTGTATGAACATAAAAACTGGAAATGAATGTAAGAATACATAAGGCACCCTACTAATACGCTGATTTCATGTATGGTAGTAACATGCACAAAATTTCATTTTGCTTTCACAAATCACTCTTCTCATTTTCCTTATTAGAGAAAAAATAAGTTATTTGGGCAAGGGGTAATGCTTGTCTGAAAAGTCAAAACTTGAAAGCGCTTTCTAATTTTTTAATTTAACCTTCCACCTTACAAAACTAGCTTTTGTAGAGCATGTCCCAATTTCTTTTTCTGAAGACAAGAAGTATTTTTGTTCTTCTTTTGCTGTTACTAGGAAACATGCCTTGCAAGAGGACTGTTCACGTACTGCTTGAGACAAAAGACCTGACTTGCTTTTTCATCCACATTTTCTTCTTGTACTGACCCCGCTCAAAAGAGAAAAATGCAAAGGCATTTTTACTGACTTATCTTGTGTGTCTGGGCCCGAATCAGTGATCAGCACAAGGTGGGAGCTCCAGAGAAACTGCTTAAAAGCCTTTTTTTAATTTCAGGATGCCCAAAATCAGGACTTCCCAACAGTTTCACAGTACCTTCTGTCCAACTGTCTTTTTTACTTAAAGGTCCGTGTTGGCTCTCACCCTGTTTCAGGGCTGAGGAGAACAGTGACACCTCAGGCAGCCTCACAAACTTGTAAGCTGCTAGGGCGGAAATCACTTTGCGAAGGCTTCAATGATTTGACAACCTATTGCCAAAGTGCTGACAAATGATCAAATAAATGAACCAGAGAGATGGGGCTCTGGCCCCACCCCAGCTGCCAGCTTTCTTTAAACGGTTTGTTACATTCTTTTTAGAAATTATCTGAAACAATAGCAGAGACAAAAGGCTTGGATTATTTTTTTTTTTAATTTAAAGCAGATCATATCATAATTTCCTGATGTTCTAATGTCTGTTCTTTAAAACTGAAATGTTCTTGTGGGGCAGTATAAACATAACAGATAGAATCATCGAGTTTACCAGTTATATGAAGTATGTATTACATATATGATAACACCCGGCTTTACATGAACATTGAAATGCAAGATGTCTTTTAATTACATAAGTTATTACAGTACTGTTTTAAAGGAATCTTTTGGTTATATGTAAACACTATAAATTAGCTGTTTAAAAAATAATCACATAAGACAAGTATGGCATTGACATAGTTTAAAAAACAATAACTAGCCCTAAATCTGAATACTCTCAGGGTAGAACAGCAAAAGTGGTTATCAATCTAATGCTATGGAATAACATGCTGAAATTTTTACTTATGTGAAGAACCAGTGCTTCTTTGTGTTCCCTCCTTTTGTTTTCACATTTTAAAATTTTCACTATCAGTGCCCTAAGGAGTGGGCCAACTTCTTACTGTGTGTGACAGGGTAATATATGCTATTTTGAGTGTTGCCATTCTCATATTAAAAGCCATCTAAATTAAGTCTCCTAAATATTTACTGGTTTAAATTAAAATCCTGAGGAATTATAATCTGTTTACTTGATGGTTTTGGTTAAGTGCAGTTTGATGTATGCAGAATGCTGTTTCATTTAGGATCATTCTTAGTAAGGCATATTAAAAATAAATATAAAAGTGACAACATAATATTTAGTTTCTTGCTACAAAATTTTAGGCAAAAAATATTTTTGCATGTAGTAATGGACTTTATCCATTTGCTGGCTTACACGAGTTAAAATTTGTGCATTAAGCTTAACTGCCCTTGTCAGAATGTGCCACTGTGCTATAATAGTGGTCCAAAGCTACATGCTAAAGATTTTATTTCCATGCTCAAACATAGCTTGCACAAACTGCTTGAAGACTCTGTCCATGTAAGTGCACTTCCTTGGCCATATTCCTTCCAGAAAACCAATATGGCCTCCGCACGAAGTCAGAACCAAAGCAACGTTTGCATTTTGTTTGGCAGTTTCTACTGGTATAGCTAAAAAGGGGGAGGAAAAAGTTTTAAGTCCTTATCCTTCTATGAAATGCCAGCCACTCAATAATTTCTCTTAAATGTTTCTCACACTATATGTGAATAAATATGCACAACAATAACATATGCTTAAATGTACTGCCCGCAGGACATAGAACCATAGCTGTGTTAAAAGCCATTTCTCTCCTCATCATTAACTCGCCTTATCTGTGTGATTTTTCTGGCTGCTGTAAAATTTTCAGAAATCACTGGGCTTCATCTTTCTTTCAGTCCCACTGATGGAAAAGCCCCCATGTTAATGCATATTCGCAATTTGGTATAAATAGTGTAAGTGAAAGGACAATCGAACCTGTAGTTTTTAACCTGTGTTGCAACATTTAGGTTTGGAAAAACTGTGGAACCTAGGACCTTAATTATGAAACCCGTTCTTTTTGTAGGAGACTCCAAACACAAAACCTTTAATGTCACAATAAGATTTTGTCTGTAAGAGATCCTATCAGCTAATGTTAAAGATTATGCTGGGTTATCATCATTATATCTGATTTGCCATACGCTTACACCTGCATGTTTAGACCATACCATGCAAACACACTGGGAGACAGTTCTTGCCCCAAGGAGCTCATAATCTAAATACACAAGGTAAACAGAAAAAGAGGAAGGGCAAACAACCATGCAAGGACACAGAAAGCTGCTCCGCGTCACCCAGTATGTTAGTGGTTCTCTACTGAATAGTGACTACTAGAAAATGATTTAATTTGGAATTTAGAATATTAGAGCAGATACTACAAGGATTTTTCTTTTGCTGGGTTAGTTTTCAGCTGGATCAGCTCCCTGATCTGGTTGCCCATGTTAATGCCAGTATATGAATGGCAGTAGGCACAGTCAGATGGGGACTGTGGTGAGGTGGCCCTTTCACTGACAGCCTACAGTTAGCTTACAGTCATCAGTGAACTACACCTGAGACATGCGCTGATCCTGAAATGTGCAGAAAGGGAGACTTCAGTGCATTTTATTTTGAATATGCACGGATGTGTGGCTTTATCAATGCTATCACTTCGGCAGTTCACTTTGTGAAAGAAAGTAAAGGTCAGTTAGCACAGTCTGACATGCGTGTGACTTTACAAATGGCATTTCATTGTGATGGGATGACACTATTACCATATGAACTGGTTGACACAACAGTGGAGCTTTATGGTGCTATGGTGGTTGTGCTCTCAATATACAAATTAAGTTATTTAAGCAACTTCCTCTGAGTTTTAAGTATGCTAAATATACTCCTGAACAAGCAGAAATCCCAATACATTTCAGTGAAGAATGCCTTTTAAATTTCTACTTTTCAAATAATAAACTTCATGGAAAGGAAAAAAGTAAAAATCATACAGGATTTTTTGATTATTCAGGATTGACAGAAAAAACAACAGCAAAAGATGACATGCTTTGTCCAGACAGAAGGGAGTAGTAGGAATTTCACTGTATTGTCTAAAGAAGGTTACGATTCCACAAGAAAATAAATCTGATTTTAAGTCATACACTACTAAAGTAAAAATACCTTGGCAGTACAACACAAAGCAGAAAGTCATTTGCAGGATTTCTATTGCTGCCTCATCTATGTTAAAGTGTTTTTGAAGAGAGATTTTTAATCAGGTTCGCTTTTGGGGGGGGTTCAGTTGTCCACATCCCTTTCTGACAGAACTTCCTTCAGAGACATTTAAAGCAATACTGAGGCAAGACTAAAAAGAAAAGTCAATGAAATAAAAGCCTAGGGCCTGCCAGCCTTGACTGGGAAATAGCACAGGCTGAAAACAAGAGATGTAGAAAACCGTGTTATTTCTTGCAATCCAACACGTACATAATTTTCAGACTCCAGGCTTGGCAAGCGCTTGTCTGGAGTTTTGCATGAGTTAATCTGCCCAGCAATCTTTGTTAGGGCTCCCTTGGATTCTGTGGGTGAACACATTGCCCTGTACAAAGAGAGTGGCTATGATTCATGTCAGCTTCTGCTGACTCCAAGGGAATTTGCCCACTTATCTCTACCAAGCCATCTGCTCCTCTTCCTCTAGTAGCGCATGGGCCATGTTAAACAGAATCCTGATAGGAAAGTGGGGCTCAGACTCAAGCCCGATTCCCCCATTCCTGCTTCAGGCAATGAATGAATCGCACTTTCCACAGCCGTTCTGCAGCTGTCTCCCTGGTCACTGAGGGGGCTAATGGACAGGCTTATATGAAAGGGTATGGGGAGGAGTGTGTGAGGAGAGACTGATTTGATCTCCAAGAATCAGAGATAGCATGAGAACTGCATTGATCCTAATGGATTCAGGATCAGCTGCCTACTGACCTGAACACACCTTTTGACTAGCTAAGATTGTGCAAAAACATGGTGGTCGTTCTCTTTGTCAGACTAGTGTCAAAGGGTAGAGAGAAATATCCTTTCTTGCCAAGAAAGCACTTTGCTGGCGTTGTGGAAGGGAAATGACAGTAAATGTCTCTTCTGCTGTGCCAACCCAGCTGGAGAAGCCCTTACAGCCAAAGCTCACTGTGACCTCAGCATACCTGTCATTCAGAGGTTGCCAGCGTAATGATATCTCCCAAATCAGTTTGCTGGTAGTTAATTATTCATTCCCAAACTGATCGGCAATACTGCCATGGGTGCTATGCACTGCCTGCCTCCAAAAAGCTACAGCAGCTCTCTCCTAGAAGCCTACCAGCACTAGGATGCTGGTTATTTTCTGTGCCAGGTAAGGCGCGAGCCACACACAGGTCTTTACGAATGTCATCTTCCCCATCCCAAAGTTTTCCCTATTCTAACTAACATGTGTTTACAGCAGAATTCTGCCACAGATCATTGCCCTTATCACAAGCTCCAGCACTGTGCTGAACATGCAGTCATTTGTTTCCCTCTGCAGTGACGATTTTCAGGAGGTGCTGAGTCTGACCTGCTGTTACCTCTCTGCTCTTACCTCCCCTGTGGTGAACAGGAGAGCCTGCCCTTGGCATAGTCGGTCTTGATACAGTTGGATCATCATTTGTATGACTCCTCCCCAGCAGAGTTTCTTGCTCTGCAGCTTCTCAGGAGAGAATTTAATATGTTGTGCTGCTGTCCAGTGCCAAAATGCAAATGATGCTTGGCTGTCGTGTGGTACTTTTCTCAAGGCTGTTTCTAGGGACTGTTAGCCATCCACAAATAAACCCACAATGCAACAGAGCAAATTGTGCAATCTAAAGGGCAGATGAATGGAGCGCTGGATGTGATGCACTCTAGGATATAGGATGGCATGACAAAAGATACTACTGTTCATTTTTGTTCACATGTAACCTTGTAGAAACGTAATTTCTACTAACCAAAATCTGTACTGCTGTTTGATCTAGCAGGCATAGACCTGTTATTTCTGATCACAGAACCACAATGTCAATATGTATGTGCAGAATTACCTCATTCAAAGTCAATTTCTTGTACATGCTTTGCAAAAAGTTTTTTTTTAAAAAGAACAATAGGAAAACATGAAGAAGCATCAGCTTAAATAAGTCACTGCTGTCAGACTTTCTGTTCAATTGTTTGGTTGATTTCTCCCTGTTCCTTAAACTCTTACCCTAATTGTTATCCCTCTGGGCATTCCTTGGCCATTTGGTCTCTCCAGACCAACTTCATTCAACTGTGCTGTTTACATAATAGGATACTAAATAACACTTAAAAGCAATTACTCAAAGTTTGGATTCAGAGGGACAGAAAAAGTTCAGAGAGTTCAATAAAAAGTATGACTGAGCTTCAGACATGCACTTATTTGGCACAGTGGATCAGGAGGGAGCTGGCATGATACCTAGCTTAAAGGGCAGGCTTTCAGCTTGGGCACAACACTCACCAGCGGCAATTAGCTAAGCATTAGTACAGTGAAATTTAAGTCAGATGCCTAATACACTGCTTAAAGTCTCCAAGGAGAAAAATGCCACTTCAGATGAAAAGTTAAATGTGACACTGATAATGAATGTTATCATTCCACCTTCTTGATTTATTTTTCACATTTAAAAAATAAAAGGGCTTGACTTGGTTACATTACATATTTAGCAGTGGCTCGTTTAAATAAGTTATGGTGAAAGAAGTGTCATGCAATGAAGAAAGCATTTGTTTTCATTCGTTAATATTATGCAATATGAGACCTGCGTTCCAGAATTAAACTACAGATACACGAGCTGCCAAGCTCTATGAACTTTAAACAGCAACGTTAAGGAAGGACTGCAAATGAATTGTTTCTTCCTAATACTGGATTGAGATCAAAGGGCACATTTTCACGATATATTCAAAAAGAATTGCTGGGAAGTACAAAGTGTACCAAAAAGCTACATGAGAAAAAATGATCAGGTAGTAAGAGGCAACAGAGACAGCATCTGCACTTTTTAAGGGAAGTCTCTCTTTAAGTCCATATTGTATAGTAACAAAGCAGACTTGGGTTTGTATCCCCCAAGCTCTGTTACAGAAAGATAGATGTGGCTGGCTTTTTATAAAGGATATTTAAACACAAAGGAATTCTGGCACAGCTTTCTCCCTAATGAATTTTCTAGGCCTGTTTCCCTGCTGTCAGAAACTACAGCTATCTACAACAGAGGTGGAAGGTAGCTTAAAAGCTAGTAGGTATTACTGGGGGAAGATGATGCATGAAATGACCAGTCTCCAAAGCCAATAAAAGGCTGGTATCTGGATGAGAGGAAGTTTTGTGGCTTTGAATCCATTATACAGTTGTGAGCGGAAACTGCCTCTGGTTGCCATAGGCTTACATGTGTCCACATACTTTTAAGTCAGAAAAAACAAGCCAGTTGCCAGAATAAAGTCACCTCCCAGAGTAACACCAGTCCTTTATGTTGGCTAACATAAAACAGCCTGCAAAAGTGTCAGGATGAATGAACTCCAGTAACTGACAGCAGCAGCTGTAATTTCTAGGCTGCTAATCAGGGTGCCCTGTGTCCCCTGCCAGTGCAATGTTTCACATTGGGGGTGCATAACACAAACGAAAAAGGAGCCAAGGATAGACACACATAACAGAGTCATGCTATTTACTGTAAATCAACATTGTCCTAGTAGCCCTTTCTAAGGTAAACTTGTCAATACAAGGACAACAGTTTCCGGCCAACAGCATTAACTCTGTGGACAAGGAATAAATGAAAGCCTAACCAACCAAACGTTTTCATGGAGAAAGGATGGTTAGGGTCAGAGTTTAAGAAAGGATGGATAGTCATTACAACAGACTTAACACTTCTTGTTTCAGAAGTGCTGGTGCTCTACCTCACTCCCTTCTACACTGCAAGACTTCTAAGGCACTTTGACAATAGGTTTGATACTTAATCCTACACAAGAGACCATCCCTATCATCCACTGTTCACCAAGAGTTGTGTTTCTTTTAAAAACCAGCTTTGGGGGAGGAGATGTCTGCTACAGCTGTACTCTAGGGGACTTAATCTTTTGGGTAGTCAAACTACACAATCACAGAACTGTTGAGGTTGTAAGAGACCTCTTGAGATCATCTAGTCCAACCCCCCTGCTCAAGCACGGTTACCTACAGCAGGTTGCCCAGGACTGGGTCCAACCAGGTTTTGAGTATCTCCCATAGACGGAGACCCTACAACCTCTCTATGCCAGTGTTTGACCACTCTCACAGTAAAAAAGTGTTTTCTTGTGTTCAGACTGAATTTCATGAGGTCAAGGTCAATGGTTGGCTCTTGAGAGCTGGAGGTTATATTCTAAAATGAAGAGAAAAGGGAATGGAGTATCTGCACTAGCTTTAATCTAGCTAACAAAGGTCCCAGTCCCAGTGACAATAGGCTGGAAAAGGTTAACAAATCCTCCAGGGACAGAGGCACACTGTCTGGTTCCCTGCTGTTGTTACTTGTGCTAACTAGCTAGCTCATTCCTGCCACAGTTACTACTTCACTTTAGAACAGAAACCACAAACTGAGCTAGAGCTAAACATAGAGGTGAAGCCATTGTTCCTTCTCTAAGATACTTAATGGCAGAAGCATGGCACAGCAGATCACTCATCTTGCAGCACTACGGGGAAAGTCATCCCCAGGGTCATAAGACCCATAAAAATTTATCTTCAGAATCACTAGCCAGATTTTATATTTGCACACATATTTAAGGTCACAGCCCCATCCATTCTCATTTCCAGGACATTATATGCTTATAACAGAAACAGTAACTAGCCAATTTCAAGGAAAAAAAAAATCCCACAGAGGCTAGTAAATACAAAGGGACTAACTCTGTCTCAGAAAGTCCCTGAACCACAAATTGTCAAAGGTGGATGCAGTATTCTGGAATAATATTGCTATGTTTGCCCAGATCTTATTTTTTTTTTAAGCCTCTGTTTTGGCCACTATAAGGGATAGGTAGTTTGGCTAATCCAGTTACCCTTTTTTCCCCTCATATTAGGTGGCTATCCCCTCTTTATATTGTTCATGCATAGCATGGATGTTTTTCATTCAAGAGGAGAGGAAATCAGACTGTCTTTTTCTAGTGCCCTCTACCGGAGAGGCCCCTTCTCTTTGTGTCACATTTGTCTCTAACAGGTCTTCGAACTATAAATAGTAGTGTAAGTGTGTGCGTGTTTCTGTATGTGTTGCACATCTGCCTACAGAAAAATAGTACACACACACACAGTCTCTTCCAATTCCTTCATTCTGTTTGTTGTTCTAGTCTGTTTGCCTACTCTGGTTTCATGACTCATTCTACAAGAATCTCACTTGACTTGTGGTGGCAGAAGAAAACTTCCCTGAAATAAATCAAGTGTATAAACTTCATCTTTAAAGGTGTCAGGTGTTCACTGCTGAAGACTGTCCCCTCAACCAGCTGTTCATTCTAGTGGTTTTCCTCCACATTAGCTTTTGTTCTCAGACACTATAACCAATATATAGACCACAGGAACAAACATGTCTTTTTAAGACAGTTAAAAACAGGGTTTTGAGCTTTAGATCAAAAGCAAAATGTTCATAATGATCATGTGTTTGGCAGAAAAGAGAAAGAAACGGGAAAACAGTTTTCAGCCTGTTACTAGCTGATATTGCTGCTTCATCTTCTAGTTAGTTTCTTATTAATTTCAACATGCCTCCTTCTAGGAGCTCACCTTCTCTGTATCTCTTCCCTTACCCTAGATTTTGTCCTACGTGCTAACTTACATTTTTTCTTACTTTTAATTGTCAGGCACTGGAGGTGGCACAAGAGATCAACAGCTGAGGATTTCAAGTCATCTGAAACATAAGCAACTTCCAGACATTCCTTGTAAGGACTGGATTGAAAAATGGCAATAAAAAAATACTTGTTTTCACTTTCATTGAACTCTGAATGTCTACAATCCAGACATCTGAATCCCAGTTCCTCTTTATAGGTTCTCTTCATACTTGTAGAAACAGGTGCTTCCAAGAGGGCAATACATCTAATATCTTCCTTACAGTGAGATAACTCACACACTAAATGTGCATATTTCTTACTTTTGACTGTAAAGAGTCTACTAATGGCTAATGACTGCCACCCCATGTGCTTCTGCATCCTGTACGAATCAGGTCTCTCCATCATCAGCTGTTTTACATGTGTCTTACACTGTAAGTAAATTGCAAGACTGATCTATCCCTGGAGCTTTTGATCCTATGTACAAGTAACATTTAAATACACATTTAAGCATTTAAATACATGAGTTCATCCCCAGACCAATGTAGTTTGTCTTAATGATTGCGTATACAGATAAATATATTTTTAAAAGCCTAAACTTACCATGACCTGGTGAGAAAACATCATCCACAGAGTTTAGACATAACACTGGAATTCCTACTGACTTCAGCTTGCGACATGGGCTAGCATCTTCATAGTAGTCATCAATTGTACGATAGCCAAACATGACTGAAGTGAACTGCTTATCAAATTCTCTAACAGTTCTAGCCTGAAGTACAGAATTCAAACAGGGAACTATGTCAGCATTTGGAAAACAGCATCCAGCTAAAGCAGAAGTAACATTTTCACATACCTTCATCACAAGATCCATATCAAATAATTTCTCCAACATTTGTCGATGCCTAAAAAGAAAGAGAGAAAAATTGGAGGGCTTGGTTTTTTGTTATATAAACAGATGTAGAAGTCCTCTGCTTTACAGATACATTTATAGAAATAACTCCCTAACAAGGACATGCTTGTTTTTAATTTTCTGTCATATTAAAAATCTGCCTGGAATTCAAGAGCACAAAAATTGTTCATCCATATGCAGGCACATCCAGCAACATAGTAAGAATCTGTCTAAGCCATGAGAAAGATGCCAAAGACAAGAGAACTAAATATTTGGGAATACAAAATACACCCTAATATTATAAAGCAAAGGATGAACTAGTCCTTTCCATGTTTTTGCAGTCAACACCGACTTAAAAGCATTAGTATACATACATATATACTCAAAGTCAGTATGTGCATGTCTAAAAAATTAAAAAATCCATTCACTTCATCCATAAATATAGGAGTACATTGGTCTTGTGCCAAGTCCCTTGAGGAGCAGAGAAACTTAGTCACATTGATGACAATCTTTCTTGCAAAGTTCCTTTTGATTTCAAAACTTACAGAAGAATGCAGACAGAACAGCTATGTGAAGTGTTGTTACAGCATTAATTTTGCCAATATTATTATACCTGCTGTAGATCTCATGCTAACATCCTTCCACCTTGCTAAACAGTTCAGAAGGCAACTCACCTGCTGATAGAGGATTGTAGACAAGTAGTCAAGTAATAGTTGAAAAGAAGCCAGTTTAGTGGCTTCTCCAGAGATTCTACAGATTCAAAAACATTCCAACCCGCAGAGAAAATTGCAGCTGCCATTAAAGGAGTGTCTCTGCCAGTTTTGCCCAGGTAATTTAAAAGAAGCATGCTACAAACAGAAATGAAAAACAGAAACATATATACTATCAAATTGTTTGCTTCAATTTAAAGCAAATATAACAATCAGCCACTTTTCTGTCTGTTTTTCAATAGTTTCTTGTATCAGCCCTACCGTTGTGCCTAATACTTCTGAAAGGTAGTCAATGTAATCAACATATGACTCATGAAGTTTGCTTTCTCTACTGTCAGAGAGGAACTGAGTGCACTGTGTAGAATGTGGGTAGGAGTGCATTTAGAAATAAATAGAGATACTAGTCTTATTTATATCACTAAAAGGGAGGAAAAGGTCAGAAAAAAGTATCTGACTCATGGAACAGGTATTCCCAAGTTGTAAAATGGTAAAACAAGCTCTTGCTCTTCCCGATCCGATAAATCTGATCAATGTGCCTGACAAATGCAAGCTGGCCCTGGCACACCTGCCTCACTATGAAGCTGTCTTTTGGGTTGAAGGTAATTCCTTTACCCCCCTCACACATGAGAGAACACAGCCTTTAACACAAAGTATGTAAAGAATGAAGTGTTGGATAATGAAAAAAACTAGCAAAACAAAATTATGAGCCAAATAAATGGCTTAAGTCTTGGCTTTCTGACCAATTGCAACTTACAGTCTCTACTGCTGATGTATAGTTGAGTTGAAAAAACGGGACAGTTCACCAGAACCTGACCCTTCAAACGCAGAAAAATTAAAATAGCAGGAAGAGAGTAAAAGAAAAATACTAACAGAAAAGCTGTAAGTCTTACTTTACTGCCTGAGGCCCCAAAGTTTACAACCAGCATTTTAATACCAAGCCTTTAACTCAAAACATTACAGGTTTTACAACTTAATATAGCTCCCTGGACCACCAACACTCTGTACCTTGGCTTCATCTACAATACTTCAGGAGACAGCAACCTTTAGCAAAGACATCATGAACCAGCCTGCCATCACAGAGACTTTATCCCCACACACTACCTACCAGATCATAGGACAGCAGTGCAAAAGTGAAACCAGTCTTTGGTATTACCAAAGACTTGCCAGTTGGTAGGAACCAGCAAGAATAGAACAGCAAACAGCACTTGGGAATGGGCTCCTGCCATCAGCTCACACAGTTGAACCCAGCAAGGAAAGTCACCTGTGGCACATATAGGAGTCAGGTAGCATATGTTCCCTCTTACCCACAGAAGAGGAGGAACCTGTGAGTCATCAGCTGATACACTGGAAGAACACTGAACCATAAACCAATAACAAAAAAAAGTTGTAGTAGGGGAAGAAGCCATTTCTCTAACAGAATTCACAGAATATATGTGGTAGAGAGAAGGTTTAGGAATCTTTATGTTAGAAAACAAAGTCCCTTTCTGAAATAATACATACTGAAGATCAATAGAAAAGTGGGCTTTCATTTACATTTACACCTTTGTGAAGTGAGTGTTTATTTTTCTTCTTAATTGGGCAAATGTGTCCTGTATAGATTAACTGGCTATTCAGAAAATTTTGAAAAGGGATAGATAACAAAAACTATTGTAAGATTAAGACAAGTGGATCATTTTCACAATATGCCCCTGGTGAGATCTCTGCTCCTACTTAATTTTAAACGTGCCAGTGCTCCAATTAATTTTGAAGCATGGAAACAGTCCTCATGTGGATGATTAAAGACTCTTCTAGTTTTCTGTACAATTAAGCATATACTTCCTCTTTGTGGTTCAGGACATTAGAAACATATTGGAGGAGGAAGGTGGAACATCTTGCCTAAAATCGCCCAGTGGTGGTGGTGCGGTAAAAGCCAGGAACACAACACAGATCCCCTGTGCCATACTAACAGACTTTGCCACTATTTAGGATACCATAACTAGGTTAAGCCAAAGACAGAAATGACACTAAGGGCTGAACTGGTCTTTTGTACCAGTCGCAGAATGGCTAGCTTCTACTGCACCTTCAGCCCTGAAAACCTCGTACTTCACCTACTACACCACAGTTCTGGTGTAAAGGTGCACCACACATGAAGCTACCCATGAAGAACTACTATGCTTTAAATCTGTATGTAATCATCAAAACAATCCTCTACTGCAGATTCTTCTTTGACTTTCACCATTTCCACTGAAACATGTTTTTGCAATACATCATGTTATTTCGTGTTTTGCACGCAAAAAAGTCTAAGCTGGAGAGAGATAGCATGCCAAGAGAGATAAGAGCCAACAGGCTTGCTAACCTTGCAAAGAAAAGTTTTAAACTAGGTTTGTCAAGGGAGGGAGAGCAAAGCTTGAAGAGAAGCGAAGGCTTGGCAGGCCCTGATGAAGCACCCAAGGGATAGCATAATGGGGGAGGCTCTCATGGGCAGCATGGCAGTGGCCCATCTCATGTGCTAGCACATGCATGAACACACAGCATGGGAAAAAATAGGAGGAATTAGAAATCTGTGCAGTCACAGAACAAGTTTATTGGATCACAGAGACATGGGAGAACTCACAGGCAGACAAGAGCGTGCCATGATGGATGCAGACAGACTTCATTAAAGCCTTGAAGGCAAGAAGGAGGGTTTGCACCTTAGACAAAGAAGCCATTTAAATGCACAGAACTTTTCCCTGGTGCAGGTTATAAGCCAATTCAGAGCTAATAGGTCAAAATCAGATAGGAGGTTAACAAAGGGGATATCATGGTGGATGTCTGCTATAGACCTCCTGATCAAGAGAAGTAATTAGAGAATCCAAGTCTTTGGACAGCTAAAACAAGTTTCATAATCAGCAGGCACAGGGAACTGTAACCATACCAACATCAATTGGAACAACAACACAGCAAGGCGCAAGCAGAACAGATTTCTGGAGAGTATCGAGGACAACCTTTTGATACATGATCAATGACCCAAATAGGGAAAATGTTCTATGGATCTTCTACTAACATGTAAGGAAGAACCCGTCAGATATGGAAGGGTACAGAACAGTCTTGGTCACTGAGATTATTCAATGGTGGGTTTTTAAGATCAAAAGTGAGAGGGGAAGGTAAGCAGCAGAATTATAATACTGGAGAGAGTTGGCTTTAATTTGGTCAGGGATCTGGTTGGCAGGATCCCATGTGAGATGGCCCTGATGGGCAAAGGTGTCTAGGAGAACTGTTTGACCTTAAGGATAACTGAACATAAAGCACAAGTGTACATTCTGATGTGCAGGAAGTTGAGCAAGAGTGGCAGAAGACCACATGGAGGAACAAAAAACTCCTGACTGAGTTCAAGAAGGAAGTATCCTGAAGGTGGAAGGGGGCTGCCTGGGAGAAACAGTCATTGCCCAAGCATGCAAGGATGCAGTTAGGACAACTAAAGTTCAGCTGGAGTTGGAACTAGCAAGGGATATGCAGGACAACAAGAAAAAGGCTTCTGCAACAAAAAAGGCTTCTGTTGCAGCCTTTCTTGTACATTGATACAAAGAAAGGCTCAGAACAGACAACATCCACTCCCTTCCCCTCATCATTGAAGCCAGTCATCTCATCATAGAAAGCAATCAGATTGCTCAGGCATGCTTTGTCCTTGGCAAATCCAGTTACCTTCTTATCCTTAATATGCTTGGAACTGGCTTCCAGAGGATCTTCCCAAAGAACTGAGGTTAGGCTGACCAGCTTTTATTCCCTCCTGGGACCACTGTTCAACAGAGCAGGGAACCTAGTGACAAAAGATTTGTAAAAGGCCAAGGCTACCTGTCTTCCCTGGTTTTAGTGCTGAGGTCTGTTCTCAGGCCTCTGAGGTCCCTGTGCCTGGCAGAGTATAGGAGAGTGAATTATTACTCATGGTAGAGGAAGATCGAGTTACAGCCCAGTTATGCAAACTGGACATAGATATGTCAATGGGACCAGGTGAGGTGCACCAAAGCTCCAGAAGGAGGCAGCCAATGTCATTATGAGACTGCTGTCTATGACTTTTGAAAGGTTGCAGCAACTGTGAGATATTTCTGATGCCTGGAAAAAAGGCACCCCTCTACAAGAATGACAAGGAGGAGGAAATACAGGCTGGTCAGCCTAACCTCAGCACTTTGGGAATATCCCCTGTAAGCCATTTCCAAGCATGTAAAGGTAGAGAAGATGCCTGATAACAGCCACCATGGATTTACCAAGGTCGAAGACAACCTAATTGCCTTCTATGATGAGCTGACTGCCTTTGTTGGTTAGGGGAAAGGAGTGGATGTTGCTTATTTAGACTTTAGCAAGGCTTGTGACAGTCTTCCGTGGTCTCCGTGTAGCCAAACTGGAGGAACATGGTTTGAATAGGTGACCTGCAATGTGAGTGGAAAACTGACTAGACCACTAGGCTCACAGAGTTGTGATCAGGAACTTGAAGTCCAACGGGGGTGGTTGGACCAGTTACTAGTAGCGTTCCTCATGAGGTCAATACGGGGGCCAACACTGTGTAATGTCTTCATTAACCGGATGATGAGATGGAATGCACCCCAATGAGGCTTGCAGGTCAAATTGTGGGAAGTGGCTGTGAACTGGAAGATAGGGCTGCTATTCTGAGACACCTCAATAGGCTGGAGAAATGGGCTGGCAGAAACCTCATGAAGTTCAACAAAGGCAAATGCAAAGTCCTGCACCTAGAACAGACTAATAACTGGACAGAGAGCAGCTCTGCTGAAAAAGACCTGGGCAAACTGAACATGACTCAGCAATGCACCCTTGCAGCAATGAAGACAACTAAAGGCAATGCTGTGCTTTGTTAGTATGAGCAAAACAAGCAGGTCTAGGGAAGAGTTTATTTCCCTGTATTTGGCACTTACAAGATTGTATCTGGAGTAGCGTGCCAAATTTTGGGCTTCCCAGCAAGACAGAAGCTGACATACTGGAAAGATTCATATGTCTTGATACTGAAGACACTGGCAAAATCCCAGCAACATGAATGAAAAAGATGTGCCTAATTTAAAAGGCTTCCAAGTTACTTATTTATTTGATTATCCATAACTAAATTGCTTGAACAAATCTGTATTTACCCCAAAGCTCCTACAAGTCATTAGTAGATTAATGTCAATATACAGGGCTATATCTGCCCACCCTCCATAAAATTTATCAGAAAGAAGGGAAGTCTCAGTAAGTTACCACTGTGTCTGCAGTATTTCTAATGGAAGTTCTCCTCTCCTATGATTTTCATTAAAGAGGCTGTCTGAATATTTCTCCTAGCTTCTAGCAGTGATTTTTCTAAGCAACTGTGCTATCATTGTCTGTTCTAGCTGTGCTTTCTGGAGTGAAGCCAGGACCCAGCAAGTCTTAATATCACATGCTATGCCAACCCATACTGGTTTCAACAATACTACTTGCTTCTGAGCCAGACAGAGCAGATATCTCCATCTCTTCCAGCTTAACCTACCCACACACTGCAGAACCCAAACAGAGTGAAGATAAATCTTGTAATTTCCAGAGGTTGCTAAGAAACATGGTATGTTAGCTCTAGTTCCTATTTTTTATCCCTCTGCTCCAAAGACAGCTTTCCAAAGATTGTATTGCCCACCTGTTTGGCTGTCAATCTGTCTGACAGTGTTTCTTGTCTTTCTCTACCCCCCTCAACTTTTGAATGTTGGCCAGTGTTGACCTTCCCTGACACAGAGCTAAGATACTCAAAGATACGAGGTTTCTAAAAGTCCTCTGAATATTGACTGTTAGAGATAGACCCGTTAGTTGCAGTTCAGTAATGCAAGTATAGCAGAGTAATAATTTACAACCAGGCTACAACAGTCTTATTTTATGATCATAGTTAAACTGAGACTTGTGTTGCATAATACCTTACCCTCCCATAGAAACACCGGCTGCCATGAACGGAGCTGAGGGGTGCAAGCTGTGTACATGATGAATAACGGCCTCTAAATCCTCTGTGTTAGATGCACAGTAAGTCCTTGGTGTCTGTAAGGAGTCAGAGGGAAAAATGCCATCATAAGCTTTTGTATTATCCTTTAAGGACAAAGCAAACTGAACAGTGGATCATTTATATAACAAGATAAATTTAGCATTTACCGTGAAGCTGTGCTAAATGGCAAATATAAACCCAGAGCATTTCACAAGGAGGTGGAGGAAGGAGTTATACTTGTTATCATTACAAAATAAAACACGTGACAAATATCCTCAGTATCTGCAACCTTCCGGTCATTAGCTGAAATCTAAACACAGAGCAACGAGCTAAACTAGATAGAACTAGATAGACATGGGTATTTTTAAAATACCCTGAGGAAACGGAAACATATCATAAAGGCTGCAATTTACAGAAAAGAAAGTTATCATGACAATTTTACCATCTTCCCCCACATGCAAATGCAAAAGAAAATATTAGATTTCAAGTTCTGACAGCTAGTATTTGAAAAGTAGCCGATATTTAGATTCTACACACTATAGAAGCAAATAAATAGATAAATAAATTCACCAGTGTCACTTACCTAATTTACTAAAATATTCTATTAACTAAAGCAATGAAACACATATATATTCCCCCTTCTCTATCTACCATCAGTGTTTCTTCAAATCTTGAACTGAGACTTGGAATGACTTCCACTGGCATCAGTGGGATTTGGGTAACCCCTTCCCTGCTTTTGAAGGGTAAGCACAGCTTTTGAGCCTCACTTGCACAGACAACTGCTACAGGCCACAATCTGGGGTACTATCTGAAGCAGTATAAGGGAGATAAGTCCTTTTACGTACAATAAGTATCACAGTAAAATAAGTTTTTTTCTAATGGTGTTCTCTAGATTTCATCTACAGCAATAGAGTTGCTACTAATGTCTTAGTGACCTTGACTTAACTATAGGTAGTGGCTGGCCTGCCATAATTCAGTATAAACATTAAAACTAAATATAAAAATACTTAATTATGAGTTAATTGAATTTATTTGTTGCCTGAAGCAACAATGTATTTTAAGTTTTTTTTTTTAAATTGCTTTCAGTTGAACAGCCTGGATATTTGTGGGCAATTTTAACAAGTTTAATTAGATGAAACTGATTACTTAAAATACATTTAACAAGAATATTGAAATCCTGAAGTCAAAGATATAAAAAAAAGGATAGAAAAGCTAAATCTGGGTAATTAAAACTAAAGATATTCTTAATTTCCATTTATGTTGCATTTCCAGTTCTTGTCCACATGAATCACTCTTCACTGTTTTACACCCTATTAATTATAAACAGTGTGAATGTGTTTTATTTTAATTAAATTGTCAAGTTCAAAAGTTAAAATAAATTATTTTTGGTAACTAGGGTCTAATGTATTGTAAGTGAAAGTGTACTTGATTAAAAGTTTATAAAACTAGAGAGATATCTTGCATTTTAATTTCAGTTAATTCCTGACACTTTGATGTCTATTTATTTACTCATTGTATAAAGATATTTTTAAAACACCATCTTAGCTCACATTGACTGTGGTCAATCTAATATTTGATTATTCCATAACAATAATTCACAGTAACTTTCAATAACAAATGAGAACAGCATTTTAAAACTGATTCTTTAAATAGCTCTTATTTGGTGTAAATTTGAATCTATCTTTAAAAAGACTAGGAAAAGAACTACTTGCATGACTGATTTCTACTGTGGTGCTTGACTATGCTTCAAACTTATTAACTAGGGATTTTATATTAAAATGTAGAAACTCCTCTGCAGAAAATGTGATAATCTCATCTGGTTTGCTTCACAGTAAGATCTTATAAAGCTTAAAGATGTAAATCCGATTACAGTAAAATACACACAATGCATCCAAACAAGAGATCTTTTCTCTTAACGATTCAGAAATTCATCAATAAGGACTTTGTGTGTCACAAAACTGCTTTGTAGATCCATCTCCAAAAGTATGCAGAAAACTACTCTTAACATGGCAATATTTGCATTGAAATGCTTTATCTGATTATGGGAAACATCTGAGCTTTTTAACGTTTGGAACCAGGGAATTAAAAAATGCAAAACAATACCGAGTATTATGCACATTCATTACAGCTGCAGAACTGTCAACAAAACACATATGAAGAAACAAAGCTTATTCAGCAATATTTCATCATTCCTTGTCCCTAGCTGCAGAAAATGTTTAGCTTCAAGACTTTGCCATTTGTGGGATTGCCAGTTATTTCTAAGCAAACATAGTATGCCTGTCCCAAATGCAAAAAATGTCTTTTGTAGCTGATTTTGTGTCATAATTGCTGAGAAAAATACAAGAACACATTTAACATCTAGGATATGGCTCCCCATAAAAATCTGGTTCATTAATTCAAAAACACATAATATGGATCAATTTTAATGGCACAACTATTAAAATCTACTTTAAACTCATACTGGCAACTCATAGTGGGAAAGTAATTAAGGCTGCTTATATTTGGATTTGTATGTTAAAACAATGGGAGAAAATTGCATTGACTGAACAGAATTTCTTGGATGTGTGCATTTTAGATACCATAGTATTTCTGGAAAGAAAAATGTAAGGATTGTTCATTTTAATGTTACAGATATTAATAATTTACATTCTTTCCTAAAATGAAATGTTCACAAAAATTGTGTGTTGACCAGTTGACCTCTTTGAGTTTTAAAATAAAAGATGGATATTGGCACATGATTGATCTATTAGATGACTAGATTCTTTTCTCTGCATTTACAACATACGCTGTGAGTTTCTCTCATTTAAATCCAGCTGTACAAATAGACATAAATGATTCCATATATACTGCTTATAAGTGAGAGATGTTTATCTTAGAAGTCATCCTTACCAGAAGATCCTCACCAGCAATTCCCCGATTGTTAAAAACCACGCATCTAAAAATTGAGACAGTAAATTCAATTATACACATTGTTCACTCCACTAAAAAAGATAACACACAAAAAAATGAAAATGCATAAAGAAAAATAGGCCAGTTCTATGAATAAGTTCAGCACATAAATATTTACAGTCCTACAGATTCTGAAGTCTGACCTGTGTGGAACAACCTTGAAACCAAAATGGAGTTCACTGAAGTCAGCAGGACTCTATTTGAGCTCTGTGATTCGCCCATCGAGGTCAGATTGCAGAATGAGAGCCCCAGCATTTACCTGAAGATAGTACATGCATCTTGTTCTGCCTGCACTCTGAGCTGGCCAAATATAAGCCATAAGCTCTGCCAGTGCAGGGCTGAGCCTAAAGCAGTACTCTGAAAGAGAATGTCAGAGATCCATGTGTAGACATCCTCCAAAGCTACATAACTGTATTAAATAGCAAGAAATGAGCCAAATCAAAATTATGACAGCTGCATCCAAGTTGCAAGTTCTTGGGGATGGGATGCCTGTGGGAGTTTTCTAGCAGTATTACCATGATCGAAGGATCTATACTTTCTTATAAAATCTTACTTTTCTATTACTCTTCTACCATCTCATTGTAATAATTCTGTTAAATAATATATACATATTTTAGATGGGTTAAAGGCATGAAAAATTACTTATTTTGGTATTTTTCTCTCAAATGTTGCTGTTTAAAAACAAAATTATAACATTCTGTTGAAATCTGACCTAAAGCTCTCCTTTTTTAATGCTATACCTTCTTTTCTCAGCTGATCAAACGAAGATATTTCTGGAATTCTTTCAGGAATACTTAAAAAATTAATTGTAAGAAGTTGTTGATTTGAGGGCTTTCCTCCTCTGATATTTTTTGCTGGTAAGTTTTAAAGTGATTTTAAAAGTACTTTGAACAGTTAAAGTGCTACTTTACTTGCATAATTTAGTAAAGCAGTTATCCAAATCTCCAAACAGAGATAGCCAGACATGTAGATAAAAGTTCATATATATGTATTTGAAGAACTTATTATAGTCAGTACCAGAAGCCAATCTGCAAAGACAAAATGTAATATTCCAAATACAGATCCTGGAACAATGACAACTTATTTAAAAGCACAGCAGCAGCAATATGATTACATAAAGGAATCTACTCATCGACTAATCCACTTCTTTTACCCAACTTTGACCAGAAGCCTTAATAACAAAACTAAGTAAAGCAGTGACAATTAAGAGGTGACAAACCTCTTCCTTAACCACCACCAGTAAGAGCAGTCTAGCTCTCCTTTCTGCACTCACAATTTTGAGGCTGCTGAATCAAGCAATTTTGGCATTCAGAAGCTGACCTCCTCTGAGGCCTGCTGCCAGCAGCCCATCCACACAAGTTTTCTTGGAGCTCAACACAAACCCCTTCACTAGAAAGTGTAAAGGTAGCACAAATACTGATATAATTTAAGAAGCAGCAGCAAAGGCCTATGCAGACTTAGCTTGTTTTCACTGCAGTCTCTGGGGCACCTCTGTAGATACTAAAACAGCCCTTCCAAATGTACTGCCTGTTATATAATTCTACTATTATTATTACTAATAATACTTTCTTACATAAACTAATGTCTTTAGATTTCATTTGCCTCAGGAAGGCATCTTACACATATACATACTTATATTTGATCTTACTGGAAGAAGCAAAATACTAGCAATGAAATACAACAGCACCTATATCCCAGGGTTTCGCTTTGATGGATCATATGAAGAATGTAGGATTCCTTGCTCGTTCCTGTCAGGCCAGGCAGTAACAGGACAGTGGGTCTTGTGCTGGCATCCGGATAATATAAGCTGTCATTATTATCAAACCAATCCAACGAAATCTGTCCTCCATCTGCTGTTTTAATGAGCTCACTGAAAGGCACATTTCAAGACAACACTGATTAGATGGAAAAATACATGCATACTATTAAGAGTACTTACAGTGTACAAATTACCAGGTATGAATTCTGCATTTTTAATTATGTTTTAATACTCCAAGTGCCACCTAACTAGGTATGTTTGCATGTTCACCATTCAGGAAGAGCCACACCTACAGCTGACATGAGTTAGCACAGTCAATTTGTGGAGTAATTCCTGTTCCCAGTAAATGAAGAGCTGGCCTTTCATGAATTGCTGCTGACGTACTGGAAACTTGTAACTAGTATGATTTTTGGCATGGCCTTCTATTTTATATAGGCTTGTGTACTGCAGATTTCTTTGGATCATCTGAGAATCTTTTGATAGCACACTGGGCAATGTGTTAAACATTTATCACATTTTTTCCTCTTTATCCAAAGAAGCAGCATGTATAATGGCACTTTGTTATGTTTGAAACACACGGAACACAGACACGCACTACTATATCTTTCACCCTGTATCTCCACAAACCTTGCTAGAATGCACTCTTAAACCATGTATCTTAAGAATGCAAAAAATATTATAATATCCCAAGAAGCTAAGCATGCATTAAACAATGACAAAAAGGTTTATTTCTTTTTTTAGAAACATACAGCATCTTCCCTCTTCCTGGCAATGAAGATATTATACGAGACAGTTGGTGTAGGAACTACCAAAAGGTAAGCCTACCTTGCATTTGATTTTTCAATTGAAAGTCTTGATAGCACCTACTTCATATTTTAAAGCTCTTTAGCCTTGTTGGACTCATTAGCTTAGCTTTGCCCTTTTTCAGTAACGGGAAGTAGATGCAATCCTGGTGTGTACTGCCAACACAATCTCAAATGGTGCAAAATAAGCATTGCCCCATGGAACTATGTTTCTTCCCTCGCAAACCTTGAAATAGAGACTATACAAGAAGGGCTAGAAAAAGTGGACATGGCCATACCACTGAAAAGTTTCCTAGTTACTAAAACTAAGGGAAGCTGCTAAATGCTAAAACTATTCTACCATGCAAACAGAGCTGAAACAACTTGTGCTGCATCCAGGTTCCGGTGCATAAAAGTACTTCTCCTTAGGTCTTGTGCCAAATGCCTCATTTGCCAGACTAAGTCTCATTTCTGTGTGAGAGAGATCAGCTGAGGACAAACACTAAATATAAGTTCTTTCCCTTTTAGAATTTGGGCATCAAAGAACACAACATAAACCCCACTGGTGAAAGTTACTCTGAAAATCCCAGAAGTTTTATATATTCGAAACAAGGCTAAATGTGGCCATGCTATGGTTAAGATAGTACCTGTTGGTTCAATGGACAGATGCAGTGATTGCATGAGCTCTGCAAAATGATGGCATTCAAACACCAGAATGTTTGATATACCAGATGACTGTGCTGCCATCCAGAGAGACCTCAACAGGCTGGACAGGAACTTCATGAAGTTCATTGAGGGGAAGTGCAAAGTCCTGCACTTGGGAAGGAACAACCCTATGCACCAGTACAGGCTGGGGCCTGACCGTCTGGAAAGCAGCTTGGCAGGAAAGGACCTGGGAGCCCTGGTGGACACCACACTGAACATGAGCCAGCAATGCTCCCTCGCAGGAAAGGCAGCCAACAGCCTCCTGGGCTGCATTAGGAGGAGCATTGCCAGCAGGTCGAGGGAGGCCATCCTTCCCCTCTATTCAGCACTGGTGAGGTCACACCTGGAATTGTCACCAATATTTCAGTGCTCCAAAACTCTCTGAGCTAAAATAGGGCCATTTGGGAACCTTGACCTTTTAAACCTACTGTATATTGAATCCAGGATAGAGATGGTTCCAAGTCTATGATGGAGTTGTAAAGGCAGGCATAAAGCAAAAAAAATGGGCACAAGCTTGAGCAACAATGGTAGCTGTGACACAATCAGAGTAAGGTAACTGCTGGCTACCAAATCAGTCACTTTCCAGAAGAAAGGCACTTACTTCCTGTACCGTACTTGGGGTCTAGAGGTGATAAAGGGACGCAGGAGTGTCTGCACCCGACCTTCCCAGCACCAAATGGTGGGATAGTAAGTTTCAGTCACAACAGGGCAATATTCCTCAAGAAAGCGGCAGAAATGGTCATTGCTGGCCACCAGCTGGGGTTTCTAGGAAGAGAGACTACAGTCAGGCAAGGGCATTCATATAAAAAACAAACTGACAAAGAAAGAGAGAAAGAAATGAAAGCTTGTTTAAATCATCTCTCAGTAAACTGGTTTCTTTCATATAATCATTTCAATGCTTTTTCCTGTCATGGTAAAGAGATAAGTAAACAAACCCCAAATGAAATGCCAAAATGCCAAGCTGAAAAGTGAAACGCACTAAACGTAATGGATTCCTTACCTATTTCTAATAACATGCTATTCTAGCTCTACTTTTACCAGCATTGTATCTTTCACTGACAAATCAAAACCACACAGTCTCACAGCAGGTGAGAAAGATTTTACTGAATCAATTTTCTTGCACCGCACAGAAATGACGTTTAATCTGTGTAGTTTGACCTGGTATCTTGTAGTGTACCTGCAGTACCTGTTTTAACCTAGTAGGACACTCCGTCTCCCATCTCATACTACGGTACACAACTGCATTGGTTACTCATCTCAATGTTCTGCATGCAGAGATTTTTCTCACAGCTTCTGTTTGTATACCAATCAACATGGAAATCCCTGTATACCAAACATCCCATGTTTTAGCAACCATATTTCTTAAACTTCTCTTTTACACTGACTCTCCAACACACAAGCATTAATAGGACAATAATAGATGATTTGAAGAAAACTGTTACACATACACAGCCGCAGTGGCATGTTCTCCCTTCATTTTTCTCCTCTGACCAAAATCAAGTACGCTTTTCTCAGTGAAGAGGAAGGCTATGTTCTCAGCAGTTCTGTGAAGGACTGTGGCAACACACGTCTTCCACCGTCATAAATCTTTTGATACGCATATTTTCAGGGGCCACTTTAGATCAGATCAGTCTCACTGTATCCAAGTAATTTGCGAATGCCTAATTTATCCGTGAAACCAGTACTAACCAGAAGATGTGCAAGAGTGTCCTAGCCCCCAAAACACTGCGATAGTGGTACGATGGTATCGAAGGCAGACACGAGGGCAGCAAACTACTTTATCGCCTGCCCTGTTAATAAACCAAAGAGGTTGGGTTTTTGTCGTGGAGGGAGGGCTCCTGACCTCCTTTTCCAAACCATCGCCCCCAGCCAAGTTCTCCCCCTAGCACGAATGCATTTCGGGGACGTCTGAGGCCAGAGCCCCTTCCCCTCCCAGGCCGGGCACGAACAGAGGAGAGCTCCCTCAGGCCGGCCGGCCCCCGGGGGCGGCTGGCGGGCCCCAGCGGAGGAAACGCCTCAGCGGTTCACGGGGAGCCCAACGGCCCCGGCGGGCGCGGGGGCTGCGCCGCCCGGCCCGGCCCGGCCGCGGGGACGGGCCTGTGCGGGGGGCGAGCGGCGTTTCGGCCAGCCGGCACCCCGGAGCGGCACCTCCAGAGGAAGGTCGGGGCGTGTGAGGACGAGGCGAGCGCAGCGCCCTACCCCCCGGCCAGCCATGTCAGGTGCCGACGCTCCCCTCGCCAGAACGGCGCCGGCTGCCTCCGCTAAGGGGGGTGGGTCGAGGTGATCTTCGCGGGACAGTCCCTGCCAGGACGGTCCCCCCGCGGCGGGACACCTGCGGAGCCCGCCCGTCCCGCCGCCCTCCCGCTCACCTTGGCGATGCTGCTGAGGTAGTAGCAGGCGTAGGCGACGCCGAAGCCCAGCACCAGGGACAAGCCCACGCCGGAGCCGAAAAGCCCCACGCGGACCTGGCTCTCCAGGTAGAGGGAGATCTCTCTGGTCAGCACCTCCCAGTCCATCGTACACGCGGGGCGGCCGCGCAGCGCACCCCGGCGCGGAGGGAGGAGGAGGAAGAGAAGAAGGAGAAGGAGGAGCTGCCGCCCGCCTGCCGCTGCCCGCGGACCGCTCCGCGCTACAGCGCCTCCGGCGGCATCCCCGCACCGCCCCCGGACCGCCCCCGCCCCGGCCGCCGAGGCCTGCGGTGCGCGGGCGGGGGCCCGAGGCCGGGGCCGGCTTGGAGGGGCCGGGGCCGGGGCCGGGCTCGGCGCGGAGAGGCGGGCTGCGGGCGGGCCGGCCGCCTCCCGTAAGCGGGCCGCTGGGCTGGGCCGGGCCGGGCCGCGGCGGCCACAGCCTGGCCCGCAGGGGAGGAAACCCTGAGGGAAGCGGCGAGGCGCGGCCCTGGGCGGCGTGGGGCACGTCGGCCGGCCGGCAGGGCCGGCTTCTCCACCGCGCGGTCGCCGGCATCGCCCGCCTCACGGCAGGTGCCTTCCTAGGGCGCCTTCGGTGTCACCTTACCCCTGCGCTTTCCCTCGGGCAGGGCGTGTGGGGTCAGACAGGAAAGGGACCCGTCCAAAACCGTGAGGAGCAGCTGATGCAGGCGTGTGGATACTCAGTCACTCCTGGACAGGCAGCGTGTCCCCTTCCCAAACACTCTTACCTGTACAGGACACAAGTCCTGCATCATAGAGGAGGAAGAAGGGACGCCGGGGCTTCCAGATGCAGCACTGGTTAATCGGTAATTTCTGTCTAAATATTTTAAGCGAGACTGAAGCATGCAACTGCTTTTCCACTTCTCACTGTTGTTACAAGGCGTTAGCGGGGATCAGAGAGGAGCAGATGTGTTCTCTTAACTACCAAGAGAAATTCTGCCCGCTCCCTTTTCAGCGGTGTGGATTGTTGCATGGAGGCCCTCGTGTGGTTGCTAACTCAGACGCCTCCCCTTTCAGCTTCAGAAAAAGACGCACAGTATCTTTCCTTGGCAAAGTCCTAGCAGCGCAGCTGATAACACAAAGAAGATCCTGGAGCTGAGTGTCTGCTATTTGAGATGCATGCATGCACCACAGGATACAGAAGTACTTTCCTTCTCCTTATTTTATGCCTCAGCTCCATGAACTGTTGAGAGAAGACAGACTTTGCTTGGTGAGACTCTTCACTTCTTACCCTATCCCTGTTTTCTTGCTATATCTGAATTTTAAAATGTAATTGAACTGGGGCCATGATGAAAAAAAAAAAGGAATATAAGAGCAGAAAATGAGATGTGGCCTATTTCAATTGCTTCTCCTTACTTGGACAAATCTTACCAGAGAGATTCTTCTCTGACATAAAGCATCTGGGCCCAACTTTTTCCTGTTCACCATGAAATAGCAGTGGCAAGCTCTTGGATGTTGGGCCACAGCTTAACTTAGAAAATACTGAAAGGGACTTTAGCTTTCTACACTGTAGAGAAAAGTGCTACCATGTTCATATTCTGTGGTCAAACACTTTGCTTTCATGCAGCAATGGTGGATTCCAGTCCTGCTTTGACAACTATCATGAAAACCCATCATAACATCTAAAGACTTTGCAATCAGATGGTTGTTTCTGATGGCATTGCTAATTTGGATGTGGGATTTGGAAATGTCAGGCATGTTTTACCATTCAGTCTGACAAGTGGAAATCTTCTACTCATCACCTTCTTTTTCTTCTCAAGTAAAAGCAGTTTGTACAATTTTAAGAATTTTTCATTAAAGAATCAGAATGATAGAAGTATGCAAAGTAATTAATTGATATATTAAGAAAGGTAAACTAATAAGAGTGTATTGCAAGGTTCTGAAGAAATAAAAAAATACGTATTCTTCCTATCCAGTCAGCTGTCCAAAGTTTCCAGAGACGCAGGGGCAGAGCTATTGCAGCTGTTGAAAAGAGTATGGGTATTAGTAAACAGAGGCTAGGAAGGATCTGGGGTTTGTTTCTTCTCCCCGCAGCTGTTACAGAAAAAGGAAACTGAATGGGTGGAAAACCTATTGTCATCAACACAGCACTTCCTCTGCTTCTGCTTACAGAGAACGGCCATACCAAGGTCTTGGTCCTCACTTGCTGGGAATGTATGTTGTACATACAGATAAAAGGATTTATCGTGAAGGAACACAATCCAGTGTGAGCAGCTGGAGTAGATAGCTTAGTTCTGAGAACATGTAGGCTTCATCAACAATGTGAACTTGCGCATCTTTGGAGACACTAATTTGGCTGAACTGAGGACTAGGCTTTAGGATGCAGAGGAACCTGCTACTTCTGAAGAAGGAAACTGGTTGTTGCTTGCCACAGACTGTTCTCCTGCATTCAAGTCCTGTGCCCATTAAGCTGAAGAATCCCTGAGCCACCCAAAAACTAAAGAAAAAAAAAACACCAAATGGCTGAGAAAGAAGAGGACACAGACTGTGTCCATGCGGCTTGAAGGCTTATAAGTGCATTGACACATTTGACCAAAAAGCGGAAGGCATGGCTGTTGATGGTTAGAGAAACCCTTCTGAAGCATACAAAACCAGCAGTTTAATGACTTGATCAACAATTTAGAGAGATTGAATGCATGAAAAAAGATCCAGACATTAAAGGTTGGTGAGGTTTATCTGATCTTTGGCCACTACCGTGTGTTGATTACTCATGGGAATATTGACAATATGTCAGGCATATATGGCATGCCATAGGCAAACTGAAACAAATTACATGTACTGAGAAGGGCAGAGGGGTTTTTGTTACTGTTTAATCATGTTGTTAGTAACTTCCTTCTAATTTAAGCAATTCCCATCAGATCCTCCAGTTCCAGTGTTGGGTTTTGGTTTTTTTTAGTCTTTAAAAGGTTATCCTTCGGCCTACAACACATTTTGCAGAGCTGAGAAAGAAAACACTGTATTCTGCTCGTATTACAACCACTTCCAAGCAATTTAGTGATTGCAAATTGTGTGTGTGAAGAAAACAAGGTGGTCACTATGGTGTTTTGAACTCTGTCTCCACATTTTTTTCAGAGAAAGATAGTCCTACATTCCCAGAGAGACTTGCTATTTGCACTATGCTCTCTCCTCTCTAAGTGCTTCATAAAATGATTGCATCAACCCAGCTCTAATGGATTATAGATTAGGCAGAAAGGAAAGGGCACAGGATTGTTGTTACGTATCGTCTCCCAATTTATTTTGCTTAAGCGGTAGATAGTAATTTACAGAAGCAATTGGTTAGTCACAGCTTAATTTACATTTTTAACTAGGAGGCTATGCTGTCTTTATTTTATTTTTTGTTAGGGGAGGTGGTTCTGTGATCGTTTGGGGTTTGAGGGGGAGTTAATACATTCTTGCTGATGTTCCAGTGGACAACTGCAAGCTGGTCCTGGCACAGTTCTCTGTAGCCTCACTCTCAGAATTTATTTCAATAGGCGCTGCAGCACCTCTGAGGCGGGGCAAAGTGACTTTTAACTTCAGAGTTTTAAATTCGAGGTTCTGTTTGTTTATATTCTTTTAACATTTGTTTAACTTTAGCATTCACGTAACAAAATGGGAAGAATATCTTTGTGTCAGCCTGACCTATCTTTGGAATACCTAAAAAACTGCAGGTCCATGTATAAAGTATCTGAAAATTTTTCCATCAGTGCAGGGAAGAGGGCACTCACTGTTCCTGATATTTGTTATTAGCAGGGGAATAGGAGGAAAAAAAGTGCATTTGGAAAATTCAAGTCAGCATTTCTCAAGCCTTCCTCATGCATATTATAGATTTTTTTTCTTTCCTTAAAGTGTGAATGAAGTAGGGAATTAATGAAGTCAATGTAAATGTTCTATGTTGGACACTCTTCAAATTTCAGGGGAAAAAGCCAGGCTGTGGTTATGTTTGTACTCTTGGTGCTCATGAAAAAAACAATGATTGTGGCATTAGGAAGAGCTGCTTCTGTTCGTGCCTTTCTTAAGCTTTGTTACTCTTACTATTACCTCCATATTCCCATGCATCCATGCATCCATATCTTTTTCTTCCATGCTTCTCGTCACTCCCTCATGAAATATTTCTCAGCCCTTTCCAGTGATAATGTTGGAAGGAGCATAGGAGTCAGAAGGAATGTTTTGTACCATTTGATTTAACTTTCTTTAGCTATGTTTCCTTCAATTAAAATGTGAGTGTTTCAGTTCAGCAGGTGTAGATTACAAATGCAACCACATAATTTAGTATTGTTTCACTCTGTTTAGGTGGTCGAAGATACCTTCAAGAGCTGCTGAAACATGAAGACTGCCCAATATTTGTCTCCCTTGGAATGACTCTTGCAGGATCTAGTCTACATGAAACCACCTCCCTGTGTTTGAATACAGCTGGCAAACTGCTAAATACAAAATCGTGGTTAGGAGAGGATCAGACCGATTTGACTCATCATCATGTCAAATAATGGTGATGAAACTTTGTTTTGTGTCAACTCAAATGTTCACAAAGAGTTAAAATAAAGGTTAAAATTCTCTGATATATAGCACAGTATAATTCTCAGAAATGTGAATTAACCTAAGATTGATTATTTTATTCACAAACCAAAGGTGACAATCCATGGAATGCTGAAAACTGAGAATATGAGACAGTACAATATAAAATAAATTGAAAGCAAGCAAATATACTAAGGACATTTCTCTTAATCTTTTTTTTTTTTTTTCATTAAAAATGTTAACAGAAGCTGCTACAGAACTTGGAGAATTTTCATAACAGTACAGTAGAGCTGGATGTTGAATCTAGGTTAAATTTCCTCCTGGCTCCAAGGAATCTTTATTGTAGCTTAAAGTGAAACATTCTCATTTTTATTTACCTATTTTCATTCTTTTATAAACACTTCAAAGTGGATAAAAATTTGCATCTTTATTTACAACCAAACAACTTCCATATACATTTGGTAAACTCTTGTTCTACCTACATCAACAGTATGGCTCCAGCTGAATTCAGCAGTCAGAAATATGTCCAATGAATCCTTTTCCTTTAGGCAATTTCTTAGATTTTCTTTAGCATTTTAACAGTGAAAATTATTTATAAGCATTAGATACAATCTTAAATGAGATGTATATTAAAAATGTTTACTTTATGCAAAGCATTTAGCCTTGTTCAGCAACAGATTTTTTTTTTGTTGTTATTTTTGAAATTTTCTGTTTTTGATAATACAGATTTCAACAAGTCTATTAGAGTGTACTGGAAATCTTACTTCTTAGAATTTAGGTTTACATAATGTTGTGACTGGGACTATTTTCTTATGACAAAACACAATGTTTAGATTCTGCTTGACTTAATGTTTGTTACTATTTTAGCAGATTATTAAAATTAAACATAGATATTATTCAGTGCTTAAGTAATCTTTCAGGCATTACTTAGTGCATATTGAGTGCCTTTGTAATACAAGAAAGACCTGTACTTGACTGTAAGCAGATTAGTCCCATTGATTGCAAGAAAAATTATCATGTACATAAATTAGGAACATTCTTAAAGTATCTTGATGACCCAGGGAGACAGTTTATTTTCCTATCAGTCTAAAGATATGACCTAGCTGGTTCTGACTACATATGAGAATTTCAAGTAAGTATATTTTCTTTACTATCTTTACAATCAGGAAATCTAACACCAGGAAGAAATTAATTCCTCCTTCCAATGCATCAACTAATTTAAAAATCATCTATTAATAAAACACCAATATGCAGCTAAACATTTGGAAATATCATATAACTATACATTTTTTAACCCTTTGAGATTTGCTGAAGTAGGAGAATTTGTATAGATGTGCAAATGCAAGTACATGGTATTGTAGTGTGTATACCCTAGATCGCTGCAGAATTTTTACTTATTTTATTTTGTCTTTGAATATTTAAAACTTCAAGCTTAATTTCACAGGTATGTTGTTTTCTCTCCACTTAAAATAGTTCAGCTAATTAAAACTTAAAACTTTAACGGAGAAGATTCCATGATGTTCCTGCTAGGAAAAGATAACCTATTATTCTTTATCCTAAAATACTTTTTTCAACATGTTGAAGTTTTTAGCCAGATACAGAAAAAAATTCCTTCTTTTTAGCAGATCTCCATGAAATTAGTTTTGTTTCACAGCAGGAAAATGAAGTGATGTATTTATAATCTATTCTCTGCTCAGCTGCTTTTCTTTCCTAGAAACAAAGTAGCAGATAGAACTCCTTAGGGAAAGAAAGAGCAGCATGGACACTGTGGGTTAATATACGTTTTCTAATTAACAGTTTCATAGAGGATGCCAGTAGCATAGTAAAAACCAAACCCACTAAAGCGATTTGCTATGTTGCATGACAGCTTGCTCACTATCTGGCATTAAAAAAATATTTTAATCTGCAGAAACTAGGAAAAAATCAATGCCAATTATTCATGACATTTCGGAAAACTGAGGAAGAAATTAGATTGTGTTATGGATAATGAATCTGGTAAATAAAGCAGTAGAAAGAGTGCAACAAGTTAACAGGATAGGTGTGTTTTAGCATTAATGAGAGATGGTACATGGCCACGGGATGGCAGCAGAGGCTGAGGAATTACCTTTTTTTTCACCACATTAAACTACGGATAAACAGGATATGCCCTAAAGTACCTAACTGGTTCATCAGGTTCGAGAAAATATACATTATGTATATTTTCACTTAAAAAGATGTGGCATGTTGATCAGACCAGAAGTTTCTGCGGAGAGTGATTATATACTTTTCTTTTTTTTTTTTTTAAATTACATTTGGGGCAATTTTTTGTCAGTAAAACAGTAGTTTTAATCTCATTTGCATATATTTCCATCTTTCTTCCTCAGTTAGTTGAGTTAGTTCCACCCAGAAGAGTAGGCATATTTTGTTAAAACCAAGGCAGTTGCTTACTTTTTCGTAATTCCTTTTCCTAATGCTTTTGTCCTCAGGAAGAAAACTGCATTATAAAAACCCCTTTTGGGGAAAATCAGAAAATTAAAATCTAGAATGCCTTCAATTTTTAAGAGAAGGACTAAGAAAACTGCTTGTTCTAATATAAAGCCTTGAACTGAGGAGGCAGAATCTTTGCACTCAGATTGGTATAAATTAATAAGATCTACCTTTGTATTTTAAAAAGAAAACTACAGTTTGCTCATTATATGTAAACTAGATGCTCTTTCTCAACTGCTTGGAAGCTATTTTTATATATCCTTCGTACAACAAATTCTGAGAACTCAGGATTTGTGCAAGATAGTAAACAAAACCTGAAAACTCCATAAGTTAATAACTGTCTTTCCAAGAAGTTGGGATTTTTTTCTTCTAAACCATATAAAAGCAGGCTTTTCACATGGGATTCTCTCCTGCAATAGGCACAGTCCTCTTTCTGCATTGCGTGTTCCAGATCCTACATTGCAAGTTCAGCTTTAATCAAACAAGACAGTCCAGAAAAACTTCTATCAAACTCTCTCTTCAATCCATGTAAATACTTATCTTAAGATTCCCTCCTGGACCGTGACATTTTGCAGAACAGAAAGACAACCAGGCAGAGTTTAGGCAAGCAGCTCTCTGGAATGGCTTAGATGAACAGGGGCATAGGCTGGATGACCTCCCAAGTCCTATTTCATGTGACCCTGTGAGGGTTGTCTTGAGGATTGTCTTACCACAATCCAAGTCTTGAGGATTGTCTTACCACAAGACAAGTAAGCAGCTCCTCTTACAAAAAGCCAATACGTTCTCCAATAATAACAAGGAGTTAAAAGGGATGTCATTAGGTTATGCATGGCACTGAGTTTGCATAAACCAGAGGTCTTCTCTCATGGCCCCTTGCTTGATTGTTGTAATATGGCAGGAAGTAGTAAGGAAGACCATAATCACCAGCTGGAGGATGGCGTGACTCAGCAGTATACGTAATTTTGGGTAGCCAGAAGGGAACTCGCTCTGTAGTTATTTTTGTGCACCCAGATTCCTGACTGAATGCATATTAATGAGTCTTTGCAATTACAGGTGAGTATGCCTAGAGCACTGTGGATTCCCTTCCCCCAGCCTGTGATTTAACTGCTCTGTCATGACTACCCAAGGTATTCAAAGCCAGCACTACCTCACAAGGCAGGCAGCAGTGATTAATTACAGCAGCACTGCTCAGGTAAATTCTGCCTTTGGCAGATAAGCTTTGGTTGCACCTCCTGCAGCAGTTTAAGGCACTACCGCTCTGCCAGTCTGCCCTGGTGGTCTCCTGCCATAACAGGGATGGCAGAAAAGCATATAGGTCCCATGCCTCTGCTGGTGCTCAGTTTGAGGAGGCTTGTGTGTGAGTATGATTTCTAGATTGTAGACCCAAAAAGCAAAGAAATAAACCTCTACTAACTCCAGTAGTCAGGTTTTAGATGGCATTTTGCTCCACAATTTGAGGCCTGATAGATTAAATTACCTGGAGTGTGAGGACATGTTGGCTCTAAGGCTGTAAAATACCCACTCTGTGCGATAAAGTCAGAGCAGCAAATACAACTTTAGGAGATGTGATAAACTCTCAGCATTCATCAGAAGAAAAGAACAGTGCCGTTGAGGGACCAAAGACTTGTTAAAGACAACTGAAAATGCCATATGCATTTATTCTGTGCAGAACCAACCAGCCAACGAACTAACCCCCTCTGCCTGCAAGAGTCCCTAGGCCAACACCATTTTTTTCAGTTGCAAAGTGAATACGACTTCTTTCCTTAAGGTATTGCTGTGTCCAGTTTCCCACTGCAAACAAAATGCTGATACATACCTGGATTTTGCAAGTAAGTCATCTGATAGAAAAAGCAGGTGAGTAGATGAGTAGGAGAGGCAGGGTCTATTGGGATGGACAGAGCAGGAGTGGTCAGGAGAAGGATTATCAGGAGAGAAGAAGCTCCAGGATAGTATCTGCCCACATGCACTGCTGCTGAACTGCAGCAGTAGACTTTCTGAATGTCTATAATTCAGAATTTCTTGGAAAAATAAATACAAGGGATAAACTCTTCTGATTTTCTCCAGGAGTACTAATTCTGTTCTCAAACTTTGTTGGTTTTCCTGGCTCACATTTCCTGGTTGCAAAAAGCCTTTTATCCAACCCTGTCAAGGAGCAATAGAAAAACGTGCTCTGGGTTATCCTTAGATATGCATGAACCTTATCCTTGCCCATAACTATGAAAGCATGAAAAAGGAAAATGAGGCAGATGGGAACATTATGACCATAGATAGAGCCTATCTAGATCCTTCAATAGAAAGGGAAATTCTGCCATGTGTTACGCATTTAATTTCAATTACATGTACCAAATGTAATAAGCTAGTACAAGCTGCGGGTAGCTTTCGTATGGGGAGAAGCATTTGCAAGAAAACTCACACTGCCTGGCAATTGCATGCTTTTCTAGGGTGATATCTGCTAGTGTTTTGGGGTTTCCACTGCAGAAGTAGAAATCAGACACTGCTTGAGAGTGCCTATTGTCAGGACACAATTTCATGTTTAAGGCGACGTTCTTTAGCATTAGCATGGGTTAGGAAGGAATGAATTATGTGACGAATGTGGTGGTAGTCTGGTGGTTACATGTTCATATTATTCTGCTTTGCTGTACATATTGTGAGAAAACTACACAAAAGAAGTCAGGAAATTATCTCATAGACTCTTCTAGGCATATTAATAACCACGAAGGTGGAAGGAAGCACTGAAACAGTAAAAGTACCCAGGACACAAGGGTAGCTGGGCTGCCTTTTATCAGCCATTTCCCTGTTGACTAAGAAATGGTATTCTTTTGTGTGGTTCGGACTTGTCTGTCCTTTTAAGACAGATGCTTTTAAAAAGTTGATGTGGAGAGACAAAAACAATTGGAGGACCATTTTTAAAATGAAGAACTGTATTCTATGTAAGATTACCCAGGATGTGTGGAGTTAAAGGAAATCCTTGAATATTGTAAGGGTGAATGTCCTTCATTCTTGCTTATGGAGAGGGTAGTTTATAAAGAATTGTATTTAGGTTTGTCCTCCATGAGGGATACCCTGAGGTAGGAAGGGCGGGTGGAGGTACAGGTTCCCCCACTCTGTTGAATGGAGGACCTGAATACCAGCTAAAAAAGCTCCTGGGCTATGGAAGTTTATTTTGCATCTTACATATAGACTTGCTTTCCAGGAGAGTACAGCGCCACTATCTCACCTCAATAGCGCACAGGACTCGTGTCCACGGTTAGGAAAAAAAAAAGAGGATTTCAGGGCATAGAAGTAACTAGAAAACGGGGGAAACGCAATACAGCTATACCTAAGCTCTATCGCGCGAGACTTAACTGATACAATTTAATTTGGGAAGGCTGGCTCCGCGGAGGGCAGCGGCAGGAGCGCCCTCCCTGCTTCTGCCGCCAAAATCACCTCAGCCCCGGGCGGGGCGGGGCGGGGCCGCTGCCCTCGGGGAACTCAACACCGCCCACGCCCCCAAAGGAGACCGCCAGGCTGGCGACTGGCGGAAGCCCCAGGCAGTTCTGCCTGCAGGGGTAAATAAATCCCTCTTCCCTCCTCTGCTTCCTCCCATTTCCACCGGCACCGGCCCGATTCGGGGAAGCGGAAGGGGGGGGCGGGGCGGGGCGCCGGCACCGGCACCGGAGCAGCAGCCGCGCCGGTCAGTGACCACCCCGGCTACGCAGGTGGCGCGCGAGTGCCACACCGCCTCGTCCGTGCCCCGCCGCGCTGCGGCTGCGCAGAGGCGCCGGGGCGGGCGCATGCGCAGGACGGGAGGCGGGCGGTGGCGGCCGCCGCCGGTTTCCCTGGTGCTGCCGTCGTCGCGGCCGCAGTTCCCGGATGTAGCGGCGGGCGCGCGGGGCCGGCGGTGGCTTGCTGCTGTGGCGTGCGGACGGGCGCTGCGGGCCGGGGCGGGAGGAACTGCGGCGGGGGGAACGGTGGCGGCGCTGGGGATGGGTGCGTAGGTAGGTAGGTAGGAAAGAAGGAAAGGAGGGAGGGAGGAGAAGAAGTGTCGGCCGGAGCCTCCCGCCGCCCCGGTCGCGTCCCCCGGCCCGTCGGAAGGCTCCCTTCCCTCTCCTTCCCCCGCTCACCGTTGCGTCCTGATTGCTCTTCCCTCCTCCCTCGCCGCACCGGCACCCGCGGCCCGCGTCATCTCTCCCTCCCTTCCCCCCCCACGCCCGAAGCAGCCGTCCCCATCGAGGTCCCCCTCCGCCGCCTGCGGGCTGCGCGCCCCCTCCAGCCGCCCCGGGGCCCGGGCCCGCGGGGCGTCGCCGGGATGAGCAGCTCGCGGAACAACCGGGTGATGGTGGAAGGAGTCGGGGCCCGGGTGGTCCGGGGCCCGGACTGGAAGTGGGGGAAGCAGGATGGCGGCGAGGGCCATGTGGGCACCGTCCGCAGCTTCGAGAGCCCCGAGGAAGTGGTCGTGGTGTGGGACAACGGCACCGCCGCCAACTACCGCTGCTCCGGGGCCTACGACCTCCGCATCCTCGACAGCGCGCCCACCGGTGAGCGGCGGCCGGGGGCGGGGTGGGAGGGAAGGGGCGAGCCCGCACGAAGCCCTGACGGCTGGGGGGGGGCAGCGCCCGAGGGGCTCCGCGGCGGGGTGAGGGTCGGGGGCCCGCCCCTGGGGGCGGATTGCGCCTCTCTTTTCGCCTTTTTCTCTCTGTTTTGCGGGGGGAAAGTCAGCTACCCTCCGTCCTCCCGTCGCATGGCTGCGAGCGGGTGCCTATGTGTATGTATACCCTAACTTAGAATAAATATATAGTGTGTGGCAGCGGGGAGAGGAGAAGTTGTCCTGGGACACTTAAATTGGGGTAAACAAAGCCAAAGTGATCTGCCATAGAGAGCAGGCTCTCGGTATGATGGGGGCGGGGGGACAGCGGCGGGAGGGAACCGAGAGTATGGTACCTCAAGGTTTTGTTTTGTTCTCTCCCCCCCCCCCCCCCCCCCGAATTTATATTTCAGTGCTGTTTTGTAAAACGGTGACAGTCATTCTGAGTCAAGTATAGGGAGGACTGAAGAAAAAAGGTGTAGCACCTTTTTGCTAAAGATTACATCAAGTATTTGAAACGGTGTTTTGTCTTGTAATCTTCATATTGCCTATTATCTCTATTGCCAGACCTGCTGTAAAATAGTGAAGGTACTGGAAAAAAAATGCAGTCGTTCATTCTTTTAATTACTTGGCTGCTTGATATTTATGCTTTAAATTCAGTCAGTTTGGACAATGGATTTAGATCTGCACTGACATTATGCGGCAATGTTAGTGTTGCAAACACTGCAGAGAAATGTTCATTTTAGCACCTGTTTTTACAGTGAAGACTCACAAAGAAAAAGATATTGTTTAGTTTCATCAGCAACATAGCGAGGTGGTTTTGGGCCGGGCAGGATTGCCTCAATAATGAGGTGATTGGACCAATTTGTTGGGGTACTTAGATGTACTGTTTTTGTAATGTATCTTTCATTTGGAATACATTGGAGAGGAGAGAGCATATTTGAGCCAGCTCTGTGTAGTGTTACAGAAAGGAAAATTATAGCAGTGGGTAACAGACTTTTGAAGAGACAGCATCATGGAATTCATTCTAATTAATTACAAAAATGTTGCTAAGAAAAAAACCAAAACACCACACATTGCATGGTGAGCCTTTGAGATTGCTTTAATTTTTCTGTGGCTGGGTACCTTCCTCTCCCCTGGCCTCATGCTTGATTTTCTGTTGTTGTTTTGAAGGGTAGATGCTATTAAAATGAGCTGAAAATCTTTTTGAAAAGGACCTCGGAACAAGAAGTTGAGTAGTCTTTCAAGTTGTCGACCCTTGTCTTGCAGATGTTTATGCTTTGAAACTTTACCTGCATTTGATGTCCTGTAGAAACCAGTGGGACTACTTCTGCTTAAAACTGAAGTATATGCATAAATGTTGAATATGAGCCTTGAATGCTCATTATTCTAGCTCTGCTTGACATATTTGCAAGCTGACAGTATCCTGTTAATGGCATCTGGAAGCCTACACTTAATACTCAGTTTAAAAGGCCCTGGTTTTTGTTTTGGTGGTTTTTTTTCTGCTTTATTCCTTCTAATTTTCAGTTATGTTTATACTTTTGTATTAGAATTTTAATTTCTGCTTCAGGTAGGACTATGTATATTGCTGTGGGAAAAACTCAAGCATTGCTGGTTTTAGGCTTTGCAAAATGGTATTTCTCTTCCTGAGGTTTTTGGTCGACATGTGCATCATCCTCACGGAACTGCTGCGTGGAGCTACCCAGGGTTGCTTTTTGCTAGAGGGAGTTACTTTTGAGGTCATGATTCCCTGGAGATAGGAAGAGTAAAAATCTGTAAAGTAGTAGCAGCAAAAGGGCAAAGTTAGTGGAATTAGGATGCTGTCAATTTGGACTGAAATCCTGGTTTTACTACTGATTCATTTTGTATTCTTGGGCAAATCACTTCCCTTCTTCAGTTTTCCCCCTTTTGTGTCCTTTTGTTGTAATTACTTATTTTTCTCCGTGGTAGTGACTATCTATTGTTTAGAATAAGGGACTCTGACTTTGGTTGATAGTTTGATGCTATCTCTAGGGGCATTTAGATAATTTTGATATAAATAGTTACAGGAAAAGTGGGATTAGGTGACAGAATTTCTAATGGTAGTACTAATAATGATGGTGTTGAGCAAGGAAATGCTATAAACTATGGGGTGGGTTTTGGTTTGATGATACTTAGCACAGTGTTAAATCATGGCTCTTACGGTTTAAAATGAAAAAAATTTTCTCTGGTTCATAAATTTATAGTCACAACATGATTCTAAGTTTATAGCAAGAATAAATAAAAAAATACAGCAGTAGAAAGCGAAAATATATTATTTATTGCTGGGAGTTCTTTTTATTAGGTATTCAAAACCAGAGTTGATTATAAGTTCTTAAAAGTGGTGCTTGCAGCCAGAGTTGCTGCTTTGATGAGTTTGAGGCCTCTGCAGCCCAAAACAGTAGTGATGCATCAGGAATTGACTGTGTTATAGAAGTAATTCTGAAGCTTGTTCTATTAAAAAAAAACCAAACAAACCAAAAGCGAAACCTGAGTTTGATACACGTATGTGCATATATATGTATATGCCTTTCCTTTGATGCCAGAATGATGCTTCATAGACTTAATGATGTACTGTTCTTGTATTTTAATGGTTGTAGGCTATTACCAGCATTGCAAGGCTATGTTAACTTTTATAAAACTTAAATAGCCTTAGTGCTAACATTTTCAGATGGTTGTCCTGTAAATCAATGTTGAGTATTTATTTTAATGAAGTATCTCTTGTAAGCTATTTGCTCCAGATGCAGTCATCTGGGTAATGAATGGTTTGTGATATGAAGTTTTGTTTTGTTTTTCAGTTATGTTTACCAAGCTAGCTGTATTAGCTGCCCATTGGTGATCATATTTACATTGGCAAGCATTTCTTTAAGCAAGACAGAGTGATTGAGAAGGATTAGTAAACTAAGAATCTGAAAAGAAATGAAATTTCAGTTAGAAGAAAGGGAACTTTAGTTATGTCCTGTGTAGCAGGCTCCTAAATGGAGTAAGTGGTGGGACGTGATACATTAGCAGTGCAGTGTGGTTGCCCAATTACTCGCAAATAAATCCTGGTCTTTCTGTAAAGTAGCCTTTTGCCAGTCCCCTTTTTGTGGTAGTGTTGTGGAAAAGAAACAGAAAGGAGTAGTTTTCTGAGTTGCTGAACAGAAGCTAAAAGTATATAAACCCAAGCTTCATATTTAGAAGGGAAGGCAGCCTTTTGCCAAAGGTAAAGGCTGTACAGTAGTATGTTTGTAGAGAGCACTACTATGTTCACATAATACTCATGATTGTTACAGAAACTTTGTGTTTGTTCTCTTTCTGAAGATTTGCTTTCTACAAAGCTTAGGCAAAAGTTTGTTTGTCATCCATTTCCTCTTCTCTATGGTTCTTTCAAAGTAACAATGTTATTTTCCTGCTTAAAATATTTACCCAATTGTGTTTGAATAAGGGGAGGTGGTGGAGGGGCTGGGGTCAGGAAATGGAACCTTGACATGGAATTATCCCACAGCTAGAGCAAGCATTTGTGCAGCATGTAAAGCTGTATGCGCTGTATTCTGCTAATACTGAAAATTTAGGTGTTATCTGTTAAAGATCTGAGTGGCTTTCTGTACTTGTATTAATAGTTTTCTGTAACCCGAAGAGTTGCATAAATCATTGTGAAGTCATACATGTCAGAACATTTTAAAAGGTAGACCACCTCAGATGATTTATCCTATGTATTTGTTTATTTGTTCTTGCTTTTAGCGCATTAAGTGTAATTTAAGGCAAATTGTCTTAGACAAGATTTTTTTTTAGTGGCTACTTGTAAATACTTACAGAACACCACAGAAGTAAAAAAAATAAAAATAAATTAATAGCTTCATGAGCAGTGCTACTTGGGAAGCCTGTTTGTCATGTTTTTTTTTAATAAACATGTCCTTTGTTATTCCTGCCCTTCCCCCATGTCTCCTACACAGTAATCATCTCCATCCTCATGTATCTTGTGGTACCCTTACCAGATAGGACACATGCTTTGGCAAGTCTGGCATCTCATGTATATAATAATGGGTCAGTTGGCTGCTTCCAAACAGGGTATTTAATAGATGAGTTATGTTTGTGGGAACACTGATTTGAGTTTTCACACAATTTGTTGAAATCTGGTTAATCTCTAAGAATTCTTAGTTTTCAGTTTGCCTGGAGCCTGGCCATAAAAAATTATCTCGAGGAGAAGAACAAAACATTGCTATTGCTTTTTAAATTGGGGTGTAAATGAATCAGTTTTTTAATTAGTTTATGGTATCCCTTGCCTGATGGTAGTATTGTCATTACGATATGAAAGGATTTTGGCTTATTAGAATTCTGTAGAGAATAATGAGTCCATTGGATTTTGTTGGTTCTTAGAAGTAATTGAAATCACTATTAACTTCTGTGCTTAACAGTGAGTGGTATGGATACCCCTTGTACATCTTATTTTACTGTTAAAATGTTCTTTTATTGGACAGCTGTATATTGCCACCTAATTATCTTTAGTACAAAAGAGATTCATAACAAATTCAAATAGCAATTTGAGCAGCACTGCTTCTATTTTCTTCCACAGCTTTAAGAGTGAGAATGGGTTTTAAGAACTTGTAGGCAAAGGTTGTAAAATTCATGTGTAAATGAGTGGTGACAGAGGAATGGTGGGCTCCATCATGATGGGCTCTGGGTAATCCAGAGAAGATTTGGGAATAGATGACAAAAGTAAAAATAACTGTGGCAAGGACATAAAGGTAGGGGACTAATATGAAATGCAAATAGTAAAAACATTAATGACAAGTGGAGATCAGGAATACTGGATTTTATGGTGTACTAAGGTTGGAGGGACATTAGGAAATTACAGCTATTTAAAAGTAATTAGGCGTGAAAGTACCCTTCTCATAACCTGGTTTCTTTTGTTTTTTTTTCAGTGCGGTACGGAGGGTGATACAAACCTGTTTCATTTTGAAATAGCCTGCTCCTAGGAAATTTTGAAGAATATTTAGATGTTTAGGTTTTGCCTTATCTCATTTTAGAAAGCTAAAGTGCTCTTCTGGTTCACAGCTGGCCAGCTACAGGGCTGATGTTTGAATTCTGAAGTTTTTATGGCACTTTAATGTATTCCAGTAGTTTAATTAAGGCATTCTTTCCTAATATAAACTTTGTAAAGTTTGTGTTTCTCAACTTTTCTTAAACAGTCTTCCTTTCGAAGAGTGGAAGCAGTTTATATGACAGGTTGTATTTGGGTCAGGATTTCAGTTTGGCTCCAGAGCCTACACTTGACCCAGTCTCCTGGTTGTTCCTGTGTACTGTGCTTCGATTTACACCACGGGGTGGTTTTGGAGCACACAAGCTGGTCTACTTTTTGGTGAAAGTAAATTGAAAGATATGATCTCAATGCTGATAAGCATTCAGTCCACTGGGCTGGAGCAGGGCTAGTCTGAAACATTAAAAATAATGTCTCCTTCCCTCCCCCCAAATGTGTGTAGTACCAACATCAGTACTGAATTTTGGTGAGTAGTTGGGTGATGAGTAAATGGAGACCACGGTGGTGCAGATTGTCCCCTTGTAGCCCATGGAGAGCCACAGTGGAGCAGGTATCCACACTGCAGCCTGTGGGGGACTCCATGCTGAAACAGGTGGACATACCTAGAAGGAAGCTGCAGCCCATGGAGAGCCCATGCTTGAGCAGCGTTTTCCTGAAGGCCTAGCAGCCCATGGAGAGGACCCATGCTGGGGCAGGGAAAAAGTGTGAGGAGCTATTATAGACTGACAATAACCCCCCATTCCCCATCTTCACCAAAATTTCTTCACCAAAAGGGTTGTCAGGCATTGGAATAAGCTGCTCAGGGAAGTCGTTGAGTCGCCATCCCTGCCGGTATTTAAAAGACATGTAGATGTGGAGCTTAGGGACATGGTTTAGTGGTGGACTTGGTAGTGTTAGGTTAATTGTTGGACTCAGTGATCTTAAGGGTCTTTTCCAACTGAAATTATTCTTTCTCCCCTGCGGAGAAGCAGGGAAAAAGAGGAGTTGGGAACGAAGAAGTGAAGTTGGATCTGGGAAGAAGGGGTAGTGTAGGGAGAAGGTGTTTTAGTTCTTGTCTTTCTCACCATCCTCTTTTGTTTTTAATTGGCTATAAATTTAATTTTCCCCAAGTCAAGTCTGCTTTTCCTGTGATGGTAATTGGTAAGTGATTTCAGTTTTATCTCAGCCTACAAGCTTTTTTATTTTATTTTCACTCCCTGTCCTGTTCAGGAGGGAGAGCGAGAGAGCAACTGGGTGGGCGGCTGGCAGCCAGCCAAGGTCAACCCACCACACTTGTGTGTACCTATAATATCTAGTTCAACTTTAAAAAAAAAAAAAAATCCTTCAACGTTTTCTAAAACATACGATTAATTTAAATAGTTAATTTTATATGTATTATGAACATGAATAAGAGTTAGCTATCACATTTTGTGATCCAGTAGTAGCACCTTGTTTTACCATCTTTTTTTTAGCAGATGAAGTTAAAACTCCTTCTTAGTCCACTGTCACCAGAGGCGTACAAATCTACTTCTCCCTCCAGATTTCTAGTGCAGTGGTTAAACGTTCTGTAACAGGATTACTTGCCTGCTCCTGCCCTGCAATGCTTTGTTTGTCATGCCAGCAGTGTTGTGCAGCACCACAAAGAATGGGATTTGGAAACCAATCCAGCTAAATATTTTTCCTCCTGGCTGTTTTCCAGCTGGGTATGTTTCTTGATCCAGTTTACAGCTCAGCTCTACAAAAAGCTTTTGCTGGCATAATGGAAAGAATGGAGTAGCATGGTCAGGTGAGGCATGCACTGAAGTGGGTGTTGCTGCTAGAAACATGTGTCAGGGAATGGATGAAGAAAGGCTGTATCTATCGGGGTGGTGTTTAGGGATCTATGAGATAGAGATGTGACTCCCTCCATCAGAGACTCCAAATACAGACATGCACTGTTCTCTTAAGTCCCAGCCACTATAGTCAGTAAAAAGACTTTTGTGTCAAGTATCTTTGTATATTTTTTTCTTGATTTTTCCTGAGGAAAATTTTCTGAGTTTTTCCACAGCAGCTTTTGCCTCACTGGCTAGAAATGTTTAGTTTTTAAGTTTACTGTGAGATGACCTAGTTCTGTATTGTATGACTTCTGATTATACCTCTCTTTTGCCCTCTTTTCTGCTGCTTAAACAAATTGAAGAATCCTGCAGCACCCAATTCCTTGGTCCTTTTACATCCAGAATAAATGTGATCCTTGGCAAGCTGTCTTCCCTGAAGCTCAGCAACTGTTAAAAAAAAAAAAAAAAAATCCAAAGATGTGTAACTTCTCTATGTGAAATACCAATTTAGCAATCAATTAAAAAAACCAAAACACCACCCCTCAACCCCAAGCACCATAAGTAGTTAGACTTTTTAAGCAAGGCAACAAAACCCTAACAGGTTATCTGAATCCTTTTAATGCACCAGCTCTTGAAGACTACCAAAAAAACCAAAAAAGTAAAATGGTTCAATACAATTCATAGCAGTAGAGGCAGCCACCATGAGATCATAGCTAAGTACTGTCTTTTTGAGTATTACAGGTAATCAACAGATACCGGACATCAAAGTCTCAGTGTACATAACAAGAAAGATAGCTTCTTGATGTTAACCCTCTGTTGATGGAGTTGTGTGTGGAGAGAAAATGTATGGGTGATTTCCAAGTTCTTGTTTTGTAGAAAAATAGCATTTTTTAGTTGTTTTTACCAGGCAGCAAATACTTTTTAAATATAGGAAGTTAGTTAAAAAGAATGATTATGGTAAATGAAAGAATGATTATGGTATATGAGGTGTGTTTTCTGGCAGTTGGAGTTGGCAAATAATGTTACCGTCTGTGCCAGACCTTCAAAATTTCAGCACAGACTTTGTGGTCAAGGTATGGATGCCATGTTAGTCATGAAACATTCAGGAATTACAGTGATCATTTAGTATAATGTCAGCAGTTTCAGGGGTTTTGTTGTCACCAAAGGCTATCTTTGCCCTGAAGAGCTGCTCAGATCTCTGTGGTGCTATGTGCAGTCTTTGCTCCAAATGTGTGGCCTTTTCCAGCCTTAACTAAATATTTATTCCAATGTTCATGCATCAGGAAAATTTTTAATCGTGAGGCCAGAAATCTTCCTGAATACATGTATAATCAAGGCTGGAAGAGAGTGGACTGAGAAGTTTTCTTGGTTAGGAGAAATGAACACGGGATGATTTTGCTGGCATTCAGAGGGACCTTGACAGGCTGGAGAAATGGGCCAACAGGAATCTCATGTAATTCAACAAAGGGAAAGGCTGAGTTCTGCACCTGAGGAGGAGTAACCCCTGCACCAGTACAAGCTGAGAACAACTGGTTGGAAAGCAGTTTTGCAGGAAAGGACCTGGGGTCCCAGTGGACAACCAACTGACCAAGAGCCAGCAATGTGCCCTTTTGGCAATGAAGGGCAGTGGTAGCCTGGGCTGTGTTAGGAGTAGTGTTACTGGCAGGTTGAAGGAGGTGATCCTTCCCCTCTGCTCAGTACTGGTGAGGCCACACCTGGAGTGCTGGGTCAAGTTCTGCGTGAGAGAGACATGCACATATTGAGTGTGTCAAGCAAAGGGCTGCAAATATGTTTTAAGGGATCTTAAGGCATCTGGTATGGGGAGAGGCTGAGGGATCTGGTGTTTAGCCTGCAGAAAAGAAGGCTCAGGGGGATCTGAAAAGTGTATATAAATACCTGATGGAGGTTGTAAAGAGGATGGAGCCAGGCTGTTGTGAGTGGTGTCAAGTGACAGGACAAGAGGCAATGGGCACAAATTGAAATACAGCAATTTCCACTTAAGCTATAGGGATGATTGAACATTGGAACAGGCTGCGTTGTGGAGTTTGTATTCTTGGCGGTGCTCCAAACCTGACTGGATATGGTCGTGGGCAGCTAGCTCTAGTTTACCCTGCTTTGAACAGTGGTGGTTGGAGTGGACAATCTCCAGAGGTTACTTCCAACCTCAGCTATTACACGATTCTGTGAAATGATCAGACAAAAAGGCATTTTCTCCTTCAGTTTTGCCTCTCCAACTGTTGGGTTTTTTTCACTGCAGGTGGCTCAGCTGTTGGACACAAGTGACTAATAGATTTATGGTGAATTTGGCAGTCGTTTCAAAAAGCATCCCTTCTGGAGGGGACAAAAACTGTTCTTTTTCCTCACTAATTTCAGAGTGATCTGGGTTTTTTGGCTGTTTTTTTTAAGGGTGAGTGAATGGGAAAATTCTGTGTTACTCCAACCTTTTAGTTAGTGCTCATTTTTATCTTGTACTACAGACTGTATGCCAGTGCGTGTCTCTTCTGTTGCTCAATTTTTTCTAAATGGCAGCAGAATTTCATTTTTTTTTTTAAAAGAAACTTGTGGCTGTTCCCTGTATTCAGAATGCATAGATGGAAACTGCCTGTAACTGATCACTTTCACTCTGCTGTAGCTTGGCAAAGCTGTAGGAGTAAGTAGTCTTGAGAACTCAGTTTTTGTGGAAGGCTGGGCAAAGCACACGCTGGTGGGTTACATCCGGTCTGTCTTTGGCACATTCTTTTCGAAAAAAACCAACATGTAAAGCAGTAAAACGCTTCAAAAATGGTAACAGATTTTCATGAAGCTAATGGCATCTATCCAAGAAAGCTTAATTTTTTTCCTATATAAAAAAGAATAGAAATAAGCACTTATATTTTCCACTGTAGAAAATATGTTAAGTCAAACCAATGATTTTCAAACTGTCACTCACAGTTGAACACAGTAGCCTTTGTGGTATGTGTTGATAGTCTTAATCCAGAGATAAAATTCCAGATTGCTGGTATATTTTGATGTATGCATTTCTGACCCTTTAACTTGTAGTTAAAGGATTTCTCATTTTCTTTCTCTGATTTGTGTAGATGGAAAAAAACAAACGTTGCTTTCTCAGCTTTTTGAGCTGAGAAAAGATAGAACATTTCAGGAACAGACTGACAACTGGAGATATGAGGCGAAGTCCATTATTTCCCCCCCCCCCCAGTCATATAGGCTGGTAGGGTATCAACAGCAGCCTTTCTTTATTGTTACCTTTTTAGTATATGGTTTCAAATTATAATGGTGTGCAACAGAAATCTGTGTAGTGATGTAGCAAAGTTGTTAGTCTTTTTTTTTTCTTTTTCTCCCCACAGGTATCAAGCATGATGGGACTATGTGTGATACTTGTCGGCAGCAACCCATCATTGGCATCCGATGGAAATGTGCTGAATGCACAAATTATGACTTGTGCACAGTTTGCTATCATGGGGACAAACATCACTTGAGGCATCGTTTTTACAGAATTACCACACCAGGAAGTGAAAGGTAAAATGTAATTTTTTGCCCCACAAAATTAAATAGGAACAGTTAATTGTGGTTAAGTTTTAAACTGCAGATTTGGTTACTGAAACTTGAATTTGGTAAGATAGTGGCTTGAGGTGTAGATTCTATTACTGATTCTGCCTCTTTGTGAGGGAGGGTAGCTAGGACATATTGCTGGACCTTGGAATACATGAAAATTCTAGAAAGAATGGAGTAGAGAAAAAAGTTAGGATATGATTATTCAATTTCTTTTAATGTCATTGCAGTCTTCCTAGTTCTTGTGTTATCATATAGCAGCTTTAAAAGAAAGGCAATTATCTTTACACAGTGTATAATCACAAAATGTTTTGTCAATGAATTCCTGAATGTGAAAGTTTAATTAGGTTCAAAAATGGTGTAGACAGATTGAGGGAAAATACCCTCCTTGTGGGCTATGAAGACCAGAATGACCTGGAGACAAAAACTTTCACTTGAACTGCTTAACCTGCTTACCACAGAAAGCAGAGAAAAGATGCTGTGAAGGGTTGTTCCACCCTTGCCTTGGTTTTCATGTTCTTTTCTTAAGCATCTGTTATTGTCTCCCAGCGAAGACCTCTGAACAAAATTGGCATTTAGTGTGTTCTTGCATAGCTGTTCTTGTATTTAAATAACTGTCTAAATCCAAAGCCCCTCACCGTCATGATTTATCTACTAGTTAAGTGAGAACAGTGGTATTTGCCTGTTACTAAATACTCTGAGAGCTACAGTAAAGCGTTGTGTAAAGGCCACATGCTGTGGTATCACCTCTGTGATTTCTCCAGAATGTTCTTTCATCAAATCAAAAATTGGAAGCTTTTTTTGTTAGATATGATACTCTGTTAAATGCAACGTGTGTAAGACAACATTTATTTCCTCCTCTTGGAGAAGTAAGGTTTACAAATGCGTTGTAATTCAGTGATGTGCCCTCATCAGTGCTTTTACAGTTAGGGGAAGTGGTTGGAGCACACAAACCAAGTTCTCGTATTGTCTTGTAGGGACTGGGTTTATTTTCTCAAATGTTTGCCTTGAAGTTTAGCTATGGCTCAAATGCTCAGATCAGTGGCTTAATCAAAAAGTAACTTCTGTTTTCTTGAGATTCATGCCAGCAGATCTAGGTACCAAATAGATATCATGAGCTTAGTGTAATGTGTAATGCAGAACAAGATTTACAAGTTGGATGCAAGAGTAGAAAGTGCTGGCTTAGTGTAATTAATAGAGAATAGCTAACAAAATACAAATCTGTTTTTCTATTTATTTCTTTTTAAAAAATCTCATTGCTTCTGAGAATGCTTGCCAGACTTTTTTTCTTCTATATTTTTTTTTAGCTGAAGTTTCCTTTGTAGTTTCAAGTGGTCTGTTATGGTGTATAAAGCATAAGTCTTATTTTTGGAGATAGATTGTACACAATGTATAGAATTGCAGGAACTGTCTTGCATCTTGTCACTTTCTCCCTATCTTTGTTTACTCCCATTGAGCTCTGTTTTGCAACTCTTATCTAGAAGGCAGCTTCGTGTGCCAAGGAGCTGTTTCTATTGGGTCAAGCTTAGCTGAGAAAAATTGATTAAAGTTAACTGTTTGAGGGAGGAGAAAAAGGCAAACCAGTGGTATTGAATTTGAGGGATATCTCATAGGAAAAATAGCAAGAAGCATCTAAGAACGTTTGGATGAAGGAAAGCATAAGGTCTACCTATCTTATTCTTGAGTCTGGGATGTCATATGGGCAGCATACCAAAGTAATGTATGCTGGTTTTGTCTCAGTTTTGTAGGTGTTGAGAACTTTCTAAAATGCTGCTATAAACAACATATCTTTGTGTTTTATATCACTCTTTTATATTAATTGGATAAAAATGGCTAATTATGTTCATGTGCTCTTTGCATTGATTCTAACAGTTTAACTTTTTCCTTGTCTGCCATCTGCTGGATGTTAAAAGTTTAGCAGGAGGGTGATACACTTCCTCAAGAGGTCAGGAAACATTCAGAATTTCAGCTGAAAAATACTTTTGTCTGGTAACATTTTCCTGGCATGAAGTAAGAAACCTGGTTGCATGCAAACTAGTGGCTTTTGAGATGACTAAAAAGGCAGGAAAATGTTTTTCTCTTTGTTTCTATTTGTAAGTTAAATACTTGTGAACTGTTCTGTTTGGGCTTATCTACTTTAGTTCTGTTGAAGTCGGAGGGAAAGAAGAGGTTTGCTTTAGAAAAATAACATATTATGACTGAAAAAATGGATGCTGATATATTGACTTAAATTTGCCAAGATATGCTATAAGAAGTATGTAGAAAATAAACAGACGTGGAGGGGAAAGAGATGTAGCTCTTACTTAATAGCATAATTCTGAATAAAAATGGCAGGGCAATTGCAGGGCAATAATATTGGCCTAGGGTGCATCTAAGAGAAACAGAAATGTGTTGCTTATATGACTCTCTCTGTTTCTTTAATGATTTCAATAATAGTACAGATCTATATGTAAGTGGTTACAAGATTATTGCTGGTAGTAGGAACTTTGGAGAAGAATTATCATTAGAATTAAACACTAATTATGAACATACAATAAAGCAGACTTAGGAAGATCATGGTTTTTTATCTTGTGGGCTGCTGTTCAAGTTGAGAATTGAATGGATGCGATTCATGGACTGAAATCTGTGTTTGTGGGGTTATTTTTGTTTCAAGATGCTATCCTTCCTTCCCATCCCCAAAGATTAATTTTGGACTTTCTTTATTATCTTGACATTTGTGGGTTCTTCTCTTAATAACTTCAGGGTATTGTTGGAGTCTCGCCGTAAATCAAAGAAAATTACAGCAAGAGGAATCTTTGCAGGTGCCAGGGTGGTGCGAGGAGTTGACTGGCAATGGGAAGATCAGGATGGTGGCAACGGGCGTAGAGGAAAGGTAAAAATAAAACTGGTTTAAATAAGAAGATGCATTTCTGCGTGCTCATGTAATGGCCTCATTGGCCTTTCTAATTTTAGTGTAAAGATATCATCATAAAAGTTACTATTTTAATTTGCTGGATGTTTTTTAATCTTATTCTGTAATGCTCAACCATTTAGAAGGAGGAAGGGATGTATACTGTGACCAGTTCTTTTAAATGTAAATTTGCATTTTTACAATACCAGCAAAAATTTCTAAAACTACTGAATTTTTGTCTTGGTTGTTTTGTTTAAGGCTGGCTTGTAACGGCATTGAGATCTTGGGCATATTTTGACATTACTAGAGAGCTGATATAAAAACAGAGCTCTCAAGAATAGCCCTTTCTGGTCATCACTGTATTCTGTAGTCTTATTGCTTGTGGGTCAGCACATTTGTGTATCTCTTGCTCTTGGTTTTCAGTGCTTGCATTCTGGATTTTTGTTTTTCACCTAATAATTTCAGGGACTTCTCCAGTTTAAAATAAAAAATTTTGCAAGTGTGGGATGTGGATATTATATTGCTGGCTTGGGACATTATATGAGTGTTTTTGATATAGTTGTATTAAAAAACTATTTGGATTTATTGAAAATTGCATGGAATGATATGTTGCTATCATAACCTTTGCAAATTTTTCCATTTGCAACTTACATTTACCTTCAGAACTAACAAAGGTTTGTTATAAGTATGAACATACAACAGGGAATGTGAAATATACTATGACTTCTATCACCAAATATGAGATGTTCTAGAAGGAGAATTGCATGCCCTTCTATCTTGGTGAACTGGTGTTTTTTTGTTGCATTTATTTTTAGCACACTTAAGCAGCATTTAAAAGAAAGCGAAAACTTCCTGAATAAGATATTTAGCCTATTTTATATCCTAGACATTTATGGAAGCTTTAGGACTTTGGGGGATTTCATTTTGGATTTTATTGAGAGGAAATAATGAATTAAATCTCTTAAAGCAAGGGATATTCAGAAGCAGCTTTTTTCCTCTTGATTATTTACCCCTTGCTGTGAATTTGGCAAGATATTTTGAAATCTCTGAAAGTTTGCAAAATAAGAGTCTTATCCTGCATTGTCTGTTTTATGTACTAAACTTGAATTAGTGGGATTATTTGCAAGCTGAAAATATGTATAGATGAATATAAATGCTCTCAATGAGGAAAAGCAGATGGTACATAGCAGAAACAGCTTTTATATAAATACAAATAAAAATTAAGATAAATTCTGGAAATTGATGTTTTTTTTTTTAATAATGGAAGTGTTTTCAGAATGTGGTGCATAGCCTCATGATTTCAGAAATGTCAGAGAAGGTCCTTTTCACTTCTTTTGTACTGTTGTTAAACAGATTGGCTCTGGAAATAAAACTTTGTCTCCTAACGTAGTGCACTGCCACCAGGCCAATGCAAGTTAAACCAGACAAATTGAAGCAATTAAAATAGTTTTCATCCTGTTTTTTCTTAGTTAAATGCTGCTTCTAGTAAGAACATGTCAAAGTATCATAAATAAAGTTTTACAGTTCAGATTTTGTTCTCTACTTACATAGTTAGATCACCTACCAGATATACAAAAGAAAAATAGGCCTACAAAGTATATATTCAGGCTGCCATCTTAAGACACCTAGAGAACACTTGTGTCATACAGAAAACAACTTCAGAATAAATTTTATTAAATGCAGTAAAACTGCTGTATCCTGAATTATTCGAAAGCAATGAATGAGGGTTTAATTTCAAATTGTGCTTCTAAGTCTTTGTTCTAGAAACAATTTTCTTATTTTTAAAAATGAATAGGTAACTGAAATCCAAGATTGGAGTGCATCGAGTCCACATAGTGCAGCATATGTTCTTTGGGACAATGGTGCTAAAAACCTTTACAGAGTTGGCTTTGAGGGCATGGTAAGTATAAAAGAACACAAAGGGTAAAATGCATGGTGGGGGAAGGGTAGTCAGAATAACTTGTTGTGCTTTATTATTCTGCTTTTGGAATATCCTTTGTCAGTTTGCATGCTGTTAGTCAGGTCATTGTGAATACAGCTGTATGGATCATGCATATGTATTAGGAAGAAAGCCTGATCTGGGAATTTATAAAACATGTGAATAATTAAAGGGCTGGTTTCTGCCAAAGTATAGTAAATGTTTACATCCCATACATGATTATCTTAGTGTGCTACTATTGTGCTTAAAGTAAAATTCAGAAGAGGAAAAGAAGCTTAGTTACAAACTTTTTAAAGACCCTAGTTCTTTAACTCCTGATGTTTTCAGTTCACTTCGAATTTTGGTGTGATTACTGCAAGATTTGCAGTTCTTAAATTACTGGCAACACTCAGAATCCTCTTGAGAGCAATTTTTTTGTCAATGGAAAGGTGTTGAATTCAGTTACAACCTTAATTTGCTTTAGCACTAAATTTTTCTTTTTCACTTCCTAGCTTCTACAGCTTTAGAGAGAAAATGGGTCAAACTCTAGCCTAAGTGCCTTCTGTTGCTGGGTTTTCTTATCCTAATGTGGGTCAGGGGAAGGTTACTTTGATTATCAACTGCTTATAACATCTTAATTAGCATTTTATTTGCATGATTTTTGTTTGATACTGTGGAGGAAAACCATGTTAACCTAACATTGACATCAGATGTGTATCAGTAATAAAATGTTAAACAATGACTAGTCTACTTTTTTGAAAGTAAAATATTTTGCCTGATAGCCTCACTTGAAATAAAGTTTATTTTTATAATAAAAAATAAATACTACATACCACTGCAGTAAATACGTATTTTAGTGTCAGGTTTAAAAAGACTAAACACCTTTAGTGCAGGTCAGTTTTTCTGATGAGTAAAGATTCTAAAGATAAAATGTAAGTCAGTGTTGAATTAGGTGCTTCATGGTCCCCCCCCAGTTCTAAAGAAAATTCCTTATATACTGGCAAAAGGGAAAGGAATTTATATGTAGTATTATGTTATTGAACCAATGGTTGGTGTCTTCCCCCTTATATTTGATAGTGATGCATGGAAAAGGAAGACAATTACAAAATCTAGATAGGCGGAGATACAGATCAACTGATTTTTTTTTTTGTGTATGTGTTGTGATTTCAGTTACTATGTTAAAATTTGTGGACTGCATAGTAGCAGTGCTGTGGAATCATTAAAGATTCCTTCTGGTCTCAGAAAAAATACATGTAAGAAGTTATATGCTGTTCTGAAATAGTTATTCCCTTAATAATAAAAATATATTTATTATTTGTAAATCAACTATATTCTGTTGCCAAACTATAGCCACATAAAGAAGTGTTAAATATTTGTAGGATACTTGGTTAACTATTGCAACTGTAAATTTCAATGGATAAGTGTGACCCTTCCCACAAGATTTGTACAAATAGAAATATTTGGTCAGTCATTTAATTAACAACAAAAAACTGTTAAAATGTGTGTGAAACTACATATATGCAAATATATTATACATATAGGATAATACATAAATAATATATGTACACACATATGTATAAAAAGGATAATTTGAGGCTCTATATGCAGTGCTTACCTGATTGTAATCAATTCTTACAATAATTTTATGTTTGTTGGATACTTTTATCAAATGCAATTTTCACTTCAGACAGAATGGGTTCTTGAATATCTGTGACAAATAGTCACTTGAATGTAATGTTAAATTTTATAACAAATTAGTTGCTTGCTAAGTGTACAATTCGTTATGATTGTTTACTACTGTTTATGTGCTGTTACGTAAAGCTGACTAATAGACTGCCAGAAAGTTCATGTAAAGTTGGGCCAAACTTGTCTTGGGACTTAGAAATTGGTTAAGAATGTCCAGAGAATGTGGAATCAACAGTACTCAGACTGTGTGCCCATGTAAATACAGCTGGGAAGAGACCCCTACTTGCAAATGAATAACACTTGACTCAGATGCAAATGGAGCTGATTAAAGAAACACAGCTTATTATTGTAAGTCAGGGTTGCTTGTTTGATAGCTGACAGGCTGCATCTGGTCCTCAAAATTAATCTATCTGGCCTGCCAGCTTTTCCTTGGGAGATATGAGGGTTGGCTGGTGGGGCAGCAGGTGCTGGCTGAAAACTTGCATTTATTTGTGGTCAGATCCCTAGAGGTTTTATTTGAGTTTGCTGTTGCTGTGTTTACATACAGAGTGGTTGAGAGGGGTGCATCTTGCATTTCTTTGTGAAGCCTGGCATTTGAATCTGGGAGTTTCTGCTGCCACAGGCCACAAATTCCCAAACTGAAATCTGTTTTTATGATGCTGTTAGGTTGAATAACATGTTTGCTACGTCCATAGTAGGAATAAAGTACTGTTGGCTAATTATGGTTATTGACAGTGCTTGCATTTCATATGTATTTGGATTCTGGAGCCAGACTGAGATGTTAACCACATTACCTGCTTTTAGAAATGTGTGAACATAGCCTTTTGCAATAAAAAGATACACTATGTGGAATTAGAGAGTTAATGAGAAGTTTGTGATTTAGTTTTTTGGACTTGTTTCTGTTTTTTATTTCTTCATATCACACAGCTGAGGATGTAAAGCTGGTAACTTCCATTGGTTTTCAATAAGCATTATATTCTACTACTTATTAATAGAATTATTTTACTATAAAAAAGAAAATAGTTCCATCAGCAGGAGTGCCCTAAATCAATTTCATTATTTAGGAATTGGTTTTGTGCTGCTGAAATTCTTTGCTCTGTACCACTTGCCTTTTTTGCTGTGATTAACCTTCTCTTCTTGTTTTTCATTATGGAGGATCTTGCTTTAATCTGTGTAGGCTCTGAAAGAAGTAACTGTAGTCATCATCTATCACTGTTACAGTAATCTGTAAGCCGTTTGTGTATTTTTTTTTTCCCATGAATTCTGAATAGTTGAGTGTATAAGGGAAATTGAGAAGATTCCTTGCCTTTGTGTTTTTGACATTACTTTAAACTTTCTTATCCTGATTGGTACCTGAAGTCTGTTCACCAATGTTTATTTGGATTACTCTTAAAGATAATCCTTGAAATTACTCTAGAGAACTTTAAGAATGACTTAATAACACTTTTTAAAAAAAAAAATAAAAACAAGGTAAATGTCTTCACATACTTGGCATTGGGGGTATTATAAAATATATAGAAATACGCTTTCTCCTGCAGTTACAACTGTCAGATCTGTAATGTAAGTCAAATCTTCAACTCTCTAATACTTTATTTTGTCCGCAGTATGTTCGAAATGAGGGGTTTAGGAAGCAGCAATAAGAATTTTCATTATTTTGTTCGTTTTAGTGTCCTTTTGTTGCTTCTAGGTGCTGATCAAAACTGATCTAAAACACAGAAACATGAATTTTGGCCACCTTTACGCATGCAGCATGTGTGTTTTATTACATTACAGTGTAGCCAAAGTTAGGTGATTAATTGTTTGGAATCCAGAGAGGAAGGAGATATTCATACCTTGTGCATTTATGTGCATTTGTCAGCAGACTTTGTTTTGCTTCTAGTTTATGTAGTCGTACTTCTCTACATTCCTCCTGTAGCTTCGACCAAGCCAAGTTTTTCATCTCTCCATAACTGAGTTGCTTAGAAACATATTTCCGTTAAGCAGAAATGTACTTACTGATCCTTTTCCAATTTTGTTATTTACGGTATTAACCTACAAGGAAGACTTTAAAATGATCCTCCTTAAAAAAAAAGAAAAAGTTATACATGGAAAGTTTTATATCTCACACATCTTTGTCATTTCAGTCACTTTCTCTACCATCTTTTGCTTTCACTTTTCTCAGCTTCTTGAAACTGAAAATGATTTGAGTTCGTTAAATTTGAAATACAGCATTTCTTATAAACCTTTAGCTAAAACTTACGGATTTATCCAGTCCCTTGTTGCCTTAATCAGGTGACAAAGCAGCATGCACTGGGCTTTTGCCATTTGCCCTGTTGTGAGTTTAAAGACTTAAAATGACTTTTAAGGGGGGTATCCATTGGTACCTCAAACACCTGCAGCTGTGGCACCATTCCTGCTCATGCATCTGTAAGATCAGTATTAATTTCTCTCCTGGTGTTTGCTGCTAGCGTTGGATGCTATTTCAGTGCATCTGGATCAAACATTCTTCTTTTTCTTAGCAACACACCTAGTTTTCTTATCAAGTCTGTAGACTCCCTTTGCTGATTTTGATGGATGGCATTCCATATTGATAGGAATAACTTAATAGTTATTCCAGTAGGCAGCTGCTCCTTTGGTATGGTTTTTCTCTTCAAGGTCAGGGATGATGGTGCTTTTAGACCAATCTGCCAACACTGCTGACCTTGCTGTAATGTATGTTTTTTCATTCTCTGAAGTTACGATGACAAAACTGCTGCTGTTTTTTCAATGGTGTAAGTGGATGGTAAGTCAAAGTAAACAGTTATGTTTTCTGTATTTCCCATTTGGCTGAGCAGATCATGACCTTTATGTAATCCAGTCTTATACAGCTGGAATGCAGAGGTTTTCGGCAAGTCAGAAGGTAGACGTTAGAAGACCGAAGTTCTTCACTGTAGGCAAAAAACCCCACTGCTCATGTGCATTAGCTGTTACTACTGTTCTGAAAGTCCTGTTGTGCAAGGTTTTGTGCTCATGCTGTTCCTTCAGTTTTCATTATAATAATTCCCTGCTTAACTGGGGCTTCCACCTCTTCTCTAACTATAGATAAATCCCACAAAATCTGTAGCTTGTTTTTCTGTTTCTTGAAAGAATCCTATTCAGGGTTCATTGAATGATTTGTCCATCAAGTTGGTGTATAAAAGCTGATGTTTTGTTTTCATCTTTGCATGTTTGTCTCTACCATGTATTTACACCCAACCTCACAGTTGTTACTTCTTTTTCTGCACATGGTGTCAGCGTGAGTCTGAAACTTGTGTTTTAATGTTCCTTGTGTTTTGGTACAGTCCTTTTTGCACTTGTGTGTCTCATCTCCAAACAATCTGCTATTTCAATCCATTTACAAGACCCAGGGAGACTCATAGAACTTGTAAAAATCCTGGTAGGGTTCTCTGAAGTGTGGTACAGCAGAGCTGCCAGCAGCAATGCACTGTCAGCCTGGTGTGGCTGGGCTTCGGGTGTGTTTGTGCTCCATCCTCTCTAGAGGGGCCTCTTGCCACCCAATCTCCAGGGGAGGATGGCCAGGAGCTTAACACCACCCCTGATTTTTTACTTAAACTACTTGGGCAGAAGAAAGCTTGTTTTCCTTTTCTGATAACTATAGTAGCTGAGTGCTAGAAGTAGAATTATAGTAGAATTATAGTGTCAGGTTTTTCTTCTCCAAAAGCTTACCTTACCCAGCTTTTGTGGTACCAAAGTACAACTAAGTACAGTTTCCTATCGTAAAATTCCAGGATCTTTTTTGGGTTTGGCTATGTTTTTTAAGATATTTGCAGGCCCTTATCATGTTGATGTTACTTTTCTTAGTATTGCTGTTTGCAAAGTTGCTGAAGGAACTCTTTGCTGTATATACAATATATACGAGTTAGGTTCGTTCTGTCAGTGCCTCATCTTTCTGTGTGTTTTGGGTCCTCAATTTTTTGGTGAAGGCTTATGTAAAGAAAATAATCATGTTGCCTTGCTTTTCTGTGATACTTAGATCAGACTCTTGTTTTACTCCTTAGCGATCTAACATTGACTTCATCATGTAAGTGAAAGGAAGATGGATATGAAGCTGAGGTTGAACATCAAGCTACCACTTAGTTTTACAACCAAGCATATCATTATAACCCAGAAATAAACTATGCACAGGGCACAGTACAGGCAGGGTAAAAAGCGAGTGCAGATTTGTAGGTTTCTGTTGTTGTTTTTTTTTTCCCCTATAAAACTTAAGGTATCTTAACCTGCTTCCTAATAATTTCTGCTGCAAGATAGTAATTACCCTTTTACTGAATATTTTATTTCTTCTGCTAGCTTTTCGCCATCAGTCTGCTCTGTATGTTAACACTTGCTGTAACGCAAGGAATCTTTCACCCAGATTTTGCCTGGCTGGGAGGAGAACCACTTAGGACCCTCTTGCGCTCTTTTCTTAATGCTCTGAAGAGTGTGAAAACAGCTCTTGTATGTATACTCCTGTACAGACAGCTGGTTGTTGCATAACACGAAGAGTTTGCATTCAGTGGGTGAGACCAAGTGCTCCCGGGCACATTAAATCTCTGTTGGTCTGGGGGAATGAATGTGCTTGCCATCTGGGATGGTCAGCACAGCCCCTTTGTCTCTGGCTGAATTAAAGCAAGCACCTGCCCATCGGGTGGCAGCATTTTGTCGCCAGCCTGCTGCTGCTGCTGGGCTGAGCAAACTCTGATTTCTCATAGGATTTGAAGAGTGGCTAAATCTCATTATTTTCATCTGGCTGTTTTCATCACTTTTTGAAAAGGTGGTGGTATATTCTTCATAGATCAGGATATATGCTGAATTTTGTATTGCTTCTGGCTGCTTAGCAGTTACAGGTCTCTGAGGGTAGTATTGCATTCATCAGTGCCTTGATAATTTGGAAGACTTAAGAGTTTTCATTTTAATCCTTTTGCAGGAGCACACTCTGTCAATAAATCTGGGGTTGGGAAAATTAGTTGTTAAAGTATTTCTTTTAGTTCTGGTTGATGATGTCATAACCACCACCTGTCCTTTATTTCCTCCCTCATCCCACAGAATATTCTGACACATTTTGCAAACAGTTTCCTATCTCCTTCCCAACTCATCGTGAACACAAAATGTCCTTTGTTTAGTGGGAATTGTTCCATAAGGAGCAATGGCAGATGGTAGCCATTTGGCTTTAAGGGTTACACAGGGGAAAAAAAACTAAAGGAGAGGAGAATTATAGGGACTCCGCTGGCTTTATGAATAGGAGTTGGTTATCACACTCGAAACTTCTGTTTCTCGGATAATATGAAACAGAGTCTTTTCTGAAGGATGAGCTTTAGAACTTTTCTGTTTAAAAAGATCATGTTTAGCTCAGTATAGTGTTTTTTTTAAAGCAAGTAATATCCTTGTGTTTTGTATATTCTTAACTGGAAATTCTTCATTTTGTAGAATTTGAATGTCAGGTTTTTCTTCTCCAAGGTAAACATGTATCTGTCAAAAAGGGTTGGGAAGAGGGAACAGCACTGGCAGGCATTAAGTGATTTGTACAGGAAAGGCTGTGGCCTCGAGCACTGTCTTCAGTTCTATTTTTTTGTTTGTTTCCTTGTGTTCACAGACTTTTTTTAAAAGGAAGGATAACTTTATAAAGCAATGCAAAGGAGCTTTGTGTTATTTTAATACCTCTCCTTGAGTTAAAAATGTCTCATCCTTTATAGCCCTTTATATTGGTAAAGGTTATTAAAATCTTGAGAATGTCAAGGCTGATAGATTGGAAAGTATTTGAGGTTATATACTTCAGTAATAAACTCATGGGGTATGTTTTTTGTACACATAATTTTAAGCCTTTCTTAATTGAGTATATTTCAGTTCTAGTTTCACTGACTTATGTTAACCTGGAGACTCAGTCAGTGAGGACTAAAGTTGTCTCAATCTCTCTCCGTAGTCTGACCTGAAATGTGTCCAAGATGCAAAAGGAGGCTCTTTCTACAGGGACCATTGTCCTGTGTTAGGTGAGTTGAAGATAAAGTAAATCTATCTTGATGTGTGTTAATTATACTTAGTCTGGATTTCTCTTCCTTTTTAAATCTTATCTGAAAGGACTGTCCTTACTAGTGAAATGTAAGTGCTAGCATTTCTATGGTAGCATTTTTATGCATTAATAATAGATGGTAACACTTTTCTAAATGTATTTGGTATCAGTGTGCCAAGTGAATGGCAAGGGAGCTGTTAAGTGTTGACTAAGCAGTAAATTGAGTCATATGTCTTGTGTACTGTATTTCTAAAGAGCCAAACATAGCTGTGCATTCTTGTAAGACTGTCTTAAATACTCAGAGATGTTCAGTGAAGTAGTATGTACATGACCATAAACAGGAGTCATTTGAACATATAACTTAACCTGTTACTTTATACTAATACTAGTATATATTGTGAAATCTTGGTTGAGGTTTTCCATATTAGCTATTACACTGACTTATTCCTCTAGTGTCATAGCTGGGCTGTAGACATGTGCAGAGTATAAAAAAAAATTGCCAGGTGTTTTGGTTTTTGAAATATGGGCAAATTTTTTCTTAATTATTAATGTGTATTTCCTTGGGAAAACACCTGGTCATAAAACTGGACACTACAGAAAATTTTGCTTTTCTTCTGAGTTTCTTATTATACTTAAATGCGTAAAAAAACTTAGCTGATAATACTGGCTTTTCTAAAGTGATGAGAATTCTCTGTTTACTAGTCTTAATCTAATTCCTTGCACAAGTACTTGAAGTATGACCTGCAAGCACTATTGTTTTATTGACAGCATTGGTGAAAAGGTGAAAACAGTAAAGGTCTGTTTTGTTTAGAAAAAACCCAGTTGTTCAAGAAGTCACTTAGCTATTTATTGTCAAGTAAATGAATTGTTTGAAAGTAAAAAGCCAAGGCACTCTGATCGTTGTATCTTGCTTCTGTACTTAAAATTAATTTTGTCATTTTAGTCTGACATGAATAAAAATAGAAGAGTAGTAATAGGGTGTTACTGGTTCTTTATTACAGAGGTAAGCTTAGGTTCTTACGCATGCCCTCTATTTATTTTGGTTCTTGCTTTAAAAGCATAGGTCTTTGTTTTCTGCATGTAGCTTTTAGGGTGATATCATATTTAAATGCATGAATATTAATCACTAAAGATAGTAGGATACTATTCTTTGTTAAATTCTTCCCCTTCCACTATATTAAGTTGCTCTTAAAGGATAGTGATGAACTCAGTTCATCATTCTTGCCACATTATGCTCCGTCTTCTCAGTCTTACTCTTTGTTATAACATCTGTCGCTTTTATTTGCCTTCTGAACGTAGTTCACAGATACATTCATGCTGTGAATTTAAATGTATGCTTGCATTAAAAACTAGAAAGTTATTTTTGAAGCTTTGTGATATTTGAAATAGAGTGAGAATAATACTCCAGCAGGGGCCTAATTAATAATGGAGTAGTATGTAGTTGGGGCAAAATACTGAGACTGATTTTGTTCAGTACCACATTGGTGACCTTGATGATGAGACGGAATACAATCCCAGGCAATTTGCAGGTGATAGCAAGTTGGCAAAGGGGTGTGGTTGAAAGTAGAGCTTTATTCAGAAGAGCCTCAAGGAAGTGAAGAATTTGGTGAATGGAGACCTCGTGGAGTTCAACCAGAAGTGCAGTTTTGTACTCTGGTTGAAATAAGCCTATGTACCAGGAATTCCCAGACTTGGAATTGTGAATGCCTGAGCGAGGCTCCTTGCTGAGGAAGACCTGGGTGTTACACTGAATGCCAAATTGAATGAGACAGCAGTGTGGCGTCATTGCAAATAAGGCAGATTTCATAGTTGGGTATATGAGGAGGATGGTAGGCAACAGAATAGGAAAAGTTATTATTCCTCTTTTGTCAATGGTGATGAAGTTGTGCCTAGAATTCTATGTCCTGTTTGTGTCACAGTCTGTCCATCTCCTCTTCCCTGCCCTCCCAGTTTTGAGAAAATGTAAAGGGTCTGATGGTGGCCTGCTAAAGTGATTAAGAGACTGAGAGGATGTGATTTGCAAGGAGGAGGAGCTGGGCTTTTTATTCTGGTAAGGAGGAGGTTAATGGGTAATTGACTAGCCACCTACAACCACTTGAAGGGTGATTGAAAGGGATGGCACCAAAATTTCAGTAGTGGCAAATGTCATAAAAACAAATAGTGGTGGCCTTAAGGTGACTCAGGAGGTTCAGATCAGATATTGAAGAAATTTTCTTTTAACACCTACAGCTCTATATTGCAGTACTGGAAAAAGTTATTGAAGAGGTTGTGGAACCTCAGTCCTTGAGGGCTTTCAGTACTCAGATAAGCAAAGCCACAGCTGACATCAGCTGGTTGTTAGTTTGGCTTTGTGTGGGATATCAGACCAGATGACCTCTAGAGATCCTTTCTTCCAACTAATGCTTCTATAATTCTTTTCTGGTTTATAGCTCTTCCTTTCTTAGATTTCCCTATCTCATCAGGGCTGTCTCTGGGATGTTTGCTGTCTTAAGTTTTCTGTCTGGTGAGGTCCATATCAGTAGCTTTTCTGAAGAATTCATTGTTAACTTTGTCCTCAGCAGAAGTGGCTGTTCTCCATGTTATGTGTGTTTTGCTGTGAAGGGTGCACACTTAAAATACCGTTCCATCTATAGGTTCTTTAAACTAAGACCAGGACAGAAAGAAGTCACTAAGTGGTCACAGAAGTTAAAGTCCGTTGAACACAAGCATTTATTCATAGCTGTGTTTTCTTTCTCAGCAGTTTCTCTTCAGTAGTATCAGATTCTCTTCTTTGCTGTTCGGTCCTCTGGAGACTTTTAGTGCTGCAACTAGTGCTGCCAATATCTGTTGTGGATTTCTAGAATCAGTCTCCCTCCAAATAACATTTTTGTCTCTGTGTCAGGCTATTTGTTTGTACTTCCTTATTGTTACAGTGCAAGGACCCTTTCTCCATTATTACCCCTTGCTTGGAAGAGGAAAAACAAACACACACACCTGCTTAGAGACAGCCATATTACTAAAGGAACTCTGCTCACCCTGTCCTTTGCCACTGATGTTGCCATTGAACTCAACCTACATGACTTCTACAGTTGTTGTACTCTTCACCATTCTGTGGATGGCACAAGATACCATCTTGTTCTGGCAGTGAGGAGGTCCATAAGTGTGTTCTCTTATCAGTTAACACAGCTTGATGTGTTTGAATGTATGCCATTTCCCTCCAGCTAATGAATTTTTGCTATGACACATCTTTTGAAAGCGGGCATTGTCCAGGGACAGTGTTTTAATTTTAAATTTGCAGGGGTTTTTTTTGTTTGTAGTCATCTCCCTACTTAAAAGGTTAAAGATTTTCATCACTGAAAATCATTTTGCAGGTATTCTTTTGCCAGTATTTTCTCCACATTCAAGTACTGACCCAATTCAAAGCCACTTTCTGTGGGCCTTCTGCTTATCTTTCAGCCTCTGAGTGGATAGATGGCACTTTGTGTATGACTCAAAATTATCAGAGCTTTTATGTATCTAGATGTCTAACACCATATGATAGCTGTTACCATCCCAGTTAGAGCCCATAGTGGAACCTGTCATAAGTATTTAGCATTTGCCAGTGTCATTGCTATTTGCCTTGAAAACTCAACAAGAAACACACAATTCCATAGCCAGAGGTTCAGAGGTTTTTTTCACCTGTTCACTCCCTTTTACCTATTGGCCACTACAGTTGCAGTCATTGATTCTCAGAAATTAACTTCTGTTCTTTAAATTGTGTGGAAAATTAGTGTGGTCATGTAAGCACTTCCTTCTTATTCCATTTCAGGTGAGCAAAATGGTAACAGAAACCCTGGTGGGCTGCAAATAGGTGACCTTGTAAACATTGACCTTGATTTGGAAATTGTACAGTCTTTGCAGCATGGTCATGGAGGATGGACTGATGGCATGTTTGAAACTTTAACAACAACTGGAACAGTTTGTGGCATTGACGAGGATCATGACATTGTAGTACAATATCCAAGCGGCAACAGGTTTGTTATATAGCCTTCATCATTGATTCTCATAGACTTCCTTTGCCTTCAGCGCTTGTCATCACTTGGTACCAGAAACTTTCTGTTCTCCTTTTGTGTCTGTTAAGATTTCTGTGAGAATTTTTATATTCCTTCTACAATGTGTAGTGAGGGCTTACCTTTAAAGATGCTTTAGCGGGAAAAGGAAGTTTGTTGCCTCTCTCACTTGGTGAAAATTTGAGTCTAAAATAAGGAATGACTTTCTGGACCACTTATTTCCAAAATGTGGTGGTTTAAGCAGTAATTTATTTTTTAGTTACAAAGTATCCCATGGTTTCAAGAGGAATGGTAATAGCAATGCATTGCAGGTTTTCAGGAAAATAGGTTAAGAGGACAGGTAACAAACTTTTTATGTTGGGGATCTTGTCTAATGTAGAGTGACCTTGACATGATGTGTATCTACTGTCCTATTATTCAAAGGAATGTTAGTTTATGTAAATATGGACCAAGAATGGGAAGTGTTAGGGAAGCTGTTACCAAAACCGCTCCCTGCAAGCAGTTTAGGTTTGAAATTTGATAAGCTGCATCCATGCTAACAGGATTCAAACCCAGCTCTACAGCTGCATCTGAGCTAACATGTCCACATGGTTTTGTGTTGTCTTGCTCTTAAGTATTGGGCTTATCTTTAAAAAGCAGCTGATGACTGGAATATGATTTCAATTGTATCTGGAGACTGACCTGTTCAATTTGTCCAGAAAAGATTAACAGTGCATTATTCATTCAGGCTTTCCCTCAATATATTGTTTGTTAATATTGCAAAGTAGTGCAAAACAAAGCTGTTTCCCCAGCTAACACAATCTGAAGGGATGCAAGTGGCTTTTCTTCTGAGAGTCATGGCTGCAGAGCCAGTGAGAGGAGCTGCTCTGTATTGTGATTTCCTCCCTGCCTTTGCCCTTTATAGAGATTATCTGATGCTTCTCATCTAGATCACATAGCTGAATGAAAATCAACCCCAGACCAAATGGCAGGTAAAGGACAGGTCACCATATTATATATTAAAATATAACTCGGCATAAAAACAGCTAAATGCCTCTAAACCAGTAAAATTTATAGTATAAATTAGGATAGTTTGGTTAAAAATTGAGGTGTATCTAGGACATCCATTTAATTGAAGAGTATTTTATAACTGAATGTTGCAGCTTTGACCTAGAGGGGGAGGGGACAAAATTCCATGTTCTTCCCATGTTTTTTTCTGGCAGTCCAATCCTTTGTGAGACAGCTTGGCTCTTCCCCTTTTCAACCAGAGTTGTCTCCTCCTCTCCCTGGAAAAATTAACAAACTGTATAGCTACTTTCAGGACTATTATATTGCTGTCAGCTTGCTTCCCCTTAGGCAGGATATTTCTTCATTGCTTTTACAAATGTACATCTCTGAAGATTACTGTGGAAATATTCAACTAAAGAGCCACAGACAAATTTATGGACAAAAAATGGTTAACAACAAATTGCAGACAGTTTGTAGGCGTACAAGCAGACTCTTGTCCAACAGATAATTTTTAAACATTAATTTTGCTTTGCATGTTTAGAATCTACTTTAAATGATTAATTGTCTAGGTGGACGTTTAATCCAGCTGTTCTCACCAAAGCCAATGTTGTCCGAAGTGGAGATGCTGCTCAAGGTGCAGAAGGAGGTACCTCTCAATTTCAAGTGGGTGACCTTGTTCAAGTATGTTATGATTTAGAGCGAATCAAGCTTCTTCAGAGAGGTCATGGAGAATGGGCTGAAGCAATGCTTCCAGTAAGTAGTTGTATGTTTGGATTCATAAAATGGTAAAACTTGTATAATATTTCTAGTTATGCTTGGTAATAAATATCTGGAGGTTGTGGGAGTCAAAGTGATTTTCTTCTAAGTTAGAGAAAGTGTATTTCATCAAATGTGGTGTAATACTTGCTCAGATTTAGTAATCTGCTTAGCCTAATGAAACTTAGCTAAAGGTATTAGTGACTGTACTATTAAACAATGGACTTGATAAAATTTGTGACTTACTATAAAACATTCAGATTTCTAAATATTTTATTTTTAGTATTATTTGCATTTGATGTTTTCTTTAATGCAGACTTTAGGTAAAGTTGGTCGGGTCCAGCAGATCTATTCAGACAGCGACTTAAAGGTAGAGGTTTGTGGGACATCTTGGACGTATAATCCAGCAGCTGTCTCAAAGGTGGCATCAGCGGGATCTGCTATAAGTAATGCATCTGGTGGTAAGTTTGAAGAATAACCAGTAATGTATGTATGTCAAGTATTTGTGTTAATAAAAAAATGGTTAATAAGTACTAGCACATAGTTTGTATGCAAGGTTAATAATACTCAGGCTTGGGGTTTGGCTAACTGATGTTATACCTTTGAGAAAGATACAAGAAAAAGCTTGCAGTTGGTATGGAGATGTTGGTTGTTATCTTGATAAGGTGTAAAAACTCCAAATCGAATTTGGGTTTCTGTTTGGCCACAGTGCAGGGATGTCTTTGGAGGTCTGCTCTAAGGACTTTAAATGATTGGAAGGAACATTAGATAGGAATAGGGACTAAGGCATGAAGAGAGTGTCCCTGGCTGTAGCAAGCAGACTCCTTGTTTAATAGGTGGTGTGGGATAGCAGGCATAAGCGAGGGATCTGTTGCAAACGGTTACTCAGGATAATATTCTTTCCATAAAATTTTTGTCTTAAAATCTAGTCAGACATCCTTTGACTAATTACAGTGGGATTTTTTTTGGTGTCTATGTAATCACATTTCAGTTCTGTTGAACCTGGTCTCATTCATCTAATAACAAGACAGAAAGACTATCCAATTGTTTTATGTTCTGTTGACTGTTTCACAGATCAATTAAACTGAAATGTTTTTTCCTTTTTTTGGTCACAGCTAGTTGTTTTTTTCTCTTCACATATTTGCTTTAATGCCAAGAAACCTTTCTACATAGTTTTCTAGACTTTTTCCTGGGGAGGCATAAATAGAATGAATTTTCTGCAATAAAGACAGTCACAGTGGCCTTAAAATTAGCTATAAGAGTAATAGGACTTAGTGTTTCAAATCAGAGGGCAGGATATACCCAAAGTTAAGCTAGAAGACTAGACTTGTTATATCAATATGTAAATTCATGTTTTTACCTCGTCCCCACCCTTCTATATTTTGTGGTAGGCAAGCTATTTGTGGTTCAATCAACTTTGTTTTGAAGTGTCTGATGTGACAGTCTCAACTGTCTAAAGGGTATTGGAGTGCAGTGCTTACTCAGAACTGAATAATAACTTAGAGCTGTCATTTTGTGGTGGTTTGTGTATTACTATGTACATGCCTTCAGAAACATGACAAATTTAGCTGTTATTTTTCTGTTCTTCTGTGATTAGAATTGTAATCTTAATTGTCCTTTGTTTAATAATTATAGAGAGATTGTCCCAGCTATTGAAGAAATTATTTGAAACCCAAGAATCTGGAGATCTCAATGAAGAATTGGTTAAAGCTGCTGCCAATGGAGATGTTGCTAAAGTGGAAGACTTGCTAAAGAGACCAGATGTAGATGTGAGTGTTCTGTTTGGGGAGGACCTGTTCCGGGGACCTGTAATACTAAAGGAAATGAAGCTGTCCTAGATACTCCTTGCCAGTCAGTAGTGTGTCTGCATAGAAGTAGTACAGCTGGTTCCAGTGTCTTTTCTCCCATTTGTTGTCCTATGAAATGTGTTGGGGGTGTGTGAAAATAGTGCTTTACACCCTTTTTTGCCAGACACATCTTGTGTTCTATTGTCTGCCGTGAATTAAATACCTTCCAGCCTCTGTTTGCCAGAGTCAGGGCAGCAAATGAAACATTCACAATTAGTGAAGGGTCCTCAACTTCTTTTGTTTTGAGGGGAATAGAAAGGAGAGTAGATTTGGGGGATTTTTTTTGCTGTTATTGTGGGTTTTGTTTTTTTACTCCTGAGGTAGATCATCTAATCTGTTCTCTGTCAGATTCCTTATACCAACTTGTCTAATCACCTAGTACTGAAAAGTATAAAAGAAAATGCTTAAGAATTATAGGACTTGGTTCAGGGAACATGTTTTAAAATCACAATCAGATGTTTTTCTCACTACAGCAGTAGTAATTTTTGCAGGTAAGAGACTAAACTCCTTCAGTTCTGAGGATTGATTTGTAGCTCAAGATTATACAAAACATGGTATTTTGGTCAGACTGACTCCTGTTGTTGCCATAAATTAGAAAATGAAGTTAAATGTACAGCAGAGCAGAGGGCTGGTATCATTCTGAGACCTGTTCTCAAAATCTTGCCTTTACAGTAGCTGAAAGATGAAAGTTTATAATCCAACTATCGTTAGGGTCTTAATGTTTGAAATAAATCCATTTCTGGCTGCTTTTCCTTCAATCTAGCTAATGTTACAGAAATAAAATAGAGAAGACGTAGGAGATCATCTATATGTGCTAGAAAGGCAGCTGTCTAAAAATTGTTCATTTGATGCTTTCTTATGCATGCTGTTGCTTTAAGTTTTCTAATACATTTGCATGTATACTGCTAAAGTGTCTCATAGCTATGTGTGTATCTTGCAACTTACCTCAAAGTATTGATATGCTTCCAGGTGAATGGACAATGTGCTGGACACACAGCTATGCAAGCTGCTAGTCAGAATGGCCATGTCGACATTTTGAAGTTGCTTCTGAAACAGAATGTGGATGTAGAAGCAGAGGTAACCTAAATATTTCAAAATACAGTTTGTGTCTCCAAGTTTTAAACTTTGCTAAATAACAATTTTATTGGAGTTGCCTTCTTTTTAAATGTCAGAGCAAGTGAAAAACTGTTTTTCTTACTATGATTATGTTCCCAAATTTGCCTCCTACTAACAATATTACAAAGGGTCAATATCTAATTCTTTAGCACCTGTAATTAAGTGAAATATAATGCTAATATAATAGAGCTGTGTAAGCTAGTATGTGATTGTAGCAGATGAAGCCCCTTCTTTATTTCCTTCATTTCAGCAGTAGAATGCAATAGGCCAGCATGCTGCCTGTGGCATTTGGAGAAAAAGATGTTGTTGGATGCTACATGTCCAACCTCAGATAATTACTGTGCTTCTTATGTACATTGTTCAGTTGGGAGACAGTTCTCCATTCTTAACTAAAGCAAATTTGAGCAGAAAGTAATAACAGTATCTTTGGGTATGAAATACCAACTCTGCTTCCAGTTTTTCAGGTGTGGGTTTGTTTTTTGTTGTTTTTTTTTTAACTTCATCCAAAATGGAAGGAGTTCTTTAGGTTTTTTTAGAATTATTGTTTGTGAGAAAATTATCTATCAGCATACCGTGATATTTGCATTTTGAATTTATTTTGCCTTGTTTACTTACACAGAATGCACTGATATTGCAGCCTTTGTTCATTTTGTGAAGCACAAGAAGGAGCTGTCAAATTTCTCTTAAGAATATAAATTAAAGCCTAACAGAATGCTTAGAAGTTAATAGTATGCCCAGTCATCACTTGCATAACTTAAAAGCAATTTTTACAAGCTTGGGCATTTAGATTTATATTGTATTTGATATATGGAAGTTATAATATGTTAAAACGTTAATGAAGCAATGATGTAATTCTTGGAACTAAAATTGTTTTTATATTCACAGATACACCATTACTTTGTAAAGGTTTTCTGCTCAATTGTAAAGATGGCTTAGATTTGATGCAGTACATGCTTGCTGTGGTCTGATTTCTGTGAAGTAGTTTCATTTTAGAAGTAGTGCTTTCACTGCAGTACATAACATATACAGTTACAAACTAGACTAAGCTGCTTTTCATCTGTACTATGGGATCAAAGCTGCTGTGTTAATCAAGTGGTGGACTGATATGTTCTTCTCTGGTATAAGGAAGGGTTAGAAGCATTAGAGAGGGAAGTAGAAGCTCTGCTTAAACAACTTCAAGATAATATATCTGGTAATCTGCTAGCAGTAGAATGGTTAAGAGTTCATGTTTGCTCAGGCTTCAGAAGTGTAGTAACACTAGCATTAAAAAAAATTTCAGGGATTTTATTTGAATTTTCAAGCCTTTTTCATGTAACTGAGTTGCTTAAGTGAAGATGGTAGTCTTAATTATATAATTGCATTAGTTATTAAAATTAATATATAATTATAATCAATAGATAGTATAATTACTAAATAATATAATATAATTAGATTAATCATTATATGTTTCAGGCTTTAAAAAATGCCAGCTGCCTATAAATTAGTGATATGAAGACCCAGCAGAGCCATCCCATTAAGCAGAGAGCAAAAATTTAGTCTGTTTACTTCACTGTTGTGGTCTTTGGCATGGAAGCAATGGATAAAAATCCTTACTTTTGCCTGCTTTATAGCTAAGTTGGATATATTTACATTTACAGTCACTGCTGTAGAGTATATACACTCATGATGACATTTTCTGGGGATGGCCTCGTTGTTGTCTCCTCTGTGCTTAGTCTCTCACAGCTTTATGTAGAGTAGAAGTGTAGTCAGAAAACAATTTGTTACTGATAGGGTTCAGAAAGCCTGATGTAGATACTACATAGTAAAAATACATAGCCTTCTAGTCTGCAAAAATTAATGGGTATCAGTTATTATATTGTCAGTATTGACAATATTATATTGTTGACATGTATAGAAATATAGTGCTTTTAATATTTAGATTTATATCTAAATATAAGTCATAGGACAGATGCAAGTTAGTTGCTAGCTTTTCCTAGGTATATTAATATGCTCTTGTGTAGAAAATAGACAGCAGGATTCAGCTCCTGAGATTATTTGTTTTGATGCTGAGCTAAAAAAAAGGCACGTGCTTTCTTGGACCTCTTCTCATTAAAGTAGGAATGTAAACATTAAGATTTTATAAAATCAGGGGTTTGCATCTCAAAATTAGAATATGTTAAAACTATAAAATATTTAATAAATTATATGGGGTTTCATCAGTAAGTATCTCAGTGTACTTTGCAGACTGCAAATATGAAAAGACAAATTACTACATACCTGTGAAACAAAGTGCTCTGTAAATATAAATGTTGTAGCAGTTTAACACTACTGTCAGGCTCTTGATAAGTTTCACCTCCTAATGATCTTTATAACCAGATGAGAGATACAGAGAAGTTCCCCTTTCTGATCCTTTCCCCTTCCAAATGGGCAAGCTTTGGCTTCTTTTGGCTGTTTGTGTTAGATGAGCCTGAGAAGCAATCCTACTGTCTTAGAAGACGATTTCATAGCATGAGTTGATTTGGAAGGCATAAATATCTCTTGTTTTCAAAAGCTGCTGTTTACTGCACTGACTGTCTTGAAAATCGTATTCATATTTCAAAAAAGATATCTTTGATAATTAGCAGATAAGTCTTCTTACATCTTTTTTAAAAAATGCTGTAATTAGTCTCATTGTTCTCTTGTAATTGTGCAAATACAATTTATTCTAAGAACTATTAATTTCTGCATTGATGTAAAATATATTAGAAATGTGTTACACATAATAAAAATAACTTTTGAAAGACACTGCTGAAGGACAAGCAAATTGATAAGAGAAATTAAGCTCACCCAGGAGAGACATTGTGTGCACCCTTGAGCAGTCATGATTTTTTTCCTCCTTATAGTTTTCAGTATCTCTCTTTTGTCAAAATTAAATCCTATAAATACATAGTAATATTCCACTGTGCACAAAATTTTAGTTAGAAACTAGCTTATGGAAGTTATTATTTTATTGAAATCTGATATATATCTATATATATACACACCTCCCATTTTACTTTTAGCTTTTATATACTGTCATTAATGTTGAAATCACTTGATTAATATTTGAAAATGTTTCATGTAGTACAGTCCACTCTTACGGATGTTAAAATAACCCAAACTGACAAATTTATGACTTTCATACCTTAATTCTCAGTTTGGATGAAACTGAAACAAACTGAAATTAATCAGAGCTTTAATGCTGTGAATTATCATCATAGAATCAGAAATTCTAATTAATTTCAGCATCAATCCAAAATTTCCTTTGGAAAAGGTTTATAAACTGAAAACTAAGACACGTGTAATCAAACCTAATAAATACTAGCTTAATTGTATGAACAAGGCAATTCTCTTGTCTTATACCATGATTTGGAATCTGTAACACTTCCTGGGTTGCAGGAGTGGTTACCCTGGGTTACCAAGTATAACGTGTTTGGGGGTTGGGTTTTGTTTGTGGGGGGTTTTTTGGGGGGTCTTTTTGACAGTGGTTGTTTTGTAGTAAAAACCCAAATGAATCTATTTGAGTTTCTGATGAACACATCACACAAAAATTCAGGGCAATGGTTGTATATGGTATAGAATATCATATGCCGTAGAATATGTATGTTTATATATGAACAGACTCTTCATCCTCTATTGCTGTGGTTTGACCAATTGTTTTAATTAGATATTTGAATGTTATAATTTATCTTTAAAGAGAAATCAGATATGCACAATTGTCCAGTTTAAATTAATCTTCTTGTTTAAATGCAAAGGAAATGTGGAATATACTGGGTCAAATTAATGTTTCTACTTTAGGACAAAGATGGGGACAGGGCTGTCCATCATGCAGCCTTCGGTGATGAGGGTGCTGTGATAGAAGTTTTGCACCGAGGCAGTGCAGATTTGAATGCTCGCAACAAACGCAGGCAGACTCCACTTCATATTGCTGTCAACAAAGGTCATCTGCAAGTTGTAAAGACTTTACTGGACTTTGGCTGCCATCCTAGTCTCCAGGTAAAGTAGACAATAATGTATATTTACTTTTTAATTACTGAATTTTATGATCTGCTGTATGTAGTTGCTGTGTATAGGTGATAGAAGAATAATGGAAAATAGGATTGAAGGGAATGGACCTTGTGAAGTTACCTGTACCAGCCTCTACCTCAGCATGTGATCAGCTGTAATAAAAATGCTATTAAATCTATTCGGTTCCTTGACAGCTAGATAGGCACCTGATTTATTCTAGCCAGTTGATGTTAATTGGTATTTTCACAGACTGTAGTTATCTGTAATTGTTAACTTTCTTTCCAGATTAATTCCCCCTCTATCGAATCCACAGCTGTTGGCTCCTTCTGCAAGGCACAGCTTTGCATTTTTTGGCTGATGATACTGTGGAGTGTTTCACTGAAAGAAAACCTTTTTTCAGGATTGACCTATCATTGATAAACTATTTAGCCAGATTCTCATTTAAAAAAATGTTCAGCCTTTTATCTAAAAAGCCCTTGTACATAGGGCCTCCAGTACCATAATTTCACAGGGAATTTTATCTTTAATGAATGTGGTGGAAGCTGTGACATAGGAGTGCAACCTCCTGTTGAGAAGGTAGAAGCCTGCTATCAAATAAGCAGGCATCCACATTCTGCATGAGCTAAACGCAGCCACATGCAGTATATTAGTAAAACAAATCAGAATGGGTAAGTTTGAAGAGGTTTGCAACCGAAAGAAAAAGCTGTAACGTTCTGGGCAAATCAAGATGCACAGTAATAACACATTTACCTCCTTGTTTTGCCATGTCAATGATCAGTGATTTTTCTGAAGCTGTATATCCACATAAAAAAAAATGAGGAAACTTTTTTTGAAATTAGTGAATATAGTGATTGTTTAGTTATCTGCTTCCACCTGGGTTTATAGGTACTGTCTTGATCTTCCTGAGGTTGAGCTGCTAGCCAGCTAACATCTGTCCAGACCCTATTTAGTATTTGTTGAACAGTAGTTACAATCAGAAATCTGATGTCTTGAGCCCAATAAAGGGTGACTGTATATCATATAATGATACATGGGTAGCCAAAATGGATGTGTCTGACTTTAAATTATAGAATTCTGTCTGGATTGAAAAATTCAGTAGAATGGTGCTATGAAACTCCGCCTGGAAAATATAATTGTCATTGAAAACAATGAACTTTCAGATTCTGCATGTGTGCTGAGGAACTCTGATGTGCAATTGTGAGCAGGCGATTGATTTGGTGGATGAGAGCACAGGGAAGGCAGACAGAGGCATGACTGGAATTTAGCTGGCCAGCACTGTACTACTCAAGCAAATTCACTGTGTAAACAGAAATATGTTTGTCTGTAAACAGTAGATTCAGGAAATATGATCGATTAAACCAAATAAAAGCTACATAACTTAGTTTTGGCAAACTGGTTCACACTGGTTCAAGTGTTTACATATTCTGGCACTTTTTGTTTGGCAGTTTTTGATTCTCTCTGTAAAGACTATAAAGATTTGGTTTTGTATTAGTGTATTGCTAAAATGTCCAGTTCCTGTGTTAGTTTGCAGCTGAGTCAGTGTCAGTGACAAAAGACTTCCTGACTTATATGGTGTTAGAATTTTACTGGAAGCATAAATCTACAGAGTTTGCCTATATAGCGGCAAGTAAGCTTAAATGGGTGTGTTTTCTCACTGTTAGTCTAGGGCATTCCTTTTCAGTCCAACCATTTGGGTCCTTGAATAAGTACTGTACAAAATGCTTCTAGGAATAAAAAGTATTTTTCCCTTATTTGGGATATTTGAAAAATAAAACATCAAGCTAAAAATATAAATTCTTCGCCTGTTCAATTATGCACTGAAATATTTTCATGTACCTCGTGTAATGTAATCTGGTATAAGCCACAACAAGTTTAAAAGCTTAATATTGCTTATGACGTTGGCCTTTGCTTCATGGAAAATTATCTGCTTCAGTTAAAACAAGAAATGTGCCTAAGTTTTTCTTGGACTGCATTTTATTTTAATTTGCTTATGCTTTTATTTCACACCATCTTTGTGGTATTGTCTTTTACATGGTTAATTGCTGGCTCAATCTTAGACTTCATCAGTCAGAATTCTCTGTCTTCCCCCTGTCTGGCTAGTCTCCTCTCTGTTGCATTAATTTTTGTTGCTGTCCTATTACTCATAAATTGTAACTTAGGCATCAACTCCATCTGGGTATGAGGCATGGAGAAGTTGATGTCTACACCAGTGTCTTCAGTACTATCTGATGCAAGGCATGTGTGAGTTCTGGTAGTAGTGTAGTCATAGAAGACTGGAGCCCTGGGTGGGTTCTCACTGAAGGGTTTTCAAAACCCAGAGCAAGACCAGAAAGTAGCTTGCTCTGAACTCTGCAGTATAGCGACACTTTTAGGTCTGAAGAAGCTGTTTTGTGTTTGTATAGTCAGTTTTTTTCTAGGGATATTTAAGCATCTTTTTTCTTCAATGTGGATGCATGTAGAAATTGATGTAAGCTGTTTCTGGTTTTAGGATTCTGAAGGTGACACTCCACTTCATGATGCAATAAGTAAAAAGCGTGATGACATCCTTGCTGTATTGTTAGAAGCTGGAGCAGATGTTACTATCACCAACAACAATGGGTTTAATGCTCTTCACCACGCTGCACTAAGAGGAAACCCTAGGTAACAATTGGGTTTTAAAGATTATTTTATCATTTGGAAAAGGAAAACAAGTGCATGGGAGGGTAGAATTATGGTATTCTTTCAAAGATCCTTAAACCTGCATGCAATTATTTCTTAAATTTTGATGTTGCTTAGATATGCGTCTTTCTAATACTTGGGAAGCCATTATTAGAATGAAACTAGTAGTCTGCTCAGTTTAATGCTGTATTCAGGTAACTCCAAATCCTTGGGAAATATCATGTGGCGGCTGTAAAATTTTGCCAATAAATATTTTCATAAGCAAGTTATTAAGTAAGATCTTAAGATAGGATTTGTAAAAATGTTTCCTCCCCCTTCTCAGATATTGGGAAAGGGATTTGAGTTTTTAAGAAGTATGTATTTGTGAATAATTATTATTAAAGGTGCCATGCAGTTACAAAGTGATCTTAGGATTGTTGCATTAGATTGTATTTGTTAGTACAAGAAACATTTAGTTTTGTTTTCTTAAAAGTATGTATACAAGGAACTTTGTATTTCAGCTTTTATATAGCAACTTACCTGAAAAAGTTAGTTTTGAGGCATAATTTTTTTGTGCTAGCTGCATACTATACATCTACATTCAATCTTTGGTTAAGATAGCTTTCAAAAACTATTGCATAGATAGAACTTAATGGAAAACTTGCTGCATTGCTGGTTGCTTATTACATTGTGGATAAATGGTATTCTTCAGAGCTGTCAGTCTAGCAAGACTTCAATATGTTAATCATGTGGTGGAGAATTTGGTGTAGTTTACATGAAATAAGAAGTGTCTGTGTTGTTTAACTTTAAATTCTGCTACTTTTCACTTGAGTGAAATTGGACAAATAAGGCTGTATATTAATGTATGGGAATAAAATCTGGGTTAGTCTCTTAGATCATAGCTGTAAAGACTGATAGTTAAAAAGTAAACATAAGCATTTATACATGTATATAGAATGGAATCACGCTTCACAAAGTAAAAGTAGCGGTTGGAAGTGTTGATAGGAACAATAAATGTGTTTACAGATTTCTACAGTGCTCATAAAATGTCTATAAGAGAACGTGTCAAGGACCTAGTGAAGGGAGCTTATTTTTGGCATTCAGGAGACAGTTCTTTCAAGTCTGACTTGGTAACTTACTCACTTAACACAAATTCTCCTTATTTACGTAACAGCATTAGCCAGGAGTACTGTTCCCTGCCTCCAGTTACCTAGATGGGGTATTTTGGGGGTTTTGGTGGGGTTTTTTTGTTTGGTTTTTTTGTTTGTTTGTTTGGTGGGGTTTTTTTTGTTGTTGTTCTGCAATGCTTTCCTTAGGCTCTTGTGAGAGGCAGGGAAAGGGGTGGGGGGAGGGGGTGGTGAGGGAAGCTCTTCATAGGGATGCTGAAGATATTTCTGTGTGTGAATGTTTTAGGAGCTGCAGGCTTTTTCTTTGATGGAGGGATCCAAATTGTAGTTCAGACTGTATCAGTTTGACAGTTGGCAGCATGCGAGGCATAGTGCAATTTTTCCCAGAGCCTTCTCTCCTTTACAAAAGCTTTTACTGGAAGAATAGGAAAATGTTTCCAGTATTAGTGATTTGAACCCTGTGTTGGTCCTGCCCATGCATGGGTTTTCACTTGCATCTAAAACAGTTAGATATCTAAAGCTGTTAGGTATCTATTTTTTTGGTTGCAGTTATATCTGAGCACTTCTGAAGCATGTAAAAAGAGAGAATCTTGTCTCCATCACAGAAGTAGTAGTTTTATTTGTTCACAGCATTAGATATTTTATACATCAACCTGGGAAGAAATTAATGAAAACAAAAGCAGAAGAAATCTTATTTTGAAAATTTTTAAACTTTGTTTTTGTTCTGGCCAAAAAATTATTATAATAATTTGATTAATTTAGGAGTTAAGTTTTATTTTATTAGGATTTTAGTGATGGTCACTTATTTCATTGATTCTGTAGTTCTTCTACTGGCCTCTTTCTGAATGAAACCAAAGGTTTTATATTTGCCACTTTGTTTTTCTAATCTGATAAAGAGCAATGGATATTACCAATCTATTAAATGCACTAAGCACCAGCTATTTAAATCACTGTTAAAAATAACCACTTGAACTTTAGCTTGTAGCTGGTATGGGTCACAAGCAGAACATAATATATTCTGCTTGAAACCTTACTTAAGGACCTGTCTTTCCTAATCTAAGCTTTCCTGCTCCACCTAAACTGGAGGTTTTGTGGCTTCATGCTGTGGTGCCTTATATGGAATACAGTGCACTAAATTCCCCTTAAGGTCAAATATATAAAGAAATGTTATTTTATAAAAGTTAAACATATATTCGTATATGTATGTAAGTGTGTATGCATGTGTGCATAAATATCTACATTTATAAAACTAAAATACTTACTATGTATGTAAGTATTGTTAAAGTTCACATCCATCTTCCTAGTTACTGATAATAAAATAAATGCATGTGTTAAGTGCGTGGGTACCACAATAAAGTGAACTAGATTTCTACAGAATTTTTTCTAGTTGATATCAAACAGGTATTTGGAACCAATTTCATCTTCAGTGCAATACCTATTCTGCTTCTTGCTTGAGTTCTGACCTTTCCTAAGAGTAGGGAGATAGATCTCTAAAAAAAAAAAAAACCAAAAAAAACCCACACAAAACCAAAACACAACAACACACAAACTGTGCTGAGGAGAACATTTGGAGGTTTTTAATTTTTCAGATGAAAATGAATGCTTATATTCTATTTTAAACATTTGACTATTAGATAAATATTATAAGAAAGAAAGCATTTATGTCAAATAGCTTAGATATTTCTCAGCACTTAATCTTCCATGACAGTTTGGCAGTGTTTTCCAGAAGTCAAGGTAAAGTGTGTTTTGGAGACCATCCTATTATTAGTGGATTATTTCTCCTTTTAATAATTTGCTCCTGTTCATACCTTGTGAATTGGTATAGAAACAGAACTTTTGGTTTTCACGCTAATGTGTAATGTTGAAATACAGATTGGATGCTACTCATTTATGTTGTAGGTAGCTTTAAACTCGTGCATGGGAGAAGGAGCTGAAAAGAAATTTGAAATGAAGTGTGGGGAAGTTCAGATTTTGTTTAATACATGGGTTTTTGTTCATGATTTTTAACTGAGGCAGTCATATTAAAAGTGCATTTATTTTGGACTTTTTTCAAAGTACTGTGAACCTCAAAGCTTAGCAGACTTTGCCTTTTCAGTGTTAATGAGATTTTTCAGACAGAAAAAAGGAGAGTAAAATTTGAAAATATTGTACAGATTGGTTATTTTTTTCCATGTTATCAACTCTTGGTTGTTTTGATCTATTCGCATACCTGTGACTTCAGATTTTTGAGCTGAAGACATGACTGAAGTGTAGGCGTATTTTATATCCGTTGCCCCAGTTAGTTTTAGATTTGCATTGTATCTTGTGAAGAAAGCTTTATTCACACTGTAGCTAGCATCTTAAATAGAGGCTGCTTTTAGAGCTGACCTGACTCTGCCCGTGCTTACGACTAGTTCTTCAGAGCAATAAATTCTGCTGGACTTTAAATAAAAAAATTAAAATAGTCAGGTAAGATGCAGATTTCATATCTTGCTGTCCAATAGCAAGGAATAAGTCATCTTTGTGTTCATAAACTAGCAAGTAGGAGGTTGTGGTTTAAAATGGAATTATATTTTTTCCCCATGCTTGTCTTATTTAGTAGATCTCCTTGTTTTTAGACTTGCAGATGGTTTGAGCTGGTTGGCAGTGGAATTTTTAACTGTTTTTAGTGATGTATTTGAGAGATGGGGTTTCTCACCTGTACTTAGTGTTAATGAGTGTTTCAGGGACTTTTCTGTTATATTGCCATGGAGGTCCTCACAGAGACAAGTTGTGAGGTAATCAAAGAGTTGTACAATTATTTTTTAAGACAGTAAGAGGATTTTTTGCTTTCAGATTTGCAGTTCCCACAGTAAGTGTAGGTTGAAGCTTAGTTGAAGCTGAACGCAAAAAAAGCATGCTCCTAAAACCCCTTATTAAAGTATTATGTCAGAAAATGCTTTGAAAGAAGACTTTTGTTCAAGTTGATTTGGAGAAAGAATATAATCTCCATGAGCAGACCTATAATTAGATGGCAGATCAGCCTGTAGCTGTTGAGGTCAGTGACAAATTTATTATCTTTAAATAGTAAATAATATGCCAGCATGTGCAGGATGGCAAATACAGTTCCTTCCCTGTGGAGTTTCCTCCCTTGTGCAATTAAAAAAAAAGGGGGGGGGGGGATGGTGGGGCGGCACAGAAAGAAAGGTGCCCCGAAAGCAAACTTACCCTCCGTTGCCAATACTGTTCATGATAGCTTCCTTTTGATCAGGTTTTTTTGGTCAGTTCTGTTACAAAGGGCAACATACTTGAGGAGAAATACAAGAGACAATAAATCATTGGAAAATGTGTTTATTTCACTGTTTACCTGTTGTCTTTATAAATGTTGTAAGAGATCAGTTTTCACTGAATGTGGACAGAATGTTGAATACCAGTAGCTGTTTGTTTACAAATAAAACCTTGAAATTTTGAAATGCAGAATTTGCTACACTCCTTGTTACCTTCCATCTTTAAGGTGCCTAGAATAGTTGAACTCAACTGTAGAGAGGACTGCGTAATTACTCTGAGCAGACTTCATGTCCAGTTTTAAAAATAGGAGAAATCCTGTAGTGATCAATGCATAGCTACAGCTGGTTGAAGGGGACCAAATCCATTGAAGAGGTGATTTGGTTCCATTTTACCAGCTTTAGCAAAGCATTGGAGTGCAGGAAGGTTATAATTCAGTAATGCATTTTTAAGTACGTGAACAGTTCAAAAAAACATGCGGCTTTCTTCTGTGTTACATGTTTTGTTTCTAGTCAATGCAAATTTAAATTCCTTCACTAATTTGGAGACGGCAGAATGGAAAGCTGTATACCAGCAAGGCCTGTACAGTATCCAGGTTTGTTCCTTTCTCGAGTATTTCCTCGAGGATCTTTGGATGAGTCTCAAATCAAATTATAATTATCAGTTTTAACTTTTTTCTGTCTGTAATAATGAAATTCTAGAGTAGTGACCAGAAACTGTAGTCTTACAACTTCTACTCATGTAGAGCTCCCTTGCCTCTTCATGTTAAACTTTACTGGGGAAGAAGGTTTCGGTTTCCCCTCACCCTCCCCCCATTCATTTTTTGGCAGTTTCCCTTTTGCAGCTGCTGTAATGCTGTAGTTGGTTAGCACAAGTATAAATGTCAAGTGCTTTCAATTCCATTACTGTATCTCTGGTTAGTATTAACTTTTTAGGAATGATTATATAATATAGCAGGATAGATTATTTTTTTTAACCCTGATAATATATGTAAAAATGTTTAATGCCAGAAAAATACAGCTTTATCTGGGGTTGCATCTGATTTCTTTGAAATTAAGCCCTTTAATACATTTGTGCGTGCTCACATAGCTTTTTTTTTTTTTATGTTGTATGCTGAATTCTTTTTGAGCTTTGACTGCAGTGGGAAGTAGGGGGCAACCTTAGTTCAAGCCATTCACTAGTAATGAGTATGTCAAGTATAGTCTACATCTGTTTGTTGCGTAGTCTGATGCTGGTGAGAAGATTTATGTAAATACATTCCCAACACTATGTATCCTAATAGAAACATAGCAGGTGTGTCACTTGGACTTAAGCATTAAGATGGCTATAAAATTAGTTTCTATTTTTACCAGTTATACAGGAACTGTTTTACAGATACAGCTGCTCAAGTGTGCTTTTGGATGGCAATACAGTTTCATGTACTGGCCATATCGGGACAAAAAACGGCCGTGGAAAAAAAGCCGTGTAGCATTTGATAATGTCAGCATCTGTTATCCCTGTCAGTCACACAGTTGAAATGTTTGAGTTACAACTGTGTCAGCAGATGCCCAAAGTTCAACGTGTGCTCAGTTAAAATTGAACAGCTGATCTAAGTGATGGATGTGACATTTTGGAGTGACTGGATATGTATTCTTAGAGATATGCTAACATGAACTAGCAGGAAGCAATGTCAACATATAATTTTAACTTTTGTATCACTCTGAACTGTCACTTTGTTTCGGAATAGCGTTGCAATGTTATACAAAGAAGGCAAGAAAGAACACAACATGACGAATTGCTACCAAAAACCTTTCAAAATAAATTTAAGCTGTTAAAAAGTTGGTCTCATTATATAGTGGAAGCCAAATCAATTGGTGGTGAGGACAGGAACTCTTCAGGAAAAGAAGTAAATGCTTAGCATTTAACCCCTCTGTAAAGCTGTTGATAATACCAAATTGCTTCTATGAGCATGATCAAGTTCAGTAGTATTGCTCCATTTAGAAAAGCTACTACAATTTGATTTGTTTCCCACTGTAAACCAGGTTTCAATTTAGATGTTAAGAGACTGTAGTTTTCATGCCAAAATATCTTCTCAGAAGGAGCTTTTAAAAAAAAAATTAATATTTTACTTAAGAAAATGGTTCTGATAAGATAATGTTTCTTGTATATATGTTGTTCTGTAGTTTCAGGTAATAAAAATAGCAGGCTATGTAGAGTATTAAATACTTGAGAGTTATATGAGTATTTAAAAATAAGATTCTCTATCTAAAAATTGTGCATTGCCTTTTTTATTTTTCTTGTTTTTTTTTATTTTTCTTGGTTTTTTTCTCCCCGACATTTTAGTAAGCACAGGGGTACAGTTAGAATCTTTAACCTAGGCCAAATGTGCCTACTTATTCTGGACGTATCCTATTTAATAACTGCCTTTAGAAGGCTGCTGTCATGAATAGGAATGGCTGGATTGATGAGCCAGGAGGTCTTTACTCATATCTTTCCTTGTTCCTGAATTTGATGTTGAGTGTCTTTACTTAGGGATGGTATGTGCTGGTATATTTTAATTAATACCACTTTTAGAACTTGAAATTGTTGCAGGACTATTTCTTATGTAGTTCTTACAATTTTCTGGGTGCTAGAGAGTCATATTTTCATGGCCAATTTTCTTAAATTTGTATTTAAAAGAAATTCAGCTTATTTGAAAATGGTATTTAAGATAACTTACCTTTTAGGTTGTAGTTGTCATTTGTGTTTTCATTTAGGAATCTGTCAATAGCTTTAATCTGCTGACCAGCAATTGTGGCCTAGAAATCTCTGTATTGTCACTTTCTGTGCATAAACCTGACAATGCACTTTGTGTCGAAGAGCTCAGTGAGCGTAATAAGTGCTGATTTGGAGAAAATTCTAACTTAAGTCTCATATATTAAATTGCAGAAGTTATCATACTCAATTATTTTGGCTATCTGTTTCTCTAAATCATAGCCTTAACTTCTGAGCTGTTTCTACTTGTGTCTTAGTTGCAATGGCTTGTTTTTAATGAGATATGTTTAGATAATCAGGCTTTTAAGATTAGTTTAGGATCTATTAAGTGAGGAGTACTGATAATGATAAATTTTGCAGCTATGCTGCAATCTTAATTGGTTCATTTCCAGCCTTGTTTTGAATTCTTTGTTTACAGCTAATGTTCTGTTTATCAGCTGTGAACAATTCTTCCTACCCACTGTTATAGTCACTTAATTTAATGTTTTGTGATTTGTTACTAACAAGTATGAGTTATTTTGGCAATACCAGCTGACCCTTAGCAAGCTAATTTGTCACATGAATGTCATTCAAACAAGAGGGAAACCTGTTTCTTCCAACAGCTGTTTAGTTTCCTCTTACTGGTCGTTCCGTGCCTGCCAAAAATACATACTTCTTTACATTCCATAGCATTGTATGTTCATATGGGTACATAAAGAAGTATGTACTCTGAGCAGGTACACAGAGTTGCTCGACTACCTGTCAGATGAACCTGAAAAGTATTTTGCTGCTTTCCCTTGCTGTCATTAGGTAAAACTCAGGCTGACAATTCTTGGGAAGAACAATGTTATGATTAACTGATGGTAGAAAATAAAACTTACTCTGAACTGAACTTTGCAAAGCAATTTACCTGCACAGGGGCTTAAGGCCGGTTATAGTTCATTGTTCTGGGATGGCATGGACTTTAGAAGTGCTTTTCCAGTTTTTTGCAGCTTCTTGCTGTTCATTCTGAGTGACCACGTTTGAGTGGAGAGTTGAATCGCTGGTAGCTTTGCAATGTGTTTTCTTGGAATTTGTAGTTGTATTCCACTGTAAAAACTTCAGCTTCCTCCCAGGTCGTCTAGCTGGTGTACAGTTTGCATCTAGTGTCCTGAAGGGAAGTATAGACTCATCTAATACGGTAGTTATAAACTTATTTTCCTACCCTCCCCAGTCACACTTCCATGCTTTCGGCATCCCATCCCGTATTTTGCAAACTCTTTGCAGGTTTATACTTATTTCCGCTGTAGTTCAGAGTAGTTTGAAAAAAACCAAACAACCCATAATAACAGCACATGCCACTGGTGATCCTGCTTATCATAAAGATGATGACATTGAATTAAGAAAACAACCTCTAACTGCTGTGACGGGATTTGGATTGTTAGGCCAAAGGTCACATGTGAAAGCTAATATCTATTCAATGTTTCTGCAAGCACCTTTTTTTTTTTTTTTTAAATTGCCACTCACCTGCTTGAGCCAAAATCTTGTCCACACTTGAAATATTTGAGTCAACTGAAAAAAAAACACCAAAACCCACCCAAAAGTCCTCAAAGAAACATACCCCAAGTTTAACCCTGTTTCATCAGACTCTGCGCCTTGGTTTGGAATGGTAGTTAAATCTTTGATGTACATTACAGGTTTGACTTCTAAGGGGCTGTCAGATACAGCTTATGGTTGCTTAATTTGTATTTCAGGAGCTGATTGGGGTTACAGTAAAGAGTAAGCTTTGTCTTTACAGCATTAGAAGGTAAATTTGAAATAAGTTTAACAATTAGTAAATGTAATAGTCATAAGGAAAGCTGAGAGCAGAGGAAGTAAGAATTTCTGCAGCTCATGACAAAAACCTAGTGCAGCTGACAGAGAGCAAATCAGAGTGTAGCAGTAGCTAGCACAGTACTACAAGGAGAAACAGCAATGCAGCATTAGAATCACAGCAGTCACATTCTAGTTTTTAAGTAGGTTGTTTTCATGTACATCTGAGATAAAGCACCTTGAAAATTTTGCTTAGATCTACTTGAGAACTCAGCATTGCACTACCACACTGTTTATTAGATTTTCTTTTTAAAGTTGGTCATTTTTGTAGTTGTGCATAGGAAGATAAGAATATATTTCACTGAAATGAACAACCAGTTAATGGCATTGCAATTTTTGAGTTTATCTTCTTTAAAAAGAATTCTGCCTACCAAGCACGTTGGGGTTTTTTGGCTATGAAATTTGGATTAACGTTGTTTTCTTTCAGCCTGCTCTTTACACTACAAATGCTTGATACTTTAACACACTCAAAATTAAGCTGTTCCCAGAGTAGAGGGATTAACATAACAATAAAAAAACATTTTAGTAAATAAGATATACATGCAGAAAGTCATAGGCATCCTTTAAACGTGCAGAATAATGCAGGTCTCCTGATGTTCTATTACCTGTAAGCTTAGTATCATGCAGCATTTGCAGTTGGCAGAGAGGTAATGACCTAGAGACACATCAGCAGCAGCCATCTCATCCTGAGTGCTCTCTCACTCTATTCGCTGAATCAGCTCTTCATTACATGGGAGGGGGAGGCAAGGGGGGGTGAATGTCGGTGCATACAGTACCTCACCACCTTAAATAGATAAAACTTAAAAGAAAAAAAAAAGCATGAAGACGGGTGCCTAATTGGCACCTGCTGCCTTTCTTGGAATGCTAAAATATGGATGATGTTGTATAGAAATTATACCTTATGTCTGCTGGACTGAGAGTTAAGACTCCAAGGATAGATGCTAGGAAGCCAAGGGAAGGTGAACTTAGCCCACTGTCAGATGAAAATAATCACAGGCAAAAAGAAAAATAAAAACCCAACAAAAAACCAAAACCAAGCCTCCAAAAGTTGGAGTCGCTTCCAAAAAAAAAAAAAAAGGCACAAAAAAAGCGCGATCGTCTCCCCCCACCCCCGGCAAATATTGGTTTCTTCTAGTTCCTTAGATATTGCACTGCATCTTTTCTTGCTTGAGGTTATGTTTCCAGGCTTAACTGTAGGCAGGTCTGTGTTGAAGCTACTTTCCATCTTCAGAGGTCAAGTCTGCTAGCGAGGTCAGGGCTCCCACACGCACACTACAGAAGACACTAACCGTATTTCCCACTTAGAGGGCACGAGCAAAACTGTTACGGCTTTATAGGCAGCTAAGCATTTGAAACATGCACTCCCAGGCAAACAGGCTCTCTTGTGCCTCTCTCTTCCCTGACCATATTTAGTCAACCATTGCAAAAAATAGTCTCTCAGCTGTCGATTGTCGATCCGGCAGCGGAGGGAGCCTCTATCCGGCTCTCTGCCGATTGATTGTGCAGCCTGCACTTCCACCGCCGCTCAGCCATTTGTCCCCAGGTTTTTTTAGCACTGCCAAATAAAGTGCTCTCTCGTGTTTCCAGTTAGATTTCCCAGGTTTTCACTGAGCTTGCGCTCCTAGTAAACCCTGATGAGGTTGTCACTATACTTAGAAACGAGGTGGGGGGGCGGGGACGGAGGAAGGGGGGGGGGGGGAATAAAAAAAAAAAAGAGGAAAAAAAAGAAAAAGGCAGCCCTGCTAGTAGCAAGGCAAGGACTTCGCACAGATACAGAACAATTAATACCTTGCACTGCCGTCGCAGGTTGTGTAACCTGGCTTCTTGATCGCTGAAAAATGCTATGAGTGACAACACGCTGTTTAACCTGAGGTCTAAGCAGCCTTGCATATGTCCAGTTTTAAGCTTTCACCTGCAAAGTGTGCTGTTGTTATTTATAAATAAAAAATTGGTGTTGATTTGTGGCCCCACGTCGCCATATTCAAATCAAGTTAGAAATTATTTGAAAAACAGATACCTTTGCTTTAATCAGTAAATTCATATAATCCCTTATTGTTATGTTTAATAATTCCATAGTATTTTGTTCATAATGCTTAGCTATAAAATTACTTTTAAAAAAATAAATGCATGTGTAAATTAGGTGCTACCATTCTTTGAAAAAACTCAAATGTTTTAGGAGAAAAGAATAAAAAGATAAATTAAGTGAACAGCTCAGTCCAGTAATCTGACTTTCATGTGCACAAAACTGGCCTATAACAAGACCAATAGTTACACATTCAAAATATGAAAAAGGGATTTTCTTATTCATAGGGAGGATATGCAATGTTTTCTTCAGAAAAGAATACAGTAAGTGAAATTTAGCCATTTAAATACAACACTCAGGAGTGAAAAAGCTGAAAATCTCTCAATCTAAAATTAAACAAACTTATTAAACGAAAATGTCATCTCAATGAATATTTATGTAATTAGTAGCTACTAACATGTTAAAGTTCGGTACTGTAAGGTAGAATGTGAACTGCAAAGTCCTGAATGGACCGCTATCTTGGATTTATACTTTCCTTGCTTCCCCTTTTTGTGTTGACTTTGTTCTGTGCTTGGTAGCTGCTTACCCCATAACTTCTGTTGCAGTGTAGCTTTCTGGTAAAAGTCACATTTATCATTTCTCTTTCTTCAATTTCATAATCATACACTGGAGACAAAATTGTTGTGCAAGATCTAGGCTAATACAGAATACATTTTTGTGAAATCCATGTAAATTTATATACCTCATTGTTTCTTTAGTTTCATATGTATTGAAATCAGTTTTTCAAATACCAAGAGATACTTGAAAATCTGAGAGACAAAAAGAAGGAAACAGACTGTCTACTTAAACTTCTGCCAGCTGAGCCATCAGTCAGATATGAAATGTTAAATGCTAATTCTGAGATACAGTGTGCTCAGTAATACCAGTCTAAGGTACTAGTCTATTCTTTGTTACTTGTTACTGAGGGATACTTCCTTCTTCGTTCTTCCAGTGTAACTCCCTGTACTGCACAGCGAGTGTGGCATGAAGCAGATCGGGAACTGATTTGGCTTGAAGTTGTGTGCTGACGTCCACTTAAGATCGTATCGTTGCCAAAAATAGCACTGTCCTGCTCCTGTGTTACTTCTTGCACTACGTTGGTACAAATATTTCTTTGGCTTCACAGTGAGCAGGCTCAGAGTACTATTCTGTATGAGAAATAATCCAACAAAAAGGGGTAACTTTTTAGATGCTGTGTTTGGACCACTTTGGGGGGGTGGGTAGTCGAGCAGAGGTGGTAGTCAGAGGACAAGAATGGGATTAGTAAAAAGTAGTCTTGCTTCTATTGCGTTGTAAAATGCATATCCAACTACGTAGCCTTGAAAGAAAACTTTGCAATGGAAACTGTCTTTAGATCTGATCTGTTCCTTCAACTGTTTGAGGATGTAACAGGAAACGGGTGAACAGGTTTAGCTGAGCTGGGGTGGGAGTAAGTGGACAAGAAGGGGGTGTTGGGGGGGAATACTTCAAGCCAGGATTGCTGTAAAATATTTTCTGTTATAAAACCATGTCACACTGAGACAGTGGAAAGCTGACCTGCGGGAGGAGAATGGCAGGAGAGTAGAGAAACTTGCAGTAGAAAGTGCACTGAATCATTACAACCCCCAGAGATATGTTTCCTGATAAGTTTATGCTGGTCTAAGACTTGCTTCTGGAAAGGGCAGTCTGCCCTCCCTGCAACTTTAGCTTCATCATTTCCTTACTCCTGTCACTTCCAGTGATTGTGAAGTTGCAGGGTAAGTTGGATTATCTCATTGATCTGTCTGAAAGCAAACTTGCCAAATCAAGAGTCTGGCAGGTTGCTTCACTCCCTAGAGACGGTGATGTGTGTGTAGAGCCAACATAATGCAGGAATTAAAGTGCAGGGAAAAGTGGAATTGTGTCTTTCAGTAGCTATTTAAAGTTAAATGTGCTTATGCTTATTTGGGAAGTAGCCTCTCTATTTTTTGTTCTTTAAAAAACCCAAACAAACCCCAAAAGGCCAAACAAATAAAACCACCCCACCACCATCTTGCAAACCCTCAATCTTCTCCTTTTAAATCATTCTGCAGTCAAATTGCAGTTGGTAGCAGATAATCTTCCCTAGGTTTTCTTGATATATCTTTTTAAACAGGGTGGAAGGATGCCTTTGCAGTTAAGAATGCTAGATTGGGAGTCTTTTCTATACAACAAAGTGGTAGTTTCATTTTGCTACAAGTACTTTTATCTTGTAGATTTTTCAGATAAATCCATTATTGTATGCAGCATTCTCAGGTAATGCTGATGAGCATCTGGAAAAATACTGAGGAAAATACTGCATAAGGAAAGAGATTTTATCTGTAGGTTGATAATGAATAATATACCATATGTTAAAACTTTTGGTCATAACAATGATTTTTTTTATTTGGTATATCTAACGTTGTAACTGGTGTTGAAACAACTGCTCTATGTGGCTAAAAATGAATTAGTGTATTGTTCAGATCTGTGATGCATTTTATGTTGCAAATATAAAATTCATGCTGTTGAATTTGCATTCTGCTATTATTTATAATTTAAATACATCATATATATGTTAAGCCATGGCTCCAGACTCTCTAAAGACCTGAATTTAAAAAAACAAACAACAACAACAAAAACCACAACAAAAAATCTCATGTGGCAAGGTCAAATTAAAGGTGCATTCAACAGCATTTGGAGTTATTATTCTACATCTCAAATGTAATGCAGTATAAATGGGTGTTCCTTCTAACAAATCACTTCTAACTATTAGAGCTAGGACTGTCTTTTATGGGGACAAAAGAAGTGAATTATGGTGGGCTTTATAAGTCACTGTACCCGCAACAGCTGAGCCTGGGAAAGCAACAGATACCTTGAACTCAGCCCCCTAATACTCACATGTGCTTTCTCATTACCTTTTATACTAAGCAGGTGTTAGCTCATATGAAAGAAGAACTAGTTTCCTCACCCCCTTCAAAGCTTCACAGACAACTTCCTCAAAAATTTTCACTGAAGCTTTTCTTTTGTCATCCCATCTAGAAAATTTCGGAACTTGCAAAAGATCATCCAACTGAAAAAGGCCCAAAATCTTTATCAGCTACCTGCTAATCTGAAAATACAGCAGACCAACAAATGCCAATTTTTTTTTTTTTCATTAGTAATGCTTTAGTAATGATCTTTAAATAGCACAGTGATGATAATTTCAGTGTTTTCATAAGGCTTTTAAGCATCTTAACTATAATCTTTGAAGCTACTCAATTACCCATGTAATCTGTACAGTTGAATACACTGAAGATGATAGTCTGAAGAGCTTTCTTCAACTGATTTCATGCTCATGGTTACCATTAGATTTGCTGATTTCTTAATCTTTTCAATACAATTACAGAGAAAGTAGTCCGTGGTCTGTTTTAATGTATACAAGATGAAAAAAGCAAGTTTTCAGGACCACATCTGTGTTGTGGTCCTGAAAATGAAGTGGTACAACTCAGCGGCTTCTTTAATACTTTGTGTGGAAAAGTGAATCAAGAATTACTGTGTAATTGGCATGCAATATTAATCCACTAATATGACTTTTTATGATACAATGCATGCTTGTTCCAGTGAGTACTGTTCTGAATGGTAGCCACTTAGCTGTCAAAATTTTGGCAGCAGCTCTAGAAAGTCCTGCAGAATAGAATAGCTGTAGGAAGGAAGGCTGCAGTGTGAAGGAACAGGATCTTGTGCATTGAAAGAAACTACCTCCCAGCTAATGAGAAGGAAAATGTAGCCACTGAGCATCATAAAAGAATTTGCCATTTGTAGCATATTAATATATTGCAGAATTTTAAGGTGTCACGTCCATAAAACCATCCTTCCATCCTGCTGTCCAATAATTTAGCACAGTCTGGGAGAGAGAGAGAGAGAGAGAGAGAGATGCAGTCTCTGCTTGCATAAGCAGAACCAACTGAGGAATAGTTACTGGCCCTCTGATGCTTTGCTGTGAAAAATAAGATAAAAATCTATTACATATCGAAGCTGTTTGGGGTTTTTTTGTTGGTCCTTCTGTTTTTTAAGTGGGACCAATGCATTTCAAAAGAATCCAAAAATGTAGCAGGTATCTCATTTGTATGAAAGCAAGATACCCCCAGATATTTTACAGTTGAACTTCAGATTAAAATTTTCCTGGTATTTGACATCAAACTAAACAGGGAAAGGTTTGAAAGAGGATCTGGTAAGGCTAGCGCTCTTGCAAATATTAGGATGAGTGAATTTTTTCATAGCATACAAAATATTAAGTCAATTTCTTTCAAAGATGAGAGGTATTAAAAAAATGCTCCTGAGGCATGCTCTGTATCAGCTCAGCTTTCTGAAGAGCTGATGGTGGCGTGCCCAGGTACAGTCCAGTTATGACACGAACCACAATGCTCCAGACTTGCTCCCTTTCTAAGGCAGCTAGAAACAGTTCTGACATTGTGAACCAGAGACATATTTATATCCTTGGTTTGAAAATACATTGTTTCACTACAAAAATAAATTCTGTTTATCAATGCAACTAATATTTGTTTATTTCATCACATTTCATAAAGCTTTGGTAACTTGTGTTTTACTAAATTATGTTGTTAAATTTTGGAAACTCCTGCGTAAGTGAATCTCTCAAAGAATTAATGTTGGTGTTTTGGTTGGGTGTTTTTCCCCAAATATTCTAATCTTTTTTCGTAGCATGACAGAGCTGTAGAAGGCGTTATGAATAGAAGCTGAGCAATGGTTCACAATGAGCAATGTACAATCTGTTAAGTGTTGTTGTCTTATTTTGCTGTGTTTATAAATGATTTGGACTGTGAGGAAGTGAGAAGCTTAGTCCTGCCAGGAAAACAAAACATCCCAAGAGGCTGAGAATGGTTTCTTATTTATTTGCTTACCTCAAGAAAGCTGTGATTATGATGGAGTCTAAAAAGACCAAGGTAACCAACAGACTGCAGAATGCATTCAGTTCCTGGCCAAGTGCTTATGTCCACTCTCTGGAGGACAAACCTCCAGAGCAGCCTGGCTGCGGATGCTCCACGTAGCAGTTGGTCGTGGGTGTCCTGTGGGCCTCTGTGATCCTGCTGCTTGAAGATGCAGTTCCTGTGTTGTGGCTCCTTCACCTTCAGACACTCTGAATCTGGGGAAAAAAGTGACTATTACACTGCAACTGCCAGGATGGTATATTAAGTGTGAAACTTGAGAATTTATGTTGTGTACTCAGTGCAGTAGCAGGAGAACATGGAGATGCTTAAGAAGTCAGAGTCTGTTAGGAGAGCATCCAAGAGGTGTTTAGGAAGGAGTGCACTGTCTTACTGGTACAGTTATCTACCTCATGGACTCTTACTTCAGCTTTTCAGGAGGGCTCGTTGGAGTGAGCTGTTCCCAGAACCACAGCTTTTTGGTTTGCTTGTTTTATGGGAAACTTATTGGCTTACTCTAAAAGAGAGCTTAGGAGTGAATAACACTTACACAGTGTGGATGTTCAAGGTAACAGATTATTGGAATGAATTAGGAGCTTGACAACACAATCATCTTATTGCTATCTGTTGAGAATATTTTTAAGTAAAAGCCGAGAGGCTCATTTTATGAGGATATTTCTGAGGCTTATTGAGATCCCACATTTTCAGTATCAGCTGGCTAATGAAGAACTGTTTAATTCAGTCATAGTATTTGCCTTGCAAGGCGTTCTGTGACTGAGTGGTTCCACTTGCGTTAGCTAATATTACTTGGATATTAAAGTTTTGAGTTTTGTGAAGAAGCTCTGTTTCTCCTGTAAATATCATGTTGCTTCAACAGAAGGGAAAGATCAGATGATAGAAGAGGTTTCCTGGCACAAGATTGTAGGAGTTTCTGGTTTTCTGTTTGTCTCTGAGGAACTGTTGTAAGGGAGCTGCATGTGCTCTTTATAAAGATACAACAATAAAGGAATTAAGTTTGGTTACTTACCTATTCCAAAAGCTAAGTGAAGACATATGAACTTAAGAAAAGTGTATTTCTGAGAGAATACAAGATTGAGCAATTTGTTTATCTAGCATTGTGTTATTAGTATCCTTAACACTGCAGTCTTTGGACTTCATGGATTTTAGTCTGCTTTAATACTCTAGTAATCGGGTTGCTTTTCCCCACCCTTGAATTTGAGGTGTAAGATAATAAATCCCTTTCCTTTGGTAGGCATCTTGGTAAGCACATACAGAAGTATGGTGGAGTATTAGACACTGGTATGGTATGTGATACTCAGCCATTATCTGTTATGAAAATATTCCACTAATACTCACTTTACAGTTTCAGCATTTATTTTGTCTGTGGCTAAGAGGTCTTACTCCAGTTTTATCTCAGAAACTGAAAGTCTTAACTGTTACAGCCCATGGCACCAGTTTACAAAGTGGTGATTTTAAAGAAATCTAATGTGGTGGAACTTGGTCATTAAATAGTTAAGGATGCTATAAGGATTTTGAGGGAGAACATGTCTGTCTGTGTTTCAGAATTTGCATGAATACTTTCTTTTAAGGTAATTTTTACTGCTAGATAACATTCTTTGAAAAAATCTGATTCCCACACTCTGTTTTGGGTGTTGTATAGTTTATTTGTATGCTTTAACTAGAAGGAACCAAACATGAAATTATTATGCTTTGGAACTGTTGGTATAGCTTTTCACCCACTTTCTCTTTTTGAAAAATACTAATGTTATTTTTAGCTACTACTACTTTGTAGTTCTGAGAAGGAATATTGTTTTACTGTGTCCTCTTGTCATTCAACAAACACATAGGTGCATTTATGCATCTCTGCGTGTTTATTTCAGTGCAATGCGTGTATTGTTGTCCAAGTTACCACGACCATGGATTGTTGATGAGAAAAAAGATGATGGTTACACTGCCTTGCATCTGGCAGCTCTCAATAATCATGTGGAAGTGGCTGAACTTTTGGTGCATCAGGTAGGACACTCTTCTTGGGAGGATTTAAATGTCACACTTCAGTTAACCATCTGATGTGAAAATAGTTTGCTTCTTTATGCCTGCAATCGCAATGCAGGAGCAGTGGAGCAGGGAAGGACACGTGGTGAGTTCCAAAGGTCAAACTTGCCTTTGAGATCATTACAATGGCTTAATGGTGCAGAGGGACTGAAAAATTTGATACCTAGTTTGATTCAACAGATCAACATCTGTACAGTGAATAATTAAAGTATTTAATCACTTCTGCTCTCAAATTTCCAAACTAGGAATCATATTCAGGGTTGTATTCAGTGCCCTAATGGTCTGCCTTGCCTGCAGATGAGTTGCTGGGATGATAACACTCTAATGCTTTGAATGTCTTTCAGGGCAATGCTAACCTGGATATCCAGAATGTTAACCAGCAAACTGCGCTGCACCTTGCCGTTGAACGACAGCATACACAAATTGTTAGGGTAAGTATCTTATTTGCAATAAACCATATGGTCAATGGTACTTGACTCAAGCTAATTGTAGCTGTTAAGACATGAGTACTTCATAAACATTTAAAAAATGATTTAACAACATGTAGCCACTGAATGTTTGTATGATTAATTTTAAACAATTCAGAAACATGCCAACTTGCACAGAAGGTCAGTCAGCAATATGAAGGATGCTTCCGGAATGCTAAATTTTTGTACATGTGCATTATGGTTTCCACTATGTGGTTGCCAGTTCCAGCATCCCTCCTTGTTGAGTAAGGGAGAATGTGTTCCTCTGTTACTTGAGTGAGTCTTGTCCTGTAACAGGGCCTTCAAATAGCATTTTCGATGCCTCTTGCTGTATGAGTAATTATTCTTGCTCATAGCTTTTGCAACTTGTAGCCAAGTAAAATATCTTTTTAGGAGTTTAACTACTTTACAGTCTTCTGAGTGTGTAACTTCCCCTGTTCTTAGCTTTCAATTTAATTTAACAAAACTTTCTTGCTGGCACAGGAAACGGGAGTCTGGCACGGCTTGCCCATTCTGGCCTGTGTGCACTGTCCATATGGGACCTATGTGACTTGGTGTTTGGATTGCTAGCGTGGGTTGTTGAGGCTCAGAGAGCACTCACTGCTGTAGAGGACGTTCCCTATTAGTGAATACACCAACGTGGACTTTGCCTTCTGCGTAAATTTGTTTAATTTGTCTTTGTAGGGTGAGAGTCATCTTATATTAAAAACTGTCTTTTATTCAGGCCTACAGAGAACCGTCCCTCCTATGCAGACCTGTATCTGCGGTTCTGTTTAGCGTTATTTTGCTGTAAGGTTTCTCCATCTCCAAGGGCTGATGGATGTGATCCCATTACAGTGAAACATGTGATACGGCCCTATATCTGGAACTGCTTGCTACCAAAAGAATGGTTTCCTAGAGTCAGTGTCACTTGCATCCTGCAAGCTATTTGGCAGCTATATTTGGTGAGCTCTTGTGCCCTTCTGGAACTGACACAGTACCTGGAAATACAATACTAAGGTAGCAGATGAGCAGGAAGGTAGGCATGTAGAAGAACTAGTATGTATATTGGGCTGATGTGCTTATATCTGAGAATGTTTAAGTGAATGACCCTGTAGAGTATCCATACTTCAGAGTTGGATTAACTTTGAGAAGTCCTAAAATAACTCATGCAGCCATGAAAAGAACATGTTGGCTCCAAATTTCAAAAATAATTCCTATTGGGTACCTTCCAGGGCTGGGTTGTACCCTCAGGCATCTGTGGAGTAGTGGTCAAAGGTAGCAGGTTCTTTTAAAAGCCCTGCTGCCATGACAAAGAGTGGTGGTTTGTGGTGTTTTGGTTTTTTTTTTTTAATTTTTCTTTTTTTTAAACTTCTGCAAAGGTTTTGAATTTCCACGGTAGTCAAGGATTCCAGGTTGCTCTGAAAATAGTTCTCTTACAGATTTTCTTCCAGGAGAAACTCTTAAGCAGTAAATAGCTAGTGGCAGACACAAGATGTGAATATGAGAAAGAAAAATTGGGCCAGAATAAGTCCATTTAGAAAGTGTAGGAAGTTGGGGGGAGACTGTTGCAACTATTAGCTGGTTTTCTTTGTTTCATTTGTGGAAGAAAAGATTGGGGAGAATGGTAAGCTGCAGCCAATTACAAGCAGTTATTTCCTTGAAAATTAAGTTCTGAATTCCTTTTAATCTATTTTCCTTTTAGCCTTTTCTAGAGTCTGAGATTCTTTGGTTCCGAGAGGCTGAGATCCTTGCAAGCATTGCAAGTTCTGAAGAGGAAGATCCCCCTTCAAGCATTCCTGTTTCTAGGCTATGCCTTTTGTCTCTGCTGCTAATACAAATTTTGCAGCGTAGCAAAAGCTCAAAACTAAAGTTAAAACCTCAGCTGCTATCTACAGGTTTCTGAATAGCAACAGTGACAGGGTTTAATTTTTAGGGGCAATTGTTATTTGTCAGCATGTGTTGATTTTTCTTTAACAGCATATCTAAGGAAGTTCTGGTATATTGAATTGTGGGAGGGCTGTACACAAAGGCAACATGAATAAGAGGGCCTCTGCAGCCTTATGCTTGCTTTCATGTCATGTGACCTGGAACACGTGTCTAAAATTAGCCTTAAAGACAAGTCTTACAGTTCAGTGCTTTCCAAAGTGTTCTGAGATAGTATTTAATAGTGTCATTGGTTTTTATGTCTTCTGCTGAATAAGGGTAAACCTATGAACATGCTTAAGTACTTTGCTAATGGGAGGATACTGTAAATTAAGTTGTAAAGTGTAACATGGTGTGTAAGTGCTGATTTTTGATGTCATTGAAACCTAATAGTAAAGAATACATATGTATCTGAAGTATTGCACACTTGTTCTGTTTCTGATACATTGCTGTAATATGTTACATTGTTTGTTTGTAGGCTGTCTTGTTAGAATTAAAAGGTTTTGGACAATAGAAAGAATCCTCTAAAATAACATCTCTTGTAGCACTCCCTCAGAGCACAGGCAAGTAAGTGTTAGGCTTCTGCTGAAATAAACTTGATATTTAAAAGAGATAAATGCTTCAGTTGAGGGCTGAGCTCCAAGTATTGGAAAATAAATAAATTCAACTGTGAATTGTAGCAAGATAAAAGAATAACCCTTTTGGACCTCCTAGAGCATCCTAAACCATAGTTTCCTGAAATTAGTTTTAGAAGGAATAAATAGCTTTTTTTGAGTTGTTAAATTCAGTTCTCTCTTTTCAGCTCTTAGTCCGTGCAGGTGCTAAGCTGGATATTCAGGATAAAGATGGGGATACTCCCCTGCATGAAGCTCTGAGACACCACACCCTGTCACAGCTCCGCCAACTCCAAGACATGCAAGATGTGGGCAAGGTAGATACTGCTTGGGAGCCATCAAAGAACACAGTAAATAAAATGCATTTATTTATTCCCTTTTTTTCCTGCACGTTTGTCTCTTTATTTGTCTAGTTTGTCTAGTTCTGTACTGTTCAAATGGTTTTTGGCAGCATAAGTTTACGTAGACATTCTGCATTAAACTGCAGTGTAGGCAGAAATCATATTGTTGTATGTGGCTTTTCACATGTAGTCATTATCTTTGTTAAAGAAAAATAGGGTTATTTAGTTCAAAATATTTCTACAGATCTATCTTCCATAGTGAACATATATGGCTGCCAAAAAATGAAAAGTAGCTTTTTAGGAAAGAGAAATAAACAGTATTACAGTACAGAATAAGACTAAAATTGTTTTATGTGATGCAACATCTTGCATGTCTTTGTAGCTTTAATTGTTTAGCTGCTTCTATAACCTTCTGAAAGTTACCCTGCTAGTATTAGGCATTCTTAATCTTTGTATGTTTATTGTTTATCTTTCTGACAGAGTTCATTTCAGAAATTGTGCTGTAGTAAGGAAATAGTCAAAGAAACTCCAGGTAATAAAGGTCAAAATGTTTTATTGAAAAAAAGGAACTCTCACACACAAAAAGCTGTGTTAACCCCATATGCAAAGCTGAAGTTTATAGTTTTGCTGGTAGGCAAAGGAGAAATAAAATTCTGGAGTGATTGGGATTGAGAAAAACAAACAATATTTTTTTCTTTAAATATTGAAGATGTACAATGCCACAGTGGATCAGATTTCCTGAATCATTAGTTACTAGTGTCATAGTATTTTTTCTAATTTTAACTGTGTGTGGTAAGATTTTTGCATTTCATTCAAAAAAAACCCCCACCAATTTTATTAAAAAGCCTTTGTTCAAAACAGTAATTCCACTGTACAGCAAATGTTTTTCAGACTGCTTACTTAATCCCACTGAAATACACTAGAATAAACTTTGAAAAGAGATTTAAAATATGACTGATGTATGTAAGAAAATGCTTGTGTCCCTTTAAGTGAGAGGAGGAAAGCAATTACAGTTCAGTTGCTTCCATGATCTGAAATGGACTCTCTGAGAAGTGGCCAGAATACTTTGTATGCATGTATTTAATTGTGAAACGAATGAACGGGAGATAAATACTTTTCCTCTGATTGAGCATTTCATAAATAGGTTTCTCTGTTGCCCATCTTATTAGTGACATCCACAATGAAACTAGAGTTGTTGTGTTTTGAGTTTTTTTAACACAAGTAGTGTTTTTTTTCCTACCACCTTCCTAAATTTTAGTTTGGGGGGATTTTGTTTTGAAGAATTAAGTTTTTCTTCTAGTTTCATTTGAGATGTATCCTTGGTTTAAAAAAAAAAAAATTACACTTTTGGTTTACTTCTATTAAAATAATAATAATTTTTAAAAAGGTGGGGGGGAGGACACCACAACAAACAAACAAACAAACAAAAAAATCCCTGCATGATTGTACCTCTGATCACCTAAAAATGTTTTAATGTTTAAAAAAAATTGTGATCAACCAGTACCTTCTATATTAGCTTACTGTTGGTCATTTTTTTTCACTTTGTTTAGCTGCAGAGAAAGTTTTTGCCTAACTAACAAATTTGGGAGGTTTAAGTGGTGTGGAGAAGATATGTGCCCTCAGAGAAGAGGTGAAAACTTGCTTATTTTAATTTTATGTGGCAGCAGCATGAGATGTGGCTGAAATGTAAAAGATGGAGTAAAGCCTGACTAGAATATACCTGAAGACTCTTTAAGATGATGAGCAGATCAAACTACCTTGAGAATGTTTTGTGGAAAATAGATTTTCTTGAATAATTCTGATGACTGTTCCAGGCAGAGGAGCCAGTCTTGGCGTAGTGTATATCCACACCAAGTGAAGCAAATGATCTGTGTTTGATTTTCCTCATGGAGACAAATAGCTGTTTCATTCAGGAGCAACGTAGGGCCCATAAGGTGTAAGTGTGGATGGCAAGAGAACTCTTGTCCCAGCAAACCAGAAAGGACTACAGCAAATGTCTATTCTGCCAACCTTGGAGCAAATCAGCTTTCACTAGGCATTGTCCTGCCTTGGCTGGATTACTGTCATGGTCCAAGGTACCTGGACTGAAGCTAAATAAAATCTCTGTTTCACTTCAGCCAATGCTGTAATTGAGGTGCAGAAAAACAGTCTGAATTTATAAACAAAAATGTTCTGTGATCTGGACATCGCAGAAAAATTTCTCTCCATAACTTACTAGTTTTCCTGGTATGAAGTCTTTCAAGCTATACTGTTCTTACCTGATCACAGGGAAGAACGCAGGAACATGAGTATCTGTGAATTCATGAAGTGACCTTCAAGAGTCTTGTAGCACCTCAGTAATACTTACTGATGTGAGAACTCCTAACTAGAAAAAAAAAACTTATAGACTGAGGCTTAAAAAAAATGATTCCCTAGGAAACTGGGTGGCTGTATGATAAGGATAATCTTGCAGTTATCAAGGCAGGGTAAAGACTTCTAATACATACTTCATGTGCTGCAAGACATGGACCCAAACCAAGCCTTTTTCTTCACAAGTCATCTCTGAGGGATGGGGGAAATAACTAGAGGGATTTTGAAAACTGTTTTCTTCATAGTTCAGACTTCAAGATACGCAGCCCTTAGGGCTTCAGTGACAGGTATCTGGTATTTTAAATTCATTCCTATAAGCTGTTGTGTCTAAAATAGCACATCTAGTTCTTTAAATACTAAATGGTTGTTAATCCAGCCAAAATTTCTTAATTTTTAGGGGTGATACTTGACACCCAGCTTTTAGAAGACCAGCTACAGGGATAGATTGTACAAACTGCAAGTGGCATAGAAAGATGTACATCAGTCAAGTTGGACACTTAATTAATGGGAAAAAGGTGCATACAAAATCCTGCCTCTATCCTACTGTCAAAACCTTTATAATTCTGGAATTCAGCACTTAAAACTCCTTGAATTGGAGCTGTCCCAGCTGTGCCAAAGTGGTTCCTTTGAATATAGTCTAGTATAGTTGGCTGAGGGATTCTTAGTGGTGCCAGCAGTTTCATGTTATATGTAGACTGCATTATACTTCCACATTTTATCTGATCAAGCTTTAATACAAAAAAAGATGTTGGGAGCAGGCCCAGAATGCTCCAGAGTAAGTGAATCCTCTCCTTGCTGGGCTACAGTTGAGAGCCTTCTCTCTTCATTTTTCTAGTTGGCCCTGTGAATCATGCATAATAGTTATGCTAATACAGAAATAGAGTAATAGTTGTAAAAGGGCAAAGGAGAATTATATGATTAGGATGGGAGGACAGGTATGTGAGTTTAAATCCCTCCAGGCTGAGAAGGCAACTGAAATCAAGTCTTTCTTGGGCAGGTACTTTACTCACTAGACTAAAAGTAAGTGTGTATTCGTTTCTCTGCCTGACTATGTTTTCAGTCCCAGCGTGGTGGTGGTAGCATTTTGTCTGAACTCAGCAATTTCAGTGTACTTCGAGTGTATTCTGAATATACCCACTGGGACTTTGCCCTTTACAGTGCTTATATAGAAGGACAGCCACTTCACAAGTGAGTATAGGTGTGCAGGAGATCGAATGCTTCAATAGCTGAACTATTCCTTGCTGAATTTTAGTTCCTTAAAGGAAAGTTGAGTATAGCTGACTCAAAATTAAGCAACCATGTGATTGTTTTGATTTTTAGTTCTAGAGACGCTTCCTTCAGCTTACAGATTTATACATATGTGTGTGTATGTGCATGTGCACATGTCAAGTAGTTTTCCTTTAGCCAGACTATTCCTAACTGTTTAGAGAGTCTCTCAAGTTGCTTATGTATTTGTTTTCTTTCAGTTAATAATGGGACTTGGCACTCAGGGAGCAGAGAAGAAGAGTGCAGCATCTATTGCCTGCTTCCTGGCAGCCAACGGAGCTGACCTCAGCATTCGTAATAAGAAGGGTCAGTCTCCTCTCGATCTCTGCCCTGATCCTAGTCTCTGCAAAGCATTGGCTAAATGTCACAAAGAAAAAGTCAGGTTTGTATATTCATAAAATATGCAGTTTCCAAATCTCTGCTTTCTATAGATTAACTAATGTATTTAAAACATTGTACCTTTATTAGCAATAGTGTTAAAACATACAAGCTTTTTCTTGACTTTCAATTAATTCTTTATTTTCTATGGTACATTGAATGCTATTTACAAATACATTAGTTGAAACTTACACAAGTCTTGCAGGACTTTCGTATCTGTTAATATGGGAGGGAGGAGAATGGGAAGGTGACAATGTGCAGGTGGAGGTTGGTAGAACATCAAACCATCCCAGAAAGGGGAGTGGGGTGGAAATCACTGAAGGAATAACTAAGCATTGCAACAGATTGCTCAGGGAGGTTGTGAAATCTCTGTCTGTGCAAGTTTTGAAGACTGGAATGGGCAAAGCCCAATATAACCTGGTGTGAATTCGGTGTTGATGCTGCTTTAAGCAGGTGACCTCCTGAGTGCCTGTCAACCTGAATGATTATATGATTCTGTAAAAAGAGGATGACAGGTTGGTCTGATGTTTCAGAAGCACTTCTCTAGGAATTGTGATTTCAGTGAAATGTCATGTTATCAAGTGCATGGAGTATGAGAAGTTTCAGCTTGCTACTTGTCCTAGTTGTGTTCCCACTGCTGGCTTACATGATTCTCATCCTTAATACCTGTATGGAAATCAAAAATGTACTTTCAAACTGTCACGAAGAGAGACTGTTTTCGTTGATTCTGCCCTGGTGTGTAAGATGCTTATTCAGAGTCTTTCTGTCTGCGTCTGTCCATCCGTCTCGGCCTCATCCCTGTGGCTGCTGCTCTTTCTCACCACCTTTTATGGGCTGGTGAGGGCCGTAGGGACGAGCTGCTTAGGTTCAACGCGTGCTCCCTCCGCTGGTGGAGCAGCGGCATAGGACAAAGATCCGAGGGGACCTAGCTGCCGGGAGCCTAGGGCTGCTTTTACAAACCTGTCACTTGCTAAGTATTGACAGTATCTTCAAGATTAAGGTTTTGGGCTGTGCTGTTCTGAATCTACAGGGTATGTCTCTATTAATAAATTAAACTCTTAGGGCGGGAGGGAAGGGGTTTTTTTTATGTTCACGAGATACTATTCTAACTTGTGTGGCCTGTTTCTGTGCAGTGTCTTACCTGAGCATGTGACCTTGTACTCTGGTGTCAACTGTACATTTGGGAAAATGCAGTTTGGATTGCGTTATGATGCCTAAAGGCATAGGAATATATAAACAGCCAATTGATGTGCATTTTACATTAAGTATTTAAAAAATTCTTAAAAGTAAGTTTGACTGCAAGGTTTCTTCGTAGTGGTCAGGTTGGTTCCCGAAGTCCATCTATGATCAACAATGATTCTGAAACCTTAGAAGAATGTATGGTGTGTTCAGACATGAAGAGGGATACTCTGTTTGGCCCCTGTGGACACATTGCCACATGTTCTCTGTGCTCACCACGGGTGAAAAAATGCCTCATCTGTAAAGAACAAGTTCAGTCTAGGACAAAGGTAAAAACTTCCAAAGTTTATTGGTTCTCTTTCTGTTTTTAATGGAAAAGTAAAAAAAAGAAGTCAAGGAAAAGTGTGGTGTATTTTAAGTGGTATTTTGCCTTACAGGTGTCTCACTGGATGGAATTAATTTTGCATCATAATGATATCTTGTTCCAATGTTGTATGTTACTGTTTTCTGCTTGCCTGTGCTCATGTCCTACTTGCCCCTCATTCTTTCCCCACCTTGCAATGTCTTTATTGTTCAGGTCCTCAGAGTTCCTAGTACAGTCACCTGAGGATGCTTTATTTAAATAGATTTTTTTTTTTCTTCCCCCTGCATGGTATTTATTTTTTTCCACATTAAGATAAATTGCTGCTTTTCCTGAAGTATAATTTCCTTCAGTAATATTCAGTTCTTCCAAGTTCCTTTATTCCTTAGGGCTGCTTGGAAAGATAATTTGCCTGTAAACTGAGTTAGTTAATATGAGCTTGTTTTTGAAGTTTATAATTACTTTCAGCTTTCATGTTTTCTTTCTTTGGAATC